>NC_137906.1:6347987-7584984 GCF_963455335.1 Martes martes
AAACAGGCTCCCCCCTGAGCAGAGAGCCTGATGCGGGGCTTGGATCCCAGAACCCGGGGATCATGACCTGAGCCGAAGGCAGAGGCTTAACCCGCTGAGCCACCCAGGTGCCCCTCTTTCTTTTTTTTTTTTTTTTTAAAGATTTTATTTATTCATTTGACAGAGATCACAAGTAGGCAGAGAGGCAGGCAGAGAGAGAGAGAGAGAGGAGGAAGCAGGCTCGCCGCCGAGCAGAGAGCCCGACACGGGGCTCGATCCTAGGACTCTGGGATCATGACCTGAGCTTAAGGCAGAGGCCTTAACCCACTGAGCCACCCAGGTGCTCTCCTCCGGTGGTTTTTTAAATGTCCTTCAGTCTTAAGGACAGGTGGGTTAGGAACACTGGACAGTGAAGTTGATTGGGAGCAGGTGTGCACTCCAGCTGTGGCTAGGGACCAGGGTTACCCAGTGTAGGGAAGGTAGGGCAGCGGTCCTCAAACGTTACTGTGCATCAGGACCACCTGGAGGGCTCATTACATCCGATCATGGGGCTCCAGGCGTCACTTTCTGATTCAGCAGCTCTGGGATGGGACCTGAGAAGTTTGCATTTCTAGCAAGCCCCCAGGTGATGCTCCTGGTCTTGGGCCCGCCCGCCCTGATGTGGGGTTTCCCCTTCCAGGAAGGGGGGCAGGCACTCAGGGCGGGGCGGGAGGGGAGGAAGTGACCGCATCTCGAGTGCACAGTCCGCTGAGCTGCGTTGTTGGACTTGGGCAGCGGTGAAGGGGTGGGGTTGGCGTGCAGCTCCGCCATCGTGGTGAACTGTCCCCCTCAGAGCAGAGCTCCAGCAGGCCCGGCCTCTGGAGGGCACCTTCAGCCCCATCTCCCTTCAAGCCAGGCCTCCACCAGGCTGACATCAAGCTGACCGTGTGGAAGAGGCTCTTCCGAAAGGTTCTGCCAGGTGAGGCCCCGTCCGTTCTCTCTGACGAGGACGGCCCTGCAGGGTGGGCGCGGAAGCCTGGAAGGGTATTTGCGTGGGTTAGTGGTGAGAGCTTGGCTTTGGGGTTCCGCCAGACACGCTGGGCTCAAGCTCAGCTCCAACTCTTACTGGCTTAAGACAAGTTGTGTAATTAAAAAAAAAAGATTTTATTAAAGGCAAGCCCTCAAGTTGGGGGAGGGGTAGAGGGAGAGAGAGGGAGAATCCCGAGCAGACGCCCTGCTGAGCGTGGAGCCTGACACGGGGCTTGATCTCACACCCTGAGACCATGACCTGAGCCGATATCAGGAGTGGGACACTTAATGGGCTGAGCCACTCAGGCGCCCCTGGGGCACGCCCTCTTCCTCAACCAGAGCGCCTCCCTCACGGCGGTCCCTCTCTCCCACCCTCCCGGAATTGTTCCTGCGCTCAGCAGACCCCCTTAGGGTTGCGTCTTCTGTGCCTGGCCCCTTCCGAGAAGTGCGCTCAGGCACAGGGAGGGGCCGTTGCAGTCCTCCCCCGAGGAGCTTGGGGCCTCCGGTCAGACCGCTTTGCGGGGGCATATGCCGCCTTCTGTGCAGCCTGAGAACACTTCTTTGATCTTTCTCAGCCCCGGAGTCCCTCAAGCTAGACCCCGCCACCGCCCACCCCCTCCTGGAACTCTCCAAGGGCAACACGGTGGTGCAGTGCGGCCTCCTGGCCCAGCGGCGGGCCAGCCAGCCGGAGCGCTTCGACTACAGTACGTGCGTCCTGGCCAGCCGGGGCTTCTCCTGGGGCCGCCACTACTGGGAGGTCGTGGTGGGCAACAAGAGCGACTGGCGCCTGGGGCTCATCAAGGGCACGGCCAGTCGCAAGGGCAAGCTGAGCAAGTCCCCAGAGAACGGCGTGTGGCTCATCGGCCTGAAGGAGGGCCGCGTGTATGAGGCCTTCGGCTGCCCCCGGGTGCCCCTGCCTGTGGCCGGCCACCCCCACCGCATCGGCGTCTACTTGCACTACGAACGCGGAGAGCTCACGTTCTTCGATGCTGACCGCCCCGACGACCTGCGGCTGCTCTACACGTTCCAGGCTGACTTCCAGGGCACACTCTACCCCATCCTGGACACATGCTGGCACGAAAGGGGCAGCAACACCCTGCCGATGGTGCTGTCCCCGCCCAGCGGGCCTGCCCACCTCAGCCCCCCGCAGCCCACCAAGCTGTAGGGCTGCTGGGGGGTCTGCTGGGTGCAGCCAGCCAGGACGACATTCTTTACTGTTTGGAAAAGTCTTCCTGCCTGTTGTTCCTGGAAACATCTCATGATAAGAAAAGGACCCCAGTTCCTTCCCTGTCAGCCAGGGGCATATTTATTAACCTTTTTGCCAGATTATTCACCTGCTCACTAACCGACAGAACCAGGCCGTGGTGTCTGTGGGCTAAGATCGGCTCCGCTCGATCCCTCCTAACCACGCCTTCCGCTTAGTACTCTTTCAACAGAAGGTGGGAACGTTCCCACATCTAATTTCTCTTTGTCATCATGAACTTAAGGCTATTGTGACATTATCTTTCTCTTGAAATGACTTGCAAATATTAACTGCTCTGCGTACCTACCGGTCTATGCTCAGGTCTTTAAAAGCCGCTCCAGCCTCTGGTCAGCCAGATGTCCTCTCTACCCTGGGCGGGCTGGTCTGTGGTTGGTCACATCAGTCACTCCGTCACTGCTGTCTTCAAATAGCTCTGTGGATCTCCCTCTCCCCTCTCCCTTAGTTGAGGGAAATAACGCTTCTTCAGGGCAGAAGCAAGTAGGGTCCCGCGGGGTGTGGCCTGTCCCTGAGAGCTGCTGGGCACGTGGAGGCGGGACCCACAGCCCCCTCCGCTCAGGGCCGCGGCTGCTGGTGTCCGCTCCGGACCAAAGCTGGGACAGCTGAGTTCTCGCCCAAGAATCCGGAATTGGAAGAGTCCTCCGGCTCCGCTGCGCTGAGTCGTCTTGATGAAGTTCTAGAACCTAGGTGAGGGTCGGTGGGCTGAGGTCCGGAGCCGATGACCAAGAAGGAATTCTTGAGACATCTTTGGTGCAAAATGGTGGCTTATTAAAGCACGGGGACAGGACCGGTGGGCAGGAAGAGCTGCCGCCCCGGGTTGTGAGGGATGGCAGGCTCTGTACCCTGCGGTTGGGGGAAGGTGAGGGAAGGGGAGGTTTGAACGGAGTTTTCATACGCTAAAGGAGGCCTCCAAGGTGCTGGGTCGGGATACCGAGGTCTCCCAGCTTCATTGATGTTGTCTTTCAGCACGCCATTGACATCAGGATAGTTGGGAGATTCCTGTCCTGCAGGATTGTGATCTCTGCAAGTTAACTACTTGTTACTCGTCCATGGCGGTCAGGGGTGCCTGAGGAATGCTACACTTATCACCGAGGGGAGCGGGTGGAGAGGGGGTGCAAGGTGCCAGCTTTTGCTTTGTCCTCAGCCGGCCTCCTGCTCCCTCATCATTCCCCCCTGAACAATGTTGACCCTTAAATCTTTAAGGTGGTTGAAGGTGGAAGGTCTCATCTTCTGTTAACTTCTTCCTGCTGAAGAGGGGCGTAGAGCTGCCCCTACCTACGCGGGTCAACATTGATCAGTGGAGGAATGTGTAAGGGAGTTCGGAAAGCTGGAGGCAGCTGAATCCAGCGCTGACAGGGAAGAAGTGTCTCTGCGCGTGGTCGGGATCATCTGTCGCGGGGAAGTCATTGCAGCAACGGTGTCTCGGCACCAAGGAGAGAAACACTGAACAAAGCAACATATTAAGATTAATAAGGTGGTAAGAATGAGAAGCCCGAAAAGGAGATTTTTAATTGTTGGCCATAGTCCTCCTTCAAACCAGGAACTTAATCCCTGAGAGAGAGAGAAGAATCTTATAGAGCCTTAATCTGGGCATTCATATCTTTTATTAGTCCTGTGACGTTTTTATGATAGTCTGGGACGTACACACAACATTCTGCTTTGATAATTGCGCGTGTGCCACCCTGTGCTGCTGTCAGGACGTCTAAGGCCATCCTGTTTTGTAGCACTGCCTTGCGTATTTGTGAGACTTCGGTATTACGTAGGGAGATGCTATTTAGTAAATCACCGAGTGCCTTTGTAGTGTATTTACTAAGGGCTTTTACATGCCAAATGACATCCTCTAGTCCCACAGATGGAACAAAAATGGATGCTACGTGGCCGTACCATTTAAAACCAGATCGTGTCCATCTTTGCTTTAAATTGGGGTGATTAGCTGGAGTGGTGATGGTTTTAAGTAATGCGCCCATGAATCCAGGCAAATCCTAAAGTACAGCGACCTATCCACCCTGGAGGAAGCCAGGGCCACAGGTTAGTTCCATATATCCAGTGCGTTCCGTTTGGAGCTGACCATCTAATGCCGGGTCGCCTTGCCCAATCAGTAGCAAACCAGTCAGTAGCCTGGAGTACTATTATTCGGGAACACATTTCTAATGATAGCCATCCTAGATGCCGTGTGTTATTTGCCCCAAGTATCATATGTATGATTTCTTTATTCCTGGCATTAAACTGCCTTTTGACTGAGCTGTCCAATAGTGGGTGTGAGTCACAAATATGTATCCCAGATTTGATATATGCCATCCTTAGTATAGCAATAAGGAGGGTTTTGTAACTCAGGCCCATATTTGATTGGGGAGTTATGGCTTGACAGCAATCCCCTTTCCTTCCAAATGGCTCCACGGGCATGTCGTACCAGGAAGGCATATTTGGAGTCAGTGTTGTTTATTTCTAGGCTTTGGCAATTGCAAAGTGCTAGTGAGCACGATGGGATACCTAGCTTTTTTATTCTTTGTACGAAAACTACTCTCATCAGTAAACCAACTGTCATTTGTATTTTTAACAGGAGCATCTTAAATCTGGCCAAATAGACTAAGCAAGATCAATAACCTCTGAACAGTTTTACGCTGTAGAGAAAGAAGTACAGTGGTCAGGTTCAGGCATACAGGTAACTAGGTTTAAAGTTTGACAAGTTTTAAGTATTATTCCTGGCATATCTGTAAGTGTAGCCCAGTATTTAATAAGTCGGCCTCCATCATCCATTGGTGGCCTTTGGTTTCTAAGACAAATCTGGACCTGATGTGAAGTCATTACAATCAGGGACTGTCCCATAGTGAGCTTTGAGGCTCTTTTTATGAGGAGGGCTCTTCTCTGCTTGGCTAAAACATTTGTTTGCAATTGTACCTCAACAGAGGTGGCTTCTAGGATAAATATGACAAAGGCATGAAACCATTAAGAAGCCCTTTGAGTGGTCCGGCCTTAACAATATCCTAATTACAAAGGATCACTGGCAAGTGGGAGAAAACTTGTCAGGAGATAAGGGGAGTTCCCCATGCATCATCCAATCCAATCATAAAAGTGGGGTCATCCATTATCTCCACAAGTCCATAGTTAGGGCTTTTAGGCAATTTCATTATCCCAGCCACACACCAGGTGATAGTTAAGTTATACAATTGTTAGGGAATCAATCCCATTTTCTAGTTGTTTAACCATGTGCCATGGGGTTCTGCTAATATCTCCACAAAATAATAAGATCGACTAAAGAAGCTATTGTGCAAATTCTCTGAAGTTTACCTCAAACTGTTTAGCTTAGGTAAACAAACATTTAAAGACAATCAGGCCTAGAATTTAACATCCATAAAGGTGTGTTATTAAAACATAATTTTTCTCTCTAAAATAACCCTCATTTCCAGAGATAGCCGAATCAGGACTAATTCATTTGAAGAACAAGTCCAATTTTGACAAACTTGGCCTATTATTTACATAAGCTCAGCAAGAACGGTGAGTGTGATCATCTAGATCTTTTCGAATCTGCTTTGCTGGAACTTCTTATAAGGAATCTCTAGGTTGAACTTTTAGTAGCCTCTCTGGGCCAGAAGCCAAGCCACGTACTTGCCATCAGACATGCCTGTAATACCTGTCGACTTGGGCAAATTCTTCCTGAGGTCCTGCCCCTGCCAGGGAGTGACATTCTTTACTCACCTGGTGAGGCTGCTGGGAACTCAGTAAGCACCGTATCAGGCCAGCAGTTCCAAAGGGCTTTACGGCTCCAGGTTTCATAAAGACAGTCTTTGTTCCTTTAAGCTGTCTGGTCATATCTGAGTCTTTTCAAATATGACAATCCAGTCAAAGCCTTGGTAAAATAACCAGTTTCCAATGCTGTCCTGTTCCGAGGAGAACAGATTCTTATTGAACTTATGCAAATGACTGATTGCCAAGGAAGACAGAATACTTATTGAGCCCTTTTGGTTTCAGAGGGTTCAGATAGAGAGAAAAGTTGAATGCTTTGATTCCTTTACAAATGAGTACTTTTACAGCTCTGTAAGTTACAGATAACTTAAGAAAAAAGTTTCCTTAGTCTGGAAGAGCAAACATTAAAAAACCAGCAATATCTAAAACAAGACAAAACATTAAAGAGACACGACACTATAATCTTTTAGTTCATTTAGTCCCATGTTACTGAATCTGGTGAATGCAGCTTTAGTTAGTTCTGGAAATTCTTACCCATTTCAGTTTTAGGATTTTCAAGTATATCAAATATCTGCATTTATCCTGAAAGTCCTTTATATGAATCTCCTTTAAGATAAAACTCATTTTACAAGAGAAATAAAACAATTATAAATGACAAAAACTCAGAATGGATATGGTTAGAGCTGATGAGACGAGAGTTTACACTTTAGCTGGCAAGGAAATCAGGTTATTCTGTGACACATAACATTTCCACAATTACAATATCAAGCGATGATCTCTCAAAACGTTAAAACTTTAGGAAATGCATAGAATCTCTAGAATAGTTATAGCATTTTCCCAGATGTGACCCAAGGTTTATCATTGGTTTAGCAGTACTTCATGAGTAACTTAGCATACCAAGGAAAAGCCTGAGTTAAAGAGATTTACAACTTAAATCTTGTCAACATTTGCTAAAATCTTACAAAGTTTTAAAGCACATGCCTAAATATAATTAGGGATGTTAAACACCTGATAAAACAAAACAGAAACTGGGTTTTCTGGGCAGGCAAAGAGAAAACGATTTACATTTTCTTAACAGCAGATCAATTAATCTAAGAAAACTTGATCCTTTTTGAACAGAGAGAATTTCAGTCTTACACCAATGTACCTTTAAAACCCATTCATTTTAATCTTAGTCCGTCTTGACCATAGCTAAAATTCCTTTTCTGAAGATTTCCCTTCACAAACCTTCTACAACTTTCCTTTGCATTCAGGTTTTGTCCCAAGTCATTTCCTTCCAAACAACCATCTTATTTAGGACAAATTTACCTTTTATCTTTAATAAAATGCATTTCCATTCCTTAAATCTTTCTTACATATCATCTACTTTTCCACAGAGTAGTTTCCCTTATTTTCCATCAGTCTTAATTACACTTAGCATTTTGTACTCTTAGAAACACCTTAATCAGTTATTAACCAATTGTGAACTGTTAGAATTCTTTAGATGGCGAATTTATCAATCAGTTAAGCACAAAACATGTTTACCAACAGATTTAAATACTCTTAGTTTCTTTGCAGTAAGAAGTCAAAAGCACAAACCTACATCCAGTAATTAATGACTTAGCATTTTATCCTGTTTGGTTAAGATCTAGATATCCATAATTTAATTCCATTTGTCATCCAACCAAAACTTTAATGTTTCAGGTTACCAAAGACTTTGAAAGCTACTTCAGCAATTACCCATTAAAACTTTGAGACAGACAATTAACCATCAGTTTAGTCATTTCTTTGCTAACAAATTTTAACAAATAACACGAGCTCATTTGATCTTCAGTAAACTTCGAAGTTTCACATTTACTGCTGATAACTTAAAAGACATGTCTATCTTAATTAAACCAACAAACTTAACTTAGTTCCAATACTAATTTACGTTTCACCTGGGCCCACTCCACTTTGAATGTTTACCTGAGACACGAGTGGGGAGATCTGGAGTGGGGGGTGTTAGGTCCAGGGGATGCTCTTCTTCCTCCTTGACAGTGAAGAGAGAAGGAGCCGTGGTGCATGATCTAGAGGCTGGTCATGCAGGCTGCACGCACATTGGTGCAGAAACACGAGAAGGGGAGACAGAAGAAACAAAGTGCTGCCAGGAGGTAGAGAAAGGATTCCCGGTTTTAGAGCTCATCAGCCCCAACAGGGGAGCAGACGCCATGTTTTCCCACCAGCGGGGGGGGAGGGGTTAAGCAGTCCAAGTCAGGCCAGAGAAAACGGGAATTTCCCCGAAACAAAGAGAGTTTCGGCAGCTGCTTGGGAATATTCCTTAAGGTCTCTGTCTTGAGTTAGACTAACCCCAGTTGGCTCCAGTTATAGCCATTAACACGGGAAATGAGTGAGGGAGAAGCCCCCACATCTATTAGGAGAAACAGAGAGAGAGAAAGTCAGAGTCCCCTTTGCTAGGGGTGGCCCAGCAACCTGGGTTTACTAGAAGGAGGCTTCTTAACGTAATTATCATCCAATATGTCAGGAGGAAGTTTACTAGCGGACTCATTTGGGCAAACACATTCCGCAAAAGCCTCTTAGTTCGGGGTCCTGGTGCAGAGCAACGAAGGCCTAGGCCTGAGCGAAGAAGGTATCCCAGGTCCATTCGTCCTGTTTCCTGCAGAGAAGATCTAACTGATGGATCCCACTGAGGCCGTGCAGTGTTACAGGAGCTCGGTCCTTTTCTAAGGTTTGCAGTCCAAATTATTTCCAGTGGGTTAAAAGGCACCCCAAGGTAGAGTCCTTGGGAACTGAAGAAGCCTCCTGAGGCCATGCCCCCAGAAAAGTAAAGAAGGTCCATGACCAAATCCCCCCTGACTCCTGGGTGGCGTCCCACGCAGGATATGTCAGAGGTTCTCGTGTGTCAAAAGCGACCAGAGGCGTCCCTCAAGATATCACTATGGATCACCATCCTGCCTTCCCCGGGAAGGCATTCCTGCCGTTAAAGGCCCTGGAGGGGTGCCGCATCCTTCCTCTTCCCCATCACATCCTAGGCTGCTGATGGGTGCCTGGTGAATGGACCAAAATACTGTGCCATGCCATGCCCTCGTCTGTACTGAAAACTGCATACTGTTTTGCCATTTTAACCCATGGAAATATTAGAAAAGTTTGGCAAGGGGAAATTACCCAATTTCATAGCTTTAAGTAGTCTGTAGAAGACACTGACAAGAAACAGTAAAGACTGAAATCCATCAGGGTCTCTGCGACGTTCCAACACATGTGGTCCTTGCAGCCAACTTCCCCAGGAAATGGTCCCCGGTTGCATTTTAATTCAATCGGGTACTGGTTTCGGCCGGCTCCCAGTGGAGGTCCCGCGGCCAGAAGTGGCTAGACCAGGGATGTGGAGGGGATCACATTAGATCCATCAGGAGGAAACCTCACATGGGAGTCTTAAGATTGGCAGCCGTCCTGGTGACTTAGGTGGCTGTCCCGTGCCCAAGAGAGACAACTTTATATAAGAACAGGAATAAAGAGAGGGCATCAAGTTTCTGGGTCTTATTGCCATTCCGGCCGGGGTACTAACTTACAGCCAAAAGGCAGACGCTCTCCTCCCCGTAGAGCAGCCACGGGCTAGAGGATTACAGCCTGAGCAATTGACATGCAAGTGTTCCAATAAGCCCACACTCCTTGAAAAGCCCCTGAAATGAGACTAAAGGAAGAGGAGAGAGAAAGTCCTCACCAATTTTGCACCGAAGCTCAGAGTCCAAATGTAAAGACTCACAGCCCCACGTTCGGGCGCCATATGATGAAGTTCTAGAACCTAGCTGAGGGTCGGTGGGCTGAGGTCCGGAGCCGATGACCAAGAAAGAATTCTTGAGACATCTTTGGTGCAAAATGGTGGTTTATTAAAGCACCGGGACAGGACCCGTGGGCAGGAGGAGCTGCCGCCCCGGGTTGTGAGGGATGGCAGGCTCTGTACCCTGCGGTTGGGGGAAGGTGAGGGAAGGGGAGGTTTTGAACGGAGTTTTCATACGCTAAAGGAGGCCTCCAAGGTGCTGGGTCGGGATACCGAGGTCTCCCAGCTTCATTGATGTTGTCTTTCAGCACGCCATTGACATCAGGATAGTTGGGAGATTCCTGTCTTGCAGGATTGTGATCTCTGCAAGTTAACTATTTGTTTCTCGTCCATGGCGGTCAGGGGTGCCTGAGGAATGCTACACTTATCACCGAGGGGAGCGGATGGAGAGGGGGGTGCAAGGTGCCAGCTTTTGCTTTGTCCTCAGCCGGCCTCCTGCTCCCTCATCAATCTGAGACCTGGTGCTTTAGAGAAGTTCCTCAGTCTTGTGCCACTGAGCTCCGTGTAGCTGCCTGGGCGACTTCCCTGGGGAACCGCTCTGTCCTAGGGCCCTGGCGCTTCCCCCCGTGGGTCACCCAGGCAGAGGCCTGACCTGCAGCCTGAGTGATCCTCTGGGAACCTGGGAGGATGGAGGTTTGGGAGGCACTGACTTCATCCCACGGGGGACGGTCAGGAGAGGTCGCCTCCCAGGCTCTGATCAGTGTGAAACTTCCTGTGCCGCCTCCCTCCGAGTAGCGCTGCAGATCGATGGTAAAACCGCTTAACTGCGTCTGGAACGGGCTTCTCAGCCACGGGAAGGCCCCACGCCCCGCCGCCCCGCCCCCGCCGTAGCCCTCCTGTTGTGGGCACCAGGGACCACATGGAGCCGGCACATTTGGCAAATCTGCCTATGGAAGTACGAAGCTGTCTGAATGAAAAGGTGCTTGTGTCTTTACTGGCTAAATATGTCGGGCCTTGGCCTTGGTGGTTGCTGTTCGACACCTTGGGTGGTGGTGGTTGGCACCTTGCGGACCTGGTTTTCGGCCGCGCGGCTCTTCAGTTCCAGACCCGGCTGGAGGTCAGGGCTGAAGGTCACGGCCCTGCGGATCCGCTCTCCCTCCCCCTCCGGACCCCAATGGAATGCAAAACCCTCTGGCTTCCCGTTGGGTTCAGGGGAGGGGAGGGACCGGCAGGAGATCCAAGGGCAGGAAAGGGAGTTCAAGGTGCTTGTTTTTCGGGTTTCCGGCCTGCTGGGCTGCGGGCCGGCCGCTGTCCTCCCCTGAGGGTCCTCGGCAGGTGGCCCTGCCTCTGCTGCTCTCCCTGTTCCTGCAGGCCTGGCGGTGAGCAGAGCGGCCTGTCCCCGGCCCTGAGTACAGCGTCCCCTCTCGTGTCCCTTAACTCCGACCACCCTTCTGTAAAGACGCCCTGGGTTCACCTCAGCCACCGCCGTGCGCGCGCCCCTGCCCCCCCCCCGCCGGATGCTGGCAGGCACCGGGCGCACCCGCGCGCTCGCGGTAAGTCGCGCCGTGCGTTTCGCTGCCCCGAGGCCCGTGTGTGCGCTCGGAACCAGGAGGCCCGTTCAGTCCGGAGGAGGCAGGCGGGAGGGCGGTCCCTTCGCTGTGTGGGTGGCACGGAAGCTGCAAGACGTGGAAACGGAGCCGAGGAGCAGAGCTTTGGGGCGTCCAGTCCAGGGAGGGACGCCGCAGCCGCCGCCGGGCGGGGAGGACCGTCGGCGCCGCCCCGGAGCACCGGAGCTGTTCTGCAGGGACGACCGCGGGCGAGCGCGAGAGCCGGCTCGGGGGAGAACCAGCCGGCGACAGGGACGTCGGACACGGGACCGCCGAGCCCGAGCAGCTGAGCGCAGGTTCGCCAACGGGCCGCAGAGGCGACGGGAGAACCGGGGTCGGGGGGAAGCCGGGGCTCCGCGGCGGGGGGGCTGTGCCCCGCGGTGCCCTGACGCCCCAGCCTCGGCAGGCGAGGCCTGAGGCATATTTGGAGCTTCTTGGTGGCTTTGGAGGAAGCCGTGTGTGCGGACGAGTGTGGGAGACGGACGGCGGGGAGTTAGGCGGCCCCTGCTGATTTTTGCTTTGAGCCGCTGCATGGGGAAGGGGAGAAAACGGAGTCAGTAGTTTGAGGGAAGGTGGGATTCAGAGAAGGCATTTTCAGGGCAGAGGAGGCTAAAACCCTTGTCCTACAGAAATATACACGAGCCACGTATGTAGGTCGAAGTTTTCCTAGTGGCCACATACTAGACATTAAAAGGCACAGGTCACCTGGCGGCCACATCTTGGCTTCTAAGAGCCGTTCACCAATGCAGAGGAACCAGGGCTCCGTGGGTAAATGGCTGGTTTCGAGGATCAGGGCAGGAAACATGCGGAGCCATAAGCCGCTGGCCGTTCCAGGAGGTGCTCACAAACAAGGGTGTGCAAACCCTACAGTAATAGAGGCCGTTCAAAGGGACGCGGGAGCCCACTGGAAGCACTCCCAGTGGCCAAAGTGGGAAAAAAATCGAGCAACAAAATAAAATAGTACGTGTTTCCCCACTGTCAGTAGGTAGTTTCTGTGCAATCTGTCGTTCGCTGTAGTGGGGTAACGAGAAGCAGCGATTACCATTACTTTACGAGGAAACATTTAACATTCCCAGACACCCCGGATTAACTGCTCTTAAGCTTCTCTTACCTTCGCATACGTCTTAGGAGTGGATGCGCGCGGTCGATCAAGGTACAGCACAGTTGAGAGCTATGGAGGCCGGCGCTGAGAGGCTGCGGGCGGAGGGCCGGGCAGCCCCTCTCTCCCGGCCAGGGCTGCACGCTGCCTCTGCGAGGGCTTGTGGCAAGACAGTACTATTTTTACTTTCCCCCTTTTTAAAGAAAGTGAAAATTTTCTTAGGATTTCTTTCAGTTAATGAAAACAGGTACTACTGTAGGTCTTTCGTAAAATGAAGTGGTGTTAATGGAAACTTTCAAAAAGTGGGGGATGGGGCGCCTGGGTGGCTCAGTGGGTTAAAGCCTCTGCCTTCGGCTCGGGTCGTGATCCCGGGGTCCTGGGATCGAGCCCCACATCGGCCTCTCTGCTCAGCGGGGAGCCTGCTTCCCTTCCCCTCTCTCTGCCTACCTGTGATCTCCGTCAAATAAAATCTTTAAAAATAAATAAATAAAGCAGGGGATACCTGTACTGAATTACAACTCAAAGTATGAAGTAAATATCCATGAGCCCTAATGATAAGTGGCTAATTAAATAAAGCTGGGAGAAGAGAGAATTCTGCAGAAGAATTCCAAATAATTATGTAGCTACTTTGCCCTCAGAAAGGGAGAGTGTAACTCCCTGCTCCTTAAAGGGCGGGCTGTGCATAGTGACTTCTTCCCAGAGGGACCAGAGGGATAAAGACTAGTTTACAGTGGAGAAATATGAAGAACTACCTTAGCCAGGGGATCAAGGTTAACATCAACAGTGAAGGTCATGCTCATATTATATGCCCTTGATGTGATCTGATGAGGATGGTACATTACCTGTAGTCTTCCAAAAACTCATTAAGCCAATCTGGTCACGAGAAAAAAATCAGACAAATGCCAATGAAGAGACATTCTACAAAACACTAACCAGGATTCCTCAAAACCATCAAGGTCATCAAAAATCGGGAAAGTCTGAGAAACTGTCACAGCCAAGGAGACATGACACCTGGATTTAATGTGGCGTCTCAGATGAGACTGAAGAACAGAAAATAGTCATTAGGTAAAAGCCAAGAAAATCTGGATCCTCTATGGACTTTATTAATATTGATGCACTTGTTAACCATTCACCCGAAGGAGTGGGGATTGGGATTGTTTTAGGGTGGATTACGTGGCACAGCTGGCTGTCCGGCTGTCCACGCCAGCTTGTGCACCGCTCATTCCCTCCTTCGGTCACGCAGCAGATGCTGGGTCCTTACTGCGAGGAGGACACTGGTTTGGGAGGTACAGATAGATGAGGGTCAAGCAGGATTTGCCCTCGTGGAGCCAGCTAGAGAATAAATCATGACTGCATGTGGAACAGGTGCTATGAAGAAAATAAAATAGACGTTATTCAGTTGGGAGTGGGGTTTCCACCCAAAGATCACTATTAACCCACCTAGAGCGACAGAACTGGGTTAAATGTTTAAATAACAATTTGGATGTAGACTAGAGTCAACCCCCTTGCAAAATGCTGATGTGCTGTTGGTGATACAGAGAATGCACAGACAGGTATATTCTGGTCCACAGAGGCCTGTGCACTTGAATGCGTGAGATACTCATGTATTGGATTGATTCAATCAAATTAATGTGTACCAGTAATCCCATGGTACTGGAGACAGAAGCAAATCCTACAAAATCCCTGTACTCCCAGAGATCAGCTGGGGAAATGACTATAAAGGAATTATTACAATGCACGAAAAGCCCACCATTTGGAAACAAAGTGCTCTTCCTCACATCATGTGCCAAACTGAATTCTAAATGGTTAAAAATTTAAGTGTGGAAGAAAAATGAAGCCACCATAGTGATTGCTATATTGTAAAGGTGTGAAGAACTGGTTCCAAGTATGACATCAAAGGCAGAAACCACATTTTAAAAAAATATGAACACCGACCCCAAACTGTAAACATTAAAAAACAACAGTAGGAGCGTTTGGGTGGCTCAGTGGGTTAAAGCCTCTGCCTTCGGCTCAGGTCATGATCTCAGGGTCCTGGGATCGAGCCCCACATGCGGGCTCTCTGCTCAGGAGCCTGCTTCCTCCTCTCTTTCTCTGTGCATGCCTCTCTGCCTACTTGTGTTCTCTCTCTGTCAAATAAATAAATAAAATCTTTAAAAAAAAAAAGCTTAAAAAGTGTTTTAAAAAAACAACAGTAAACTGTAAAAAAATACCTAAGACGAGGTATATATTGTTAATATACAAAGGACACAGATGGAGGGAGTGACCAAGAGACATTAACATAACAGAACACAAAGGGTCAAAAAACACAGCATCCACCGCTGTAACAAAACAGCAGGGAAGCCCCATGGCCCGTCAGACCGGCGAAGATCGGAAACAAAAAGAGAGGAGGTGCGAAGAGGAGGGGGAAACCGCTCTCCCAGCGCTTCGCCTCACGCGGGCTCGGGAGCCCTGGACGGGCACGGGGGTTTCCGGGTCGGAACTCCGCGCCCTTTGACCCGGAAGTGCGGGCGGGCGGGGCGGTGCCCAGGCGAGCGTGCCTCGCGACACAGCCGTAAAGGCGCGTGGGAGCGCAGCATGGCGCTGTACGCGACGGCGGCGACGGTGCTGGCGGCCGTGGAGGGCCGCCGGGGCTCCATCAAGGGGCTGGTGTACGGCAGCAGCTTCCAGGTAGCGGGGGTCGGGGGTCGGGGGTCGGGCCGGCGGGGGGCGAGAAGGGGGCCCGTGCCTCAGCCGGCGTCCTCTCGGCCGCGCGCAGAACGTGAAGCAGCTGTACGCGCTGGTGTGCGAGACGCAGCGCTACTCCGCCGTGCTGGACGCCGTGATCGCGGGCGCCGGCCTCCTCCGCGCCGAGAAGAAGCTGCGGCCGCACCTGGCCAAGGTAGCGGGGCCGAGGGGGCGGGGCGGGGCTGCGAGCCTCCCGGGCCCGGTGTCAGCGCCGCCCCGTGCCCGGCGCGACTTCCGCGGGTGGCCTCTGTCGGACGCGCGCGAGCGTCTCTGGCCGCCGGGGCGCCGGGGCGGGGTGAGCGAGCCGTACCTCCGAGCCCGGCGGGGGGGTAAAGACGGGAGATGCTAAGTAGCCGCGGCGGGGACTCTGGCTAAAACACAAGGGTGTGGACGAGGAGGAGGAGGGTCGGATGCGGAGCGGGGCCGGTGAGCAGCCCTGGGGAGAGGGTTCGGGACCGGGAAGCGGGACACCGGGCTGGGCTCCCCGGTCTGCCGCTCCTCTGACCTGTGGTCTTGGGCGGAACGCCTCGCTCGGACCCGGGGCCGCCTCGGCAAGCGGTCGCTCAGCGCTGTGACGCCCCGAGGCGCGCACGCTTAGGGCTGTCGCTCGTTCTTCCCCCATCCCCAGGTGCTCGTGTACGAGCTGCTGCTGGGGAAGGGCTTTAGAGGGGGCGGGGGCCGCTGGAGACCTTTGCTGGAGCGGCACCAGGCCAGGCTGAAGGCGGAGTTGGCGCGGCTCAAGGTTCAGCGCCGGGTGAGCCGCAACGAGGACCTGTTGCAAGTGGGATCCAGGCCTGGCACGGGTGAGCTGGGGGGCGTTGTGGGCAGGAGGGCAGCTCCCAGGCCCCCAGAGGAGAGGGCCTCGGTCCTGCCCACTCACCGCCGATCGCGTCCTAGCCTCGCAGGTGCCTCGGTTCGTGCGGGTGAACACCCTCAAGACCAGCCCTGATGATGCAGTTGATTATTTCAAGAGACAAGGTTTCTCCTACCAGGGTCGGGCTTCAAGGTGAGCTGAGAACCCTGCCTGGCTGCTGGGGGCTCTGGGAAACGGGGATCCAAGGGGAGAGAGAGGAGGGGTGGTGGTGACGGCACTCCGGTTTTCTCCTACTTTTCCAGCAATTTCTCTCTCTCCTTCCAAAGGCCCGGCTTTCTCCAGCCCTTAACTTAAAATCCTGTTTGTTCAAAATTCACGACTTAAGAGAAGTCCTTCCAAAACAATGCGCTTATTAAACACACATTGGTGACTTATACTGCAAAATAATTACTACCTAGTTAACATTCGTCACCACGTAGAATAAAGTTTTTTTCTCTTGTGATGAAAAAAAGAGGGGTAGGAGGGGCAGAGGGAGGGGGAGAGTGAGACTCTCAAGCAGGCTTCATACCTAGTGTGCTGAAGCAGGGCTCGGCTCTGTCTCAGGACCCTGAGATCATGACCTGAGCCCACATCAAGAGTCGGAAGACACGTCACTGACTGAGCCACCCAGGTGCCCCCTCTTGTGATGAGAACTTTTAAGATCTCTTAGCATCTTTCAGGTACGCAGTACAGTAGCTCCTAGGGTCACCCACTGTGCTGTACGTTAGAGCCTTGAGACTTACGTATCTTATAGCTGGAAATTTTTGCTTTTGACAAACTTTACCCCTTTTGCAACCCCCCACCTCCGCGGTCACAAATCCGTTCTCTGTATTCATGAGTTGGTTTTTTAAAAAGATTCCACATGAGTGAGAACATACAGTGTTTGTCTTTGTTTATTTCACTTAGTGTAAGATCCTCAGGGTCCATCCATGTGGTCGCAAACGGCAGGATTTTATATTTTGTGGCTGAAAAATATTCCCGTATGCATGTACACGTGTGTATACACACACACATACATATGTGTATGTAGTTACATGTTTTCTTTATTCATCTAACCGTTGACATTTAGGGTTTTTTAGGTCTTGGCGATTATATATCTGTAGCAAACCGGGGCCACGTGTCTTTTTGAATTAGTGTCTTCCTTTTCCTTGGATAAATACCTAGAAATGGGATTGCTGGGTCATACGGAGGGCTCCAGCTCTGATCTTGTGATGAGCCTCTGTGCTGTTTTCCACAGTGGCTGTGCCAGTCTTCGTCACCCCCAGCGGTGCAGGGGGCTTCCCTGATTTCCACATCCTCACCGACAGCTGTTTCTTGTCTTTTGGGTAATAGCTGTTCTGACAGCTGGGAGGTGACATCTCGTCATGGTTTCGATGCTCGTTTCCCTCATGACTCGTGATGGTCACCTTTTCGTGTACCTCTTGGCCATCCGTCTTTGTCCAGTGTCATTCTTTTGCTTGTGGCCTCCGTTTCCCCGACCCCGTTATTGAAGAGACTGTTTCTTCCCTGTTGTATATGCGTGGCTCCTTTGTCATAAACTAATTGGCCATACAAGTACGGGCTGATTGCTGGGCCCTCTGTTCTGCTGCATTGATCTGCGTGTGTGTTTTTATGTTGGGACCAATTCTGTGTTGATGTCTGTAGCTTTGTAATGTCGTTTGAAATCAGCGTGAGATTTCTAGCTTTGTGCTTTCTTAAGGTGGCCTGGGGCTGTTCCGTCCCATACAAATCTTTAGGATTGTTCTGTACCTGTAAAATGGCCATTGGAATTTGTTAGAGGTTACACCGGCTCTGTGGACTGATTTGGGTAGTGTGGACCTTCTAACAACATTCTTCCACTCCGGGAGTGTGGAACAGCTTCTCGTTTGTGTCATTTTCCATTTCTTTCCTCGGTATCTTCGTTTTCAGACTACAGGTCTTTGATCTCCTTGGTTGAACTTATTTCTAGTTTTTTGGGTTTTTTTGGGGGGGATACGAGTGTAAATGAGATTTTCTTAATTTCTTTTTTCTTTTTTTTTTTTTTTAAAGATTTTTATTTATTTGACAGAAATCACAAGTAGGCAGAGAGGCAGGCAGAGAGAGAGGAAGGGAATCAGACTGCCTGCTGAACAGAGAGCCCGATGTGGGGCTCGATCCCAGGACCCTGGGATCATGACCTGAGCCGAAGGCAGAGGCTTTAACCCACTGAGCCACCCAGGCGCCCCATTAATTTCTTTTTTCTGATAACATTGGTTTGCAAACTCCCTGGGAGCCTTCCAGGTATAATCTGAAACCAGGCCCCATATGCACGGGGCAGGGCCAGAGAGGGAACGAAGAAAGAGGCGGGCTGGTCCAGATTGACATGTGGCAGCTTTAGTAATAAGGGAGCTTCATACAAGGCTTGCCTTGGGAAGCCAGAAGACGAGTCGATCCCTAAACCCCGCCCCGACCAGAATCTTAAAAGTTCCTATAGAGGCCTTAACTGGGCCCAGTCATGTGGAGGCCCATGCTGGAGGGTAGTGTGGGTTCGGTTTCAGAATGCAGCAATAAAGCAAGTCGGATGACTTTCTGGTTTCCCAGTGGCCGTGAAAGATAGGTTTATTTTACAGTGTAGTCTACGAAGTGTACAGGAGCGTTATGTCTGAAAAGACAACTTATGTATTTTATTACTAAAAAAATGCTAAACATCACCTGAACTTTTGGTGAGTCATAATCACCGATCAGGGGTCACCGTAACAAACACTGTATTCATGAAAAAGTTTGGAATATTGTGAGGATTATCAAAGTGTGACCCAGAGACAAGAAGGGAGCAGCTGGTGCTGGGAAAATGGGGCCCTCGGTTTGTAAAAACAAAACAAAAAAACAACAAAACCTCACTATCTGCGAAGCGTTGTCAGTCGAGCAAAACGCGGTAAAGTGAGTTATGCCTGTACGCGGTCCCTGTGATCTCAACACCACGTCGCTGTCTCAAGGCTTTGTGCTTGGGGCAGCCTGTGGTGGGGAAGGCAAGTGGGATGCACATTCCAAAGACGGGGAAAGGGGTGATGAGCCGCCTCCGTTTGCCGGGGTCCAGCTTGCGGGTCAGCCGGCGGGCCCGGGCTCTCAGTGACCTCCCCAACACTCTAACCCTCGTGACCAGCTCTAAAATCCCACACGACTCTGTTTTCTGCCGTGTGTCCTGAGTGCTCAGCAGGGCTTTCACTAGTGAACCCCCGTCTTTTCATATATCCTGACCCCGCAAGGGCTCATTCACTCTCCACCCCTCCGCTTTTCCACCGGCCGCGCCACAGTGGGGGACCCCTTAAGAGTCGCCCGCGGTGTACGTGGGGGGCTGAGGGCCGGGGCTGGGGAGCGATCACCCGCCAGAATGTTCTGGCCGCGGCCACTGCGGTGCTGCTCCCGCAGGGGCTGTCCCTGGAGGAGCGTGGCACACACGACCGGAAGCTGTTGCGCTCTGGCGGGGACACCTGGTGTCTTTCTCCTTCCAGAGCTGGGAAGCAGAGTCCTAGGGGCGCGCTCCCCTTCTGTCGTCGCAGCCCCAGCGCACAGCCCCAGCGGCTGCCCGGCTCGAGCCGCCGGAGCTTTCGTCCGTTTCCCTGGTGTCTCGCCTTCTCGGGCGGTTCCATGACCCCCGCTGGACTCAGGGACAGAGGCGCTGCGCCAGGTGGGGACGCGGAGTCCCCCAGAGCCCTCTCCGGGCTCGCACACCTCCTCCTCGGTCTTAGGGGCTGGATGAACGTGCGCCTCGGCCGTCCGTCACAGCGTCCGGGATGGAGTGGGTCTCAGCCGAGGAAGTGACTCCCCCACTCTCAGGGCCGTGTCTGGGCCTTGAATGTCCTGGGGGTCGCTGCCCAGCCGCTCACGGACGCGCAGCGATGCCTGCGGGACAGCCTGGGACAGGCACGTCTTCCTGAGCTCTGCGGCGTGAGTGCGACGGGCCCGTCCTGCCGGTACAGGAAGGGCGACAGCGACGGGGCTCCGGCTGCCTTCCCGTGACCTATGCTGGGCCGCGTGGGTAGCCCGGGGGCAGCGCTCGGAAGGTCCCCTGCTGCGCCTCCCATGTGAAGGCAACCGGTCTTGGGCTCAGTGGCCAAGGGGACACCGCGGAGGCACGTGCTGAGAGCGGCACGGCTCCCTCCCCGGACCGTGGCCTCGGCAGCGTTGGGCACAGCCGTGCGCAGGGGGCCGCCGGCTTGTTCGGTTCTGGGTGCTCTGCTGTCACCCCCCGGAGCCGGGACGCGCGTCTGTGGGCTCTAGCGGGCTGTGGGAAGCGCTAGGGCGGGGAGCGCGGTGCCTGCTCAGTGTCGCTCTTGGAGGGTTTCTCCCCTGTCCCTGTGCCTCGGGTATTGTCTCATCCTCCGAGGGGGTGGCAGTCTCGTTTGCCCGCGGCATCTGATCAGCCTTCGGGTGGGATTCACCGGTCAGCGGTCGAGCTGGTAGGTGGCTGGACCCGGTGTGTTCCCTAGTCCTGGGGAGGGAGAGCCCCCTGTCCTCAGGCAGGCGGAGGGAGCCCAGTTGGCAGCATCAAGGGACTTTCTTGACAGGCATCGTCAAGAAAACCTTGACAGGTTTTAAGGCTTTCCACAGGGTGACTGCTGCGGGGCCCGCAGCAATGAGGTCAAGTCCACGCGCCTCCAGCTTTCTTTCTCCAGACGCTTCCCGGTTGGGTGGGGGTGGCCTTTTGAGCTCCGCCTTGGTCCCGGCTCTGGGCCACAGCACCCCGAACGTCTTGTTGCCCAGGTGGGCTCACATGCCTGTGAGCAGCCCGTGCCCCATGCTGGGGGCCGCCCGGAGCCGGCTTTCCTTCCTGCTGTGACGTGGCCCCATCAGGGCCTCCAGAGAGCGGGGTGCAAATGGCCCGTCTCACTCGCAGCTCCGTAAGAATTTGTTGTACTTCTGTATAGATACCTGGGGTCCTGCGTGCCCAGGAAGGCCCCCCTCATTGGGCCAAGCCCCCCTGCGGGCTGGAATAATCCAGCATCCGAGGACCTAAGTTCCTGAACTTTCTATAAGTGCGCCACTCGGCCCCTGCTGGAGGGCACGGTGTGTGGGCCTGAGGCTCATTCTGTCGCCTTCCGTGCAGCCAGGGAGAAGCCATCGCCCTGCGGCCCGTCGCCGCCCCGGCTGCACCGGGGTGCTCCCCCAGCCTTTAGCTGGAACTTGGCAGCCGTGTCCGCAAGCTGAGGGAGGAGACCCTCTCTTCACGAGTGTTTCCCGAGCTGGGGGGGCCGCCCTGCTGGCCGGGGTTGCCCTTGCATCTTGTATTAGGGGTTCCCCCTGACGTGGGGTGCCTCAGTGGTTTGGCTCTCTGCCAGCACCCCGCCCCCCCATTTGCTCCGCGGCAGGGCCACCGTGTAGTTTCTCCAGTAAGTCCATTAAAGCAGCCTGCGCTTTCGGGGTGTTGCCGCACTCACGCGGGGGTCCCCAAGCATCTGATGTAGGGCCCACCCCGCACCACGCAGAGATCGCTGGCCGGTTGGGGACCCCCGCAGACCGTGTGCTCGTGGTCTCCCGGCTGGCTCCCCCGTGGTTGGGGGGTGATCCGAATGGGCCCTGCGGTGCGGCGGGCGGGCCGCTGCGGACGGGCTGGGGACGGGCTTCCTGAGCAAGGGCACTTAGCCGGGAGGCTTGTCTGGGGCGGCAGCAAGACGTCTCCACGCCCACCTGCCAGAATCTTCCCGGTTGATACAGAGGCCTTCACGGGTTCTGTCTCCCGCCTTCCGATGGTCTCTGCGCCCTGTCACCCTCTCGAGGCCATGTCCTCGGGCAGGCTCTGGGAGTGGGGAAGGCGGCTGGGGCGGGAGGAGCTGGATTGCCCATGTCCTGTGCCCGGCGGTGGCCACGTCCTCTCTCTGACCGCCCAGTAGTTGTCTGTGTAAGAGACACAACAGATTTTGTACATGGGTTTTTGATCCTGCTTTACTGAATCCGCTTAGAAGTTCCAACAGTTTTCTGGCTGGTGTTTTCCGGGTTTTCTGTCTGTCATCTGCGTGTAGTGAGGTCTCCTTCCTTCCTTTCCGGTTTGGATGCCTTGTCGTTCTCTTGCCTCGCGTGCTGACTGGGTTGCTGAGTCAAGGGGGCACGAGGGGGCATCCTTGTCCTGTTCTTGATCCCAGAGGAATGGCTTTCAGGTGTTCACCCCCGAGTAGGTTGGCCGCGGGCTTGTCCCATGTGGCCTGCGTTGTGTTGAGGTTGTGCCCTCGACACCTGCTTTGCTGAGTTTTTGTCATGAGTGGATGTGGACTCTCGTCAGAGGAGAGCATCAGGATCTTTGTCCTTCATTTCATGAACGCGGGACCGGGTATGGTCGGTCTGCTGGTGTGGACGCGTCCCATGACCCTGCGCCTCGCGCCTCCAGCATCCCCCGTCAGCAGCGAACAGATGGCGGCCAGGCCAGCAGCCGAGCCCCCGTCACGCCCGTCCCGCCCGCTGTACTTTTCTGTCCTCCTGGACCCTGCATGTCATTTCCTATTTTCATGGGCAGGAGGACCTCCCGAACGGGTCTCCCCACTTCCGGACTTCAGCTGTGCTTGGCCGCAGAAAGCTCTCCCAGCCGAAGGCCCTTCCTGGGCCCCTGGGCCGTGTCCCCAGGCGGGTGCCCCCCTCCCCCCCACCACCTCCTGGGGGCTTGACAGCTCTGGGAAGTGCCTCTGCTCCCTCCGTTTCCCTTCCTGCCTGTGGCCTGCTGCTGGGAGGCCAGGGTGGTGCGGAAGGGAAGCTTGGGTTTGGCTTCGGCTCTGCCCCCCGATAGCTCTGTGACCTGCTTGGCAAGGGGCGCGTGCCGTGCTCTGTGCTCCTCCTAGTCCGGGGAGCGTGGCTTCCACCCGCGCCCCCCACGTGCGGCGCCCCGGCCCATTGGCCCACGCAGCGCCCCCTCCCCCCGAGGTGGGTGTTTAACTGCCGGCGTTTCTGGAGCGCCTGACTCACGCCAGATACTCTAAGTACCTCGCATGGAGTAACTCAGTTCTCCCCGTGACCGCTCCCCAGAAGCGGGAGGGGGTGTGACGGAAGACACCTGCCCCCGTGCCCCCCCCCCCGCTGGAAGGTGGCGGAGGTGGGACCCTGGCCCAGGGCTGGCCCGAGCGGCCACGCGCTCCCTTACCGGCTGCCTCCCTTACCGTCCGTGTCTCTGCAGCGGTCTGCGGCCTCTGTCGCGTGGATGAGCAGTTCCCGTGAGGTCACACGTTAGAAGGTCCAGCCTGGTGCTCGGCCGGGGGCACTCAGAACGTTCCATGCTTCTTGTGCCCTGGCAGCCTCGAGGACCTGCGGGCCCTCAAAGGGAAGTGCTTTCTCCTGGACCCCTTGTTGCCAGAGCTGCTGGTGTTCCCGGCCCAGACGGATCTGCACGACCACCCCCTGTACCGGGCCGGTCACCTCATCCTGCAGGACAAGGTGGGGCAGGTGGGCGGGAAGGGGGCGCGTGTGTGGGACGGACGGCGCGGGGTCCCCGTGCGCCAGCGCCTCGCTCTGCCCCCCAGGCCAGCTGCCTCCCGGCCATGCTGCTGGCCCCACCCCCCGGCTCGCACGTCCTCGATGCCTGCGCTGCCCCGGGCAACAAGACCAGTCACTTGGCCGCTCTGCTCAGGAACCAGGGGTGAGTGCCACGGCCAGCCAGAGGGGATGGCGTCTGAGCCCGTCCTTGGGAATCGGGAACTCTGTGTTCCAAGCAGGGCGTGAAGGCTGAGAGGACCCTCCTCTGAAGAATCCCATGTGGACCTAGAGCAGTGGGTGGGGGGCCCCACGCCCAGCTTCCCATGGGGGCGCTGCTGTGAGATCGGAAGCCCCAGCTCAGGTCCCGCTGACCAGACACGGTCCTTTCTGTGTCCCGAGTGGACATGTTCTTGCGTGTCACATCTGTGGGCCCTCGGGCGCCTGGTGATTCGCTGCAGCTCTGCCCTGTCCCCCAGGAAGATCTTTGCCTTCGACCGGGACGCCGGGCGGCTGGCGTCCATGGCCACCCTGCTGGCCCGGGCTGGAGTCTCGTGCTGCGAGCTGGCGGAGGGGGACTTCCTGGCGGTCTCACCCTCTGACCAGCGCTACCGTCAGGTCCAGTACATCTTACTGGACCCTTCTTGTAGTGGCTCAGGTGAGATGGGGACAGAGGGTTGTCTGAGGGACCTGCGGCTCTGGCGTTCGCGCTGGCCTCGGGTTTAGCTCGGACTCTCCTCATCTGGTGACCAGGCCAGCGTTCTCACCTGTGAAGCAGGGACCTCCGTGCGGACTGAGGCCGTCTGCAGCTGACACACTTTGTCCTTAGGAATGCCAGCCAGACCGCTGGAGGAGCCCGGGGCAGGCACCCCGAGCAAGGCACGCCTGCAGGCGCTGGCTGGCTTCCAGCAGCGAGCACTGCGCCACGCGCTCACCTTCCCCTCCCTGCAGCGCCTGGTCTACTCCACGTGCTCCCTGTGCCAGGAGGAGAACGAGGATGTGGTGTGGGACGCCCTCCAGCAGAACCCAGGGGCCTTCAGGTAGCAGGGGGCCGCCGGGGTGCCGGGGAGGGGGGCTGCTGTCTTTTACCCACAACCCTGCCATCCTCCTCTACAGGCTAGCTCCCGTCCTACCCTCCTGGCCCCACCGAGGCCTCGGCACTTTTCCAGGGGCTGAACACTGCCTGCGGGCCTCCCCCGAGACCACACTCACTGGTGGCTTCTTTGTCGCTGTCCTGGAACGGGTCGAGGTGTCGAGGTGAGTGGGGTGGCGGGGGCTGCCTGGAAGGTGCTGGAGGACCATGCTGCAAGTGACTTAGGGACTCTCCTTCTAGCTCGGTCCCCAAGGCTGAAGCAGCAGCACCCGAACTCAGGGCTGGCGCAGCCCGGCGGAGGAAGAGGAGACGGCGCCAGGCCTCCGCTCCGGGCATGCCGCCCTGCACACCGCCGGTCGGTGGAGCCGCGCCTTCTCCGGGGGGCAGTTAGAGCCCGGGCCTCCGCGCAGCTCAGCCAGCAGCCGTGTGACAGCTCCGTAGCTCCGTCCTTCCTACTGCCTCGTCACCGCTCTAGGAAGGAAAGCGGTAACCCTGGCTCTCCAGCGTGGGAGACAGCGGATTTCCCTGTCCCGGGGCCCCTCCCCGGGCCGTGTTCCTGCCGGGGAGGGAGTGCTGGCCGTGGAAATAAAAGGCAAGACGTGGTCCACGATAGATCACAGTTTTTTTTATTCTTAATGACATAAGCAAGGAGAAAAATCTCACATTCATACGAAAAATTCCAACTAGACTCACAGGAATTAAGTCTTTATTTGTCATGGAAAGTCCCAGCCTCCCGTCCCTGTCCAGTGCACATCCATGTACACACGCACACACACACGCGCACACACTTAGGCTGCGCCAGGACACCCCCAGGGGCTCCCGAACCAGCGGTCCTGCCTGTGGAACAGAGGTAAACCAGCTCGGGGCACTACGACTCAGAGGACCAACCTTCCGTCCGGCACCTGGAAGCTTGGGGTCCAGACCTGTGCCCCAGCCCCAGCCCCCGAGCCGGACAGCGACCGGGGACTCGAGGTGCAGGCCTCTCCCTCGGCTGCCCGCACAGGGACACACGGCCTGCTCTCCCCGGGGGTGGGAGGGACAGTCACCTGCCACAGCACTCAACCTCAGTCATGGGGCGAGGGGGGACTCGTTACATCTACGTCACATTATTTATAAAATAAGAGTTACATTTTATATCGTGTGTCCTGAAGGAGCACTGGCCCCTCCGGAGAGCTGCCTGGGACAGCGCTGGAGCCTCTCACGCAGGCGTAACTTAACTCTACAGCTAACTCCTAGTTGATAGCGTTTATACGTAACCACCTCAGTGAACCAAGCTTGAAGGAATTTAAAAGGCAATTTAGCTTAAATACAAAAATAAATTTTTATTTTGTTAAAAAATGTTTAAATATTTTTTTCTTTTAATTTAGACACACGCATTCATACTTCTCCCAAAGAGGATGGGCGTGGCAGCGAGGCTCTTGGGCCCAGGGGATGGAATCTGGGAGGGAAGGAAGCAGAGGTGAAGGGAAGGGGGAACCTGAATTTGAAGTGTGGTTCCTTAGTTTTGGTTTCTACCACGTCCCGGGTGGATCTAGCCCACGGCAGGGGGGGGGGGGTCAGGTCGGTGGGAGGGAAACCGCAGGGGGAAGTGGTCTTTGCTTCCCCTCGGCCCCATCCTCTTGGGCTGCCAGCCCTTAAAGTCGAAAACACCATCGGGAAATCCAGGCGTGAGCACGTGTAGCGTGAAGCGGCGCTACTTTGCACGCTCGATGAGCGACGCCCCAGAAACGCGACACAGCGAAGTCCGGCACTACCAACATGCCGCCACTCACACGATTCAATTCTTCCTCCAAACTCGATTCAAAGAGCAACAGACGCGAGCATCAGACTAACACGGGAGGAGGCTTTACACATACGGCCCAGGGGAGGGGAGGCGGGCGCGGGCAGGCGGGCGAGGAGGGACGTCCCGCCTGCTCGCCCCGCCTCCCTGGCGCGAGGGATCTGCCCTTGCAGCTGCCAGGCTAACAGTCTCGAGCCACCAAGCTTTAAGGGGCCAAACTGGCAGAGGGCGGGGGACCACACACGGACGCGGACTTGGCAGGAAGTGGAAGAGCAGGAGCAGCGCCCGCTGGGCTCTCCAAGGCAAAGCCAAATTCGGGGTCGGGGTCACCTAACGGAACCGGGGAGGGACAGAGCAGCGAGAAGTGGGGAAGCGGGGTCCCCTAACGGGACCCGGGGACAACCACTGTTTACAGGCAAGCCAAGCACAGAAAAGCTGCGGGGCTGACCCAGCTCCCCAACCCCCGTCCCCCGCTGCCCAGCAGCGACGCGGGCAAGGGCTGTGCCTGCGACAGCCCCGCCCCGAGCTGGCCCTCCGGGGAGCGGGAGGGAGGCTGCCTGACAACACGCATCCGCCGCAGAAGAGGCAGGAAAGGAGGTGACGGTATGTACAGATATCCTCGCCTGCTCCCCAGCCTCCCGCAGAGCTGCTCAAGCCAAGGGAGCAGGCGGCTGCCCTGTGCCCCTGCCCTCAGAGGCCCGAGGCTTCGAGAACCTCGAGGAGCGGGCGCGCCACCAGGGCTGCCGCTGCCTCCCCTGGGGGAAGCCGAAGGTGGGGGCGGCGGAGGTTGCTCTAAGGAACTAGAAGGGTCAGAGGCTCCTCCCAGCAGGGGCTGAGGTCCACGTTTGGGCAGGGAGGGGGGGACAGAACGGGGACAAAGGCTATTTCTTGCGGGTGTGCTGCCTGCGGGCCTGCAGTCGCTGCCGGGCCCCGGGGGTCTTGGATCCTGCACCAATGGAAAAGGAAGGGGCCGCCGATCCTGGAAAGATTCAACAAGGTCTCATCAGGCAGCTGCTGCCTGGGGCACTTCCCCAGGCACCCCAATCTCTGGAAGGCTAGGCCAGCAGAAGGCTGGGTACTAGGCTGGGCCTCCCCAAACCGTGTTCAGTTGCTGGGGGGACGGGAGCGTGGGGAAGGACTAGGAAAAACGCAGAATCCCAGATCATCTGCAAGCGAGCAGGAAGGCATTTTAACCCGGCTTTCCGGTGGTCTGGAACATTCCCTCCAACTCCCTCCTTGGGCTGTGCTGGCCTTCCAGCCAAGCCACATCTTTCTTATGCTTTTGGGCCTGACCTTTCCCAAGGGCCCCCAGAGCCAAGAACCTATCAAGCACCCCTCCCTCGCTGGAGAAGCAGGTCACACCGGCAAGGAGGAGGCCTGCTGCTTACCGAACGGTCCAACGCCAACAAAGCCTTGGGTGGGTGTTGAGGATGCCCCAAAGGAGAGACCACTGCCCGAAGCGCCCACCCCGGAGGCAGGGGTGTTCTGACCAAAGGTGGGTGTAGAGGTGCCTAGAACAGAGAGACCGCAGGAAACTAGCGCCTAGGCCAGTGCACAGAGGTGTCCGCGCTGGGTACTGAAGCCCGGGGGCTGTCCCGACAGGGCACCTCGGCCCTGGAGCCCCGTGCGGGCTCACCCCAGTGGTGGGAACTGCTGCCCTCCCCACCTGCTACAGCCTGGCGAAAGCCCCGCAGTGCTGCCTTTTGGCCTAAGGAGCGGGGAGTCTTTCTGCACTCCCGCGACCACCAGAGCACAGGAGGGCCGCCCAGCAGACCCCACCTTCCAGCCTGAGCATGTGACTCCCCTCTGACGCCACTGAGTTCTGCCGCCTCTCCCGGTTTACCCTCCCTCCAGAAACCCGAGTCTTCCACCAAACACCGCCCCCGACCCGTGGGTCCCCTCACCTTCCCATGGCCACACGGGACTGCCTCTGCCCTTGCCACCAGAAGCCCACTGTCCAGTCCCGCCACTGCCTCCCCACAGCCCTCAGAGGAGGGCGGGCCTCCTCACTCCTGACCTTGCCATCTCCCTGTCTGCCTCCACCCCTGCCCCGTCCCAGTCACCCCTGACAACCACCAGGGGCCATCCAAGTTCCCAGAGGGCCCCCAATCACGGAGCCCTCCCATCCCAGCGCGCCCCCGCGCCCCCGCTGCGGGAACCTACTAAAGCGGACACAGGCGGAGTCTCCCCTGCCCTCCGTGTGCTCACGTGTGAACGCTGCTGAGGAATAACCTAGCAGTGTGGGCTGGCCTTACCTCAAATTCATAAACCTAGTTCTCCACAGTGCTCAGAGCTTCCCGGCAATTCTACCAAAATCTCATTATGTTCTTTTTCCCACTCTCCCAACCACTTCGAGAGGCCCTCGCCTGTACACACACCTCCCCAGTGCAGTCACTGTGACCTTCTCTCACATCTAAAAATAGAAACCATCAGGATGAGAACTTGTAAGTCACCTTCTGCAGGGCAGATACAATCCCTTCACTCTTCTCCTGAAATTCTACAAGGATCTCCCTTCGTATTTAAAATCCAAATTTAACCCTGGCCCTGAATGACCTTCAACTCCGCCTGCCTCCGCACAGCATTTTGGATCATTTCCATTTTCAGATCCTCGAGCCACACTTTGCTTTTCTGTGTTCCTGAATAAGCAGAACTTGCTCCTGCCCCTGGGCCTTTGCACCACCTCCCCTGTGCCCAAAAAGCGCTCTCCCACACACACATACCCACCCACACTCCCAGCCCTTGTGCACAACCCAGATGTAGACTTGGCTTAAATTTCCTAAGAGCCTGCCCTCCTTGACTACCTGAAAAGCTCCTCCATAGCCACTCATGACACACTGCCTTCTACCCGGACACTTCTCCCCGAACCTGTATTTAACCACTGACCATCAGCCTTGTCCCGGCCAGACCGGGAAGCTCTCCAAGTTAGGAAACTAATCCTGGCACTTACGACGGCGCCTGCTGCAGCCGACCAAGGCCATTCCCGATCTTACCTCCGAACACAGGTTTGCTCTCAGGGGTGCTGCCCACATTGAAGGCAAAGGGTGTGCTCTGACTGGGTCCGCCCAACGTGCTCTGGCTCAAGCCTCCTCCGAAAGGGGTCGTGCCGCTGGTGGTCCCACTCTGTCCCGTGCCAAAGTTGAACGCTCCGGAGGTGCCGGGGGTGGCCACGTTGATCCCAAAGCCCCCGCTGCCAGCCGGGCCGGCGGATCCTCCAAATGTGAAGGGCGACAGCGTTGTGCTGCCGAACATGGAGCTACCGGTCCCGCTGCTGGTGGTCTGGGTCGTAGCTCCAAAGCCGGAGGTGGTGGCCGCCCCAAAGGAGAACACAGGTGTGCCGCTGCCGAAGGCAGGCTGGGTGCTGGCAGGGGTGCCGAAGGCAGAAGCGGCAGGCTTCAAGCTGCCGAAACTGGACTGTGCGGCGCCGCCAAAGGCAGGCTGGGCCGGGCCGGGCGCGGGGGTCGTGGCCGGGGTCGGGGCTGCAGAGTTCCCGAAAGTGAAAGAGCTGCCAAAGCTGGGGGCGAGGGCCGGCTTGGCGGCCCCCTGCTGCTGCCCGTCGGCAGCCCCGAATGCGGGCTGGGGGCTGGCCCCCGGGTACGAAGGCAGCGCAGGCTTGGTGCTCGAGCCGAAGGGAACGTGGAAGGCCGGGGTGGCGGTGGCGGCGGCGGCGGCGGTGAAGGTCAATGCCGGTGGGCTGCTGGTGGCAGGCGCGGGCGTGGTGAGGCCGCCGCCAAACCCGCTGAAGCAGGAGGCGCTGCTGCTGGCGGCGGCGGTCTGCACGACTCCGGGCAGGGACTGGCCAAACGTGGTGACGGCCGTGGACGCGGGTGCGGCAGGTGGCTTGCCGAACTGGAAGATGGAGGCCGCGGCCGGGGTGAAGCTGGCCCCGGAGGCGGGGGGGGCCCCAAAGAGGAAAGGTGGGGCAGCGGAGGTGGTGGTGCTGGTCACGCTGCTCACGCCAAAGCTGAATACGGGCTTCGAAGCGGAGTCGGCCGATGTGCTGGCTGTGCTCACGGGAGCCGCGGCTGAGGCGGCACCGGCCTGGCCGGCGAAGAGAGGAGCGCTCCCAGCGGCGGCCGGGGCAGCGGTCTGACTGAAGAAGGGAGCGGACAAGGGCGCAGATGTAGGGGACCCCACGCTGCCAAAGATAGGCTTGAACGTGGGCTGAGGGCTGCTGGCAGGTGCAGGGAGGGCCGAGCCGGAAGGTGCCGTGGTGGCGACCTTGGAGGGGCTGGACAGCAAGGGGTCCTCGTTCTCGCTTTTTGGCGGGACCACAAAGATGGGCTTGAACATGGGGGATGCTGAGGACACGCTGGGGGCTGTCGACACGGGGGGGTCAGCAGGTGCGGCGCTCAGCATTCCCAACAGAAGACTCGGCTTGGGGGTGGGGGACGGGGCAGCCGGGGCTGGGGATGTGGCAGATGTCTCAGCCTGAGGAGCCGGAGAGGACACGGTGGTGTCGGTGGCTGGTGTCTGGGATGCAGCAGGGGTCAGCCCCAAGAAAGTGGCTGCAGATTTGGAGTCTGAGGAGGTGCCTGGAAGAGGCCCTGACTGTGGAGGGCCAAGAGGGGCCAGAAGGCTGGGTGTCTTCGGAGGTGAAGGGGCCGCAGTGGCCGCCACTGCCGTGGACTCTGGGAAGAAGAGAGAATGCGCGTCCTGAATACTGGGACGGGCCAGCACTCAGTGCTTCTGTGCCTAGTGCCGGGGGCCAGGCGAGGGCTGCCGAGTCAGTCCGCGGATGTGACTCCCTCTCTACCACAAACCCTTCAAGCATCCACTCCCTAAAATTAAGGTGCTGTTCACTATTTCTACCCTTCACAGATCGTAAGCTACTGGGAAAATACGATTTGGCTTAAACGGAGAATCGATGTGTGGACTCTACGGAAAATCCAAACACCCAGACTCAAGTCCAGTGAAATCCTTTACTCACCCAAGAACGGTTTACCACATTTGCCTACCGCGGGCGGGATGCAGAGCATGTAGCTGTGGACGGAGAGCCCCTGCCGCGGGGCTCAGGGAGAGGCCGAGGCCTGGCACGGCCCGCTGCGTGCCCAAGTGCGCCCAGAGGAGTGCGGGCACATGCGGTGCCGTGACTGACCCCTGGACACCTCGAGGGAAAAGGACTGTGTCCTCTTGTGCCTGTGGTCTGAAAGGCCCCTAACCGTGTGAGCCCATTTCCATTTCAGAGAGCCTCGCGCCTCGCAAGCTGTTACCCGCGTATTACAAAAGATGACGGCAAGGCTCAGAGCAGCTCAGGAAGCGAAGAATTTCAAATCGTGAGCCACGTGAGCTGCGTGACAGCCAAAACGAGGCCACCGACCCCAGCTTGAAGCACGGCAGCCCCCTTCCCGCGAGCTTGCCGATCACAGACTTCAGAAGCTCTTGGGCACGCACCAGCTCGGGACGGGTGAGCCACACAGGCTCAAGCTCCCACAGGTTTCCGGGGGGCTGGCGGGTGTGCGACTTCTGCTTCGACTGAAACCTAGCTGTGTCCTGTGCGGCAGAGAGGGCTCCCCCACTCACCCGGGGAAGACGGCTGGCTGGCGGAACTCTGCATCTTCTTTAAGCTCTCCAGCAGCGGGTTGGTGCTTGGGGCTGGGGCGGGGGCTGGGGTGGCGGCGGTCCCAGCAGCGGGCAGGGTAAACGTCAGAGAAGGCTGAGTGGTAGGGGGCTTCTCGGTGACACAGTTCGAGGCAGCATCTAAAGGAAGGAAGACAGACCGCGTTTGGCAATTTTCTCCCAGGGGTACACCACAGAGCATGGGGCGTTTGGGGTCTCAGCATCTGCTTATCTGGAAATCCCTCTCCAGTGCCGGTGCTCACGGTTCTCCTGATACTGAGGACCCAAAAGGATTTCTCAGATGAGAAGGATCCAAATAAAACCCCAGGGAACAATTCCTTTCCGGAGCGTGTTGCTGGTCGCTCTTCCTTACCGGTCCCTTCGGCCAAGGCCTTGTTAAACCACCGCAGCGAAGCTCTCTTTTCCAGATCGAGGTCTTCGGCAGTGATGGAGTAGCCAAGCTGGGGAGGAGGGGGCTGCCAGAGAGAAAGATGAGAAGCCTGTCAATCAGAGAAGCTGGAGGAAGCCTGCATCTAGCTTCCTAGAGCTTGCGAGCGTGGCGCCGGGGCGGGCAGGTGTGGACGGACAGAGCAGAGCCCTACCAGCGTCAGGCGGGCCCCTCGCCGTGAGGGCAGCAGCTGAACCTTCCGCTTGCGCTGCCCTGAGCTGCCGGGTGTGGGCGGGGAGCTCCACGAGTTCTGTGCCTTCCACGTGGTCATATCTGCAGCTAAAGAAACAAACGAGGACTTGTGTTCTTCCTCTTCTCTTCCAGAAATGGCTAGGTTTGTCTACCCACCTCGTTTCTCACACCAAAACTTCACTGGGTACCTCTGAAAGGTTCTATCTTCCATGGTTGGGGTCTTGGGTACTGTTCCAACATTATTTCAGACAGGAGGGCCCCAAACGCAGGCAGACCGGTGCTCACTACCGGATGGGCATTGCCTAGGCCGTGGGCAGGGTGCTGCCCCTCTGCTGCCCGCTGCCCGCAGTCACGCCGGGCTGCGATGGAGACCTGCCCGTGCCACCGACTACAAGACGGGCTCTTTTTGCTCCGTGCCTACCAGGCCCCACATGCAGCAATGCTCATCCCGTGTTTTCGGACCGGCGGCGATCTGCACACCCTTCAGAAACACTCCCACCACAAGCCACTCTCGCACGCTTCTCAGCCTACCTTTTTCTCCCTGGGTCTCCTTGTCTGCTGCCAGCGGAGTTGAAGATCTGGAGCGGTGAGAAAGTTCGTCTTCTCTGCGGGCGGAAGAGGCACAAGTACACTTAGAAACACCTCCTGACTTGGGCACTTGGGTGGCTCAGCGGGTTAAGCATTTGCCTTTGGCCCAGATCATGATCCCAGGGTCTTGAGATGGAGGCCCGCATTGGGCCCTCTGCTCAGCAGGCGGTCTGCTGCTTCTCCCCAACCCCCTGCTTGTGATCTCTCTCTTGTTCTCTCAAAATAAAAAAAAAAAAAATCTTAAAAAAAACCCAAAAAACTCCTCCCCACAGAATACTGGGTAACTTCTTACACCCTCCTAACTACCAACCAGCCAAAGTCCAGACCATCATAATTTAAGATTGCAGTATGCCAGGACAAAAAACTTAAGAAATCAAAAGAAAATTCCTACATGCCAAAGGGAGCCAGTTCACGGATGCCATGGAGAAACCTCTTACAGCAGGCACAACGCAGCAACCTTTAAAACCTTACTTAAACCTGCCAAGCCCTGAGAGCTGCCACATATCTGACCCCAAGAGCAGCGTTCTAGTTGACTTTTGGTGCCTAGAGGGTCAGCTGCAATCTAGAACGTGGCCTTCCCTACCCCTGACGTAGCTCACTCTGCTCCCTGTGCTCGCTGGGGCCTCCCTGCATAGCCCGGCTGCTCGGGCTTTGGGATGAGGAAGAGCCTGAGCCTCTAGGGTCAGCATGAAAAGCCGCAGAGATATGAGCCACTCAGGCAGGTACTTCTCACTGTCCTTCTAGATGGCAATGTAATTCTCCAACTCACAGCCGCAGGAAGCCCAAGAGCCAAGCACGTGTCCCTCCTTTCCGCGAGTCAGGACTCCTTACCTTATTTTCTTTGCTGGCCTCTCTGGTGTCTGGGAGCGGGACGAGGCGGGGCTGGATAATGGAGATGAGCTGGGTCCACTTCTCTTCCAAAGCTGAAAGGTACACAGTGACACGACTGAGCCTAAGGACAATGTAACTCTGCCTATCAAGTCTCCTTTTCAGTGACTTACACATTTCTTTATGGGGTGCCTGACTGGCTCAGGCGGCAGACAGTGTGACTCTTAACCTTGGGGTTGTGGGGTGAAGCCCCATGTTGGGTACAGAGATTACTCAAAAATAAAATCCTAGGAAAAAAACCCCAAAAAACAACATTTGTGAAGGAAAGTCAATTGCCAGTAATAACTACGGGGAGAAATAATGTGAACGAGTACGGGAAGGCTTGGCAGTCAGCACATAAGCGGGGAGCGTACTTTCCGCACACACTAGAAAATGGAACGTTACATTCGGTCATAGTTTAGCGCCATGACGCATACAAGTCTATAGTATCTCAGAAATGATAAAACTAAGAAACTTTTCCAAACCTCCACCCAAAACCCTATCATAGCGAAGATAAGTCAGTAATCTAGTCCTGCTTCCATTACCTTCTCAATTTCACTCCAACTTTATTTTTTTAAAAAATGTGCTACCAAGACATTTATGACTTTTGCAGCATCTGTGATGTTTCCTGTTACATGACAACGGTTCAGACACCCCGTCTCTGCTACTAGGCAGTCCCCCGATAACAAAGACGCTCTGTTCCCACCCTCCCTCCCCTCCTGCAAAGTAGCCTTCGGCGAAGTAACCCACAGAAAGCAAGCACCCGCGCGCAGCGCTCTGTCTTTAGCCTAATCACAGCAGCACGGAGCTATCACCGTAGACGTTTTTCTCACTGAGGAGCTTCTGGGGATTTCTTAGCTCCGTGACAGTCACATCACGTAAGGGGCAGCTGGGGGCCTCCTTGGCTGAGTGTCCAGCTCTTGGTTTTGGCTCTCACGATTTCAGGGTTGTGAGATGGAACCCCGTGCTGTGCGGGGCGTCTGCCTGAGAGTCTCTCCCTCCCCGCCTCCCTTGCACGTGCACTCTAAAATAAATAAATCTAAACAAAAACAAAAACCTCTCTCTATAAAAGTACTGGCAGGCAGCAAGGACACTCTACTGTACACCCTTTGTACCATCTCAATTTTCAACCACACTAACATTCCCATAAAACAGAAAAACCTATGTGGGCAGGAAATAAAACATCCCCGAACCAAACAGAAACCATAAAATTAAAAGGCAAACGATTTCAGTAAGTTACCATCTTTACCTGTAAACACGGGAATCCTGCAAGTCCACGGAAGTATAAGGAACATTACCAAGTGAAAAGTAAGCAAGAAATAGAACAAGTCGTAAAAAAAAAAAAGTCAATCGACGTATCTAGCAGTCAACTTAGTTCCGCACTGTGATTCGATTTTTACTTAGCCGAGGAGTTCCCACTTCAGAGAGGTTCTGTACTTTACACTTGACAACGGAAGATGAGCAAGTGCGCTCCGTCACCAGGAAACGGCAACGTGGAGAGGGGACAGGAGAGTTCATGAGCTGACCGTGATCAACCAAAAGGGAACAGAGGTGTCTACACAGGAGCCCGGGGGAGAGACGATGCAGGGCTGGTTAGAGGAATCGGTAGAGGAGGGAGGGGATGTCGAGGAGCCTTTCACGACTCCCCAAACAGCACCCGAAGAAAGACAAGCCGCACAGGCTTGCGTAGGGACGGACCCACCACCCCACAGCGGGAAAAGAACGAGGAAGGGAAGGCTCCAGGAAGGGATCAGGTGCTCCCAGAAGATGATAAATGTCCTGGTCTGGCTGATGCAGAGAACATGTGAAGGAGCAACTGGGGACACGGTCAGAGCACCGAGCTGGGGTCTGACGCGCTGGAGGCGGAAGGAACTATTCCGACTTTGGAAAATGACGAGTCTCATTAGACACACGGAGAGATCAGTGTCACACACATAGAGGTCAGAGGCCAGCTCACTTCCGCTGTAACTGGTTCCCGTCTAACATGTGCACTGATTTTACAATTTCGAAGCTAGAGCTCCTAGCTCGGGCAGCCGTAGATCCGGCTATTTCCCAGGGTTCCACCGGGAGAATGTGCCGAGTCAAAGATCTCTGCTACCTCCTGTGCCGCATGTAAGGGCTGTCGCCTTTGCTGATTACTGGAGATAATCACTACACACCAACACGTTTTTTTCAAAGAGAAGCTTTAGCATGAAGATCTTTCATATTACTTCATCTCCTCTCCTAAAATCTACTTCCAGGAACTTATCATAGATACAAATACCACACGTGAACAGGGAACCGGAAACTCCTGAGAAAACCAAACAGCAGTTAGTATCGGGCTGCATTTCCTACGGGAGGTCACAGACTCCACCACCAGTGAGGGCGCTTATCACAAACCCTGACCCTCTTTCAGGCAACAGCTGTGTCCTTCGAGAGCAACATTCCCGCTGGGGACAAGCAGCAAACACTGGAGAAGACGCACCCTACACGTGTGAAGGCGGGGCGGTGCCAAGGAAGAGCTACCAGGCCAGGGGGACATCATGGAGACAAGAGAAGAGGAGCCAATGGCTGATCCCCATGTTTAGGTCCCCTTTTCCTCTCCCGGTGACCGCCAATTCCAAAAGGAGAAGCTGCAGTTGAGAGGCTGAGAGAAGCGTCTGGCAGTCTCACGTGGTTGCAAAGACAAAAACAAATTCAGGGCTTTCCAAAGTACCGGGGCCTTAATATGACCTAAAGCTTTTGGTTGGGATCCTCAAGCTCTGAAGAGGGACAGAGGGGAAATCAGAAATGAAGCAGCCCTCACCAGAACTGACAGCCAACTCAGAATCAGGTCAAGTCCTCCCACACAGAAGTCATCGGCTCCAATCCTAGCTATTGCCAGAGGCAAGATAAAAAAGCAAAACCTCTCTGGAGAAAGACACCATCATTCAGAGCTTCAAGTCATCATCAAATTTTTTTTTCAATGTCTGACAGAGGAATACAGCAGGAACAAAAATCAAATATATAAGAAAGTAACATTTAACCAATAACCCAGAAGAAGAAAGCAGACATCAGAAGAAGACACAGAAGATTCAAATACCGGAATTACTGAACAAGACTTTAGAAGAACTGTTGTTATAATAATTTAAATAAAAATATGGAGAATCCTGGCAGACAAATGGTTAACTATAAGAAGGATAACAATAATGATTTAAGAATGCATTGGGTAGGCTGAAATAGCACAGAGCTAAAGGAAATTGGTAGACTAGACAATGGAAGAACCGGGGGCGGGGGGTACAAAACGATGGGAAACACAGACAGACACAGGACAAAAGGAAAAGGTTTAACGTGTACTGGAACACTGAGAGAGGAGAGAAAATTGGGCAACATCTGAAGAGAAAATGACCTCAAAACGGTCAAAAGACCTCAAGCCACATGACAAACCCCAAGGAATATAAGGCATATAAACCGTTAGGTGAGCACTTCATGAAAATTTTTTTCTCAAGTGAAGTTGAAACACATACCACAAGTGAACATGCGCTGGGCCATAGAGCAAATCTATTACAAGAACTGACAGAAGCACATCCTATGAACTAGTGGAATTTAACTAAAAACCAGTAACAGAAAGATAACGAAACAATTAACTGTTTTGAAATTAAGCAATGTGCTTCTAAGTATAGAAATCAAAGAACAACTGGAAATGGAAATCAGAAAGTATTTGATCGGAATGAAATTGAAAAATACTTCTATTTCAAGCCTGGGATGTAGCTAAGGTTTATAAAAAATGTATAACCTTTAAGATATATATGTGTGTGTGTGTGTGTGTGTGTGTGTTAGAAAAGGGAAAAGGCTGAAAAAAAACCCCAGTGATCTAAGAATCTGGATAAAAGAATCAGAAAGAGGGATGCCTGGGTGGCTCAGTCGCTTAAGCATCTGCCTTCAGCTCAGCTCATGATCCTACCCTCCCAGGATCAAGTCTTGTATCAGGCTCCTTGCTCAGCAGGGAGTGTGCTTCTTCCTCTACCTGCTGCTCTCCTTCCTTACGCTCTCTTTCTATCTGACAAATAAATAAATAAAATCTTAGAAAAAGAAAAAAAAAAAAAAAGGAGTGCTTGCGTAGCTCAGTTGGTTAAGCACCTGACTCTTGATTTCAAGCTCAGGTCTCAATCTCCGTGTCATGAGTTCAAGCCCCACAGCTCCATGCTGGGCATGGAGCCTACTTAAAAAATATAGAAATTTAAAAAAGAAGAAAATAATATCTAGAAGAGCAGAAATTAAATATATAGAAAAACATGTAATAGAGTGACTCCTAAAATTGGTTATCTGATGACAAAACCTTGAAAAAGGAACTTCCTTAATCCAATAAAGAGTATCTACCCAAAATCTACATCAGGGCACCTGATGGTACAGTCAGTTAAGTGGCTGACTCTTGGTTTTGGCGCAGGTCGTGATCTCAGGGTTGTGAGATCGAGCCCCACGTTGGGCTCCGTGCTCAGCTTGGAGTCTGCTTGAGACTCTCTCTCCCTTCCTCCACCCCAGCCCACGTACTCTCTCTAAATCTTAAAAAAAAAAAACCAAAAAAACCAACCATAAGAATCCTATATCAAACAGTATATATAACAGGAAATGTGGAAAGCACTCCCTCTGAGATCAAAGAAAACAAAGATGTTTGTGATCACTTCTATTCAACATCATACTTCAGGTCTTAACCAAATACAATAAGGCATAAAACAATATGAGAACAGCGAGAGAAAAAAGCTGTCATTGTAGACAACATGATGTACATACAAATAGCCTAAAGAATATATGGGTGCCTGGGTGGCTCAGTTGGTTGAGCCACCGCCTTCGGCTCAGGTCATGATCCTGGAGTCCTGGGATCGAGTCCCGCATCGGGCTCCCTGCTCCATGCGAAGTCTGCTTCTCCCTCCAACCCTCAACCCTCTCATGTGCGCGCTCTCTCTCAAATAAATTAAAAAAAAAAAAAAAAGAACATACAGATGAGGGGCGCCTGGGGGGCTCAGTGGGTTAAGCCTCTGCCTTCAGCTTGGGTCATGATCTCAGGATCCTGGGATCGAGCCCTGCATCGGGCTCTCTGCTCAGCAGGGAAACTGCTTCCCTCTCTCTGCCTGCCTCTCTGCCTACTTGTGATCTCTCTGTCAAATAAATAAATAAAATCTTAAAAAAAAAACATGAATATTATGGAATTTAGCAAATTTTCTGAATATGATAATCAGTAGTATTTGAATACATCAGCAACAAATTTTAATAAACCACTTATAATAGCATCAAAAAATATATCTAGGAATATGTTTAATATGTAAAACCACTACACAGAACAGTTAAAGATGATGTAAATAAGTGAAAGATATACAATGTTCATGGATTGGAAGATTCAATGACATTTGTAAAAATGTTATTTCTCTCCAAAATAACTGGTAGATTAAAGGCAATCTTAATATCTCAGCAAGTGGCCATTCTTTCTTTTAGCAGAAATCAATGAGTTGATTCTAAACTTACAGAGAAATGCAAAGGGTCAAGAGCCAAGACAATTCTGAAGAGGAATGAGACAAATAAAGTTGGATGACTTATCCTACTACACATCAAAACTAAACGACTGTGTGGGACAGCGCAGAAAATAAAGATATAGGACAGAAAAATAGACCAATGGAACACAAAAAAATCTAGAAATGGATCCTCATATATATACCACACAGCAACAGGAAAGGGATGGTCCAATATTTCAATAAATGTTGCTAAGTCAAGTGGACATATCAATGGAAAAACACTAATTTTGATGGCCACTTCCTACCATATACAAAAATCAACTTAAAAAAAATCAACAACAAAGAATAAAGCTTCTAGAAGGTAGCATATCATCATCATGACTTTAGGTAGACAAAGAATTCCTAAACAGTGCACACAAACATTAGCCATAGGCATAAAGTAAAGAAATTGAAGTGGTGAGACACAGAGTAGGAGAGTGATTTGTTGCAACACATACTATTTACAGAGAGCTTGTATCTAGAATATATAAAGAATTCCTATAAATCAGTGACAAAAAGACAAACAATAGAAAAGGGCCAAGAAACCTGAATAGGCACTTCATGAAAAAGGAAACATAAACAGCTAATGAACAGCTCCTAGCTCATTCGCAATCAGCAATTACAACCACACGTAACCACCACAGGGAAAACTGCATGCCCACTGCCGTGGGTAATCAGAGCAACTGGCAACGTCAAGGGTTAGTAAGGGTGTGTAACCACACGAACAAAATCTCACACTGTGCTGGGAAGACAATCAACTGAAACGTAACTTTATTTTATTTTATTTTAATTTATTTACGAGACTCCAGGATCGTGACCTGAGCTAAAGGCAGACGATTAACCAACTGAGCCACCCGGGTGCCCCTGAAACGTAACTTTAAAAAATGTCTTAACAACATCTACTACAACTGAGCATCACACATACTTCACATATACTGCACCAAAGGACTTAATATAAGAACATCCATAGCAACATTATGCATTATAGCTCAAAACTGGAAACCCAACGTCCAATAGCAGGAGGAAAAAATTATAGTATATTCCTACAAAGAAAATAAAAGTCTTATTGCTATATGTAACAACCTGGATGCATCTCACAAGGAAAACAGTGAGTGAGAGACGCCAAACACAAAAGAAAGTGTATCCTGGTCTCCATTGATTTAAAGTTTTTAAAAATATTCTTAAATATTTTTAAAATAGTGCTACTATTGGGGCGCCTGGGTGGCTGGCTCAGTGGGTTAGGTTAAGCCTCTGCTTTTAGCTCAGATCATGGTCTCAGAGTCCTGGGATTGAGCCCCACATCGGGCTCTCTGCTCAGCAGGGAGCCTGCTTCCTCCTTTCTGCCTACTTGTGATCTCTCTCTGTCAGATAAATAAATAAAATCTTAAAAAATAAATAAATAAAATAAATAATAATAGTAAAAAAAAAAATAGTGCTACTACTCAAGAAGGAGTAGGTATGAGGGGGGCTTCTGGGTGTTAAAATTTATTTATTACCTGGGGCGCCTGGGTGGCTCAGTGGGTTAAAGCCTCTGCTTTCAGCTCAGGTCATGATCTCAGGGTTCTAGGATCGAGCCCCGCATCGGGCTCTCTGCTCCGCAGGGAGCCTGCTTCCCTTTCCCTCTCTCTGCCTGCCTCTCTGCCTGCTTGTGATCTCTGTCAAATAAATAAATAAAATCTTAAAAAAAAATTATTTATTACTTGACCTGGGTGGTAGTTACATGGAGATGCACACTTTAGCTATTTATTTTTCTACATTATACTCTAATTAAAAAACAAAACAAAACAAAAACTATAGATTTGACACAAAATGCTATGCAATATATGATTAAAAAAAGAGACAAAAAAGCATGTATGTGCTGACCCCATTTGTGTAACACACACCAAAAATTCTGTGTATTATCTGTGTTCACATACCTAGTATGAATGTCAACAACAGGTACCTATGGGACAGAGACTGGGACAGCCAGGACAGGGGAATCTTATTTTACTTAACAGCCATCTATACTTACGAACTGTTTGAAATCAGGAAAGGTACCACCTGCAGCACATGTCATAAATTCCAACAAGTAGAGTACACAGTAAAAGGCTTCCCTCCTACCTCAACCTCAAACCTTATTCCCGGTTTCTAATAAAATCTATCGAAATTACTCTATGCACATTAAAAAATCAAAGAAACCTGGCAGCACAAGTACCAGAGGACACTATACGCACAGCTCTGCACCTTGCTTTGGTTCTATTAAGCTACTTTATTCTGACAGTTACACAGTACTGCAACTTACAGGAATACTGTCACTCAACCAGCCCCCTGAAAAGGTACATTTACATTGTTTCCGAGTTTCTACTATTAAAATGTTACAGCCAACATCCTTGTGTATGCTTTTGAGCATCTGTACAGAATTCCTAACGAGCAGACCTGCTGGGTCAAAGGGCACATGCATCGCTAATACTGGTACTTACTGCCACACTGCTCTCCAGGGGACTGTTCGAATGGACACTCCCATCAGCAATGCACAAGAAGCCTGTTTTTGCAAATACTTTTATGGTTTTTATTTTACATTTAAATCTTTAGTTCATTTGGAATATGTTTCTCGAATATATGAAAACCGGCCCCAACTCACTCTGAAGAGACACAAATATGGGGCGCCTGGGTGGCTCAGTGGCTTCAACGTCTGACTCGATTTCAGCTCAGGTCGTGGAATCCAGCCCTGCGTCAGGCTCTGTGCTTGCCAGAGTCTGCTTAAGATTTTCTCTCTCCCCCTCTGCTCCCCAACCCCCGCGTGCACATGCTCTCCAAATAAACAAATAAAATCTTAAAAACACACACACACACACACACCCACACACCCACACTGTTCCTCACCTAGCTGGTAAAAACCCAAAGCTATGACAACCTGATCTACTGGTGTGGCGGTGGTCACTCGTACAAAGCTAACGGGAATGCTAACGGTATGTCCTCTAAGGAGGGGAATTTAACAGTATCTAGCTAAACCGTATATGCATCTAACTGCTGGCCTGGGAAATCTGTATTCCAGGCAATCTATCCAAGAAGTGTAATGGCCATAGAGGGAAATGACAGGAATTAAGGCATTCCCTGCAGGACGATGTCACAGCAGAAAACGGAAAGAGCCCAGTGTTGATCAGCAGAGGACAGGAGTAACTGCAGTTACTGTACAGGAAAGATGAAGCGAGCCTCAAACTTGTATGTACTGCTGCCTCACACAGACATGGATTTGTATAGAGTTTTAAGAAAAAAAGACAGTGGAAGGACAGCCGAAAAGTAATTAAAAATAGGAAGGAAACAACGTGGAGTAGAAAGAGGCTGAAATTGTGGACTTCTCTGAGTATATTTTGTTTTCTCATATGTTCTTTGGAACAATTTTTATTTTACTTATATTCATTTACATCTGTTCACTTACATTATTTATTCTTATTTTTTTAAACGGAGGCTCCATGCTGGGCAGGGAGCCCAAAGTGGGGCTTGAAGTCACAACCCTCAGATCAAGACCAGCTGACATCAAGTCAGGTGCTTATCCAACCAAGCCATCCAGGTGCCCCAGAACAACTTTTTTTTTTACGGTTTTAGTTATACAATTTTTCTTTTTAACATATTTTATTTTAAAGTAATCTCTACACCCAGTGTGGGCTTGGAACTCACCCTAAGATCAAGAGTCACATTATACACTGACCGAAGCAGCCACGCACCCCTTTTCTTTGGAAGAATCAAAGTATTTTATTTTACATACTTAAAAACAAACTATTTAAAGAAAAAGAAAACCCCAAAACATTAAAATATACTGGACAGATAAATCTTATTGTATATCAAGTTGGTGGTATACCCAACTGAGAACACCGAATTCACGTTACCCTAAAACACGTTATTTTGACTGTATCAAAAATAATTCCTGGGGCGCCTGGGTGGCTCAGTGGTTTAAGCCTCTGCCTTCGGCTCAGGTCATGATTCCAGCGTCCTGGGATCGAGCCCCGCATTGGGCTCTCTGCTCAGCAGGGAGCCTGCTTCCTCCCTTCTCTCTCTGCTTGCCTCTCTGCCTACTTGTGATCTGTCCGTCAAATAAATAAATAAAATCTTAAAAAAAAAAAAAAAATTCCTGGGGCGCCTGGGTGGCTCAGTGGGTTAAAGCCTCTGCCTTCGGCTCAGGTCATGATCCCAGGGTCCTGGGATCGAGCCCCGCACCGGGCTTTCTGCTCGGCCGGGAGCCTGCTTCCTCCTCTCTCTCTCTGCCTGCCTCTCTGCCTACTTGTAATCTCTGTCAAATAAATAAATAAAAATCTTAAAAAAAAATTCCTTTTTAAAAAAAAAGATTTATTTATTTATTTGACAGAGAGAGAGAGAGAAGGAACACAAGCAGGGGGAGTGGGAGAGGGAGAAATAGGCTTCACGCCAAGCAGGGAGCCCGATGCGGGCCTTGATCCCAGGACCCTAGGATCATGACCTGAGCCGAAGGCAGACACTTAATGACTGACCCACCCAGGTGCCCTCAAAAATAATTCTTAAGCCAATTCGTAATTTTACTGTTTATAATGCACTGATACCATTATTTTCAAATTGTGTTTACTGGGACCAGTCAAATAAGTGATTATGAAGCAACACTTTTTATGTAAGAATACCTAAAAACGAGGGGCACTGGGATGGTTCAGTTGGTTAAGTGTATGGCTCTTGATTTCAGAACAGGTCATGATTTTGGTGAGATCAAGCTCCACATCGGGCTTTGTACTCAGTGCAGTGTCTACTCAAGATTCTCTCTCTCCCTCTGCCCCTTCCCCTGCTGGCACTTTCTCTGAAAGAAATGAAATCTTAAAACAAAAATGTAAAATCAAAGAAATTATGTAAAAAGTTCTGTATCCTATATCTAAACTTGAAATATCAATATGAACTAATGACTAGAGAGTTTTCTCTTTCTAGAGATGTGTGTAATCTTAACTACCTAGAATTCACTATAGTCTATAAAGATCATTTCCAATTGAAAAAAACCAAGGTCACTTGAACAAATAACCACCTTCAATTTCAGTTGGAAATGTACAATTTTTTTTTTTTTTAAAGCTAAAGAGCAACAAAGTTATTTATCAAAAACTACTGGGGTCAAAACAAAAGGATACAGGAGCCAATCTTAAAGGGCTCCCACTTGCCAAAGGTGGAAAACTTTGTGCCTCAAAATGACAGGTCTATACAAATTCAGAGGCTCTTAAAGATAATCACAACAGCAAAAACCTCACTGGTCACTTCCAGAGTTGGCTCTGGCATCAGTGCCCTCTCATTATCTAGTCACTCCCACAAGTAGGGCACATTCTTCTGTACAGAGTTTCAGTTAATAAATGCAGAGCAAATGACAGGATAGATTATTACCATTTTGTAACCCAGTAAAACCATGGACCTAGAAAGATGATAAATGGCTGCTAAAATCATCAGATAAACAGAAAAATTGGGGCGCCTGGGTGGTTCAGTGGCACCTCAGCGCCTCTGCCTTCGGCTCAGGTCATGATCCCAGGGTCCTGGGATCGAGCCCCGCATCGGGCTCTCTGCTCAGCAGGGAACCTGCTTCCCTCTTTCTCTCTGCCTGTCTCTCTGCCTGCTTGTGATCTCTGTCTGTCAAATGAATAAATAAAATCTTTAAAAAAACACAAAAAAACAGAAAAATTAAAACAGAAGAATCTGACTCAAACTGCTGAGCCCAGGGATCATTACCAACCTCACAAAATGGAGGCAGCCAGACCTCACGTGCTCCTGGTGTGATGCAATCATAGGTATGTGATGTTCTGGCAAAATAACTGAACTTGAACCTAATCAAGCCTCAGGACTAAACTCCCATTTATATGGAACATATGGGATCGTGTACATGTTAAAATGATGCCATTACGATGGAAACAATCTAGAACGTGGGAAATTCTACAGATTGATCCAGTTTTTTCAAAGGAAGAAAAAATAGTAGTAGTATAGATTAAAAGAGTCTAAGAGACATAGGAACCAAATGTAAAGAATTGATGTTTGGTCCCTCACTCAAAGGAACTATAATAAGATCGTATGGGATAACAGGCAATCTGAATACAGGGAGATATTAATGATTATTAAGGAGGGGCACCTGGGTGGCTTAGATGGTTGGGCGTCTGCCTTCAGCTAGGGTTGTAATCTCTGGGTTCTGGGATCGAGCCCCATGTCGGGCTCCCAGCTCAGCAGGGAGTCTGCTTCTCCCCTGGTAGTACTGTCTCTCTCTCAAATGAATTAAAAGAAAAACCCCAGGGGCGCCTGGGTGGCTCAGTGGGTTAAAGCCTCTGCCTTCAGCTCAGGTCATGATCCCAGGGTCCTGGGATTGAGCCCCGCATCAGGCTCTCTGCTCAGCGGGGGGCCTGCTTCCCCCTCTCTCTCTGCCTGCCTCTCTGCTTACTTGTGATCTCTGTCAAATAAATAAATAAATAAAATCTTTAAAAAAAAAAAAAAGAAAAACCCCAAAAACAAATATTAAGGAATTACTATTGTTTAAGAGAAATAATGCCACCCTGGTTATTAATATTTACAAAAAGTTTTAAAATACACTTAAGTCCCTATAGGTGAAATGACAGGTTTGTAATTTACTATAAAACACAAGGGCAAACACAGGGTGGGGGCAGACTGAGGAAACAAGACAGACAAAATGCTGGTAACTAACCAGTGAAGCTATAGGAAGATCCATTAGATTCCCTTTCCTTTTGTGTACACTTGAAATTTGACCTAATAAAACGATGTTGTTAAGAACAGATGAGCACAGGTATACTTCAAGTTTTACTGTACTTTGCAAATTTTGTTTTTAACAAACTGAGGGTCTGTAGCAAATCTATTTCAAGCCAAGTCCATTGGTGCCATTTTCCTAACAGCATTCACTCACTTCACGTCTCTATCTCACATTTTGGTTATGTGTCGCCGTATTTACAACTTTTCATTACTCCCTTCGTTACGGTGATATGTGATCTTTGATGCTACTTTTGTAATAGTGAAGCCACAAACCACACCCTTATAAGGCAGCTGACTTAAACAAGTATGCATGCTCTGACTGTCCCATTAACTGGCAGTGGTCCCATCTCTCTCTCCCAGCCTCCCTATTCGCCGAGCTACTACAATATTGCAATTATACCAGTTAACAACCCTACAGCGGCCTCTTAATTGTTCAGCTGAAAGAAAGAGTCGCATGTCTCATACTTTAAATCAAAAGCTACACATGAACAAGCTTAGTAAGGAAGGCAGATCAAAAGCTGAGACACGCTGAATGCTAGGCTTCTTGCACCCAACAGCCCGGCTGTGAATGCAAAGGAAAAGTTCTCGAAGGAAATGAAAAGTACTACCCTGACGAACACACTGAATGGTAAGAAAGTGAAAAGGCCTTATTGTTGACATGGAGAAAGTCTGAGTGGTCTGGGGAGAAGATCAAACCAGCCACACCATCGCCTTAAGCCAAAGCCTAAACCAGAGGAAGGCCTAACTCAATTCCACGAAAGCGGAGAGCTGAGGAGGAGACGAGTGTGGAGCTAGCAGAGGCTGACGCAATGAGCGGTTTGGGGAAGAAGCCATCTCCGCAATAAGGGAGGAGTATAGAAGCCGGAGGTCATCCAGAAGATCTAGCTAAAATCACTCACGAAGAGGGTAACGCCAAACGGAATTTCGACAGAGAGGGCCTATTCTGGAAAATGACGCCATCTAGGACCTTCGTAACTATAGAGAGGTCAGTGTCTGGCCTCAAAGCTTCAAAGGTCAGGCTGACTGTTGTTAGGGGCTAATGCGACCGGTGACTTTAAGTTGAAGCCGGTACTCACTCGCCACCCTGAAAATCCTAGGGCCCTTCAGAGTTACTCCCAGTCTGCCTGTTGTGGTGGTTGTTCCCACTGGTCGGGCTTAGGCCTTCACCTTTCGTTCATGTTATTGTGAAAGCCTGCTGGATTACCTTATCTCAAGTTTGCTCCCCTCAAATCTCTTCCGCCGCGAACGTTTTTTTTTTCTTTGCTACTATATATAGGGTACCACTTACTAACATGCATTAAAAGGACTGCTTTTTCAAGCATTACCTTCAATCTTTATAATAATCCTTGGGAAATGAGAAAAGGAAAGTTGAAGTGATTTACCAGCCCGAGAACCTATAAGCTACTAAGTGTCAAAGCCAAAATCTGAATCCAAGTCTGTCCGGCAGCAAAGCTTGCTCTGTTTGTTCCTAGGCCGTACTGCATCCTCTTTCTAAGAAAGAATTGCAAGTTTTTCTAAAAAAGAATTTTAAAATATTTACAGCATTTTAAAAACTTTCAATTCTCAATGACGACAAGATGAATTTTTTTTACGATCCAGTGCAATCGGACTGAATCTATCTTTTCGATCAAATTAATACCATTTATTGAATTACTCATTCTTTGACCATTTATCTGCAATCCTGGCTGTTTTGTATCCGCTGTCCCCATCTGCTCTGGTTTACTTTCTGGGCCTTCTATCCCACTCCCTGTGCCGAAGTTATCACTCAAGGGTTTGCATCTTCTGTTAGCTCAGAGGTCATCCCAGTATCTGACAGGTGGACCGTGGTTAGTAAACACGGGCTCATCAGTTAATGCTCGGAACATCCTTCTCCCATGTCACAAGAAGAACGTACCTGAGAGAAACCTCGAGTCGAACTGTAAGAACTGGTAATGGCATTGCGGCTGGAGCTAGGGATGCCACCTGTGTACGTGCTCGTCAAGGAGCTCACGGAAGAGGTGCGAGATCTCTTATTCGAGTGGTCATCGGAGCTCTGGGAATTAAGACCTCTCTTCAGAGAGCCAGGTCTGACAAAAGAGAAAAAGACAGTGAGTGTGTCATTTAAAGCAACATTCTTTAAAGGCTTCATCCATGGTCGCAAAATATTTCTTTCTTTCTTTCTTTTTTTTTAAAGATTATATTTATTTATTTGACAGAGATCACAAATAGGCAGAGAGGCAGGCAGAGAGAGAGAGGGGGAAGCAGGCTCCCTGCGGAGCAGAGAACCCTATGTGGGGCTCGATCCCAGGACCCTGGGACCATGACCTGAGCCGAAGGCAGAGGCTTTAACCCACTGAGCCACCCAGGCACCCCTCGCAAGATATTTCTTAAATAAACTTAATTTAAAAGGATAAAGCTCTTAATGCTATTGCTACCACTTCAGCTAAATATCTCAGACAAAGTCAGGAAGGGAAAACCAAATATTCAAATGTATTTAAAAAATTAAATGCATGACTCCACTTACACAATATTCTAGAAAAAAACCTCACTAATCTACAGTGACAAAAAACACATCAGTGGATGCCTGGAGCTAGGGGCAGGACTGCAGGAAGGTGTTACTAAGAGGCATGGGGCAACTTTGAAGGTGACTGTTAGGTTTATTACCTTTGCTATGGCAATGATTTAACAGGTGTATACACGTCAGAACTTATCTAGACTGTACACTTTAAAAAAGCACAGTGTTTTATAATGTCAGTTATACCTCAATAAACCTACTAAAAAAATCAGTTAAGAGGAACCAACCAATTTGTCTAAGCTTCCAACCAAAACAATCTTTCCTGTAGAAGTCATCCAACCTTTGTTACAATGTCGACAACTCCCTTTCTCCTAGAGTGAGGAATGTCAACCACGGACTCTTACACGGGATGAAAACGTATTTCCTCTAACTTCCACCTATGGATCTACTTGGAGCCCAACCGAACAAATGTTACCCTTTTCTTCATGCAACTGCCCTTTGGTTTTTGGTAACCATTATCCTTCCCACCCTCATTTCCTCATTCCCCTTGAGACTTTTCTCTCTTGGGTTAATACTTTATACCCTCCAAGCCCACTCATACACGGTCACCACCCTGTAACATCTTACAATCGCTTCACTCGGAACGAAAGTCAGGTTGTTTATTGTCCCTTACAGTGCTGGCCACCGAACCAAGCACAACACTGCACAGACAATGCGAGCACCAGTGAGGACAGAAGGACTCCCCACCTGCTCCATTCTAGTCTTTGTTCTGCTACCAGCACAGGCCGGGAGCACGTCAGCTCTTCTGACACACTCCTGACTCAATAAGCATGCAAGTTACCTTAAGTCTTTTCACACAGATTTCCAAGACACTTTCCCTCTCATCCAAACCCTAAATGTATTTAAACTCAAATGTACAAACTTAACAGTTATCTTACATTTCATACTGCTGCACTTTAAGTATCGCACAAACCTGTTTTTATACACAGTTATTAAAAATATATACAAATTCTCTTATCCTTACCATATTTTTATCCGTATTAATGAAAAAACATTAAAAGAATTTAGAAGATGGTTATTGTGGGACATTACTCAAAATGTTCTTCTCTGATGTCAAAGATTTGAACGTGGACTAATAAAGCAATGCAAAAACACAGAGGAAAATCTATAGGACAACAGCTCTCACAATGCCCTTCCCCCATCTACCTCATTCAGATGGATTCTCACTTACTTAGGCACAAAAGAAGCAGGGACTCCATTGGCCACCAGGGGCTCAAATGCTGAATGTCCACTCCCACTGCTATCATGGCGCCTGTGACAAATCAAAAAACCCTCATTTAATGAACTTTTTTTTTTTTTTCTTAGAGCATGCTCTCATACTCCTGGAACCTTATTCTATTTCTGTGGCCTGTAGAAATGGCTAGACAAGAAAAAGGCTGCTTCAAACCCTAAAGATTCTCAAAGGTAGATTCATTCTAAGACTATCCTCATAATAATGAATATAAAAATGCTTCAAGACCTTTTGAACTTATTCAGGTATATTATTTGCTAACTCTCTCCAAAGTATTACAATCACAAACTTAATACCCTACCAGCCACAAATAAAAAACAAAAATCAGAAACATTTTAAGGGACTAACCCACAAATCCCATAGTGCTCTGGACGTTAATATGGCAAGTCTGTTAGGGAAAAACTTCACATATCACACATAAGGGCCTATGCATGGCACCCATAATCACTGCCTACTCCAAGTGTGAGAGAAATGATACAGAATCCTCAGTTACAGGCTCACTGGAGTCAAGAAATATTTTAACCTTGGAGAGTATGAGAGACTCATCTGGACCATAAGAATGATAAAGATTCCCTCTCCGACCTCCACATCCTCCGCTCCTGGCCACCCCTGCTTAGCTTGCGGACATCGGTTCAAACTGCTCACTTAAAAACCATCTGTACTCATCGTTAGAGCTTCCTGTGTCACATAAAAACACTTCCACTTATTAATGTCTCCCCACCTAACTTTGCACTGGTAGTACCAAAGAGGGCCAACTTTGTAGGATATGAACAGTCTAGTTTAGGTAATGGTCATATTTAACAAGTGTGGGGTCCACGGTCTCCTTAGAGGGCTTCCTGGAGCAACGTACATGAGGAAACCCCCTCTCATTAGTCTGTTTATCGTCCTGTTGTGTTTCTTCTTTTCTTTTTTTTACTTCTATACACATACAATCTAGAATTCCTTATTTTATTATCCAAGTCCCATAGGGACTCTGTCTTACTCATTGCTCTCTCCACAGTACTTGGAGTAGGCCCAGGCACACACTAGGTGCTCAGTCTGCCAAACTGAAAGATGAGTGAAACTCTTAACCGAGTCTTGGAAAGCAGTTATGCGTCATACCTAGTGACTTCCACCTCCGCTCTTCCCCCCCAAAGGAGACAGACTGCTTATGCCATTTTCATTAAAGTATCAGAAACCAAATAATGGAATTGGTTTTACTCTCATTACTGATAAATCTACCATATTCCAGTCGTGACTTTTCCTACCCAAGCATTTCCTTTGGCACCACTATGACATCTGAATGATGGTTACCCAAATAACTGAGCAACATACGCTGGTGAAGGGAAGATTTTTTAGCATTCTCTCTAAAAAAATAAAATAAAATTTAGCACATTCGTATCAAAAGTATGAGGCTGACGTGGCTAATAGCTGTCACCTGATCTCTAGTACTCATGGGAAAGGTAAGTTATAACATTTAACCTGTACCTTAGAAAGTTAACAGCATTCAAGCCCTTGTTACCAAGCTCTTCCATGGAATCCAAAGAAGGGCACCTACTGAGACTCACCAACTGCGGAGGTGGCCTCTGTTTCTTTTTGGGCGTGATCTGTGTTTCAACAAATCACAGGAGTCTGTGTCAAAGGCCTGTTTAGTACTCTGCGGGGCCTGTTACCTTCTTTTATTTTCCTGGCTATCAGAAAATATTTGGTCTTCCTCCTCCACGGTCCTTTTCTTCCTCTCCTTGAGGGCACTCAGTACAGTCTCCTTCGCACATGGGTCTGGGGCATTACTTGATGGTGAGGACAGCGTTGAGTTGATTGTCTGCTCTGGTCTATAATGAAAAATAAGATTCTGGCATTAAATTATGTTAATAACTATGCCATATAGCACAGACTTCAGTCACTGGAAATTAGAAGCTAACTAATAAGGAAAAGTATACACTGACAGAAACTGCCCTTAGAATTACAGCTACAATCTAAGGCCAAAATAAAACAAAACGCGGTTCAAGGACTAGAGTTAGGGATTTCTCATTCAAGTAAGCACTTCCTCTCTTTTTTGCTTTATTGTTGTTTTGTCAGAGAACAGCTGTGGAAAAACAAGTGGAAATAAACGGGGGTTTATTCTGTCAATAGTAACACTCACAACGGTGAACGAGTCCATTTACTATCCGGAGGAGCAATCCTCACTGTCACTGGGCTGCACACCATTTTGGAATTACGAGCAGACAGCACAGTCTTCTTGTGATAACCATTCCAGCACACTGTAGGAAGTACGCCCAGAAGGGAATACTGGGCCTGTTGGATTGGATAGCGTCTTCGAGGTGTTATCATAAAGCGATTTGATAAAGTCCCACAATCCCTATGGAGAACAGAAGACATATTATAGAACCAAAAAAGCTTGAAGTAATGGCAGAAATGTAAATTACTGGAGAATCATGTGGATTCAGTTATCTTCCAGAGAGCTTAAACCACTTAAAAAAATTAAAAAAGGTTTTTACTTATTTATTTATTTAGAGAAATTGAGCACACGCGGGGGAGGGGCAGAAGAGGAGGAGATAATCTCAAGCAGACCGCCCCGAGTGCTTAGAGCCTGATGCAGGACTTCCTCTCACAAACCTGAGATCACGACCTGAGCCTAAATCAAGAGTCGCATGCTCAACTTACTGAGCCACCCAGATGTCCCTTAAACTGGGTTTTTTTTTTTTTTAGATTTTATTTATTTGACAGAGAGATCACAAGTAGGCAGAGAGGCAGGCAGAGAGAGAGGGGGAAGCAGGCTCCCTGCCCAGCAAAGAGCCTGATGTGGGGCTCGATCCCAGGACCCTGAGATCATGACCTGAGCCAAAGGCAGAGGCTTAACCCTTAACCCACTGAGCCACCCAGGCGCTTTAAACTGCTTTTTGAGCCACTAAAAACACAGCATTTTTATGGCAACATTCCCCCATTCCATCTAAGGATGGAAAGTGGCAGCTGCTGAGCAGCTGTCCCTACAATGGACTTCAACAATTGAGAGGAAAGTTGAAAACCCTGCCTACACGAGTAAAAAAAAAAAAAAAAAAAGGTGCAGTGAAAGAAAAGTGTGTTAGGACATGCAAGGAGAGACTTTTCAAGAATTCTTATATCTTTTCAATCTTTTATGCTGAGTCACAAGTAATAAACACCCAAAGTCAAACATTTTGACACCTAAGTTCATCTTTCAACTAAATGTACTAATCGATAATCTAATATTTTCACCAAAGTTTTGTATTCTCTTGTAATGGTCAGCTATTGGGACAAAATGGAAATGCCCTTTTAATTGGATCTTTATCAATCAAGTTTTATTAAATAGGGGTCTCCTAGGAACACCTCTTTGAGCTTGGCTAACTGACCTAATTGCTCTTATTAGTTCAAAGAAAAAATACAGCAAAACATACTATTATAACTACTCTAGAAAGATCAAGATATTTTCACCAGAAGTAGGGACATTTTAGTAGCTTATCAACTGTTTTTCGAAAGGCTGTATTAAAATTCAGTTTTAAAAACTGTAAAAAAGGGAAGAGCTCTGGCATCGCATCTTATTCCAAGGCAGGGGACGGTTGACACACAGCAAGGTGTTTCAAGAGGACAAAGCGACAGAGAATCCACTTTTGACCTGATAAAAGAGAAAATCGGATTTAAAAGTCAAGCTCTCCATTCAAAGCCGGTCGAGAGAAAGGAGGGTGTGGGGAAGTTGAGCGGATCTTACCGGTCGGAAGGCCTCCTAGAAGATCGAAGAAGAGGAGTGGGGAGAGAGGGATGAATGTGATGCACGCGATGGGCCGAGTGCGCGGGCGGCGCGGCGCGGGCGGGAGTGCGGCGGCGGCCAGGCCTCTCCAGCAGGTCCCTGGCCTCCGGGGCGGGGGCAGGCTGCGGGGGGCCGGGCTTGCCCAGGTAACTGCCCATGAGGAGCAGTTCGGCGGGGTCGGGTCCTTCGAGCAGGGTCCGCGGCTCTAGGAGATTTCCGTTCACCGCCGACTTGGCTGGAGACGAGGCGTGCAGGGTTCGCTGGCGCCGCGCGTTCCGAACGAGCGAGGAGAGGGCGCGCGAACCGCGGGGCTCACGGCTCAGTCCCCACCAGGCCGCGGTGGCCCCCACGGCCAGCCAGGCCAGCGCCGCCGCCGCCGGCACCAGGTACAGCACGAGGCCGAAGAGCGACAGGCCGAGGAGCGCCGCCCCGCCCCGGCCCCCGCAGCCCCCGCCCCGGCCCCGGCCGTCCCTGACGCTCGCTATCGGCCGCCGCCGCTCGCCTCCGCCAGCCGCCGCAGCCGCCGGAGACATCGCGGCTCCGCGCCGCGGAGAAGACTTAAATATCCCAGCGTGCACCGCGCCGCGCGTCGCGTCACTGCGCGCCGGCTGCGTCACTGCGCCGGCGACTCGTACGCGCAGCCGCCGCGGGCAACGCCGCCGCTGCCTGGCAACGCGCTAGACCGGACCCCGCTCTGCAACTGCGGCCTCCGGAAACCGCGAGGTAGTCTTCCGTAGTCTTCCGCGCGCCCACCGAACGGCACCCACCCCGAGGTGACCCGGTAGAAGAGTCGCGTTACAAATAAAAGCTCTAGAAAGCGACCGCTCACGTAATGCTCGATCCCTGTTGTTTTCTAGAGGGCCCAACTCCCCGGAAGACGTGGTTACCGGGCACTTTTTTCACGATTGCTACCAGAGGTGGTGAGTTTTTCAACTGCCCTGTTTTGGCCAAAGGGGGTTTACACGCACAGCAACAGAGAAAAGCCAGACCAGCCACCCTTGTTAAATGTGGATCTAATTCTAATAAACTCCCGATCACGCAGGCTAGTAGTGTCATAGACTGCGGATCAAACCTGAAGCTGCAAGCTAAGTTCGATTTCCTGCCATACAAATTGGTTAAGTGGGACAGTTACCTACCAAAGTTCACATCATGGTTCAGAATCGGGTAGATTTTGAGGATCTGTGATCCATTTAGCGATGTTAAATATGATGGTCTGGGAAAGTGGATGGGTGGTTGGCGAGGGCTGGGGAGCATGTTGGGGGTCGGAAAATGGAGAATGACTGCTAAAGGGTAGGGTTTTCTTTGGGGGGAGGAATGTCTTAAAATTAGATTATGGTGGGGTTGCACAACCCTGTGAATTCTATGGTATGTGAATTTTATCTTAATAAAAAATATTTAAAAAAGGCTTGGCGGTCTCCCAATTCAGATTTTGATCTAGCTCAGCTTCCTCGGCCATTCATTCACTCCACTACTGATAGACATGAAAAGACAGGATCTCTGATCTCTAGTGGAGAAGAAAGATGCATAAGTAGAAAGCTATTCACTGTGGCCAGCATGATAACAGAGGAACAGAAAAGAGAGGGAATGATAAAGGAGAAGACAGGCTTGGAGGTGTTTCTTGAGCCAACAAGAACTGGCTAAAGCAGGTTCAAGGCAGATGCAGGAGCACTGTGCAAAAGCACAGAGATGGAAAGGAGTCTGGCTGGAGATTAGGAGGTTTGAGGGAATAGAGAGGTTAGAAAGATAGGCACAGCTCAGTACAGAGGCCTCTGGAGCAACCTGAAGAGATGAGAAAGGCAGGCAGTTCTCCCCAACCCATTGCAAGTGTAATTCTGCTTCTGTCTGTCTGATTTCATGAAAGACTTCATTTGAAAAGAAAATGGGGTGGGCTGTGTTACCTAGGAATAGATCTCTGCAGTAGCAGTTGAAGAGCCGGACAAGAGCCAGGCTCCAGCGAGTTAAATTGTAAATGGAAAACCAGGAAGTAGAGGCAGTGAGTGCAAACTTCCCATTCAAGGAATCTGGATAAGGAAGAAGAAAGTATCTAGCTCAGCAAATTATCATATATTACTGATATTCAGAGGAAGAGCCAGACATAAAAGCCATCAGTGTACACATGCCATGAGACTAAGATTACTTGGGAATTAATAGAGATGGAGAGGTGAGACTTGAGCCTCAGGACACCCCAGTGTTTAGAGGTTGAAGAAATGGACACACAAACCTGCAAATCATTTAGTAAAATATAAATATGACTGCATTAAAATTTAACACTTCTGTATGGGAAAAGACAACATAGATGCTAAAAGACAAGCTCAGACTGATAAGAAACAACTAATACAAACCCAAAAAACCTCATATAACTCATGTAAAAACCAAGTAACTAGAATTTATAAGGAACTCCTAAGAATCACTACAAAAAGACTCAACTGTAAAAAAAGGACAAGTGATATAAAAATATAGTTTATAGAATAGGAAACCCAAATGGCCAATAATAATAAATACATATGTACATGTATATCTGTAAATCCTCACTAGGAATCTAGGAAATCTTTACTGAAGTAACAAGAAACCATTTTGCATTCCTTTGCAGAAGTAGAAAAATTTAACAGTTCAACAAGGTTAAATTGTGGAAGGATGTGGAACAAATGGAATGCTGTGCTGTCTGTAGATACGTAAAACTACAATCTGGAAAGCAACATGACAATATCTAGTAAGACTGAAGAAATAGGTACCTTATAACCTTGCAATCCCATTTCTGGGTACAAAGATAGTCATTGCAGCATCATTTGTATTATTCACAATTTGAACACACCTAAATGTCTAATGTCTACCAACCAAGAATGGAGGAACAGTGGCATAATTCATATAATGAAATACTATAAAAGCAACTGAAAATTAACCACCTTTCCAGCCATAATTAAGTGATTCCAGGCTAGTTCTCCCGCCATGAACAACTATGAAAATGGACAAAATTTATGAAGCAACTACTTTCAGACAGCAACAGGAAGTGCAAGACTGATCCCTGAGAGGAAACTCATAAAGCAAGCCCCGAAAATCACCGAGTTCCTCTAAGCAGAGACAGTTTCCCAAGGGTAGTGCAGACAGCTAGAGTATGAGCAGAGTAGGGAGATCCCATGGGGCTGAGGAGGCAGAAATAGACTTGATAGATGAAACCACTGGAAACCACTGGGCAGAGCAATGGAAAGGAAGGTGTCATGCAGACAGGGAGTTCCAGAAGTCTATGTGTGAGTCCCCTAAAAATCTGGCTGAAGGCTGGTATGATGATTAATTTTATGTCTCAACTTGACTGAGCCTCAGGGTGCCCAGGTACTTGGTTAAAGATTATTTTGGGGTATGTCTGTGAGAGTATTTCTGGATGAAATTAACATTTGAGTTGGTAAACTAAGTAAAGAAGATTGCCCTTCCACAGTGGGTAGGCCTCAACCAATCTGCTGAAGGCCTGAATGGAACAAAAGTCCTGGGTAAGAATTCTCTCTGCCTGGCTTCTAGCTGGGACATCTATCTTCTCTCTCCTTTCAGACTTGAACTTGGAACTAACTCATAGTATCGGCTCTTTTGCTTCTTAGTCCTTTGGCCTTGGACTGAAACTATACCATTGGCTCTCCTGGGTCCCCAGCTTGTCAACTATAGATCTTGGGAGTTCTCAGCCTCTGTATTCCATGAATCAATTCCTGATAGTGTGTGTGTGTGTGTGTGTGTGTGTGTGTGTGTGTGTGTGTATCCATCCTATTGGTTCTGTTTCTCTGGAGAACTCTGAATAACGCAGCCAGGCAGTATATGCACAGAGAGGGTCCCTGAGGCTTACTAGAAAGCAAAGTACTAAATGGGTTAAGATTAGAACAGAGATACTAAGAGTTAGAACACTCCTGGGGTAAGAGTTATGGCCCTACCAAAATGGAGAGATCTCAAAAAGTGCATCTTTTTTTTTTTTTTAAGATTTTATTTATTTATTTGATAGAGATCACAAGTAGGCAGAGAGGGAGCGGGGAAGCAGGCTCCCTGCTGGCAGGGAGCCTGATGCGGGGCTCGATCCCAGGACCCCGGGATCATGACCTGAGCCGAAGGCAGAGGCTTTAACCCACTGAGCCACCCAGGTGCCCCGATGAAAACATTTTTTTTTTTTAAGATTTATTTATTTATTTATTTATTTAGAGAGAGAGAGAGAGAGAGAGAGAGAGGAGTGAGAGTGAGCACAAGCAGAGTGGCAGGCAGAGGGAGAAGCAGGCTCCCTGCCGAGCAAGGAGCCCGATGTGGGACTCGATCCCAGGACGCTGGGATCATGACCTGAGCCGAAGGCAGCTGCTTAACCAACTGAGCCACCCAGGCGTCCCCCGATGAAAACATTTTTAAGTGCTGGTGTGGGGAGGGGGAACCTTGTCACCCCAGAATTCTGTGCTTAGCAGAAAATCCTTCAAAAATGAGAGTGAAAGACATTTCCTGATAAATAAAAACTAAGAGAACTCATCACTGGCAGAACTGTACTACAAGGAATGTTAAAGGCTGCCCCCCCCTTTTTTTAAGATTTTATTTATTTGAGAGAGAGAGCAATCGCAAGTAGGCAGAGAGGCAGGCAGAGAGAGAGGGGGAAGCAGACTTCCCGCCGAGCGGAGAGCCTGATGCGCGGCTCGATCCCAGGACCCTGAGATCATGACCTGAGCCAAAGGTAGAGGCTCAACGCACTGAGGCACCCAGGCGCCCCCAGGGCTGCCCTTTAGACCAAAGGGAGCTAAGACCAGATGGAGATGTGGAACTACGTGAAGGAATGAAGACCATCATGGTAAACAAGTGGGTAAATGTAAAAGACTTTTTTCATGATATAAGAATTGATTGTTTGAAGTAAAAATAAAGACACATTGTATAGGTAGATGTAAAAAATATAGAAGGAAAAGACGTAATAATCACCAGAAGCTGGGCTGTGGGGAGGGTAAGTGTAATTATACTATTGTAAGGTTATTATATTTGTGATATGGAAGGCAGGAAGTGGGACATGTGCAGTACCAGGTCTGCCATGAGAAAGGGTATGGTGAGATAGAAATAGGAAAGTGATGTGTAAAGGTGTTCGATAGTGACTATACCCTGGATCGTAAGGAAGTCTTAATAAATGTAAAAGAGTTGATATAAAGCAAAGTGTATTCTCTGAGCATAATGGAATTAGACCAGAAAATCAGTAACAGAAAAAAAAGGAGAATCTCCAAACACTTGATAATTAAACAACACAATCTAATTAATCCAAAAGTCAGATAGCAAATCTCAAGTGACCTTAGAAAAAGTTTTGAAATGAATTACAATGAAAATATAATGTATCAAAATCTATGAGAGGCTTTTACTCCAGAAGATAATGGGACAACAGATTTACCCTCTGACCTAGAACAACAAAATCCAACAATATATGAAACAGTGGTTTCCAAGACTACAAGTTAGACAACAAGGGACAATGTTCACTGAATTGAGAAATAGTGTGAGCCCTATGATCATCACACTTACTGTCGAGTTTCTAGGCAGTGTTACAGAAAGGAAAGGAACATAGGAAGAGCCCAGTAGATTTCCTAACTTGAAATACAGGGCTAAGAGTTTGGGGAGATCAAAACAGCTAAAGTTTAAAATACAGAATACCAGAGAGAAAACTGTGATGAGTTCCCAGAGACCTACAGAGGTTTCTCTTGACGAGTTAGCACAGTACTCATGAGTGTATGTTTACAGGGAAACTACCCAAGGCCAAGAAAAAAACCATCCAAAAGTATTAAAAGAAACAGGATCTGGCACTAACAAAGGGTCAAGAATCATGTTTATTCTCACCAGTCAGACTGTAAAAAACTCATAATACTCAGGAAGGTGCTGCCTCAGTTGTGGGAAATAATCAGCCTCATACTGAGTAGTGCTCTGGACCTACCTTACAGATCATAAAAGCAAAACCTGAAAGGATCAAACTGTTTCTAACAATCTTACCTACATCCCAAAACAAAGTTCAAGAGAATGTACAGGACTAAAAAAATGACTAGCACTCAATAAGGTAAAATTCAGTGTCTGGCATCCAAACAAAGATCACCAGGCCCGTAAACAAGCAGGGAAACAGCTCATCAGGAGGAGAGTAATCAATCAAAACCAACGCAGAACTAACACATGTTAAGATTAACAGAGGACAATAAAAATTATTTTATTCCCTATGTTCAAAAAGATAGAGATTGGAAAAAATAAGATATAGTGGCCTCAAACTTCCCAAACATAAAAAATACACATCGTCATATCTGAAGCTCAATCTCAAGTACAAGAAACAGAACTATAACTAGGACTTGGTAATACAACTCAGTGTGGAAGAAGAGAAAGAAACTATTAACATCATAACGAAGAGTTACGGAGAGAGAGTTGAGGAGATCAACACTGGCAATTCTAAAGGTCTAACTGCTGAGACGGGAAGCTGCCACCACCACCACTACCACAACTGCACATTCTAGAATGGAGCCAAATGGAACTGCATGGTTGACAAGCTACTGCAGAGGATAGGGAGAAGAAATCGGTCCCTAGTTAGCAGAGAAAATAGGGGTGGAGAGGTTACGAGTAGGAGGGAGAAGACAAAGAAGAGAACAGTTTAGGCCTGGGTATGTGAGGTACCCCCCAAATAACTGAATTGTTCAAAATGAGTGATACAGATAAGACCCTAAAGACAGCTAGAGAAGAAAGATATGTTACTTATAGAGGGAAAAAAGATAAGGATAATACCAAATATCTTCTTGGAAACAATGTGAAGGAGACGACGGCAGAGTAACACCTTTAGAGTACTGAGAGAAAAAACTGCAAATCTAGAATGATATACCTAGTGAAACTATCTTTTAAGAAGGTGAGATAAAGAGGTCTTCAGGCATACAAAAGCTAAAATAATTCATCACTACCAAACTAAAAGTACAAGAAATGTTAAAAGATGCCCTTCGGGCAGAAGGAAAATGATCTCAGATAGAAACCTGGATCTACGTAATGGAAGGAATACAGAGCACTGGAAATGGTAACTGTATAGGTAGATACTTATGACCTTTCCTCCTCATTATTTAAATCTCTTTAAGACATAACTGAGTGACCTAAGCAAAACAGCAGAGTAGGCAGCTTCAAGCTCCCATCCTCCCAAGAGAAATAAAACAAAACAAAAAACAAACAAAAAAGGTAGTAACTATCAGAACCAACTTTATCAGAACTCTAGAAAACCATCAGAGGTTTACATCAACCAAACAAATGCTGAATCAAGAAAACAGCAATTTTATTTTATTTTACTTTTTTAAAAGTTTTATTTATTTATTAGAGAGAGGGAGAGAGACCAAAAGTGGGCAGAGCAGCAGGCAGAGGGAGAGGAAGAAGCAGGCTCTCTGCTGAGCAGGGAGCCTGATGTGGGGCTCGATCCCAGGATCCTGGGATCATGACCTGAGCTGAAGGTAGCCGCTTAACCAACTGAGCCACCCAGGTGCCCCGAAAACAGCAATTTTAAAGTGGTGGAAAACTTTGTGGGTTTTTGTTTGTTTGTTTGTTTTTTACTTGCCCTTCTCCCACATACTCCCCATCTTGGCAGCAATCTTGAAGACAGAAACCTACATTCCCAGTGTGGGAACCTGGTCGCTGGTTCTCCAGAGAACACACTAGATCTTTTTTGCAAATTACTATGTGTAATCTGCTCTATATGGGGGCCACCTGAGGGACTGATGCAGGAACTTGTCTCTATTTTGCAAACGTGGAACTCACTCAGGCTAGAAAAGCAATGGGCATTGCTTGAAAACACTGCAAGAAAAATAAACCACCACAGATGCATTGGGGAAAAGTTTACAGTTGAGACACACAATGAACCACTGTTATAGACTGAATTTTTTTTCCTCTAAAATATCTGCTGAAACCCAGTGCTCAATGTAACTGTATTTGGAGATTTTTTTTTTTATTTTTGAAGACTTTATTTATTTACCTGACAAGAGAGAGAGGGTGAGCACAAGCAGGGGGAATGGGAGAGGGAGAAGCCTCCCTGCTGAGCAGAGAGCCTGATGTGGGGCTCGATCCCAGGACTCTGGGATCATGACCTGAGCTGAAGGCAGATGCTTAACTAACCGAGCCACCCAGGCACCCCAGAGATAGGTTCTTTAAAAAGGTAGTCAGGGGCGCCTGGGTGGCTCAGTGGGTTAAAGCCTCTGCCTTCGGCTCAGGTCATGATCTCAGGGTCCTGGGATCGAGCCCCACATTGGGCTCTCTGCTCAGCGGGGAGCCTGCTCCCCCCCCCCCCACCGCCGCCTGCCTCTCTGCCTGCTTGTGATCTCTGTCTGTCAAATAAATAAATAAAATCTTAAAAAAAATTAAAAAAGGTGGTTAAACTTCAATGAGGTCATGTGTGGAGCCCTAATCGAATATGACTAATGTCCTTAGAAGAAGTAGAGGTGGCTCAGTTGGTTAAGGGTCCTTCTCTTGGTTTTGGCTCAGGGCATGATCTCAGGGTCTGGGGATTGAGCCCTGTGTCAGGCTCCCAACTCAATGGGGAGTCTGCTTGAGGATTCTCTTGTTCTGCCCTTCCCCCTCCCCTCTCTAAAGTAAATAAATAAATCTTAAAAAAAAAAAAAAGGATGAAGAAGAAGTAGAGACCCCAGGGAGATTTGTGTACAAAGAAAGACCATGTGAGAACACAGCAAGAAGATCGACATCTGCAACCAAAAAGAGAGGATTCAGGAGAAGCCAGCCCTTACCAACACATTGATCTTGAAATTTCAGCACCTAAGAACTGTGAAAAAATTAATTTCTATGTTTAAGCCGTCTATGTTTAAGTCTGTGGTATTTTGTTATGGCAACCCCCTAACAGACTAATACAGACTGCCTAAAGAATGGGAGGGAAAGCTGGTGAGTTTCTTTGGGAAATCAGGGCATTTGTAATTACCCATGTATAAGAGAGAATTTAGAGGTGTGTCCTCAGAATATATCTGACAAGACCCTAAGTTTTTACCTTGGTCTGATCCCTAGAATCAGTAGAGGCCTGGATAAGTGTTGTTGTTGTTTGTTTGTTTTTTTTTTCTCAAACGCTGCAACATGGAGGCAATCTAAAAGGATTAGGAGAAGTGGGTTTTTTTTTTCCTTCTATATTTAGCTCCTGGTATTCAAGGACCTCTCTATCAAGCCATTAGCTGAACACAAGCCAACATGATGGAGACTTCAGTGACCACACATGACAATCATTTAGTCTGCAAAAATAGTTCAGAAAAGTCACAAAACAAGTAGACTATTACAACCTTCAATGACTTAATTAAAAAAAAAAAACATGAACAGCAAACAGCAGGGCAGAGGAGATCAGATTTCCAGAGTTACAACAATAGACAAATGTCCAGGGACATTGTCAATGACAATCACAAACCATGCAAAGAAACAGGGCAGTATGGTTGACTCAAAGTAACAAAAATAAATAGGCAGAGATCATCCCTAAGGATGCCCAGACCTTAGACTTATCAAAGATTTTTAAAAGAACAGTGTTAAATATGCTCAAAAACTAAAGGGAAAGATGTAGGAGCAAAATGAGGATATTGATAAAGAGATAAATTACAAAAAGGACCCAAAGAGAAATTCTGGAGCTAAAAAGTACACTAACTGAAATCAAACATTCATTAGATGGTTTCAAGAGCATATTTGAGCAGGCAGAAGAATCACCAAACTTGATTGAAATTATCCAGTCTGAAGAGCAGAAAGAAAAAAGATTGAGAAAAAAATGAACAGAGGCTAAGAGACCTGTAGTACAACAACAAGACCAACATGTGCATTATGGGAGTCTCAGAGGAGAGAGAAACAGAAAGAATATTTGAAAAACTTATGGTCAGAACTTTCCAAATTTGGTGAAAGATATGAATCAGCACATACAAGAAGTCAGCAAACTCTAAATAAAATAAGCTCAAAGACATGCACACCAGTTTATAATCAAACTATATAAAGACAGAGTCTTGAAAGCAGCAAGACAGAGGAAACCTGTCAAGTAAAAGGATCCTCAACAAGACTAGCAACTGATTTGCCATCTGAAACCATGGAGGCCAGAAGTCAGTGAGATACTGTATGTAAAGTGGTCAAAGAGGGATGCGTGGGTGGCTCAGTCAGTTGGGCAGCTGTCTTTGGCTCAGGTTATGATCCCAGAGTCCTGGGATTGAGTCCCACATCGGACTCCTCATTCAGCAGGGAGCCTGCTTCTTTGCCTCTGCCTGCCACTCTGCCTGCTTGTGCTCCCTCTCTCCTTCTGACAGATAAATAAATAAAATCTTAAAAAAAAATAAAGTGGTGAAAGATATCTGCACTCCCTGTCTACTAAAGCATTATTTCCAACAGCCAAGTTGTGGAAACAACCTAAGTGCCCATCCGTGGATGGACGGATAAAAAAGGTGTGGTATGTGCATGCATGGAATACTACTCAGTCATCAGGAAAGGAAATCCTGCCATTTAAGACAACATGGTTGAGCTCTAAAGGCATTACACTAAGGGAGATAAGTCAGAGAAAGAGAAATACTGCGTGGTATTATATGTGGAATCCAAAAAAAATCCAACCTCTTAGAGACAAAGAATGACAATTACAAGAGGTGGTGACTGGAGGAATGAAGGAGATATTAAGTGTACAAACTTGCAACTAATAGAAAAATGACTTCTGGAGATCTAATGTACAACATAGTGGTTATAGTCAACAATACTGTATTATAAACTTCAAGAGACTGCTAAGAGACTAGAACTTTATTGTTCTCAACACAAAAATAATGTTAATTATGTGACACGGTAGAAGTCTTAGTTAAAGCTATAGTGATAACCTTACTGCAATACACGAACGCATCAGATCAACACACTGTACACTTTAAACTTACACAATGTTCTGTATTTATGTCTCAATTTAAAAAAAAAAATGACAAAAGAAAAACTTGTCAACCAAGAATTCTATATCCGGGAAAATTTTCCTTCAAAAATGAAAAAGAAATTAACTTACTCACAGATACAAAAACCATGGAAGTTCAATAACACTAGATTCCCCTACATTAAATGCTAGAGTAAGTCCTCTTACTGGAAATGAAAGGATACGAGATAGGAATTTAAAGCCATATGAAGAAACAAAGATCTCTGGTAAATGTAACTATATGGGCATAGAGAAGAACCAGTATTACTGTATTTTGGTTTTTAGCTCCATGTTTTATTTCTTACATGATTTTAAAGACAAATGCATTAAAAGTAATTGTAGGGGCGCCTGGGTGAGTCAGTGGGTTGAGCCTCTGCCTTCGGCTCAGGTCACGGTCTCAGGGGTCTGGGATCGAGCCCCCGTCAGGCTCTCTGCTCAGCAGGGAGCCTGCTTCCCCCCCCTCTCTGCCTGCTCCTCTGTCTAGTTGTGATCTCTCTCTCTGTCAAATAAATAAATAGAATCTTAAAAAAAAAAAGTAATTGTAAATCTGTGCTATTGGGCATACCATATATGGAGATGTAATTTGTGACAACAATAATAATGGGGGGTAGATTTGTATAGGAGCAGAGTTTTTTTGTGCTATTAAGGTTGTTATCAATTCAAACTAGATGTAATATATTGGATGTAATTCCATGGAACCACAAAGAAAATGTTTTTTAAATACCTGCAAAAAGAGATGATATGATACGTTATTTGGAAAACCCTAAGGACTCCACTCCAAAACTGCTAGAACTCATACAGAAATTCAGTAAAGTGTCAGGATATAAAATCAATGCACAGAAATCAGTTTCATTTCTATCCACCAACAGCAAGACAGAAGAAAGAGAAATTAAGGAGTCAATCCCATTTACAGTTGCACCCAAAACCATAAGATACCTAGGAATAAACCTAACCAAAGAGGCAAAGAATCTGTACTCAGAAAACTATAAAGTACTCATGAAAGAAATTGAGGAAGACACAAAGAAATGGAAAATTGTTCCATGCTCATGGACTGGAAGAACAAATATTGTGAAAATGTCTATGCTACCTAAAGCAATCTACACATGCAATGCAATCCCTATCAAAATACCATCAGTTTTTTTTTTTTTGAAGAAATGGAACAAATAATCCTAAAATTTATACAGAACCAGGAAAGACCCTGGATAGCCAGAGAAATGTTGAAAAAGAAAACCAAAGTTGGAGGCATCACAATTTTAGACTTCAAGCTCTATTACAAAGCTGTCATCATCAAGACAGTATGGTACTGGCACAAAAACAGACACATAGATCAATGGAACAGAACAGAGAGCCCAGAAATGGACCCTCAACTCTATGGTCTACTAATCTTTGACACAGCAGGAAAGAATGTCCAATGGAAAAAAAGACAGTCTCTTCAACAAATGGTGTTAGGAAAATTGGACAGCCACATGCGGAAGAATGAAACTGGACAATTTCCTTACACCACACACAAAAATGACTCAAAATGGATGAAAGACCTCAATGTGTGACAGGAATCCATCAAAATCCTTGAGGAGAACATAGGCGGCAACCTCTTCCACCTCAGCCGCAGCAACTTCTTCCTGGAAACATCGCCAAAGGCAAGGGAAGCAAGAGCACAAATGAACTATTGGGACTTCACCAAGATCAAAAGCTTCTGCACAGCAAAGGAAACAGTCTACAAAACCAAAGAAAACTGACAGAATGGGAGAAGATATTTGCAAATGACATATCAGACAAAGGGCTAGTATCCAAAATAAAGAACTTAACCAAACTCAACACCCAAAGAACAAATAATCCAATCAAGAAATGGGCAGAGGACATGAACAGACCTTTCAGCAAAGAAGACATCTAAATGGCCAACAGACACATGAAAAAGTGCTCAACATCACTCGGCATCAGGGAAATACACATCAAAACCACAATGAGATACCAGCTCACACCAGTCAGAATGGCTAAAATTAACAAGTCAGGAAATGACAGATGTTGGCAAGGATGTAGAGAAAGGGGAACCCTCCTACACTGTTGGTGGGAATGCAAGCTGGTGCAGCCACTCTGGAAAACAGTATGGAGGTTCCTCTAAAAGTTGAAAATAAGAGCTACCCTACGACCCAGCAATCGCACTACTGGGTATTTACCCTAAAGATAAAAATGTAGTGATCCGAAGGGGCACATGCACCCGAAAGTCCACAACAGCAATGTCCACAACAGCCAAACTACGAAAAGAACCTAGATGTCAGGGTGCCCAAGTGGCTCAGTGGGTTAAGCCTCTGCCTTTGGCTCAGGTCATGATCTCAGGGTCCTGGGATCGAGCCCCACATTAGGCTCTCTGCTCAGTGGGGAGCCTGCCTCCCCCTCACTCTCTGCTTGCCTCTCTGCTGACTTGTGATCTCTCTGTCAAATAAATAAATAAAATCTTAAAAAAAAAAAAAAGAACCTAGATGTCCATCAACAGATGAATGGATAAAGATGATGTGGTAAATATATACAATGGAATACTATGCAGCCATAAAAAACACAAAATCTTGTCACTGCAACCACGTGGATGGTACTAGAGGGTATTATGCTAAGCAAAATAAGTCAATCAGAGAAAGACAATTATCATATGGTCTCTCTGATATAAGGAATGTGAGAGGCAGGGCAAGGGGGTCATGGAGGGTAGGGAGGTAATAAATGAAACAAGATGGGATCGGGTGGGAGACAAACCATAAGAGACTCTTAATCTCAGGAAACAAACTGAGGGTTGCTGAGGGGTGGCGGGGAGGGATGGGGTGGCTGGTTTATGGGCATTGGGGAGGGTATGTGCTATGGTGAGTGCTGTGAAATGTGTAGGACTGATGATTCACACACCTGTACCCCTGAAGCAAATAATACATTATATGTTAATAAAATAAAATAAAATAATTGTAAAAAAGAAATGACCAAACCAAATCTGGCATATAAAAAAGACCTTATATACCATGACCAAGTGGTATGTATCCTAAGGATGTAAGGCTGGTTCAATATATGAAAATCAGTGTAATACATCGCATTAATCAAACAAAGGAAAAACACATACGCATCTCAATTAATGCAGAAAAGACATCTGACAAAATCCAAAATCCTGTCGTGGTAAGAACTCTCAGAAAAGCAAAAATAGAAAATTCCTCAATGTGATTAAAGGTATTTATGAAATCTCCATGTTTAATAGCATATTCAGTGGTGAAAGACTGAAAATGTACTTGTAAGATCAAGAACAAGAAAAGGACGCATGCCTTTAGCCACTACTACTTAACACTGATCTAGAAGTTCTAGCCAGAGATACCAGACAAGAAAAAGAAATAAAATACATTCAAATTCCAAAGGAAGAAGTAACATCATCTCTATTTGTAGATGACACTATCCTACACAGAAAATCCCAAGGAATTCATAAGGAAGCCACTAGAGCTAATAAACAAAATCAACAAAGTTGTAGGGTTTAAGAGCAACTCACAAAATCAACTGTGTTAAATTGTGTTTGTATACATCAGCAATAAATAATCCAAAAAAGAAATTAAGCAATTCCATTTACAATAGAGTCTAAGGTACTAAAATACCTAGGAATAAATTTAACCAAAGATTTGTACACTAAAAACTACAAAATACTGCTGAGAGAAATTAAAGAAGACCTAAACAAATAGAAAGACATCCCCTGTTAATTAGAAGACTTACTACTGTTAAGACGACAATACTACGCAAAGCAATCTGCAAATTCAAAGCAATACCTATAAGAATTTCAATAGCCTTTTTTTTTTTTTGGCAGAAATAAAAAAGTCAATCCTCAAATTCATATGGAATTGGAAGCGTTCCAAATATGCAAAAACAATACTGAAGAAGAATCAGTTAACCTAAATATGAAAGTTAAGACCATAAAATTTCTAAAAGAAAATACAGGGGTAGGTCTTGATGACCTTGGATTTCATATCAAAAGCATTAACAACAAAAGAAAAACTAAGGGCACCTGGGTGGCTCGATTGGTTAAGCATCCGACTTTTGGTTTTTGCTGCAGTCATGATCTCAGGGTTGTGAGATCAAGCCCCACATCAGGCTCCATACTTAGCGGGGAGTCTCCTTGAGATTCTCCCTCTTCCCCTTCCCCCAGTTTCTCTCTCTCTCTTTCATACACACACTCTCTCTCTAAAATAATCTTAAAAAAAAAAAAACAACCTAAACTGGGCTTCAACAAAATAAAAAAATTTGTGTATCAAAGGTGATTATTAAGAATCTGCAAAGACAATCCACAGAATGGAATCAGTTATCTGATCAGAGTTTAACATCCAGAATATACAGCAAGTCTCTACAACTCAACAACAAAAAGAGGAATAGTGCAATTAACAAATAGGCAAAGGAGGTGGCGCCTGGGTGGCTCTGTGGGTTAAAGCCTCTGCCTTCAGCTCAGGTCATGATCCCAGGGTCCTGGGATCAAGCCCCGTATCGGGCTCTCTGCTCCACGGGGAGCCTGCTTACCCCCCCGCCCCCGCCTGCCTCTCTGCCTACTTGCGATCTCTGTCAAATAAATAAATAAAATCTTTTAAAAAAAATTTAAAAAATAGGCAACGGACTCATATAACTATTTCTCAAAGATATACAAATGGCCAACAAGGACATGACATCAGTGTCATTAATCATTAGAGAAATGTAAATCAAAACCACAGTGAGGTGGCATTTCATAACTACTAGGATGACCATAATAATAAGTTTAAAAAGTAAAGTAAGTGTTGGTGAGGATGTGGAGAAACGGGAACCCACAAATATGGCTGTGGAAAAAAGTCTGGCAGTTCCTCAAAAAATATATATGTATATAACTACCATATATCCAGTAATCTCACTTCTGAGTATATATTCAAAGGAAATGAAATCATGATCTTGAACCAAGACCTGTGTCTCCATGTTCATCACAGCATTATTCACAATAAGTAAGACATGGAAATAACCTAAGTGTCCATCTATGGGAGACTGCATGAAGACAATTCAGTATGTACATAGAATGGAATATTATCCAGCCCAAAAAGAAGGAAATTCCGCTTTTTGTGACAACATGGACAGACCCTGAGGGAATTATGCTAAGTGAAATAAGTCAGAGACAAGTACTTTTTGTCCTCACTTACATGTAGAATCTAAAAAAATCGAACTCATAGAAATAGAGAATAGAATGGCAGTTGCCAGGGCCTGGGGGTGGTGAGGGAAATGGAGATATGTTAGTCAAAGGGTATGAAGTACAAACTTTCAGTTACAAACGAATAAGTTCTGTGGATATAATATGTATCATGATGACAATAATCAACAATACTATGTTGTGTACCTGATTTTTGTTAGGAGAGTAGATCTTCAATATTATCACCACACATACATACACACTTGATGAGGAAAGACTCGGACAAGGTAAGGACATCCACTCTCATTAGTTCTATTCAACATTACCAGGACAATTAAGGCAAGAAAAAGATGAAATAACATAGAAATTGGAAAGAAAGAAGTAACAACGTTTCTTATTTGCAGATCACATGATTTGTGTTCGGAGAAAATCTGATGCAATTTACAGAAGAACTGCTAGAGCTAATGAGTGAACCAAGGAAGAGTACATGAAACAGACGGGATTGGTACAGAAAAATCAATTACAGCAACAATGAACACTTTATACTTAGAAACACAATACTAATTATAGTAGCATAAAACATGAAATATTTAAAATTTAACACAATACATGCAAAACTTCTACACTAAAACATTACACAAATCTGCAAAACGTTTTTGAGAGAAATTAAAGAAAACCTAATAAATGGAGAGATACATGTTCATGGATTGGAAGACTCAATGTTGTTAAGATAACCATTATCCTCACGTTGAGCTATAGATTTGGTGCAGTACCAATGAAAACCCCGGTTGAGGGGCGCCTGGGTCGATCAGTGGGTTAAGCCTCTGCCTTCGGCTCAGGTCATGATCTCAGGGTCCTGGGATCGAGCCCCACATTGGGCTCTCTGCTCAGCGGGGAGCCTGCTTCTCTCTCTCTCTCTGCCTGCCTTTCTGCCTACTTGTGATCTCTCTGTCAAATAAATAAAATTTAAAAAATATATGAAAAAAAAAGAAAACCCCAGTCGGCTTTTTTTTCTTGTAGAAATTGACTAATTTAAAATATATATGGTTATGCAAAAGAACCCAGAATAGCCAAATCAATTTTGACCAAAGAAATAACAATAACAAAGTTGGAGGACTTACGCTACACGACTTGAAGACTATGGTAAAAGTTACAGCAGTGAAGACAGTGTGCTATTGGCATAAACAGACATATAGTTTACAGGAAGAGAGTAGAGAATCCAGAAAAAAAGACTAACATATATGTTGCTGGCTGATGTTCTACATTGGCACTGCTGTAATTCAATGGGGAAGATGCTGGAACATGGGATGTATTAGTTCTCTATTACTGCAGAACAAGTTATTCCACAATTTAGTGGCCTAAATCAACATTTATCTTACAGTTTCTGAGAGTCAGGAACTTGAGAGTGGCTTACCTGGGTGGTTCTGGCTCTGGCGCTTTCATGAGGAGGCAGTCAGGGCGTCAGTGAGGGCTGTAGTCATTTGGAGGCCCAATGAGCGCTGTAGGATTTGCTTTCAAGATAGCTCATTTGCTTAGCGTTCAGAGAAAGCCCCAGTTCCTTGCCAGCCATTGGCAAAAGGCCTCGGTTCTTCACCACGTGGCCCTCTCCATAAGGTCTGTTAATTGTCCTCAGCATACGGCATCTGGCTTCCTGCAGGGTGAGGAATCCAAGGAGAGAGAGCAAGGGAGAAACCAAAATGCCTTTTATGCCTTAATTCTGGGTCACACACCATCACTTCTATCACATTCCATTCATTAAAATCAAGTCATTAAGTACAGCCCACACATAAGAAGAATTAGGTTCTATCTTTTGAAGACCGGTGTGTCAAAGAATTTGTGAACACATTATAAAGTGCCCACATTAGATATCTGTATGGAAGAAAATTACTCTCAGCCACTACCTCACACAATACACAAAAAATTAATTTGAAATGGACCAGAAAGGGGTGCCTGGTTGGCTCAGTCGGTAGAGCATGTGACTCTTGGTCTCGGGGTCATGGGTTTGAGCCCCATGTTGGGGCTCAGAGATTACTTAAAAAAAATGGATCAGAGAACTAAATAAAGGGTAAAACTATAAAACTTCTAGAAGGAAACAGAGACAATCCTTGTGACCTTTGTGTGCAAAAAACACTTATTAAAAATAATTCAATGTTGTACACATAGCATATGGATAAATGTCAAAAACAATATTAAGTGAAAAAGCCAAGTGACATAATGATCATGCAAAGTTAAAGGATACTAAATAATAATATTCCTAATATGGATACCCCACATATATTAAGATAATAATTGCATGCACAGGAAGAAAACACACAACTTCAACATCATGTTCACCCCTGGAAATGGCATTCAGGTGGCATACACAAAGGAACTTTAATTGTATCTCTAATATATTCTTTTTATTTTATTTACTTGTTTTTTAAAGATTTTGAGAGAGAGAGTGTGGGTGTACATAAGAGAGAGTGCACATAAGCATGAGAGAGAGCATGCACGGGGTTGGGGGGGGGCGGGCTAAAGGGAGAGGGAAAAGCTGATTCCCTGCTGAGCAGGAAGCCCTACGTGGGACTCGATCCCTGGACCCTGAGATCATGACCTGGGCCGAAGGCAGATGCTTAACTGACTGAGCCACCCAGGCGCCCCTGAATTGTTATTTTTAAAGATTTGAAACATGGCAAAATATAAACATTTGGTGATAAGGGAGATATTCATTATATTATCCTCTGTATATTTTTGAAGTTTGAAATACTTCATACTAAAAAACACTTTTTAAAGATTTATTTATTTATTTATTTGACAGACAGAGATCACAAGTAGGCAGAGAGGCAGGCAGAGAGGGAGGGGGCAGCAGGCTCTCCGCTGAGCAGAGAGCCCGATGCGTGGCTCCATCCGAGGACCCTGAGATCATGACCTGAGCCGAAGGCAGAGGCCTAACCCACTGAGCCACCCAGGCACCCCAAAAAACATTTTTATTTTATTTTACTTCATTTTATTTTTTAAAGATTTTATTTTATTTATTTGACAGAGAGAGATCACAAGTAGGCAGAGAGGCAGGCAGAGAGAGAGAGGGAGAAGCAGGCTCCCTGCGAGCAGAGAGCCCGATGCGGGGCTTGATCACAGGACCCTGGGATCATGACCCGAGCCGAAGGCAGAGGTCTTAACCCACTGAGCCACCCAGGTGCCCCTCAAAAAACATTTTTTTTTAAAAAGATTTTATTTATTTATTTCACAGACAGAGATAGGCAGAGAGGCAGGCAGAGAGAGAGGAGGAAGCAGGCTCCCTGCTGAGCAGAGAGCCCGATGTGGGGCTCGATCCCAGGACCCTGGGATCATGACCTGAGCCGAAGGCAGAGGCTTTAACCCACTGAGCCACCCAGGTGCCCCTCAAGAAACATTTTTAAAGGATCCAGTGGATTTGGCAATAGGAGATATTGACTAGAAAAATCAAAGGCAGAGGCTTTAACCCACTGAGCCACCCAGGTGCCCCTCAAGAAACATTTTTAAAGGATCCAGTGGATTTGGCAATAGGAGATATTGACTAGAAAAATCTGTTATTATTATTTATATTATTATTTATATTGGGGTCAGCAAACTCTGACCTGCAAACAGGTCACCTATTGCTATAAATAAAGTTTCACTGGAACAGACTCATGCTCACTAGATTACATACTGTCTGTGGCTGCTTTCCTACCACAACAGCAGAGTTGAGTAGTGACAGAGACCATATGGCCTCTATGCCTCAAATATTAACTACCTGGCCCTGATTTATACCATCTACAGCACTTGGCTTAATGTCTTCTACATGATAAGATCTTAAGAAATGTGCTGGTACTCCCAAACAGTGCACGTTGTTTACTTTGTTCAGTAAATATTAGTTGAGCTCCTACTACCTGCCAAATAATGCTGTAGGCCCCGATTATAGTCAACAAGACAGGAGTGGTCCCTACACTCTACTTTCGTCCTTCCGTGATCGAGGTTGCCTTGGAGTATAATATAGTACTTTACTGTGCTACTTCCCACTAGAGGGCAGCCTGAAGTTTTTCCATAATGGCACAGTAACAGCTGTTAACCCCGCCTTCCATACCACCCGTGAACGGTTGTGAAGGACAAAATACCAGACTACCTAAGGTTTGTATTTATTCTCTCAAGATTATCATTGACAAAATTATAAAATGGGTCACGTATGTCTTTGGAACTCCCGGCCTATTTCTTCACCTTTTCTTAGAGGCACCACTTGCAAGTAACAAATGTGGCAGAACCAGTCAAGTAGATCTCACACCAGTAGATAGTCAGGGTCGGGGGGAGAGAAGATTATTCCTGGGGAGGGAGGAATCAACCTGGTAAGCACAGAGCTGCAGACCAGAAACACATGGATGCCTTTTTACACATACAGACACCAACATGCATGTCTACCCACACTGAAAGAAGAGAAAATACAAACCTCCTATTCATTAATTCACTAGTTATTGTGCACCCACTGCCTTCTTTGTGCCACAAAAGACACAGCAAGGAGCACAGCACACACACAGAAATACACTGAAAGTACAGAAGTAGAAAAGAAAAAGACTGTTTCAGTTACTAATAGTAAAAAAAAATAAATAAATAAAATGTATAGTAGTATAAAACAATCATTTTCTTTCTCTCTTTTTTTTTCCTCTCCCTTTCTTTTCTTTCCTTCCTTCCTTTCTTGGAGAGACACACAAAGGGAGAGAGAGCATGCAACCGGGAGGGGCAGAAGGAGAATCTCAAGCAGACTCTGCACTGCGCACAGAGCCTGATGCGGGGATCGATCTCCTGATCCTGAGATCATCACCTGAGCCGAAACCAAGAGTTGGATGCTGAACTGACTGTGCCACCCAGGCCCCCAAATAATCATGTTTAGATCCTCAGGGATTCTGTGATTCCAGTGCACTGGCTTGTTTCTGGCCTGCAATGTCTGGGAAGTCAGCTAGGAAGACTCAAAGGCTGGGGTGCTTGATGGGTAGGGGCTGCAATCATCTAGAGGCATCTTCACTCACACAGCTAGTGGCTGATACTGGCCATCAGCTGGGACCTCTGCTGAACTGTGGGCTGGAACAGATGCACATTTCTTCTGCCTATTGTCTCTCCGTATTGGTTAGTTTGAGCTCCCTCACAATATGGCGACTTGGTTGAAAGAGAAAGCACTCCCAGAGAAAAAGGGAGATGTGCACAGCATTTTGAGGATCCGGCCTGGGAAGTACCACAGCATCGCTTCTGTCCTACTGTATTTGGTCAAGACAATCTCAAAGATCTGCACAGGTTCAAGGGAAGAGACAAACTGCCACCGTCATGGGATGGAAGCAGCAGTAAGATCATATTGTAACAAGAGCATGTGTAATGGGAGATATTACTGTGGTCACCATCAGAAAATACACTCTGCCCCAGGCTGTCATGATAACATAGGATGGGGGCACAACTGAGCCGAGGCGGCTTCTGTGAGGAAGTCTTGTCTCGGGCATAGGGGATCGGGGGCTAAGAGGAGCCTGGGGAAGTTTCAGGTGGAGGCACATGAAAGGCTGTGGTCCGAAGAGAGGCTGGTGTGTGGGAATGCTGGGTTTTAGTGCATTCAAAGAAGAGGCAAGGGGAGAGAAGAGGCAAGGGGAAAGGAAGAAGATACACAGGGAAGATTCCGTGTGCTCTGGGTCATGCCCTCCATAACAGCCTAACAGAATAATAAGAGCAGCCTCCAGCCAGTGGTGTCCTAGGAAAAGAGAAGCTGGAGAGGACAGGAGCAAACTGGTGACAGTGGGGGAAAAGGTGCATGGTTTAGCTGCTACCCTACCCCAGAGGTCCCAATATGGAAGATGAAACTGAATCTGGCCAAGTCTTATCCAGACAAAGTAAAAAGTCTGGAGGAAATAGCTCTGCCTCTAACAGATGCCAGAGGCAGCTGGAAATAGAGGCTGCACAGCTGTATCAGCAACACAGTGGAGGGAGGGAGATCCAGCGCATTTGCAGTAAAAACTCAAGTTGCTATCACTCAGGCAGGCACCTGCTACCCTGTATTTCTTGCCCTCATACTCAGTTCAGATCAGCGACTCAGTGGGGTTCTCATTTTATACTTGGGACTGAACGTGTGTCCAGATGCTGGTCTGGTCTCAAAAGAGTCAGATCGGGGGCGCCTGGGTGGCCCAGTGGGTTACAGCCTCTGCCTTCGGCTCAGGTCATGATCTCAGGGTCCTGGGATCGAGCCCCACATTGGGCTCTCTGCTCAAGTGAGGAGCCTGCTTCCTCCTCTCTCTCTCCTTCTGCCTCTCTACTTGTGATCTCTGTCAAATAAATAAATAAAAATCTAAAAAAAAAAAAAGAGTCAGATCCAAGACATTTACCTTTAAAATGGTTACTCTGGGGGCACCTGGGTGGCTCAGTTGTTGAGCCTCTGCCTTTGGCTCAGGTCATGATCCTAGGGTCCTGGGACTGAACCCTGCATTGGGGCTGGGCGGGAAGCCTGCTTCTCCCTCTCCCACTTACCCTGCTTGTATTCCCTCTTAACTGTGTCTCTGTCAAATAAATGAATATAATGTTAAAATAAAATAAATTGGATACTCTATCACTGGGCAGGTATCAATATGTTATATAAACTCAAATTATATGTATGCAAATGACAAGAGATAAAACCAGAAGATAAGCGTGTAAAATAGAGTCTGGCTTGTGTGCTTCCCTAAACATACAATTTCGATCGACCTACAGAAATATGACACAGATTACGTGGACACTAAACTACTTGCACTGATCTATGCTTGTGCATGGAATGCCTTTACTCACCTAGGGAAAACCTATTTATCTTCTAAGATTCAGCCTGAGTGTCACAACCTCTGTGGACCCTTCCTCAGCCCCAAACATATGGCCACGTCCGCCCTGCAATCCCCATTCTGTCTTGTACAGACTAATTTCATTGCATTTATGCCTTGTGTGCATTCATATATATATTACTCCCCACTCAAGTCTCTGGGCTCTTTGAAGACCTGGGTTATACCTTATTTGTCCATGTTTGGATGTGCAACACAGCGAGCACTTGATAAATGCTGGCAGATTATTGTGTGACCGAAAATTTCGTCTTCAAACTGAAGCTAACGAGAATAGACTCCCCTACTTTGGTGGGAGATCACAATTTGGGTTATCTTTTACTGAAGCAGAGTCCATGCCAAAATTGAAGGATTTTAACAACCACCGACCGCCGTGTAATGCCTGCTGATTTGGTGCCAGCTGCTGTTCTAAGTGCTTGCCGCGGACTAGCCCACCTAATCTCCTGCCAGTCCACCAACCCTATGCGAGTCCAGTAAGGGGCGAAAAGGCTGAGGCTGTTCACCTGGAGAACAGGGCCCACATGGACAGATGAAATGAGGAAAGAAATATGGAGGCAGAGGGGCTAGAGAGTGGGGTTCTGCATGCTGTATACTGGGCTGAGGTTTTCACTGCCAGCTGTGACATGGGACCCTGAGACATAACCCATACACAGTATGGGCAGGAGTGTTCATCACACAGGAGCAAGTGTATCATTGCTAAAATGACTAGTAACACTCTCAAATTTCTCAATAAAATGATTAGAAATGCTGGATGTTGTTTCTGGTTCCACAGAAGACAGACCAAATACAGCCATCACATTCCTCTTGCTAATTACAACCAAAACTCCTGCTCAAAATACACGAGGCAACTATCAACAGACCTCTTTCAGGAGGTGGAAAAAAGAAGGCAAACTGGGTAGGGACCTGAGAGAAGACCCAGTGGTGAGTTTCCCAGGTGGTCTGTTTGTTTTGTCTTCTGTTTATCTTGTCTTGGGTAACAGAGCAGTCTACAACAGAAAATGCCAACAAGCCCCCCGCCAACCGCCTCACCTGGAAAAGCACCAAGAAAAGCCCACTCTCTCTAGCTAAATGACCAGGAAGATGCAGGATGGCACTGTTTTGACTATTGCCACCCTACTGCAGGCAAACACCAGGAAAGAACCCATAGTGTTCCTCTTCCCATCAGGTACTGCAGAGACTGTGGGACAAAGCCCTGTTGACCAATGCCCACTCTGCCCCAGCAAAGCACAGGTGACACCTCCCCCGCTTCCCATCAAGCACTGAAGAGACTGGGGAGGAGCCCTACCACCCACAACCTGCACTAACTGAATAATACTAAAAAGAGTATCACACCATGCTGTCTCAAATAGAATGGGAAAAAGGATTCTTTTGGGGGGTTGCCCAAACCCATGACCCTGAGATCAAGACCTGAGCTGAGATCAAGAGTTGGATGCTTAACTGACTGAGCCACCCAGGCACCCCATAGGAAAAGGGATTCTTTAAATATGGGTATGAAGTACTGGGCATGCCACCCCAAGCAGCCCACATGTGAAACCAATCAGCAACAACAAAACAAAAGCTTTGAGAACTGACTATAATGTGGAAAATTCTGATGGTTCAAATTGGCCTCTGGCTAGCATACAAGTGGGTCAGGCCAAGCTAGATCTGCAGAAGTTTCAAAAACTAAATTGCATTTTTGCCTACAAATATGGACCAGAAGGTCCATATTTGACTGCTAAAATAGAAGATATTTATAGGAACTAGAGCCTCAAAACATAATAACCAGAATATATCCAGCCTCAAAACAAAATGTCCAGGATAAAATAAAAAATTATTCCTCATACTAAAAACCAGAAAAACAACTCAAATGAGAAAAGACAATCAACAGATGCCAATGCTGAGGTGACAAGATGTTGGAATTACTGAATAAGGATTTTAGAGCAGGTATCACAAAAATGTTCCAACATGTAATTATAAACACTCTTGAAGGATACTGGAAAACAGAAAGCCTCATCAAAGAAAAAGATATAAAGACCCACATAGACATTTCAGAATGAAAAATTACAGTAAGTGGAAAACTCAAGGATGGAGTTAATAACAAAATGAAGATTTAAAAGAGGAAAGAATCAGTGAACCTGAAGATATATCAGTAGAAATACCCAATCTGAACAACAGAGACAAAACAGAAAAAAAAAAGAACAAGCGCCTACAGGACAATAACAAAAGATCTTACTCCTTTTCCTGGAGTCCTAGGACAGGAAAAAGATTGTGATGCACAAAAAATACTTGAGGAAATGATTCCTGGAAAGATCCCAAATTTGGCAAAGGACACAGACCAATTCAAGAATCTGAGCAAACCTTGGGGCGCCTGGGTGGCTCAGTGGGTTAGAGCCTCTGCCTTCGGCTCAGGTCATGATCCCAGAGTCCTGGGATCGAGCCCCACATCGGGCTCTCTGCTCAGCAGGGAGCGTGCTTCCTCCTCTCTCCCTCTCTCTGCCTGCCTCTCCGCCTACTTGTGATCTCTGCCTGTCAAATAAATAAATAAAATCTTAAAAAAAAAAAAGAATCTGAGCAAACCCTAAATGGATAAACCCCAATAAATCAACACCCAGACACATCAAATGTCTGAAAATAAAAAACAAAGAAAAAGATATTGAAAGGGGCTGGAGGGAATATACAGGGGAAGAACAATTCAAAGGATGATAAATTTCTCATCAGAAACCATGAGGAGAGAAAGAAGTGGCAAACATGTTTTTTAAAGTGCTGCAGGAAAAGAACTGATGATGCATAATTCTATACCCAGTGAATGAAGGTGGAATAAAGACACTATGAGATAAAGGAAAATAAAATGATCTGCCACTGTCAGAACTGCTCTAAAAGAAGTGGTCAGGGGGCGGGGCAGCCTGACTGGCTCTGGCTATAGGGCATGCAACTCTTGATCCTAGGGCTGTGAGTTTGTGCCCTATGTTAGGTGTAGAGATTACTTAGAAACAAAATCTTAAAACAAAACAAAACAAAAAGGATGTGATCAAGGAAAAGTTCTTTAAATGGAAAGGGAATAACAAACTTGAAACATCAGGAATGAAGGAAAAAAGCATTTTTAGTGTAATATCTAGGTGAATGTAATCTCTTGAATCTTTAAAGTTATGTTTCATAGATGAAAGCAAAATTATTACATCATCTCATGAGGTTCTCAATGTATGCAGAGATAATATTCAAGACTACAATCTCATAAAGAAAGGGAAAAGGGATGTAAAGGTGGTAAAGTTTCTACATTCCACATGAACTGCTGAAAAGGTTAATACTACTAAATTATCATAAGTATGTATAATATAACCTCTATAGCAACCACCAAAAATCTATAAAATGAGGGCTACATTAAAAGTCTAGAAATATTAAAGTGGCATACTAAAAAATGTTCAAGTATCCCACAATAGGGCAAGAAAAAGGAAAGACAGGTAAAAAAACAAAAAACAAAAAACAAAAAAAACCCAGAGGGAACAAAGAGAAAACAAGTAAAATTGCAGACTTAAATCCTAACCAATCAAAATTTTTATTATATGTAAACTATCTAAATAGACCGATTTGAAAAAATGGATTGTCAGGGTGCCTGGGTGGTTCAGTCAGTTAGGTGTCTGACTCTTGATTTCGGCTCAGGTCATGATCTCAGGGTCATCGTGAGATCAAATCCAGTGTTAGGCTCGGTGCTGAGCATGGGGCCTGTTTGAGATTCTCTCTCTCCCTCTCCCTGCCCCCATGCTCACGCTTTAAATAAACAAACAAACAAATAAATAATAAAAAAAAAACAGACTGTCGAATTTAAAAACAAAGGAAAACACTATGTCACACAAAATGGCAGATTAGGAAGCTCTTCACCAAAGCAACCGCTGAGCTGGGAAAAGTGATTATAGCCGACAATTTTGGAACTCTGGAACCTGACCAGAAACTTTTAACCACCACAGAAATCCTTATAAAATAAAGGGAGAGGCTGCTGATTTTTCACAAGTGAGCAGCATGTGAAAGAAAACCAGCCAATATCCCCCATTCCTCAGCCAGACAAGCTGCCACTCTATGGACAGCAGCCTGCACTCCTGAGGAAGCTGGCTGATGCCGGGGCAGGCCGTGGAAATCCTGTCCTTCATAAATTTAGGGTTACCCATTTAGGACAGTCTGATGGATCCCTGAGGACCAGGACGGATGCTTCAGTTAGACCCCTGAGCAGCAAACAGCTTCCCCTGGGGGGCATCTATCTTATTTGAAGAGACAGAATCCCCTTCCCCTGCTTCCCAATTTAGAGTCCGGCACTTAGGGACACCTCTGTCAGGTTGCTTACTCACCTAGAGAAAATGAAACCGAAGCTTCAGGGGTCATACAAAAACAAAAATACACACTTTGCAAAAATCGGTTGGAAAGGTAACACCCAATTCCAGCCCTCGACAAGCAAGAAATTAGCAATTCCCGATGACTAAGAAAATCGCCTTTGGAGACATTGAGAACGTACAATTCTCAACCAAAAATTATAAAACACACAAAGAAACGGCAAAGTATGGCCTCTCCACTGGGGAAAAAAAAAAAAAAAGAATTTGACGGAAACCAGGCCCCAAGGAAGCCCAGACATCGTGCTTACTAAAGGCGACCTGGAAGCCAACCATCGTCCCCGTGTTCCGTGAGCTCCGGAAACCACAGACAAAGAACTAAAGGCGATCAGAAAACAACAGATGAAGAAAACGAGAGTATCTATGAGAAGAAAGAATTAAGCAAAGGAACCAGAAAGAAACTGCGGACTGGAAAGTCCGTTAAATGCAAAGCTCGGGAGAGGGGTCCAGCAGCAGATCTGAGAAGTAAGAGAAAAGAGCAGCAAACCTGAAGATAGGCCCTTTGAAAGGATCGAGGCCGAGGACAAGAAAACTGAAGGAAGACACGGAACAAGCCCGAAAAACCCGTGGCAGGGCCGCAGGAGCGCAGAGGGCGGGGTGACGGGGACCGCTGTGGAGGACCCGGCCCCTCCCTAGAAGGAAGAGGCAAACCCGACCGCTCCGCGCCCAAGCGGCGGTCGCGAATTCGGTTGAACACACCGGAAGTGGAGGACTGGCGGGGGGGGGGGAGCGAATGCCACGAGTTCGGGTTCCGGTAGCGAGTTCGGATTCGGGTAGCGTGAGATAACGCACGGCGGCACATAGGGCTGCCCCGCGAAGACATAAAACGCGGTCCCAGAGCTTCCAAGGCACGTCCTGTTTGACGAGGGCACTTAGGAGCCACGTAAACAGCCCTGGTCACCGGGGGGCGGGGGGGACAGCGGACCACCGCCCGCTAAAAGAGTGCCAAGAACAGAACCATGAAGAGAGACCTAGAGCTGGGCTGAGGAGCAGAAACCAGGGAGGGAGCAGCAAGCAGATGTGGCCTCGAGGAGCCCACGGGGGCACAGGAACGAGTGGCCGGGGTGATGGTTAAACAGCAAGCGCGGCGGACCTACTAGGCGCCAAACTGCCTTCCCATTATGACGTGCCCCGCCGACCCAGACGCACCTCAGCCGGGTGGGAAGCGCCGGCGGCCGGCCCGGAAGCGAGCCTCGAGGGCCCGCGTGGAAGGGGCTTACCTGACTGCGCACCTCCAGGGGGTGGCCCAACCGCGGCCCCAGCGAGCGGCCAGCCCAGGCGGCTGCGGCCCAGGAGGCCCCGTCGTACTCCCGCCTCCTCAGCCTCCCGGGACAGCCGGCCCCCGAGCAGGGGGAAAGCCGCGTGCTCCCGCCATGCACCGCGCGCGTGCGCGCGTCTTGCGTCACTGCGGACGACTCCCGCGAGAGCGGGCACGCGGAGCCGGTTGCCAGGCAACCGGGCTCCGTTGCTGGCTCCGCGCAGTGGGTATCGGGAGTCTTGGGTCTGAGCGGGAAGAGCGTGTGGTGAGGTTCCCGCCCTTGGTCTTCGCCTTGCAGACGTGCGGAATCCAGTTCGATGAATCTTTCCTGCAGGATGGGGTGATCTATTCAGTTCCAGGAACCCACGTCCCCTAGGGCAGTGGTTGCCTCCAAGGCCGTGACTGAGAGCCCAAATCCCCCCCAGCCCTGCCTTGTGCGGGTGCAGGCTCTTTCGGGGACCACCCCTCCCTCGGGAAACTGAGCACCTGTCCGTAGCCGGACCTTTCTCAGGGTTGAGTCGTTGGGTGTTCGTTTTGTTCCCTTGTAAATCCCCCAGACCTTTGTGAAGACTGCCTGGACAACGGCACATTTACACTGAAGCCAGACCTAACGGGCACTTTTTTTTTTTTTTTTTAAACAGTTGGTAAGGGGTGTTTCCCACGCCCCCACCCCCAACCCTCAACCATTCTGTCCCAAGGTCTGGCTAAAACTGAGCAGCTAACACCTGTTCTACCAGTCTCAGCATTAAAGAGAAGCCCTTTCTGGGGGTGGGGGTGCCAGACTCTGGAATTCCTTCCTCTTACCCCAGACTGATTTTGTCACCTCTCTCGCTCCTTCATTTTATTGGGAATAGTTCACATTCCTCCCAATTCTACAAATACACTTTTCATCCTCATTCCAGCCTGTAGGTCTTTCTGGCTCTAACCGGCAGCTCTCTCTGGCTCCTTTTCCTTTCCCCAATAGCTCGGCTTTCATGACCCATCGCTTCCGTTCTCCCTTTAGTGAGTTTTCTCTTTGCCCTTTTGGCCAGTCTCCATCCCATGTGAAACCAGGCTGTGTCTTTTCTCCAGTCTGGCTGATTCTAAACGTCGCTGGTGAAAAACGAAGAACCGTGCCCTCCTTCCTCCATAAATGCATCTTTTCTAAAAGCGCTGGGCTCCGACTGCAGACTGGAAATTGTTTATCCATTCTGTGAGCTTGCTGTCATATTAACTACAGCATTTCCCCCAAACTTCCTAAAGTCTGCCACAGACTTGCTACTCAATCCCATTCTACTTTTAGTAAATAATTTCACCTACATCTATTTGCTCCCTACACAAAGGGAGGTGTCCCAGCCCTCCCTTTGTGGCTGGCTGCCAGAAACCGCAGGGGAGTTTCCCTCTACCATTCTATGTTTCTAGCGAAGGAAGACCTAAAGACGCAGTTAAACCTGAGTGGTTTTATTATTATTTTTGAGAGAAAGAGAGAGAGAGAGTACAAGTGGGGGGCAGAGCAGAGGGAGAGGGACAAGCAGACTCTGCACTGAGCACAGAGCCTGACACAGAGCCTGACTCGGGGCTTGATGCCATGACCCTGAGATCATGACCTGAGCCCAAACCAAAAGTCAGATGCTTAACCTACTGAGGCATTCAGGTGCCCCCAACCTGAGTGTGTTTATGCTAGGTTTGATGACGAGTGGAAAGTCACAGGAAAATGTGATCGGATGAAGGAAAGTGTGAGCTGAGTGCAATAAACTTGGGAAATCTGTTCAGATTGTTCTCGGCATCCCTCACGTGGAGATAAGGATGTTCCTTGCCTCCAGAGTAAGGAGGGTACCTCTCACATGGCCTGCTTCACAGGAAGGTCAGAAAGTCCTTCCCCGACATGCCATTTCTCAATTTCCCTCAACTTCAAATATTCAATATGCCGAAGTGCCATATTGAATATCAGCATGTCCCAAACCCTGTCAAAAGAAAACAGTCCTGATAAAAATGAAATTTCCTTTGTTTCTTGTCCCCATGGCACCCCCTCCCTTTTTTCCTAGAAGCAACTACTACCATAAATTTTATATCTGTATGTGTGTGTGTGTGTGTGTGTGTGTGTGTGTGTCCAAAAAACGTAACATTTTGAGTGTTTAGATATCCCATAATTTCCTCACTGGCTTATAACTCCATCTGTCATACACTGTTGCAGAGAGACAGAAACAGATCTGAGGGGTTGGGGAGAGGGGTGAGTAGGGAGTGACTGCTAATAGGTTTTCTTCTGGGGAGATGAAAATTTTTGGGAACCAGATGGAGGGGGTGGTTGCATGACAGTGTGAATGTCCAAAATGCACTAAATGGTTAATTTTATGTTAATCTTACCTCAATTTAGCAAAAGCAATAGGAAGGCACTGAAAGATTTTAAGAAGGGAGGGTGACAAGAACAGATGTAACTTCAGGAATGATGGTTCCTCTAGCTGCAGAATGAGAATGGTTTGGTAGGGGGCAGAGCTCGGTAGGTGGGAGACAGAGAAGTCTATCGAGGTTATTTAGATGAGACCTGGTAGCTAGTGTCACACCACACCCCTGCTTACGATCCCCACCATAAAGCCTCCAATCTTTCCAATGGCACTTGCGACCTTCTATGATTTGGCACTGAGTTTGGCCACCCTCTGTCAGCACAGACATCTGTCATGATCAGTGTTCCAACGTCTCTCACAATGCCTTTAGCTTTGCCTGGAGTATTTTCCCCCTCTCCCTCCCCCACTGCCAACTTTTTTTTTTAGGGCTTTTAAAAATTTTTTATAAATTTTTTATAGTGAGCAGGGAGGAGGGGAGAGGTAAAGGGACAAGCAGACTCTGCGCTGAGGGCAGAGCGTGACATGGGGCTCAATCCCAGGACCCTGAAAGCATGACCTGAGCCAAAGTCAAGTGCTTAACTGACTGAACCACCCAGGTGCCCCTGCCCCAATGCCAACTTTTACATATTCTTCACGTTTCAGTTTAAATGTCATTTGCTGATGGGAGCTTCCCCTGACCTGCTTGAACGTACTAGGTCCCTTGCTGTGTCCTCCTTTTCATACCTCTTGGGTTCTACATCCCACTGGTTCCGTGCCAGCTGCTCCAACTTGACTGCAAGCTCCCCGAGGCCAGGTGTGTCCCTGCCACTGTAGCCCTCATGCCTTTCAATGCGGTGGATGTGAAATAAGAATCTGCAGGATGAATGAATGAATCCACATCTCAAGCAGAGTGCTACAGCCTTCCTCCTCTTTCTGCCATGCTTTAATCTCTATCTCCTCTTTGTTTTAGCTTTGAAGCATGTTTCTTAAAAACACTTCTCTTGAAACCATTACCTCCTAAAGCTATTGTCCCGTTCTTCTCTTTCCTTTGACTACTGCTGGGTGTCTTGAGTGTCCACCTTTTTCACACGTATACTCCAGTTTCTAATGCACCTATCTTCCTTCCAAGTTTGGAAGGTCCTTAAAGAAAGGACCAGCTCTTATTTTTCTCCCTCTCGTCTCCTGCATACAACAGGAACTCCGCAATTCTTGCTGAGTTGACAGAATTCGAGAGGGCATGCCTATTGTAATATTAGTCATTTTCAACCACATAGGAATTGAATAAAATTTAGTTTTCAAAATTTATTTCCAATGTTGGTCTTGTAGGGGACAAGTCTGTCCACTCACCAGTGGTTCTTCAGAAAGAACAGGCTTACTCTTGCCTTCTGCTGCGGGGAACAGTAAACCCCAGCTGCAGGCAAGGGGTCCCCATTTCTGTATTAATCTGGATCATCTTCCCGCCGGGCAGTCCTTCTCTCCTAACTTGGTGACTCATTTGGGCAATTCTGCTTATCCTCCCTGGGCTTTCCCCACCTCCCTCCCCCTCCCTTGGATGTCCCCTTGGCTTCATGCACCAGCAGCACGAGCTTGCAGAACATGCGCTGGTGAAGTCTCCACGCATCTAGCCACGCCCACTCATGGGCTCCCCCTACAGATCCTCTGGTAGCCGGGACTTGCTCTGAATCCCGTTAGGACTGGCAGCTTCTGCCCCTGAGCAGCAATTGTCCCAATTTTAAGGTGACCGGTTACTTTTGCATCTTGAGGGTGGAGAAAGGCGTATCCCTAGCCCGAGATGGCAGATTTTAAGCACAGACCTGGGCAAGAAGACGAAAGACAGTATGGATCACTCTGGCATGTTGTGTTTGATCGTTCCCAAGGACAGGAGTGTACAGGGGATGGAACATGACTAAGGAGGGCAGAACCAGGTTCTCTACAGGAGCTGTATTCCTGGCTTTAAGATCTAGTCCCAGAGGTGCAGAGGTTAAGTGGGATTCAACAAACACCAGGACACATGCATAGGCTTTCCGCTGGAACCCCAACCCCAAAACCACGTTGGATGTCAGTCAGCACCACTACTCTCCATTGCCAGGTTGAAGTATTTATTTGAAAAATTGAAAACACAGATGCAATGTATTATACAAAGAAAGGTCTTAATATCATAATAAAAGTATTGTTGGAAGGGAAGAAAAGCCAGTGGCTACCTGCCCTGGGAAGGTAGGCACTCGGTGAAAAATGAAATCCATTTCAAGGACTATTCTAATGGAAAATTGGGGGAAAAGGTTAAAAACAGAACAGAAGAAAAACAAACCCAACCTATCCCTGCGAACCTAAATGTGAGAGTTTGTTATAAGTTACCAGCAAGATGTATCGGAACCCCCGCGGTGTGTCCCTAGTAGTAATCAGCTTCATCTGGGGCCTTCAAACTGAGGTAGTTGAGGGTCACCTGAACGACATGTCTGGAAATGGTCTACTCTCAGAATCGGACCCAACGGCATCTAACCCATGATTTCCCATCGCTTTGGCTCCTGGGGGCGAGAGGCTGTGCCACCGCTGTGGGTTGCTGATCCTGCATTTGGTCTGACCTTGGGAGACGAAGGGGATGTGAGCAGCAGGCAGCCGGCTCGGTTTGCTGCGGCAAAGGCTGGCAGGCCCACGGTGGTGGTTGCCTAGGCTACAGATGGCACGGTCTCCGGGGGACCGAGGACAGCGGAGACGGAGCAGAGCCGGTCTGGCTGAAAGGCCAATGCTGGGATCGAAGGCTTTCATCGGTGGGAAGGATTTCCAGAGGTTTGCACGGGTGGTAGAAGGTAGCGAGAACTTGACCGGTGGCTAAAGACCAGGGTAAGTGGAGCCAGGAGACCCTTCCAGACTAAGGAGCTGGCCAAGAAGAGAGCATTTCCCAGGTTCAAGCTCAGGACGGACCAGCCCCTCCTCGGTGAGAGGCCGAAGCAAACCGATCTGAGGACAAATGACATGCACTGTGACCCCCACGGTACCCGTTTAACCCTGATGTTGACTTAGCAGCTCGAACACTTCCAACATTCTGGACACTGGATTAGGGACTCAGATTCAGGTGGGACCCTAGGGATCCCGCTGTCAGGGCCAGAACAAGCCAACAATCTAAATTACAGTCTAATTTAAACTCCTGACTCAGATATAAAAGAACCCCACAAAAGGCAGGTCTTTTCTATTTTTTTTTTTCTTATTATGTACACACATATCCTTACTCTAGGGAAATTAGAGCAACGGTATTACAAAATTAAATAAGGGATACGGCTGTCTTTTGATCTCTTGTCAGTCCTAAGCCATTCTTTTGTTGTTCTGCCTTGCTGTGTGACCCAATTACACGGATCCACGGGACTTCAGTCACTCATGAAGCTCAGTGATGACTTTAAAAGGCTGTGATGTTCATTTTTAGCCTGAGGAGGTCATCCCCGTTTGAATCAAGTATTTCACACCAAGTATAAACACCCTTGTTTTTTTAGAAAAGCCAAGGTAGGACAATTGGATTTTGGCTAGAAGACGGGCCAGCTCCTAAGGCGAGTGAGGACAAACGTAATTATGCCACATCTGAAGGAAACTTCTGGTGCGAGACGGGATTAGCCTGTGTTCCTCTTTAATCGCTTTCTTCCCTGTCTTACTACTCCGGCTAAGTCCACCAAGGTTTTAACAATCACTGTGGCTTCTTTTTGGAGGAAGTGTTATTTGGAGCATCCCAGAGTGGCCTGATAGAGCAGATTTTTTTCACCACGGGTAATTCAGAGCACGGCAGTTCGGCCGAGATTCTGGAAGGAAGGACTAGTCCGCTGTGGAAATGCTGATCCACTCTGAGAACACACCGATTGGCTTCGTTGGTACAACTGGACCAGCGGCCCCCCACACTACTTCTGAGCCTCGGATGGAAAAACACCGAGCACAAAGAAGTATTAAGCATAAGACGGCTCATTTGCTGTTGACCCCTCTTTATTAGCCCAATGTGGAGATCGCCTGTCTGAGTCTCGGAATCCGAGCTAATGGGAGACTGGTTTTTGAGTGGCCTACTTAGAAAACGCGTGGGGGGGTGGGTGGGAGGTGGGGAAGGACGAGGGTTGATTCACAGTGATCAAACAGGAACCTCGCCACCTGTCACGTAGCAACACTTAGCAATGTTCCTTTGGGACAGGTCCTGGGAAGTACTTGTTGGCTTCTACCTAAGAGTTGCTACAGATAAGGAAGGAAGACACTGTCCGAGATCGGAAGGTCACTTAAACGCTGGGGTCTGTCTGTCTGGAGGTGGACGAGTGTTGTCGGGCTGTCCGCCTCCGGGAAGCTGTTAATGCGTCTTCTGTCCTCATCCTGTCTGGGCAGCACGGGCCCAGGTCGTGCGGCGGGAAGGGCTCGGAGTCAGTGGTCCCCCTTTTCTCGGTTTCCCCGACCCAGGTGCTCTGAGGAACCCGCTCGCCTCAGGGCCCAGGCCGGTAACAGACTGGGAAGCATCTTGGCCTGGTGTCTGATTCTTGAAAACCCATGACCTGGGGCAGCCATGCAGCCCCGCCATCACCACACCTCCAATCCTGATTGCTCAAAGCGTCTCTCTGGAGGCTGCTGCCATTGCCGAACGGAGGTTAGTAATAAATATTAAAGGTACCAAACCAAGCACTGGGTTCTTTCCTGCCGGGAGCAAGTTTGCCTGATGATCTGGCATAAGTCTGCCTGATCTTCCCTTAGGTAGAACATGGAACTATCTTCTTCAGGTTCAAAAGGATGCCCAGGCGGCCAGCTGGAAAAGCCCTCACGCACTCCCTCTCAGGGTCCCGCCCGGGTCTGAAGGGAGGTGGCACGGAAAATTCTTTCCGGGGGAACAAGTGTGGCTACTCTCACCAGCACGCTCGAAGCACGGGATAAGGTTTTTCAGTCTGGTCACCAAAAGTTCCCAAAGCAGGGGTCTCCTGAGGCCTGGGCCGGGTGCACCCTCCTTCCTTTCCCGTGTTCTTCACCCCTGTCACCCAGGAAGGTAGGCAGAGGCTTCTCTGGGCTCTCTCGCTTGAGGAAGGCTCTCCTTCTGCCTTTGGAGGAAGAGTGTGGCCCAGCAGTGGTGCCCACCCTGGGCGGTGGGCTCGTCTGACCCAGACTCGCTCAGCGGGACACTCAGCACGGAGGCTGGCGTGGAGCACCAAGGTGAAGCCTGAGCAGCACCATTGCTGTTAACTGCTGTGGTAGGGGCCCCCGAAGGCTCCGAGCGCCAGGGGTGCTCCCTTGGGGAGAGGTGGCTCTACGAGGGAACACTGGAAGAAGAAATCCCCCCAAAAAAGAAAAAAAAGAAAATCCCAACCAACCACCGTAAGAAGCAGCGGGAAACCCATGGGACTGCCAAGAGAGGGGACAGTTGCCTTGGCGAGCTCGGCCGGGACGCTCCTGCTGCTGTCGGCACAGATGTAGGGCGGCGTCCTGGCTCGCAGCCCCGCCAGCCCTCTGACGCTCATGAGTTGGTGCAGATGGTGAAACAGAAAAGGCTGAGGAGAAAACAGAGAAGAAAAGGCGTGAGGCGGCCCCCCACCAGGGATCTCGGAAACAGCCAGCCCCTTGGACGAGGACGCTGAGCGTCTACGGGGTCCAATGGCAGGCGGGGTGGGGAGGCAGGTCCTCTCTGTGAGGGGTGGCCCTGGTCCTCCCCTCCTCTGTGGAAGGCCACTGGGGTCCTGGGCACTGGACAACGCGGGTGGTGTGGCTGCCACTGGGATCCCCCACCCCGACCCCAAGGCTTAGGACATGCTGGGGAATAACACACACACAGATGGGCCACAAGATTTACACTCGGACGTGTGGGGCGTTGGCGTGGCTCTATTCTTTTCCGGCGACCGGTTCATGCAATGCAGGTGGGGACGTTTCTGTTCCTGAAAGACAACGATAATTTTTTTTTTTTAAGATTTTATTTATTTGACAGAGAGAGATAAAGAGAGATCACAAGTAGGCAGAGAGAGAGGGGGAAGCAGGCTCCCCACTGAGCAGAGAGCCCGAAACGGGGCTCGATCCCAGGACCCTGAAACCATGACCTGAGCTGAAGGCAGAGGCTTAACCCACTGAGCCACCCAGGCGCCCCTGACGACGATAATTTTTGCTTCCTAGCACTGCACGTGTGCACACACTCGTTTCACCCACAAAAACAGCCACCACGTTGGGCTCCCCAATACCTCACGCTCATAACCGTCTATTCCCTGAGTTACGTGTCTGGGAATGACCGGTATGCATCTGTGGTTGGCTCCCAGAGTCAGTCAAGACAACGAGGACAGGCAGTCCTGGTCGTGATCGAGTGGGCCACTTTGGGCACGTGGAAAAGCAGCAGACTCCGGGTGATAATGCCTCTCTGGGCCATTTCTAGCCCCTGACCCTTTCTCTCATGGGCCATTGTTCCTCACTGCTGGCTCTGGTCAGTCAGGCTTGCAATCCCCTTGGCTTTTCACTGACCGCCATCTGTTTGTTCACTACTCAACTCTACGCGCGCCAGGCTAAGTGGGCCTGGAAGGGAATGGCGTCGAGTGACGAGTCCACTGGTCAACGTTAAGGTCTTGAGAGGTGACAACAAAAGCTTTCAATTCACCTCAAATTATACGACTTTTGGGGCTCGAAGGTTGTTTCCAACTGAAGAGAACTCATGCTCTGTGAGTCAAGAGCGGGGAGTCAGTGACCCGAAGGGCGACTCATTCTGTCACGTCTGAGGGGAAGGCCCTCCTACACGCACCCGCCCCTCATGGCGCCCACGCAGGCCCTCAGACAGGCCCACCTTCTTCCCAGCCCTCGGCAACACCAGCGAGTTCGTAGTGCTTTTTTCGAAGCTCTCCCAGTTTTTGACGCTCCTTCTGCAGGTCATTCTCCAGCTCCAGCACCCGGACCTGGGGGAAGAGTGGAATTTTCTTTTGAGCGGCGATCTGACAAGGGTCTCCCTTTGACTTCATCCCTCTCCTCCTCTGATATCGTCCATCCTCTCCCATTCACCCATCGATCCCAGTGGCTCTTCCGTTTCCTCATGGGGACCCTCTCCTAGAGGGGATGCGTTAGAGCCCCAATGCCTGAATGGGAGTAGGGCTCATCTCACGCCCCACGGACATCAGCTCCGACATCTAGCCTATCTGTGTGGCGTGCTCCCAACCAGTTCCCCTTCTGCTGCAATCCCGCTCTCCTGGAAATCCAGGCAAGAGCCAAGCTCAGATGCTTCTGGTATCTCTATGGGGCTGTTACAACTTAGGGTTATCATCATACAGGAAAGAGCAGTCTTACCAAGGAAGAGGCTGATTCCTGGCTACCCCTACTCCTCATTAATTCATTTTACTGATTTATTTATTAATTCAAGAAATGTCTGCTGAGCACCCGTCACGTACCCCGGGCTCTGCGGTAGGTGGGGGAGACACGGCGGTGCGCAGACAGACAAGGTCCCTGCTTCCCTTGTAGGGGAAGATACACACTCAGGGACAAGAACAGATCAGACTGTAAGGAACATGATAGGGTCATGTGATAAAGGCCAAGGGTGATCAGCAAACGCTATTCAGGCAGGTGGGTACGGGGAGAACAGAAAGGAGCCCATGTGGCTGATGCACGAGAGGGGAGAGGGTCATGAGAGTGGGCTAGGAGTTTGGGGGTTAGCTCTGAGTATGAGAGGAAAGCCACTGGGAGATTTCAAACAGAGATGTGACCTGCTGTCATTTATGCCTTCAAAAATACTAGAACCTGAACAAACCGTGTGCGGCGGGGGGGTCGGGAGAGTGGAAGCAACTAGACCCAGTTAGGTGGTTCCTTTTTTTCTTTTCAAATTGTTTATTATGGAAAACATATGGAGAGAAGGGGATGATCTGATGAGCCCCATCATGTGCCTTTCCCCGAGTTCCTCCAACCGTCAACCCAGGGCTGGACCAGCCTCAGCAATGCCCTTTCCTATTCTCTGCCCCCAACTGCCCCGCCACCTGGCCCTGCCATGGGACCACATGGATACAAATCCTCGCACGCATTGTAGTAGTTCGGGAGAGAGACAATGGTGGCTTCGGCTGGGTTAGGGAGATGGGAAAGTGGGGGAAGGTTCAGGCTTGGACAGTTGGGAGTTGACAGGACCCGCTAGGGAACTGGATGTAGAAGGGAGAGGGGGAAGGGAGGACCCAAGGATGACTCCTGGGTCTAAGCACCCAGGTGTGGCAGGGGGTGGGGTGGGGGTTCTAGCTACTGAGGCAAAGAAAACAAGGAGTTGGGCAGATTAGGTAGGAGGGAAACCGGGAGCCCTGGTTTGGACCCATTAAGTTGGAGACATATTCGGCCTCAAGTGGAAAGATCAAGTAGGCATTTGGACAATCACAGAGCTCAAGGAGAAGATCAAGGCCAGAGAGAAGAATCTGGTACTTATCAGCATAGAGATGGAACCCGCAGTCAAGAGGGATTGGAGGAGCCCAGTAACCACGACAGTGTAGACGGCGGGGACTCACACCTGACCTCAGACCTTTCAGTATTTGGCCATGTGACTCTTCCTAAAAATGCTGAGTGACCCATGTAGAGACTTTAACAGTCTCCATCTGAACTTGACCCCAAGACTGGGGTCAGTAATTTCAGGACAAGGATGTCAGGTCTTTTTTTCAGGATCCCACTGATTCCCGTTTCCCCACATGCCAGAACTTTACAACCAACCAGGAGGAAGGGCATCGCCTTCGATGGGTCCTCAGTGACTTGGTTTTTCTTCTTTAAACCAAGGTCATACACAAATAATTCATATCAGATTTTTTTTTAAATTGCCAAAAAAACAAAAACAAAACAGAAACGGACTCATAAATACAGAGAACTGGTGGTGGCCAGAGGGGAAGAGGGTGGGGGAACGGTGGAGGGGATTAAGAGGTACATTACCAGATAAGTAAGTCATGGGGATGAAAGGTACAGCATAGGGAATGTAGTCAGTAACAGGGTCATGACGTTGCATGGTGACAGACGGTGACTACACTAATCGCGGTGAGCACTGAGTAATACACAGAATTGTCAAATCACTACACGTACGCCGGAAAATAATGTAACACTGGATGTCAGCTCTACTTAAAAAAAAAAAAAAAATTCATCCATTGTTAAGACATTAAATGCTAGTTGACATCTGCTAGGAGATCCCTGATGGTAACAGTGAGGGGGACACCAGTCTGAGACCAGTGAGCAGGAGTTAAGATTCTGAGTTTAACCCACCATCTGTCTCCACCTCCATTGTCCCTTCCAAGCGTCATTTATATTCATTCCTGGGCTCCTGGGTCCATCTCTGTTTGTTTCCGCCCCAAGTCTCTCCCCCACTGGCTTCTTTCCATGGGGATAATATTGGGGTCGGTGTCCCCGGGAACTGATCGAGCAGACTCAGAAGTGGGGAATCCTACCTGGGAATCCATCTCCTGGCGTTTGATCTGGGTCAGTGTCATGCTGGAGAAGTCCATGTTGTCTGCAAGGGCGGAGGGAAGGCCTCGTCAGGGGACGCCCCTGGCCGAGAGTCAGCCGATGCCGGCGCTCTGCTGAAATGCTTGGTTCGCCAGTTCCCAAAACACGTGAGAAAGTCACCGATGGACAGACGGGGAGGAAGTGCCCTGACGGGGTAACAAGGACTGGACCACCCCTCACCAACCCCCCCACCCCGCCCCTGTCCTGCCCCGCCCAGAGACAACCAGGCCTGCAGAGTCACGCCTTTGAATCCAGAGAAATCGCTAAATGAAAAATCTACCTTAAGGCCTGTTGCTATGGTGACACAAAGAGCACGCGCGTGCGGTGTCCCACCTTACGAGAAAGTGAGTACGCGTGGAGAGAAGATGAACGAGAGAGAATGTGGGAAACAGGATTGTGGGAAACGGGGAACATGAAGAGCAGCTGAATGGGATGGATACGAGAAGCACCGCTCCGGGGAGGCTACCTGTCTCCTCGATCTGTGATTTGCCCGAGATGGTGGAGGCCACAACGGTGGCGGTGGCCTGGTTCACACCGCGGGAGGCCTGCTGCAGCTGGGCCAGGTTTGGACTGTCCTTGTCAGCCTTCACCTGCCAGGACCACGCAGAGTTAGGGTCACACAGCATATGGCGGCAAGGACGGAGTCAAATAAGTGGGTCCCCACGGTTCTTTTTTTTTTTTTTTTGGTCCCCACGGTTCTTGACAAACATAACGGGATCCTCTGCGGTCGCTCATTGACTTATTCCAGACTGCTGCCTACAGGGGTGCCTGTTGTGGCCCGGTCCGTTGAGGGTCCGCCTCTCGCTTTTGGCTCAGGTCATGATCTCAGGATTGGGAGATCGAGCCCCGCGTCAGGCTCCGCGCTCAGCGGGGAGTCTGCTGGAGAAGTCTCTCTCTCTCTCTCCCTGTCCCTCTGCCCGTTTCCCACGTGGGCACATGCACGTTCTCATTCTCTCAAATAAATTTTTAAAAAAAGATGTTATTTGTCAGAGAGAGAGAGTGAGAGAGCACCAGCAGGGGGAGCAGCAGGCTCCCCGCGGAGCAGAGAGCCCGATATGGGCCCCGATCTCAGGACCCTGGGATCACGACCTGAGCCGAAGGCAGACGCTTCAGTGACTCAGCCACCTAGGCGTCCCCAAATTAATAAATCTGTAAAAAAAATTGCTACTACAGGGTCAGCTCCTGGCATATCTCTAATATGCAAAAATTACTCCTGGCTTATTTGCTTGAGAGCCTCAGACACTAGCTTTATTGGTTCTTGTGATAAATCGCTCCAGTTGTGGAAATTAATTTGGGACAGCACTAAACAAGGATGATAAGGACGCTCCCCGGGGTACTATAAAACTCACAGCCGGATTTCGGTAACAAGCGCTGTATTACGATTAGTTGGGGGTAATGGTTCGAATCTGGAGGCTCTTCAGTAGAGTCAGACATTGGCTGTGGAACCTCGGAGCCGAGCCAGGGAACCAGCTCATGGCACTGACCTATTTCTTATTTAAGTGCTCCTTGAAGGTCCTCATTGCTAATCAGAGGTCGGCATGGCTCGGACCCTCAAGGGCCACTTGTCACAGAAGCCATGAGAGCCAAGAGTAGCCCAAGAGGGGCTCCTTGCTGACTGAGGAAAAGGCTCTCAGAGGAGGGTAGGAGGAGACCCTCGAGAGGCAGAATTTTAACCTGGGACCTCATCTGCCGGGACCCTGGACAAATCATCTGTTTTTTGGGTAGGTTCCACGGGCCGAGTGTTCTCCAAGCTCGTTAGACCTTAGGGGGTCCTGTGCGGATCCTACCTTAGAGGCGGCCACAAGCTGGGCCGTGCTCGCAGCGATTTCATGTGAACACACCATCAGTTCCTCAAACTTCCCTCTGCCTTGCACCACCAGATCGGCTGCATCCCTGGTAGACAGGAAGGGACAACACAAAGTATGTCACAGACAGCCGCCACCCCTTATGATCCCACCTCCAGACCGCGCCCGTCACCCTGGCTACTCAGGGAGCCTAGCCGGCCTGCTGGCCCCATCCCTGGGCAACCCCAGGAGATCTGGGCTCCCTGTTAAACTTTCAGTCCTGTTGACTTCCCTACCTACAGTTCTTTTCTTTTCTTTTTTAAAAAGACTTTATTTATTTATTTGACAGAGAGAGAGAGAGAGACAGATCACAAGTAGGGAGAGAGAGAGAGAGAGAGAGAAGGAAACAGGCTTCCTGCTGAGCAGAGAGCCCGATGCAGGACTCGATCCCAGGACCCTGGGATCATGACCCGAGCCGAAGGCAGAGGCTTTAACCCACTGAGCCAACCAGGCACCCCCACAGCTCTTTTCTAAGGAGCAGACTTTTTTCAGTCGGATGTTGTCTGGGATGGGCCAGTTGGGAGTGGGGCTGAGGAGCCCTGGGAGTGCCAGGCACTTACACCATGACGGTCGCTCCCCAGCCTACAGCTTTGGAAGCGGAGATGAGTCCTTCCGTCCATCGAGAATTCTTGGCGTAAAACTCTTTCGGCGAGGCGGTGCCCTAAGGAAGTGAAAGGTGATAATGACCAGCTTTTCTCCAGGGCCTCCCATGCCCCAGGTGCTTTTTTTTTTTTTTTTTAAGATTTTATTTATTTATTTGACAGAGAGAGAGAGAGAGAGAGAGAGCACAAGTAAGCAGAGCAGCAGCAGGCAGAGGGAGAGAGAGAAGCAGGCTCTCCGCCAAGCAGGGAGCCTGATTCGGGGCTCGATCCCAGCACCCTGGGATCATGACCCGAGCTGAAGGCAGCCGCTTAACCAACTGCGCCACCCAGGTGCCCCGCCCCAGGTGCTTTTAAGCCCATTCCTCCCACTGCGCCCTCACGCTAATCCCAAGACGAAAGCATTATCATCCCATTTTACAGATGGGCAGACGAAGACTCAGAAAAGCAAAGATCCTTTTCCCAAGTTCACGCAGGAGATAGGCGGAAGTAAACCCTAGGCGTCTCTGACTCCAACGCCCGTGGCATTTCTCTTGTAACCCCATTTCCATGTTGTGTAGATGAGAATCGGAATCTATTCACATGCGCCTAGGACAATGTGATCCAAGAGGAGTCTAACCTTCGCCACCATTTGCCAAGAGAAGAGAGTAACCCAGTGAATCAATGAGGCAAATTATGTCTCCTCGGGATTTCAACATGCTCTCATGCTGTGGAAGTGTCTGTTAGTCTCGGAAGCCACAGGTCCTCCTTACTCAGCCCCTCTCGGCACTGATAAAAAGCACCACCACCACAGAGATGGCTGCCTTCTTTCCGGGATGGTGTTCTGGCTCCAGGATCGCTCCCTGGGCCTCTCCCTCCTGAGCGGCAGCTGCACACAGGGTGTGAGAAGGAAACACCAGCAGAGGAGGGAGAAAGCCCAGGGAACCCTTCGATCACGGCCTGTCTGGGAATAACTGTCCGCTGACTCTGCCTCGGGAAGGAGACATGACCGCGCCCACTGGCAAAGGTCAGGAACCAGGCCGGCCCTATCCATGTGCCCCATTTTCCAAAGCTCTCCCTTCCTCTGAGGGCCCAGGCCTGCAATGCACATGGGCTTTCCAGAGCAGGTTCCCACGATGTCGCCTGGCTTAATGACCCAGCAGCTAAAGGCTGAGGCTGACTGCCCCTTGGGGGCCCGGCAGCGCCCCAGCTTCTTTCCAAGGGCATCTATGCTCGGCTGTGAGAGGCAGTGTGCCCTCAGATGCGCACACGGCATTGAGAGGGCAGCACCCGCGGATTTCGCTGAATGTGGATGAGTGTATCGAGTAGATGTAGCCTCTTGGTGAACCAGGAGTCTGTGAATGATGTCTGCTCCCCCCGTCCAGGGGTCCTCACCCATGCTTACCCGGCCACTCTCCACTATCTCTCTCTGGAGGTCCTTCGAGGCCACGATCAAGACCTGAATAGCTTGCATTAGGCTCGTACAGGAACCAAGGATCCTAGGAGGGGAAAAAAAAAAAAAAAAAAGTTAGGGACACAAAAAAGAAACTGAGAATAATGAAGGAATCTGTTCTGTTTTTCAGGCCTAAACACAGGCAAACTTGGGGTGGGAAAGGCAGTGGGGAATACACCTTCCCGGAAAGGCACGTGAGTAGGGAGACTCGACTGGGGACAGTTACGTGATGATTCTCTGGGTTTCTCTTCCCCTAAAATGCAACAGCGATATTATCCCCAAGAACACCATTATCGACGACTACACGGACTTGGCCGCTGCCCGGGGCTGCTACTGTTCTAATTCGTATAATCCACTGCAGGATACGCTCATCCTCATCACCTAGGTGCCTGCCCCCACACGGCTCAGACTGACCTTTCATTCACCTCCAATTTGACTCCCGTGTCTCCAGCTCGGGATTTGCTGAGCATCTCCTGTTGAAAAGAAGCAGGGTTTCTCAACACGCGGTGGGTACCGGGCATTCACTGGTACCCTGAGACACCTTGTGTCCGACATCCTGGGGCAGCTGAGAAACTCAAATCCAGAAGGGCCCATCCACGCCCTGGTGAGTCAGGGAAAGAATCCAGACTTCCGATCTCTTCAGTGGGAAGCAGCCGCAGCAGGCTGACTCTACCATCTGGGAGTGTCCATCCTCGGCTGATGTGTGCACAGAATTCTGAGAGCTGAGGCACCCCGCCAGTGAAGGGGGGGGGCAGCCGTTCCCAGGTCCCCCCCCACTGGTACTCGCACCAAGGTGAGCAGACTGAGTCTTCTACCAGGAATGCTATGGGACCTCTCCAGGGCCGCCCACTCAGCTCTTCCCCGGGACAACCGCGTCTGCTGACTGCACGGGTGCCCGCCGCAAAGATAAATGTGCATTAAATCCTTCAACTCTTCCCACACCCCTCCGAGGCATGTCCTATTACCACTGCCCCATGATGCAGAAACGGAACCTGAGCGAGCGTCGTGGACCGACCTATCCCCAGGGACGCCGGATGAACCAACACCAAAGTCGGGGAGGGTCTTCTCACTTTTTAATCCCTGGGGGATCCTGGGGGATGTGGGTTTCGGGTGGGCTCAGAGCGGGGCTTGGGAGCCTTCACGACCAAGTCAGAGACATCCAATGGGCAGTGTCCCCACAAGAGCCTGGCTTTAGGAGACTGCCAGATGCTTCCATACCTCGATTCTGGCCGTAGCAGTTTCGATGGCAGCTGACGTGGCAGCCATCTCCTTGTCCACCAGGTCCCCCAGCTCCTCCTGTTTGATGTCCAGGCCTCTGGGCAGGAGCTCCTGGGAACAGCATCACAAATGCTGCAATGACCCTTTGACCTCTCTGTTCTCCCGTGGCGGAAGGCAGGAGAGGAGGGCCCTATCACGTAACACATTTCTGGAATCCACGAAGGGGCCTCCTGGGCAGGCCTTGTCTGGAACTCGCCACTGCGTGAACCCCAGAACGTCACATTCCGCTCCCCTCCTTCCAGAAAGCCATCCCTGCCTAAGCCTATGAGGCCACTCAGTTGTAGCTGCTTGGATCCTGCCCCACAGTTGCACAGCGTATTGTATTTGTGGCTTGGGAGGTATTTTATTTTAAGATTTATTTATGGGGCGCCTGGGTGGCTCAGTCGGTTAAGCGTCTGCTTTCGGCTCGGGTCATGATCCCAGGGTCCTTGGATCGAGCCCTGCATCGGTCTCCCTGCTTGGCAGGGAGCCTGCTTCTCCCTCTGCCTCTCGCTCTCTCTCCGTCAAATAAAACAAATAAAATCTTAAAAAAAAAATAAAAGATTTATTTATTTATTTGAGTATTTGAGAGAGAGCAAGAGTGGGAGGGGGAGGAGGAGGGGGAGAGAAAATCTCAGGCAGACTCAGCGCTGAGCATGAGCCTGATGTGGGGCTCGATCTCACGACCCCAATATCACGACCTGAATGGAAACCAAGAGTCAGTCAACCAACAGTGCCACCCAGGCACCCACTGGGAGGTATTTCAGAAACATCTTCAAATATCGGTGATGCCTTCCAACCAGACACTCCGCCTCTTACTGAACTTCGTGTCCATAGCAGTCACGGGGCAGTTACTAGTCCTGTTCTACGGATGGGAGACCAAGGCTCAGAGAGGTCAAATGTCTTGACCCCAGTCCCACTGCTAATGAATGATAGCAGGGATAACTTGGGGGCTGATGGCAAAGCCTGTGAATTCTGAAAATATGTGTTATACCTACGAGAGTATAAAATAGGTATGAATGGTTTAAAGACTAAGAACAAAGGACCACATATCTACCACCAACTTCAGGAAGAGCTTAAGAAACCTGGTCAGTACCTTTGAAATCTCCTTTATAGTCTGCCCTAATTCTATCTCCACCCTCCCTGCTCCCCACCTCCAGATAAACACAGAATTCAGGAGAATGGTTACTATGTCTTTTTTTTAAAAACTCCTTAGGAATGCATCCTCAAAGAGTATAATGTTAAGTACATATGTTTTGGTATTTATTTATTTTATTTAAATTTTTAAAAAAGATTTTATTTATTTATTTGACAGAGAGAGATCCCAAGTAGGCAGAGAGGCAGGCAGAGAGAGAGAGGGGAGGAAGCAGGCTCCCCGCTGAGCAGAGAGCCCGATGCGGGGCTCGATCCCAGGACCCTGATATCATGACCTGAGACAAAGGCAGATGCTTAACCCACTGAGCCACCCAGGCGCCCTCGTATTTATTTATTTTAAAGACTTTATTTATTTAATAGAAAGTCTTAAACAGGCTCCACACTGACTGCAGAACCTGACTTGGGGTTCAATCTCGTGACCCTGAGATCATGACCTGAGTTGAAGCCAAGAGTCAGATGCTAATTAATCCACTGAACCACCCAGGTGCCCCTGTTTTGATTTTTATTTAAAAGGAATCCTACTGCATGCAATTTCCTAGGACTCGCTCACTCGGTGGTCTGTGTGTGAGAATTGTCCTATTATGTGGTAATTCCAGCCCCAGGCAAACACCCTAGGGAAACTCTTACATCAGGAGATAGGCCCCAGAGTGACCAAATAGCACATTCGTGATAGCCCCAAACTGGAAAGAACCCAAGCACCCATCAACAATAGAAATACAGCTATAACATAGATATGTAAATAAATAGGGAGAGGTACTACATCAAACAAATAGAACTTGAGCGGTAATCATGCAACGGAATGCTACAGAGCAGTGAAAATGAGCACATCTGCATGAAAGAAACTCAAACACAAAATGCTGGAAAAAGCACGTGTAGAAGAAAGTCTGTAACACACGGAACTAAAATCATTACTTAGAGGGGAAAAGGACATCGCTTTTCTATTATCTTCACCTGGAACCCTGATTAAACATTCTACATATAACTTCTACACCCCAGCTCATAAAATCCAGTCCACCGTCTATGGTAATTCCTTCAGTTCTATCATCCAGTTCACTAATTCTTTCTTCAGCTTTGTTTTAATCTGCTGTTGGATCTGTATACTAAGTCGTGGCTTTCAATGATGTAGTTTTCATTTCTATAAGTTTGGTGGTTGTATATCTGGTCACTTTTGAAAATATCTCACTCCTCTGCCACCCTTAATACCTTTTAAAAAGTTCTTTAATAGATTGGATGCATTTATGGTGAACTTATGTGCCTTGGGACTTTATCTTTGAAAGTTCCTCGGGATTTAGAGTCAAAGCATACGCCTTCAGAGACCATTTGGACCTGTGTCTGCCAGGTACCTGGGCCCCTAACTACCTGACTACTTTAATTTTCCATTTGGTCTTTTTCAGGCCATACAGGTAGTAGAATTAGACCCTGAAGCCACGGATAGATGGTTGTAGTTAGAAATTCCCTAGGTGGCCGTGTTGCCTCCTTTCCCCACCTCCATAACCAAGGTTGAGACAGGATCTCTCCAGCAGAGTAGGCTTCTCCCCCATGCACTCGGCATGTGACCTTTCCGAGTTCTGTTTTGGGAAGGAAGTCTCTGCATTCCAAACTTTGACCCTACTTGGGTCTAGGTTTTATTTCTTACTCTCCTCTGTATGTGTGGTCCGTTAAAATCCAAGCTCTAGGCCAAGAGATGGAAAAAACACTAGCTCCTGCATCCTTTTGGTTTCTGATTCTGAGCATTTCCTTAATTTTCAGCCAATTCAGATTCAATTAACATTTCCCCCCCCAAATTTTATTAAGCATTTTCCACGTCCTGTCCTGGGATAAGCTTCTAAACATCTGGTCAGTCCTCCTGCCAGAAAGGAAACCCGCCCAGGATCTCCCTCTCACACTTTGCTTTGTAAAATTAACTTATATCCTCATCTCATAGTCTCTTACACACTTTGCGTGTGTGTACAGAGATTCAGTTCTGCACGGCCCTGGAGACGATGCTCTGTATCTCCAGCAAAAGGAGTAATGCTCCCTAGGCCACCATTGGCAATTTAGTAACACTAAAATACCACCAGGATCACGTCATTCCAGTGAAAGAAAGGTTAGCAATTCACCGTTATCCGTAGTCTTCCTTCATCCAGACAGTCATGATTCCCTACCTCGTTGCCCACTTCTCCCCAGTATGAACCTTCTTCCTCATCTGATCTTTTTATTTGCTTTGCCAGATATCATGCCAGGGACCAAGGGGAAAATGTGAAAAAGGCATGGGCTCTTGTCTTTAAGGACTCATGGGGGAAAGAGACAGGTAGGCAGGTATACTGTTGCGCTAGCCAACACCGCTAGGTATAGGTGGTGGGTGGGAGAGACCCAGGAAGATGAATAAGGGCCAGACTGTGACAGTCCTTGGGTATCACGCTACATCATTTGACTTTTGTTATCAAATGAGGAATCATAATCAGATCTGTTTTTGGAAGAGATCAGAGAAAGAAGAGGCCAGAGGCAGAAAAACTCATCAGAAGGCTACTATAAGAGCTCAGATGAGGGATGATGAAAATCTGAACTCTGGCCCTCATCTCTTCATTCCCTGGATTTAATATTATGACCCATTTTTGGAATTAAGTAAATGCCTTGTACTGAACTCTTAAAATACGGCTGATCACCGCTCTCATCCCACTGAACAGAAATGGGTGATTTTCTTATTTTCCTTTGCCATAGAGACCACGTCCTACTTGTCCCTGTACAACTACATCCAACACATTTCCCACGATGTACGACATACTCACTGCATCTTTATTAAATCAATAAATACACTGTTCTCGCACATTAGGTATTAACCTGTTCAACCAAATACAAATCTTAGAAAACAGAGAAACTATGCTTATCCTTCTTTGATACCGCTTAGCATAGTGACAAATACACAGCAGGTTCTCAACACAGGGAACGCATGACATATAACCAGAAAGTCGTTCAGGGGTCAGATTTGTCAGTGCCAGCTCTCCCTTCCTTGAGTCAAGTGGAAAGTGCGGGAAGAACCAACTTAGGACCTCACAGAGTCCCTGGCAGATCACCAGCACTCACCCCCAAGAACCTCTGTACCTGTCCCCGGTAGTAACTTGGCTCCTACCTCGGCAATGGTGGCGATCTTGGTAAGGCAGCTCCTCAGGGCGGTGCCGTCATTCTCCCGCGTTCCTTCCTCCTCCAGGAAAGCCAAGTAGAGGAGGGTTTCTTTGCCAAACTGTTTGCAGGCCTCGGTCAGCACTGGAGATGCAATGACCAGGATTTCTGAAGGCCCTCTGACCTCCCCTGCTGCCCGGCCCGGCCTCCCACCCAGCCCCAGTACTTACGGTCGGCGGGTTCCGGCGGGGCTCGAAGGCAGGTGGTGCTCACGTAAGCCATGGTGTCCCCGGTCAGGTGGGCGAGGAGGGTGACCGAGTGGAGGAGCCCACTGATAGCTGCCAGGAGTTTAAAGGGGGTTGCTCAGGGCTGTGTTACCTCCCCACCTCCTTCCCTGCTCAATACGTTATAGAGACCCCTTTCTTGGTGCGGAGGAACCCGTTGCTACTTCTACACGCCAGCGTTTCTGAACGCGGCCCAGTTGTCACCAAGCGACAGACCCTATCGTCCACCTTTCTTACCTTCTGGGCAGGCCAGATAGCGCCTCCAGCTTTCTTCCAATTGCTCGAGGCAGCTGGAAACAGACTTGACCTTGGAGAGAAGGTGATCTGTGACGGGGGAGACGGGGCCAAGTCAGAGCCGGAGCTGTCAGACTCGCTTTCTCCCCGGGAGGGGAAGGCACGAGATGGAGGAACCCCCCTCGTGAGGGGCCTGGGCCCTGCAGGAGTTGCCCTAAGATGGGGGGCGGAGGGAAGAGGGTGGACTGCGCTTGTACGGGACCTCAAAAGCTGCCCATCTGGTCCCTTAGCCGAGAGCCAGGGCAACCACATCCGCAGCCCAGAGTCAGCCTGTCCCTTCTCAGGACCGCCTGCCCAAACCCAATCCGGGCCTTCCCGCTACGTCTTTCAAGGACCTCAGACTCTCGTCAGTGTTGAACCCAGACCCTCGGCTCCGTCAGGCTGATCTGGGCTCGTGCTGGGCACACAACACAGCCGTTCCCACGCTGTGGCTCTGGGCACGGCGGGTCCCCAAAGATTGTCGCACAAGAGTTAAAAGCATGGGGGCTCATGTCACATTGTGCCCGTGTGGCTCCATACCGGTGGCTACGACCTCAGGCTGTCCACGCCTGCTTCCTCACGTGGAAACAGAGTCATGGGGCCCCCTCACGGCACTGTAGTGAGGAGTCGCTGGGCTGAGGCGTGTGGAGCGCTTACCACGGCGGTTGGCACATGGTGAGCGCTTGGTGGCATCAGCTGTGTGGGTGACCCCCCCCAGCCCCCCGGTTCTTCTGTTCCACTGGCGCATATCTGTCCTCTTCCTTCAAAGCCCAGCTCACAAAGTCTCTCCTCAGAATCTGCCCACGGCTGCCCCGTTTCCTGGCACTCCCTCAGAAAACTGGGTACTCAGTGAGCTCCTTCCTCCGAGACCGCTGTGTTCCCCTACAGATGGGTTCCCCGCTGAATCAGAGCAGGCCCTGCCGTAGACGTCCCCAAATGGAGAAGTTTCTTTTTTTTTTCCCCCAAAGATTATCTGAGGGAGAGAGTGTGCACGTGTGCAGGCAGGAGGAGGGGCAGAGGAAGTGGGGAGACAAAAATCTCAAGCAAACTCCCCGCTGAGCATGGAGCCTGACCAGGGGTTCGATCCCGAGGCCCTGAGACCGTGACCTGTGCCGAAATCAAGAGTCGGACACTCAACCCACTGAGCCACCCAGGTGCCCTGCAGATATTTCTATTTTGATAAGGAAAGTCAGCTCTCAGCGTTTCCTTCCCCCTGCTTGTCCTCAGTGGGCCCTTTCGGAGCTGCATCCATGACTCTACCGGTGTCTCGGGCCTGGCTGTCCTGCCACATCTGAGGCCCCTTCTCTCATCCAAGGGCTTCTCTGGCTCTGCCCGCTGCCCCACCCGCACGCCCTTAGGGCTCCGGAACAGGCAGAGTGGGCCTGTGCAAGCCCAGGACGCCATGGGAATTCTGTCTTCCTGCCCCAAGTTCACGACGCTCCCCGTGTGGGCCCGAGGCTCGCGAGCAACCACCTCGTCGCTCAGGCCATGTTCTTCTGTTCAGAGAGAGGCAGGGCCGTCTGCTCCCAGTGAGAGTTTCATCAGCGCAACCCGCTGCATAGAGCCATGGTATCACCTCTGGGGGCTTTAGAAAGTTCTACCGCCCAGGCTGAGCTTCTGGCTGAATAGATCTTAGTGTGGAGCCTGGGCATCGCCGTGCAGCAGGCGGAGAACCCCTGAGCTCAGTGTCACATGGGATTCGACGTCAGCACCGACCGCTGAGTTTGCGCGTGCGGGCGGGCAAGGGACAGGTACCTGCAGAGCCGGCACAGCTGATCAGAGGCGGCTCCTCCAGCTGCCGCAGGGCCTCCTGGACCACCTGCTCCGCGGCCTTCCTTGCCTCCGCCAGCAGCATTCTCCGCTGGTCCTTGGCGAGCTGGCCCGCTGATTCCTAGAAGCGGCCCAGGGAGGTGAGAATTGGACACAGATGCCATCACGAGCCTTCGAGCAACGTCCACCTCGACACAGCTGGGATTCCTGGCATCCTTAACCCAAGCTACTGCTAACGAGGTGGGCATCGGTTACTTGCCTTTGTGAGGGACAGTTCCCCCTGGGTGTGGTCCAGCCGCTCCTGCAGGGCCGCTAATTCCTCCTCCCGCCGGGCCACGGCGTGCGCCAAGCTGCTCCGCTCCTTCTCCAGCTCAGCGATCTGGGCGGCCCACTTCGCCTCTGACTGCGATGTCGGCAGGGTTCAAGAGCGAGAAATAAATGGTCCATTTCCCAGGAGTCCAGCCCCACCAGCAGGCTACACAGAACCAGAGGTGGTAGCTCTAGGTCTCTACCTTCATTCCCCAGGGCACATGCTGAGCACGACGGGAACAAAATGCGGGAAGGGACGTGATGCTCACCTGGGCAGAAGTTTCCAGACTGCCCTGGACGATGTGGAGTTCCTGTTTGCTGGTGGCAAGTTCTTGCTTCAAGCTCTCTAGTACTTCCATCTGTTCTTGAGTCTGAAAGACAAAAAAAACCCAGGAGCACTCTCGTCTGGGTGGTGGTTGCCAGGGAAAAACACATACAAAAATCCCTAAGCTATCAGGGAGCCCGGCTGGCTCAGTCGGCAGAACGTGCAACTCTTGATCTTGGGGTCACGAGTTCAAGCCCCATGTTGGCTGTAGAGACGGCTTAAAGATAAAATCTTAAAAATAGTCCCCAAGTTATCAATGAGAGATTTGTGTACCCTCCTGTATGCAAAGTTGGATGCATCCAACCAAAAGTGGGTGGGAGGAGGCAAGAATCCAGAGTGTGCCAGAAGGTTTTCTTCTGGCTAAGTGGGAAGGTCGAAGGGAGAATTTCGGGGACATTTCCTAAATGTCATGCTTCCACTTATAATACTGATTACAGTAGAACAAGATTTTTTTTTATAGATAAAAAAGTATTTTTTTATATTTTAAACTGAAATTTAATTGATACAGAACTGGAAAAAAATTTTTTTTGACTTATTTATCAGACAGACACAGTGAGAGAGGGAACACAAGCAGGGGGAATGGGAGAGGGAGAAGCAGGCTTCCTGCCAAGCAGGGAGCCTGATGCAGGGCTCGATCCCAGGATCCCGAGATCATGACCTGAGCCGAAGGCAGACCACTTAACAACTGAGCCACCAGGCGCCCCGAGAACTGGATCTTTAATTCAGACATCCCAACACCTGGTGTGATGCTGAATCTTAACCATCTTGAAACAACTCTTTTTTTGATTTCTTTCGTAAGTGCTATTTTTCAAAGAGCAGGTTGCAACCCATTAGAATTCACAGCTAACATTTAAAAAAAAAATGAAATAAACAGGGGCACCTGGTGGCACCAAGTTGGTTAAGCATCTGACTCTTGCTTTCGGCTCAAGTCATGATCTCAGGATTGTGAGATCGAGCCTGGCGTGGGGTTCTGTGCTCAGCGCGGAGTCTGTTTAAGACTCTCCCTCCCTCAACCCTTCCCCCAAACCTTTGTAAAATTAGATCTTTAAAAAAATTAAAAAATTAAGGGGTGCCTGGGTGGCTCAGTGGGTTAAGCATCTGCCTTCGGCTCAGGTCATGATCTCAGGGTCTTGGGGTCGAACCTCGCATCCAGCTTCCTGCCTCAGCGGGGAGCCTGCTTCTCCCTCTCCCTCTGCCTGCCTCTTTGCCTACTCTACCTCTCTCAAATAAATAGAGTTTTAAATAAAATTTTTTTTGAATTAAAAAGTTAAAAAATGAAATAAACAGAGAAAAAAAAGCGAAACGCATCCATAGAGTAAGGAGGAGAATTGCTTCGTGAAACTTTTACTTCTATTAAATAGACCTTATTTCCTACTCTGAATTACAGAAAAGCACGCAAGCCACGACTCTGAAGTGTAAGGCATTTAGTTTCCTCCCTCCGACATGTCCTACTGCAATGGACCTGCCTGCCAACCCCCACCAACTCGTGGGTATTCTCTCGGCCCCAAGTGCCCGTGGTGCCCCATCATTGCGCCAGGCCTCTAACCCCTTGCGCACTCCTCCTTCCGCTCACCTTCCGCTGCGCCTGGTCGCTGATGCGCTGGAAGGAGTCCTCTAGCTCTTTCTTCTCTCGTTCCAAATCCGCCTGGGCTTGCCTGGCCACGGACACCTGTTTGGTCACCTCCGCATTCTGTAGGGGAAGACCAGTGTCTTGAACCGGCTCATCTCGGGCTGAACAGCTCAGGGACCACCTCTCCCCGTTGCAGAACAAAGGGCAGCGTTCAGACAGCTGAACACAGAAATCAAGTTTCTACCCAGGGAGAAGCCGGAAGAGAGCTGTCATCTTCAGACGCTCGATGCCCAAGTATTTAAAGAACAGGGGCACCTGGCTGGCTCAGTCGGTGAAGCGTCCGGGCCTTGATTTTGGCTCGGGTCATGATCTCAGCTCGGGTCATGATCTCGGCGCTGTGAGACTGAGCCCTACATCAGGCTCTGCGCTGGGCATGGAACCTGCTTGGGATTCTCTCCCTCCCTCTGACCCTTCCCCCCTCCGACCCCGCTGGATCTTGCCCTAAAAATAAATGAATAAATAAAATAAAAGAATAACAAAGACGGGGGATAATCCAATCGGGGCTGGCATCGAAAATCAAGAAATGGAAGGCCCGTGAGCCTGAAAAAGCAGTGGTTTTCATGAAAGGATGATGCCTCGCTCGGAACTGGCAGAGGCACGGAGCTGCGGTGTCCCCTGCGGCACGGGGACGGCACACGGGGCAGGGCTACCTTCCGCAGCAGGTCAGCGTGGTTCTGTACCAGCTCGCTGTACTTCTCCTTCAGCTTGCTGTACCGCTGTTCGTTCGCTTGGGCTCTCCCTGCGTGGTCAAGAGCCAAGGTGAGCAGTCTACCCCCGCTGGGGACCCTGTGCCCGCCTTCCCATAAGCCAGAGTCCCTAGGACACCCTTCTTTATTTTCACAAATACGGGCACCCTCTTCGCCCTTGAAAATCCTACTGAAATAAACTCCTTTGGACAGTTGTCTTTAAAAACAAAACAAAACACCCCCCCCGCCGCCCGGGTTCAGGTTGTAGCACTGATTCACGCCTCCTGAGCGCTGCACACTTGGTGTGTTTTGGCTTTAGGCCAGCTCTCCTTCGGACACCCCTTCCCCAGGCAGGCACCCTACTGTCACCCCCTGGTTCCTGTCCCCACATTCTGAGCCCGTGGGGCTCCCCCCGTCTGGGCTCCGGCCCGCCCCTCGGACCGGCGACACCAAGATCCTTCCAGGTGGTTCTTCTGGACGGACACGTGGCTGGGGCTCTGCCGTCCAGCCCCATCCTTCCCCCCGAGCCTCGCGTGACTCTGCGGCCCCCGCCTTCAGCCCCAGCCTAACGGACTCACTTTCTATCTCCGTCAGGCTCCGCTGGGCCTTCTCCGTGTCCTCTCGCTTCTTCTTGAGCTCGTCCAGCTCGGCCCGGAGGAACTCGCTGTCGTCAGCCGCCTGCTGCCGCAGGTGTCGCTGCTCCGCCAGCTCGGCCTCCAGCTCGCTGACCCGGCCCTTCAGTTGCAGCACGGCCCGCTGGCTCTGCGGGACACACTCAAGCCGGTGAGCCCCAGCACCCTGCCTCTGGGCTGGGCTGGACTGGGCAGGAGAAGCGGGTCCTCCCGGTTTCCAGGGCCGATCCAATAAATACCCACGTGTGCCTAACAAGCCCACGACTGGGCCTCGTGAGAGTGGAGGCTTCTGGTCATTCCAGGCCACCCGGCCAACAAAGGGTGATGACAGGGGAACTCTGGTCTGTTAGAGTGGCCTGGGAGCAATCGTGGACAAGTCGGCACGGGGGGAGGAGGCGACGTTTGCCTGTCCCTGTGAGTGAAGCCTCCTGCTAGCCGTGGGCCTGCGGGGCAGTCCTGTTTACTGCCCCAGACCCTGCAAACAGCCATGAGACTTACAAACCAGACCTTCCGATCACCATGGGAGGGGGACAGGCCTTTCTCACCATTGGCTTCAAGCCAGCTGGCAATCGTGGTTATCTCCAAGTACCACAGGGACACGGGGACTGGCTCAGAAGCCGTTGTCAAGGTAGGAATGACGGAAATGCAGCATCACCAAGACCACGGGAGGACCAGGTCTAACCAGGTCTTTCTGGCTTTCGCATTTCTATCTGCATTTCTATTTCGCACCCCCCCACCTTAAAATGAGGTCTGACAAGTGTCTCTGCGAAGCGAGTTTAACATGAACATGTCGTGTCACAGCGAAGCCCAGAACCAGATCAGGGCCCGACTCATACCTCGGTCTTCACGTTCTCCAGCTGTGCCTTCAGCTCGCTGACGTCTCTGTACAGCTGACCGATCAAGTGATCCCTGGGAACAGAAGGAGAACAAGTTTGCTTCCACTGTGCTTCCATCCCTTTCCTTCTAAATGCGAGCTGGGAGAGCAGGGGAGGAAGTTGAGAGCTGGTGTTAATATGGGGGAAGTTCTTTGAAATTCCATCAATTATATGCTAAGTCCCTCCGTGTTAACAGATCCAAATCTAACACCCACGGGTTAGCTCAGCCTCACCTAATCTCCCTCTGGGATTCCAGGGGCTGATATTTGAGGGTCGTGACACTTCTCTACAGGGCCCAAGTGTCGCTAAGCATCCCGCCCTGGTTGAGGGCGGCCAGAGGGACCCCCGGCTTCACGGAGTTTCTGCACCACGTGCCTGCGCCCAGCCCGGACTCACTTCTCGTCCTTGTTCACGCCGTTCTGACTGTTGAAATTGAAGGGGTCACTGCTGAACGAGCTGCCAAAGATGTCATCAAACTTGTTGTCAAATAAATTCTGCGGTGACCAGAAAGGAGCGAGGACAAAGTTAGAGATCTAGAGACTTCTGTGCGGGGGGTCAGAGGAGTTAGACGTAGAAAAAGGGGACCCTTTTTTAACTGGGTTCAGGTCCATCTGGGGTCCCTCCTAGAGACCACAGGGCAGGGCCTGAGTCTAACCTAGCGCTTGGGTTAGAAGACTGGTCCAGCTCGGTGATGGCCGAAGGGTCTTTGTCAGAACCTCTCCCGTCCTCTCCCCTGCACGTACGGGGCAGCTCGAGGGGCTGCACGCGGGGTTCGCCCCCCGCTAGGACCCTAACCCTAACCCTCAGGTTCCAGTCAGGTGCTCCTCACCTGCTGGGAGGCGTCCATGTCCACGAGGTCCTCCTTCTCCAGGACGGGCTCGCTGTCTGGGGACGAGGCCTCGGCCGGGATGACCACCACAGGGCTGATGTGTTCCGACAGCGCAGAGGCCCGCAGGAAGTTGGGTGGGTTCTGAAGGACGGAAGACACACCCTCAAACCGTGTCACTAGCCAGGCCCGCCCGTCTCCGAGATCTGAGACCACCCGGAACCCAGCAGCTCCCACCGCGGGGCCGGGCGCGCTCACCTCCGGCAGCTGAGGGATCTGAATGAGCCGCTTGAAGTACTGGAGGTTGCTGGAGCGGTAGAACAGATCTTTCAACCTGGGGATGGAGAAAGGGCCTGAGGGGTGCTGGGGGCCTTCCCGGCCCCGGGTCGGGGACAGTGCGGCGCCCCCCGCCCTTCCCCAGCTGTCCTGCTGCCTGCCCAGCCCAAAGGCGCGGGCTGTCAAGGAGATGACCTCCATGGCACTGGGATTCAATTGTGATGCTGCAGGGGGAGGTTATCTGTAGCTCGTGCTTGCTTATGCGGTGGTGAGAAAGGGGTAGTCAAAGGGCAAAACCCTCTGGAAGAGAGGGTCACCCTAGAACAAACTTCTGCATCTCTGCAGAATCGATGCTATTGCCTGGCGGGTGTCTTCCCAGGAACGTTGGGCTTAGAAAATACATTCACTGTCCTAACCACAGGAATGGGGAAGGGAACTTCATGGCGGAGGAGGAGGAGGAGGAGGAGGAGGAGGAGGCGGAGGAGGAGGAGGAGGAGGAGGAGGCGGAGGAGGAGGAGGAGGAGGCGGAGGAGGAGGAGGAGGAGGAGGCGGAGGAGGAGGAGGAGGAGGAGGAGGAGGAGGAGGAGGAGGAGGCGGAGGAGGAGGCGGAGGAGGAGGAGGAGGCGGAGGAGGAGGAGGAGGAGGAGGAGGAGGAGGAGGAGGAGGAGGAGGAGGGAGGGAGGGAGATCCCTTTGTTTTGGAGCTCTGTGTTATCTCCCCAGTTAGACTAGAAGCTTCTAGAGCGCAGAGACTAAGCCCCGCTGAGCTGGGCTTGCCATAGCCCCACGCACAGAGGCATTAACTTGAACGAACTCATCAGGACCTCACTGGAATAAAGCGATCCATTTCTACTGTGTCCCAATCCTGGATGGGGATGCGAATGATGAAAGCAAATTTCCCTCTCCTCCTCGGGTCCCCATTTTGAATCAAAACATGGAAGGCTGAGGAAGCAGAGAGCCCAGGACAGGTTTCCTGAGAGGAAAGAGGATCGCGGGTCTCTGTGCCCTCGCCCTGCAACACACGGTCTCCTCCAGCTCAGCCCAATACACTGAACCCCTGGGGTCTCATGCCAGCCCTTCTGACCCCAAGTTGGGACTGCCCCTCTAAGGTCGCTGGTGCTTTCCCCAAATTCGGGGACACCGAGGCCTCAGGGAGCCGCCAGGTCCGTGCCAACGAGAAGGTGAGGGAGCCGCTCATGGGAGAGGTTTTTATAAGCTAGAAAAAAATGAAAGGAAATAAAATCACCTGACCACACACCCCCCCCCCCCCGTTTCTGGGCTGGAGCCAACGGTAATAGGCTGCCTGTTGCTTTCATAAGCTACTGGAATTTACCATTCCAGGAAATCAGCCCCAGGGCCTGTCTCCTAGGATTTAATAAATCATTTATTATAGAATAAACATATAAGGCTTTTCAAATGGAATAAGGAAACTAGGAGGTTAGCACAATCCTGAACTTGGCCTCTGACTGCTGCCCGGGAACCAGCAAGAGAAGTCTGAGCTTGGGGGTTTGGCGGTTTGGCTTTTTCTCTGTTGTCAGGGCTGAAGAAAGTAACAGCAAAACAAGAGGGTCAAAGAGAGCAAAGTGCAAAGCCCCAGCGCCCTTCTCGGCACCTGGGTTCTCTGTCTCACACCAGGCTGGGAGAAGAGACTCCCGAGGAGACGAAACGCAGACGCTAAGGCAGACCCTGATGGAGAAATGAGCTGGGAACGTTCCAGGAACTGGAAAAGGACCCCGTGCAGCAGAAACACCCTAAGCCCTAAAGACGTGGTCAGAGACGGCAAGCGGGGCCTTGTAGACCATGGAGAAGAGCTTGGATTTGATTATCAGCGTGATCAGAAGCCACCGAGAGGCTCTGACCAAGGGAATGACATCTTTACAAGGTTGTTCTAACGGCTGGGGTAGGGGACGGGATTTCAGGAGGCAGGAGTGGAAGCCCAGGGTATCTGCCATATTGGAGGATCCAGGCACAAAACGATGGTAGCCCAAGAGACGCCAGCTATGATCGGAACCAAGATAAACGAGCAGAACATCTGCCAGTGGACTGGACGTGAGGGATGAAGACAGTGAGTTCCAGATCTCTGGCCTCAATGCACGTGGTTGCATTTACTGAGATAGAAAAGGCCAGGGAGAAAAAATTTTGTGTTTTTTTTTGTTTGTTTATGTACTGATTTTTAGAGAGAGACAGCGAGCTCATGAGCAAGAGGGGGAGAGGGAGAGAGACTCTCAAGCAGACTCCCCGCTGAGCGCTGAGCCCACCGAGGGGCTCTATCCCACAGCCCCATCACCACAACCGAAACCAAGAGCTGGACGGTCAATCGACTGCACCACCCAGGCGCCCCGGGAGAAAAAGTCTGGGAGAGGAAAACCCAGTGCTCGGTTTGAGATGTAAGACAGATAATCGGGTGCGTGAGGCTGGAATTCAGAGGCAAGGCTCAGCCAGCCAGACATACAGATCTGGGTGTTTACAGCCTTTGATTCTCTCACTCAAGCCACCTACTTGGTGAATTGCTCCATGAAGCGGTCTCGGTGGCCTTGTAGGGTGTCGGCTGGGAGACCTGGAAGAAATTGGGAAAGGGTGAGAAGGTAAGCCACACGGAGCTCCGGAGGGAGAAGACCATCCATGCTGGGGCTTGCGGCCAGCCCCAGAGGGGGTGCGGGCATTTCTGGCCTCGAGCTGCCCCAGGGACAGGGACTGGTGACCAAAGGGGCCCAGAAGGGGCAGTGGTGAGTCTAAGGGCGCTTATCCTCCACATCTGTCCATTTGTCCCCGGAGCATGAGCCACGCTGGGTACAGCGGGCTGGAAGCTGTGCCCCACGGAAGACACCAAGCAGCAGGACAGACCCCCAGCAGGTGGCAGAGGGGTGGCTCTCCCAGATGTACGTGCGCTGGTCGGTCCAGACATTAGTCTGTGAGGGACCCACAGAGCCTCCCTGAGAGGATGCCTGTCAGAAGGCAAAGATTGTAGGACAACACTCAGGATCCCCGTCCGGTGCTCACTTGGTCACGGCCAATGGCAAGATGACTCTTAGACCAGCCTCCTCCCCTACAGGGCGGGTTCTCTGAGGTCCCTCCTCCCAGAATGCGTGACGCTGCGTACCTCAACGATAGATCACAACTCAGTGATCCCTTTATTTCTTGTTTTATTCCTTAAACGTACATTTTAGGAATTTTTGAACAGATGATACATTTATTTGGTACAAAGAAGTACGTGTATAACATAATTCAAAATGCCCAGTATACAGCGGGTGCCGGTGGCATTTTACCTCAGTGGCCTCTCTCCCTAGAGCCCTTACCCCCAGTCCAGTCATGAGAAAAACATCGGGCAGATTTAAATCAGAGGACATTCTACAAGACTGCGACCGATTCTCGAAACTGTCAAGGTTGTGAAAAACAGGGCAAGTCCGAGAAACTGTGACAGCCAAGAGGAGTCTGGGGAGATACGAGTCAGTGTGATGTGGTGTCCTCGACAGCACGTTAGGTAAACACCATGGAAATCTGAATGAAGTATGGACTTCAGTTGAAAATAACTTATCAGTATTGGTCCATTCGTTGTGACAAATGCATCACATTAGTGTAAGATATTAATAATAAAAGAAACTAGGTTCAGGGCATGGGGCACTTTCTCAGCGATCTTTACAACTTTTCTGTGGATCTAAAACTATTCTAAAATGAAACCTTTATTTTTAGGTAAATATATATCGGGGAGGACAACTGCCTTTCTTTCCTTGGGATTCAGTCCACTCTCTGTCCCTCTGGGTACAATCACTGGCTCCAAAGCCTTCCTATCGCTTAAACATCCGATTCCAACCTCCCTTCCCCAAGAGGATCCCAGATTAATCCCAGTGATGCTGCTTCCCGTCCACCCCCCCCCCCCAGATAATCAGACTGACTTCTCTGAGACCACAGTTCTAGAGTATCCCTTGTCCCTGTCTTCCAACATGCATCCCTGTGCCTTCGCGAGGGCCATAACACCTTGCTAGTATCCACTCAGATCTTGAGTTTTCTCAGTTCTCCATCATCCATACATTCCTGCACATGCATATCCTTCATGGGGAAAGCCTCTGAGTGTGACCCAGAAACCACCCACATCAGCTTCACCTGGGAGATGGTTCCACCACACAGACCGACCCCCGAACCTACTGGACCCACCCGCAGCAGACCCCGCAGGAGCAGGACCGACATGCACTGTCCTGAACAAGAAGCACTCGAAAGTATTAAAGAGTTCTATGGTAGTTTCCCAGATAGAATCTACAAACGCATCCCAGGGTTCTGTGGCTGGGTAGGGGCCGGCCCCCCCAGGTACGAGAGCAGCTCTGTTTTACGTTTTCTATTTCCCCACAAAGTCCACACGTACAGAGAAGCTGTGTGGCTGAACACTTTGGACACCGCTGCCCGTGTGCCCGTGGGTCCAGGCCGTGTCTGGTATCATCGTTCGTGTGGGTCCTGGGATACGTGACATGTGCGGACGGGGACGTGGTGAAGCCAGAGGTGGGGTGGGGGACGGTCCCAGGACATGGCTATGGAGGGCCAGGGGCTTCCACGGGCACACCAAAGCCTGCTCTTCACTCTCAAGGGGGCTGGGAGTTCCAGGGCCTTCGGGAGCAGCGGCAGAAAGGACAGAGAAGGGACAGCCTCCGCTGTAATCCTCCTTCCAGCCAGACGTGCACAGAGAAGATGCGGCCCATTGTACTCACACGAGTGGAGTTTGAAGAGGAGCTTGACGGTGTAATCGTACAGATGGCTGCAGTCCAGGATGACCTGGATCAGCGGGGCGAGGCGGCACTGCCCGGCTGTCGTCACGGACACCGAGCGCGACATGTCCAGGGAATTGAACACTAGGGAACAAAAGGCGACACGGGCAGTAGGGGACAGGAACCTGCAGGGGACTTTCTCAGAGGGGCAGAAGGCAGGGGTCTAGGTCATCGGACGCAGCTACCCCTTACAACACCCCCGTGGGGCAGGTCAGCAGGGGAGGAAACAGGGCGAGTCCCCTGAAGGCAATCACACGGGGAAAGTGGCAAACATGGATCAGAACACGAAGGAGGGGGTAATTCAGCCCTGGCTTCCTAGGGATTTGTCATAGGGTCTTGGGACACCAGAAGGGGACAGGTGCAAGAGTCCCAGGGGGACCTCCGAGGGTGAAACGTCAGGATCAAAGGCTGCCGTCGGTCCCTAGGAGGCAGGTCAGCAGAAGTAGCGCCCTTCACCCTCTTGAGCTCCAACGGCACGTTGCTCCCTCCCTGTCTTGCTCTGCAGACCCCCCCTCCACATTACCCTCTGCCCCCGACCCCTTGTTTGTTTGTTTTTTCTTTTCTTTAAAATTTATTTATTTTAGGGAGAAAGGACAAGCAGGAAGGGCAGAAGGAGAATCTCAAGCAGACTCCATGCAAAGCACAGAGCCTGACACGGGGCTCGATCCCAGGACCCTGAGATCACAAGCAGAGCCAAAACCAAGAGTTGGATGCTCAATTGACTGCGCCCCCCGGGCGCCCTGGACCCCTTGTTCTAAAATCAAGCAGCCAGATGCTTGGCCGTGGACCCTCAGTGTGCACACCACTGGCTGGAGCTGAACGTGTTCCCGTAGTGGCTGCCCACCACCTGCGGAGACTCCACGGCGGGCAGCATCGAGAAAAATCAGTGCTCGGGGCGGCCCCGGATCAAAGCCCAGAGTGGCTGTGCTCAGCCTCCCCGACTGCACTAATCCCTGCTAACTGGCTTACTCCGGCAGCTGAAAAAAAAAGAAAAAAGAATCCCAAACAGTTCTAATTAAAAGGCAGCTTTTCTTTTTGACACAAATTAAAAGCAGCTGTCACCGCAAGGCGGCCATCCTCAAGTCCACTGGCTTCTCTGGGCTCCACTCTGGCAAGGAATCACAGACGGCCCCATCCTCCGGCCTGCCTGTCGCTTTCCAGGAATGCCCCTTGGCATCCGCTAACATCTAGAGCAGTGTGACCGTGGACACGTTGCTCAACCTCTCTGTGCCTCCAGACGCTTTTCTGTAAAACGCAGGGGGTTCTAAGAGTGCGTTCCTCAAAAAAGGTCTGGTACGTATCCAAGGGCAGTGTCGTGGGCCACGCAGAGCACCGAGGGGGTTCTCGGTGTTGGCTTTGAGACTGATTAGAATCACCTGGGGAAACTTGAAATCTAATGTCTGCCTGCAACTCCCCTTCCTCCCATTCTGTTTTAATTGGTCTCGGGTAGGGCTGGGGCATTGGTAGGTATCAAACCCCCTCCCCCCCCCTCCCCAGGTGATTCTAACATGCAGCCAGGGCTGAACGCTGTTATTTCCTAGCTGAGTGCGAAGCAGAATCAGCCGGGAGCACCGAGCAACAGACATAAGTGTCTCCTGGAGCCGCCCACTGTGGTAGCCACATGGGGCTCCTGGGTGCCTGAAACATGGCCAGTGCAGCCGAGGACCTGACTTTTAAAGGTTATTTAATTGTAACATTTAAATAGATGCAATGCAATTAATTTAATATAATTAAACTGCTACCGATGGGACAGTGGCGACCATACTGGACAGTGTAGACCTGGCTGGGGAGGGGGGCACTGCTAAAACACAGCTGGCTGGGCCCCCCCTCAGAGATTCAGATGCAGGAGGTCTGGGGCGGCACCTGGGCCTTTGCATTTCTAACAAGTTCTCAGGAGATGCTGATGCTCCTGGTCCAGGGACCACTCTTGGGGAACTGTCCCAAGTGCTGGAAATAAGTGTCATTGGCTCATGTTTCCCAAAGCTGAAAACCAAGGGTACCTGAGGGGAGGGGTGGGAACCTCGCAGGGTCACAGACTAGGACTCAGAAGCCAGAGAGACTTTTTCCCATACCAGCTGCCTCGGTTTCTGCAGCACACAGTGGGGAACTGGGGACAGGAGAGGGAGTGGGGGGGGGGGGCCAGTGGTAGAGGGCTCTTGATTCCGAACCAACGCGGGCTCAGGGACAAGAAAGCCACCAGCACTTAACCATCTTGGGGTTTGTGCCAAGACTTGGGGTAGCTCCACTCTAGCAAAAGCGGCTGATTCACTCCCGACAGGCCCACGGCATTGGGTTGGATATTGATACTGATTACGAGCACTGGTCCCCTATCCTTGCATCGCAGCTGTTTATCCGAAGCACGCATGCCTGAACTTTGCTGAGCACCTGCTATGTACCAGACACCGGACTCGAATGGAGGGAAGTAATTCAAAGATGAGGAGGACGTGGTTCCTGATTCCGGGGAGAAGCTCAGCATCCAGTGATGATCTAAGTGATCCATGCCTATAAGAACAGCCAGGTACGGGCGTCTGGGTGGCTCAGGCGGTTAAGTGTCCGACTCTTGGTTTCGGCTCAGGTCACGCGATCGCATGAGCAGTAGGGTTGAGCCCCAAGTTGGGCTCCGTGCTGAGCGAGGGATCTGCTGGAGATATTCTCTCTCCCTCTGCCCCCCCTGCTTGTGTTCTGTCTCTACAATAATTAAATCAATCTTTAAAAAAATTTTTTTAAAAAAGCATCCATATCATTTCTCCTACTTGGCTGGGAACACCTTAAGGTAGGGATTCTATTTGGTGTTTCATTTTTACTTCTCTATTGACTTTTGTAGAAATCAACAGACTTCTAGAAGTTGCTAGCCCGTCAAGGATCTTCTTCTTTCCCCTACAAACCACGGTTCCCAGCTGGCTGTGGTGATCGCCTCCCACATCCAGCACTGAACCGATCGGCCAAAGTACGAAGGCTGGCTGGACACTTGTCGTGGAGCACCTTGAATCTTAGAAAACGGGCTCTACTCTTCCCCGGGAGAGAAGGGGGGCCATGCTGGCAGGTGTGGGAAGAGGGGACGCCAGCGAGAAGGGAATGGGACTGCTTCCTTCCTGATTCATGTCAGGGAAGGGTTGGGGGCTGACAGCCGGGAGGCACCGAAACCCTCAGCAAAGGGAGACTGGAAGGGTGGCCCAACTCCCCTTGCTAGTGGAAAGGGGCTTCGTGGGCCTCTCACACGGACTTGGCCAACAGCTCAACTCGACCAGCTGGTCGACCCTGGCTGCTGGCCAAACGGCACACGGCAGCCCCCCATCCTGAGCAGCCCTCCGACCCGAGTGCCAGCCCAGCTTGGTGGCAGACTGAGCACCGGCCAGCGCTGGGGTCACCGTCCAAAGGTTATCCAAGAGGTCAGACCCGCCTCTGGGCTCTGGGATGCCTGCAGGGTAGGCAGCATGGTTGTTCCGCTCAGAATGCAAGCACCGGCTCTGGAAGCACCCACGAGCTCCTGCCCCTCCCTGCGCCAGGGACGAGGAGAGCGGAGATAAGGTGTGGACACTGCCATTTCCTGGCCTGTGCGGCCCAACCTTGGAGGGAGAAGGGGGCTAGGACAGCTGGTCCAAGCCGGGAATAAAGCTTGGAATTAGGCAATTCCCATGAGATCCTGGGCCAGATGGGAGGGAGAGACTCACCAGTTTGGAAGAGATTAAGTTCACACTCCAGGTAGTCAAACATCTCCACTGTTAGCTGGAAACTGGACACGAGAAAGAGCTTATATTCCAAAGCCTGAGGCCAGCCCTTCCTCAGTCCCCTCTGCCCTGCTCTGTGTCGCTGTCTCTGTCCCCAGGGCACATGCGCGTGCACGTACACACACCCACCGCTACACGCCCGAACCTTAGCCCTCACCCACGTGGGTCTTAAGGCCATTTGAAGATCATGCGGGGTGAATTCCACAGTGACGGTGGCAGAGGGGAGGGCAGGTGCCACGCTGGGTGGGGAGGGCAGAGGGTGACACGTTCGAGCCTGGGATAGCCTGGAGGGATTCTGCATGAGGCACCAACAGCCCAGCCACTGCCCTTGCCACCAGGCCCCGTGTGACCCCAGCTAGAGGGACAACGTGGAGCTTTCTTCCCTGCTGGGTCCACAGCCACTCACAAGTTGTTAACGTCGCTCTCTCCGGCCTCATCCAGCTGCCGGTCGCTCATCTGAAGGTTGCCCGGGAACCTGGGATTCTGGAAAGGGAGGCAGAGAAATGAAGTCAGGATAGAGCATCTCAGGCTGACAGTAGGCAAGCTGACTCGGCCAGCAGCAGGCTTCATGGCTCTGCTCAGGCAGCACGAACACCCTTCTCGGGGGCCGTGTCGGCGGCCCCTGACCAGCTCCAGTAGAGAACGGTCACTATCTGTCATCAGAGGGAAAGGCTCCGTCCCGCACCTGGGAGCCAGGCAGGGCTCTGCCCTAAGAATACGTGTTCTGGGACATTCTTCTAAAGATGCTCGCTGGCCCTGCTGCGAGACCCAGCGTGACAGCCGCCGGCCCTCACCCATGCTTCCCTCTGTCCTCGGGCCACTTCCCAAACCTGCCACTGTGAGCTCAGGGAAGACAAACCCATTTTCATATTGACCTTAGGGAAACATCATGAAACAATCCTGGAGGGAGGAAAACATTACGTCATGTGGCCCCAAAGTCAGGAAAAACTATTCTGCATCATCATTGGTATCATTATCTTTTCCCCGGTGTGGTCCGCCTGGAGTGGAGCGAACTCGTGGCGACGGGAAAGGTGCAGATGTCAAGGGAGGTCTCAGTTCCACGGAGAACACTTTGGGCTCTGAAGACAGAAATCCTCCCCCCCACCTCCGGCTGCCCCCTCCTGTGGGCAGCCTCACCACCCCTGCTCCCAAGTGTCGAGTCGGTCAGTTCCTTGGCCGCCCCCATCTGGCCATATTTAACCTCCTCGCTCGGTCTGGACATGACAGAGACCTGTTCCCGGGGCCCCTCGCCCTTCTCGCTGCTCTGTCCTTCCACCACACCGCTGGCAAAACCTGGTGACCCTGGGCCTTTGTGCGAGGACCAGCTGCCAATGTCCCTGAGAAGGACTCACAGCTGGAGTCCCCTTGAATCGTGTTCTCCAGCCTTAGGGCCCCTTCCCCGTCCTTGCTGCTGGAGCGGTGGGCTCCCCTTTCCAGCAAACCAGGTGCCTGGCCCCCACACCACCACCCTGGAATGCGCCTTCCTCCTTACATCACCGGAATCCCTCGGCATCCTGCTTCCCACTCCCTTCCCCGTTCGGAATGTGCCACCAGCTGTCCTTCCGTTCCTCCAGCTTCCAAAGAGGAAGAGGGCCAGCCTCCCTCCTGACTCAGGATCAGCCCTCCTCGCGCACTATTCAATCCGATCTAGGCTCTGGTTCATTCCGTCCCTCATCCAAGGAGCCTGACTGAGCCCCTGTTCTAGGCTAGATGCTGGGCAGGGCCCAGGACACGAGGAGACACACACAACCATCCTCTGTCCTCCCGGAGCTCAGAGTCCAGGGCGCCCGGGACCTCACTCGGCCTCTCTGGGCCCCTGAGCTGCTTCTGATCACCCAGGTCCTTCCCGTGGGCCCCACGTCTCCCTAGCTGTTGCCCCCCACCCCTTCTGTCAGTCTTCAGAGAGACCCTACCACTCTTGCCTGTCCCAGGACCACCGTCCTAATCTGGCTCTCACTGTCTTCCACTCTGAGTGGGAGGGTCTCACACACCTGCCTGGTCACCGCCCCCCCCCCCACCAGTTTGTTCCTCACACTGATGTGGATCTGCGGCCCATCCCTCAGGAACCCCAAACTGTGCTGGGCCTCAAGCCCTTCTGTCTGAGGCTGATCCTCTGCCTGGAACGGCCGCCCTATCCTCCTCTCTCCTTGCAAGGTGGCAGACAAGGATCTGGGGGGCTGGGGTGTGAGTGCATTCCTTGGGAGGGAGGGAGGGCGGGGAACGAACTGTGGGGTCAGAAGGCAGACCGGCAGACTGTACGTCCAGCACTGGCTGCCTCTCTGGTTCGACACGCTGTCTACAATGTGACTTCGACATTCACCTTGGCTGGTGTGGTCCCTGTCCCATCCCCTTGAATCCAGGAATCCCCGTGATGCCTCAGCCCATACAGGGCAGTGGAAGGGATGCTCTGTGACTTCGAGGCTGGGTCATATGAATGCCACGCACTTCTACCTTGTTCTCCTGGGAGCCTGGCCGGGCTGCAGGGGAGTTCTCACTCTCACTGAGACTTCACGAGGAGGGAAATGCCAGGCCAGCTCCACACTGTCCCAGCTCTAGCCAGTACCGGGCTGGGACCGCATGCGGGACCTGCACGCTGCAACTGCCCAGCCCAGCCCTTCTGGAACTCCTGACCCACAGAGGTGTGAGAGATGACAAAGGGCTGCGGGTGTTACAGCCCCTGAGCTGGGGGTGGGCTCAGGTGTCCTGCCTGTTAGAAGCCTGCCTGGGTGGCCAGTATCTGGGTGCAGGACCCCATTACAAGCTCCTGTACCATCCTGGGCATGTCTCAGTTCTGGTCCTCATCAGACTGGACTGGCTTGTCTCCCAAGCAAGTATGACTCCTGGAGGCCGGGCCAAAGCCCCTTCACCTTTCTCTCTTCAGAACCTGACCCAGTTCTGGGCTGCGGCCAGCACTGGGCTCTACACGAGCAGAGGGAAGGCTGCCCATGGCGCAGCAGGGGCTTTCATGCACCTACGGGCCTGGGTTCGAGTCCCACCTCATCACCGAGGAGCTGTGCGACAAGGCAAGACACTGGAGCCGGCTCCTAGTTTCAGGGTCCTAGGCTAGCGGAACACTGCCTTCCTAGGCGAGGTTTAAACAGGACGGGGCCTCTTTGCCCGGTGACTCGCTGCCGCAGGTACGCAGGCCTCCTCCCCATGACGGTCCCGGGCACTCCGGACGAGCGGACCCTTTCTACATATCCCTACGTGCCACCTGATTCCCAACATGATGGTTTTAGCTGCACTCAGCACCTTAGAAATACCGTCTAAGGCCACAGATGGCCGAAAAGAAGGTTCTGGGTGGGAACTCAGTACCTAAAAGGGGCTGTTTTTAGGCAAAAGGCAATGCTTCTGAAACATTTTCCTAAGACAGCCTGCGGGCTGGGGCTCTTCTCTGCAAAATGGGGAAGAGGGTGCGGAAGATGTGGGCCAGAATCCCGCCCCCTGTCCCGCAGCAGCTGTCCTGTCATCTTCCTCTCACTGGATAGGATATAAACGCTCCCTGAGTGACAGGGGCCTGGGCCGTCCTATTCCTGGAAAGGCGTGAGAGTTCAGCTCATGGGGGTGGCCGGGGTGGGGATCGGGGGGTGTGGGGGAGGAGTGGGCAGAACCGTGGGGGGCAGACTCACTTTGGTGTGATATTCCATCTTCGTTCTTAGCAGTCTGAGGTAGATGCTGCAAAGCTGGCCGTACCCCTCGCTCAGGTGGCCCTTTCGGGAAACGAACAGAAAGCAGGGTATCAGTACGAACATTTGGGGCAGAGACTGACAGCCAGGACGGCTGTTTTCAACAATATATTTTTTTCTGCTTCTGAAAGAAACGAACGGCCATTGCAGAAAATTTTAGAAGATATAGACAAGCACATGTACAAACAAATCACCCTTCATCTAAACACCAGAAGGAATCACGGCGAACATTCTGGAGTATCTGTTATTTAATTTTTTTTTTTCAATTTCAATAGACTTTTTTTTGAAGTTTTATTATTTATGTAATCTCTACACCCAACATGGGGCTCAAACTCACGACCCTGAGAGTAAGAGTCGCATGCTTGTGGCGCCTGGGTGGCTCAGTAGGTTGAGTGTCTGACTTTTTGATTTTGGCTCAGCTCATGATCCCAGAGTCCTGGGATCGAGCCCTGCATTGGGCTCCCTACTCAGTGGGGAGCCTGCTTCTCCCTCTCCCTCTACTTCTCCCCCGTTCAAGGTCACTCTCGCTCAAATAAATAAGATCTTAAAAAAATAAGTAAAAAAATAAATTAAAAAAGAAAAATAAAATCTTAAAAAAATAAGTCACATGTTCTTCTGCCTGAGTCAGCCAGGTACCCCCAAATAATGTAGATGTTATTTTTTTGAGCTGTTTTAGGTTCTCAGCAAGATTGAGCAGAAAGTACGGGGATGTCCTATACATCCCTTCTCCCACGTGTATAAAACCATGCCCCGGGGTGCCTGGGTGGCTCAGTGGGTTAAAGCCTCTGCCTTCGGCTCAGGTCATGAGACCAGGGTGCTGGGATCCAGCCCCGCATGGGGCTCTCTGCTCCGCAGGGAGCCTGCTTCCTCCTCTCTCTCTGCCTGCTTCTCTGCATACTTGTGATCTCTGTCTGTCAAATAAATAAATAATATCTTAAAAAAAAAAACCCAAAACCATGTCTCGCCCCCCACTCGTCAACTTCAGCACCAGAGAGGGACATTCATCCCAACTGACGAGCCTTCCCTGATACATCATCATTGTCTACAGTGAAGCTTACATCAGGAATCACTCTTGGGGGGCACCTGGGTGGCTCAGTGGGTTAAAGCCTCTGCCTTCGGCTCAGGTCATGATCCCAGGGTCCTGGGATCAAGCCCTGCATCGGGCTCTCTGCTCAGCGGGAAGCCTGCTTCCCCCTCCCTCTCTCTGCCTGCCTCTGCCTACTTGTGATCTCTGTCAATAAATAAATAAAATCTTTAAAAAAAAAAAAAAAGGAATCACTCTCGGTGTGCTACATCCTACGAGTTTTGACAAACGGATAACATCCCGTACCTACCATTACGGTATCACGCACAATAGTTTCACTGCCTTAAAAGTCCTCTGTGTTCCACCTTTTTCTCAAATATAAAGTGGAGCCCATTTTTTAACTTAATATACTTCACTTCTTTCCCTACCTTCTCAAATTTTCTTGTTTCTTTATTTTTAGCGGTATTTTTAATGATATTTAAATTGTTAGAGTTACTTATTGTCATATATACATATAACAATACATAATTGTTATTTCTTTTTTTCTTTTTATTTTTTTTTACATAACTGCTATTTAAACTGTTATTGAATGAGCACTGTAATTTATCAAACGAACTCCCTACCGCTGTACGTCTTAGCCGTAGGCATGTTTTCTATTATAAGCTATATTTCAATGACTGTTCTTACAGGACAATCTTGTGTACAAACACGAGAACTTCCTCTGCATGAATTCTAGACAAGGCTTCTGATGTAAGAATTTTAAGTCTCCCACCCAGAGTAATCACAGTCTGGTCACGGGCTGCTTCCTTCCTCCTGTCTCTCTAAGTACAGCAGAGGAAACAGCTCCTCCAGATGGATTCCAGCCGACTGAGGGCAGCTAGAGGGTTTTACATCGGATGGGGACTGAAATGGGACAGATCCCAGTTGGGGACAAACAAGCCTTCCCGTGGAATCTGCCCATGCAGTCATGTCCTGGGTGCCCAGGAAGACGCTGGAATTAGCAGAGTGATGCTCGAGACTCTTACCTGCACACAAAAGAGGAAGGGGGCACGAAGAACTCTTGATCTGAACAGCTGTGGTTCCCACATGCGCTCTGACTTCTACCTCCTCTAGACTAGAGGAAACCCCCCCCGAAACATGCCTCGAGGGGCACCAGAGGGAGCGGGGTCATCAGAGGAGGTTGAAAGTATCAATGCCAGAGATCAGATTATTTCCTAATGTATTAGTTTTCTAAGAAAAATCGTAATTGTACGTTGTACTTGTTCATCATGGAAAAATTAGAAAGTAGTGGACAGCAGACAAAGCGAGACTATGCTCCTCATCGAAGACAACCCTATTTCACAAGAAAATGCACCAGGATCAAAAGGCAGAAGATGAACGGATCATTCAGTGTAAAACATAAAGCTATGCAAGTCATAGGAGGTAACAGACGACCCTGAGTATGGCAATGACTTTTGAGATAGACTAGAGTCATGCTTCATGAGAGAAATAACCGACCATCAAGATGGGCTTCATTAAAATTACAAAACGTCTGGAAAAATCACTGTCGAGAGCATGAGAACCCACAGACTGGGACACACTTGATAAAGGACTGTTATCTGAAACATACAAGGTAGTCTTAAAACTCAACAATAAGACGACAAACAACCTGATTTTTTAAAAATGGACCAAAGACCTTAACAGACACCTCTCCAAAGAGGACATACAAAGAAGACAGCAAGTGAATAAAGGGAGGGATGCTCGACATTCCATGTCACCAGGAAACACAAATTAAAACAACACGGAGATCCTAGCACACACTTATGAGAACGGCCAAAATCCAGAATACTGATAACACCAAATTCCAGTATGTGGGCAACAGGACCTCTGTCACTGCCTGGTGAGAATGCAGAATGCTGCAGCCACTTTTGAAGACGGTTTGGCAGTTTCTTATAAAACGGAACTTACTTTTGCCACATAATTCAGCAATGGCGCTCCTTGGTTTTTACCCAAAGGAGTTGAACATCCAAACCAAAACAGCTCATGGGTGTTTACGGCAGCCTTATTGATAATGGCCAAAACATGGACGCAGGGGCGCCTGGGTGGCTCAGTGGGTTAGGCTTCTGCCTTCGGCTCAGGTCATGATCCCAGTGTCCTGGGATCGAGCCCCGCATCGAGCTCTCTGCTCAGAAGGGAGCCTGCTCCTCCCTCTCTTTCTGCCTGCCTCTCTGCCTGCTTGTGATCTCTCTCTCTCTCTCTGTCAAATAAATAAATAAAATCTTAAAAAACAAAACAAAACGTGGAAGCAACCAAGACACTCTGAGTTGGGGAATGAGTAAGTGACCTGTGGTCCCTTCGGACAACGGAGTATTACTGAGCACTACAAGGGAAACGAGCTATCAAGACCTGAAAAGACATGGGGGAACCTGAACCAAATGTTATTAAGGGAAAGAAGCCAGTCTGAAAAGGTGACATACTATAGGATTCCCATTCCATGACCTTCTGGAAAAGACAGAACTGTGGCGAGCGTCAAAGATCAGTGGTTGTCAAGGGCTGGGGGAGGCAGGGAGGGATGACCAGGGGGAACACGGAGGACCTTTGGAGTCAGTGGAACTATTTTGTGTGGTATCACTGTGATGGGTACAAGTCCTGATATATTTGCCCAAAGCCACAGAGTATACGACCGACATCCCACGTGAACTATAATGCAAACCACGGACTTCAGATGATTATGATGTTATCAGAGAAGCTGAATCACTTGTAACAAATGTACTATGTTGGCAGGGTATGTTCATAAAGGGAGGCATTACATGTGTTTGGAGGCTGTGAACCTAAAACTTGCTGTAAAAAAAAAAAAAAAGAGGAGGTGTCTGAGTGGTTCAGTCCGTTAAGTGGCCGACTCTTGATTTCGGCACAGGTCGTGATCTTGGGGTCCTGGGATCGAGCCCTACATTGGGCTTCCTGTTCAGTGAGGAGTCTGTTTGAGATGCTCTCTCCCCTTCCCCCGCCCCTCCCTGATTCTCTCGCAAATAAATAAATCTTTTAAAAAATGAGGTCTTCATTAAAAAAATTAAATAAAAAGGTTTCTAATATCCAGAAACTCTCAGCCAAATGGAAGAGACGACTCCATAGGAAGCGAGGGCTAAAGGAATTCCCATTTGGATAACAAGTCGGGCTAGGTATCTGGGTTAACCTTCCCATTGAAAACTACTAAAATATTGGGTAAAATATTTAAAACTTCTTTTTGGAGGCATTAATGAACTAATGAGAGAGCAAGGAATCCTCAGGCCAGGGACTGAGTCCGAGCAAGTTCTAGGGGAGTAAGTGCAATACGGAGCGATGGGAGTTGGCAGGGGCAGGGGTTTTGCCACGCCAGGTGAACTGAACTTTGGTTTTTCTGGGCCTCGGGAACCAGGTGGTGAATAGGAGACAGGGCTCTGGCCTGCCCACCTTGAAGAGTCTGGTGGAAGAGGAAAAGACTGCTTCCCTGGTGTAGGGGGACGAAGGGTGAACTGGAAATAACACGGATCCCAGCACTCCCGCACCAAAGGAGTCCTCCCTGAGGACCTCAAATCACTGTGGTGATCAGAGGGAGGGAATTGGAGCCAGGAGCCAAAACTCAAGGGGATCTGCCTGGAATTCACAAAACCCTAAGTTGAGAATTTAGAGTGATCTCAATGGAAGCAAATACCCATTCTCTCTAGAGGAACCTGACTTGAAAGACTTCCCACAAATAAGATTCCTAGGAAAATGAACAACGTACAGTTAAAAAGAAGCACAAAAAGACACTCCTTAGCGTAAACAACATTCATCAAAAACAACAGATGGCAGGAACAGTTCTTGAAGGGCTTTAGATAATGGAAATATAAGAAATAATATATGAGATCAATGTCTAATTTGTCTAAGACAATAGAGGCTGTTTCAAAATCCATGTAAGACACAAGTAATCATAAAAAATGATAAGCAGGGGTGCCTGGGTGGCTCAGTGGGTTAAAGCCTCTGCCTTCAGCTCAGGTCATGATCCCAGCGTCCTGGGATTGAGCCCCACATCGGGCTCTCTGCTTGGCAGGGAGCCTGCTTCCCCCCCTCTCTCTGCCTGCCTCTCTGCCTACCTGTGATCTCTCTCTCTGTGTCAAATAAATAAATAAAAATAAAATCTTAAAAAAAAATGACAAGCAGATTTGGGGGACCAAAACAAAACCTCCAAGAAATAAAGGCTAGATTAAAATTATAAATCTTATGAAGAGGTTTAACAACAGATTAGACCCAGCTGAAAGCTAGATTTACGGAAATTATCCAGAATGCAGTTAAGAGGCAAACAGGCAGAAAACAAAGAAACATGGTTTAAAGACATGGGGTGAGGGGGCGCCTGGCTGGCTGAGTTGGTAGAGCATGAAACTCTTGATCTCTTGAGCATGAGCCCAAGCCCTGTGTTGGATGTAGAGCTTAAAAAAAAAAGGCACTGGGGTATAGAGCAGGAAAGCCCGTCATAACCAAAGTCTCAGGGGAAATACAGAATGGAGAAAAGCGACAGTTGAAGAGACAAAGAGAATTTTTCACAACTGATAAAAGATATTACCCCACAGATTTAAGAAATGTAAAGAATCCCAAATACGTGTGCACCTCTTCCTAGTAAGATCTTAAAAATGACCAGAGGAAAAGTAGATTTGCTTCAAAGGGACAGTGAGTGTGACAGCCGACTTCATGGAAATAATGGAACCCAGAAGTCAGTGGAAGGGTATCTTGACTAATATTGCCCCCGTGCTGAGAGAAAATAACCATTACCCCAGAATTCTAAACCCAGGGAGAGTATCTTCCACAGAGAAGGGTGAAATAAAGACATTCCCAAACAAGTAAAATTGGTTATTTGTCACCATGAGATTCTCACTAAAGGAAATAATTCAGGCAGAGAAAAAGTGATCCCAGATGTTAAAACGCAGATGAAAAGAAAGAAAGAGCACAGAATAAAAACGATTAAAATAAATTATCTTATAGAACCTAAAAAGAAAAATAAAACCAAAATTAAAATACGTGACAACAATAACCTACCCGTTTGGAGGGAGGACACGGAGTGAAAATATTCTAAGGTTTACGTTACAGAGGAAACAGCCAAAGACATGAATTTTAGCTCTTGATAAACTAAACATGCAGTCTGTAATTATTGGATAACGTACCAAAGAGTAAAAAAATAAAAGCAGAGTTTTAAAAACAATCTCCTAACTAGTTTAAGGGCGGAATGGAGCGAGAAAAAAATAACCAGTTGATAGAAAGAAGATAAGAAGTAAAGAGAAACAAACAGGACGGAAGGGGCAAACAGCACAAACTAAGATAGAAGACAGAAATCTAAAAATACCTCGCATGTAAATGGGGTAAATGTGCAGCTAAAAGACAAAGACTGCCATCATGAAGGAAAGCAACGATATTCAACTAAATGCTATTTATAAGGGACTTTTCTACGACATAGAATATAGAAAAGTCAAAAGTAAAAGGGTGGAAAAGAGACACCAAGCAAATTCTAACAAAAAAGAAGACCCACGCTTTCCATGTTTAGAGACACAAGCAAAAGCTCTCCAGCATGCACCTGGGAGGTTAGGGGACAACTCTTAGCTTTGCTCAGACCCACTAGCCTGACGTAGGAAAGGCTGCTTCCCTCTGGGCATGTATTCTCATCAGCAGTGGGTGCACTGGATGACATCATTGCTAACATTCTGTGAATGCAGACAGATGCAGGTAAGAATTGGAAGGAGGAGTGCCTGGGTGGCTCAGTGGGTTAAGCCTCTGCCTTCAGCTCATGTCATGATCTCAGGGTCCTGGGATCGAGCCCCGCGTCGGGCTTTCTGCTCAGCGGGGAGCCTGCTTCCTCCTCTCTCTCTGCCTGCCTCTCTGCCTACTTATGATCTCTGTCTGTCAAATAAATAAATAAAAATTAAAAAAAAAAAAAGAATTGGGAGGAAAGAGCCAAAGCTCTCAACCAGTGGGGGCAAAGAGACGTATCAGAATCGACCCAAGAGTCTTCAAAATGCAGATTCTGTGCTGTCAACACACATACTCCTTGGAGAGCAGAATCTAGAGATTCTAGCGTGTATATAAAAACTTCTAATTGATTCCGATACTGCCACCTACCTCCTCTCCCATTGTGAGGCACAGAGAATCCCTAGATTCTCAGGAAAAAAGGGAAAGAAAAGGTACTGGCATTAAGAATTGGGAATGCTAGTTCTCAGTGTTCTGTGACCCACATGGGACCAGCAGAAGAAAGACACAGGAATTGTGGCCAAGTCACTGCTGAGGGACCCCAATGCCTGGAGAGTGTTATGGCGTGAGGTTCCACTGGCAGGAGACACTCCCAGGCCCCAGAACTTCCCTACAGCTTCAGGGCCCCCAGGAAAGACTGTGGAAATCATGCTACTATTTGGGGCCATTGCCGACCCCCTCCTCGGTGCTCAGGAGAGAAATCCTAAGCAAGTTGAAAGAGATGAATTCATTCCGTTCCGCAGTCTTTGTTCTGTGGCCGCTGGGGAAGGAGAAGCAGGTGCAGGTGGCCCCCGGGTGCATCTCCAAACTCACCCACATCCTGCTCATGTCACTCAATTCATTTTTGTATCTCAGGGAGTCCTTCAGGACCTGGGGAGGGAACAAAACAGCTGATGAGAGAAAAGAAAACAACGGGACAAAGGATGGCGTAAGACGGGGCTGGGGTGGGCAGAAGGCCAGACCAGACAGTCCACCTCTAATCAGCCTAAAGGCCAGGAGAGGGGCACCTGGATGGCTCAGTCCTTAAGCTTCTGCCTTTGGCTCAGGTCATGATCCCAAGGTCCTGGGATCGAGTCCCGCATCAGGCTCCCTGCTTGGCAGGAAGCCTGCTTCTCCCTCTCCCACTCCCCCTGCTTGTGTTGCCTCTCTCGCTGTGTCTCTCTCTGTCAAATAAATGAATAAAATCTTTAAAAAAATAATAATAAAAGGCCAGGAGAAGGGGGCACCTGCCCCTCTCTGTGCCAGAGTAAACAGCGCCCCTTTTGCCCCAGGCGATCCCCCTTTCCCCACATGGTTCCCTGGCCCCCTGGCCATCCCCTGCAGCCCCAGAACTCACGTTTGGGTGTCCATCTCGGAGGAGTTTGTGAAACACGTGGCAGAACTTCCAGCAGAGGACAGCGTTGCTAGAGAGAGGCAGCCGGTTGACCACAGACCAAAAGGTCTGCGCCCCTTTCTCATGGTGGGTGCCCAGTATGCACGGTGAGGGAGGGTCATGGAAAACACGGCAAGGATGGGCCTTTTCCAATTTGTACAGCACTGGGCCAGCGGCAGTCCTGGGTTGCCTTTAGTGGGTAGAAGCTTTGGCTGGCATCAGGGCTCTGCTGTGGGAGGCAGACTCTGCCCTTCCCCTGGGTTAGCCTGAGGGGGGGATGGGGCCTTTGGGGGAATAATGACAGCTCATATTTTAGCGACACATTACGGTGTCTCAAAGTTCTTTCTTATCCAGTCTTCAGACGCAAGGGCATGAGGGGCCCTGGCCCTGGTGGGGACACCTCGGCTCCTCTTCCAAGCAGTACCTGACTCCTCCCCCAATAGGCACTCTGCTCTTTTCTGTGATTTCTTTATTGAAGGATAATCGGCATTGATCTCGGGTCAGATCCATAATCGTACATTCATTTCTGGTATCCGACATAGTTCTTGGACAACCTCACATAGCTATGGTCCGTCACCAGGTGACACCATTACATACCAATGACTCTATTCCCGGTGCCGTACCTTGCACCACCCTGATTTAGTCATTCTGTAACGGGAAGCATTTTCCCAAAACTTAAAATGACTGTTACACTTCACCCCTTCCATGAGCCTTCCTGGTCTCATTCAGAGGCACACGCATCTCCCAACACCTTGAACTCGCTCTGTGTGGGATCCTGGGGCCACATCCGTCTGAGATCCAATTCCAAATGCACCCACGGACCCCAGCCATGATGTGCACATAATAAACGTCCATCTAGTCTCACGTGATTTTAAGTTAGCGCTCACATGGGCCTCACACACCCAGCAACTGCGCACCGTCAAGTCCAAGTGCAGGTCTTTCCCCAGAACTACAGGCTCCTTTGCCAAGACTCAGGTAAGAAGGAGGGGTGCCACGCAGGACAGAAAGACTTGCCTCGGGTCAGAAACTCTACGACTCATCCAGAACACACAGCCGTTCTGCTTCCCGGCTGGAAGGTATCACTGAGTTCCTTCCCCAGACTAAAATTTGCATTTCGAGGTGGAGGGGCGGGCTTGAACCCAGACTTCGGGGTCTGGAAGCTGACGTCAGCTTTAGGTCTTAGAGGGATTTCTGAAATAATGGCACAGTCTCCCCTGAAGCAGAGCCGCCTCGGGCTAGATGGAAGCTGAGAGGAGAGAGGGACAGCTCCCAACCCCTCTCCTGGGCTGACGTCTCAGGGCAGACTGTGGTTACTTTTCCAAAGCCGGAGCAAGTGCAGAGTTAGCCAGGCACTGTGACCTTGAAAGACGCAAGGAGACCTTTCTGTCCTTTGATTTCCTAAGCATTTTAATGCACCCACTGCGTATCAGGCACTATAAAAGACACTCAGGGATATAAAAAAAAATAAATAGATAAGACTCAGTCCCTAGTCCTCTGGGAGTAGATACACGGTGGGGGCGGGCAGGGGGGCAGGTAGGCACCCGGGATCAGTGGCTATCTGAACAGCACTTCTGACGTCAGACTCCCAAATGCTTATTCAGCTGGGATTGAGAGTGGCTGACGGTCTCCAAAAAAAATCAATAAAGAATAAATGTTTTGTGATATCTTTAGGCTTTAAAATCCTGCCCTTCAGAGTTGAGCCTTTTAACATTTAATCCACCTCCTAGAAATGGTGACGCAGAGAAATTCACAGAAGGTGAGAGTGGGAACGTGAGACCTTTGAGATCTTCTTTGGCCAAGTCTTTCATTTGACAGACAAAGGGACAAAGGCTCATGGAGACCCCGCTGGACCCACCAGAGCGAGCCGGACTGCTGCCTAGGTGGGATTCCAGAACCGTATTGTGGTACCCCTTCCGTCACTCCGGGTAGCCTCCCTGGGAGGGTCTGATGTGTCCCGAGCACACGGACCTCTGACAACCATCTCTTATTTCATGTCTCAATCGGACGGATCAGTATTCTTAGCAGACAGGGGTCAGGACCTGGTCTTCTCCCCCTAAGAAAGTCAACTGGGGCTTTTCTTGACTCGGTAAAGCAAGGGGACTGTGCCTTTCTGGGGATAAAAGGGCAAAGTCTAACTAGGCTCATGGTCAGGCCAGGTTTCTGGGGTACCTAGAGCCCCCATCCTGCAGCAAAGCCCTAAAGTCCAACCAAAGTATCTTCCTACCAATAAAGAGCAGGACGTGCTGTTAGCACCACTTCCTGGCGGCCTGCCATGGGCCCATGGGCTGGGCATCCCGCTGGTGGGGCGGGGCTCCTCTGGTCAGGGAACTGGGAGGGTCTCCTCCAGCGGCCGAGGTGGGATGGCCTCCACATGAGCTGTTCTGACCCGGCTGTGTCACTGCCACCATGATGAGCCCGGGCAAGCGGCAGCTGTTCGTCCTAGACAGAAGCCCAGCCTCCGCTGGCCCTGGGCTGCACCCTGCTCTGCCCCGGTTCTCCGGTAGCCTCGCCATTGCAACTCTGGGGGTCAGCCCACCAGCTCCCTCAAGGGCAGATCCCAAGGGATCCAACAACCAGGGTGCGGCCCGTACTTCCCTCCCAAGCCACACCCCACGAGGGTGGCTGCCCAGGGCCTAATAAGGCATGGGTAGGGGGGCGGCGTGGTTGGGGGCTGAAAACCTCCAAGCCACCAGCTCCCTAAGCTGCCTTGAGGGTCCTGTCTTCTCCCTTGCTGACTGGGGGGGATCCAGCTCACACAGGTGGCTCTAATTCCCATGGCTGAGCCCCGGTGCTGGCCTATGGCAGCCCAGACCACTGACGGGCTCTGAGCTAGGAGAAGGGGAGATAATCATGCTCCCGTGGGGGTGGTCCGTGTAGCCCCTACGGGCCAAGTGCAGGGTCTGGAGTGCTATGACGATCCCTCCTGGACCCCTAGGAAATCTCTCAAAGGGAAGTCCCAAGAGGGGCGGGGTCCTTGGTAAACTGTACAGAGCTGAGCTCGGAGGTGGCTTCGGTCCCCCCGCCCCGATGAGCTGTGGTCTCAAAGGCCAGCTGCTGCCCACCGAGGCTGCTCGAACCTGCAGGAGGCCTGGCCACTGTGGGGGTTCCCCTTTCCGCAGCTGAGCAAGGACACCTCGCCCTGACCTCAGTCCCCACCATTTGACCCGCCTCGGGGTTGGTCTTCCAAGCAACATCCAAAAGGATATTTCTGGCGTGTTTTTCCTTTACAGCCACTTCCTGCGTATTAATGGCCTTATTGATGCTGACAGTCTGAAAAACAAGAGAGGGGGAGGGGAGAGGAGGCTGAGATGAATATGCTTCTAGAGTGTCAGAGACCCTCCCAGGCACCCCACCCCTTTCTCTCCCTGCCATGACTTCTCCCCAGCTCCCCGAGGACCCCTCTGCCCCATGGCCCCCATACAGGCAGGGCCCCCAGTGGGGGGCAGAGATGGGCAGCGCTCCCAGGCCAGCTGGCCCAGGCTGTCCTAAGGCAGCGGGCTTTGCTGCCTGGCATTGGCTGTGCCCAGCTGCTGTGCCTGCCTGCCACTCATTCACTTGGCACAACAACATGGCAATTAGAGCCCGCACAAAGGGATGCCTTTCATCCCCCAGGGAAACATTATTTCTCCGGGAGCAGGAGGAAGAGACGCTGAGATCAGGGAGCGGCTGTGGCCCAAAGGCCATCCAGCCGCCCTTCTTTCACCGCTAGAACCTTCCACGGACACTTCTTCCCTAGCTAGCCCAGGACTGCAGGGGTCACTCTCACCTCTCACTTTCCCCACTCCTGGGTCTCTTCCAACCCTAACCAAATTCTCTCTTATTCCCTTACTTAAAGTGCATTAAGAATATTCACTCCTTTCCAGCTGTGTTAAAAATCCTAACTCTCTTTGGAAGGTAGCAAATCGTGTGTACACACGAATACAGTTTAACACAAACACACGAACGGGATTGTGTCACGTCGGCTGTTTAAATATAGGTGTTTCCCTTTTCCTGTTTTGCTGTGCTTCTCCTTCCATAGATGGTATTCCACACTGAGCCATGCGAATGTGCTGTGCGTCTCACGCACGCGCACACACATACACACAGACACGTGCGTGCACACACACATGCACACACCACTACCTACCGAAGGGGTCAGTTCTGCCACTGTTCTCTAGAAATGGGATCGCCAAGTACAGACTTTTCTACATCCTGCTTTTTCAACTGCAAATATGTCATGAAAAATTCTCCAAGCGGGATGGCAAGATTCTAGCCCGTTCTTTAAAGAGACAGCATACTGTTCTATGGTGCAGGACAGTTTTGCATTGGTTTTTTTAAAATTATTTATTTAAAGATTTTATTTATTTGACAGAGAGAGAGAGCAGCAGCAGGAGAGGGAGAAGCAGGCTCCCCACTGAGCAGAGAGTCCGATGTGGGGCTTGATCCCAGGACCCTGGGATCATGACCTGAGCCGAAGGCAGAGGCTTAACCTAATGAGCCATTCAGGTACCCCTGTATTGTTTTGTTTTGTTTTTTAACCATTTTAGTCAACATGCTTATACATGTATCCTTATTAATCGATGCCTTCGTTTCCAGCAGGTAGATTCCTAGGAATGGGATACACAGGGTCAAAGCGTGTTGCTTTTTCTTTTTTTTTTTTTTTTAAAACTTCTCATTATGGAAAGATCCAAACCGACAAACACGGAGACTAATCCAATCAGCATTCACGCAGTCCCCAGCATCAGCCTTTATGAATGTCCAGCCACACTGCCTTCCTTATCGACAAGGGTTCGCAAATATTTTCTGTAAAAGGCCAGTTAGTAGATATTTTACCCTTTGCAGGCTACATGGTTCTCCCGAAGTCCGCTTTTCCACCGCAAGTCCTCCATTCTGCAGAAGCCGGAGCACAAAAGGGAGCCTCACACATACTGAACAAATATGTAGCAGAATGAGCGGGGCTGCATTCCAAGAAAACTGTATACACAAAACCAGGCGGCGGGACTTGGCTGGTGCCTGTGAGTGTGCTGACCCCTGCTTTCTACCATCAACCACTTGAACCCCTTGCACCTTGAATTACTTGAAGTAAAGTCCCAGACATTACATCATTACATCATTTTACTAGTAAACAGTTCAGAATGAACCTCTTGAGGAAAAAAAAAAAAAAGGAATACTTACAAATTAACCATAATACCATTATCACACCTAAAATTAGAAGGGTACTTCCTTAATATCATCAAATGGTTAGGCAAGGAACACATTTCTCTCTTGTGTCGAAACAGAAAAACTTTCTTGCCCTTGGACTCATCAGGAGTCCAGCAAGGTCGCTGTCTTGCTTTACTGAAGAGGCCCTCGTGGTTCACATTTCCACCATGGACAAAAGCATCCCCGCACCCCAGTTTTTGCTGGGCTTATGGGTATGGTGACGTTGCGCTGTGACTTTATTTTGTATTTTCTGGACTGCTAGTGAGTTCTGAATACTTCCTTACACGCGCTCCCAGTTGCGGACTGCCTTACGTAGTTAAGGACAATCGCCGGCCTTAGATCGCTCCTCCTGCCCCTAGATTATGCGGGTAGATGCCGACACTGTCCTCTAAGGGTTTCACTGTTAGTTCTTTCACACTGGAGTCTTTATCTGGAAAAAATACATATCTACGTACATCTGTATATACACGTTGTACAAAATAGATTATTTCTAGACTTTTCTAGGATATGTTCTTTTACATCTGGTTTGCTCCTGAAGTCTGCTTTTCCACATAATTTTTTTCTCTCTACAGACTTAACTCTTCAATATTAAACTCTGTTGTGGGTTGACCCGTATCTCCCCAAAAAAGATGTGTTCGTGTCCAAATCCCCTAGTACCTAACAATGTGGACTTATTTGGAACTAGGGTCTTTGCAGATGGAATTAATTAAGATGAGGCCATAATGGGTTAGGGTGGGTCCTAAGTCCAGTATGACTGCTGTCCATGTGAAGGCCACGTGAAGACACACGGACAGAGAGGCACACGGGAAGACGGCATGTGAAGACAGAGGCAGAGATTGGAGCGAATCACCTATAGACCAAGGAATGTCAAGGATGGCCGGTTACCACCAGAAGCTAGGGAGAGGCAAAGAAAGATTGTTCCCTGGAGCCTTCAGAGGGATCCCGGCTGCGGATGGACCTCTGGCCAAAGCCCCTGCATTTACTGGGGCCCTAAGAGGGTGCCTGCATTCCGTATGGAATTATAAGGGGCATAAAAAGGTTAAATGACAACAGACATGGTAAGGGGCCGAACTGGAGGTGGTCAAGGGTTAGGGGGTTCACAGAGGCAGTCAGTAGTATGGGCTGCGGGGAGGAGGAGAAACCCGTGTTAGCCAGACATGCTAGAAACCACGCCAGGGCCTCCAGGGGGGGCCTCCTGGTGGCCGGGGTTTAGATTAATTCCACAAATATTTCTTTATACTGACTGACGACACCTTGCCCAAGCTTGGCATCATTATGAGCCTTGCTCACAAAAATAAGAAAACCCAACACCTTAACAGTCCTTTCAACAACATAAAATAACGTATCACGAGCCTGGAGCCGTAGGTCCCCTATGTGATTGCGTTGGCTGAAACCTGAAAACGTTCTGTGCTCTAACGTTGACAGGAGGGAGAAGCCCCTGGAAACTGTGATACGGCTCCTGGAAGACCTTTCAAAGGAAGGAGGAGGAGACCTGTCCCAGGTGCTGTAATTATCCGTGCAATTTACCTACTTCTCTCATTTACGCCTCATTCAAACTAAGTGGCATTTGATTCTTCCACAGGAAAGCCGAACACCTAGCCTGGGGTCATGTTGTTGGGTTTCAACCTTGGTCTGCTGGATCCTTAAGCCTGGCTCTAAACCTCCGTGACAGCTCTGGGCTGTGGAGGGGCTGGCCGTCTAGGGGGCTGGGTCTAGGTCAGGGTCACAGAGGACGGGCCACTGGGGACAAGGAGGAAATGCTTGGAGCAGGCTGTGTGGCAGGAGGGCAGCATGGAGGCAAGGGAGGGATGGGGATGGGGATGGAGCCAGAGGGGGAGGTGGCACCGGGTGTGGAAGGGCGGTGGGCTTCTGGGTGGGTAGGAAGGGCCAGCGGGGGTGAGAGGAAGAGGACGGAGCCCGCCAGAGGAAGCTAGTGACAAGAGAGAAATGAAGGAGTAAACCCTCACCAAAATGACAGAAATTAAAATGCAAAGAGCCCAACAGAAGGTGGGCCCTAGAATGAATTTCTTTCCTCTTTTTAAGATTTTTATTTATTTATTTTGAGAGAGAAAGAGAGGGCGTGCGGGGATTGGGGGTGAGGGGGGCAGAGGGAGAGGGACACAGAGTGTAGAAGCCCGATGCGGGGATCGATCCCATGAGATCATGACCTGAGCCCAAACCAAGAGTCAGATGCTTAACCGACTGAGCCCCCCGGGGCGCCCCTCTAAAGTGAATTTCATGAGATTGGCCAATAGGAGCTCCCAGGTAGGGGAGACACAGCAGAGGTCCCTCCCAGCAGAGGGAGAGCATCAAAGATGCTGCAGAGATTGTGAGTGTAGACAGGTAGGACCAGAGGAAGCCTGTCTCAGGCTGAGGGGACCCTATAAGTCAAGGAGGAGGCCAGGAGGGTTCTGGGTGAGAAAAAGCCATTTTTAAAAGGATGAGGAAGTGAAGGAGCTGTGGTTCTGATCGCCACGAGAATGGCAGCTAAGGAGTGCTTGCTACCAGCCCCTGTGCTAATAACAACCATTTTTGATGAATGCTCTCCTTAAAGTCTTCTAACCCTACATTCTCCAAGTAGGGGAGTATTAGTATTAATCACCTCCATTTCACAGACGAGGAAACCGTGGCTTATAAAGGCTAAGTATCTTGCCTAAGGCCCCTCTGCCAGCGAGTGACGAGTGAAGACTCAGACTCCATGATGTCAGAGCCCAGGCTCTGAGTCGCAATGCCCACACTAGACACAGTCCTCCATGCCAGGGACACAGAATCAGAATCCCAGTGATTTCCACAGGCTGGAAAAACGGCTTAAATTTCCCAAGATGCAACCCAGTAGGGTATAAAGGAGATTTGCTATATTTAGACCTAACTCTCTGGCACAGGGGAGACAGGACTCATATCAGCACTTGTGAAAGGAGTTAGGTGTTTTATTTGGCTGCTAACTTATTATAACTAACTAAGTGACACCATGATGGGGTTGATCAAAATGCAGATCTGAGGTCTGGGTGTATTAAAAGGAGTATAGTGTTCAGAATGAGGGAGGGGATGGTTCCAACTCTAGGCAGGATCAATTCACCCATGAAATGCTGTTCAGTTTAAGGCTTTAGACACTATGGGAAAAACTGTTTGACAGAGTAGACCACTTCTAGGAGAGGATGACCTGGATTGGGAAGAACCCAGGAACTGAGGAAAATTGAGAGGAATATCAACATTCTGAAGGGTGGTCACGTGGAAGGAGGAAAGACTCCAAGGATCAAACCGAGACCGACAGGTAGAAGTATATAGTGGCCACTTTTGGACGTAAAGCCATCTCGTGAAAGAGAGAATTCCCCATTAGAAGTATATAGGCAGACGCATGGCAACCTCTCCTCAAGGTTACTGTGGAAAGGACTGATAGGCTCAGGCTGGATTTGACGATTTGGGGGTTTCTTCCCCTTTTTTAGACTCTGTAAAGGCCCTTCAGACGATGGAGGGCTTTGGATATCAGGATAAAACATCCTCCTGGGTGTGAGGGGTCACCTCTTCAGTGCCCTAAGGAAAGCGTGGAACAATTTCCGTGTATACATACAGTCACAGCCCCCAGGACAAGTCCAGGCCACCGACAAAGGGCCTCGCCTGGCACTGGGCTGTGGAATGAAGTTTCTGCCCAAACCAACAGCTACAAGACATCCACACGCCCTGCCTGCCCTAGTGAGGACAGCCCCAGACCCCTCTCCTGCAGCTCTCGGGAGCTCCCACTTTACTGCAGGGGACGTGCCCCGGGTTCCCCGACCAACGCTTCTCCACACACAAGTGCCCCGGGGGAGGGCCCGGCCCACGGGTGTAGGCGGGCTGCCCGGTTTCTGAGCCTCAGCATTCTGGGCTCGTAAAGGCAGGCTGTGGGTCCTCCACGGCCCTTGGGACATCAGACTCGGGGAAGCTGCCAGGGCACAAGCTCCAGGCTCTGACGAGTTTCCAGTACTTCTGGAAGACTTTATGCCCAGGACAGCAGCCCACGTCACACGCACTTTCCATTTCCTTCCACATTCCAAATCCCACCCATCTTCCCAGGGCAGACCAAACTTCACCAACCCATACACCGGCCAGGCCACTCCGACTAACAATTTCTGCTTTCCTACTTTCTTTTTTTAGATGTATTTATTTATGAGACAGAGCAAGAGAGAGCATGAGCGAGAGAGCGAGGGAGCAGGAGGAACAGAGGCAAAGAGGCTCAAGCAGACCCCACAGTGGGCGGGGAGCCAGACGCGGGGCTCGATCCCACGACCCCAAGGTCAAGACCTGAGCCAGAACCAAGAGCCAGACGCTCGACCAACGGAGCCACCCTAGGTGCCCCTCCTACTTTCTTTTTGAATTTCCAATTCCAGCGTTTGACAGTGGTACGTCACTTTACCTCCCCGGCGAGATTAATTTAATTCTGAGGGTCAGGACCTGCCTCTTTCCCTTGTGGACCCACGGCCGCTAAGGCCGGGGCAGGGTCTTAATCCATCATCGGATTCCCTAGGACTGACTGCTTCCCAGGGCTCCCCCTCTGAAAAGCACCAGGTATGGGATGATTCGTGGTGTCTTGAGAAAATCTGCTCCCACTCCCACCCACCCTGGGACTCTCTCTGAAGGAAATCGTCAGGTTCTGAACCGGGCAATGCCTGCGGGGACCCTCCGAGGGCCGAGGGTGGGAAGTCGGGGCTCGATTTCTCACCTCCGGTCTAGGTTAGAGAACATCCTCTGAGAACAGGCTGTGCTCCAGATTTCCCTGGAGTCACACAGGACCTACGACCACGCAGAGGGCCCCTGAAAGAGCGGCATTGTACACAGCTTCCTGGCCCAGCTGGCCCCTGTGTCCCATGCTGGTTCCGGAGAGCCAATTACCAGCAGGCGCCGCGGGAAGGGTGACTTTCTCCCAGCCCCTCCCCACTCTCCCCTGCCCCCTCCTCCCCTCCTTCAGGGCAGCCTTGGCCAGGCTGCAGCCCATGGAAAAGCGTGGGGGCCCTGCTTCTGCTGGGCACGTCCGGTCCCGCACACAGCGCCTGGCAGGGGCCCCGCGCTCGGGCTGGCTCGCAAAGGTTCCACCGCAGGGCCCAGCCGAGAGGATGGGTGGGAGGTCAGGGTGTCAGGTCCTGAAGCGAGGGACTGGTAGGGCCCCTGCCCCGGCCACCTGGAGGGAAATGTGAGACCAGGCGGGGTAGAAGGGGAAAGGAGAAAGCGAGATGGAACAGAGGGAGAGAAAGTAAATGCAAAGAGCGACCGGAGCGCAGGGGGCTGAGCGAAGGTGCAGGTGGCATGTGCCAATGGCCTGGGGGATGACCGCCCCCTCGGAGGGCTGGGGGCCGGGGACACCGTACAGTGTGCTTCCCGGTGTTAGGAAGCCTGAGGCAAACAGACCAGAAGAATAAGCCTTTCAACATGAACAACTTGGCTAGGGGGTTGGGGGGGAACAGGGTCTCATCCTTCTCCCAACTAGCCTGTGTCCCTGGGCCCAGCTCGGCCAACACAGGGCAGGGCAGAATGGGGCCCTCTGGGCAGTCAGCCCCGCCTGGGAAGGACATGGCCAGACACCGGGGACAGACAGAAGGCAGGGAGGCCGCGGCGGCACATCCTGGGAAAGGCAGGCACAGCTTCCATTCGTGGCCAGGACGTCGAGCCTTGACAAGGACGGCAGCGTTCAGAACCAAGGTGAGGTCACAAGAGCCTGGGGGAAGGCCAGTTGAGGCACAGAAGAGGAAACGTGGCCTTCCACAGAGGGCGCGCCCTCAGCACCAAGACGTCCCTAGTCTTGGCTGTGGTACTGGACAGCTGGTGTCCCACAAGTCCTTTTAAATACCCTCCCCGGCTTTTTAAAAAAGATTTTATTTATTTATTTGAGAGAGAGAGCCAAGAGAAAGTGCGAGCAGGGGGAGAGGCAGAGGGAGAGAGAGAAAGAGAGAAGCAGGCTCCCCGCTGAGCAGGGAATCTGATGCGGGGCTCGATCCCAGGACCCCGAGACCATGACCTGAGCCAAAGCCAGATGTTTAACCGACTAAGCCACCAGATGCCCCTGAAATCTATTCTTGATCAGAAATCACAACAGAGACGTCAGTGGTATTGTCAGCAGACGAGCAGCAAAGCAGAGCCCCTAGCAGGCCCATGTTGCTCGGGAATTTGCTTCTGATCCCCGCTTCGGCCTGGAAGACAGGGAATCCGACCCCTTATTTTCTCAGTCCAGCTGCTCAAGGGAGCCCAGGCAAGAACAGGTGAGGCCAGGATTGCAACCCCGTCCGTCTCCCCACACAGTGCCCTCAGAAGCTCCCAGCAGCCCAAGACCAGCCAATGCCGTCTCCCTGCCTGCCTCACTTTCCACCCCGACACCTGGTTGCCTGGTTTCTTTGGTGGCTCCTCGCTTCTGCCAGCACGCCCAGCCACGGATTTCTCTCCCAGACCCCTCCAAGGGTCTCTCCCAGACCCCTCCAAGGCCTTTGCCTCCCCGTGCTCCCATCCCGGAATCTGTCATGCTGTCTTTCCCAGCCCAACCCCTCTGCTACTTTCCGCTCCTCTGCCTCCACTCAAGCCCAAACCACGATGATGTCCCCCACTGGGCCACTGAAATATCCTCCCAGATGGACGGGTCCTCCCCAAGCTACTCTGCACCCAGCGGTCGGAGTGATCTCTGTACCTCGCATGAGCTCACGCCCCGGCTCAGCCCCGGCCACCCCGCTCCCACGCAGCCAAGCGTCTGTTCCTGCTGTCCCTCTACTTACGCCCCAACCACACAGCTGCCTTTTGTTTGTCAAACGTTTCCTTTTTAAAAAAGATTTTATTGATTTATTTGAAAGAGACAATGAGCGAGAGAGGAGAGTACACAAGCCAGGGGAGGGGCGGGGGGGCGGGGAGGAGCAGAGCAGGGAGCCTGCCTTGGGACTTGATCCCAGGACCCTGTGATCATGACCTGAACCAAAGGCACAAGCTAAACAGACTGAGCCACCCAGGCGCCCCATCCCTCAAACGTTTCTGGTTCTTTCTGTCTCTCATGCTCTTTACGGCGGGAAGGATCTTCCTCCCGTCTGTGAGGCTAGCTTTCCCTCCGTCTACAGGCTGTTCAAGCACCATGTCCCAGGCAGCCTAGGGCACCTCCCCACCCTTGCCCTGCAGTATCTCTTTACCACAACTCACGACTACCCTAGTGACTTCCTACAGAGCCTCTTATCACAACCTGAAATGCCCTCATTTGTTGCTTTGCTTGGTGTCGCTCCCCACAAGGGCAGGGGCTGTGTTAGCCTGCCGTTCCCCTCAGGGAGCACACACTGTGCCCGGCGCTCAGACAGGCTGATGGCGGAAGGCCTTGTCTGCCCCGTCCTCTCCAAGCAGACCTCCTCGTCAGGGCTCGATACCATGTGCGCGCCCTTCTCCCATCGAGGATGCCGCATCCTCCTTCCTCTGAGTCCATCACTGCTCTTCCGTTGGAAATCTTGCTGGGGTACCTGGGTGGCTCAGTCAGTTAAGTGTCTCACGCTTGATTTCCGCTCAGATCATGATCTCAAGGTCGTGAGAGGGAGCCCCACATCTGTCTCCACACTCGGTGCGGCGCGTGCTTAATATTCTCTCTCTCTCCCTCTAAAGTAAATAAAACCTTCTAAAAAAAAAGGTGAGAAGTTTAAAAAAATATTAATCACTTTTGTAACTGGTGGGGTGTACAAAAACCTGTGTTGGGAGAAGGGGGGTGGCCAGGAGGGTGGGGCACCCATATACAGCCAAGGAACCCGGTGCTCACAGTGGAAAACACTCGTGGAAGCAACCAAGGTGTTCTTCCAAGTAGCAGTGGACAAACAGGCCATGATCTCCTCACTTCAGTCTTTTTAAGGGAAGGAAATCCTGCCACGTACTACAGCATAGACGAACCCGGAGGATATGATGCTCCGTGATGTTAGGCAGACACAAAAGGATGGTTACTGTTTGATTCTACGTTATCAGAGATACCTAGAGTAGTCAAACTCGAAGAGACAGAGAATGGTGGATGCCAGGGGCTCAGGGGGTTTGAGTTGGGGAGCAGCTGCCAGAGATGGGGTTTCCTTTCGGGGGGACAAAAACATTCTGAACTTAGATAGTGACGGTGGTTGGACGATGCCGTGAGTGCCCTAAATGCTGCTCGATTATACACTTCAAATTGGGTAAGATGGTGAATCCGAGGTTTTGTGTAAGATAATTTAAGGTTTTATTTATTCATTTATTTGAGAGACAGCACGGACACGTGCACGTGCATGCACAGGGATGGGGGAGAGGGGTAGGGAGAGCAGACTTCCCACCCAGTGCAGAGTCCGACGCGGGGCTCGATCTCACAACCCTGAGATTATGACCTGAGCCAAAATCAAGAGTCAGATGCTTATCCAACTGAGCCACCCGGGCGTCCCCTAATTTTTTTTAAAAGGTTTTATTTATTTATTTGACAGAGAGAGATCACAAGTAGGCAGAGAGGCAGGCAGAGAACAGAGAGAGAGGGGGAAGCAGGCTCCCCGTGGAGCAGAGAGCCTGATGCGGGGCTCGATCCCAGGACCCTGGGATCATGACCTGAGCCGAAGGCAGAGGCTTTAACCCACTGAGCCACCCAGGCGCCCCTCCCGCCCCCTTTTTAAGTGGGAAACCCTGAGAAATCCTGACTTTGACTGATGCCTGTCAGAGGTAGTGCTGGGCCACCGGCCAGGCTCTAGGACCACGAGCTCTGCAAGCCTAGCCGGGCCTTCTGCACAGCCTGGGACGGACGATCGGTGCGGCGGGACCACCCTGCCTCGGTGTGCGGTGCCGACCTAGGTGCTGCTGGACGACACAGGCTGAAGGAAAGTGGACCCTGCCATCCAGGAGTTAACTGTCTGAAGGGAGCTGAGGACCATCCTCCCTCCTCTTCCTGTTCTTTCTCTCCCTCTCCTCTGACTGTGCAATTTCAGCAACGCTTTACGGAAACAAACACACAAAAAACCCCAGTACTGGTGTGCAAGCTACTTATGCCTACGTCTCAGTGGCCAAGCCTGAGGAGTGGTAGCAGAAAGCGAAAGCCAAAATGCGATGAAACTTCCAGAAAACGTGCAGGACACCCAAAGGGGCAGTCTTATGACATGAAAAGCAAAAGAACAAGAAAGGAGGGGCGTACTGCTTTTGGCCAGTGGTGCACTGTGGATGAGAGACTGTATTCTCTGTCCAGAAGGATCTTTGAACTGAAAAAGGCAAAAAAAGCAATGAAAGGGAAAACCCAAGGTGAGCGAGGAGACTGTCAGAGAGCCCCCGGTACTGAGTTAGCGTGAGTAGCACACAAGGACGAAGGGAACAAGCGAAGGTGGTGTGCCCTCTAGATTCTAGGGCGATATTTCAGAAAAATCGAGTAGGTGGGGTGTGTGTCTGAATTTCCAGCATCAAGGCACTTAATAGAAGTTGCTTATAACATCTCGTAGACAAGGACAAGAAACTAGAGGACGCCAGGGTTGCGAACCGCTAACCAGCAGTCGAATGCGGCCAGCAGCCTGTGTATGTGTGTGTGGCCTGAGAGCTGAGGTCGGTTTTCACATTTTTGAAGGAAAGAGGAGGAAGAGAGGGAGAAGAGGAAGCAACAGCATCTGGCCGCAAACCCGAAAATGTGTACTGTCTGGTCTTTTGCAGGAGAAGGTTGCCCGTCCCAGGGCTAGACAGGGAGAGCTGGGAGGGTAGCTGTCCGTGTTTGCGGGTGCTGACTAGTGGCTACCGTCACGTTGGCGTAAGGTGAGCTGGAGTCCCAGACCTGTGTCCTCCCCTGTGCTTACTGGAAAGAAAGAGGCATCCAGAAGGCAGAGCGACGGAGCTAATGTGTCGGGGTGACCACGGAAGGGTGTGACCGTGGGTGATTCCAATCGCATGCGGTCGGACAGTAGGTTCCCTCTTAACCTCCCGCAGATTCGCTGAGTTAACACTATGATGTGGCCTCTATCATAAAATTCAAGACGCTAGTTTCATTTTGAGCTACATTAACAGAATTATAGGATCGAGAACAAGAGGCAGTCCTTGGTTTTATGGCTTTCAGCGGCACTTGGGAGTACGGACTCATCCCACCATGCGCCTGACATCCCTCGGGGCACCAGACCCCACTTGCAGCTCCGGGCACCCCGTCCAAGAGGAATACTGATAATGTCGGCGGGTGCAAAGCAAACCGGTGAAGAAAGAGAACCACGCAAGGTCAGATAAGAGAACAGAAATCAGGGCAAAGGGGTGGCAAAGTGGGCCAAGAAAGGGCACAGAGGTGTTTAAATATCCCAACCCCCAGCGCCTGGGGAGTGGAGGGCCTCAGGGCTCCAGCACAACCCCGCAGTGAGGACTAAGAGAAGCTGTGTTCTGTGTCCATCATCCTCCAAAATGGAAAGGACTCCAGCGTCCTTCAACCTGGGGACGAGTGAACAAGGCGCTACAGCCACACCCCGAGAAGCCACACCCCGAGAAGCTACTCGCATAGAAGGGGAAGGGCAACCGATTCATGCCAACAACATGGGTGACTCTTCCAAGTATGATGTCAAGTGACAGACGCTAGACTCAAAAGGCTACAGACTGCAGAATTCCATTTATAGGACATTCTGGAGAAGTCAGAATTAGAGGAATTAAAAAGAAAAAATCCAGGTCACTGGTTGCCAGGGGCTGAGCGGGAGGAGGCTGGGATGGTTACAGAGGTGCGTGAGGGGATGTGAGGGAGGAGAGTCCTACCCTAAGTCTCAATTCTGTGGAGGTTACCAAATGGCACGAGACTGCTGAAACCCAGAGAACTGGACCCTAACAACGGTGACTTTGATGGCATAGCAATTATATTTCAACAGACATGGCTGTAAAGATAAAGAAAGCAAGTTCAGTGAAAGGCGAACTGGAGACTTTGGTAGGAGGGCCCTGATGCTTGGCCTGGGTGTTCAGTGGTTAGAGGAATGTGGACACAAGATGGTCTTCCGGGCGCCCTATGTCTTCTGAGCCCGTGATGCTGGGAGGAACGGAGGAATGGAGGAACGAGGGAAGGAGACTGAGAAAAAACAGGCAGCGAGGCAGGAGGGGAGTCGAAGGGTGGGGGTTACCCCTCTTCGTGAAGAGAGTGTGTCAAACAGTGCCGCAGGGGCAGGTGGGTGAGGACCGAGAATGAGCCACCGCAGGTGACATCACTGGGGACCAGGGCCAGAGCCACTGCGGGTGAGCAATGGAGGCAAACGTCCGTGCAGGGAGGAGAGGACAGAGGCAGAGCGGGAGGCAGTCCAGACACATGACCATCCCTCCTTCCCAGGGCCGGGCAGCTCGGCTCTGGGCATGTGCTCCTCAACACCAGTCTCCCCTCCAGGCCCCCCGCACCGTGCTCCCATTGGAGTGGCGGGTCCAACGCTGGTTCTCCTTCCCCAGACAGGGTCCTGTGGGTGCAGAGAACACAGAAGCCCAGGAACTTTCCAGAATGAAGGCAGAGGGGTTGCAACAACCATCTCTTTTGCCAGAGCCTTGATTTACCGCACTTTGCTTTACTGCTTCACAGACACTGCAATTTTTTTTTTTTTAAAGAAATTGATGGGTTAGGGGTGCCTGGGTGGCTCAGTGGGTTAAAGCCTCTGTCTTCGGCTCAGGTCATGATCTCAAGGTCCTGGGATCGAGCCCCGCATTGGGCTCTCTGCTCAGTGGGGAGCCTGCTTCCTCCCCTCTCTCTCTCTGCCTGCCTCTCTGCCTACTTGTGACCTCTGTCTGTCAAATAAATAAATAAATAAAATCATAAAAAAAAAAAAGAAATTGATGGGTTTTAAAAAAAAGTTAAGAAATTGATGGATCTGTGACAGCTCTGTGTCAGGCAAGTCTATCACCATCGTTTTCCCAAAAGCACTTGCTCACTTGGTGTCTCTGGTGACGTTTTGGGGTTTCTTGCAATGTTTCAAGCTTTTTCATTATAATTATATGTATTAAGGGATCTGTGATCAGCAATCGTGACTCGCTGAGAGCTCAGATGATGGTTAGCATTTTTGACAATAATGTAACTATCATTAAGGTATATACATTTTGTTGTTAGACATAATGCTATTGCCCACTTAGCAGACGAAAGCATGGCGTAACCATAACTTTCACATGCCCTGGGGAGCGAACACGTCACCTGACCCTGCTTTAATGCGATATTCGAGTTACTGCGGTGGTCCGGAACCCAGCAAACCTGCAGTATCTCAAGCTGAGCCTGCGCCCTCCCTTCATCTCTGAAAATGATCTAGGATGCTCGCGAATCCTGGGAAGGGCCCTTCCTCTTTCTACACAAGACCCCTCTCCCGTCTGCCCCTTGATACTAGTCCCGAGGCTCCTTTTACTCCAAGGGACAAAGTGAGAGCCCAGTCCCCCACCTAGAACGCCCCCCCACACACTTGCAATCCTCTGGGAGGCCTTCCCAGGTTATCCTGTCCCCTTGCTGCCATGCATGTCCCCTCCTACTCTTGTTCCCTCTGCCACCACACTGGGAGCCCCTCCCCCATTCAGCATCCCCAAAGATCCCTAGAACGTCCACCTACAGACTCCAAATCAGACCACTGAGCACGGGGTGACTGATGATGGAAAGGGAGGGGACCCCACCTTGTTCCTGCCGACCTGGAGAAGAAGCCGGCTCTGTCTTCTGTCACCTCCGAGGTTCCAGTCTTACCACCCTGATTTATAATTACTGCTGCCCAAGAGTCCCCTTCCGCCAGGCCATGCTGTCATACCCTTGGGCAAAGATCGCCTCAGTACCTGTACTTTGGTCCCCCGACCTAAAGCCCATGTCCACCCTGCCAGACTTGGGCAGCGCATTGCTGAGGAGGGCCACGCCCTTGCTCCACACGCCAGCCGTCGCCTTCCATGACCACCCTCAGGGGGGCCCACTTAGGCCTGCGGAAGGCCCTGGGGGGCCGGGCAAGAGGGCTAGGTGCTGAGACCCTGGGGCACCCAGCCCGTGTCCTCTCTGCCCACCTGCAGGGAGCTGTGGCTTCGGGCCACAACGCCGCCACCACAGGTCTTCTCTCCTACAAAGGAAGCATCTGTTCTGTCTCCCAAGCAACCCAACCTGCAGTGCCTCTGCTCCCACGGGCTGCCCCAGAGGGCGCATCACGGTCACTTTCCACGCACGTCTGCCTACAAAGTGGAAGCCTGGGTGGCCCCATCAGGCATATCCTGATCCTTCGCCGCTCACGGGCCAGGCTGGAGTGGCCTTTCGCGACGCCCCTCGCCTTCCAGAGAGAGCTGCTTGGCAAGAGCAGAAACCCCGCGCTGTGTCTTTCCCTAAACCACGCACGCTGCCAGCTTCCTCTCTTCCCCTCCCCGCTACCCTCTTCCCGCCACCCCCCTGCCCCCTGCTTTCTGTGAGGTCGGTTTTGTCTCTTCTCTTGCAGTAACAGAGCAATGCTTCTCCCACTATCTCAAGACCCAGCAGGGAGGTGGTGCCTGGCTGACAGGGGGTCCCTGGGCACAGGAACCGTCCATTCATTCCCGGCTCTCCTAGAGCCCTGTTCCGCCTGTCCAGTGAACGAGCAGGAAGCACGCGGCGCATCCAGATGTGCCAAGGCCTGCCGTTTCTCCCCCAGATCTTTCTTGGTTCTATTTCTACCACACTACGTCACTATGTAAGTGCCCCCCACCTCGAGTCTCTACCACAAATGGCCCCAAATAAAGCCGCAGGAGGAACCGTCCTCATGTGTCCTCCCAGCTGAGGCATCTAGCATCTCGGTGGCCCAAACTGGGGTCCAAACGCTCCAGGACAACTTCAGGGTCCCCCCCAACCCCCAATTCCTCAGCTTCATCTGTCGCATCAGAGGGTGGCCTTCACACAAACGTGATCAGACCCTCAGGCACGTGGTTGATGAACAGAACCCCACTTGATTCAAGGGGGTGACTAGGCGAAAACGGCTGTCTTGTTTGAGTCTAGCAAATCGTTCTGTAACTTTAAACATTCCCGATTTACCTGTTTGGCTTGTTCAAATGTGTAAATACCGGGTTTGCTTGAATAATAATGTCTACAGCATTCCCAGTTTTTGCTTTAGTCCTTCCTGTCTTCAAAGAGCTTTCCTATCCACTGTCCTATCCACTGTCTCCCCGATGCTGAGAAAATCCGGGGAAGGGAGGCAGGGCGCCCTTGACAAACCAGTGGGCTCAGAGGGGTCAAGCCACACAGCAGGGCTGGCACCTGTCCTTCTCAGTCAGGTACAAGTTCTATATTCTGCTAGTTAGCCGGCTATAATGGAACTCTTTGCCAAAACCAACTGGTTTACCAAACCCCCACACATTCGTTATCTTACAGGCAGGTTCGTCTCGTCTTACAAGAAGCGCAGCTCCCCCTATGAGCAGGTGTTATGGTCTCTTTAGTTCGATGAGAACCAAAAGGAGAAAAGTCTCAGAAAACCCAAAGTGGAAACCTGACCCAAGGTCAAAGAACCTCTAAGCGAGACAACATTCCAGTTTTCGGGAAGCAGGTTGTGGTCTTAGCTGCTGCCACACGTTCCACCAAGCCCTTAACACACAGCTGTGTGTCTCTCAGAGGGACACACTCTGGTTTGAAGGGAAACAGAGGTTGGGGTGGTAGGCCTGGGAAGTCCACTGCCCCTGGAGAGCACTGGGACAAGACTCCACCATGCAGGGTGGCCACAGGACCTTGCTCTCATCTAAGATATGAGCAGGATGGGCGACACACCAAGAGGGGACATTCCTGAGCCCTGATCTCCAGCCATTCCTGTAACAGTCTACAGCCAGATTCACACCAGTCACCTTTGGCACAACCCCAAAGGGGATGTCCATCCAGCCCACCAGTCCTGCAGAGGGTACGCTTGGATGGAAGAAGGACAAAGAGGGTGTGGCTGTCTCTGGTCAGTAGTCACTGGTCCCTAACTCAGCTGTGCAGGATTCTCACCTGCCAACTTAACTCTGAACCCCCAAAACACGCTCACGCACCCCTGATGGGCTCCTCTGCTCCGCCCCTAGACTGCATCCCTTTGGTCTGGGAGGGGGCCATTGTTCAACACGCTCTTTTGTTCTGGTCGTGCTACAGAAGAATGTTCTACGTCAGAGTCCAAAGGGGGGAAAAAAGCAGCTCAACCAAAGGAAAAGCAGAAATGAAGCAGGGGAAGAATGTGGGCAAAGAGAAAGGGAATAACACAGACAGCAGGAAAAACGGGACACGTAGGTTTCCTCACCCCAGACAAGCATACTTTGATTTAAGTCCATATACTTTTTTTGGGGAGAGGGAAACTATGAATTGACACTCAGGGCAAATCAGGAGATCATTCATTTCACAAAAGAATTTGGCATCAGATTCCTTTAAATAGCAGTCTCTCCTAGTGCGTTTAAAATAGGATTCCATTTACAGAAGTGTGATTTACACAAAACCACATCTGTTACATAAGGCTCGGGAAAATAGCTCTCCTCCCATGTAGTCTGGCCAACTATAGAACTGGCCCCGTACAGATGGTCATCTATTTTCTTCTCAAAGATACCCAGCCCAGCTCTCCGGCACCTCTTTCCGTATTTCCCCTGATTCTTAGGGACCATCCCAATCTCTTCCTGTCTTCCCTAAACTCGGGGAGCAACTGCTCCAAAATCTTTACACATTCACCCATTCATTCGACACACATTTCCTGAAGGCCTCTCGCCTGCTGGGCCCTACTCCAGGAGTATCATGGTACACCAAAACCGACACATCTCTGCTCCATGGATCTTTTGTTTTTTTTTTTTTTTTTAAGATTTTATTTATTCATTTATGTAAGAGAGTGTATGAGCAGGGGGAGGGGCAGAGGGAGAGGGGACAAGGAGACCCCCCCCACAGAGCAGGGAGCCTGATGGACGATAGACTCAGGGCTCAATCCCATGATTCTGAGCCAAAATCCAAAGTCGGATGCCCAACCGACTGAGCCACCCAGGCGCCCCTGCCTCATGGGCCTTACATTTGAATGTGAGAGACTGACTGACAGCGAACCACTAAATAAAATCCATGGTGTCTGAGATGGGGACAGGTGCTATAGGGCCAAGAATGGGGTTGGTGTCATAACCTTACATGGGGTCACCAGGGAAGGCTGCACTGGAAGGTAACGGACAGTGATAAGGAAGCAAGTCTGAAAGGCACCTGGGGGAAGGGTTCCAGGCAGAGTCCACCTGGCAGGAGCCCTCAGATCGGAGGAGGTGAGGCCAAATCACAAGGGGTCACATGGGCCACTCCAAGGACCAGCTTGTGTTCCGAGGGAGACAGGAGCCCCCGGGAGCTTCTGAATGAAGGGTGACGTGATCAGACTCCTTCTTTAGGGGACCCCTCTGGCTGCCGTGCTGACACTGCGGGGACACGCAGGGAAGCAGGGGCAACAGTTGAGATGTGGCTGACTTAATTCAGGGCAGAGATGATGGGGGCCCAGACCAGGCTGGTCGCGGTGGGAAGTGCTGAGATGTGGACGGATTTGGATACACTGAGAAGGCAGAGCTGGCGCAGGTTGCTGCTGACTTGGACGTGGGGTGTGAGGACGGAAGGAAGGAGTCAAGGGTAGGAGTCAGGATTATTCACCAGCGCGGTGTGTGGGACCGAACTGTCATCAACAAGATGAGAGAACCGAAGGAGGAGAAGGTCTGGGGCAGACAGGAGCTGGTCTGGGGGCATGTTACAAGGAGATACCTTGTATCAGACACCAAACGGAAATCAAACTGATGGGGGGTGAAGTGGCAGGGTGCGACCCTGGAACTCGCTGGAGGTGTGAGCTGGGTCAGGTGGTCCGGTAGCCGTCCACACGTAGAGATGGGGTTTAAGGATGGGTAAGATCCCCAAGGAGTGAGTGTAGATGAGACCTCTGGGGACAGCCTGAGGACACCAGACAGTCAAGAAAGAGTTGCGGGGGTGGGGGGGGGGAGTGAGGAGTGGAAACAGAAAAGAAACAGCCCACAAGGAGAAGGAAAGCCAGGAGTGTGGCACCCCAGAAGGCAGACGAAGCGATGAGTTTCAACAGGGAGCCTCAGCGGTGAAGGATGCCGACAGACCAAGCAGATGAGAACTGAAAAAACTGCCCCACTGGGTTGAACATCGTGGCAACCTTTAGTGGGGCTTTCTGGTAGGACGGGGAGCTGGAGGCAGAGAGTGTCAGCAGGGGAGCTGAGCCAGGAGGAGCCGGGGTGTTTTAAATGGGAGGAATAACAATGCGTTTGTATGGATGTGCGGGGAAGGAATGGAGAGTCCCTGGAAGGGGGCAGGGCTCTGACGCACAGCAGGAGCCGGCCACCCCGGCGAGCACCAGCCCGGGTCACCGAGTATGGACACAGGTGTCGACAGATGGCTGGCGGGGGCTTGTGCAAGCTTTCTGGGGATTGCGTCTCTTTTCACAGTTGAAATAGGAAGCAAGGTCTGGGGCTGAGAGTGAGGGCGGGGGAGGAAAAGGCACAACTGTTGTCTAGGAAAGTTGTGGGGGGGGGGTGCTGCCCAGACCAGGGGAGGGCACAGGCCTGCCAGGGAGCAGCAGTGAAGGCCCATGAAGAAAATACGAAGCCAGCCCTCTCTGCCTCCTCCTCCCCCAGCCCATGCCCCAACACCCCCTCCGTGTTTCTCATGCTAACTCTTGTCCTCCTCCCCACTGCCGTCCAGCTTTAGAACTGCCTGGCCCCCATCGTATCGATACTGGGACACTTGGTCACTTCTGTGTGCTTCTTTTTCAACGAGGCCTTTCAGAAGGGAGACGTGAAATTGACTGGTGCTCGCTTCGGCAGATGTGCGTGTCGGAGGGCGCGGGGCGGGGGCTGGAATCTCCTCGAAGCGGAGGAAGCATAAGGCAGAATGTCCAGACGCCCCCTCAACGCTTCTTCCAACTTCCTTCTACTCCCCCCGCGCCCCACAACCTTTGGAGCTCGAATTTCCTTATCTAAAACGCAGATTGAATGGTCTCTACTTCATTGTGGTTCAAGCGCTGATTCTTTAATTCAATGAACCTTTCCAAAGGCCTGTAACAGATCCCAGACTCATTTGCACCCATTATGTCCTTTAACCCTGTCGGTCACACCAGGGCTGCAAACTCCACTGATGAGATGGGGAAACTGAGTCTTGGAACAGTTAAGTGGCTTGCCCAGCTAGTCGGAAGGACTGACTAGCTAGATGGCCCGGTTGGTAGAGAGCATGGCCAGGATTTGAGCCAACATGTTGCTTCGGGTGCAACCTCACTGATCCCAAGCTCTGTGCTGGGCCTGGGAAGGACAACTCAGACGCCCATCCACCGAGAGAACACACAGGTCTGTGTCAAGCCCTAGCTTCCAGGAACTGAAGTCCTTAGCAACACACAACCAAAGCCCAGCCACACAGATCTCGGGTCAGAGCCAAAGAGAAGGAAGTAGAAGGGCGGGGCAGGGTCTAGTCACCCTGCAGAGGCCAAGGAACGTCCCGGCTGGCGGGCAGGAGGCCTGATGGGATACCTCTGGCCCAGAACCCGGGGAGTCCTAACACGCTGGGGAGGAGCTGCTAAGCACTTTGCAAAAGGGGAGAGGTGGTGGTTGCTAATTCCGGAAGTGGATTTCATCATCATCATTGGGGCTCTGATAGGACTTCCTCTGAAAGCAGAGTTAGCCAAGAGCTCTCACTTCCGTTTCTCGAGTGAAGGAGAGCCCCTCCCTAGGGAAGTAGGGGATAAGAGCCTCCAGGTTCAAGAGGGGTAGGGTCACCCCAAAGGCCCCAGGCAGCGTGAACCCCCATCTGGGCATGCGGGCCTGACATCCCACTAGCCTCTGGGCCGCCAGAGCTCCTGGGAACTACGAATGGCCAGACCCCTCTCCCCAGAGCACAACTCCAACCACGCCAGGCATGTCCAGGGGCCTGCCGCTGAGCATGGGGAAAATGTTCCACTCAAGGCTTTCGGGATCTGGCCCCTGCTGGCCCCCATGAATTTAGTCATCCGTGGCTTTATTCGCTCACGAAATTCACCCACCAAACATATATTGAGCACCTATGCGTCAAGCGTTGTACTAAATTAATTCACAGATGAGTCAGATGTAAGTGCTCTGTGTGCACAGCCAGTGAGAGAGGAGATCCTGGTGCATGCAGAATGTGGGGGGGCCCCAGGGTATCGGACCAAGACTTGCAGTAAGAACCAGGAACCAGACGACTGGCCTTGAGGAGGGGCCCACAGGGTCGCTGGGGTGGAGAGGCCAGCCTCCAGGCCCAGAAGTGGGGGCCAGTGCCCAGGGTGGGGAACGTGTTGCCAAAGCGTGGAAAAGCAAATGATATGGGGGCCGGCCCAGAGAGCCCCGTTCCCAGAATCACGCACAACAGTCCAAGTGACCGTCCCTCTTATCCACCACTCAGTTAGAAACACATTAAAAAGAATCCTTAAATCCTTGATTGGGGTGCCTGGGTGGCTCTTGGTTAAGTGTCTGACTCTTGATTTCGGCTTAGGTCACAATCTCAGGGTCGTGAGATCGAGCCCTGCGTCGGGCTCCACGCTCGTTGAACAACCTGCTGGAGATTCTCTTTCTCCCTTGCCCTCTGCTCGCCCCCCCCCCACAAATAAACAAGTAAAATCTTCAAAAAATAAAACCCTGTTAAAACTTTTATCAATACAATAGCAATCATATTTTAATAACTAAACGGAAGAAAGTAACATGTTGCATGCCTTAAATTTATCTAACATTATATATCAAACACATTTCTCAATAATAAAAAAGCTGCAACCTTAAAGCCCAAGTATTTAAAGTGTAAAGAGGCGAACAGATAGTCAGTATTCAATGTGTGCACAAGGATGTCACCTCCATGGAGCGAAATGGACATAGTGTAATGTCTACCACTACGACACCGATTACAATGAGACAACAGGTCACCTCTACTCATCTGGAAACATGGTATTGATTGCACATGTACATGCCAAGTTGTCTGCTCTCCCCATAACCCTCCATAGAAGACGCTGTGATTGGGCACCTGGGTGGTTCAGTGGGTTAATAAGCCTCTGCCTTCGGCTCAGGTCATGATCCCAGGTCCTGGGATCGAGTCCCGCATGGGGCGCTCTCCTCAGCGGGGAGCCTGCTTCTCCCTCTCTCTCTGCCTTCCTCTCTGCCTACTTGTGATCTCTCTCTGTGTGTCAAATAAATAAAGTCTTTAAAAAAAAAAAAAAAAGAAGACACTGTGATTATCCCCACTATACGAGGCGGGGAGCCTCAGGAACCTGCCCAGGTAAGTTGGTGGTGGAGACGGAATGTGAACGCGGGACCTGAGCCCTTGACCACTCTGACACACTGTTTCTGGACCCAAGAACATAGGGACGACTAAAATAAGCTTACAGACCTATGATATTGTAGGTCCCTTCTGGTTTAGGTATGTGTGTACCTGCTGTGTATATGTTGACATTTGGTTGAATCAAGTGCAAATTTGGTTGAATCAAGTGCAAATGTGGCTACTTTGGCTTATAAAAGGAGCACTTTCACATGTCTCAAGCTAGCACGTGTCTATATGAGCGTGCACATACACACACACATACACACACACGCAGTTTGTAAGGATCTCTACCAAAGAAGCCTTGTTAGCAACAGTGTTTGGGATGCTGGAGTGTATTCGATCTTTAGTTCTTTACACTTTTTCCTATTTTCTGAAAATACGGCGTAAGTGAAACATTTTTCAGTGGATGATGCTGTTTCGTCACTGCAACTACGGAAGAGCACAGATGGGATATTAATGCGCATGCAAAGGGCAGGAGCCCCAGGCTCCCTAAACCACAGCATCAAAAGCCAGGACACTCATGGCCATGTCCCCTCTGGAGCTGAGAAGCCAACACGTGGACAAAAACCGCCCCATAGAGAGGGCCCAGAAGTCAAAGGGAAGAGTCCCGCTGCAGGGTTCAGAGCATCCTGTCACCCTACCCTCATTCTAGCTGACCTGACTATAGCTGAGAGGCCCTCCTACATTGTTGATGGCACCAACCCCCGCCCCCAGCAGTGAGCCAAGCAGACAAAGCGACTAGGGGGTCCCAGGGTCCACTGAGAGCCAAGGAGAACCCCTGCTGGGCACGAAGCTTCTGACCCTGGCGTCCTTAGGGCAACGGTAGCCACGTCTGTGTCCCCCTCCCTGTCCCTGGGCTCACTTACCACCTTCCAAATTCCGACACAATTTACTTCGTTTACATTTACTATTCATCTCTACACCCCATCCCCAACACACACACGGGAGGTCCGCAGCATAAGGCGAGGGTTTCTGGTTCAGTGAAATGTCCCAAGTGCTTGTAACAACACCTGGTACATGGAGGGTACTGCATTAGTATTTTTTTTTTTTAAGATTTATTTATTTATTTGACAGAGAGGGAGAGACAGAGAAAGAGGGAACACAAGCAGGGGGAGTGGGAGAGGGAGAAGCAGGCTTCCTGCTGAGCAGGGAGCCTGAAGTGGGGCTGGATCCCGGGACCCTGGGATCATGACCCAAGCAGAAGGCAGACGCCCAGCGACTGAGCTACCCAGGTGCCCCAAGCGTTGGGATGCTTAACCAACTGCGCCACCCAGGTGCCCCTCCATAAATCTTTTCTGAATAAATGAATGAACAAATGCTTAACTAAACTGTCACCTTCCTCAGCCCACCTCCTGTGCCACTTGGCAGAATGAAGTATCCCTACCTCCGAGTTTCTATGCACTTTCCTTAAGTCTCTAACATGGCATTTATTATACTCTAATTGCCTCCGCTTCCTTGAAGACAGGAGCCTTCAAACTCTCCCATTCTCTGTTAGGTTCTCAGTGTCTGGCAGAGGGCCTCGGTGTACGAACTCGGGGGACAATCCTGACAGACGTACAGGACAAAAAAGACGAGGGCCAGGACCCCGGGGGACACTGTCCAGCACCGAGACCAGTGACGAGGATCTTCGTACCAACAGGGCTAAGGAGGCAGTGACTACTTTCCAAACAATCCAGCCTGAGACTCCTCTAGCAGGAGAACGCTATTTTAGGTCCCAGAGCACGAGGCTGAACCGAGTGCTCCAAAGAGAAGTCAAGAAAGAAAGTTAACGAAACGCTCATTTCCAAAAAACCCAGGCTTGCGGTTCCCACGCTCGTCCTGGTCCCAGACCGGAAGCACACATCCCGGTGGGATCGTCAAGCGGGGACGGCCTCTGTCGCTGCCCTGGTTCTGCTGGAGGATGCAGGTTATTTCCACGTGGGGCCCGCACCTGGCACCACTCATCCCTCTTTCCTCCTTCCTCTGGCCCCGCTCCTAGCAAACCTACTCAGCACGTCCTTCCTGACGTCACCATCCATTCACTTACCACCTACGGCGCACCGGGTGTTTCCATCAATGAAACGGCTGCTCCCCTCTTCCCCACACAGCTCAGATACCTCCTCCTCCAGGAAGCACTGACGTACAAAAGGATTTGGATCCCGCATCCTGGGAACTTTGCTAGCCTAAACCACAGGTCATTCCTGAACATACCCCATGTTCCGCTTCGCGCCGTGGCGCTCTCTGCCTGAAATGCCCTCGCTTGGCCCCCTGGGGGACTCCTTCCTCTCGTTCTCGAGCTTTCCCCCTGAAACCCTCCTCTGGTGCCAGGCCACGAATCCCCCCTTTCCCCTGCTAGCGCGTTCCTCAAACGCATGCCATGTGCTTTGCCGCACGTACCGTAATTACTTACAACACGCCTGACACCCGACTCGCAGAGGGGTCATTCTGCAAGAAGGACTACTCTACCCATCGCCTAAAGCTTTAAGATTTTATTTGTTGCCTAAAGGAATAAGCAAAAAAACTAATAATTACAGCAGGGCTTACTAAGCCTCCCCATGTGCCAAGAATTTAAACAGGCCGTGTCAGGATCTCTTACGTCTGCAGACACCAACTCAACCGAGAGGCAAGGGAGGTGATACACCAACAGGTCAATTAACTTGTCATCCATGGTGTGGCATCAAGATGTAGCCTCTGGCCTGTGTGACTCCAGAGCCCCGGGGCCAGCCTCTAGGGCAGCCTCAGGGCCCAGAAACCGCTCCCGCTCCTCCCCAGGCAGGGGACAGCACCTCGGGAGTCCTGCCACCGCTCACTCCCAGTTACAAATGAGCTTCCTGCCCTCTAATCCCTTTCTACTTGCCCAGAGAAAGCACCTCCAGATCAAAGAGTCATTAAGACTTCAGGGAATCGAAAGGTGACACGGGGATTTTTTTTTTCCCCTCCCCTAAAAGACCTGTGCTTAATTTCTTTGGGGCCCTGGGGCGGCATGCGTTTTGTCTGGCAGCTGGAATCCTTTGGCTTAGGGGCAGCTGCCAGACCACGTGCCTGTCTGGCTTTGGACTGGGACCTCTCCAGCAAGAAAGGAGACAAAGGTGGAGCGGAAACAGCCCCTGGACGTGCTCTTTGAGAAAATCACCCGGCTGGGCTGCGGGGGGAGGTGGGGCGGTGGGGAGAGGGCAGGGATGGGCAGGTCTCTTTCTGGGCGGCAGAACACAGTGGGCTCAAGTGTCCTAAAACCTACATTTGCTTCTGAACTGAGCCCCTGCCCGGCAGGGAGGCTGGGAGGAGCCTCCAAGGAAACTAAATTCTGCTCCTCGAGGCTGTTTTAAGGGAGAAAGGAATTCAGGTGAGACTGCTTTTTCTGTCACCTGCAGGTGTCTACGTGTCATCCACTCAGCTCATTTCAAGGGAGTCTCTGTCTCTCCCTACAGCCTGGACATCCTCAGCTCCGGATCTAACATCTTAATGTCTACATCCCGGGAAACGCACAAAATGGGGAGTATCTGATATGTGTGTGGGTCGGGCTGAACCGCATCCTGGTAGGACACGATCTTAGTGGTCAGTGACAGAAAGACTAGCCACAGGGGGTGCCTGGGTGGCTCAGTGGGTTGAGCCTCTCCTTTCGGCTCAGGTCATGATCTCAGGGTCCTGGGATCGAGCCCCGTGTCCGGCTCTCTGCCTGCCTTTCTACCTATTTGTGATCTCTCTCTGTCAAATAAACAAATAAAATCTTCAAAAAAAAAAAAAAAACTAGCCATAAGATGATAGTCAAAACTCTTTTCCCTGGGGCGCCTGGGTGGCTCTGTGGGTTAAAGCTTTTGCCTTCAGCTCGGGTCATGATCCCAGGATCCTGGGATCAAGCCCCGCCATTGGGCTCTCTGCTCAGTGGGGAGCCTGCTTCCTCCTCTCTCTCTCTGTCTACTTGTGATCTCTGTCAAATAAATAAATAAAATCTTTAAAAAATAAAATCTTTAAATAAAATCTTTAAAAAAACAAAAACAAAAACAACTCTTTTCCCTAAGTAATTTTGAAGGAGGCAAGTAACAGATTTCCTTCCTCGCTGGCCATCATCCACAACCCCTGACCTTCTTCTCGGGACTGTCTGAAGAAGGCTGCCGAGCCACCACGCTCCACTGAGTCTTAGGAACCACATCGGGAGTGCCCAAAGCTAGGATCTGTGGACACAGGTCGCTGGAACGGCTCCCCAGTGTTATGGTGATACCGCCATGCTAGACTGCAGCCGTCCACCCACGGGACTCTGAGGCCTGAATGCTGGTCTCCAGGGCTGACAAGAACTCGGAGACCAGACTCCCCCAGGGTCCCGTAGCAGCTCCAGTGGGCAGACAGGCGTTCTCCCTCTCCAGGGAGCTGATTCTGCCACAAAATGCCTCTGTTATGGGGAAGCGCTGGCCAGCCAACATCTAGCCTCTCTTGAAACAAATCCCACCTTCCAGAGCCCCGTGGAACACGTGCGCTCCCTCTTTGTCTCAACAGCCCTCCGTGAATCAAAGACAACCATCCGCCCTTCCGGGGCTTTCTCTTCTACAAGCTGAACAACTGACTCGTCTTGCAAGGCTGACATCCCCCTCGCTCTGCTCTGGACACTCTCTAAGTCAGAGACTCCAAACCTTTTCTTTGCCTCTGACCATAGTAAAAAATACATTTTACAAGGCCAGTCCTTACTCACGTGCACGTGGGTTTACCTCCAAAGCCAGTTTCATGAACGAATGCTAACCTCCTTACATGTAATATGCCTGGATGCCTTCTCATCGACCCCACTCTTGCAAATGCTGCCTGCAACCCACCACACCGAGTTTACAACCCAGGGCTGAAAATGTTGCCCTGGTTTCATCAAGCTGGTCACCGTGTCCAGCCTTAACTGCTTACTTAGCTCAGACCCTAGGTGGGAAAATGCATCCCTTGACACGTGGCTATTTGCCTGTCTGGGCTGCACCGACAGCGGCTGGCATCGTTCTGCAGAGAGACTCCTTCCCGGTGCGGCCCCTCAGCCCAGCAAACACACAGGCACCTGTCAGCAGCAACAGCGCGTCGACCAGAAGCTTGCTCCTGCCCTGCCATCATTATCATTTACTCTGAACACCTGAAACACCTTTTCCCCACCCCTCATTTTCCTGCTCTGTAAACTGGGGGATCTCAGGAGGGCAGCAGAGATTTAGGAAGAAACCCCAGTTTTGAAAACAGTGGTAGGTAACTGATAAGGCGTGGGTGACTGACAAGGCGTGCAGTCTGCACACAGACTGGCAGAAGCCCCTCCCCCATGGGGCCCCCGAGGCCAAAGACCACCACCCCTCCAGTCTGTCTTTTGTGATTGGCTTGTGTCCACTGCAGAATCCGGTCACCGACTCTTCCCCTCCCCCCTTATCTTGGCCATCATAGTGTACATTTTGGTGATCAGGAGATCCGGCTACAAAACCTAGTTCCACCATTTGGACGGACTTCACCTTCTAAACCCCAGTTTTCTTATCTGTAAAACGTGGCTAATGATTTCTGCTTTGCCCTCCTCACAGTGGGGTGCTAAGCGTACACAGGTGTGAAAAGGCTTTGTAAACTGTAGAGCACTCGGCAGATACAAATCGTTATACAAACTACGTGTTCTTTTGTAAGAAATGACGGCATTGGCTCTGTTCCCCAAATGACAGCCCTCAATCTTCTGTGTTTGCTAAAGGCACAGACTCCATCATCAGTCCCCAAAAGGCGGCCACACTGCCCCCAGGTGCCATGTTAAACAAGCTCTCCCTTGGGCAGAAATCTGAGGTCATCAAAAATTCATCACTCGCAGCAGCTGGTGGACCCACTGTCCCCATCATTTTGTGCCTTCATTCAGAAAGAAAAGTAGACGAGGAAGAACGGGTCCCACGAGCCGTCCACTGAAACAGAGCCTACACTCAACTCTTCAGGCCAATCGAGAAAATAAGGGGGTGGGGACAGCATCGGGCTGGCTCAGTTGGAGGAGCAGGCAACTCTTGATCTGGGGATCCTGAGTTTAATGAGCTCTACCCTGGGTGTAGAGATTAAACAAATAAATGAACAACCAGTCAAGGAAAGGGTGTGTGGGGGATGGGGATCACAGTCATCTTAGATGAGACTTTGGAAACCATCATTCTCTTAAAAGCCACCACACACATAAGGAGGACGTCCTAAGCCCGTGCTTTGAAAGAATTATTTCCAACCTTCACTAGGATGCTCCAGGCGGGTATAATTCTCATTTTACCGATGAGGCTAAGAGGTTTAAAACAAAACAAAACAACAACAAAAAAAAACACAAACAAACAAACAAAACTTGCTCAAAAGCATGTAGGGAATTGGGTGAACTCTAATCTGCTTTTTCTCATTCGGCGTTATGCAAGAGGACCCCCCCTCTCTCCCCCACTGATGTCAGGCTCTGCCAAGGATGTGGCTGAAATGCTGGGTTTGAGGTTGACCCTGGAGCCACTGGCCCCCAGAGTAAGGACTTCAAACCAGACAGAGGGCTTTAGTGGTGGGGACAGAAAAGGAACTTCGGCCTTTGGCAGGAATGGGAAGCAGGTGCCCGTTCCCTGGGGTGGGTCAGATTCTTCTGCACAGTCTAGGGTCTGTGCTTTTAACAGAGAGCTGGGGACAGTTGTTTCTGGACTGGGCATTTGAGTGCTCGGTGATGAAAGAGAACTTCATATCACTTTTGTTTGGACCACAAGCTAAGAGGAAAGAGGCAAGACATGTGCCTTTCCTGAGCCCCAAGTTCTCCAGAGGTTACCCAGTACCTACAGCCCAGGGTCGGAACACCCTGGTTGGCATTCAAGACCTTTCTGATCTGGCCCCAACCAACGATCTCAACATTTCCTGATCTAAACCTGCTCCAGCCAAATGTCCCCAGCCTCACCAGATGGCCTTGCCCATCCCTCTTCCCACACCTCTTCCAACAGGCAATGCCTCTCACTGCTCTCAGTAGAGCAAACCCCACCCAGGCTTGACGTCCCGGCCTCAGGCTTTGTCCTCCATCTGAACTCTGCCATCCAGTTCCTCGGCAGACCCCTATGGCCCCTGGAGCTGCGGCCTTCCGGTCCGGGCCTGCGTTGGTACTAACTGTTGCGTTGGCCCGCCTCTCTCTGGACCTCTCGACCCAGATGCTAAGGGCCCAGAGGAGTAGGAAGGCCACAGATTAGGTATCTGTGTCCCTCACATAGCACTTGCTATAGAAATGACAGGTATCAAATAAATTCTGTTGAGTTCATAAGAAGAGGGATGGAGAGAGGTGGTAGAGTTAGACGGGACCCAAAGCTCTGAAGACACACGTCCCTGAGCTCTGTAGGCTGGTCCTCGTAAGGCTTTGGAAGTAATCTCAGCTCAGGGCCAGAAGGAAGCTGGGGGTGATGTGGCTTGCTGGTCACTGGGTTAGAGCTTCAGGTCCACCGGGCAGGGCAGGTGACCCTCGTCCCATCTCCAGAAAACCTGGCTGTGACTCAGCTTTCCACCTCCCCACCCTCACAGCTGCAACCAGGATTTTTTGTGAAAGGTAGTTCTAATAGTTGCCCAAAGAAAGTACAGGCTCTCACGGTACGCACACAGGGAATGGCGGTCTAGCCTCTGAGCGCTGCCCAGCCATGGACGGCTACGTGTCTTCATATGAGGATGGGAGCCGGCGACACCCGCATTCAGCTCCCAGCTCCAGGGCAGCGCGCAGAATGAGCCTGGTTTCCTGTCACAGAAGGGTCGATTCTCACCTATCCCCTGCTCCCCATCCCACTGTCCCCTACCCAAGACAGAATGCCAAAGGCCTGGCAGGGCCAGGAGCTCACCTGCCTTCTCCATAGAAATGGTAACTTCAAAATGCACTCTCTGGGGGAAACAAGCCTAGTTCTACATAAGATGAACTGAAATTCCAGTACCTTCTCTTCCCTAAGGAACAGGCATACCCAGACCTCTTTTTTCCCCAGACACAAAGACACACCAGCAGAGACCATCCATCACCAGATACCTCTCCAGCCTGACACACAGGCCCTCAAATGTTGTAAGTCTGGGGGTTGCAGGGGGGTGGGGGGCACTCTGGTCTAAAGCCAGGGTCAGGCTGCCTGACTACCAAGTGACGTCACAGACACCCTTAAATTTCCACTCCGAGGGGGAGCCACTTGGGACCTCCGGGAAAACCTGCTGCCCCAAGTGCTCAGAGACCCCTGAATCACATCCTGTTACCTCTCGAGGGCTGCTCCCCAATCAATCAATGAACAATGTATTCAGCTCCTACTGTGCTCCTGGGGGGTGCGAGGGGGGGGGTGTACAGCGCTGCCGTGACAGAGGGATTAGTCCCTCCAGGGAGTCTGACGCTTAAGAGGCAAAGGTGTTTGCGGGTCCTCAGGCCAAAGCACCTGGGGTTTACAAGTGGTACATTTAGACTATCCCCCATCTATGCCAAGGATTCCATTCCTGCCCCCTCGTCTTCTAAGATGGTTAAAGTCCCAGCTCCTCCCCACTACCCTTCCAGGTCACCCACCTGTGCCCCCACCCTGCCCACTGGCTCAGTTCAAAAATCTTCCCACAAATCTTAAATAGATAGGCAAACAGGGGGCCCTACAGTGGGTAGGACAAGCCCCCTTCCCGCAGCCCGGCCCTCCATCTACCAGGCTGATTTCCCAGTTTGAGAGGAGAACTCAACAGCCCTCTCGCCGGGGTCCAGGGAGCTCTCCCGGGCAGCCCTGGTGGCAGCGCGGCGGGAAACCGGGAACCCCATCCCTGCCGGCCAGCCGCCTCCACAATCCTGGCCGGGCTCCCTCCTCCAGCACGCCTGGAGTTGGGGCCGACGAGCAGGATCAACAATCCAGAAACTTTCAATGGATCAAGCCGACTGGGAGGGAGAGAGGGAAGGAGGGGAGGGAGGACGGGGACCAGGGGAGGCTCCAGGGCAGAGCCCCTGCTCTCCACTTACCATCTTGCTCACATCCATGACCGAGGCTGCAGGGCAACCCCCCACCCCTGGAGATCCCGCTTCCCCCAAATGCTGCTCCCGGCTAATTCCGCCCGGATGGTGCCATGCTGCGGGCAGGGCGGCCGGCAGGGCCCCCGCGGACCGGGGAAGGCGGCGGCGGCGGCGGCAGGACCGAGGCTGGACCGGAGAAAGGAAGGGAAGGGGGAGGGGAGGCGGGGAGGGGGAGGGGGCCGAGCGCGGAGCCGCAGCGCGCACCGGGGGCGGGGGAGGCGCGGCTCCGCGGGCGGACCGCGCGGCCGAGCCCCCAGGGGGCCGGGGAGTCCCGCGACCAGCCGGAGGCGCCGCGGTAGGGGGCGCGGGGGCGGGTGGTGCGGGAGCGGACGGATTCCCGGGGCCGCCGGAGCCTGCGGCCCGGGCGCGCGGCGAGGGTGTGATTTGAATAACAAAAGGTCGCTTCTCCCGGAGCCCCGGCGGCCGGGATCGCCGAGCCGGGAGCGAGGCCGCCGGGCCCGCCAGGAAGTGTGTGTCGGAGCGTGAGTGTGTTTGGGTGTGCGCGCGCGCGCGTGTGCGCGTTTTGGTGGTGGGATCGGTGGGACTCAGGAAGTGAGCGGGGGAGGCGGCTGAGAAGGAGCGCGATGGGGGCGCAGCGAGCCGACATTCCAGTGGGGGCAGGGGGTCCGCTCGGCCCCTCCCCACTTGGCTTCCCTGCACAAAGGCGGAATTCAGAGCCAGTTGTTTGCCTCCTGCGGCTAATCCGGGGGGGGGGGGACGCCCAGATGAGTCTGGGGTCTGCAAACAGACGGGCGCACAGAAGGAAGTGGAACAGGTATCCCCGGAAGGCTCTGTGCCCCGCGCAAGGGAGCCGGGGCCAGCCCTTCCGGGGGCGAGGGAAACTGGCTCCTCGATATTGTCTGTCCTGAACGCAGAGCCGTCTCTCCAGCCAGAATCCCTTACTCGTCTGCCCTTAGAGAAGTGGGAGGCCCACACTCCTCTCTGCCGGAGACACAGCTGGTGGCCGAAAAGGGCTCCGGGCAAATGCTCTTCCTGGGCACAGTTTCCAGAAAAAGCCTGGACATCCAAGCCCATGGTTTCAAGGCGAGCTGCCTCAAATGCTCTGTTGAGCAGGGAGGTTTGGGGCACACGCCAAGTCCCCAGGGACCGGAGGCCACTAACACCGACCCTGCTTTACCCAGGTGAGGAAACTGAGGCCCAGAGCAGGGAGTGATTTGTCCCAGGTCACACACCTCGCGGGGACTGGGGTCAGGAGACTCCTTAGTAAGGATGGTGCAGCCCAAGCCAAAAAGAGCTACCCAGGCTATCAGGGAGCAACCCCGTTTGTAAAACCCTTTCCGGTGAACAGGTGATGGGACCCATCCACAGCCCTGGCCCACCGGCCACACACCAAGGGGCCAGGAAGGTAACACTAGCCAAGTCAGTCCCCCATCGGGCCCCAGGGCCTGCTGGGCCGACTAGGAAGGCCCCCTCCCCTTCCAATCTGAGTTCTCAATCTATGAAATGGGAAATGTTGCTCTGCCTGCCTCCTAGGGGGATGTGAGAACAGCATGATATAAAAGACATAAAAATAGAAGGACAGGAATGTATGGGGCTTTCACTGTGGTGGTTATTTTCATTTCCCGGCTTTGGAGCTCAGTTACAGGGCTCTAAGCTTCAGCTAAGGGATCTCTGAGCCCCGGGTCTCTCTGTCCAACCCTGAGTCTGACCTGCCCTGTCCCAGTGCTGCCCCTGGCAAGCCCAGCTCTCGCAGCACTGTTCCCTACCCGGGGAACTCAGGAGGTGGCCCTGGTCTGCTCCAGTGGGATGGGCTCCCACAGTCCCTTCTACTGACTCATGTCCCCAAGAGGCAGGAAGGAAGCATGCCAACACATCCTCACCGGCCAGCACCGACCCCCGAGGTAATTGAGGGCCAGGTTATTTGCTGCCTGATTAAATGTACCAAGATCTCCTCTCTTAAAAATAAGTAAATAAGTAAGATTTCATATGTTTAAAAAATATTACAAACCGTTAGGCCTGGGGTTGATCAACAGATCAAGGTCTCCTGGTACAGATCTTAGCACCCGAGCCGGCAAAGTCCATTTTCTCATTAAAATGGGGATCGGGACCCCTGCCTCGCACTGCACACAGGCCGTAGGGTCAAACGAAAGAAATGTCTCAAACATCACCCGTAATAGGCTGAATGATGGACCCCGAAGGTAAAACGTCCTAATCCTTGAAGCCTCTAAATACTACGGTCTGTGGGAAAGACTACACATACGATTCGGTTTAGGATTCTGAGCTGGGAAGATAACCCTGGATTATCTGGGTGGACCCCAGATGCAATCACGTGTGTCCTTATAACAGGCAAACGTGACACACAGAAGGGGTAAGGCAGTGAACGTATCAGAGGCCGGAGTGAGACGGCTACGAGCTTAGAAATGCTGGCTGCCGCCGGAAGCTCGTGCAGGCAAGGAACAGATGTCCCCCTAGAGCTTCTAGAAGGAGGATGGCCCTGTCAACACTTTGATTTTGGCCAAGGAATACTAGTATCAAGACTTCGGGCCTCCAGGACTGGGAGGAAGTGAGCTGCTGTTGCTTTAGCCGCCGAATGTCTGATCATTTATCACAGCAAACACAGGAAACTAATATGTTGCCCAAAGGTCAGTGAGGGCTGGTGTCATGGCTGCCTTGGGCTGCCCTCCCTGCGGACTTCCTCCCTGCGGAGGTGCTCATGTGACAGCCGAGGCCAGCCAGGAAGCAGACGGGTTCTCCTGAACCTGGGGGGGGGGGTGCTGGCAAATAAGCAGGTACCTACATGCAAACATGGATATGCACAAATACACACACACACACACACACACACACAGAGGGAAGGAGAAAACAGCATCTTTAAAGAAGCTGAGGTTCTCCGCCCTGGCTAACCCATCCCCCTGCCAGGCCCACCCAGCACACACACACCTTTGGGGGCCTGCCTTTCCTATCACTCCTCTCGGGCAGACAGGTTCAGACTTGGAGGAGAGGTGAGAAGGAAGGCTCTGCCTGGGGATCCCCCCCCTTCCAGAGTGGCTGTGCCATGATGCACCCCGTGAGGCTACGGGCCACTGGCTCAGGCTGGGGGAGCCTCTTTTGAGTAAACTGGACCGAAAGAGAGGGGCGCCTGGGTGGCTCAGTCGGTTAAGCATCTGCCTTCACTTCGGGTCATGATCTCAGGGTCCTGGGATCGAGCCCCGCATCGGGCTCTCTGCTCAGCGGGGAGCCTGCTTCCCTTTTTTGCCCTGTGCTCTCTCTCCCCATCTTCTCTTTCAAATAAATAAATAAAACCTTTAAAGAAAGGAAGGGAGGGAGGGAGGGAGGGAGGGAGCGAAACAGCGGGTTCAGAAGAACGCTGTGACCCTCAGTGGCTACTCTATTCTGTCTCCACCAGCTCCCAGGCCAGCTGCTTATTCAGCACCTCTACCCCGGGGGCAAGGATAGGGGGTGGGAGGGGGCCTCAGTCTCCCAAGCATCTCACACTCAGGGCGTCTAAAGATACATTCTTCTTTCCCTCTGTTTTCCCATTTTCTGTCTCCTCCGAGGTGCTGCCTCCACTTAGCTGTAAGCTAGAAACTTCGAAGTCAGCCTTGTTCCTCCACTGACAACCTCCCACGCCCACCCTCATCTATCTGGATTCCACATCCATGCGATTCTTTCCCGCAAACAGCTTCCAGTCTAGGTCTTCCCTTCCCATACTGACTGCTCCCGCGCTGGCCCGAGTCGCAAGAGCAGCCTCCTAACGGCCTCCCTGCCTCCAGGCTCTTCCCCTCGGCTACATCTTCAACACATCTAACCGCAGCTCCTCACCGACCCGCCCCAAATGGGGCGGGGGTGGGAGGAACCCCACCATAGGTCTCCATAGGTCACCTGGCACTCAAGGTCCCTACTAATCGGGCTCCATCTCCATTCTAGTCCATATACTCTCATCCTCCTCCCTCCAGCCCATCAGTTAGGTCCTGGCCCATCAAATGATGGGCCACAAGAGCTCAGGACGCTGCTGGAATGCCCTTCCCACTTTCTCAGCTTAGAAGATTCTTTCTCGTCCTTCAGGACCCATCTCGGGTGTCACCTCCTCTGTGACACCATCCCCGACCCATCCAGGCACAGCTGGTCACTGGAGTCCCGTCCTACAGCGGACAGCCCCTGTGTATAGCCCGAATCATCCTGGGAAGGGATGGTCCCTGCCCTGGGCTCTCCCTGCTCACCTGTGAGCCTCCTCGGGCAGGGTCTGGGCCTCACTGGCCTTTCATCCTGCCCTGCCTCTCGCCAGACTTCCAATTCCCACATCAGGGCTTCACCTTAAACAATAAAAAGTACCATGCGGCCCCAGGAGGCCCGCGGAAAGGTGCCGGGGATGAGTCCTGGTAGAGGGTGACACTTACTGGGCAGCCGCGGTTCTGCAGCCCAGCCCTACAAATCCGTACCAGGCGTACAGGCCCGGGCTGCGAAGCCCAGGGTGGGATTCCCAGTAACGAGGTTTCAACCAAACAATCTTCCCTCCAAAAGAGCCTTCGAGAACGTATGTTACTCTGCTATGGCTAACAGTAAGCAGCTGCAGAGGGCGGCGACATTCAGAGAATGCCTTTTTGTCCCTTCTCCCGTCGGATCCTTAAAACCGTCAGGAAAGGCCGATGGAACAGGTGTTACGACACCACCTGTCTCGCAGGTGAGGCTTTGCAGAGACAGTCTGCCACCGATACCGGAGGAAGGCACCGAGACGGGGAGGGGAGGTCCAAAGGTTCATTAGCTTTGCCGACGGTGTTTCAGTATTTTATAAGGGGGATGTCCTGCCATACTATTATTTGCATAGGGGCGCCTGGGTGGCTCAGTGGGTTAAGCCTCTGCCTTCGGCTCGGGTCATGATCTCGAGGTCCTGGGATTGAGCCCCGCATCAGGCTCTCTGCTCAGCAGGGAGCCTGCTTCCCCCCCGCCCCCCCCCCGCCTGCCTCTCTGCCTACTTGTGATCTCTCTGTGTCAAATAAATAAATAAAATCTTAAAAAACCAAACTACTATTTGCATAACAGTGGATATTACAGAAAGAAATGTAGACTCTGGAGTCTGACAGGCCTCGGGCTGAATTCTGGCTCGATTACTTTCTGGATATGGGTAATTTCCTTAACCTCTCTGAATGTTTGTCTTCTCTTACCTGAAAAATAGGGTTTATAGATACCTTCCAGGATTGGTGTGAGATTAAGCAAACTGGTGCATAGAAGGCCCGCAGGGCAGGGGGAGGCTGGCCCCAGCTCGTCCCCAAACAGTCACTGCCTGCATTTACTTGGCGCCTAGTTCCTAAAAAGTTCTAGATGATTTTTTTTTTTTTAATGCTTAAGTCATAAGAATAAAAGGATAAAAAGCCAAGGGTATTGGTAGTCGTCCTGATTAAAAGGAGAGTAAATAAAGAGGTTTCCAGGGAGAAGAAATAAGGCGCTGCAGCTCCTGAGTTACCCCCGCTGAGCAGACAGGACACCAGCCTCGGCCACGGCTCAGTGGCTCCCACTCCTCCCCTGGGAGCTGCGGCAAGTGAGCCTCGGTCAGAGCGGGTGACCCAGCAGAACTTCCGGCCTGGTGGCTCCACTGCCAGGGCTCCCACCCAGGTCTCCTTTTTTTTTTAAAGATTTTTTTTTAAGATTTTAATTATTTGGGGCGCCTGGGTGGCTCAGTGGGTTAAAGCCTCTGCCTTCAGCTGAGGTCATGGTCTCAGGGTCCTGGGATCGGGCCCCACATTGGGCTCTCTGCTTGGCAGGGAGCCTGCTTCCTCCTCTCTCTCTGCCTGCCTCTCTGCCTACTTGTGATCTCTGTCAAATAAATAAGTAAAATCTTTAGAAAAAAAATTTAATTATTTGACAGAGAGAGACACAGCGAGAGAGGGAACACAAGCAGAGAGGGTAGGAGAGGGAGAAGCAGCCCCACCCCCAGCAGGGAGCCTGATGTGGGACTTGATCCCAGGACCCTGGGATCATGACCGGAGCCCAAGGCAGATGCTTAATGACTGAGCCGCCTAGGCGCCCCCCACCCGGGTCTCCTTGAGCGGAATGTGGCCTTGTCAATGCGTCACCCTGACTCCAGTGGGAAAAGCCTTCCACTGCCTCTCTATGAGGGGATATGACCACACTTACAACTCAAAAAAGAAAAAAAAAATCCTTAAACACAAGCATTCCTAGGCCTAGAGTGTATCTGAGAATCTGAAGGTAGAGCTTCGCATGGCAAGTCGGCAGGTGGGCGCTGTGGGGGGGGGGGTGTCGTGCGGTGAATAAAGTAACCACGGAGAACACTCCTGAGTTCTTAATGTGCCAGGCATGATGACAAGCACTTTATAAGTACTGTTTCTTTAGTCCCTAAACAACCCTGGATACGAAGTGTTCTGCTATTGTCGTTACTTTAGAGGGAAGAGAGGGAGGCCCAGAGAGGTCAGGCAGCTTCCCCAGGGAGCCACGGCTAACAGGCAGGGGGGCCAGGGCAGAAGGCGGGCAGAGAATTCCACAGGTAGCCCCGCCCCCGGGTGTCCCCGACACCTGGCCCTGCCCTGCCCGTGGGATACCTGCGCTCACCAGGGTGGGCAGGCAGTTTAAACTATGTAATTATTAGTATGTGTTTTTATTTACAGGCTTTTCTTCATCCCAAAGCCTTGTGACTCAGCTGTGAGTACAGCGAATTCCCCTGCCTTCCCCAAAGTGACTTGTCCTAAATTCCCAGAGTAGGGCACTGGGCACCTGTCATTCAAATGCGGGGCCCGCCTGCTCCCTCTTGGCCCCCAGTCCCTGTCCCCCTCCCCGCACCTGCGTGCTGCTATGTTCCAGGTGTCTCTGCTGTGGGTATATGCGGGGAGGAGCGGGGGGCCTCCCAGAAATGACTCCTTAAAGTCGTTTCAACATTTCCCCTGGATGGACTTCACCATCAACACACAGAACAGGCCTATATATTAGAGACACCTCGCATTGTCCCAGGTGTCCCAATTCTGAAACTACAGTCCAATCAATACTGACGGTAAGGCACCAGGTAGAAGGGGCATGACTGCCACCTGGGTGGGGAGCTGTAAGCAATGACTGAGATTTGAGGGCACGACCGGGAAAAATCCCAGAGCTACAGGGGGATGAGATGAAGTAAAAAACCAGGAGAGACTGCAGGTGGAGACCCATGGGTTAAGAAAGTGCTGGAAAAGAGAGTGAACGGCCATGCAGAGACTCAACCCCCCCCCCCTCCTCCAGAGATGCTGAAGGTCACAGAGTCAGCTTCCATTTCAACAGGTTCCTGCCCAAACCTTTCACCTGAAACCACTGATAAGTCTTGAACCCTCGGAGCGTACCTCTAATTTTATACAGAATCCTAGCTATCTGCGATCAGTGCGCAAAATGCATTTTCCAGGAACCCCTTGTGTTGGTCTTCACAGGGTGGCCCAAATGGGAGCCTGGGCGGGAAGCTCCAGAAAGCCCCATGAGGAGCGCTGAGCAGGCGTGGAGCCACCAGATCCCTGCAAGGGCCTGGCCCCAGCAGCCACTCAGCAAAGCCCTCGCTACTGAAGCAGGATCTCAGGGAGTGAGGGCTCGAACCTGCATTAAACCTCAGAAGCACCTGTGTGGTGCTCTGCCCATCACAGGGTACACAGGACCATGGAACTCACCCGAAATGTGCCAGGCACCAGACCAGATGCTCTGCCTTGTCCTGTCTTTTCCTCCCCAATGTGGAGGCTGAGCTACAGAGAGGCTGGTGACTTTCCAAGGTCCCATGGACATGACCACAGCAGGTCGTCTACGGCTGACTCTATCCATGGTCCACCTTCCCAGGGCAAACTCCTTGGGCATGGCAAAGCTCGGATCAGAGTCCACTGCCCGTCAGGACCGTCCGTCAGCCTTCTAGGACTGAGGCCAGTGGAGCCCCTCCACCGGCTGGGAGGTGTCTCCCCCAGGCCAGTCTCCAGGCACCAGCTGGGGATGTCAGGGCTGCCCCTGGGGACCTGCGGCATAAATGAGTAATGAGATGAGGCATGAATGGTCACTTAGCGCTGGCAGAGCTCTGCAATCACCAGGCCCCCTCTAGGGCCAAGGGACACACTCAGGAGCTCGGGAGTGCCGCCCACCACAGAAAGCGCCTGGAAAATGTACCCTCCTGGGCAGGCAGGGAAAGGGCCAGGGTTCTCCTAGCAAGAAGAGCCAGAGGTCCAGGGTGCCCCCTCTCACTCTGACACAAAGTGTACATGAACCCCTGTGGCTTAGTCCAGGTTTTATCACCCACGGACCTCAAAATCTAGAATTTTCTTTCTAGTCCTGCCTACCAGTGGCTCCCTTTGGGGCTCCAGCTGCTGCACGGCCTCAGCCATCCCAGAAAGGGGCTTCTCTCCAGAGGAATGGGTACACATCACGGGCGTGCCAGTGGGCAGCCAGCAGTTTCAAACGGACGAAACCAGAAGGGTCCCCGGAGTTCTCAGGCAATTCAGGAGGACGAGATGGGCCGGGCAGTGCCAAGCTGCTCCGGGCCCCTGCTGTCTGGCAGAGAGGCACTTCCCTATGCCTGAGGTGGGGGTGTTCTAGGAAGGCAGTGTGTGGACAGAGCCAGGAAGGGAGCCTGGAGGCTGGGGATGATCAGGCACGGCTCCTGCAGGAGGACAGGACAGCAGGCTGACCGCACATGGCAGGGGGACCAAGAGTGGAGAAGGGAAGAAGCCAACGGTGTTCTGGGCCCGTCTGAGTCGGGGCTATCTCCCTGAGCAGATACATGGGGAAGGCAGAGGGAGCTCCAGCTAGAACACAGGCTCACATGCACGCAGCACAAAGGCAGACAGCCGCCGTGTACTCAGAGCCAAGCATGGACCCAGGAGCTACAGCAGGACTGAACGAGCTCAGAGTGAGGATCCGGTGTGGGTCCAGGGGAGTCCAGCAGCAGAGGCTGGGCGGGGTGACGGCTCCTGCGGTCCCTGCAGAGTCTCTCATGCCAGGCCAGACAGGGGACAGGCTGAGCAACGCAGAGAAGCCTAGCACACCGCCCGGAACGGACGTCCATCCTGCGACATAATGGCCCGGTCTCAGGATGCCACTTTTAGCAGGTGGGTTCCCGGGCAGCAAAGATCTGCTAGATTTTTTAGAGCATCTCCAGGCAGGCTGTGGTGGCTGGCGGGGTTGAGGGGGCCCGCTGAAGACACCGAGACGGATGGGAGCCACTCAGCCAAGTCCCTGAGTCAGCAGACCGGCCTGGAAACCTCTACTCAGGAGGCCGGGGCTGCCAGGGCACTCTGCCCCTGCCTGCCCGGCTCATGCCTGGAGGCAGCAATTTCAGGCACCCTCAAATGGGCCAGCCCAGAAGCTGTCAGCCTCTCTCTCGCTTGCCCCTCCCCAGGAGGACAAGTCCAGGAATCTGGCTCTGCCCAGTTATCTAATGAGCAAAGACGTGTCCCAGAGCCATAGATCAGGGCCGGACGGAGCAACCCAGAGATGTCTGTAGTGACCGCGGGCCGGCCCTTCTGCGCTGGAGGCGGCGGCAGCCAGGCGAATTCCATGTTATTCCAGCCTTACAGGAAGCCAGCCTGGCTCAGCTGTTAACCAGCAGCAATTTATGGGCCTTGGGGGCAGAGGGAGGGAGAGGAGGGGAGAAAAAGGAAATCACAGCCCTCCGCCGCCCCCCCTCCGAAAGAATCGACCCCGAGTTATTTTTAGATGCTTATTCATTCCACGCATTTCTTTGTAAGAGCCAGGACATGGGCTCTGTACAAAAACCATTGGGCAGGAGGCAGCTGCTAGCATAGGAGGACGGGGCTGGGGGCACCTGGGAGCAGGTGGGAGGGAGCGTGGGAGGGTCTGCAAGGACACCCCCTCCTGGCAAATATCTCCCAGGATTCTGGAGGCAGAGTCCGGAGCCTGACCGAGGAGAGGCTTTTCAATCCGAATCCCCAAGTTCAACCTCCAGCTTTTTCTTGCTTGATGGCCTAAGGCAGGTCACTGTGGAAGTCAGACGAGACTCTGGGCTTGGAACCCCGGCTAGGTGTGGCCTGGGGCAAGTCACTCCACCTCTCGGGGCCTCACTTTCCCCCATCTACAGAAGGAAGCTGATCGATGCACGCGGAACACTTAGAAGAAGATTGCCTGGCATACCCCGTGTTACATAAGAGTCAGCGATCATTTCTGTGAAAGAGCCACACACGATCATTGTCACTGTCGGTAACAATGATCGCTTAGAATTACACTCGGGCAGGGGCATCTGGGTGGCTCAGTCAGTTAAGCATCTGACTCCTGATTTCGGCTCAGGTTATGATCTCAGAGTCTTGAGATCCAGCCCCACATCTGGCTCCATGCTGAGTGTGGAACCTGCTTAAGATTCTCCCTCTCCCTCTCCCTCTGCCCCTTCCCACTTGCTCTCATTCTCTCTCTAAAAATATACATAAATATACATATACATATATACGTACACACACACGCGCGCCTCGGGGTAGGATAGAGCACGGAGATAAGAGCCACAGAAGGCCTGAGGTGGGAAAGAGGCAAACAGAGAGACCTGTATTCACAGCCTGATCCCTGCCAAGGACAGGCGCCCAAGAGGTTTTGCCTCTGTTTAGATGTGGATGCCGTGACTCAGTTTCTCCTCCTGCAAACAGGGCAATAAGCACTCCTGGGGGGCTTGGGGACTGACGGAACAGGAAGCCCGCAGCATGGCTTCCAGCAGGTGCCTGGTACTATTAGTTGACTCTGGAATGACCTGTCCTTGTATGATGGCTAATCAAGGTCTCACCTTGACTGGGTCACAGGATATCCGGAGACCTGACGAACCGTGATCTCTGGGGGTGTCTGTGGATGTGACTGGCATTTAACTTGGCGGACAGAGTAAAGAAGAAGGCCCTCTGTGATGTGGGTGGACATTGTCCAATGTTGAGGGCCTGAACAGAACACAAAGGGGAGGGAAAGGAGAATTCTTTTTTTTTCAGCCTGACTGTTGAGCTGGGACACTGGTCTTCTCCTCCCCCTGGACTGGGATGTACACCACTGGCTCCCCTGGTCCTCAGGCTTTCAGACTCAGACTGAATTACACTCCTGCCTTTCCTAGGGTCTCCAGCTTACAGATGCCAGCAGGAGCCGATTTCTTATAATAAATCAGGATTTCCTTCTTTCTCTCCGTCCCCCTCCCTCCCACCCTCTCTCTCTCCATATGTATATGTGGGTGTGATACACACACACACACACACTGATAGCAATGTATCTATATCTATAATGTTCTGTTTATCTGCTTACTCCCCAAATCAGATCCAGACCCTTCTAGAATCTGCCTCTGTCAACGGTCACCCTTCTTTGCATGGGCCACCCTTCGCCTGCCCCTTCCCCAACACCCCCCTACCTCCGGGGCTGCTCGTTCTGCCCTTGACGCCCCCTTTATATTAACCCAGCCTTTATCGACTGCTCCCTTCTCGTTCCATCCAGTAAAGCTTTACCGAGTGTCTGCTGTGGGCATGACACCAGGCTGTGCTGTGACTATTGAGACACATAAAGTCAAGGTCCTACCCCTCACATCATTCCAAGATGATGTAGGGATTACCTGCTCGAGAAGAGGCCGCAGGTGTCCAGGGAACACCAAGGAGGGGCTGGAGCGGGCGGCAGAAGGGGTAGGAGGCTGGGGACACATTCCTTCAGGAAGTGACAGACAAAGGTGTTCCAAGCAGACTCAGCAGGACCCTTGCGGGGCAGGGGGGCACCAGGATCAGAGTCAGAATTCCCACAGCCCTGTGTACCTGGCCCCGGTCACAGTGGTGCGAAACCCAATCTTTCCCACCTGTTTACCCCCTTCAAGGGCTGCTCCTTCTCTGAAGTCCCCCAAGGCTGAGCACCCAGCAGGCCCCAGCAGGGACCTCAGGACTAGGGTCCACTTCTGTCATGGTATCTCAGTCGTAGGTGACAACATGCTGGGGGGAGCTGTCTCCTCTCCCCCACACTCCCTGCCAGCCACCTCAGGGATCATTCAGAAACACAGGCAGGCCACCCTCTCCTTAAAACTCCCCACCCACAGCTTTCAAGGTCGGGGGGTGACTCTCAAGGGCCTGCCACCCACCCCAGCCTCACCCCACATCGATCCTACCACAGGGCCTTTGCATGAGCTGGCCCTTCCTGCTACCAGGCTGCCTCCGTCCCTTACTGTTTCTCTCTCCCTAGCAGACACACACAAGCGCACGCGCGCGCGTGCGCACACACACACACACACACACACACACCCCACCTCATCTGTGAAGGGTTAGGCTCCCCACAGCATTTCGTGCACATCTCTAGCTCTGCTGGGACTCCTTGGGCAGGCTGACCCTTTGAGGGCAGGAACCTGGTCTCATTCCAAGCCCAGCTCAAGGCCAGCTCTTCCAAACTTCAGGTGAGGCTCTTAAAGCATATGCACAGGGAAAATTCTGCCATTGCTAAATGCTAGAGGTGACCACCAGCCTTTTAATAAATGGCGACAATATGGAGGCAAAGCTAATTTCATGCTAAATAAGATCTATGCCATTTGCATTCGCTAGAATCCGTGATTTGAGTAATAAAGGTTTAGGAAAAACCAGTCGTGACCTCCTGAAGCTGGGGAATTCTGCTCCTCTCCTGGGCTGGGGTCACCTCTGTTCTGAGAACCCCACTGGCAATGAAGCACTTGATTGATAAGGCCATTCCCACAATCATCAGGCCCCCGCACCCACACTCAAAGTGCAACTGGAGGCATCGCACTCTCTGCGAGCCTCTGTTTCTCTTTCCATAAAATGGGTATAAAACCATCCCTCTCACAAGAGTTTGTCATTAAGGATCAAATGAAAAATAATATGAGATAGTAGTTAGTAAGCTACCAATGCCCATGACATTTTCCGGGCTGCAAAAAGTTCCCTTTATTGCCAAGTTTACTAATAAAAAATGAGCCTGTCCATACGGATCTAACAGGTTCTGTTTCATAGGGTCTCTTGCCAGTTCCCGCCCCATCAACCTGGCTGTTCCTCTCCTTGCCCGGCCCCTAGGATCAGGTTCCACTAGCCTCCTGGTGAGAGCAAGGATTCTGGCTTAGACCATGCACAGCTGTGTGACCTAGATGAGGGCCTTTCCCTCTCTGAGCCTGTCTTCTGGAGATGACCAAGGCTTGTGGACAGATTAACTGGGATGATTGATTTCCGTGCCCGGGATGTGTGCTCTGTGACCATGAGCTCTTGGGCCACCTTGGAGGTCCTGGGGAGCAGGGCCCAGTTCCTACACCAGATAAGCAGACTTCTCTTTCCCCGTGGGGACCAAGTGGGGACAAGGTGTCACCTGGCATTGTTCTCAGTTAGATCTGGTGTTGCACAGAGCCTGGGGACAGTCTCCCCTGCTGCGAGCTCCTATAAGAAGAGGCATGGAGGCCACAGGGGCACCACGGGGGGGCATCAGTATTGGGGGTGGAAATATCTAGAATCTTCTTTCTCCTCCCTTCACACAGAAACCCCTCAAAACAGCTCCCCTCATGAGGTTTCAAGCTGTTTGACTTGCCAAATACCCGGCCCATTCCTCATTCTTCACTTTAAAATCACTTTTCTCCTCAAAGCTGGACACCGCCTTAAAATACAAGGTCTCCAGCAGAATTTCTCGCTGTATTTTTAAAAAGTCTAGAGTCAATGCCAAAAAGAATGGGGAGTTAGGGCTCTTGGGACTCGTTCTTGGACCATGACGACTGATGAGGCCACAGCTTTTTCGTCTCTTATTCACAGCTGAATCCTGGCCTCCGGGACAGCGCCTGGCATGGGGCAGACACTCAAGTACAAGCGGCTGAACTTGGGAATGACCGGTGTAAGAAATCCTTTCACCGATGTGCCTGGCGCTAAACTGAGTCCTGGGGCTCTCAGGGGACTGCAATCCCTCATGCGGGTGGGTACCTTTGGCTCGACCAAAGGGCTTTCACGTCCGTATTTCAGATGTCAGCACTCTGCGCTAGGAGTGTAATGGCCTTTTGCAGATGAGCTGAACGGGACAGAGAGAAACAAAGGGCTCATCTAAGAAACAGAACTCATGTCTCTCATCAGGGCGATTCACCAAATATGGCTGCAGGCTCTTTCCACAGCAACACACCGCTTCTCGCTATCCTGTTACAGTCAGGGAAAAGCTCAATCTTCCAGTGGTCATCGGTCCATCTGTCCAGCCACCCACCCAACCACGCCAACCTTCAGCATGTGGCAGGTTCTGCTGGGCTCCAGGACAGCGAGAACATGGTGGCGGCAGTGGGGGGTGGTGAATTCAAAACCGGGGTAAGAGCAGATCTTGGGGCTGCTCTTTCTTTCTTTCTTTCTTTCTTTTTCTAAAGATTTTATTTATTTATTTGAGAGAGAGAGAGAGTGAGAGAGAGCATGAGAAGGCAGAAGGTCAGAGGGAGAAGCAAATTCCCCACGGAGCTGGGAGCACGATGTGGGACTCGATCCTGGGACTCTAGGATCATGACCTGAGCCAAAGGCAGTCGCTTAACCGACTGAGCCACCCAGGCGCCCAGGAGGCTCCTCTTTCTAACAGCAGTAAAGGAGATGGACTATCTCCTCTGGGGCCGCTGTGGAAAAGAGTTTAGTGGCCCCTCCAAAAGTTCAACATAAATTGCCCTAGGAGCCAGAGTTCCACCCCTCATTTTATACCCAAGAGGACTGAAAACAGGGACTTGGACAGGTACTTGCATGGCCACGTTCACCGCAGCATTGTTCACAACAGCCAAAAGCTGGAGCCAACCCAAGTGTCCACCGACAGATGAGTGGATAACCCAAACACGGCACGTACGACGGAACGGAATTCAGCCGTGCCAGGAAATGATGTTCTGATACGTGATTCGATGTGGATGAATCTCGAAAACACCACGGTAAGTGAAGGCACAAAAGGACCACGGTCGCATGGGTTTGCTTACAGGAAGTATCTAATATGGAAATTCACAAGGATGGAGAGCAGGCGGGATGCCACCAGGGGGCGGGGCTTAGAAGGTGAGAAGGAACCACTGGGTGATTGGCACCGAGTTTCTGCTTGGGCTGATGGAAACCTGTGAATCAGCAGCGATTCTCGCCCAACACTGTAGGTATAATCCACATAATCACGTGTGCGACCCAGTGCCCCTGGATCACGCACTTCAAAACGCCTAAAATGGAAGAGTTTACTTATATATTTTTTTTTACCACGATTTGGGGAAGAAACAAAAAAGCACAAACACACGCAAAACGCGAGAGCAGTAGCACGGGAGTCGACGTACAGGTCAGGGAAACAGAAGAGCAGGTCTGAAAACGAAGACGACTCAGGGGGCATCAATACAATGCAAAAACCTCTCCCCCAGGCAGGGGTGCGGTGGGGGGAGCCCAAAGTAGAAAAGCAAAATGACAAGCTTAGAAAAAAAAGTACAGAAAAATCTGTTTCTAACTCAAGCACAGAGAAGCCCTTCTCTTGCAAAATGCAAAATGATGGCCCCATCAAGGAAAACATTTTCCCTGTAGCAGTCAAGTCTTTGAACAGGACGATCTAGCAGGATCTCATACGATTTCGAGTATCCATAAATGCACGTATCCTCTAGCCACTGGGCATCTCCCTGGAGAAATGCTCCCAATGAGCCACATTCAAGGGCATTCCCGGAAACATCGTTCCTAAGGAGAAAGCAAAACCAATGCAAATGTTCCCACAGCAGCAGAAAGTGGAAACAAACTAGGGCATTTTAATTCTGAGGAATACTATGCAGTTGTTAAAAAGAATGGTGTTGCTCTAAAAATGCTGACAGAAAAAATCTCAAGAAAAGGAAGAAAGAAAGAAACAGAGAGAAAGAGAAAGGGGAGGGGAGGAAGAAAGAAAGAAGGAAAGAGGGGTGCCTGGCTGGTTCAGTCAGAGGAACATGCGACCCTTGATCTCAAGCATTACCCACATGTCCTCACACGCTGCTGGATGTCATTCTGGGTCCTCCTGCCTCTGGCCAGTCCCAGGGCTGAAACTGTACATATTCATGGAGGATACTATGATAGGACAAACGATGGCAGTCTTGTAAATGGTTTCCCTTCAAATCCTGAAGCCTGCAAAATGCTTGGTTTTGGTCTCACTGGGTGTCCCAGTGTCTTTACCTACTGGTGTCCAGCCCACTCCTTCCCATCTGAGAAAGGGAGGGGACCTACATCTTCTGAACATCTATTATCATATTTCATCCTCACGATTACTGTGATTAGAAAGGTAAGCAATGTTAATCAGCCATTAAAAAAAAAAAAAAGAAATCTTGCCATTTGTAACAACATGGATGGACCTAGAAGGTATAATGTGAAGTGAAATAAGTCAAACAGAGAAAGATAAATACCATACAACTGCACTTAGAGATGGCATCTAAACAAAACAAAACAAAACAAAACAAAACCAGACTCTTAAATAAAGAGAACAAACTGGTGGTTGCCAGAGGGGAGATGCATAGGGGGAGGGGAGAAATAAGCGAAGGGGATTAAGAGGTACAAACTTATAAACCTGATAAACTTATAAACACACTTATAAAACTTATAAAATAAAGTCATGGAGATTAAAAAGTACAGCATAGGGAATAGTCGACAACATTGTCGTAACATATGGTGACAGATGGTGACTGCATTTGTGGTGAGCACAGAGTAACGTACAGAACTATCCAATCACTATCTTGTACAGCTGAAATGAACGTGACATTGTATGTCAACTATACGTCAATAATAAAAATTTTTTCAAAGATTTTACTTATTTGACAGGCAGAGATCACAAGTAGGCAGAGAGACAGGCAGAGAGAGAGGAGGAAGCAGACTCCCTGCTGAGCAAAGAGCCCGATGCGGGGCTCGATCCCAGGACCCTGAGATCATGACCTGAGCCAAAGGCAGAGGCTTTAACCCACTGAGCCACCCAGGTGCCCCCAATAATAAAAATTAAAAAAAAAAAAAACTTAAGTGATGTCAACACCCAAAAAACAAATCATGCAATTAAAAAATGGGCAGAAAACATGAATCAGACATTTCTCCAAAGAAGACATACCGATGGCGAACAGTGACATGAAAAGATGCTCAACATCATTCATCATCAGGGAAACACAAGGCAAAATCACGATGAGCTGTTGCCTCACACCTGTCAGAATGGCTAAAATCAACAGCACAAGAAACAGCAGGTGTTGGCGAGGACGTGGAGAGAGAGGAAGGAATCCTCTTGGGCTGTTGGAGGGAAGGCAAACTGGTGTAGCCACTGTAGACAGTTTGGAGGTTCCTCAAAAACTTAAAAATAGAACTACGCTACCATCCAGCAATCACACTAGTGGGTATCCCCCCCAAAATACAAAAACACCAATTCAAAATTCAAAAACTAATTCAAAATTCACGCACCCCTATGTTTATAGCAGCATTATTACAATCGCCAAATTAGGGAAGCAGCCCAAGTGCCCACTGAGAGAGGAATGGATAAAGAAGGTTGATAAATGGAATGGTGCTCGACCACGAAATGGGATGAAATCTTGCTGTTTGCAACGACGTGGATTGAGCTAGAGATATAATGCTAAGTCAGCCGGAGAAAGACACATGCAAATATGATGTCACTCGTGTGGCATTTAAGAAACAGAACAAATGAGCAAAGGAAAAGGAGAGAGAGAATGAGACCAAGAAACAGACTCTTAACTACAGAGAACACACTGATGGTTACCAGAGGGGACGTGGGGGAGGGGATGGGTGAAGTAAGTACAGGGGGTTAAGGAAGACACTTAATCGGGATGAGCACTGAATAAAGTATAAAACTGTCAAATCACTATATCGTACATTTGAAACTAATATAACACTATGTTGGGGCACTTGGGTGGCTCGGACGCTTAAGCAACTGACTGTTGATCTCAGCTCGGGTCATGATCTCAGGGTTGCAGAGCGAGCCCTGCGTTGGGCTCCACTCTGGGTATGGAACCTGCTTAAGATTCTCTCTGTCCCTCTGCCCCCTCCACTTGAACGCACATGCGTGTGCTCTCTCTCTCTAAAAAAAAACAAAAACAAGCAAATGAAGAAACACTGTATGTTAACTACCCCAGAATTAAAATGAAAAACTTAATAAGAAAAAATTAAAAATTAAAAAATAAAACCAATGCAGAACATTAAGGGGGGAAAAAGGTAGGCAGTGCGCCCAAGGTCATGCAGCTAGCAAGGGTCAAGGGCAAGGCCGACCTGAGAATGATCTAAGAGTCATGCTCACCCCATTAGCTGACACTCCTGCGGAAGCTCTTACTGGTACCCACTATAAGCAAGAATCTCTATTAGGGGCTCCCAGGGACGTAAAGGGAGCCAAGTCCTGACCTCAAGACAGCCTGAGTGGACTGGGGAAGTGCATAAACTACAGTACGTGGTAAAATGCTATATTTGATGGGGCGCCTGGGTGGCTCAGTGGGTTAAAGCCTCTGCCTTCGGCTCAGGTCATGATCCCAGGGTCCTGGGATGGAGTCCCACCTCGGGCTCTCTGCTCAGCAGGGAGTCGGCTTCCCGCCCTCTCTCTCCCTGCCTCTCTGCCTACCTGTGATCTCTGTCTGTCAAATAAATAAATAAAATCTAAAATGCTGTATTTGATGGATAACAGAAACATGACAGAGGTCAAAAGCATGGGGAGAGCACAACAGGTCGAGATGATAAGCAGAAGACCATGAAGACAGAGAATGTTTCCGTCAAGTCCAGGAAAAGCAAAACCAACATGTGGTTTGTTGACCTCCTCCCAACCCCTTCTGTTGTGCCCTGAGGAATCCCTCATGCCATTTACCAAAACAACAACAACAAAAGCCAGCATGAAGAACTTCCCCAACTTCAAAGTCTCCTTGGCATCTCTGTCCTACCTCCTTGGTTAAGATCAGTATCGGGGAAGAGAGAAGGCCAAGGGCAGAGCCTGGGGAAAGCCTCCATGTGGAATGGGAGATGCAGCCCATGCAGGGACCCAAGAAAGCACAGAATTCAATGGGGGGGGGGGAGGGAGATAGGGACTCTGGACGCCCCTACAAGGAGGAGGAGTTGCCTGAACGCCACAGGGAGGTGCTGGAGAGGGGGCAGGGAAGGCAGGAAAGGCTCCAATGAGGTCTCGGGTGCGGGTGCGGGGGAGGGGGGGTGGGGTGGGGGGGGCGGCAGATACAGCAGGGTAACTCAGGTCTAGGTCAGACTGTGCGACACGGAGCAACAGGGGACAGGAGGCAATGGGGAGGCAGGGAGGCGGCCCTGTCTTTGGAAGAGGCTGGTGGCGAAGTCACAGGGAGTTCCTAAGGGGATGGAAAAAACCTCCAGGAGGCGGTGCTGTGTTTAAGGATGGGGAAGACTTACACATGCTCGCTGCAGGAGGGACAGGCATGTTTGCTCAAAATCTCTGAGGAGGGGTGGGGTCATGAGGCTCAAGGGAACAGGGGTGAGGTGAGCCACAGCCAGGGGAGAGAAAGGGGTGTATCCAAGGAAGTCGGGGAGAAAACCAGCAATGCAGAAGGGGCTCGCTGGAGGGTCTCCACCTTTTCCGAGAGTTGCAGGTAACCCGGGAGAGCACGGAAGGTGGGCAACAGAGTGGCGTTCCAGAAGGGAAGGTGGGGAAAGGGTTTTTGCATGGTGAGGGGTGACTGGTGAGGAGGGGGAGGCGGTGAGTATCAACTCTTCTTTCAATAGCATCAAAGGAGGGGCGCCTGGGTGGCTCAGTCGGTTAAACGTCTGCCTTTGGCTCAGGTCCTGATCCTGGGGTCCCGGGATCGAGCCCCGCATCAGGCTCCCCGCTCGGCAGAGAGCCTGCTTCTCCCTCTGCCTCTGCCCCCCACTCTCCGCTCTCTTTCTCTCTCAAATAAATAAACAGGGGAATTACTGAAGACACAGGAAAGAATGCGAACGACAGGGCCAGGGTCCGGGACACAAGCTCGGCAGGCCATGACCCCAGCAGCGTCCAGCAGCCCCAGCACGCCGGCCAGTCCACGCGGGGGCTCCTGCAGCGAGCACCCCGCTTTGCCCAGGAGGTGCCGCCACGACGCGGCTGTCCACCCGGCACGTGCATGCCTGTTATCCTGGACGCCATTCCAGGAATTTACATGTATCCTCATGACATCTCATAAGCTGTCCTGATGCTCATCTGTTCCAGTACAGTGACCAAGAAATCATTCACCTCCGGCTGTGCTCTGCCAAGCTCCTCTTCAGCTCGCGCCAGCTATGCACCAGGTCGTGTGAAGACCAAGACACCATCCTTGCTCTCAAAGCACTCATAGTGAGGTGGGGAGGTAAACCATACACGGATCCCTTTCTTTTTTTTTTTAAGATTTTATTTATTTACGTGAGAGAGAGAGAGAGAGCGTGAGAGCATGAGCCGGGGCGGGGGGAGGCAGAGGGAGAGGAAGAAGCTTAACCGACTGAGCCATCCAGGTGCCCTGAGTGTCCGATTCTTGATCTCAGCTCAGGTCTTGATCTCAGGGTCCTGAGTTCAAGTCCCGTGTTGGGTCACTGCTGTGACCCAAAGCTGGGGCCCCACATCCTACAGAGGCAGATAACCACCGACGCGCTTCCTGGGGGCTGGAGGGGGGCAGCCAGACCAGCAGACTGCTCAGCAAACCACTTGGGTTGTGTAGGATGCTAGCACTGCCGGGGGTGGGGGTGGGGGGGGCAGGATATCACCTACAGGGAGGCAGAGGGGCAATGATGCCCAAGCCGAGCGTTGAAAAGACTCGGAAAGTAGCCAGGGTGGTGAAGCAGGGCACTAAGCGTGTTCTTGGAAGAAGTGGGGTAGGCAGGCGGCAGGCCGGTGTCACAAGGACATAAGGCCAAATGCAGGAAAGCCGGCAGGTGAATCTGGAGAGCTGGGCAACGGGGTTCACGGAGGAGAGGGCCCTGCATGATCAGCCTGTCCCTCACCGGCCAGGAGACTCCTCCCACACTGCTCTTACCCCCCAACTACAGCGACTGAGACTGCCGGATGGAGGGCGGGGGTCAGTGCAGGGTGCGGGGCAGGGGGCATGAGCGGGTCTGGGTTTTTGACACACCACTGACCACCATGCGCAGGGCAGTGCCAAGGACGGCCAGGGGGAAGGCAGACATCGAGCAGGAGGGTGCCGCAGTGGAACCATGAGCCGTGATCTGAGCAGTGAAGGCGGGAAAGAGAGAACACAGGGGGTACCCTGACGGGGTGAAACCCAGCAGGACATGGACAGGAGGGGGCATGAGCAGAGCAGACGCAGGGCAGGTTGGCTTCTTGTTTTCTTTTTTCTTTAGAGAGAGAGAGAGAGGGGGAGAGCACGCCATGGGACGGGCAGAGGAAGAGAGACAGACTCTTAAGCAGGCTCCATGCCCCACGCAGAGCCTGACGCAGGGCTCGATCTCACGACCCTGAGATCACAACCTGAGCTGAAATCACAAGTCGGACGCTTAACCCACTGAGCCACCCACGCGCACCTGCTTCTGGTTTTTTGACTCAGGAATTCACAGGGCAGCCATCCGCTGAGGCAAGATGGGTTGGGATCGAAGCACGGAGCTGGTGTTAGCTTCAGAGAGGAGGAGACATGCCCTCCATTTTAACCGCAGAGGTGGAGCCGGTGGGCTTGACGTCAGATACATTCAGGGGCCCAGGTGGGGGGGGGGGCAGCCCTTGTACCTGATGACTTTGGTTTTCTGGGTGGAGACGGGCTCTGAGGAACAGGAAGGTTTGAAACACAGCAGTTCCCCCTCACCCACGGGGAATACGTTCCAAGACCCCAGTGGCTGCCTGGGACCTCGGATAAGACCCAACACCATCTAGACCGTCCTTCCCTCGAATACACACATACCTACGATGAAGTTTAATTCATACATTACAGCAGTATACTGTGTGTATTAAAGTTATGTGACTGTGCTCGCTCGCTCGCTCTCAAAATATCTGATTGTACCGCAGTCGCCCTTCTTGTGATGGCGTGACATGGTAAGATGCCTACGGAATGGGACGAAATGAGACAAATGACGTAATGACGTAATGACGTAAGCATAAGCATTGTGCCCTTCTGATGCTGCGTCAGAGGGAGGCTCGTCTGCTCCCTGACTGCGGGTGACTGAGGGCCCTGGAACCTCGGGAAGTGACTCTGCAGTAAGGGGGGGGGGACCGGTCACGGCTGAGAAAGGTGGGAGGCCACGGAAGGACCACGGCGCAGTGAGGGAGGCCTCGCTGACCGCGGACACCACTTTCGTCTTTGGACTTTGTTGATGGAGTCCCTTCTTGGATTAACCCTTTTAACTTGCAGGGAGCCAAACAGACCGACTTTCCCTTTACAGCTGCTAGGTTTCGTGGCACGCTCTAAAAAGCCTCCTTCCCCTCCCCACCCCACGTGGCAGTTTGAAACCCAACCAAACCGGACAAAGCAGGTGGGGCCACCTGTAGCTGCCACGAACAGTGTCCGGGCAAAATACAGAAAGTGGAACGGCACGGCAAGTTCACGTTGATGATATGCTTGTAGAGTCACAGACTGTCCCGGGAAGACCAGGCAGTGAGGAGGCTGCCTTTGGGGAGCTGACTGGTTGGAGTGGATTTTGCAGAAAGTCACAGGGCAAGGGATCAGAGGATACAGGGACCCCACTGGCCTAATGGGAGAGAGAACGGGTATCTTCCAGACACAGAGCAGTTCCTGACCCCAACATCGGAGACTGTCTGCGATCAGAGGAGGGTACGCAGGAGAGACCATATTTTGTGCTAAGGTACAAAAAGGTTAAGTAGCATTCGCAAGGGCACATAGCTAACAGGGCACTGCGTTCCAGCTCCAGAACCTCGCTAACCTTCACCCCTTAATTTATGCTTAATCTATGCTACTTTTCACAACATCAGACTAAAGGAAAAAGCAGGACACAAACTGTTTGTAGTGGGAGCACAATTCTGTAAAACAACAATCAGAAATCCAGCTGACCCCTGAACAATGAGGGAACTAAGGGTGCCGACTCCTCCGCACCATTGAAATCTGCCTATAACTTTTGACTCCCCTAAAACTTACCTGCTGATGGCCCACTGTTGACCAGAAGCCTTACCAATAACAAAAGAGTCAATTATCACATGTTTTGTATGCCATATGAATTATATACTGTATTATTACAACAACGTAAGCTAGAGAAAAGCAAGTGTTATTAAGAGACTCGCAAGGGGTGTGCCCGCATGGCTCAGTTGGTTTGAGTGTGGGCCTCTTGGCTTCGGCTCAGGTCATGATCTCAGGGTCCTGGGATCGAGCCCCACGTCAGGCACTTCACTCAATGCAGAGTCTGCTCGGGATTCTTTCTCCCCCTCTGCAACTCCCCTCACTTGTGAGCTCTCTCTCTCTCTCATAAATAAATCTTTAAAAAAAAAGAAATTAATAAGGAAGAGAAAATACATTTATAGTATTGAATTGTAAAAAAGCCACATACAAGTAAACCTGTGCATTTGAAACCTGTGTTGTTCAAGGGTTAACTCTGTGTGTGTGTGTGTGTGTGTGTGTATGTGTGTGTGTATTTATAGGCAGACACTGGAAAGAAATACATTAAATTGTTCACAGGAGTTATCTGAGTGGTGATTTTAAAACATGTTTTTCTGGATTTTCTATAATTAGCATTAGTATTATTAACAGGGAAAGAAAAGTCATTCAAAATAACCACTGGAATGGGCAAGTACCAAAGACGTTCTATAAAAATAGACTTTCTGGAAAAAGGCACCTTGGCAACATACCCTGAGCATTTGAATAAACAAAAAAGTACCCTGCTTGATTCATGGGGTAATAGTGGAAAGAACGGGAAATTACCAAGGCCTGGGTTCCGGCTGTTTGGAGAAGGCAACTCCCTAAGCCTCCACCTCTTTATAGAAAATGAGTGTGAAAATGATAAAACTTGCTTCACGTGGTTGCTGCAGACACCAAAGTGAGACCCGGCAATTCTGTCAATCAAGTGAGGCATGTTCTTTTCATAGAATTATTAATTCTACCTTTTATCAATGCCTTGGCACACATCCTGTTCAAAATTAAACCATGATTATAAAATACAATGCCAGTTTTCTTGATTAATCCGTCACTTTGATGTCATTAGACAGTCATTCCATTAAAGTCGGTCTGTAGCTGGTATTACTGAATCATAATAATGGGACGCATACCTCAAATTTCTCCATATTCCAACTCGAAACTCAGTGTTGGGGACAATGCAAGAGGACGACTTCCCAGGTTCCCTGCATACTCTGTTACAGAGTTAGTTCTCTGATCTTCCCAGAAGCCAAGGCCATGCTCCCTGCTTGCCCACAGCTACTTGAGGCTTCCAGGCATCCTCTGCCCATAATCGCTCATAATTCTTTCTGGACCAAACCAACAGACCCAATTTCCTAAAATGGCCACCCTTGTGTCCACAACCCTTCTTCTATCTTGCCTCAAAGTTGGGAGGTGTCCCTCTTCCAACAAAGGCCAGTCTCTCCAAATAAGTCCTGTCCCAGATCTTCCCTGCTTTTAAAGACATCATCCCCTTGGGCCTTACAGCACCATGAACTCATCCCTGCACTAGAGAGCAGCAATCTCCCAGTCCCCACTCTTGGGCAGCTATGCTCTTTCCCTATATGCAGCCAGAATAATTTTTTTTTTAAATAGAGATATAATTCATTACCATAGAATTCAGCATTTTACAATCCTATCAGTAAAGTAAAAGGGTTCCAATATTCCCTGATGGGAATGTCAGGCTCAAGGGAATGATGGCTTTAAAACATCTACGCTTCCTTCTAAGAGTTTTATAGGGTTGGCTCTGACATTTAGGTCTTTGATCCTTCTGCAGTTCATTTTTATATATGGTGTGAGGTAGGGGTTCACCTTCATCTTTTGCATATGGATTTCCTGTTGACCAGCACATTTTGTTGAATACTCTCCTTTCCCCATTGGGCGGTCTTGGCACCCTAGTCAAAGATGACTTCTGAAAGCTCATTTCTATCCTACTGACTGTAGGTCTATCCTTATGCCAGGACCCACTATCTTGATTACTGTAGCTTTGCAGTAAGTTTTGAAATTGGGAAGGACGGCTCCATCCACTTTATTGTTCAAAATCATTTTGGTTGTTTGGGGTCCTTTGAATTTCCATATAAATTTTAGTCTCAGCTTGTCTATTTCGGCAAAAAGGCAGCTGAAATTTTAATAGGGATTGTACTGAATCTGTAGATCAAATAGGGGAGTATTGCCTTATTAACAATACTAGTTATCTTCTGACCCTTGATGTCTGATGTCTCTCCTTTATTCAGGTCTTCTTGAGTTTCTTTTAATAATGTTTTATAGTTTTCAGTGTCCAAGTCTTGCACATCTTTGGTTAACCCTATGCCTAAGCATTTTATTAATTTTTAATATTGTAAGTGGAATTGTATTCTTGATTTCATTGCTGGATTTTTCATAGCTAGCATAGAGAACTACAACTGATTTTTCAAGTATTGATCTTGTACTCTGCAACCTTACTTGGCTCACTTATTAGTTTAATAGTTATTGATGGTTGATTTTTAGATAGAGAGATATATATAAATATATAATCATGCCATCAACCAATGGAGATAGTGTCACTTCTTTGCCAATCTGGATGCCTTTTATTTTTTTTTTCTTGCCTAATTGCTCTCAGGAGAGCCTCCAGCACAATCCTGAATATAAGTGGTAAGAGCAGACATCCTTCTTTTGCTCCTGCTCTTAGGGAAGGAAACTTTCAGTCTTTTCACAATTAAGTAGGATGTCAGCAGTGGGTTTTTTGTAGATGCCTTTTATCAGGCTGATGAATATCTTAATTTCTCTTTCATTTTTGAAGGACACTTTTACCAAACATAGAATTCTTTGTTGGTAGGTTTTTTCCCTTCCTTTCATCACTTCAAATATGTGCTCCCGCTGTCTTCTGGCCTCGCTGTCTTTTCGCGTTTTGTTTTTTAATGGGAAATCAACTGTTAATCTTACAAAGATCCCCTGTGCATGAGTCACTTTTCTCTTGCTACTTTCTCTCTTTGTTTTTGGCTTTTGATACTGTGGTTATGATGTGCCTAGGTGAGGATCTCTTTGAATTTATCCTACTTGGAGTTTGTTGGCTTTCTTGGATGTGGAGATGTATGTTTTTTCCAACAAATCTGGCACATTGCCAGTCATTATTTCTTCAAATAGTTCAACTGATCTGTCTTCAAGTTCGCTGATTCCTTTTCAGCCTGCACAAATCGGTTGTTGAGCCCAGCTAGTGAATTTTTTTGGTTTGAGTTATACTTTTCAGTTCTATCATTTCCTTCTTGATTTCTTATTTATAATTTCTATCAATCGCCTCTATGTAAGAATCCATTTTCATACTTTCATTTAGTTATGGTTACCTTTAGTTCTTTGTACATATTTAAAATAGTGGACTGAGGGGGCACCTGGGTGGCTCAGTGGGTTAAGCCTCTGCCTTCAGCTCAGGTCATGATCCCAGGGTCCTGGGATCAAGCCCCACATCAGGCTCTCTGCTCAGCGGGGAGCCTGCTTCCCTTCCTCTCTCTCTGCCTGCCTCTCTGCCTACTTGTGATCTCTGTCTGTCAAAAAAATAAATAAAAATCTTAAAAAAAAATAGTGGACTGGGCACCTGGGTGGCTCAGTCAGTTGAGCATCTGCCTTCGGCTCAGGTCATGATCCCAGAATCCTGGGATCAAGCCCCAGGTCGGGCTCCTTGCTCAGTGGGGAGCCTGCTTCTCCCTCTTCCCAACCCCATGTGTGAGCTTGCTCCCTCTTTCTTGCTCTCTCCTCTCTCAAATAAATAAATTTTTTTTAAAATAACAAATAAAATAAAATAAAATAGTGGACCTACAGGAGCCTAGGTGACTCAGTGGCTTAAGCATGCTTTTGCTCAGGTCATCATTCCGGATTCCTGGGATTGAGCCCTTCCTCAGGCTCCCTGCTCAGCAGGGAGTCTGCTTACCCCTTCCCCTCTGCCCCCCCATGTGCTCTCTCTCTCTCTCAAAAATAAATAAATGAAATATTTTTTAAAAATTTAAAAATACAGGGGCTCCTGGGTGGCTCAGTGGGTTAAGCCTCTGCCTTCAGCTCAGGTCATGATCTCAGGATCCTGGGATCGAGCCCCACATCGGGCTCTCTGCTCAGCGGGGAGCCTGCTTCCCCCCCCCACCCCTCTGCTTGCTACTCTGTCTACTTGTGATCTCTCTCTGTCAAATTAATAAATAAAATCTTTTTAAAAAGTTTAAAAATACAAAAACAAAATCGTGGACCTAAAGTATTTGTCTAGTAATTCTGGTGTCTGGGCTTCTTTAGGAACAGTTTCTACCAATTGCTTTCTCCCCCATGTTTACGAGATTGTATTTTCTTATGGTTTCTTTGCAAAATTCATAATTTTTGTTGAAAACTGCACATTTCAAATAATATAATGCAGCAACTCCGGAAATCAGATTCTGCTCCTTCATAGGGTTTGTCATTGCTGCTTAATGTTGTGCTTGTTTGGTGACTTTCCTGAACTAATTCTGCAAAGTCTGTATTCTAGGTCATGAGTGATCACTGAAGCCTTTGCTTGGTTAACTCGGTGGTCAGCTAATGATTAGACAGAGATTTCCTTAACCTCCTGGAACCAGTAAATCTCCCCCTTTCTGCTGAGGGGTTTGGTTTGCATGTTGGGGCATGCCTTCAACTCTCAGCCGGGCAGTTTCTACCTCTGCCCTGACTTTCACATCTTGCTTGCATGCAGCTTCAAGGTCAGTCAGAGGTGAGAGATTATTGCCTTCTCAAGTCTTTTCCGAACATGCACACAGCCAACACAGGTACATGGATTGATTACAGAACAGCAGAGCTTTTAAAAGCTCCCAGTGGAAAAAATAAAGTAAAATAAATAAAATAAACCCCCCCACGATGGACATCTTACTCCTCAACCTTTCCTTTTATGCTCTATAAGTCTATTGTCTACCCCAACTGTTATCCATTGCCTCGTGCAGCTGTGATGTTAAAATAAACAAATGTCCCAGCAGAGAGGCTTTAAGCACTGGGGATGGTTTAAGTAAGGTCAAAAAAGGACAACCCTTCCAAGTGAGGTCTTGAGGGGAACCACTAGCTACTAGATGATGGCTATTCTACGTGATCTGGCTACTGCTTAGGTCTCCAACTTTACCTCCCACCTCCTATCCCAGGGTAGCTGGCATTCTTGCCATTTCTTGAACAGGGCTGTTGCTGCCTCAGGGCCTTTGCACATACTGTTTGCCTTTGCCTGAGAAGTTCTTTCCCGTGATCTCTGCGTGGCTGGCTGCATCACTTCGTTACCATCTGTGGTTAAATGGTACTTCATCAAACAGATTTTCCAACCACCCTCTCTAATAAAACCTCCTTCTGACCCAACCCCCACACTAACACTAGCTATTAATCTCTCTCTCTTTCAGTAGTACTTATCACAATCCGGCATGATTTCATATACATACTTGCTATCGCCTGATTTCCCTGTTGGAGTCAAAGTTCCATGAAGATGAACTCTGACTACATTGTATCCCTAACTCCTAAAACAGTGCCCTGAATCGGCTCATAAATACTTGTTGAAAAAAGAAGTAGTCTTCGAAGATGGATCTGTATTCTGCCAGCTTAACTAAACTGGACTACACTTCCCAGAATTCCCTTCCTTGCATAGCTCCAAATTATCATGGGGTACTTGGCCCAAGATCTGGAAGGCAGCCATGAAGGAGCAGCCATGCTCCTCTGGGCTCAGGAAGTTGGTGCAAGCACCAGGCATCGCTGTAGAGGTATACACTGTTTCTTGTCTGCTGCATCAACTGGTTGGCATGGGGCGGCAGCCAGGCCCACAGTTCCCCTAGCTCCAGCTTCTCCAACTCCTGGGCCAGGAGAATATTGAGCTCTGCGACAAAGAACACCCATACGTTGCATGACATCTTTATTATCGAAGTTGGAGGAATAGAGTCAGTGAGAGAACAACACAGTTCCAGTTCCTCCTCGTGGGTTCCAGCTCTTTCTTGCTCCCTCCAGGTCACAAGTTTCTTCCCTTCCCAACTGCCTCCCCATGGCCTTCAAGGTCTAACGCAAGATACAGAGACAACAACATCACATAGGGCAATGGGTTCCCACAACTATGCAAGGTCAAATCTTTATAATAGATCCCTTATAATAGTAGTTCTGCTTCTCTGATCGAACCCAGCCGATAACACCCCAACCTACACCTCAACCATTCTCTGTCAGTTTATCTCCATCTGCTTTTATTTTTTCTTTTTTTAAAAGATTTTGTTTATTTAGTTGAGAGAGAGAGACAACTCATGAGCAGGGGGCAGGGAGCAGGGGGGAAGAGCAGAGGGAGAGGGAGAAGCAGGCTCCATCCCAGGACCCTGAGATCATGACCTGAGCTAAAGGCTGATGTTTAATCCACTGAGCCACTCCGGCACCCCATCTGCTTTTGAAAAAGGTTTACCAACTTAAAAAAAAAAAAAATCCCTTGTCAACCTGACACACCCCTCCAACTATAGCCCACTCTTCCCTTTCCAACTCAACCTTCTTGAAAGACCTGCCTTCATTGACTGTCTTCATTTTATGAAATTCCTCTAGCTCTTGCTAGATCAACAATAAGCTTCATTTGCAAAATCCAAAGAACACATTATTTTTCCAGTTCCCAACTAACGAAAGCTGGTATTTTTCAGTCGTGTTTTCCATGGCTTGGCTCTCGGACCTCCACAAAACTCTCTGCTCTTGGCCTCCGTGGCACCAAACTTTCCTGATTTCCCTCCCTTCTCTCTCCATTTTCCTCTCCCTGGCTGGCTTCTTCTAGACCTGTGGGTTAGACTTTGGGGTCCTCAGGACAGACAAAGCCCCTTGGCCCTCTGCACACGCTCCTTTGGTGGTCTCCTCCACCCCCATGCTTTGCCCAGACGCCAACGTAATTTCCATCTCTCTGGCCTCCAGATCTGCTTAGCAATGTCCACAGTGACCTCAGAGTCAGCATGCCCCCAATCCATTCCTGACCATCCCTGCACTCAGAGGACACCATCACGCTTCCGGTCATGGCCAAAGCCAGAATCCTGAGATCAATCCTTGACTAGGCTTCTTCTCATATCTCCCCAGTCACCGGGTGCTGGCAACTCGGTCCTTCAAATGTCCCCATCCACTTCTCTCCATCCCTATGGTCACCACACTCGTCCTACCTGACACCTTGTCCCCTCTCCCATCTCATTCTTCACAATGAGGCCCCCCTTTTGCCCGTCCTGCTGCCTCATTCAAATACGTATGCGGTTGCAGCTGTATTCCAGAAGGATCTCTACAAAGTGCAGGTGCAATCATATTTCTCTGCCTCGAACCCTTTTAAGGTTATCCACAGGGTCAAATACAACACTCTTGGGGTCTAGTGCACCAGCCCTGTCTCCTCGGCCCTACCTTAAGCCCTCTCCCTCTCCCTTGTCCGTTCTGCAGGCACCACCACCCTCATTCCTGAAATGAAAGCATTTCTCCTCCATCTGGCTTTTGCACCCTCTCCCCGGAATGCTCTTCTTTTTCTAGCAAATTCCTGCTCTTCCTTCGGATGTTGACTTGGACCTCCCTGCTTGCCACCCCCCGATCAGAGCAGTTCCGTCATTCACCTCATAGCACCTGCTCTTTACGCCACATCACACCTGCCCCTTATATGCTGAGCATCTGTCCCCCACCAGGCACATGAAAGTGGCGTGCGGTCCCGTCTTGTCCACCCACCATATGGACCACGAGGGCTGGCGAACTGCCTGCTCACGGCGAGTGAATAACAAATGCTCATCAAATTAGTAAATTTAAAAGGTTTGAGAGCTATCTAGGGCAATATCCTCATTTTACAGAGAAAGGAAAGGAAAGGAAAGGAGTCAACTATAGCCCACGGGGAATTGATAGTCCTGTTTCCCAGGAGGTAAGTTTCAATCGTGCAGACCGCTTGACCTTGGAATGCTTAGGAGGGAGAGAGAGACAGATACGGCTATCTAGACGCACACACACACACAGACACGCACGCACGCTCCGAAACATTCCTGCTACGAAACTTACACACAGGAGCAAACCATTCCGGCCACGTCCCCACCTCCTTGCTAAATGTGTCCCCAGCCTGCTGCCCGAGAGGGATTTCACTGCTAATCCGTTCCTGGTCTGCTGGTCAGGCCAGGGCAGTGGTGGATGGGACGGGGCATTCTAATTCAAGGACTTTGGGAGCGAGGCTGAAGGATTTGAATTAACTCCAAGAGACAAACATCAGTCTGCATTACTCACTTGAGATTTACGAAGCAGGGCAGTGCAGAGAGGGTCCAAGCTTGCGTCCAGTGGGGCCACAGTCTGGGCCCAATTGTCCTTCCCAGCTCCCTCCCCCTGTCCTTACTCCCTTCCCATCCCCTATCCCCAAACTCCTGCTGTTCCCAAAACTCGACCTTCTTTCATGACTCTGGGGCTTTCTGTAGGATGTTTTCTTCCCTATTTTTTCTCTTCTGCCCTCCACTCTACAACTCCTTCAAGGCAGAGCTGATGCGTTATCTCCTCTGCAAGCTTATCCTTCCCACCTAGGAAGAGTCCGTGCTTCCTTCCAAGCATCCCAGAGCATCCTTCACACCTGGGCTGGTACACTCGTGCTAGCTGTTGGTGGGTCTCTCTCCTGCACGAAACTGCGGGCAAAGCTTGGGTCTTTCCTGCACCCTGGACCCACCATGGTGCATGCCCCACTGTGTCAAGATCCTGGGAGGTGCTGTCTGCAAACGCACCAGGGTTTCCTTCCTTCGGGAAGAGCAGAACCTTGCAGAACTTTCTATGACCAGAAAGTGAGACCCCCCTCCCCGCCCAGGCCATAGAAACCAAAGGCCCCCAGCCTCATCATGAGTCGCCAAGCCTGAGGGGGCCCCAGGGAGTCCGGGCTCCAAAGGGGAGCCCACTGTGCTGTAGCCGCCGGTGTGGGGGAGGAGGGGCTCTCCGCAGAGATCCTAGAGGACTGAGTCACTGGAAGGCAGCCAACTGCGGCCGGATGAGAGGGAGCTGGGTTAAGGAGAGATCTGCTTGGCCACCCCTCCGGATGAGGACAGCCGGGACACAAAGCTCCACCTGTCAGGCCCTCCACGCGATTCCTCCGCCTGGTGCTCCCAGGCCTGGCCCCATGCCCACCGCCAGCAGCTGCTTCCCTCCCTCCCTCCATGGGCGGCCTTTGGTTCCCCTCCCGGGGACAGCTGTGCCACACCAGCAGGTGGGAGGGGGCTCCACACGGGCCTCCCAGCTCCGGCTTCTAAAGGCAACCTTCAAATCACTGGGGAGCCAGCAGCAGAGAGGAGCCCCATGGCACCTGGGTGTCCCCAACTTGAGTGACAAGTACAAGTGCTTCCAGGTGACCAGAGGCGCTCTTCAAGGCCCCCTTCATTTTCTCCAGGGTCCCCTGGCCCAGCTCGAGGACAGCCTGCAGGCAACGTAGACAGCAGGACAACAAAGCAAACCAGCAGAGCGAATGTCTAAAGAGAAACGCAGAGCAGAATTTTATTTTTTATTTTTTAAATGAGTTTTTTCCATAAAGGTAATATCAACTCATAGGAAATGACTGACACAGGTGTCTACACATACATGTAGGAATATATGTATACATCCACATATATGAATGTACAATATAAATAAAAGTTTTGGCTGTGCCCTGGCATGTGGCGGCAGTCAGTGTCCTTGGAGTACGTTCAATGACTGTGTTTCCATGAGGAGCCCTTGCCACAAACCACGAGAACAGAGCGAGGACTGGTACATCCTAGACCTGGTACAGAGACGGCAACCGAGTGGGTTGAGACAGGTGCGCCAACAGTGCCATCCGGACACTTGAAAACAGCAGCACCCTTTGCTACGATGTACGGAAGACGGTTTGGAGCCCTAATGGGTATTAGGGGGTTTTTTAAATCTTAAATGTGAAGTCCCTGGGGTGAAGAGCTCCTTGAACTTTGTGTCCTTGGTCCCTTGTGCAAAACGGGTGCCTGTAAGTGCTTGAGAGTCAATTTCGTCCATTCTGCATCTGCCAGCATACCCAGCAAAGAATCAGATGCTGCAGCCCTAGGGAAGGCAGAAGGCTTTACTCAAATAATCCAAAGGGGACAGGGAGGGCCCTAGCAGAAGCCCTCGCAGAAGAAAGGGCCTCCACTTTCTTTTTTTTTTAAAGATTTTATTTATTTATTTGAGAGAGAGAGAGAGAGAGAGAGAGAGAGCATGAGAGGAGAGAGGTCAGCGGGAGAAAAAGACTCCCTGGTGAGCAGAAAGCCTGATGTGGGACTCGATCCTGGGACTCCAGGATCATGACCTGAGCTGAAGGCAGTCGCTTAACCCACTGAGCCACCCAGGCGCCCGGGCCTCCACTTTCTGATCATCCCTGCCACCCCGGTGATGAGGTCCTGGGAAAACTGTCTGTACTGAGACAGGCTGGGTAACTGTGCGGAGTTAAGGAAATGGTGTGTGTGTGTGTATATATATATTTTTTTTCTTTCCTTAAACATTTTATTTATTTGAGAGAAAGGAAGAGTGCATACATAAGATGGGGGAGGGGGCAGAGGCAGAAGCAGACTCCCCGCTGAGCAGGGAGGCTGATGCAGGACACAATCCAAGGACCCAGGGATCATGTCCTGAGCTGAAGGCAGATGCTTAAGTGACTGAGCCACCCAGGTGCCCCAAGGAGATGGTTTTTTTTTTTATTATTTAATATTTCACTCCCAGAGGTAACATTTTTATTTCCTTTTTCCAATCCTTTTGTTTGATCTTTATTTTTACCAACAGAAATAAAAATCTTAAAAAAAAAAAACACAGGTGGCTAAACCATAATCTTGATAAACATTTAAATGTCACATTTCCCCTGAAGTTTAAGAATTTCACTTGTTAAAAATAATATAAATGTAATTTTATATGACTGCATAATATTCCATCCTATGGATATATTCATCCATTCAACAACTATTTATTTTATGCCTACTGTGTGCTAGGCATTTTTTAAGCACCAGGTGTATCAGAAATTACTCATCCAGGAGCACCTGGGTGGCTCAGTGGGTTGAGCCTCTGCCTGCAGCTCAGGTCATGATCTCAGGGTCCTGGGATCCAGCCCTGCATCAGGCTCTCTGCTCAGCGGGGAGCCTGCTTCCCCTTCTCTCTCTCTGCCTCTCTGCTACTTGTGATCTCTCTCCCTGTGTCAAATAAATAAATAAATAATCTTAAAAAAGAAAAAAAAGAAAACTCGCTTTAAAAAAAAAAAGACATTACTCGTCCGCGTCCTGTTGAATGCGGAAGTTGTTTACAATTTTTCAACACTGTGATAAGCATCTTTGTTTGTAAGAGGATTTTGTATATTTCAAGTTCTTTTCCTAGGACAGATTCTTAGAAGTTGAATTAGTAGGTCAAAGAGTAAAAAATAGCGTTCTCAACACATTGTGCCCAAATGCTTTCCAAAGGTCAGGCCAATTTGTACTTTCTTTATCCAAAGAGTGCCGATTTCGTACATCCTGACATGATTCAATTTTCTCACTAGAAAGAAACATATGAGTATCTTCTTTGATCATTTTGTATTTCTTACTTACTAGTTTTTCTTGTGTTTATGAATGGTTTCCTTCCTTTGCGAGTCATCTATTCATATCCAGTCATCTATGGGAGCATCTTACTTAGAAGTTTAAGTTCTTTATATAGTGGGGCACCTGGGTGGCTCAGTCAGTTAAGCGTCTGCCTTCAGCTCAGGTTATAGTCTAGGGATCCTGGAATCAAGCCCCATGTTGGGCTCCCTGCTCAGCAAGGACTCTGCTTCTCCCTCTGCCCTTTCTCCTGCTCATAGTTACTTTCTCTCTCTCTCAAATAAATAAATAAAATCTTTTTAAAAAAATCCTTTATATAGTAAAGTATTTACCCTCTCACTTTTAAAAGCATATTTCCTTTTTGAGAATAGCTATGATTTTTATCCTTTTACTAATTTTAAATTTTTAATAGCGATCAGCAAAACCATACATGAATGTAGTCTCAAAAATCAAGCCATCAATAAAGTGAAAAGGCAATCCACAGAGTGTGAGGAAATATTCACAAATCACATGTCTGATCAGAGTCTAGGATCCAGAGTATAAAAAGAACTCTTACAACTCCGCAATGAAAAGAGAAACGATCCAATTGAAAAATAGGTAAAGGACAGAAATAAACATCCCTCTAATGAAAACACGCAAACTGTTAACATACATGTGAAGAGATACTCAACATTATTAGTCATTAGGGAAATGACAACGAAAAACCACAATGAGATACTACTTCACATCCACCAGGCTGGGTATACAAAAGAAAGAAAAGAAAAGAAAAGAGAGAGAGAGAGGAAGAGAGAGAGAGAGAAAGCGAGAGACAAAGGGAGAGAAGTAAGATAGAGAAAGAAAGAAAGAAAGAAAGGTGTTGGCAAGGATTAGGAGAAATTAGAACACGTGCCCGTTGCTGGTGGGAATGGAAGATGGCGCAGCTGCCGTGGAAAATAGTTTGGAAATTCCTCAATGAGTTAAACAGCATTACCGCCAGACCCAACAACTGTGTTCCTATACCAGATAACTGAAAACAGGTATTTGGGCAAATACCTGAACATCGATGTTCATAGCATCCCCATGCACGATGGCCAAAATGTGGAAATAACCCTTAATGTCCTTTGGTGAATGAACAGGTAAACACAGGTGGTATGGGCCGCCTGCTAGAACAGGATCCAGCCATGAAAAGGAATGAAGAAACAGTGACACATGCTACACCACGGACGTACCTCAAAAACATGGCACTAGGTTAAAGAAGCCAACACCAAAGGTTGCACGCCGCCGAGTTCCAATTGTACAGGCCTCCCGAAATAGATAAATTCATAGAGACAAGACACTGAATTGGTGGTTGCCAGGAGCTGGGGGTGGGGGCAAGGAGACAGGAATGTGACTGCTTCATGGGTTTCCTTTGTGGGGGAGGAAGAACATGTCTTGGAACTAGAGACAGACAGCGGCTGCACAATACTGTGAATGTACTTAATGCTACTGAAACGTACACTTGAAAATGATTGACAGGAGGCACCTGGGTGGCTCAGCTGGTTAAGCAGCCGACGCTTGATTTCGGCTCAGGTCATGGTCTCGGGGTCCTGGGATCGAGCCCCATGTCGGGCTCCATGCTCAAGGGGGAGTCTGCTTCAGGGTTCTCTCTCTCCCTCTCTCTGCTCCTACCACGGCTCCCAAGTGTTCACTCTCTCTAAAATAAATGTCTTTAAAAACTTTTTTTTTTTAAATAAAATGGTTAACAGTTAATTGTTTTTGAAGTGGAAATTAAAAAAAAAAAAAAAAAAATCAAGGACACCTTTTTTTTTTTTTAAAGTAGGCTCCATGCCCTCCACAACCCTGCAATCAAGATCAAGGGTCAGATGCTCAACAGCGCCCCCTAAGGACAGCGTCCAATAAACAACCCGCGTTACTTGCTCCCCCCTCTACCTTTCCAACTCTTCTTTCCAAAGGCAGTCTTACTTTTTATCTCTTTTCCCTTCTAGTAGTTAGTAATAAACTTGATGTTTCCAATTATTATAAGTACACTGTTTCTGCATTTACTAATCTGAAATGCTACTTAATGACTTCCTAATCTGATAGCTAAGACATAGTTCCCTCAGATAGCCAACCATCTCTACTTCCTCATCTGTGCAACACAGATACACAAATATTTCAGTGAAATAATCAGTGTTTAAATGATGACTGTATAAATGTCATTCTGCACACAGACAGGTGGAGAATGATTACATTTCCATTCTCATTTTTTTTCTTGAAGTTAATACTTGCTTTGTTGTTTTATTTGCATAACCTTCTACATACATGTTCTGAACTTCTCCAAAATACTCTACTGTAGGAGATACTGTGTGGGGTGCCTTGTTTCCAGGAGGTGCCCCTTGGGGCCGCTCACCTGCACTGGGTCCGCTTCTCCTATACCTCACACTGTCTTCTACCTCGCTTCTGTTAAAGGGCACCTCCAACAAAAAGGAATCACAGAGGGGCGCCTGGGTGACTCAGTCGGTTAAGCATCTGGCTCTTGGGTTTCGGCTCAGGATGTGATCTTAGGGTCCTGAGATCGAGCCCCATGTTGGCCGTCCACTTGGCAGGGAGTGTGTTTCCCCCCCAACCAGCCCCTCTACCCATTCATGCACCTCCTCTCCCCTCTCTCTAAAATAAAAAATAAATAAATCTTAAAAAAAAAAAAAAAAAAGGAACCAAAGGGGTATCTTTTTCTTCCATCTTTGGTTATCTGGAAGTATCTGTGTTCTGCTTTCATACTTTATTAGTCACTTGGGTATGAAATAATACATGGAAAATCATTTCCTCCAGAATTCTGAAGGCATACAACACCCAGTGTCCAGAGTCACTCTTGAAAAGTTCAATGCCATCCAATTCCCATTCCTGTGTCTGGTGCCTGTTGTTACGCTCCAGGAAACTGTAGAATCCCCTCACGAACGCTGCTGACATAAAATTTCACAATGTTGCACCTTAGTGTGACTTTTGTCTTTTATTGTGCTGGGCACCTGTGGTCTGCAGATGTTTCTCGTACAACTGCTTTGGCTTCCTCACCTCTGTTGTCTCCGTTTCTCTTTCTGGAACTCCATTTTTACACGGAACCTTCTGGATGGATGTTCCAGGTCTCTTGTCTGCTCTTTGTACTTCTCAACTCCTTGTCCTTCTTTGCTACTTTGTGAGAGATTTCCTTGACTTTATCTTCTCTACCACTGAATGAAATTCTGAGTCCAGGGACTTCTTGAACTCTATGCACACACTATCTGGAAGTTTCTGAAGTTTTCTTCTGAACTTGCATTGTCTATGTTTCTTACCGATAGCTTCTTCGTGATCATTTTAGTTCTTCTGTTCATGCAGCCTTCCCTTTCCTTGTGTGTCAGCTGACCCCTGGTTAGCTGTTGATATCAGCTTCCGTGTAGAAGTTCCAATGGCGGAACTCATCAACTGGCAAATTTCATTTTTGGGAGAGGGGAGCAGGGTGAGAGCCTCACACCGGTGCCTCCCGGAGATCTGGTTGTGAAGGGCTTTGTTCTGAGGCCTTGGGTTTCTCCAGAAAACATCTGATCACTGGCCTGGGAGGTGGATATCCTTGGCTCATCCGGACGGAGTGCAAGTTCCGAATGAATCCCCTTGTTTTCAGCACTGGGGTACTCCACCCTCTGCCACACAGAATCTCTGAGTTAGGAATTCATCTGGGTCCATAGCTGCCGTATAAATGCCTGTGCTGGAAAGCAGTAGGGGGTGGGAGGACCAGTTCTTACAGACAGATACCCTTTCCACCTGATTTCAGCCCTCCCCTACACCTCTCCCACCACAATGTTCCAAGCTCAGGCTCCTCTGGGCCCGGCGCAGTGTATCTGCTCTCCTGTTAGTACCCTCTTTAATTCTTCCCAAAATGTATTGAAACATCTCACTTGATAACAATCCCACTCCATTCTTCATTCTTGTGGGTTTTTCTCATTGTTCTTCACTGTTATTGTAGCCAATCTTGGGAGATGTGTGCGTGTAACCAATCTGCTACTTTAGATGAAGTCCTTTATTGTACCGGGACATGTGAAACCCGGTAAGGGTCGAAATATGTCCCCTCCCAAGGATATGCTAAAGTCCTAACCCCCAGTTACTTTGAAAAAGGGTTGGTGCAGATATCAGTTAAGTTAAGATGTGGTCCCACTGGCACAGGGTGGGACCTTAATTCCATATGACCAGTGTCCTTATAAGAAGAGACAGAGACATGGGACTCCTGGATGGCTTAGCCAGTTACATGGCCAACTCCTGATTTTGGCTCAGATCGTGATTGTGGGGTCCTGGGATTGAGCCCCTCGTCTGGCTCCACGCTCAGCAGGGAGTCTGCTTAAGATTCTTTCACTCTGTCCCTCCCCCCACTCGACTGCACGTGCTCTCTCTCAAATAAATAAATCTAAAAAAAAGAGAGAAGAGAGAGACAGAACAACACACAGGGAGAACCCCAGGTGAAAATGGGGACAGAGATGGGAATAATGCACGTACAAGCCAAGGAACACCAAGGTCTACCAGCAAACACCAGACACTAGAAGGAGCAAGGAAGGATTCTTCCCTATAGGTTTCAGAGGGACCCTGGCTCTGCCAACAGCTCCAGCTTGCCCTTCTGGCCTCTAGAAAAGTGAGATGATACATTTCTGTTGTTTCAAACCACCCAGTTTAGGGTACTTTATTACAACAGCCCTAGGGAACTAACACAGAGCCCTTAACTTTTTGTGATCAGGAAAGTCAATGTTTCTTTCACTGTGCTAGTTTTGACTGCTTTAAAACTCAGAGGCCCTCCTCTTCCCCAAAAACTTCCTTCTATAGTCTTCAGGGGCTTTTTAAAACATTTTAATTTTTTTATTTATCAGAAAGAGCACAAGCAGGAGGGGAAATGCAGGCAGAGGGAGAAGCAGGCTTCCCTCTGAGCAGGGAACCCAACACGGGATGCAATTCCAGAACCCTGGGATCGCGACCTGAGCTTAAGGTAGTCGATTAACCCACCAAGCCACCCAGGTGTGCCTCAAATTTACGTATTAATCCATCTAGAATTTATCTAGGCACACAGCCTGAGGTGAGACTCTCCCCACCAACAGCTAACCAGATGCCTAACCCTGCTTAATTTATCAAAAGATCTTTCTATCCCTGTTGACTTCCAAGGTCCCCTCTGTCAAACAGTTAATTTACATGTCCATAAAAATATGTTTCTGGGCTATTAATTCTATTCTACTGATCTGTTTATGCTTAAGCCATTAATTACGTCAGTTTTAATCATTAAAATGTGTTTGAATCTTTAGCAGGGCAAGCTTCTCCTCGATGCAATCTTTTGCAAAGTTTTAAAGTGACTCTCGTTTGTTCTTCCAGATAAACCTTAGGAAAACCTGAGTCCCCAAATAAGTCCTCTACCAGGGTTTCCGTTGTACATGGGAGAAGTATAAATTACACTGGGAAGAGCTGACATTTCTATAAATTCCATGGCTGCCATCCAGAAACAAAGCATGCTCTCCATTCATTCATCTGCTTTACAGCTCTCAGTAAACTTTATGATTTTCAACGGGGGTCCCTCTATCTAAAATACCCCTCAAGCCGCTCCTTACCCCTCATTGTTATAATGAGAATCGGCAACTGTTCTAAACACTTTTATAAGCATCATCTCACCAAATTCTTGCAATGGTATCTATTCTTTCCACTTCTACATTAAAAACTGAGTCCCACCGAGATCATTAGTACAAAATCCTAGCACGTTCCAACCCAGGCAACTTTACTCTGGAGCCCACAGTTTTATCTGAAAAATATTTTTTTACTATCCGGCTGTAAAAAGGAACGAGGATGCCTTTTATATGCTGGTATAAAAAGACTGCCCAGATAGTTGGTTAAGTGAAAAGCAGGATTCTGAACTATCATTTGTAGAAAAAGAGGGGAAAAGGCTCATATTTCAGGATATTCATGTTTGCTTGTATATGAAAATATTTGGAGAGACTCAAGAAGAAATTAGTAAATAAGTAGTTCTCTCTTGGAGCTGAACAGGAATGAGGCAGCTAGGGGACAAAGGTGGGAGGGATCTTTTCACTTTTTTTTTTCCTTTAAAAAAAATTCACTTTAGGGGCACCTGGGTGGCTCAGTGGGTTAAAGCCTCTGCCTTCGGCTCAGGTCATGATCCCAGGGTCCTGGGATTTTGAGCCCCGCATCGGGCTCTCTGCTCAGTGGGGCGCCTGCTTCCCCCTCTCTCTCTGCCTGCCTCTCTGCCTACTTGTGATCTCTGTCTGTCAAATAAACAAATAAAACCTTTAAAAAAATAAAAATAAAAATTATTTTTTAATTAAAAAAATCTTTCTTTCATTTTGCCTATTTAAAGATTACATACATTTTTTTAAAACTTTAAAATAAAATGCATGCAGACACTCAATAAATATGATTTGCATATTTGCATATTTTGCATATTTGTGAATGAACGCCTGGAAAGTTCAGATTTGTATAAAGCTGTGTTTATGATTTTGTTGTTTCGGTGAATAGGATCTGTTTTCTAAGGTCCTTTCACGCTGGCTGCTGTTACGTAGGAAAATACACAATTGATTTTTACATGTCTTGCTCCCAGCACTTGTACTCCTGACGCTGACCTTGCCTGTTAATTCTCTTTTCCATTGATTCTCCCGGGTTTTCAGTGGTGAGGGCAGGGGTCTGGGCTGGTTCCGTAAATGTATTTTGGCAGGTCGGGGCTGACAATTCAGAGTGGTGAGGACCATGGGGGCAGGAGAGTATGTTCTCCATATAAAGACATCGAGTTCCAATTTTTTAAAAAACACCGTGTGAGCCAAACAAAACAAGCCCAGGAAAGAATCTCGTCTCCAGGACGCCAGTCTGTGGCCTGTGTGTGTGCTGTACCCTCTGTTCACTCACACGTCTCCCTTCCCTTCCCCTCAGCTCCACCCCTCGGTCCTCTGAGGCCTTCCTCGCTGCTCTGGTCTGCTTTGACTTCCTCCCCTTTTGCCCATGGCCATCAGGTTCAGAATCACTGCAAGCCGAAGCGTGGCCCTAAGCTCTTGAATAAGCAACTTGAGGCCGTTCATCCTGCCTTCCTGGGCTCTTCCCACCCACGTGGGCATCTTCCGCTTCTGTGGTTAGCGGACTGCAGTGACCGTTCAGCCCACTGGGGTCTTGGAGGAACTTGAACTTAGCAGTCAAGTCTGATTCATCACTGATTCCTGGCACCTGGCACTGCAGGCACCAAGGAAACTTGATGCGCTGAACGATGATCCCTTTCGGGGCACATCTGTTACCAGGCAGGCATGTCAACTAACTCACGAATTCAGAATCCCGACAGGACTGTGGAGAACACGCCAGAGAGGACAATAGGACCCCCGCCCTCCAGGGACAGTGCACAGCCTCCATGAGGACTGGATCTGGCATTTAGAGCAAGCCCCCCAAAATATATTTGTTAGCGGGGCGACACAGAGCTTACCACCCATACAGTCACCCAAAATACAGCTGAAGAGGCGAAAGAACATATGGAGAAAACCAGTGAGGGAGGAGCTTAGGACACAGGAACAAAGTCTCATAGGGCTCCACGATGCTGGCAGGGAGCACCCGTCTACCCCTCACGGAGACATGAATACTTCTACTCCTAACTGAGAGGGATCGCTGCCCCGCCTCTCCCGAGACCATGAGATCACGCATATCGCGTTCTCACCAAAACTCTACCACGCATGGCTGCCCTCATGCCAGGGGTGGGGAAATGGGAGACTGGGACAAGTGACGTGACTTGCCCAAGATCACACAGGGAATTAGTCCTGTGGCCAGAACTGAACATGGATCTTTGACTCTGCCTCCAGAGGGTTCGTTCCTGACCTTGTGGGTAGGAATTCTGGAGAGGTGGCAGGGGTTTGAGTGATCTCATCTACAGAGGAGAAGCTCTCGGTTAATTTCTATCCCATTGCACCGTGAGGGAGGCTGAGGGTCAACAGTAAATAAGACATTTTTCTGTTGCTCATGGAGCCCCACTCCAGCCTTGCCAGGGGAGGGAGATATGTGATATAACCACCCCCTTCCAAAGAATGACAAGATGATTCTACCCAGTGATTCGTGGTATGAAGAAGACACAAAGATATGATAGAGAGTTGGGCTGTACCTTAGCTTTGGGGGGTCGGGTGTCAGAAGAAGCCCCTTTAAAAAAGTGGCAGCAATTGGGCAGAGAGCATATGGCAGATGCAAAGTTTCTAAGACAGGAGCAAGACAGGCAGAAAGACCAAAGGGCTGTAGGCCAGTGAGCGTAATGAGGCTGGTAGGGCATCAGGGAGAGCATGTAGACGATGTTCCAGTTCACCTACTGAAGGTAGGTTTTATTCTAAGCCATCAGGAAGCCATTTGAAGGTTTTAAGCAGGGTGGCAAAATAATCAGATTTATGTCGTTTTAATTTATTTTATTTTTAAAGATTTATTTATTTGAGAGAGAGAAGCGTGCACGCAGGCGTGGGGGTGGGAGTTGGGAGGGGCCGAAGGAGGGGGAGAATCTGAAGCAGACTCCAAACTGACCACAGAGCCCCATGTGGGGCTTGATCTCATGACCCCAAGATCACGACCTGAGCTGAAACCAAGAGTCAGACACCTAACCAACAGTGCTACCCAGGCATCCCTATTTTATTTATTTATTAAGATTTTATTCTTTTTTAAGTAATCTCTACAACCAACTTTGGGACTTGAACTCACAACCCTAAGACTAAGAGTCACCATCTCCAACGACTAAGTCAGTCATGCACCCCTGATTTATGTGTGTGTTTTGCTTTTCTTTCTTTCTTTCTTTTTTTTTTTAAAGATCTCTCTGGCTGCTTTGTAGAAAATGAACAGTAGGGAACTAACACTTGGGTAAAAAGAGCAGCCTGGAATTGTCATACATAAGATCTCTCCCACATAACACGCAGACATGCTAGGGGAAAAAATGTATTTTTCATTGAGCCCAATGTGGGGCTTGAACTCATAACCCTGAGATCAAAACCTGAACTCAATCAAAAGTCAGGTGATCTAAAAAAAAAAAAAAAAAAGTCAGTTGATCTACCAAATGAGCCATCCAGGCACCCCTGGGGGAAAAAAAAATTAAAACTATTATTAACATGTAGATGAACACAAAAGCATCTCCAGGTACCAAAAAGCTACTGTAGCATACGGGATCTGAACACACATACTACAGGATCAAGAAACCAGTACACTTGATCTTAGCCAAAAGGCCGAGAAGCGATTCAACAAACCAGATATATGCTATAAGGGGCCAAAGCTGAGACCACTGAGTGGCCTCAGGGTACACCAGGGATCTGGAACTGAATTCCTGGACAAAGCTGGAAGCCCCAGACCCCTGGTGGGGAGACCAGCAAGAAGCCAAAGTCTCTGGCCAGTGCTATATGTATGTGACAAGTTCCCCTACTATTTATGCAATGTGAAAGCGTTGCCCTGGAAAATCACATAAAACTTGACTTGGAACCAATGAGCCCTGTAGGACCTAAGAGAAACAACCATTAACTGTCCCAAGGGATATTGTCATAATACAGGGCACCTGTAGGACCCCACAGAATATAATTTCCACCAAAGATGATCCCACAGACAAAAATGACAACAGATACAGGGAAAATCAAATGCTAACAAAGAATGAAGTAGCCCAGAACTATATTGTTTAAGGGTAACCTGGCCGGCTCAGTTAGTGTAACATGTGATTCTTGATCTTAAGGTTGTGAGTTCAAACCCCATGCTGGGTGTGGAGATGACTCAAAAATATAATCTTAAAAATAAATAAAATTAAAAAATATTCAACAAGATGGACTAGAAACCATACAGCACAGATAAGACATTACAGGTAAAAAGTGAGTGAGTTTTAAAAAGAACCAAATAGATATTTTAGAAATTAAAGAGTAGATTAGACACAACCAAAGAGAGAATTTGTGAAAAGAAGATGAATCTGAGGAAATCACTCAGAGTGAAAACAGAAAGAAAACCAGACAAGAAATATGAAAGAGTCACTAAATAAAACGGAAGGCAAAATGAGATATTCCACAATACACTTAACAGGAGTTGAAAAAGAGAGAATAAAGAAATCAAAGGCGATAATCAGAGAGATAATGGCCGAGAATTTTCCAAAATTACAGTGAAAGCTAAAACAAGTTCCAAAAACAATAAAATAAATTCCCTAGTGCACATAGTGCACCACATGAAAAGAAAAGAAAAAAAACTATCAGAGAGAAAGGTAGATTATCCATGAGGGATTAACAATTAGATGAAGTAAGTGCCTGAAGCTAACAGAATTGCTTAAAAGTGCTGAAGAAAAAGAGCCCAGGGTACCTGGGTGGCTCTGTCGATTAAGCACTTAAGCGTCATCTGACTTTGGTCAAGATCTCAGGGTTGTGGGATCGAGCCCCGCGTCGGGCTCTGTGCTCAGCATGGAGTCTGCTTGTCCCTCTCCCTCTCTTCTTCCTCTTGCACGCGCTCTCTCTCTCAAATATATAAATAAAATATTTTTAAAAAAAGAAAAAGAGCCAACAGTGTGGTGAGAAGGAAGCAGGATCCTAATCCTGTTCCATCTGCTAGTCTCCCTCCAGCTGGTATCCCAGCAGCTCAGGTAGCAGGACGGTGAGGCTGCCAGATACTGGAAGGTTCTCACCATGGTACCACAGGCACCTGGCACTGCCCTGCCTCACTGTGTCCATGGTCACTGCTTGCAGCCAAGATGACGAGAAGGAAAAAATCAATTCTGCTGAACGGGCACTAAGGAAAAACCCCGAGAAGATCAATGAATAGTCCTCTCATCTGGCCTTGAAAAACATGAAATATGGGGGCACCTGGGTGGCTCAGTCGGTTAAGTATCTGACTCTTGATTTCAGCTCAGGTCTTGATCTCAGGGTTCTGAGTTTGAGCTCTCTGTTGGGCTCCACACTGGGCATGGAGCCTACTAAAAAAAAAAAAAAAAAAAGTAATTGGAAAGGATAAATCTTCCGACCAACAAACTCTCAACAAAATGGGCAGAGGAGGATCATTAAGCAGAGACTAAAGACTCAGCAGCGGAACCAGAATCTAAAATTGAGGCTATTTCAGGCCCAAATGCAGTGGGAGACACACCAGTCTTAGACCAGCCTCAGTGGTGGTTCTTACGTACTCTTTCTCCAACAATTCTAAGGAACAGCTTCATCAATCATCTTGGAAACACAAGTTTTCTGTAATTCTGGAAATGTATTTTTAAAGAAGCAGGGCACCTGGGTGGCTCAGTTCGTTAAGCAGCTGCCTTCGGCTCAGGTCACGATTCCAGGGTCCTGGGATCGAGCCCCGCATCAGGCTTCCTGCTTAGCAGAGAGCCTGCTTCTCCCTGCTGCTCTGCTTACTTGTGCTCTCTCTCTCTCTGTCAAATAAATAAATAAAATCTTTTAAAAAAATAAATAAATCAAGAAGCATGGCATCCCACCATATCCCATGTGTTAATATAACTTTAAGTAAGTACAAATGACTTAAGAGATAAAATCATGTGCTAGTTAAACCAGAAATTAATGGAATGTTGGATTAAGAAAGGCTTTGTTTGATGTAAACTTAACATTCCACAGACTGTGAAGAGCATTATAAAAAGTTCTCTAAAATACACATAGCCTAAAGGACAGAGTCATTTTAAATGACCCTTCTTTTGGGGTGCCTGGGTGGCTCAGTGGGTTAAAGCCTCTGCCTTTGGCTCAGGTCATGACCCCAGGATCCTGGGATCAAGCCCCGCATCGGGCTCTCTGCTCAGCAGCGAGCCTGCTTCCTCCTCTTTCTCTCTGCCTGCCTCTCTGCCTACTTGTGATCTCTGTCTGTCAAATAAATAAATAAAATCTTTAAAAAAAAAAAATGACCCTCCTTTCATATTTGTAGGGGGTTTTTTTTGCCCCTACTAGCATTGTCTCTGTGTCTTCTACATGTTCTTTTATTTCCTTATCAGAGTTGCACACTTTCTGACGCAAGATCCTGGTAGGGAAGGAAGGTCCAGAATTTCCCCAAATCTGTTAATGGCCAGTGGATATAATGTGTAAGGTGTCACATCCTGTATAATCAGGACATTACTCATAAAAGGCTTGCGAGCTAGAAATATTCGAGGATTCCGAGTTCTGGTGTCCTCTGCTTGTGGATAAAATGTCTCCAAATTTTAAGCTGGAACACTGCCTAAGTAACTTTTTCTTTTAAGATTTTACTTCTTTAATTTGTAGGGGGGGAGGGAGAGAGGGAGATGGAGAGAGAATCTTGAGCCGACTCCCCAATGAGTGCAGTGCCCAACACGGGGCTCATCCCACAACCCCGAGATCGAGACCTGAGCCAAAACCAAGAGTCAGACCCTTAACTGACTGAGCCACCGAGGCACCCCTGGCTAAGTAACTCTTAAGCAAAGCCTTGCGGTAACATTGCCTAGACTTGTTAATACCAGCATTGACTTGTGATGTTTGCGTACCGATCAGCAAACAAGTACTAATAAAATCCTGGCTGTGACAGAGGGGGGGGAACGATGGAGATACGGAGACATCTTCAGACAAAGACTAAGATGGTTCACTGCAGTTTCTTACAGAAAGAGCTATGACGTCTCTCTCCCAAAGAAATAATAAATGCAGCCCTGAAGAAAGTTCTGGAGAAGTCCTAAAATAGCCCTATTTATATTCTAGCAGGAATATTTGAGTAACCAAACAGCATCCCCAAAGTCGTGTACTCTCTTGACATTACCCTGACCGTGCAATGAGCCCAAGGTGGAAGCCGGAAGAGGGAGCTGGTGCGAAGCCATCTGCCGCCATGAAGCCACCTCCTCCATGGCATGGCGGCAAAGACCCCTGGGCCCCGTCCCACTCCTTCTGCCTTTGTCACCTGCTGCTCATCAGCCAGCGACTGGGAGAGGATAATGCCCTCTACCTCTACCCCCTACCTCTACCCCCTTCTGGTTGGGGAGGGCAGCTCTTCTGGGCTTGGCAGGGAAGGCACATTTGTCCAAGGTCACTGTCCAGGGCAGGAGGCATTTTAAAATAGAGATAAGAAGGAATTATCAAACAAACAAACAAACAAAACAAACAAAACAAAACAAACAAACAAACAAAAAAATAACTGCCTGGCCCCAGAAGCCTAAATTCTGAGGCCCAAGCTGGTGACAAACACCGGTGATCCCACAGTGAAGACACTAAGGCCATACTGTCGCTCTGCTCCCCCCAGACCCACAGAAGCACGCGTGTAACTTCATTCCTCCTTCCAGAAAAAAAAAATTATTTTCTTCCCCGTCTTCTCTGTTCAGACATAACATCATCAACACAACTCTTTAAATATCTGTGCCGGGAGGCTATATTTAGTGACTGTTTGGCCCTTAAAATGAGCCTGATTTCCTGTGGCAAAAAGTTCTCAGCAGCAAGGAGAGAGAGAAGTCAGAGAATTCTGGAGAATTCTGAAGTACTATGGAACAGCTTTAAGGCTTGAGATGTTCACACAGTGTAAGAAAAGGAGTCAATTGCTTCTTCTGGAGAGGTGACTGGGACCCAAGAGAGGGGGAGAAAAATCATAATCAAAGGGTGTGTCTGGCCGGAACACTTCGAAGTCACCCCGGAGAAGAGCCTGACACGGGTCAGCTGTGCGAGCCACTAACCATGTGTGGTTCACAGCCCTCCTTCAGAGAGGCGGGAGGGGCGTGCATTCACACACTCGTTCATCCACTCACTCGTTCACTCACTCATTCACTTGTTCACTCATTCATTCATGCACTGGTTCACTCATTCATTCATTCACTTGTTCACTCATTCATTCATGCACTCTCACTCTCATTCATCCGCTCATTCATTCATTCAACCATTCATTCATTCATTTACTCACTCACTCACCACAGTTGTACATTTTCCCATATGCAAAGCCCAGTGGCCTACAGGAGCTCCAGGTCATGGGGCAAACAAGACATACCAACGGTGGAGCCATCCCCGGAAAGGGCCCTTGGCGGGGCACAAAGTGAGTGCGGCAGGGAACCCGGAGGGTGGGGGACACTTCCGCCGGTGCCATCCGGGAAGGCTTCGCTGGGAGAGGGAACGAGTGCCAGCACTGGCTTCCTGCTCTGGACCCTCTCCTTGAACCCACTCACTGAGCCCAGATGCCAGGACATTATCTCATATCACAGATGAGTAACTTTCCCAAGGTCCCCACGGGATAATAAGTAACAAACCTGGAGCGGAAACTATCCTCTGACTGCAAAATGCTCGACTGCTCTCTTTGGGCCCAGAGGGCCAGGTGGAGGGGGCAGAGCGTGTCTGCGAGACGGCGTACGGAGCTCCCACTCCAATCCTGCTGAAATCCCGGAGCAGTCAGCTCTGCTAGGCTCGGCCGCCAGCACATCGCCCTCTTCTGATGAGCCTGGACTCATCACACCTTCCCTCCTCGGAAACCACTGTCCCGTCCCTGTGTGTGTGTGGTTGGGGGGGTGGGGAACTCCGGTGTCCCCAGGATGACCCAGGGGAGCAAGGGAATGCATATCTCCTTGGCCCTAAGGTCTGCCAAGCAACATGCCATTTTTTTTTTTTTAACATTTTGGTTTGAGATAATTTTAGACTTTCAGAAGAACTGCAAAAATAGGACAGAGTTCCCGGACATCTTTGCTCAGCTTCCCCTTGTATTAACTAACATCTTACATAAGCACAGGAAAATCATCAAAGTGAAGAAATTCGCCTTGGTGCGATGTACTATTAACTATACTGGGGAATTAATTTGGATTTCTCCCGTTCTCCCACTATTGCCGTCTTTCTGTTCCAGGATCCACCTGGGATCCCACCTGGGACACTTCCTTAGTCTCCTCCAGTGGGAGCTCCTTAGTCTTTCCTGGCCTTTCGAGACCTTGACATTTTTTGAAGAATACCGGTCAGTTGGTTTATAGAACATCCCTCATGGACTTTGTCCAATGTTTCTCGTGGTTAGACGGAGGTCACGCACTTTTGGCAAGAAAACGACACGGGTGATGTCCCCAGTTCAGCGTCTTTGCCAGGAGTCGTTCATTCCCATATACTGGCTTCCTGGGTTTCTCTGGATACTCAGGGCAACCCCATGAGGTAGATATTAGTATTATTATTTCTAAAGATTTATTTATTTATTTTAGAGAAAAAGAAAGTGAGAGAGAGTGCAGGGGTGAGGGGCAAAGGGAGAAGGAGAGAGAATCTCAAGCAGACTCCCCACTGAACGTGGAGCCTGACTCGGGGCTCAATCCCATGCCCCTGAGATCATGACCTGAGCCAAAATCAAGAGTTGGACACTTAACTGACTAAGCCACCCAGGTGCCCCCAGAAAATTATTTTTGTTATGTGCTACAACCTAATGGCCTAACCCTGGGAAGGCCAGGATCAGAAGATACTGGCAAGTTTTGCAGTGCTCAGCCTGTGCAGATGTACCTGGCGGTCCTAAGTAGAAGACGGAAGACAGTGCCTGGGCAGGAGTGGCCAACTGCAAAAAACTTCTCACTAAGTAATTTTCCTGAGTGAGTGACTTTGGAAGGCTAATTCTTTTGGGGCAGGGGGATGGGGGGGGGGGGACAAGACCCTCTGACCAACACAGAAAAAGCTACCCACAGAAATTAAGCGCAGCCAGGGTTATCCAGGAGGAAGTGTCTCAGAGAGAGGGAAAGCCAGGCAGAATTCAGTGTCTGGAGCTGAGAAATGGAACAGTTAAACTGGAGGAACAAGGGCCAGCTGCTGTCAAAAGGCAGTCAAACGCTCCCAGGGCTGCTGCTGTAGGGAACGCATTTTTATAGACCCACCAACTCTCTAAACCTTCGGGGCAATCTCAGCCAAGCCCCTCATTTCACAGACTGACTGAAGACCTACAGAGGATAGAGACCGGCAGAACAAGGGGAACCACAGCCAGGAGAAGTGAGGCTTCCTGATTCTTTTTTTTTTTTTTTTTTTTAAGATTTTATTTTTAAGTAATCTCTACCCCAACGCGGGGCTTGAACTCACAACCCTGAGATCAAGAGTCACACGCTCTACAGACGAAGCCAGCCAGGTACCCTCAGGCTTCCTATTTCTTCTTTTTCTTTTTTTAAGATTTTATTTATTCGAGAGCGTGTGTGAGAGAGGAGAAGGGGGGGAGGGGCAGAGACAGAGGGACAAGCAAACTCCCTGCTGAGCAGGGAGACTAAGACATGGCGTTTGAACCCAGGACTCTGGGATCATGACCTCAACTAAAGGCAGACACTCAACCAACCGAAACATCCAGGCGCCCCAATTCTTTTTTTTTTAAAGATTTTATTTATTTATTTATTTATTTGACAGAGATCACAAGTAGGCAGAGAGGCAGGCAGAGATGGGGGGGGGGAGCAGGTTCCCTGCTGAGCAGAGAACCTGACACAGGGCTCAATCCCAACCAAGACCCTGAGATCATGACCTGAGCCGAAGGCAGAGGCTTAACCCTCTGAGCCACCCAGGCGCCCCTCAGGTGCCCTAATTCTTAATTCAGTGCTCTGGGTGCAGCTAAGCCCAGGAATAGGGGCCCACTCCAGAGCACCTGGGGGAGCCCAAGAAAGGACCAGCACACAGCAGGCCCACCCCGAGGGGAGCTGTTGATTTATTCCCACCTCTGTTTCCTGACTGCAAGTCAAGCAGAGACACCATCATGATGATCCCAAAGGGGACAAAAGGGACTTCCTATCTGTCGTTTTTAACAGACAGCACAGGGCTTGATCGAGAAAAACAACAACAACAAAAAGTAAGTTTAAGTAAATTATATCTGTGATCCTCATGCTTGGAATTGCACCAAAGAACTCCATGGCCCAGCAGGAAAGAATGTTTTGAACAGGCTGCTGAATTGTTTTTCCAGGATAAGATTTCTGTGAATAAGTGCCAAGTGTGGAAATGCAGTGTTTTATCTATGGCCACAATGAGAACGGATGACATAGCAAAGTGCTGCTCCAGGTCTAAAAGGGTGGCCTGCCTGTGCCTCGAGGCCAGGGCTCCACTAGGCTTCCTGCCCCGGGGTGTGAGTTACCTGTCTTTATCCCGTATTTGCTTTTATCACTGCTGTAACAAATTACCATCAACTTAGCAGCTTAAAAGGATGCCCACTGGGGCGCCTGGGTGGCTCAGTTGGTTGGGCATCTGCCTTCGGCTCGGGTCACAATCTCAGGGTCCGGGGACTGAACCCTGCATTGAGCCCCATGTTGAGCCCCGCATCCAGCTCTCTGCTCAGTGGGGAGTCTGCTTCTCCCTCATCATCTCCCTTTGTGCTTGCTCTCTCAAATAAATAAATAAAATCTTTTTAAAAAAAGGGGGGGGGGATGCCCATTTATCAGCTTATGGTTCTGTGGTGTGAAGGCTAACTCGGTTTCCTTGGGCTAAAATCAAGGTGTTGGCAGGGCTGCATTCCTATCTGGAAACCCGGGGGAAAATTCAGGCTACCCTTCCTGTCTTAAGGCCCTTAATTACATCTGCGAAGACCCTCTTCCCACGTAACAAAACATACTCGCAGGTGGACACGTTCGGGGGGGGGGGAGGCATGCATTAGTCTAGCTACCCCATCCCCTCACCCCACCTGTGGGGCATAAGTCGGGAATCCTGGCTCCCAGTCCCCTGGCTCTGGGGGTACCATGACTGCATGAGGAAGCCTCTTTCTGTAAAATGTGCCTCCTGCTGAATTCTCCACTCCTAAAGCCCACCTACCTCCTTCTACCAGTGCAGCCAAAACTTCTGCTTCGGTCCAATGGGACCGAGGCCAAGTACGTTGCCCTCAGCCTCGGGCACCTGCATCGGAGCGGGAACTGGGCCCTATTCCATTTTATGTTACAGCAACAATCAAATACAATCAGGTCATTCGTTATTATTGAGGGCCTACGGGGTCCTGAGCATCACGCTTGGGGAGGCCTACAAAGGAGGCCAAGCTACAGGGAAGCTCACAGTCGAGCGTGGAACAGACATCCAGATCAAGACGGAAACACCATCAGATCTGTCTGCGCAGGAGAGTCGGGGGAACTCCCAGGGGCCATCGGAGGCAGGACTTCAAGGACGAAGAGTTTAGCAACCGGAAAAAGCGGGAGGCCGACAGGAATGGTGTGCCACCTAGAGACACACAGAGGCCTGAGCAGTGGGCCGCCTGAGACGGAGAGAGGCTGGGCGGGCGGGGGCTGCAGGGGAGGCCGAGGGGCATGACAGCCGGCAAAGGTCAGCGTTCTGCCAAGTCGGCTCTGTGCTGGGCCCTTGAGTTTGAATTTCAGTTTGGAGGAATGCACAGCAAATAGGCTTTTAACACATGGAGTGATACAAGCAGCTGTAACCTTTAAAACGGAACTCTCGGGTGTCCGGGTGGCTCAGTGGGTTAAGCAACTACCTTTGGCTTGGGGGATGATTTCCTGGCCCCGGGATCGAGTCCCACGCCAGACTTACTGCTCAGCACGGAGTCTGCTTCTCTTCTCCCCCCAGCCTTTTACTTGTTCCCTCGCCCTCTCTCTCTCTCAAATGAATGAATAAAATCTTTAAATGAAATAAAAATAAAACAGAACTCTGACAGCCTGGGGGAGACTGGAGAGCAGGAAGGCCGGCTGTGCCATGGGGTAAGCATGGGGTAAGTTCAGGCTCAAGACAAAGACATAAAGGGAGGCAGAAACTGCGGGTGAAGAAGCAGGGGCACGAGGGAGAGCCATCAAGGAACCGAGGAGACAGAACAACTCCCCACAGGGGTACAGGAGAGAGGGACGCCAAAGACGACCGGGAGAATTGCAGCTTCAAGAGCCGGGGAGAGTTTCTAAACTGGGATTGTCGAAAACCGAGAGCAAAGGACAATGAGCGAGTTCGTGGCAAGGGACAGGGTCCAGGATTAGGTGTGTGAGGTTTTTTGGGGGGGGGTGGTTTGGGGTTTTTGTTTTGTGTTGTGTTTTATCAGCAGTAATGGCCTTAGACAGTACAGGGAGGTCCCTTTCTGGAATAAGCATCTCAAGGGAAGCAGCCCATCTCGAGTCACTTCCAAGCATGAGTCAGGGAGCTGACGTTGGGTAGGAAGTCCCCGGGAGCCACCCACAGTTACGTCAGAGACCTGGTCTCCTCGGGGGCCCAGCCTCCTGCTGGCTGTAGACATGCTCACGTGAACCCAGACTCGGGGGGTACTTATGAGGGTTCACAGTTCAGCACGGGGACCAACTATGGCTGACACTCATCAATCCCTCCTGCCACATATTTTATCCTCCATCCTGCAAACCCTTCTCGAGCAGAGTCCCTTGGCGCCAGAGGCCGCGTCTGGAGCCCGAGGCTCTGACGATGAATTAGGTACCTGACGTACGGTCTTGGAATGCCTGCCGTGTGCCAAGGCTGGAGAGGCAGAGCCCCGGGCTGACTTGTCACTGGAAGGGAAGCTTTCCTGGGTCCTGCCCAGAGAAGAAACTGCACAGCTCATGCCTGTCAATCTCTGGTTGAAGGATTATGGAAAATGGGAGGGAAGACTATAGCATCGGTCAAGGCAGATCCAAGAAAAACCAGAGGCGGCATGTGCTTCCGGCCCAATATGGGAGCGGGGTCACGTGACAGACGGTAAGACATAATCTCACTCACACACACACACACACTCACACACACACACACAGCAACTGTCTAAGCTAACAACTGTCATTGTGGGCTAGCCCCAAGGGTCTCACAGAACCAGTGTCAGGTCAGTGTTTCTGCCACATTCCCAGGTGACATTCCCCAAGCTCCCAGGTTCCCACAGTAACTTATCAAGTGAGCCTTGATCTAGATCTTTGGAACGCAAGCCAAGCTCGGGGTCATGTGTTTCGGAGGTCCAGCACTCAGACCAAGCCACCAAGGAGCCCCTCTCCCCTTTCTTCTTTACAGATTTACCATCCAAGCAGCACACTACACACCCGTTTCACTTTGCCTGTTTTGTGAACCCGCTGTCAGTGGAAGCATATAGGGCGTCTGCGTGGCTCAGTCCGTTAAGCGCCTGCCTTCGGCTCGGATCATGATCCCAGGGTCCGGGGATCGAGCCCCGCACTGGAACTCCCTGCTCTGCCCTTACCCACCCTCCTCCCGGCTCATGCCCTCTCTCTTTCTCTCTCAAGTAAATAAATAAAATCTTAAGTAAACAAATAAATAAATGGGAGCATACAGAAAGTGTCCTTTTGGGTCGGCGTTTTTTTCGCCCACGGTTACAGGTGAAGGTTCGCCCATGCCGTCGAATGTGACTATGATTTATTATCTGATATGATTATTATTTATTTATTTATTTATTCTCCTTGTTGTGCAACATCCCAACGAGAGCCCGCATCTCAATGCCTACTGTGGACGGACTTCTGGACTGCCTCCAGTGCGGAGTTCTTACAAAAGATGATGATGAGTATCCTTCCAACTGTCTTCTGTGCACTGCTGCTGGGTCTAGAGCTCACCATGGAAGTGCTGGCCTACTGAGTCTGTAGACCTTTAATTTTAGGATAACGCTGGACTGTGGTCCAATGTGGTCGCACCAGCGTAAAGCCCCATCAGCAATGTATGGACATTTCCAACTAATTCAGATCCTTGCTGATGCTTGGCACAGTTGTCTTTTCTTTTCTTTTTTTTTTCTTTAGGATTTTATTTACTTATTTTAGAGACACAGAGAGAGAATGAGCACACGCCCACACAAGTGGGGGGAGGAGCAGAGGGAGAGGGACAAGCGGACTCCTCATTGAGCACAGAGCCCAACGTGGGGCTCGATCTCAGGACCCTGACTGAGATCATGACCTGAGCTGAAGCCAAGAGCTGGATGTTTAACTAACTGAGCCACTCAAGTGCCCCCTTTTTAAATTTTTATTTCAGTCACACTGATGGGCATTGAGTGGTATCTCATTATAATTTTAATTTGCATTTTCTTGATTACTAATGAAGCTGCACATTTTCATATGTTTACTTTTTTTACATACCCTGGACATAGACCCTTTGGTAGCTATATGTCCTGCAAAAAACTTCTCGGAGGAATTGCGAAAGTCCAAATAAATCAACTAGAAAAGACTTAGAAAGAAAACCTCTGCAATTTTTCTAAGTTACCAGGCCCAGACCGGGCTTCACTTTAATGAGAGATATGAAAAGAATACAGTTTGCGATAAGAGCCAGCAGGTTCGAGCCTCTGCCCGGCCACTTCCTGAGTGCTCTTGGGCAAGTCGCCTACGCCCTCTAAGCCTCAGTGTCCACCCTTGAGAACAGACCGCTATTATCGCACAGTTGTTCTGTGGCTGAAAAGAGGTTATGTGCAAATGTGCTTTTATAAACTGCAAATCTGTTAAAATCAGAAGCAATCGGCCACACTGGCTTCCTGAATGGCCCAGCCCAGCTTCCCGAGCTGTCTCACAGCGCGAACACAGGCGGTGGTCATAAGCTTTCAGATTGGAGAAAACTCCCATCCTCCCTCCTACTGTCTGAGCCACAGGACACCTTCCATCCCTGTCCCTCTCCCTCCACGATGTGGGACTGTCCTGCCCGCAAGCCAGGAACAGGGCTCCTCCCTGCCTGCCCAGGCAGGAAAACAGGAAGCAGCCCCCACCCTGCCAGGAGGTGGGGCTGACAAGCTCCCTTTCCTAGGTGGGCATCTCTCCAGGCCATCAACCCTCTGGACGCAGGAGCACTGGGCGTCTGGCCCGCCACGCCACGCCCCGGTCTGCGCCACGCTTTGTCCCGAGGTGGTGGACTAAGCGGGCGGTGGACAGGGAGTGGAGAACGGTCCTCCTCGGCGCCTTGCCGACACGCCAGGCAAGGAACCCTTTCAGTGCCCCAGTGGGGCTGGGACTCTGCTCTCCTGGGCCACATGGATGCTCCTCACCCCACCCAAAGGTACGGCACCAGCCATTCCCATGCGCCCTGTTCTACATATGGGGGGCATGTGGGAGTTTCTCAAGAGAGCAGTTGAGAGCTCAGATGAAACGCGTGTCCTTATCCCACAGTGTGGAAACCCCGCTTACAGGAATTTTATGAGCTCGAGTGTTTGAGAGCTGGGAATCTTGTCCAGCCTCCCCATTTTGAAATGAGAAATCAGTAGCTGAGCCAGATTTGCTCACTCCCCAGGGAGCGCTCTCCTATTACTCTGTGCTCACCCCGCCGTCCCTTTCGCCCTGCTGCAAACTCCAGCAGCCGCCCAGGCCACATCCAGGTGCCTGGGCCGCCAGGCCACTTTCTCCCCCTCCCTGGTAATACCTTCTAGCTCAGAAAGGCCCATCTGAAGCAAGAGAAACAGAGAGCAGCCCTGGGAAGTCCACAAGCACGTGCTGGGAATGTTCAGCCAGTGTTCTGAACTGCACGGAAACACAAAATCCTCGAAATCATTCAAAACCACGAGCCCCCATTCTCTCTCGAGAGACTCTGCAGGCTTCCTCCTAAATGGGGACCCTGGGCGCACAAGCCCAGCACCCAGGGCGGGCACTCAGTAAGAATTAATCACAGGACAAATCACAGGAGACAGAGGGAGAACCTCCGAACTGTGCAAAGGGAAAGAAAAGTACGCTGCAAGCAGAGGCCTGCCTCCGGCACCCAGGCTCCCTGGAGATCAGCCGACAGACTGTTTCACATTCACACATTTGGCAAACAGGTCCAGTGCCTGCCTCCTGCGAGGACTCACTTGGCACAGCACGAAGAGCCAGACCCTGCCCCCAAGAGCTTCCAGTCTGGGAGAGAAGCCATGGCCCGGACCTGGATGAATGGGACAGACATTCAGTAGCTACGGGCCCCTGCTTGCTGGACTACCTGATCAGGCTGGTAGCAGCCCACAGGGGCCGTCTAGTGGAGGGAGGCGGGGTAAGTTAAGGCCTGGAAAAGAGAGGGACCAGGGACCCTGAGGTGCCACGTCATGCATGGTCTGTGGGGAGCCAGCAAAGGTTCTTGAGGGAGGGAGTTCCAGGAGCAGGGCTGGGCTTTAGAGACAAGCCATCTGGGCCCCGCAATTTGGGAGGCAGGGAGGATGGGATTACGACCAACACAGGCAAGACGTAGTAAGGGCAGGAACGGTACAGAGCAAAGGAGCGACATCACACCGCCTGATGCAGCTGCGAGGACAGAGGAAAGGGAGGACTCGGAACGGACGCCGAGGAGATGATAGGGACTGACGGGGACCAGACACTGGCATTCGAAGGTGGGGAAGGCCCAAAGGAGAGTCTGGGGCATGTGTGGCTTATCTGGGGGCAAATGACCCATGGGAAGTGGTCACACAGGCCAGGAAGTCGGGAGACAGATGTGGGGAGGTGGCGTCACGGACCCAGGAACAGAAACTGTGAGATGAGGGGAGCACAGAGGAAGTGGACAGAAGGTAAAAGAGAAGTGGGGTGAGGTTAGCACCTTGGGGACCCAACTGTTGGCTAGAGGAAACAAGAAGAGAGCTGAGGGGGCTGGGTGGTGACGCAGGGGTGGCGATCAGGCACAGCCAGGCTCTGGGGCCGGTGTTCCCGAGTTTGGGTCCCAGCTCGGACACTTCCTTCAGAACTTTGAGCTGGCTGTGAACATGGCTAAGGTTTGATTTCCTCATCTGTAAACCATGGATCATAATTCATAAATTCATTCCAAGAGCTGAGAGGTGTGGTTCATTAAAGGCCTTTACCACGTGCACATAGTAAACGTGGTGAATGTCAGCTGTTCCCGCCATTACCAATGAGAGGAAGCCGGAGGTGTACAAGCTCAAAGAAAGCTCTTAGCATCCTTTCTACCTTTTTAATACCAACTATGGGGAGCCAGCAGGGATCAGGTGGGAGGACAGTGCCGTTGGTGTTAGCAGTCATTCCCGAGCAGCCGGGGTTGAGAAGCATTGATCGCTCTGGTCCAACCCCCGTGATTTTTTCAGCAGGTGAATCAAAGGCTGACCTGAAGATCCTGAGCGAAATGGTAGAAACGCCCCCGACTTAAACACGGAGAAGAGGACGTGGGCTTGATCACCAGATTTTCGGACGGCTTCTCTGTTTACTTGCTGTGTGACCTTGGGAAAGTCACCTGGCCTCTCTGAACCTGAGCTAGTAAACAGGATAATGGCTATCAATCACCCAGGATGTATCTAGTGCCCACCAGGCCCTCCATAAGTATTTGTTTCTTTCTTTTCTTCTCAGGAGTCCAAGTTTCCTGGCTCTTCCCAACTCAGGGTTCGTTAGGATCCGGCTCTCTGTAGTGGGCTCGACCCAAACAGATTGGGACTAAAGGCTCCGTGTTTCCAGAGCACCATCCTCTCCTCTGATCTCGGCAATCACCGGCCAGAGAGCAAACTTCAACGTGCACAGGGCTACTACCCAGGGCTCTGGCTGAAATGAAAGCTCTCATTTGGTAGGTTCTACACTGCTAACAGCTCCCGAAATGACGGTGCTGTAAGTCCTCTGACCTCTGTGTACAAGAGCCCAGTCGTGGCTGGTCTCCCTCCCCGCTGACTCACGAGCTCCTCCTGGCTGGTCTCTTTATCTTACTCATCTCTGTGTCCCCTCCACGCTATGTGCTCACTAAATGGATGGTAGCAAAAAAATAAACAAACCATAGAGAAAACCATTTTCCGGCTAAGTAAATATAGACAGGGTATTTGGTGTGTCTACGAACGTCAGCCCTCCTGGTTCATTCCAGAATTGCCCTGCTGGCCAACATGAGGACAGGGTGGGGGAAAGGGCCTGAAACCTGGACTCCTGGATCTGAATCCTGCTTTTCAATCATCTATGGGTGGCCCTGGGCAAGTCACTAAGCTCTCATCCATAACACGGGCATGGTAATACCCAACCACAGTGTAGCCCCAACGTAGTTAGTTAAATCGTGCTGTGTAAAGTGCTCCGGGCAAGGCAGCTTTCTCACAGCCGCTTCTTTGAGGGCAAGAACCACTTTTCACTCCCCTAGAGCCTGAAGGTTGCTTGTGATGGGCTGGGTGAGGGACACCTAGACATGGGGGCTGTAGCAGGTGAGTCTGGGGTCCTCGCTCCAGCAGGGACACTGGCCTGACCAGAAGGAAGGCAGAGAAATTACAGTCCTGTGATAGGCATGGGGCAGGGCTCCACAAAGCTGGACTAGGAGGGAACTTGGGGCCATTAGGAAAAAGCATCAAGTAACTACAGAAATCCCCGGCTGCCCTGAGCTGAGTTACCCACCCAGGCGAGGGTTTCCTGTGGAAAGTAACAAATCATTGTCTACTCCCATCCACAGCTGGATCCCCACGAACACAAGCCTCAGGAACCTGAAGACACAGGTCAGAGAGTAAGAGTAATCTTGCCCCCATGAAGCTCCTAGTTTACTGAGGACAGCTCCGGGGACCAGTGACCATACAAGGTAGCAGGTGCTGGGGACTGAGAGGTGGGAGCGGCCAGCTTCTGCTGCTGCCTCCACCTGGGCCACTGAGCCTCATCGGCATTCACCTCCAGAGGTCTCCTTTGTGGATCCCTGTTTCTGGCACACCCCCCTCCCCTCCTCTCCCACTCTGCAAGCTCTGTGTCATGCCAGCTGGTGGTTAGATCCTGGTGAGGGCTCCCAAGCTCTCCCCACACCCACAGCCGGGTCTTTCTGCATACGGTCTTGGTCATTATCACCTTACCTAGGGATATTTCTGTCCCCTACTGAAGAGTTCATCAGAGCCTACACCATTACTCACATGCATGATTCCTTAGGTCTCCCCGGATTACAGCAAGAATCACTAAAAGCGTGCTCCGAAGTCTGCAAAAATGCCTTCACGCTCGCAACGCAAGCCAGTGGTTAAAGGCTGGGACCACTTCCCGCTGTGTGACCTTGGGCAGGTGACTTAACCTCTCTGTGCTCCACTGTCCTCATGGAAAATGGGGCTGATACCCACCTCACGGGTCCTTGCAGAGATTAAAGAAGGTAATACAATAAAGTACTTAGAACAGTGCCAAACGTGATAATTAGCTACAATTATCACTACACCTTGGCTGATCTCATGGTCTCTCAACTCATTAATTTTTTTCTAACTCATTTTTATATCTCATAACACACTGGATTCACTCAAAGTCCTCAAACAAAATGAGCTTTTGCAGACTGACTAATGCCAAGTTTTAGGACTGTTCTCTTTTCTTCACTCTCCTACCCCCTCCCCTTACGGTTTGAATAATAGAAAAACTCTCTTTTCCTGCTCCAGCCTGCCTCCTCCTCACTCCCACCCACCCCACCCATCAACGAACCACTCAGACGCAGCCGATCGCAAGTGTTCCACGTGTAAAATACACCGGCAAACAGTGCCCCAGAGTCTTCTTGCTGGGCTGTCCCTGGATAGCGAGGGGACACGCCAGCCCTGGGGGGAAGCTTTCACAAACCTAATTACCACTGGTATAATGGGTCAGAGTTTTATGCGTATTCCTCTAGCGCTCCGGTTTTTAGTTATTTGAGACTCCAGACGGACTGGGTTATCACAAAATAACATCTATTTCTTTTCCTTTCCCATTAAAAAAAAGAGGAAGAAGGCTATTCACACTGCCTGCTGGAGCAAGAAGCCTCAGGACCAGGCAGTGAGTTGAGGCCGTTAATACCCAAAGTGGCCAAGCCAACGGAAAGCTGCTTTCTTTGCAGGGGTCCAGTCCGCAAAGCCAGAGAAAAGAAGTCTCAACCCCAGCTGGTCCCTGGGAGGCAGAGAAGGGAACTGCTGTCTTTCCTAATGCTCCCATCCCTCCCTGAGGTAGGATGACCCAGGGAGGGGACACTCCCTCCTTTCCATCACCCAGACACACCTGCAACCTGCCAAAAGCATTCCGGAAAGAGAAGAGGCTGAACCTGCAGGGAAACGCTTGATCCTTTTCAAGATTCCATACACAGAACTCTGTCAGGTCCTCGCAAGCTTTTCAACCTAAAACCCCAAAGCCCTTCCTTCACATTGTACTGTGTTTGGGGATGGGGAGGAGGGGGGGGGGAGCAGAACACAGCGGTGGAAGGGGGGGGACCAGCCTCTGGCAGTGGAGGCCCAGCTGGATCTTCAAAGGTTCCACCCTGAGCGCAAGGGCGAGGAACAAATCTGCCCGCACAACTTTGGCACTGGGATTAGAAGAAGTGCTGTGCCCTTTGAAATGGGATTTTGCATACAAACGAGCTGATGAACACCAGAAACATGTCAGCTTTATTCAGTCCAATCAATACACCAGGCATTCGAACTCTGAGGTAAAAATGGATTGTGGCTTTTTGTTGATGCCACTGGGGAATTTTGGCCCCCAGCCCTGGTCAGGCTGGACAAATAGGGCAGTCTGCCTGCTCGCTGTCAGGCACATCTTGGGGGATGAAACCAACACCCCATTATCAGGGTTCTGGGCACCACTGGGCAGCTCATGACCAGCAGCGGGCCGTCGGGCCAACGGCCTGACCCTGGCCCCTGGCCGGCCCCCTCCTCCAGCCCCCATTTCCAAGCACGTCGCATTTCCTACATTCCTTCTCGCCGCCCAGACCCCTCCAGCCCGGCCCTCTGAGGCCGACAGCTGGGGGTGGTGTGAGCCAAGCAGGAGGCACCAGGAAGGGGGTGCTAGGGTGGGGGGAATGTCAGTGCAACCCAGAAGCGATCGAGAGGGCAGGAAAGGGGTCCCCGCTTCGCATCCCAGTCCAGCGCTCCGCTCTCCGCCGCCACACTTGCGTCTCCGAGGGGCCCCCCCAATGAGCTTCCCCTGCCGAGGGGCTCTCCTTCCATTCGGCCCCTCTTCCGTCCCTTCCGCTCTCACCGCCCCTGTGACCCCTGCCCTGCCCCGCCGCACAGATCGTGCCAGCTCCTCCGAGCCGCCCTGCCCGTCTCCCCAGGCCAGCTGGGATAACCCCGGGTCCCCGACCTCCCCAGGAGCGCCTCGACCTGCGCACCAGAGGCTCCCTCTCGCGGCCCCCTTGCCCCGTCCTCCCCTGGGCCTGAAGACCTCTACTCCCTTCAAAGCCCCTCCCGGACACTGCGTCTCTCGGGATGCCCCAGCCACGCATGCCCCGGGGTCCCCCGGTCCTCACCTGAGTCCGCTCAAAGCTCTCCCGCTCGGCCGCCTCTATCCCCGCGCCCACTCCGCGCCGGCTCAGCACCTTGGGCAGGGGGTTGGGCACCTGCTTCATGGAGCTGGCCATCCGGTCCATGTCGCCGCGCGGAGCCGACTCAGGCGTCCTCAGCCGCCCCGGGATCCCCTCGGCGCCGCCCGCCCCGCCCTACCCGCTGGGATCCGGCGCTAACGGGACGGCTTCCGCCTCCTATTGGCTGGGGGCGCTGCTACTCTCCCGAGGCCCCGCCCCACCTAGAGGCTTCCCCGCCCGCCCCCGCCCCCCTCCGGAGCCCCTCAGCGCGCCCCGCCCATCTGGGCGAGGCGGCCCGCGAGGCGCGCCGTGACTAGCCCGGACGCCTGTCAGTCACCGGATCCAACCGCCTCCTGCGGGGGCGGGGCGAAGGCGGGCCCGGGGCTGCCCTGACCTGCCCTCGCCCGCCCCTCCCCCGACGCCCGGCGCGCCGCCCTCTCCGCCCCTTCCCCGCGAGCGGCGCGCTTCTCCGCGGCGGGCGCTGCCAGGTCCCCGCGCGGTGGGCGGGGGTCACGTGGGCGGGAGCCCCGGGCCTCCCGCGGGGAATCCAGGCCGCCTGGGAAGAGCCTGTTTACGCGGCTCGGGCCGGGACTGGGGAGCGCAGGATGGACCCGCTCGGCGGCCGCAGCCCCGGGAAGCGCTGCGCCCAGGCCCGGCTCCCGCCGGAAGGGTCAGCGTCCCGCCCCCAGCTCCCTCGGCTTCTGCCCGTGTCCTGACCCTGCCCTGCTGCCCTGCTGCCCTGCTGCCCTGCCCATCCCCTTTGCGATGATCGCCTGCCCGGGGGTGCCGGGCTGGGTCAGTGGGAGCCTTCCAGCATCTTCTCTCCAAACCTCTCCGGGTCTGGAACCGGCCAGGATGTATTCATTGGTAGAAACCCGTTTCTGTTTCAGTTTATCCGCGACCCTGAGCCGCCCGTCCGGTCCTGTTTCGATGTCCGCCGAGGTACCGACAGGCAGAGGGAAGTGCGATCCTCAGCGGAAACGCTGGAGAAAGAAGTTTCCCGTTAAATGGGGTTTTGAAGATAAATGCTTTGAAACTCTGAAGTCAACGAAGGCATTCTTTTTTTTTTTTTTTTAAACTAAGAGCTTTTGATAAGAATTCACAATTTCAGTGGAGAAGCGAACGAGGGGATGGGCCTTTGCAGGCACTAGCGAACCACTGAAGGCTTTTGCTCAGACCTGTGCTTTTGGGGGGGCTTGGCATTGTGTGGACCAGGTTATGGGGGCGAGAAGGAAGGGAGGGAACCCACCGGGAGACTCCTGTGGTAGGTGAGAGACGCTGAGGGCCTACGAAAGAATGAGGAGAAAGTTCTTGTTCTCCGGGAAGTTATGGGAATATGGGAAGTTATGGGAATATGCGTGGATGTAGGTAGGGAGTGGCGGGAGGGAGGAGGAACTGGTGGGATCAGAAATGCTATAGAGGATGGTTTTAAGGGCGGCTGTGTGACAGAGGGGAGATTGCCTTGAGGCCACACTGGCGTAGCTAGCTCACTGGTTTCGCCTTTTCCTAAAGTGTGTTTCTAAGGGGGACTTTGTGAGGGACTCCCCTTGGGTGTCTCTGGGGAAGAGGTGAACTGTCACCTAATTTTCAAGGCTTTGTGTCAGGGAGGATGGTGATGACAATAAAGGAGGAGGGAAGCACAGTAGAGAAGATGACTTCCAGAAAAGGAGATGACTTCCATTTTGGACAGACCAATGTCCGCATAGACTTAGCCAAAGGACGGGGGAGCCCAGGGAGGAAGAATCAGAGAAACTGAAGGAAAGCCAAGGCCAAGGGGGGTGTATCAGCAAACCGGGGGCTTTGGGGAGATAGGGATAGTAGATGAGGGCGTGTTTGGGGACTATGACGCGTGTGGGTCCGAGTGGCAGCAGGGAGGGGTTGCCCACTGGAAGGGCTGACTGAATTGCAGAAGGAAAGCATACATACCCCAGTGTGACCTAGAAGCAGGGGACCACCCAGGGATGGTGAAGAACCCAACAATTAGAACAGGGGGGAGCTGTTTATCAGCCCTAGACCTGAAGGGACAAGGGGAGGGAGCTGTGCCCCAACGAGTTTTGGGAAAGGAGGCATCTGACCAGAGCTATGGCCATAAGTAGAAAACCAGTCACTGGGGGGACACAAGTCTCTAGTTCTACTGTCCTCAGATTTCCTACTGGTGCCTTCCATTGGCCAAGTCTAGCGGGAAGAGTGGGGTTAGGGGACAAGGATGATACAACGGCACTGCCTCCACCTCTCCTTCCAGGGACAGAGCAGAGTGGAGAGGAGTGGAGGCTGGGTTCAGCCCAGCATGGGCGCTCAAAGGAGTATGTCTACAGCAAACACGGACAACATGGACATTGTCGACATTGTCCTTACCTCTGTGTGCCCATTCTTAGCGTGCACCCATCTCTCACTCTGGATGGAGCTAGAGTGATTTATGACCCTTTGCCCAGAGTTTACGGCTTCCATAAACAAGGGCCCTTTAAACAGGGATTAAGGGATCAGCCTACTTCTTATTAGGATAAACCAGAGTAGGAATCAGGAATTTGTGGTTTGGAGGCACCCCGTGGAGAAACAAGCAGGCGGGTTAACCTTCTTCCCTGAAACTTAGAGTGAGTTAAAAATAAGGATTTCCCACTTGCTGCCACCACCGGAAAACCCTTTGCCAGGGGTTGAGGGAAGCACTGCCCCAGGCTATAATCTACAGGACTCTGCTAGCTTCCTTCAGCTCTTATGGTCTCTCCCAGCAATATAGGAACCACACGCACGGTCGTCTCCCCCTTATCCGCAGTTTCACTTTCTGTGGTTTCAGTTCCCACAATCTGAAATGTTACATGGAAAATTCCAGAAATAAACAACCCATACAATTTAAACTGTGCACCATTCTGAGTAGCTTGATGGAACCTCGCGTGTCCCGCTGCTCGGTCTTGCCCAGGATGTGATTCATCCCTTTGTCCAGCGGATCCACACCGTATATACGCTACCCGCCTCTTGGTCGCTGTGTCACAGTGCCCGTGTTCAAGTAACCCTCATTTTACTTAATAATGGCCCCAGAGCACAAGAAGGGTGATGCTGGCCATTCGGGTATGCCGAAGACTAGCTGTAAAGATGAAAGCTCTCAGGATGCCTGGGTGGCTCCGTGGGTTAAGCCGCTGCCTTCGGCTCAAGTTATGATCCCAGGGTCCTCAGATCGAGTCCCGCATCTGGCCCCTTGCTCGGCGGGGAGCCTGCTTCTCTCTCCACCTCTGTCTGCCTCTCTGCCCGCGTGTGTGCTCTCTCTCTCTCCTTCTTTCTGACAAATAAATAAATAAATAAAATTAAAAAAAAAATAAAGATGAAAGCTCTCTACTTAATGAGAAATGTATGCTGAAATCGCTAAGGTCAGTGGTAAGTTCTCGCTTACATCTTGTATCCATGAAACTGAAGAAGAAAAAAAAAATTCTAATGGTAGTTCTACTTTTGTTAATCTCTTACTGTGCCTAATTTATCAACCAAACTTTGTCATCAGTATGGAGAGGGAGAATAGTATTTATAGGGTTCAAAGCTACTGGGGGTTTCTGGAATCCACTGGGGATCTTGGAGACTATCCTCTGTGGATAAGAGGGGACCATTGTATCCTATCTTCCTGGTTTCTGGACGTGGAAGCCTAATCTCTGGGAAACCCATAGTGGGGGTAAGTGTCTTATTACCTGACTATAACAGGTAAAATTGGTCCCTCCCCACACCTAGTTTGGATCTGATTTCGTATCTAGCCTGAGGATATATTAGCTGGTCACATTATTCCTACCGGTTTCTGGAGCTCAAGGACACGTGTTTTAATAGCTTTAATAAGATACAATTAATATACATTAAACTGCATATATTTGAAGTATACTATTTGAGGAGTTTTGACATATGAAACTACTACTGTCAAGATAGTGACCATAGGTATCTCCCCCAAAGTTTTCCTCAAGTCCTGTCGTAATTCATCCTTACCTCCTCCTGAAATCCTTTGACTAAGTAAGTACAAATCTGCTTTCTGCCTCTAAGAATCAGTGGCTGGGCACCTGGGTGGCTCAGTTGAGTCAGACTCTTGATTTCTGCTCAGGTCGTGATCTCAGGATTGTGAGATCAAGCCTCATGTTGGGCTTTGCCCTGGGTGTAGAGCCTGCTTAAGATTCTCTCTCGGGGCACCTGGGTGGCTCAGTGGGTTAAGCCTCTGCCTTCAGCTCAGGTCTTGATCTCAGGGTCCTGGGATGGAGTCCCACATCGGGCTCTCTGCTCAGCGGGGAGCCTGCATCCCCCTCTCTCTCTGCCTGCCTCTCTGCCTACTGGTGATCTGTCTGTCAAATAAATAAATAAAATCTTAAAAAAAAAAAATTCTCTCTCTTCAGATGCCTGAGTGGCTCAGGCATTAGGTGTCTGCCTTTGGCTTGGGTCAAGATCCCAGGGTCCTGGGATCAAGTCCCACATCAGGCTCCCTGCTCGGTGGGAGGCCTGCTTTTCCCTCTCCCACTCCCCCTGCTTGTGTTCCCTCTCTCACTGTGTCTCTCTCTGCCAACTAAATAAATAAAATCTTTAAAAAGAAAAAAAAAGATTATCTCTCTTCCTCTCCCTATGCCCCTCCCCCCTCTGAAAATAAGGAATTGAAATTTAAAAGCAAAACTGGATGAATTAACAGCAAAACTAGGTGTGCCTGGTTGGTATAGTCAGTGGACGGAGCAACTCTTGATCTCTGGGTTGTGAGTCTGAGCCCCACCTTGGGTGTAGCGTTTACTTGAAAATAAAATCTTTCAAAAAAAAAAAAAAAAAGGAAGTACTGAAGGATAACCTTGACAAAAGATGTGAAGGACAGGTACCCTGAAACCTAGAAAACAGTGCTGAGAAAAAGTAAAGATTTAACCAACAGAGTGATATGCCATGTCCTCAGATCTGAACCTCAATGTTGTTAAGATGCTGGTTTTTCTGTGGACCGAATTTGTAGATTCAACGCAGTTCCGATCAAGTTTCCAGAAAGACTTTTGTAAAAACTGGGGTGCCTGGGTGGCTCAGTGGGTTAAGCCTCTGCCTTCAGCTCCAGTCATGATCCCAGGGTCCTGGGATCGAGCCCCGCATCGGGCTCTCTGCTCAGTAGGGAGCCTGCTTCCCCCTCTCTCTCTGTCTGCCTCTCTGCCTACTTGTGATCTCTGTCAAATAAATAAATTTTTTAAAAAAGTTTAATAATAATAAAACTAATATTAAAGGAACTTCAGGGCACCTGGGTGGCTTAGTCAGTTGGTGTCTGACTCTTGCTTTCGGCTCAGGTCATGATCTCATGGGTCACGAGGTCAAGCCCCGAGATGGTCTCCCCACTCAGCATAGGATCTGCTTGAGTCCCTCCTCTCCAAATAAATAACTAAGTCTTTCTTTTTTTAAAGATTTTATTTATTTATTTGACAGAGATCACAAGTAGGCAGAGAGGCAGGCAGAGAGAGGAGGAAGCAGGCTCCCCGCTGAGCAGAGTCCCATGCGGGGCTCGATCCCAGGACCCTGGGATCATGACCTGAGCTGAAGGCAGAGGCTTAACCCACTGAGCCACCCAGGTGCCCCAAATAACTAAATCTTTAAAAAAAATATATATATATATATATGGAACCTCAATCCTTACTTCACACCATATGTATATATTGACTCAAGATGGATCACAGACCTAAGTGTAAAAACAAAGACTATACAACTTACGAGGGCGCCTGGGTGGCTCAGTTGGTTAGGAAACTGCCTTCAGCTCAGGTCATGATCCCGGGATCCTGGAATAGACTCCCGCTCAGCGGGGAGCCTACTTCTCCCTCTCCCTCTGCTGCTCCCCCTGCTTGTGCATGTTCTCTCTCTCTCTCTGACAAATAAATTAAAAAACAAAAAACCAAAAAAACAACCAAAGACCAAAATGTGCTACCTACAGCATTTTGACCTACACGAGCTCATCGATTGATTTTACACTACATTCACTTGCACATTTAAAATTATAATACAAAAATCTCGGTTTTAACTTGGTGTTTATACTGTGGTTGGTTCCAGGTAAGATTTTCATTTTGAAAATGGATTTCAAAGAAAACAAACAGCAAAAAGATTTGAGGGGGAGGGGCTGGGGGCGGGGCGGAGTCACCGCGAGCCTGGAAAAGGGACAGTCCCAGCGCGCGACTCGGTGTCCCAGGCCAGCGGCTGTGGCCCGGGGGTCGCGAAGAGCCTCCCGCCCCGCCCCTACCCCACCCCCTCACTCCTGATGCGGGCGGGGGAGGGGCAAGCGGGCGCAGCCTGCACCAGCCCTGCTGGGTGAAAGCAAGGAGGAAGAGTCACCTAAAAGCGGCGGAAAGTGGGAAAAGTTCACAAGAAGGACGAGACAATAGAATCGCGCAGTGCGCCTGTCTGCTCGTCGGACGGTGCGAGCTCGGAAGCGCCACCGGAAAAGGTTCACACGCTCCTTCACTGCTTCTCTTAAGGACACCAGAGGCTACCCGGCCGGAGAAGCAGGACACAGATCAGGGTGTGAATTATTTTGCAGAAACACAAACTGAAGCACTTCCGTTCATCTAAACTTTGGGCTGAGCCTGACTTCTTTTATGCCTTCCTATTTTTTTTTTTTTTTTAATTGTTGTTTCCCCTTCTCGGTCTCCCTCTCGCTTCTTCACCTCTGGTCCCACCCAGTTACCAAATGGGATTGACTCTCTCAGGTGCATTACACCACCTTCTTCTTTTCTTCTTTCCTCCACGTGACTCTGAACTTGAATCTTGGAACCTGAACGAGGCACATAGTACTACTAGTCCCGGGCTGGTTTTCAGACCTGTTCCGTATCCCATCACCTTCCCAGGGGAGGCAAGGGCTCAGGTCAGCCTGTGAGCTCACCTCTCCGAGGATGGCTAACCACATTCAGGGCTTCCCAGCCAGAAGGACATGCAGAACAGGTGTCCAGCCGGGTTGGGGAAATAATCCCAACAGAGAAAATGTTAAAGAACTTGGCCTAGGGTTGATGGACTTAACACACCCCTTCAAAAACTGGAAAAGGTCCTTATGCTAAAATCCCGGCTTGCTGTAACCTAGCCTCAAGGCAACTTCCTGGTTAAAACAAGGGAAGATTTGGGGCACCTGGGTGGCTCAGTGGGTTAAGCCTCTGCCTTTGGATCAGGTCATGATCCCAGGGTCCTGGGATCGAGCCCCGCATGGGGCTCTCTGCTCAGCGGGGAGCCTGCTTCCCCCTCTCTCTCTGCCTGTCCCTCTGCCTACTTCTGATGTCTCTCTGTCAAATAAATAAATAAAATCTTCAAAAAAAAAAAAAAAAAACCAGAACAAAACAAGGGAACATTTGATGTTGTGGGGTTTTCCTGCAGTAAAGTATAGTAAAGGATAGAGTGGGTTAGGGGAAGGTATTTCAGCCCCAGAATTAGATAGTAAAAGGGCTGATTCCTGATTGCCATAAATGAGGTCCCCGAACTTCTGTGGACTGGTTTCCTCACCTCTAGAAAGATTTGGTGAGTTTCAGATCTGGTCATTTTGAACTATATGGGATAGATGAGCCATGGCCCCATTTGAAGGATGTTTTCCCTGCAAAGATATATGGCAAGATACATCTTCCAATGTAAGAAAATACCATTAAAGGTCATAACTGCAGCTATGCAAATTTCGCTTTTTCTAGAAATTTCTACTCTGAAGGATGAGTATTGGTAGCCCTTCCTGCTTCTTTCTTTTCTTTTCTTTTCTTTCCTTTCTTTTCTTTTTCTTCTCCTTAAAATAGAATGTTTAAATCTGACTTATACACACATGACCTGGAAATAAAGGCTTCTGCCCAGTACTTGATGCTGGTTTATTTCATGGCACACTTTTAAGGAGCGAGGCCACATACAAATGGACTCGGGCTGCACACGAATGGGCTCTTGGGTAACTGAAAATTGGAAAACTCAGGAGACTGACGTGGGGTGGGGGTGGGGCTCAGCTTTAAGCGACTGTTCTCAGTGAAAATTTCAAAGCTGTGGAAATGTAACTAGACATCTTTGATGAATATTTGGTATCTTAATAAATTGCTCAGACATTCCTAAAGTCCGTTTTTGGAAGATCAGACCATGTCATAGTGGTTTTTATAGTAGCTGTTTTAATTTGTATACTGTATCAAAGTTATGTTCTAATAATAAGGTTAATGCTCTCTGTAAAGTGATTCGGTTAAAGCACATTAAAGGTCGTTCAATTGTTTAAAAAAAAAAAGATTTGAAAACCACTGAGATAATGGTTTTGAAAATGCTTTTAGATGCTAAGGGGAACCTCCCTGACCTTGCGGGGGGGGGGGGGCAACACCCCTCAGTGGCTGGTGCTCTCTCCGGAGAAGCAAGGCCCAAATACCCCTCACTTGGGGGGCCTCTGATCCGAGTTGCAGTTTGAATCAAACTTCAATCCATCCAAGGACACAAGACCTCCATCTCCACCAGGCTTCTTACTCTCCATCAGCAGGGGTCAAGAGGGAGCCCATGGTCTTGGAGTCTATCCTGGCTTCCCTGGGTCTCTCCGGTGCCCTCAGGAGCCAGGAGGGAACCCTGCCCTGTAGGAGTAAGCTGGGCTCCCCTGATCTGCCTTCATCAAGTGGGGTCCAAAGAGAGCCCTTGGGGAGTAAATCCGCCCTCCCTTGGCAGAGGGCAAGGGTAAGTCTCAGAGGAACCAAGCCACACCCTTCCAGGGCCCTTACCCTCCATCCAGGGGTCAGTAGAGGCTCTGGGTGAGCCTGCTACCCCTGCCCCTGTACCCCAACACTGGCCTTGCTCCCCTATCTGCCTCGACGACACCAGGACTGATGTCACCGCGGGCTCTTACCTGTGTTATGTCAGTAGCTCTGAGAAGCAGCCCACACTCCCGGCTCACACCTGTCCCTGTCAAAGCTCTAATCACTGCCCAGCTCTACCCATGCCCATCTGGTCTCCATGCCTTATCTCTCCCCAGTTCTAGAAACTCCTCTGTAGCAGGTGTCCTCCCAGCTGCTAGGGGCTCCTTCCACACCATCTCCCTGCTCCCTTCCTGCAAAGCTTCAGCTCTACCGCCCGGCACTCCTCTCTCTCACACTTGGGGCCCCGCTACCCTAATCACCCCAAGGCCAGGGGCAGCTGCCGTGATCCAGAGCCCACTGAAACTATCCAAACTAAGCCTGCTTCCCCGGCCTCACCTGGTTCTTTCCACAGAAACCAGAGGAAAGGCTCCTGCCCACCTTTCCTCTCCCACCCTCTGCCACCGACCAGCCCCGGTGCTTCCCCTTGTGGCCCAGATTCTCTTGGGATCTGTGAATATAGCAAACCAACTTTTCAGTGGTGGGCCTTCCCTGACCTGTTGTTGGCCGTTCCCTACCGAAATAACAATAAAACTTACATTTCCCGACACCGATGGCGTCAGCTTCCTGGCTCACTGCCAGCGTGGCCAATGTTACTCCTGTCTTCGTTTCTGATGATTTCTCTAGGCACATCGATGGTCCCCCGACACCCCAGCCTCTCAGTTCCCTGTTCTCCACCTAATCTCAGCCACCCATTCCCAAACTCATAGCCTTGACCTCATAGGTACCAATCACCCAATTTTCTGCTTGCCTCTCACTGGCTACCACTTCCTGTCTTTCCATTTTCCTCCTCTGGAACCCTGATTCCAACTCACTGGGGCCTGCGATCCTTTGAGTCTACCACCTTTTCATTCCCCCCCCACCCCCCACAGGCCCCCTCCCATTCCTCTCTCAGAGCCAAAGTAAGCCTCAAGGCCCTCCACTCTTTGTAGTTCATTAACTCTCATGCCACCTGTCACCCCTCTTCATCTCATTCATCTTTCCTCCATTACCCTGTCTCCTCTAACAAAACCACACTTCTACCCCAGGCCCTTTGCACTGGCCATTGCTGTTGCCCGGAACATTCTTCCTTCAGATACTGCAGGGTTCATCCACTTACCTCCTTCAAATCTATGGTTGGATGTCACCTACTCAATGACCCTTTCCTGGACCCCTTACCTTGTTCTATTTCCTTCAGAGTTCTGACCTTCTAGCACACTACCTAGATACTTAATATGTTTGTTGTTTATCCTCTGTCCCGCTAAAACTCTATCTTTGAGCACAGGGATTTTTCTTGGTCACCGCTGTATTTTCAACATTTTGGAAGGCGCTTTGCATAGAATAAGAGCTCCTCAATATTCTTTTAATGAACAAACGACATATGGGCACCTTGTCCAACTTTCTCATTGTAATAACAATAAAGACAAGAGGGGCCCCTGGGGGGCCCGGTCAGCTGAGCATCCCACTCGACATCAGCTCAGGTTGTGAGACTGAGCCCCGCATCGGGCTCTGCTCCTGGGATCCTCTCTCTCCCTCTCCCTCTGCCCCTCCCTGCACCCCCAAAGAGTAAGAACAAGAGAAGCGGCAGCAACCGCTGACTATTACTCGCTTCCTGTATGTCAGGCACTGTGCCCTCAGCTTTCTCTGCATCATCCCCTTTAACCCTCGGGGCGCCGCCGTGAGCTTCATGTCACTGCAATCTCCGTTTTACTAGAAAGGAAACGGGTTCATGGAGGGTTTGTGTGCAGGAACTTATCTCAGATCTCCAAATGGAGGAGTGAGGGGTGGTGCTAGGACCAAGCCTGGCCAGCCGGAGTCTCTGCTGTCAGCCACGGCCTGGAGGGGGGTGGGGGGTGTGCAGATCACGTGGCCGGAGGGTCTCTGCAAGACTGCATGGGAGGAATGCCTGCGTGGGACACTGAGGCCCAGGAGACTGCTTGGTGCAGAGGTGCCCTCAGTCAGGCACCTTGAACCTGCTGGGGCTGCTGGTTGGGAGGAGAGAGGGGGAGTGGACAAGGCGGCAAGCTAGCTCCTCCCAGGCGAGCCCAGCCAGCTGCTGATGCCGCTCTGCTGTGCTCTAATGCACTGGGTAGAAGCCTGGCTCCCCTGGGAGAGCCTTAATGGACCCACAGAGTCCCAGCTTCAGCTGAAATGGCGGGTTAATAATGGAGGAGACAAGGTCATTAACAAGCGGAGCAGGGAGCTAGAGAGTCCTGGGCTCCTGTCTCCTCAACCACAGCTTCTTTCGGCTCTGTTCCAGGGCCCTGTGTCTGCTGAGCCCCCAGTCCATCTGTATGCCTGGGTTCCTTGCCTGCCTCTGCTTACCCCCAGCTTCCGTCCCACATTGGGACAGAGCACATTGGAATTTGGGCGTGGGGGTTGGCAACGATTTTCAAAGGGCGGGAGCAGGTTTATTTAAGAAAAGCTGTCGAGGCACTCTCAGATGTGACCCCCCTCTCCCTGTCCCCTGAGAGCCGCTGCAGACACCGTCCTCCCTCCCTTCATACAATACACGGGTGCTAAGAATTCACCATGCATCAAACATTGACCCAGGCTCTGTATCAAAGGCATATTAGATTGTGCTTTGGGGTGGCATGATAGAAGCAGAGGCTTTGAGAATAGAGTCCGAGCACAGGAACCCTGGAGAGCACGCAGGTGGGCACAGCAGCGTCTGGATTCATGGCTCCCAACGTCTCCTGTCCTGCCTGCTGGAGGTTCTCGGCATTTCTCCCACGGACCGTGCAGCGGGCTCCCCGCCTCTTAAATTTTTCACTAGCTTTTCTTGTGGCAAAATATGCATCACAAATTTTAGCATTTCAACTATTTCTAAGTGTACAATTCAGTGGCCGTAAATACATTCACAGTGTTGTGCAACCCTCCCCACCGTCCATTTCTGTAACGTGTCCATCAAAGCCAACAGAAACTGTGTACCCAGACGCAAGGGGTTAGACAATAACCCTGAGCTCCCACCTCTCCACTAGCCCCTTGTAACCTCAATTCTACTTCCTGTCTCTATGCATTTGCCTCCTCTGGGTCCCTCCTCTAAGAGGAATCGCACAGTATCTGTCCTTTCTTGCTAACCATCCACAAGCGGCCCCCGTCGTTCACACGGTGGACTCCTGACGCCCTGGCACAGGGCATTTGCGTCTTTATGATTCCTGCCCATCTTCTGGTCCCTTCGACCTTGCCCCCGCCGCGTCATGTGTTCTCCAGGCCCACCCTGCCCTTTCTGGCCTCCTGCATTTCTGCACACGCTCTTCTGCACACACAGAAGTTCTGCTCATTTTCCAAGACCTGGCTTAAACACCCAGCCTGCTTGCACCCCGAAAGTGAATGAGCCCTAACCCTCTGCCGCATCCCAGCCTTTGCAAACTTGTGGTGAAAGGAGCGTGGGCTCTGAGGTCGCATAGAAGGAATCAGAATTCCCACCTCTGCCACTCGTTAGGTGGGTGAATTTGGGCAAGCTTCTTAACCTCTTTGAATCTCTTTCCTCGTCTCCAAAGTGCGTCACTGAAAGACGCTTTTCAGGAAAAAGGCAAAATCATGGCTTTCATACAGGTGTAAAAATGAACACTTTCAAGATTTTATTTTACCCCGAATGAGGGAACCGGGTGGATGTTATAACTGGTTCAAAAGAGAATTTGAAAAGCAGACACTGTTATAGATCAGAAATATTTAAATGAATATGCAAACAGAGGCAAATTAAGCATTCCACAAGGAAAGGGAGTGTGCTCAGTCAAACCTTTATTGAATGGAACAGAACCCTTACGTCTGCCGGTTATCGATACCTTACAGAGTTTAAAATAGTTCCCACAGAATCAGAATTTGATAAAGCAGAATGTTATTCTATTAGATAATGAATCTCTTTCCCTGCTTGACTTTAGTCCCCACCAATACATATATTTTTAAAGATTTTATTTATTTGTTTGACAGAGAGAGAGAGATCACAAGTAGGCAGAGAGGCAGGCAGAGAGAGAGGGAGAAGCAGGCTCCCCATTGAGCAGAGAGCCCGATGCGGGACTCGATCCCAGGACCCTGAGATCATGACCTGAGCCGAAGGCAAAGGCTTAACACACTGAGCCACTCAGGACCCCCTCCCCCACCAATATATATTTTTTCTTTTCTTTCTGCACATAAGGAAGACTGAACTTCCAGTCCCCTTTGTGGTACACTAAGTTGTGTGTCAGATCAACAGGTGTCACTATGGGGCCAAAGCATTTTTGCTGCTGGTTCAAGGTTCTGTTTTCCCTGGAGCCACAATCCTGAAGGCAGGGTTGAGGTGGGATCCCTGAGGGACTCCAGGAGCAAAGCTTCCTCCCCACCCATGTTGGATGTGTAGTATGAGTGGGACATAAACTGAGATTTGGGCTTATTTGTCCCGCAGCATAACTTAACTTATCCTGACTTATCTCAAAGGAAGTTGTGACCAAAGCTCATTATGCAGGGTCTGGAATATAGATGTCACCCCTTCACTGTTCATACCTTTCCAAGGATTTCACTGTAATACTTACTACCTTGTATCATAATAACCAATTCCTGGAGGGTGGGGTGGTCAGGCTGGCTCAGTTGGTTAGGCGTCAGACTCTTGATTTCGGCTCAGGTCTTGATCTCAGCCCCTTTCATGCTCCCCACTGAGTAGGGAGGCTGTTTGGGATTTTCCCTGTCTCTCCGCCCCTCTCCCTGCTGACACACATGCTCTCTCTCTGTCTCTTTCTCTCTAAAATAAACAAATAAATCTTTAAAAAAATAATGTATTCCTGGGTCTATATTTCTTGCTAGAGCATGAGTGCCACGGGAGCCTGGGTGGCTCAGACGGTGAAGCGTCATGCTCAGGTCATGGTCCCAGGGTCCTGGGATCAAGTCCTGCATCGGGCTCCCTGCTTGGCAGGGAGTCTACTTCTCTTTCTCCCTCTGCCTCTCTTCCAGCTTGTTCTCTGGCTTACTCTCTCTCCAAAAAATGAAATAAAATAAATCTTAAAAAAAAAAAATAAAATCTTAAAAAAAAAAAAAAGAACAAGAGTGCCACAAGCCTAGAGACCATGATTTTTGGTCTTTGTATTCTGAAATAGCATCTGGCCACCCAATGGTTCATAACAAATGTTTATTGAAAAAATAAGTCAAGAATTCATTGAGGTCGAGCTCTGGGACTTGAGCAAATTTTACATTTTGGGAGGAGTCTTAGATTTTTTTAATCTCTAAATTGGAGACAAAAAATTCCTAATGGATTTGTAAGGAATGAAAAAAAGCAAGGAGATGTGGGAGCACTTTATTATTGAGGTTATATAAAAATGAGAGGGATTATTAAGAATTAAAGAAACCAGGGCACCTGGGTGGCTCAGTGGGTTAAAGCCTCTGTCTTCAGCTCAGGTCATGATCCCGGGGTCCTGGGATCGAGCCCCGCATTGGGCTCTCTGCTCAGCAGAGAGCCTGCTTCCTCCTCTCTCTCTGCCTGCCTCTCTGCCTACTTGTGATCTCTGCCTGTCAAATAAATAAATAAAATCTTAAAAAAAAAAAAAGAATTAAAGAAACCAAGGTCCTCAAAGTTGGAGCGCCTCAACTCAAACCAGGACTAAAACTTGAAATTTTGGTACTTACAGGCCCAGAGTTGAAGGGGCCCTGAGAGGGCCTTCTAGAAGTTTCCTTGGGGGGATCAACCACATGCGTCTCCAGGGACCTACACGTATATGCTCCTTTTTTTGCCCAAATGGAACTACGGGTTGATGGTTCATTACTGATGTCAGTGAGTCAGTGGGAGGGACAAGTGTCTCATGAGAATCCCATCAGCCGGGACCAGCCTGAGAGGCCGCAGGGAGCCAGTAACCAGGGGACAGAGCATGGAGGCCAGCCCCCAGAAGTCACTTTGGGAGCCTAAGTTATCCAAGTAGCTCAGGATTGCCCTCCAGAGACCAAGAGATTTGTTTGTGTCCCAATTAGTAAAGCATTTTTCCTGATGTTTTGGTCTGAGGTCCAAGACTTGCAAAATTTCATAGCCGCCCAGCGGGGTCATGTTGATGTACCAGTGGCACGAGGAAGTGGACCAGGTAGAGCCCACGTTCCACCAGTCACAAGAAATGTGCCCTCGGACCCACTGCTCTACGTTTCCACTTTAGTTTCCTTGAGAATGGGAATCATTCTGTCTGACTCACCTCCTGGGATTGGGGAATATTGTAGATGTGTTTTAGGAATGAGATGGCAATATATAAATGTCATTTTGACGACGGTTGTCCCGTGACTCTGTACAGACCTCACTAGAAGCCCTTACCAAACCCTGCCCGTTTTTCCAGATCCGCACCCGCCCCCCACCGCCTCCTTCATGAAGTCTCATCTGCACACGCTGGTGTCTCAAATTTCTCCTGAGCATGTTTTGTGCATTGTTGGAACCTGGCAGTTCTAAGAACCCTGAACATCGATTCCAACTTCCTTCTTTTATGAATAAAGAATCTGAGGCCCCGGGGTGCCTGGGTGGCTTCGTGGGTTAAAGCCTCTGCCTTCGGCTCAGGTCATGATCCCAGGGTCCTGGGATCGAGCCCCGCATCGGGCTCTCTGCTTCGTGGAGAGCCTGTTTTCTCCTCTCTCTCTGCCTGCCTCTCTGCCTACTTGTGATCTCTCTCTGTCAAATAAATAAATTAAAAAAAAAAAAAAGAATCAGAGGTCCCAAAATATGGTGGCTCCAAGCAAACTCACATGGGTCCCTTATCTTGGCCGGGTTCTTAGTGGCTTTGTGGGTATTTCATTGTTCCCCTCCTACCTTCCAGCACCCCTCATCCCTAAACTGTACCCTCTGAAGATTGAGCTAAGTCTTCCTTTTCTCGCGTCTTTCCCCTGCCCTCCTCCTGCAGTGTTTGCACAGGACCCTGCACGTCAAATAGATCCCCCTGAAGACCCCTAGGTAGAAGGAACTTCTCTCCAAATCGCCAGCTCGCAGGAAGAGGTAGTCTTTAAAAGATGGTGGGAGACTGTTGCCACCTGCTGGTAAGCCCTTGGAACTACAGGTCAATGTCGTCTTGCGGAGAGACCCATCACCGTGGCTTTGGTCTTGCAGCCTTGAATGCTTTGCCCTCCTACATACGCCACTCTGACTCAGAGGTGAACTTGGGCAAGGAGTATCCAGTAACTTTTGTCTTGGGTGGCATAGTCCACAAATGTTTGCGGAGTCCTTTGTTTGTGCAAATATATTTAGACCTAACCCCGGACCTCTGGGATCCTGCGATCTGGTAGAGAGCCAGGACTGGGGAGGGGGGCAGACAGGGGAGGACTATCAACTATCTACAACGTGGGGGAACTCAATGGGAGTCCTTCGGGGGCAGGAGGGCATCACTGCTGTTGAGAGCATGGAGGAAATCCCTGAGACCCCATGGAAAATATGACCTTAACATTCTCGCCAAATGGAAAAGACATTTTGCCCTGGGGTGGGGGTGGGGGTCTTGTTTGGCAAGTGGAATTTTGTCAGGGAGAGACTGGGAATGGAGAGGGGATGTCCCAGGGAAGAAAGAACATTTGGGAGACAGAAGGAAGTGGCCACTTGAAGGCCTGGAGCGAGCGAGGGGTCGTCTCATACAATTCGGGAAAGCACACTGGCCCAGTGTGTTTGGTTGTGTGAGTGTGGGTGATAAGCTGGAAATGTAGGCTGGGATCTGGACCAAAGAAACAGATGCTGTTGGTGTCCCATTCATGCTCTCAGGACTTTCGTTTGTATCCCAGCCTGAACTGTGTCTCTTTGAAGGCTCTCTCTGGTGGGTGCTCTGCCCTCATACACAGCAGGTAGAAAGTGCATCGCTCCCCTGACCGTCAGCCAACGACTGATGGAAGGTGGTCTATAAATGCCCCTGCTCTCGCGCTCCTGGAGTCAGGTTAGCTCTGAGACATCTGTTTGACCACCATTTCCCAGAGGTCCCCGATGGGATTAAGCTCAGTTGCCCACAGCGCTAACTTGCCCGATAACACACTCTTATTGGCTGTCTGCCCTCTCCTGCCTCACTTCCCTGTTTCCTACTGGTGTTGCCTGGCATCATCACCAAAATATATTACATGAACTAACATTTAGAGCCCAAGCCCTGTTTCTAGGGAAGCTGACTCTAAACATGGAAGTTAAGATTAGGCTTCAACCAATAAGTGCTTCCTTAAGGCCAAGTCATAAAAGCCATTACAGGCAGATACTGTTTTATAAACCGCCCTCCTCCCCATGTGCTCTCTTGTGGCTGGGGGGATCTCCCAGCCGGTCTTAATCACTGGGTACATGTTGCAATGCGTAATCCAAGAATGCACATATCCCAATCTTGCCCTCCCCTGAAGATCTAACCCATCCTAGTACAATGCTGTTTTTTTTTTTCTTCTACTAATTTCCAAGCTTCCTTCTTTTATAATTTCCTTCATGTTTAAAGAACTTACTTCAGCCATTCTTTTAATGTAGGAAGCCAGGACTTTTACCCCTATGGAGAAGTAATAAAGCATCCCTCCCTTATCGATTAAATGGATTAAATATACCAGTTAAAAGACAAAGATTGGGGGGCATCTGGATGGCTCAGTGGGTTAGTGCCTCTGCCTTCGGCTCAGGTCATGGTCTTGGGGTCCCGGGATCGAGCCCCGCATTGGGCTCTCTGCTCAGCGGGGAGCCTGCTTCCTCCTCTCTCTCTGCCTGCCTCTCTGCCTACTTGTGATCTCTTCTGTCAAATAAATAAATAAATAAGATCTTTTTAAAAAAAGACAAAGATTGGTAGAACAGACTTTTTTTAAAAGGACCCAACTATATGCTGCTCACTTCAATTTTTTTTCCTTCAAATTTTTATTCAAATTCTAGTTCGTTAACATATGGTGCAATATTGGTTTCAGGAGAATTCAGTGATTCACGTAGAATAAGCAGTGTTCATCATAACAAGTGCCCTCCTTAATTCCCATCGCCGTCTAAACCAAATCCTCCCACCCACCTCCCTCCATCAACCCTCAATTTTTTCTCTAGTGTTTTTCTTTTAAAGTTTATCTATTTATTTGACAGAGAGAGAGACAGCGAGAGAGAGGGAACACAAGCAGGGGGAGTGGGAGAGGGAGAAGCAGGCTTTCCGCCAAGCAGGGAGACCAACGTGGGGCTCGATCCCAGGACCCCGACATCATGATCTGAGCTGAAGGCAGAGGCTTAGGCACCACTTGTTCTCTATTGTTAAGAGTCTCTTATACTTTGTTTCTCTTTTTCCCCACTTTCCATATGTTCATCTGTTTTGTTTCTTAAATACCACATATGAATGAAATCTTATGGTATTTATCTTTCTCTGAATAATTTCACTTAGCATAGTATACTTTGACTCTAACCATACTGTTGTAAATGTAAATGGCAAAATTTCGTTATTTTTGATGCCTGGGAGATATATATATATCCCACATTTTCTTTATCTATTCAGTAGTTGACTTCAGGGTCACTTCCATAGTTTGGCTGCTATTGATAATATTGCTGTAAATATCAGGGTGCATGTACGTCTTTGCATCTATATTTTTGTGGCCTTTGGGTAAATGCCTAGTAGTGTAATTGCTGGATCCTAGGGTAGCTCTATTTTTAACTTTTTGAGGAACCTCCATCCTGTTTTCCAGAGTGGCCGCATCAGCCCGCATTCCCACTGACAGTCCAAGCGGGTTCTCCTTTCTCCACGTCTTCCCCAACACCTGTCATTCCTTGTGTTGTTAATTTTAGCCATTCTGACAATGTGAGGTGATAGCTCGTTGTGGTTTCGATGTGCATTTCCCTGATGATGAGTGATGTTGAGCATCTTTTCATGTGTCTGTTGGCCATCTGGATGTCTTCTTCGGAAAAATGCCTGTTCATGTCTTTTGTCCATTTCTTAACTCCATTACTTGTTTTTGGCTTTTCTTTATGGATTTTAGATACTAACCCTTTATCACATATGTCACTTGTAAATATCTCCCATTCTACAGGCTGCCTTTGAGCTTTGTTGACTGGTTCCTTTGCTGCGGAGAAGTTTTTATCCGGATGAAATCCCAATAGTTCAGTTTTCCTTCTGTTTCTCTTGCTTCTGGCAACATGTCTGGTAAGAAGTTGCCACAGCTAAGGTCAAAGAGGTTGCTGCCTGTGTTCTCCTCTAGAATTTTGATAGTTTCCTGTCTCATATTTAGGTCTTCCATCCATTTTGAATTTATTTTTGTGTGTGTCGTACGAAAGTGGTCCAGTTTCATTTTTCTGGATGTGGCTGTCCAGTTTAACCAACAGCGTTTGGTGAAGAGACTCTTTTTTCCCATTAGACATTCTTTTCTGCTTTGTCAAAGATTAGTTGACCAAGGAAGCTCGCTTCAAATATAACAATATAGGTAGGTTAAAAGAAGAAGGATGAAGAAAGATATAGCATGTAAGAATTAATCAAAAGAAAGCAGAGGAGTGCCTGGGTGGCTCAGCTGGTTAAGAGTCTGCCTTCAGCTCCAGTCGGTCATGATCAGGGTCCTGCTGGGCAGGAAGCCTGCTTCTCCCTCTCCCTCCACACCTCCTGCCTGCGTTCTCTCTCTCTCTCTCTCTCTCTTTCAAATAAATAAATAAAATCTTAAAAAGGAAAAAAAGCAAAAGTGGCTATATTAATATCAGGTAATTAGACTTCAGAGCAAAGGGACACAGAGAGACATTACATGATGTCATTACATAATGAAGGGGTCAATCCACCAAGAAGACCTAGCAATCCTAAACATGCATGTATCCAGCAAAAATTGACAGAAATGAAAAGTGGAATAAACCCATCTGTGATTATGCTCAGAGACCTTAGAACCCCTCTTTTGACAACTGGCAGAACAACTGCTACAACCCCTGGCTGGCTCAGCTGGTGGAGGGTATGACTCTTCATCTTAATGTTGTAGGTTCAAGCCCCACATTGGGAGCAGAGATGACTTAAAAATAAAATCTTAAAAAAAAAAAGGAAAATCAGCAAAGATATAGCAGAACCCAATAACATTATCAACCAATAGGATCTAACTGATGATCATAGAACATTTCACCCAACAATAGCAAAGTACACCTTCTTTTCAAGTGACCAAGGAGCCTATGACAAGGTATGCTATATATTTTGGACCATAAAACAAACCTAAATTAGAAAAGAATTGAAATCATACAGACTGTATTCTCTGAGCACTGTGGAATAAAACTACACATCCATAACAGAAAGATAAAAGACATTTGGGACAAACCCTTGGGAACGAAATAATAGAATTAAAACAAATCATGGGTCAAAGAGGAAATCTCAAGGGAAATAAAAGAAATACACTGAACTGAGTGAAAATGACATTATAATGTTTTAAAATGTGTGAGGCAGAGCTCACAGTGCCAAGAGGAAAATTTATAGCATGAAACACTTACATTAGAAAAAAAGAAAAGTTGCAAGTCAACGATCTAAGCTCCTACCACAAAAAAATTAGAAGGGAAGAATTCTCAACAAAGTGAATACAAAGGGAATGTCCTCAACATAATAAAAGCCATATATGACAAGCCCACAACTAACATCATACTCAGCTTTGCCTCTAAGATTGGGAACACGACAGGGATACCCACTTTAGTTCAACGTAGTCATGGAAGTGCCAGCCAGAGCAATAAGGCAAGAAAATGAAATAAATTTATCCAAATCGAGAAGGAAGACATAAGACTATTATTATTTGCAAATGATGTGATATTATATGTGGAAAATTCTAAAGACTCCACCAAAAAACCATTAGAACGAATACATGAAATCAGTAAAGCTACAGTATACAAAACCAATATACGAACATCAGTTAGATCTCCCTACACTAAACATGAACTATCAGAAAGAGAAATTAAGAAAACAATCCCATTCGGAATTGCATCTAAAAGAATAAAATACCAGGAAATAAATTTTTAACAAGGAGGTGAAAGACCTTATCCTGAAAACTCTGAGGCATTATTGAAAGAAACTAAAGAAGATATAAATAAATGGGAAGATACTCTAAGCTCATGGATTAGAGGAATTAATATTGTGGGTTTTATTTATTTATTTTTAAAGATTTTATTTAATATTTGTCAGAGAGAGACCACAAGCAGGCAGAGAGGCAGGCAGAGGCAGAGAGAGAAGCAGGCTCCCTGCTGAGCAAGGGGCCTGATGTGGGACTCGATCCCAGGACTCTGGGATCATGACCTGAGCTGAAGGCAGATGTTCAACCAACTGAGCCACCCAGGAGCACCTAACCAAAGCAGTCTTAAGAAAGAAAAACAAAGCTGGAGATCTCACGCTCCTTGCTTTCAAACCATATTACAAAGTTATAGTAACCAAAACAGTATGATAATGGCATAAAAACATATACGTAGATCAAGGAAACAGACTAGAGGACCAAGAAATAAAGCCACGCTTGTACGGGCAATTAATTTACGACAAAGGAGCCAAGAATATACAATGGAGAAAGGACTATCTCTTCAATAAATAATGGTGTTGGGGGGCACCTGGGCGGCTCAGTTGGTGAAGCGACTGCCTTTCGGCTCGGCTCATGATCCTGGAGTCCCGGGATCGAGTCCTGCATCGGGCTCTCAGCTCCGTAGGGAGTCTGCTTCTCCCTCTGACCTTCTCCCCTCTCGTGCTCTCTCTCTCTCTCAAATAAATAAATAAAATCTTAAAAAACTGGACAGAGACATGCAAAAGGAAGAAACTGGATCACAGTCTTCGACCAGACACGAAATAAACTCAGTGGATTAAAGACTTGAACATAAGACCTGAACCTGTAACACTCCTAGAAGAAGACATAGACAATAAGCTCCTTGACATCGGTCTTGGTGATGAGTTTCTGGGTCTGACATCAAAGCAAAGGCAGCAAAACCAAAAATAAACAACCAGGACTACATCAAACTAAAAGCTTTTGCATTAACAAAAGAAGACATTAACAAAACGAGAAGGCAATCTACTGAGTGGGAGAAGATATTTGCAAATGGTATATCCTATAAGGGGTTGATATCCAAAATAGATGAAGAATTTGTACAACTTGGAGCACCTGGCTGACTCAGTCAGTAGAGTAGACAACTCCTGATACCAGGGTCACGAGTTTGAGCCCCACTTTGGATGGGGAGCCTACTTAAAAAGAAAAAAAAAAAACTTCTGCAACTCAACACACAAAAAAATCTGATTTAAAAATGGGCAGAGGACCTGAATAGATATTTTTCCAAACAAGATATACAGATGGCCAACAGACATGTGAAAAGATGCCCGACGTCACCAATCATCAGGGAAATGCAAATCGAAACCACAATGAGATATCATCTCACACCAATTAGAATGGCCAGTATCAAAAGACAAGAAGCAATAAATGTGCACAAGGACATGGAGAAAAGGAAACCCTATGCCTTGGTGGTGGAATGTGAATTCTTGCTGCCTCTGTAAAAATCAGTAGGGAGTTTCTTCCAAAAACTAAATATAGAAGTACCATGTGATTCTGTAATTCCACTTCTGGGTAGTCACCCAAGGAAAACAAAAACACTAATTGGAAAAGATATAGGCATCCTTGTGTTCATTGCCACATTATCTACAACAGCCAAGATAGGGAAGCCACCTAAGCGTTCATTGATAGATGAAAGGGCAATGATGTGGTATATATACTTAATGAAACATTACTGAGCCATAAAAAAGAAGGAAATCGGGCACATGGGTGGCTCAGTGGATTGAGCCTCTGCCTTCAGCTCAGGTCATGATCTCAGGGTCCTGGGATCGAGTCCCGCATCGGGTTCTCTGCTCAGCAGGGAGCCTGCTTCCCTCTCTCTCTCTCTGCCTGCCTCTCTGCCTACGTGTGATCTCTCTTTCTGTCAAATAAACAAATACAATCTTTAAAAAAAAGAAAGAAATCTTGCCATTTGCACAGCATGAATGGACCTGGAGGGTATAAGGCTAAGTGAAATAAAGTCGGACAGAGAAAGACAAATACTATGTGAATTCACTTACACGTACAATCTAAAAAACCGAAACCAACCAACCCACCAACAAAACCAGAAACAGACTCATAAATACACCAGTGGTGGCCGGAGGGAAGAGGGAAAGGATATGGGCAAAATAGGTAAAGGGGATTAAGAGGTACAAACTTCCAGTTATAAAATGAATAAGTCATGGGGATGAAAAGTACAGCATACAGAATATGGTCAGTAATGTTGTCATGATTTGTATGGTGATGGATGGCAGCTTCGTTTATTGTGGTGAGCACTGATATATACAATGATGGAATCATTATGCTGTATGCCTGAAACTAATGTAACAGTGTATGTCTGTTATATTTCAACAATTAAAAAAAAGATGTATGTAGGATAAAATGTTTTTAGGTAAGCTTTTAAAATAGTTCTCCCAAATCTCCTTGGTAAGTTGAAACCTTAAAGTTTTGGTAAGTTAAGTGAAATGATGAGTTGTTAAATTCATTCAATATTCAAATAATTTCTAAATACGATGGAATAGGGGCGCCTGGGTGGCTCAGTGAGTTAAGCCTCTGCCTTCAGCTCAGGTCATGATCTCAGGGTTCTGGGATCGAGCCCTGTATTGGGCTCTCTGCTCAGCAGGAAGCCTGCTTCCCCCTCTCTCTCTGCCTGCCTTTCTGCCTGCTTGTGATCTCTGTCAAATAAATAAATAAAATATTTTTTAAAAAATAAATAAATATGATGGAATAATGAAACACTAATCACTGTACATAGCTTTACCCATTTCTTGCTTATTATTACAGAGAAACTAAAGATATTTGGATCAATTGGTAAATATGTTTCATGTCACATTGAAACTTGTACTATGAGAAATATATGTCTCTAGGTATTATGAGACATATTCATAAAATTGTCAACCTAAAAAATACTGGTGTAGGGGCACCTGGGCGGCTTAGTCAGTTAAGTGTCTGCCTTTAACTTGGGTCCTGATCCCAGGGTCCTGGGAATGAGCCCTGCATCAGGCTCCTGGCTCAGCGGGGAGTCTGCTCCTCCCTCTGCCCCTCCCCCACTCGTGTGCGTGCACTCTCTCTCTTGAATAAATAAAAAAATATTTTTTTAGGGGCGCCTGGGTGGCTCAGTGGGTTAAAGCCTCTGCCTTCGGCTCAGGTCATGATCCCAGGGTCCTGGGATCGAGTCCCATATGGAGCTCTCTGCTCAGTGGGGAGCCTGCTTCCTCCTCTCCCTCTGCCTGCCTCTCTGCCTACTTGTGATCTCTGTCTGTCAAATAAATAAACAAAATCTTTAAAAAAATTTTAAAAAAATTAAAAAAAATATTTTTTTAGAAATTTCAGCAAAGCAGTCTTAGAAGAGTTTATATGGCCAAATGCTATTCTTGCTACACTTATGTAAATAACCAGACCAAGCTGAATGCAAACAATTCCATTTCACTGATTATCTGGGAGAAATCATGGGAATAGTTGCAGAGAAAAGTTATGTCTGTACTTTTGTCGATATTAGATTCTTTTTTCTAAATATTTTATTTATTTATTGGACAAACAGAGATCACAAGTAGGCAGAGAAGCAGGCAGAGAGGTGGGGGGAAGCAGGCTCCCCGCTGAGCAGAGAGCCCGACGTGGGGCTCGATCCCAGGACCCTGAGATCATGACCTGAGCCGAAGGCAGAGGCTTAACCCACTGGGCCACCCAGGTGCCCCTTAATATTAGATTCTAATCCCGTTGTTGTCTCTGAGGTTTCGTGATGGGCCTGTTAAATTGGACTGGACCCTGAATTCTTCGAGTCTCCCTAAATATCTGGCCACGACTCTCCAAAAAATAACGCTTTCAATTTTATTCCACCCTTCTGAGTTGGAATCTAGAGGAACAAAGACTGCCCTTGAACCTCCTTGAAAAAGCCTACTCGAGGTCCTTCTCACTGCAGGGACCTGAAGCTTGGGTACAGATCTCACAGTTACAGAAGACTCGCCTGACAGCTGGTCTGACATGAATGAAGGCTGGAGAGCCTCTGCGTTGCATGACCAGGGAGAGAAGCAACTGACACCAATTTAGGTCTCTTGGGCCCAGGGTACTTTGAACCTGAAATCCTTTCTTCTTCCCTTTCTTTCCTTGACTCTGGCATTGGCCTGGAAAGATAACACCAACCTCCGAATCTCCCAGGCCATTGCTAAGGGGGATAACTCTGGATTGATGGATGGATTGATTGATTGATTTAGGCAAGGGAGAAAGAGAGCGTATACATGTGCTTATGGGGGCGAGAGAGGCAGAGCAAGAGAGAGAGAGAGAGAGATTGAGCAAGAGAATCCTCCCAACCAGGCTCTGTGCTCCACACTCTGTCTAGGGCGATTGATCTCTGATCCTGAGTTCATGACCTGAGCTGAAATCAAGAGTCAGATGCTTAACCCGCAGAGCTCCCCAGGTCCCCCAACCTCTGGAATCTGGAACAGTTGTTTTTTTTGTTTTTTTTGTTTTTTTGTTTTTTTCTGGGCTAGAAGGAAACCTGGCCTAACTGCTCCCTGGCGTTTTGATCTGTTGAGCTGGTTACTTTTAGGTTTGGGCTCCTGATTTAGGACCGTTATATAAACTGGGTTTATTGTTGTTATTTTTTTTTAAATATTTTTTTTTGAACAAGAGAGAGTGAGAGCATGAGCAGGGGGAGGGGCAGAGGAAGAGGGAGTAGCAGACTCCCGGCTGGGCGTGGAGCCTGACGTGGGGCTCCATCCCAGGACCCTAAGATCATGACCTGAGCCGAAGGCAGAGGCTTAAGTGACTGAGCCCCCCAGGCACCCCTGGGCTTATTATTCTGCTCCTTGTTTGTTTTGTATCATTTTTAAGCCTTGTAACCATTGCCCATCAAACCTTTGTAGAAATGATGAACCCAACGGGTGTTGCTGGCTCAAGGTTCAAGATGACCTCTAGCACTTACAACCTTGATAAGATAGAGACTCTAGATGGGAGATAACCCAAGAGTCCTTTCTCTTTACCCTTCCTTGTTACTGAAACATGGTCTTAAATGGCTTCCATTTGCTAAGCATTTTCCCTTTGACATGCAACATGACAATTGGGAAAGGTCGTTCCCTGAAAGACAAACCCACTACATAGGGAAAGTCTGACTCTTGAACAGTGATGATTTCAAGAAAAGATCTTGATCAAAAGGGGGGAATGTGAAAACTAATAAAGGAAACCTCATTCATCAAAAATGAAGCAGGGACTGGGACAGGGGGCTGGCTCAGTAGGTAAAGTGTGTAACTCTTAATCTCTGGGTGGTGAGTTCAAGCCCCATATTGGGCACGGAGCCTACTTAAATTTTAAAAAATGGAGTGGGAAGCCATGAAGGGGGGATAACTCACGCACCACCATTCACATAGACCGGCAGGAGGAAGGGAGATGTCCTCTCCACCAGGCAACCACAGCCAATAAGAAGCCACTTGTGGCTCTCATTTTCCTCTGATGAACTTTTGCTTGAAACAACCTTTCCCAACTTCCTCCTTTCCTCTGTAGGAGGATGTTCCCTTCGTCCTCCCAACCTGCCCATGGTTCCCTCTAGTGTGCAGTTTCTCTATTCCAGAATAAATTCATTTGCTGTTCCCTAAGCTTCGTTGTTTACTTTTTAAGTTTGACAGCAGATAGATAATCTATTTCTCAAAGATGTTATTTATTTGTCCATCTTTTGGGGGGGCGCGGGGCAGAGGGAGAAGGAAAGAAAGACTTTCAAACAGATTCTCCACTGAGCCTGGACCCTGGCGGGGGGTTCGATCTCACCACCCCAAGACCATGACCCGAGCCAATATCAAGAGTCAGACGCTCAAATGACTGAGCCGCCCAGGCGCCCCAATATTTACATTTGTTGATTATTGTTTGACACTTAATGAGAAAGCACTACCAAATATGGAGACATTTTATTTACCCAGCACCAATAGGTCAGGAGGGATTGCACAGAATTTAATTTTCTAAATAACATAAACTTACCTCTCTAAATAATATGAAAACATTTGATGGGCATTTTGCCAAAATATATCTCCCTGGTTTTTTTGGGGGGGGGTAAGAAACATAAGGAATAATTCCACACCAGTGTCGGTGCAGGGAACCACCCAAAAATATTGACTCCGTTTCTTTCCTTTGGAGAAGACTCATGTTTTACTGAATAAGAATGTTTAGGAGCAAATCAAATCTTAACGGAAAAAATCGTTAAAATCTTTATTGTAAACCTCCCCTCCTCCTCAGTCCCACAGAAACTTCTGCTGAAGAAAATCTCCAGGTTCCGCCAAGGACGGCAAGAGTCGAGAGCTGGGCCCAGGTGTCCTTGGGCTTAAAATCCAACAGTTTCCATCACTGCTGTTTTCTGAGTAAAGAAATGTATATTTGCACCCATTTTTCCTTTGGCCGGGCACAGACTTTATGGCCTTTTTTGGTGGTGAATCTGTGGGAAGGAAAAGCTGACAGTCAATACAGAGAACTTTTGCTTCCTGTAGAGCTGGGAAGGGCGGGGGTCAGCCCCTTGATTCACTTTCTCTCACCTTTCTGCAGCTGTTAGAGCCTCCGTTCCCTCTTCTGGTCCTCGATTTCCCCTCTGCCCTGTTTTCCACCGGAGCCCATGCTCCCAGGCCCACCTCCCCCAGGAAATAATTTCTAACAGCTTTAGTCCAAATCATGTAGCCTGGACCATCCCTCTTAATTCTTTTGTTTTAACATAGAAGCTTTACGGAGGTGTAATTCACACGCCGTGCAATTCACTCTTTGAAAGTGTATCAGTTATAATTCATTGGTTTTGAGTAGATCCATGCATGACACCACCATTCATTTCATTTTATTATTTTTTAAGATTTTATTTATTTATTTGACAGACAGAGATCACGAATAGGCAGAGGGGGAGGCAGAGAGAGAGAGGAGGAAGCAGGATCCCCGCCGAGCAGAGAGCCCGATGCGGGGCTCGATCCCAGGACCCTGAGATCATGACCTGAGCCGAAGGCAGAGGCTTTAACCCACTGAGCCACCCAGGCGTCCCCCACCATTCATTTTAGAACATTAGCCTGACCACCCCCCTCCCACCAAAAGTCTTTATTATTTTTGATTCATGGAATTGTAGCACGTCAGGTCTTCAAGCAAAAACACGAGGTCAAAGCCTGTCGTGCTGCTCCCTTCTTAATCACATTATCATGGGTGGTTGGCCACGGCTGTTTATATAGGATTCCTACATTCCTTACGTCACTGTGCACTCATGAAGAGTGAGGGTCCTGCTTGATATCCTGAGCATCCTCCAGCCCCAGATGTGATATAAGACTAAGTCGGGGGTGCTCTAGCCTGGAGCAGCTCACGGGGCCCAGCAGTATTTACAGGGCGGGGGGGGGGCTCTAAGGCTGGCCCCATGCTGGGGAGAAGAGCCAAAATGATATGGGGTGCCTGGGTGGCTCAGTCATTAAGTGTCTGCCTTCAGCTCCGGTCATGACCCCAGGGTCCTGGGATCGAGTCCCACATCTGGCTCCCTACTTGGTGGGAAGCCTGCTTCTCCCTCTCCCACTCGCCCTGCTTGTGTTCCCTCTCTCGCTGTGTCTCTCTCTGTCAAATAAATACATAAAATCTTTAAAAAAATGGGAAAATGGGGGAGAAACAGGACTTCGTGAACCTTTGAGATTTCTTTGACATCATTGAAAGATGGGGATTTGTGCCGCCTCCCCTCGAATTAAGGCCAACCTTAGGGACTGGTTGACCAGTAGGTCGAGGCAGAGCTGATGCCGTGTGACCTCATAGGCTACATCACAGAAGGTTAGAGAGCTTCTGCCCGGTTCACTGGGACACTTATACTGGAGCTTTGAACCAGCTTGTAAGGAGGGCCCCCAGCTCAGGTAACCACACCCCATGGAAACCCAAAGTGGCTGAATGCAGAGAGGCCCCAAAGAGAGATGCCACCTCCGGCTCCAACTGACTCTACCCCTACAACAGATGCCACGCCAGACCGTCCGGCCAAGCCCTGCGGAAAGTCCTGTCCCACAGAGATCGGAAAGTGATCACTGTTGTATTAACCGCTGAGTTTTGGTGTGGTCCATCACACAGTGACTGATAACTGATGTTGGCCTCTCCCCTTCCCCTTACAGATGAGAGAACTTGACTTGCCAAAGGTCACATAGCTTGTAAGTGACAGAGCCACCGCTTTGAGCCCAGCTCAGGGCTCTTTGCAAAGTGTTAGAAGTTGACCTCTGAAAAGCCCCGGAAAACTTTAAATCAAGACACCAAGGAGAAGCCTCTGAGCCCCAGAGTGTGCCCCTCCACAACCCGGCACTCATACGTCCCTTTCTTGTTCCTAACTATCTCAGAACAATGACATTCAGGTCTGCCACGGGAGCCCCTTCTCCCTGCTCCTGCACCATTCTCTGCTGTTGGGGAACCCCACGCCCTTGGGAGCAGGAACCAGCCCTTCCCTGTGTGTTTGCATTTAAAGATAGCTTCCAGTTGGCAAATGTATGCTATGGGTAGGCACAGCGCCAAAGGCGTTGCCTGTGATATCTCGTTTAGTCCTGCCGGGGCCCTGTGTTCTCTCTCTCACTACTGACGAGCCCGGCATGACTTGGCTCCTGTCTGCCTGTCCATCTGCAGGCGACATGATCCTCCCACACACCTGCGGCTCTCTGCCCGGCACATCCTTGTTCCACTTTGGAACAATGCCATTCCCACTTATCCTTGGGCGGGGGGGGTCTCAGTGCACCTGCCGCGTCTTCTGGGAGACCTTCCCCGCACCAAGTTAGGTCCTCGTGTGACTGTGATGGAGCTCGCAGAATATACCAACCCAAAATGTGCCACTTTGGCAGAAGCATTATTTGAACTAAAGACACTTCCAAAAACAAAACAAAACAAAACAAAACAAAACAAAACAAAACAAAACCCAGCAGGTGCTAGAAGGGTGTTCCGACTTCCTCTTTTTCCCCTGAAAGCAGGAAATCGAATTCCCATGTGAAAGATATCCTTCTTGTACCAGGAGGAAAGAAGTATTCCTATTGCCACAGATAGGAAGTCAAAGCCAAGAGAATTCTTTACCAACAGACCTTGTTAAGGTAAGTCTTACTGTCCCGCACAGCCTACCCTATAGATTTTCGTCGTATTTCCACAATCCACTCTCTCTTTCAAGCTAGCTTAAAAGCACTTGGGTTTTGCCAGTCCTATGGGTTTTCATTTTCCTATGGGGGCTCCCGTGTCCAGGTAAAAATTTGTGTGCCTTTTTTTTTTTCTGTTAATCTCTCTTATGTCAATTTCCTTCTCAGTCTCCCCTGGAGCCCCTAAGAGGGCAGAGATAAAGTTCTGTCTCCCCTACAAGACAAATTCCCTCCTGCTCTCTTCATTACATTATCTATTTCGTGCAAATACCTTTAACAGCCTTTTCTTAGGCTACGATTAAGGTCTATAAGGGCTGTCTGTTCTCTTTTTTATACCCAGCACTTGGCACATCGTCTGCCGCATGGTATGAAAGGTAGGAAACCAAGGCTCCAGGGTCACACTCGTTAGCGGCAGAGGCAAAGTGACAACCCAAGTGACCAGAGTCCCATCCTGAGCCTCATCTTGGCGCTGTGTGTGTGTGCATGTGTGTGTGTGTAGGGGGTCTGCCCTGCCCAGCACCCAGGCACTAAAGTGGCTGGTGGGGACCCTGAAAGTCCAAATAAGAAATACTCACATCACGGCCTGCTGGGGGCAGCTGTTCCTGGTGAATTGATAGGAATGCACCCACTTCCAAGGAAGGATCTTGTGACTGTATTTGAAGCAGCAGAACTTGGCTATATCACTGCCACCTAAAAAACAAGGAGAGGAAGGAGCTGGGGTTGGGGGGGGACCCTTTGCTTCTCCGCTCAGCCCGCCCCGGGGAAGGGAGTAGGACATCTCCGTACGTGTGGCTGCTCCAGAATGGACACTGAGAATGAAGATCAGGAGAAGAAGAAAGCCAATGGGAAAGGTCTTCATGGTGCTACAAGCTGGGCCCTCCACAGCCTTCTCCCAAATTCCTCCTGACTCCACCTGACCCCCTTTTATAGGGCTAAGTTGGCCCCTAAGAGATTTCCAGAGAAATTTGTGGTTGAGAACAAAAGTGGCTTTTTTGACCCTATAGTGGAAAAGCAACCTGATACCTTTGGAAGAAGATTGGAAGGAAAGGAAGAGTCATCGGAGGGAAGGGGAGGAGCCAGCACACCATTGGGAGTTTCTGCCCTGGTGTTTTTGTCCGAACCAATGCTTTGTTGTTTGAAAAGCAAAAGTGAAGGAAATGAAATAATGGTTCTCCAGAACTGACTCAAAATACCTTAGAACACAGTGGATTTCCTGGATTGATTTCTGGCTCTCGACTAAAACTTTCTTTGCTTTTCAAGTACAGGTTCTCTCTCTCTCTTTTGTAAAGATTTTATTTATTGATTTGAGAGAGAGAGAGAGAGAGAGCACGAGAGGGGGAAGGGTCAGAGGGGGAAGAGTTAGAGGGAGAAGCAGACTCCCCGGGGAGTAGGGGCTCAATCCTGGGACTCTGGGATCATGACCTGAGCCTACATCAGACACTTAACCGACTGAGCCCCCCCAGGCACCCCAGCATGGCTTATCTCTTGATGACGCATGGACGGTCTCAGGACACGATCGATCGATCAATCGTAGAGCAGTCTGGTCACAACAACAAAGGTTCAAGAACAAGGCTCTGACAGGTACCTGTCCTATCTTCTCAGTGCCACCCATCTTGTGACCCTTGGTGCCAGAGCTTTTGGGAGCACTTAGAGCTATCTCCTCCGGTTTAGAGGGTCCCAAACCTGGCAGAACATCAAAATTGCCTGGAGCCTGAAAAAAAAAAAGAAAACACCCAAAGATATTCTCTGTTCCTGCTTTGTACCTCCTGGGTCAGGTTCTTTGGGAGAGACACCCAGGAATCTGTATTTTAGCCAGATTTGACTAAAATGGGGAAAACGTATTCTAGAGTGGGGCTGTGAATTTCATCCAGTCTCAGGGAGGGGTAGAGTGGGACCTTCAGATCTGTATCTACCACCAACACCCCCCCCCCCATCCGATAATGCTCCACTGGGACTTTAAAAATTTGAGTTTAAGGCAAGAAAAAAAAATCCACGAACCATCTAGAACTACAGACTTTTTGAGAGCTAACTGGGACCCTTTCAAACAGCACCGCCCCCTCCCCCAGCACCTCAGTCATCCAGACCATTCTGACTGTGGTTCTGAACTCACTGTTGACCTTGTCTCAATCCAAGGCAGTTCTGACTTTGACACAATTCTTTTAGGTTCTTTTTAAAAATTTGGCTGAAATCTGTATTTCCATGGCCTCTGCTCTGTTCAAAAATGCCTACTTTCTCTTCTTTTGGAAGATGAGCAAATGGAGGTTTGGGCAGATTTGAAGACCACTGTTTTCATTTGCATTCCCCTAAAACAGGTGCTGAGACAAGGACCCCGGCGTAAGCAATTTGTGAAGGTGGTAATTCCAGAAGACACCGGTTGGGGAGAGCAGACAGGAGGTGGGAAAGGGAGGGCACCGACATGGGGGTGGGGGGTCAGGCAAGTTACTGCCTTGGGCAGCTGAAGCTTGGTAGCTCTGAGGGGCTCAGGGACCTGTGCAGGACAAACCCGAGTTGGCCCGACTGTGGGGTGAGGAAGTGGGGATGTTAACCCTCCACCTCTCTTCATGTCTTCGGTTGAGGGCGGGATCCCGCATCTCTGTCTTGTCCTACAACCAGACTGAGTGCTCCGTGATGAGGGTAACAGCCCTCAGGCAGGGCAGGTGTCCTCCATAAGCAGCCTTTGACTCACAGAAGTGAGAGATAAGGGGTTATGAATGGGGCTCCAATGGCACTTGCTACCATTATTATGTTTGTCCTTGAATGTTCTCTCTTGCAGGTTAAGCCTCCCCACCCATGCCTTCAGTTGGCCCCACACCATCCCTCACCACCTTCACACACCAGTTCCCGCTTCAATAGCTCCCGGGTGCTGGCGATCCAAACTTTCAAAGGTGGAATGCAATAGACACTAACCACGAGGGGCTGATAGAGATTTGATCAATTGGACTGTAGTCAGAATTCGGAACTTTTCTTCATTAAAAGGCACCAATAAGAGTGAAAAGGTGGGGGGTTGGGTAGATTTTTGCCATATGTCTATACTAGGTTAAAGAGTGTCTCCCCCAAATTCATGGCACTTTGGAACTTTGGAACTTTGGAATGCGATCTTATTTGAAAAACAGGGTTTTGCAGCTGTAATTAGTTAAGAGGAAGTCATATTGGATTGGGATAGGCTCTTGTGATATTGTGGTTTATAATAAATATATATTTGGTCTACAACCCTTGGCACACAGCTCCTAAAACCTTCGTAAATTTCTTTCTTTCCTTTTTAAATGTATTTTAGAGAGAGAGAGAGAGCGGGTAAGGGGCAGAGGGAGAGGGAGAGACTTAAGCAGACTCCTCCCTGAGTGCAGAGACCGAGGCAGGGTTCAGTCCCACAACCCTGTGGTCACCACCTAAGTTGAAACCAAGAGTCAGATGCCACCCAGGTGCCCCAAACCCATGTAATTTTCTAAGCTGGGAGAACAATGGGAGCATCTTTTGTTTTTAATATTTGGTCTTTTGTCCTCAGTTCTTGAAATAGCTCCAGAACAATACAGATGAAAGGAGCATCTTATCACACATAACCAGCCCCTTCCAACCACACTGTGTTGATGTTAAAGCAGTGATTTTTGAAAAACCCTTAGATAAAACCACTGGGAGGGAACTTGTTATGAGTGGGGTGTCGGGGGGGGCAAGTGGTTGGGAGACTAGAACTTTCAGCCCCACTGCCCCATCTCTGGGGAGGGGAGAGGGGCTGGAGGTTGAATTAATCCCCAGTGTCCAATGACTTCATTAATTCTGCCTTCATAATGAAGCCTCCCCCAAATCCCCAAAGGGCAGGGTTCGGAGGGCTTCAGGGTTGGTGAACATGCGCAGGTGCTGGGAGGGTGGCACCCCCCCTCCAACCCCCGAGGGCTTGGAAGCTCAGCACCCTTCCCCATACCTTGCCCTCTGCATCACTTCCGTCAGGCTGTTCCTGGATAGTATCCTTTTAGAATAAACTGGTAATCTAATCACCAACTCTAATTTTCCTGAGTTCCATAAGCTGCTCTAGCCAATCATGAATCCTGAGGAGGGGGTCCCGGGAACCTCCAATCCACCGCCAGGTCAGAAGCACAGGTGACGACCTGAACTTGCAATTGGCCACCGACGTGGGGGAGAGGCAGTCTCATAGGGCCAAGCCCTTAACCCATGGGCTCTGAGGCTGGTAGGTTCAGGATTGAGCCCAGCTGGTGTCTGATATTTGCCTGGGGTAAGGAAATCCCACATCTGACACCCGAAATGCAGCACTGAGAGGGAAGTATTGTAGGTAGTGGAGGTAAAGCAGACTTGTTTCCCGGTGACCGATGTCCCTATAAGAAGGCCACGTGAGGAGACACAGAGACACTCTGGGAGGGAGACGTCCATGTGAGGACAGAGGACCAGTGTGATCCCCACACGAGTCAGGAGCGCCGAGGAGTGCCGGGAACCACCACGTGCTAGGAAAAGGAGAGGAAGGATTCTTCCCTAAAACCTTCGGAGGGAGCCCGGCCCTGCCAACCCCTTGATTTCAGACCCCCAGCCTCCAGAGCCATGAGAGGACAGATGTCCGTTGTTTTACGCCACCCACTTTGGGGTAATTTGTTACAGAGGCTCTAAGGCACTAATACAACATATTTCTATAAAAGGACTGGAATTCAGAATATTTTTTTAAAAACCTATAAATCCAAAAAAAAGATGACATAATAGAGAAATGGCTGAAACTTGAACATTTTCTGAAGGAGGAAACCCCAATGATGAATGAAAGAGGCCTCATTCGATTAGTCCTCAGAGAAACGCAGATTTAAACCACAATACAAATCTGCTCATGCCCCAGGAGATGGCTCACAGGAAACAGATGGAAAATATCAAGCGCCAGTGAGGACATGGCCCTTGGAAACATACCACGGTGGGAGTGGCAAAAAATGGGCGGTATTTACTAACATTGAACGTACCTGTTCTCTATAACCCAGCAATTCTACTCCTAGGATTAGAAGCGTACTGATCGGAAAAGAGTACATGTGGGGCTCCGTTGGTTAAGCAACTGCCTTCGGCTCAGGTCATGATCCCAGAGTCCTGGGATCAAGTCCCGCATCGGGCTCCCAGCTCCACGGGGAGTCTGCTTCTCCCTCTGACCTCCTCCCCTCTCATGCTCTCTCTCTCTCTCAAATAAATAAATAAAATCTTAAAAAAAAAAAAAGACATGAGTACATGTGTTTGCCCAAAGACATAGTTCCTCATGACCCCAAACTGAAAGTTACGCAAGTATCTGTCAACGGTACAGTGGAAAATGAATTGTGGTTTGTTAACACCGTCCACTGAATAATAATGAGAATGGACTATGGTTACATGTATTATGCTGAGGAAGAGAAGCCAGATGTGAAAGACAAATGTGCTCGGATCCCATGGGCATAGAGTACCAACGCATCAGAGCTGACCCATATGATGGCGGTCAGAATGGTCGTTACCTTTAGGAAATAACCAGTGGTAAGGGAGGTCCAAGGGGAGTTCTGAGGGAGACTGATACTCTCTGGGTACTGGTGCACCTTTTTATCTCGTGACAATTGGTTGAGCTGTCGCTGTATGGATTTACATACTTTTCTGTATTTCAATACATTAGCGACGGAGAAGAAAGCAATATGGCGGATGAATTAGAGGCTCTTCTCTATGGTTGAAGCCCGAGCCCCCCACCCTCCAGCCTGCTGGCTGGGATCCCACCACGGGTGTATGGATCTCTCAGAACCCTCAATCCCATATGGTTCCCAAGGTGTGGACTGTAATCTGCATTTCCCACTACGATGGACAGGCTTCCGGAACCAGGCCTACTGTTCTGTGGTCACTCTTCTGGTTTGTCCCTCTAGGCCCACCTTCCCTAGCTCAGTTGCCTCTCCTGGATTCCCCTCATTATCGACCGAATTGTGTTTCCTAATCCCCAGTGTAACTGTATTTGGAGATAAGACCCTTAAAGGGGTAATTAAGGTGAGGGGTGGGGCCCTGATCCAATAGGACCGACGTCCTATTGGAGAGGCCGGGGATGTGCGCACACAGAGAAAGGGCCATTTGGAGGCACTGTGAACAGGTGACCGCCTGCACGCCAAGAAGAGAAGCCTCGGGAGAAACCAGCCCCGCTGACACCTTAATCTTGGCTTTCCAGCCCCAGAACTGTAAGAAATCAATGCCTGTTGTTTAAAACCCCCATCTGTGGTATTCCTTATGGGTTCTCCCAGAAGCAGATCCTGAGGCAAGGATTTGAGGGCAAACGATGTATCTTGGAGGAGATCACAAGAAATACCAGCAGAGGTGTGGGGGACTCAGAGAGAAGGGAAGGCAGCCAGTGAAGGAAGGGCGCCTTGCAGAGCGGGTTACCACTGCCCGCAACCCCGGCTTGATTCCGCTGGAGACTTTCGGACGTGAGTTGGAGTCACGGCAATTGAGCAGAGGGAGCTGGGCCATTCATCCTCCTCTTCCCAGGGCCGCTGACCTTGGGTCCTTGGACCTCGCGTGGAGGACCTCAGGCACATGTGGATGGAGGACGACGGGGCCGGGATGGTGGGAACAGAAGAGTGGGTGCCGTGGGGATGTGGGCTGGGCACTGCAGGTATCCACTACGTGAGAACTAATGGGTTCAAACAGAAAATCCCTCCTCCGGGGATAGAACGCCGCGTTCTGTGTCTGCAAAGACTCCACCCTCCAGGTCTATGACTCATGTTACCTCTTCCGGGAAGCCTTCCTCCATGCTTCCTTCCGAGCCGGATCGGGCGGCTGTCCTCTGGCTCCGCATGGTACAGGGTTGAATTGCAGATGGGACGTCCCACACACATCAGCTTACCTGGCCGCCTGCCCTCTCGGACGGTGAGTTCTTTCCATTCATTTCTTCACTGAATCAATCATTTGACAGATCTTTTTAAAAGATGTTATTTATTTATGAGAGAGAGAGAGTGTGTGTGTGTGTCTGTGTGTGTATGAGAAAGCACACAGCAGGGGAGGGGGCAGAGGGAGAAGGGAAAAGCAGGCTCCCCACTGAGCAGGGAGCCTGAGGCGAGGCTCGATCCCAGGACCCTGGGATCACAACCTGAGCCAAAGACAGATGCTTAACCGACTGAGCCACCCAGGCGCCCCAACGGATGATTTTTTTTTTTTTTTGGCTCTCCGAGCTGTCCTTTATTTATCCAATAAATTATGAATTATACCCGGGGCGTGTACTTTGAAGGAGAAGCATAGGGAGCTTTAGGAATGTACATTGAGGGAATCTGAATGAAGCCAAGGGGTCAGAAAAGCCTTCCTTTAAGGAAAGTGACCGTTGCACTTAGCCTCCAAGGACAACGTGCTGGTTATTCTCCGTTTGCCCCTACGACTCATCATCAAGGAGTCAAGAAAGATTCTCGTTTGTCTCCACAAGCTTTTGGAATCCATTTATGTAACAAATGTTTGCTGGGTTCTCGCCAGGCGTCCAGACACTGCCCAAGACTCTGCAGATACATGGTGGACAGACAAGACCAAAGTTGAGTGAAACAGAAATGTGCCCTCTGCCTACGGTCCTGGACATCAGGGAGAGGCCAGAAGGGGACCCAGTGTGGGCGGAGGGTTTCCCCAGAGCTGGGCAACTCCCTGCAGGCTGTAGGCACCCTCCTCGTTCGGGTCTGATAGAAGCAGAGTGCAGTCAAGCAAAGAAAAACAGGCCTCCTGGAATCGGAGAAGACAAACCTGTTTTCTGTTTGCGTGTTACCCGTTCGTTACTCCATTTGTCCCCAGAGCCGTCCCGCGAGGGAGGTTTTATCACACCAACCCTCTCCATCCAAGGGACCTGAGATTCCAAAAGGAGGAGAGGTGATTTGTTCAAGGTCACACAGCCGGCAGGTGGCAGAGCCAAGTTTCAAAGCCAAGTCTGTCTCATGCCTGTGCCCTCTTCTGCCTCGCGGAGCCTTTTAGGGTTCTGACCCCTGCCCCCCTGCCGCCTCCCCGAGAAAGGGACTCAAGGTTAGCCTGCTCCAGATTCTGTCCTGGAGCCGAAACTACCCTGCGATGAAGGGAGACCATCAAAGCAAAGGACGAATAACGGCTGGATAGATAAGTTACGGCACCTGCCAAGCTGCGAGACTTTCAAAGAACGGTGCGAAAAGGGAAATGAAAACAGTCCCATGATTCACAGTGTCTTAAATATCAAAACAAACCGCAGCTTACTGGGGGAAGGCGGCTCTTCCTGATTCGGAGGCCCACGAGAAGTTTCTCCTGGTGATCCACAGCAGGGGTCTCTGGGCGCTCCCGTGGCCTGGCCAGATCTGCAGCGTCTGCCCAAGAAGCCCATATTCCACAGGGCTTTTGCTGTTCAGAAGTTGGAAAGCCAGGAGAATGATGGGATTTCTAGGGAATGCCAGTTCCAGGGTACCTTTTCTTGGATCCAGACAACGTAGAGGCCAGAAAGGCATGATCTGAGCGTGCAAAGCAACGGCAGCCGAAGGACAGAGGGGTTGGGTGGGAGCAAAGGAGAAAGGGGAACTGGGGAGTGTGGGGGGGCAGGCTGAGCCTTCAGGGGGGTCCTCTCGCCGTCCCGTGTGTGCTGAGCTGGTGAGACCCAACCCTCCGCCCCCCCCCAGTTTCAGGAGGTGAAAATCTTCAAGTCAGAACGAGGGTGTTTCCTGGAATCGATTAGACCTATCATTCTTGGAAGTTAGATAACTCCTCACAGAGAGGTTAAACCCGGAGAAACAAAGCCACAGAATTCTGCGGAACAAGTAGCTTTGCAAGATCTAAAAGCGGATTCTGGCAAAACATCTCTCCCTCCGCCAAACCAGTCTCTCCAGGCGGGTCTGTTTCCAAGAAGGAAGTGGGGATGGGGAAGACAGAGAAGCCGCCTTTCTAGAAGCACCGATCTGCTGGGGGCAGGGACTGCCGTCACCCATGCACTGTCCTCTCAGCAGGTGGATGGAGTCTTCCTGAAGCCAGGAGGAAGGCTGGCTGGTTGGGGAGAGAAGAGAAATCAGTGGGGAGGAGAGGAAGGAGCGGTAGGTGGAAAGGGGATGGAGGGAAGAGCTGAAACTTGGAAAATTCGAAGGCTTTGAACAAATATAAGACATAATGACATCCCCACCTTAATTTTTCCACTGCAGCCAACACCTGAAAGGAGAAGCAACTGAGACCATAGAACTTCATATTAATCTCAGGTGTATATGTCTATGTATATATTGTGAAATCGTCACTCTAGTAAGTTACCATCCGTCCCCACGCATATTGACAATTCTCTCTTTGCACTTTGTTCTCTCTTAGCAACTTTCGAATAGGCGATAGTCTCCTTAACTCCAGTTCCCGTGCTGCACCGGGGATCCCCAGGACTTACTCATCGTATAACGGAAAGTCTGTAACTTTCGACCACCCACACTCATTTCACGCGCCCACCCCACCCCACCTGCCTCTGGCAACCACCCATCTGTTCTCGGTCTCTGTGAGTTCCTTTCTTTTTTCCTAAAGATTCCACAGTTTGGCTCTTGTGGACATTGCTGCTGTGAACATTGGGGTGCACGGGCCCCTTCTTTTCGCTACGTCTGTATCTTTGGGGTAAATACCCAGTAGTGCAATTGCTGCGTCGTAGGGTAGCTCAATTTTCAATGTCCTGAGGAACCTCCATACTGTTTTCCAAGGTGGCTGCACCACTTTGGTGCAGTGTAGGAGGGTTCCCCTTTCTCCGCATCCTCGCCGACACTTGTTTCCTGTCTTGTTGATTTTGGACATTCTGACTGGTGAGAGGTGGTATCTCCCTGTGGTTCTGATCTGTATTTCCCTGATGCCGAGTGACGTTAAACATTTTCTCCCGTGTCTGTGTGGTGATTGAGCACTGGCTGTCACACACAACGGATGAATCATCGGACACTACATCAAAATCTAATGATGTACGCTGTGTTGGCTAATAGAACTTTAAAAAAAAAAAGATTCCACATATCAAGGAGATCATACAGTGTTTGTCTCTTCCTGCCTAATTTACTCCACTTTGCACCACGCTCTTGAGGTCCATTCGTGCTGGCACAAATGGCAGCATTTTTTATGGCTGAATTAGGTTCCATTGCATATATAGAATCTCCTTTTCTTTATCCATCCATCCATCCGTGGACACTCAGGTTGTGTCCGTATCTTGGTCCTTGTGAATTAAAGCTGCAGCGAACGTAGGGACGTGCTTATCTTTTCAAGTTCAGTGTTTGCTGGATCATATGGTAGCTCTATTTTTATTTTTTTCCTAAAGATTTTATTTATTTATTTGAGAGAGAGAGAGAATGAGAGAGAGAGAGAGCGTGAGGGGGAGAGGTCAGAGGGAGAAGCAGGCTCCCCGTGGAGCAGGGATCCCGGCTCGGGACTCGATCCCAGGACTCCAGGATCATGACCGGAGCTGAAGGCAGTCACCCAACCAACTGAGCCACCCAGGAGCCCCTGGTACCACTATTTTTAATTCTTCGAGGGTCCTCCATACCGTTTCCCACAGTGGGTGCACGGATTTGGACAACTTTTTTAAAAGATTGCAGATTTCCCCGTGGTGTTCCAGTAAGAGCCTGAGTCAGCGCGTGTGGGGTGGGCTCCAGGAGTCTGGATGTAAAACTTCCCAGCAGATTTACAGCCTAGCGAGGATGGAGAACGGCTGGTAGTGTCTCCGTCTCTTTCCCACCCCGTGGCCTCAAGGCCTCAAATGCTCCCTTCCTGTTCTGCTCTTGGGTTACAATACAACCTTTTGACATACCAGCTGTGTGCTTAGCAAAGAGCTTTTAACTCACTGTTAATGAATCATAACAAGTTTTGCTGAGGGCTGCGTGCTCTCCCAAACACAGATCAACTTTGCCCTAACGTGGCCACAGATTGAACCCAGCTCCACGGCCGGCTCCTACCATACCCTCCATCTCCGGAATGTCTCCTTCCCAAGAGAGCTTGAGAAAGAATGTGGGTGACTCGGTGTCATTGTGCTGGTGGCCTGTCCAGAGGTAGGGCAGGAGGGTATTATGTCATCACGTAAGACTGGCCATCTGGGGAGTACGTCCCGTGTGCCTCCCTGAGTCCTCACCATCAACCCATGAGATAAACCCCTCTGTTATGCCCATTTTACAGAGGCGCAAAGTGAGGCCAGACTATACAACTTCCTTGTGGAAATAAACAAAGACCACCCGGATGAAGACAAAGACGTTCTCCACTCAGAGCTCGCTACAGCAAGAGAGGCAGCCACTCTCACTTGTGTTTGGCAGAGACTCCCAGACAGACCAGGGACTTGGGGGAGTCCCAGAGTGGCCAAAAGGGAAGGCTCAGGTATGCTCTTATGGGAGGGGTTGGCATGGAGAAAGAAGCATCTTGTATGTTTGATTTGGGAATAGAGTTGGCTCTCTCTGGTTGGTCCTGAGTTGGAAAAAGCGGGGAAAAAAACAGGAAGCTAGCCATCTCCAGCCAAGTCGAGATGGTTATGGGCTGGTGGTTGCCAGGACCTTGGGTCAGAGTTCTGTTGTCATATACGGTCTGGCCATTGTCTCACACCACTTTCCAGAAACTTCAGCTCGAATTGCTCTCTGCCTGGTGATGCTCCCTAACAGGCTACTTTCCTTTGTCTTGTATCACCTCCCCACCTTCCTGAGGTCACTCCCTGTCCCTCCAGCGCATCATCTTGGCTCTCGAATCTTCCTTTTTCGATCTGCTTCCAGGGAAAACTCCCAAGTGAAAACGGCTTATTGTCCCCATTTTACAGATGAGAGAAACTGAGTCTCAGAGAACTTAAGTGACATATGTCAAGGTCATGCAGCTTATGAGCTAGGATCGGTACTAAACCCACACTGCTCTTGATTTGTGAGTGTGTGTGTGTGTGTGTGTGTGTGATTTTCTCCTAAATTCTCTGAAGCCAAAGACCATCTTTTTCATTTCATAGCCTTGTGCAATGATGTACTTGGTTGAAAAGTTTCTAAAAATTTAATTGAACCCAGCTGTGCGTGAATGGTTTACAAAGTTCACAGCAGGACTCCCAAGGGCAGGCCAAGATCACTCCCAGGATGTCCTGGGCTCAGGCTGCCTTTTCCCCTCTGGTGGGCAACTCGGGATGCTCTCTGGGACACCCACTCCATTGTTCATACCCCAACCCTGTCCCTCCAGGAAGAGAACCGTCAAGACACAATCACCTTCAAAGGGAAATCCCATTTTACTTGGATCCTTATTTGAGAGGAGCAAGTGTTTCCACACCCTTGACCTCTACCTCACATGCTATCTCATATACAGGGGAAAAAAAATTTTTAAAAGCCCTGGAATCCTCTCCCTCTAAGCCCCCACTCCACCTTCCCATCCCCCAAATGTAGGGAAAGACCACCTTTAAAGGCACACCAAGTCTTTGTCCCCAAAGGAGCACAGAACAGGGCATGCCACAAAGCGAACCGCCTCCTCCAAACCCTCCTTCTTCCCCAAGGATTTAAACTACCCAGGCTGGCCCCTCAGCCTCATCCTCCAGGCCTGCTTCATGACAAAAAAAAAATGACGAGTCCCTAAAAACGTCATTCCATTTAGCCCACGAGACGTGTGCAAGGAAGGCTGGGGTCTGGCAGTTCCTGTGGCAAAGGAGCCCCATTTTTCTCAGATTTTTATTCTTCCGGGATTCTGGAAGTGGGACATTGGCCATGCCACGAGCTTCCGCTGTCCACAGGTCCCCCGTACCCAGACAGACAGATGGTCAGCCCACAGGGTCCCACTGCAGGCCCCGAGGACCCACAGAAGTCAACTACAGGCTAAGTTTTTAGGTGGCCGGCCGAGCGTGAGTGCAGGTCAGGCCTCAGGCCCCTGGGTTCCGATGGAACCTGGAAGGCAGAGAAGGGCTGGCCCCAGGCCAGGAGAAGGACAACTGGCCACCACCCCTTTCTTCCTTCCAGAATGTTCTCCTGCAGCTTGGGGAAGGCAAGGGGCCCAGGACCCTTGGAGCGGTTACTCAGCACCCCCGGGGCAGGCCTCCCCAGCCTTGGGTTCTGTCTTACAGGCTGATGTTGGGGAAAAGGAACATTCGCTCCCCGCCTCTCATCGTTGGACCCCAGGCGGAGGGCCAGGCGGTGCTAGATGGCGGTGGCGTTGACTGGGTTCCCCTGCACTGGGGCTTTGGTGGCCATTGCCCGGACCCCACGGGACGCCTTCTTCCGCCTGGCCTCCAGCTTCGTCATGTACGTCTGGACCCAGGGCTGCTTGGGGTCGCCACAGAACTTCTGGCCCCTCCTGGTGGTGAAGCTGTGGGAAGGGCGACAAGGGCGCACGTGAGAGGCGGCAGGGACCTCGGACCACTTCCCCAGATGAGGAGGTGGGCGTGGAGGCCCGCAGAGGGGCGGAGGGAGTCCTCCTAGCAGGGTCCCGAAAACACGGCCCTCTCCCTGGGTGTCTGCATCTCTGCGCATGCTCAGCAACCTCCCTGTCTGACGGGGGAGGCCCTGCCCTGCCTTCAGATAACGCTTGGATTTGAAGAGAGAGAGAGACACAATCTCTACCCACAGGGAGGAGAGGAGAGGAGAAACTGCCTTGAAATCCCCCAGGAAAAAAGGCAGATGCCTCCAGTCTGCAAGCCTTGCGGGAGGAAGGCGAGTCATAAGGATGCCAGGGCAGGAAGGGGGCACTGGGATGCCCTCGGCCCAGCCAGCTCTGAGCTAGCGGGTGTCAGGCTACAGAGCTGGCTCTGGTGCCGGGGGGCAAAGCTACTCCTAATACCAAGGTCACATTTCTACAGCAGGCCGCCGTTACACAGGGAGCTCACGCTCGCTGCCTTGTGTGAGAGGCAGCTATGAAGTTATCCGGACTCCCAGTGACCTTGAGGAGGTCACCTTTCTGGGCCTCAGTTGTTCTCCATAAAATGGGAATAATCCCATCCAGCTCATAGAACGGTCCAGAGGGTTCGTTAAGGTCAAGTTCTACGTGCCCAAAGCAGGGCCTTGTGTAGGTGGTGACCCTAGAGGTTCATGTCCCCTGTCCCTCTCCTGCCGGGCGCTCAGGGAGAGGGAGATACTCACATCACTCCTGCCACAGGGCAGACGCTCGCACTGGACAGCTGGTAGCTAACCACTCGGTTCTCGGGAACTTTCTTGGAAATGAAGGACATACAGCAGGAAGGTGCGATGGGTGCAGAGCCTAAAAGATGGGAGAGAGGAGAACCGTGTTCCTTCCCAGCCTGCCTGAGACCCTGGGCTTCGGGGATGGAGTACATCCCCTATCCTAATGCCTCCAGCCCAGTCCTGGAGCAGCTGTTCCTCGACATTCCCCTCCAAACCCAGCCTGCTTTGTCCTCCACGCTCTGCTGTGTCGTCCCAGCCACGCTCTCGGCAGACCGGTCTGACAGCGCCGGGCTGAGCTTGGAGGGTTTTGTTTGTTTTTGTTTTGTTTTGTTTTTTTGCTTTTTTTGACAGAGAAACACAGCGAGAGAGGGAACACAAGCAGGGGGAGTGGGAGAGGGAGAAGCAGGCTTCCCACGGAGCAAGGAGCCCAATACGGGGCTCGATCCCAGGACCCTGGAACCATGACCCGAGCCGAAGGCAGACACCCAAAGACCGAGCCATCCAGGTGGCCCTAAGCTTGGAGGTCTTACCTGCAGGGGCAATGCAGTGGGCACACAGGGTCAGGAGCAGGAGGCCAGCCCCCAGTGTCGCAAGGCCTGCCATGAGCCGGAGACGGAGCTCAGGACCTAGAGCTGGGGTGCGGGAGGAGAGGACCAGATGCCTTTCAGACCACCCCGACCTCCCTCTGCCTTTTATAAGGGCCGATGGGAGGAACTGTGCACTCATAGAACCTCCCCCGCCCCCCACCCCCTCCAGGCTGCCTTGAATGTCCTCGAGGCCTTTGAATTTGGCCAAGGGGAAGTTATTGCCTAGCTGAGTCAGGGGTTATGTGGCGTCTTCTAACAAAGGCTGAGGGAGGAGAGGATTGCCCCGCCTAAGTGAAGGGTGGAAGCTTTGGGCGCACAGTCAGGAGGCTGACAAGGATCCCTGGTGTGCTGTTCACGTCCTCCGGGATCCTGGACAAGTCACTCGCCTGTCTGAACTTTGGTTTCTTTAGCTGAAAGTGGGTGAAGTCACCCTATCTCCTTCCATTCGTGCATGCATGCATGCATGCATGCATCCATCCATCCAACCATCCATTCATTCATTCATTCGTTCACCAAGTCTCTTGCCAGGAGCGGGGCAGAGGGAGAGGGAAAGAGAGACTCTCAAGCAGACTCCCCGCGGAGCAGGAAACCCAAGGGGGGCTCGAACTCACGACCTTGAGATCACGACCTGAGCCGAAACCAAGAGCCAGATGCTCAACTGACGGAGCCACCCAGGCGCATTCAACTGAGCTGACGTTCTCCAACTCTTACTAGGCTACGCGCGACCTGCTGGGCTTCGGGTGGGGAGGCAGATACGCGAGCCGATGTGTGTAAACGAACCATCACAGGTGCTGAGCGAGCGGGCCTGGAGCAGAACGGATGCTCTCGTCCTCCATACGCCCTTGGACCCCTTCACCTTGTTCTCACACACACTGGCTTTTGGTGACCTTGCATTTCTAGTGTCCAAGCTGCTGGAGCCACCTGGCCGATAGGCTCTGAGAAAGTGGAAAGTACCTAGAAACCCACATCCTCAGGACAGACCTTCACATAGGTCTGCTGGAGGGACACAGACATGCTCTCCATTCCATTTCTCATGGAAATAAATCTTCGGCTTTCTCTGGCCTCCTTGCTCTGGCCATCCAGGGCATGCGGCAACACCGGTGTCACAGGTCACCCGGATGATAGCCAGTTGTGTGTCTGTGTCTCCCACGGGACTGTGAACACCAAGATCAATGTCCCATTTCCCCGCCCACCACCTCCATGCAGATCACCTACAGCAGGGCCAGTGTTTGTTGAATGAATGTGTGCCGGACCAACTCTGAGTCCCTCTCTTCTCGACCAAGGACTCCCATGTGGTCTCTGCCCAGCCTGACTGGGATCGGCGTGGACATGGAGGAGTCAGGAGGCAGGTCCCCTGATGGGGGCCGGTCCAGCAACACCTGATCTCTTCACTGCCCATCTTTAGGGAGTGGAAAATACAGAGTGCCCCCCACGGAACTCCTTCTCAGCTTTGTACCCTTAGTTTCTGGGATAGGGGTGGTCCTCTCCCGGCAGGGTAGGGAGGAACTTAAATGAGATGCCCTTTATACATGCAGGGACTTGCCATGATTCCATCTTAGGACATCTGTTCACAGATTTGCTTCTTAACAGTCCAGAGGTCAGGGAGTGCTGGGACCGCGCGTGGCAGGAGTAGGCAGAGCCAGCATGTGCAGGAGGAGAATGAGGACAGGGCTGAGCAGGGGAGGAAGCCCGTGCTGTTCTCATGTTGCAACCCAAGTGGGTGGTATGGCAGAAGGTCACTGGGGGAGACGGTTTGGGGTGGGGTGCTTTGCCCTGGTTAGGAACATTCTTTAGAGACAAAGCCCTCTCTTTCTCTTTCTCTCTCTCTTTCTTTCTTTCCTCGAGAGAGAGAGGGAGAGAAAGAGAGAGAGAGAGAGAGAACACGCGAGAGAGCGAGAGTACCAACGTGCCGGGTTGGGGACGCGCAGAGGGAGAGGGCGACAATCTCAAGCAGCGTCTGTGCTGAGCGCAGAGCTCCACTCTGGGGCTCTATCCCGTGACTCGGAGAGCATGACCTCAGCTGAAATCAAGAGTTGGACACTTAGCGAACCTACCCAGATGCCCCATTTTTTTCCTCAAGGCCCTTAAAAAAAAAAAAAAAAAAACAAAGAAAGAAAAAAGAAATGCCCAGGCTTGGGTGAAAGCAAAAAGAGAAGGAGGTTCTAGGAAAGCAGAATAGAAAATAGAAAGAAGGAGGAGGAGTCGGGGGAGGGGAGAAGGCAGAGGAAAACGGGGAGGGGGAGGGGCAGAGAAGGGCCAGACAGCGGCAGGTACGGACAGAGCAGACTTGGGGAAAGGAGGTGAAGAGGAAAGAGGAGAAAGAAGGGGGGCCCTGGGAGTGTTCTGAACCCCCCTGGCTCCAGCTCAGACTCTGCCCCTTGCCCGCCTCGGTTTCTCCATCTGAGAAGGGGGACGTGTCCCGATCTGCCTCTCCCCAAGTGTGGCAGTCACATGACCACGTGATACCAAAACAGGCATATTTCACTTTCATTCAAGTGTGTCTTATCAAGGTGACGCTCTATGATCAGGGATGTTATATATTCATAGCAGCGATAAAAGATTTTCCCAAAGTAAAAAATACAAATTGACAAAATACAGTAAAGTAGGTCACGGGACGGATAGTGTGAATGAACGTAGGACAAAAAACTGTGACCATGACCCAGGAATAGCTGAACCCTGGGAACCCCGGCCAAGGTGCCCTCTGAGGGCCTCACCCCTCGAACGTGCACCCAGGCAGCAGAGGAGGGAGGAGGAGGTTGGAGACTAAGCGGGCAGCCGGGAGGAGAGGGACAGGTGAGGAACGCAGAGCTGTCCCTGGCAGTGGGCAGGGAGCAGGGGTCCCCCCCTTGCGAAACGGCAGCAAGGGCGGCTGTCCCGTTTGCCTTTCGGGGGTGAGTCACCCCAAGAACAATGATGTGGCATCAAACCCAAAGCTGCATGATGCGGGCCAGTGGACGGTAGCCCAGGGGGTGAGGTGGGGGGGGTGGTCTAGGCCACATCCCAGTGAGAAAGGACTAGAAGAAACGGGCTGTGAGCTTGGATAAGAAATGAGTCCAAATACTTGAAGACATGTCCTAGGAAGGGAGAGGGGGGCCCCGATGGCCCTGAATAGTGCAAAAGTAGACAGTTGTGAGAGTAGGATGGGGAAGTTCAGGCAGGAGGGCAGCGGAGAGCAGAGCTCAGCTTTCCTATGATGTTGCTAAGTGCCTTGGATCCCACCTTGCCAAGAACCCACACTTCATCCCCAAGGCAACTGGGCTTTAGAGGTCAGGCAAGGGCAGAGTTGGCATTTTGAACTGTGGTCTGTCTGAACTCAAGGCTCATGCAGTGCCTCTCACCTGGAAGTTCAGCCTGGATCGTGGGGGCAGCAGGGTCTCCCATGCTTTGGACGTGCAGAGTTTAAGAGGTCAGATCTGTGGTCTAGTGACATGACTGGATCCACCAGTGGGTGTGGCAGGGAGGGACCAGGGAGGGGTGGGGAGGGGCAGGGAGGCTGGCTGGAGGTTATTGAAGCTGCCCAGGGGAGGGATGATGAAGGACTGAGACAGGGGCCACGAGAGGTTAGTTTGGCTCCATTTTACCTGTTAGATCTACCTGAAGTGCCTGGAGGAGAGGGAGATGCAGAATCTGGGGGGTTGACCCCTTGTGCATCCCAAGGTGTGGGTGACAAGCACCTGCAGGTTTCCTAAGACCCACTTCTTGGAAGTCAGCCCAGAACCTATCTTTTTAAGCCTCTCCCTAAACCCAGTAGCATGGCCCAATCAAGGACCACCCTCTTGATCTGAATGTCACCTGCCAGGATGATCACCTTCGTGACCAATGTCACTTGATTCCTCTGTGACTTACCTTTCATGTCCTCATCTATAAAAGGGGAAATAACAATATTCACTTCATGGGCTATTTTGGGGATTGAACACGATCATTCAGGTCAGGTGCTTAGTTCCCTGTCTGGCATTGATCAAAGAACCCCCAGAAAGGTGGTCATTCTTATTTTTATTACAACAACTTGTTTACAAGACCATGAGATGACTAAGCAATCCACAGGCTCTTCCGTGAGCTTTAATATATTGTGGCATTTAATCTAATCTTTACACTATTGACCTTGGACAGTAGATATTATAATACGATTGTACAGAGAGGTGAAGCAACTTGCTCTTGGTCACACAACCGTTGACCCCACGTCTGGTTTGCAGTTGCAACCTGAGCTACCATATAGGGTGTTGAAAATATGGGAGTAGTGAGGGAGTGAAAGGCTGAGAAAGAAAATGGGCAGGCTGATGCTAAAATTCATACGGAAATTCGAGGAACCCAGAATGGTCAGAATGATTTTGAAAAAGAAGAAGAAAGTTACAGAGCTGACACTTCCCACTTTCACTTTCCCACTAATTCCTACAGACTAAAGGAATCAAGATGGTTTGGGTATGGGCATAAGGATAGACAGACAGATCAATGGAGTTTAGAGTCCAGACAAACCCTCACACTTACAGTCAATGGATTTTTTTTTAAAGATTTTATTTACTTATTTGACAGAGAGAAAGCACAAGAAGAGGGAGTGGCAGGCAGAGGAAGTAGGCTCCCCAATTAAACAGGGAGCCTGATGCGGAACTTGATCCCAGGACTCTGGGATCATGACCTGAGCTGAAGGCATATGCTTACCCCACCGAGCCACCCATGGTCCCCTACAGTCAGCTGATTTTTTATAAGGATGCCAAAGCCATTCGGTGGGAAAGGATAGACTTTTCAACAAATGATGCTGGGACACTGGATATCCACATGCAAAAGAATGAAGTTGGATCCCCTCCCTCACACCATATATGAAAATTAACTCAACATAAATGTAAGAGTTATAACTATAGAACTTTTAGAAGGAAATGTAGGTATTAATCTTCATGACCTTGGATAAAGTAACAGTTTCTTTAATATGATACCAAGGACACAAGCAAACACACACACAGATTAAAATTTTACTAAAATTAAAAATTTACTAAATTTACTAAAATTTAATTACTAAAATTAAAAACGTTGTGGGGGCACCTGGGTGGCTCAGTTGTTAAGTGTCTGCCTTTGCCTCAGGTCATGATCCCGGGGTCCTGGGGATCGAGCCCTGCATCAGGCTCCCTGCTCAGCAGGAAGCCTGCTTCTGCCTCTACCACTCCCTCTGTTTGTGTTCCCTCTCTCATTGTCTCTCTCTCTGTCAGAAAACAAAACAAAACAAAACAAAACAAAAAACCCCCCAAAATACAAAAACCAAGAAAACCACTGTGAATTGGGGGAACTGGGTGGCTCAGTTGGTGAAGCGTCTACTTTTAGCTCTGGTCATGATCTCCGGGTCCTGGGATCCAGCCCCACATTGGCTTACATGGGGGGGGGGGGTCCCTGCTCAGCGGGGGGCCTGCTTCTCCAGCTCCCACTGCCCCTCCCCCTGCTTGTGTTCTTTCTCACTCTCATTTTTTCTCTCTCTCAAATTAAAAAAAACAAACAAACACAACTTTGTGACTCAAAGGATACTATCAAGAACGTAAAAAGTCAACTCACATAGTGAGAGAAAATATTTGGAAGCCATCTGCTCATTCCAGTACCCAGCTAGATTCTTCAGAAAAATTCTTAGAACTCCACTTATGAAAAAACGATCCAATTCTAAAATAAGCAAAGCATTTGACTAGGTATTTCTCCAAAGAAAATATACGGATGACCAATAAGTACATGAAAAGATAACTCAACGTCATGAATCATTATGGAAATTCAAATCAAAACCACAAGGAAATAGTACTTCACCCAGATGGCTATGGAAAAAAAAAAAAAAAAGCAAAATAAGTGTTGGTGGAGAAATGGGAACTCTCATACATTGTTCCTGGGAATGGAAGATTGTGTAACCGCCGTGGAAAAGTTTGACAGTTCCTCAAAAAGTCAAACATAGTGTTACAATATGACGCAACAATTCAACTCCAAAGTATATAGTCTAGAGAACTCGAAACATGTTCCTGCCAAAACTTGCCAGTGAATGTGATTTGCAGGAGTCAAAAGAATGTTAACAGTTTAAGGGTCATCAGAAGATGAGAAGATGAACGTAGAAACACAAATGGCAGAGCTACTGTGGAATTCTCTTCAGTTAAGGATGAAGGAATGAAGCATACGGATACATTCTTTGTAAATGACAGAAGTCAGACCCAAAAGGTCATCATACTGTGTAGGATTCCATTTGCAAGAAATGTTTAGAGTGGGAAAATCCATAGAGATGTAAAGTAGATTAGTGCGTGTTGGGGAGGGGGGCTGGGAGGAAGAGGTAGTTGAGAGATATGAAATTCTTTTTGGGGGTGATAGAAATGTTCTAGAATTAGGGGCACCTGGGTGGCTCAATGGTTTAAGCCTCTGCCTTTGGCTCGGGTCATGATCTCAGGGTCCTGGGATCGAGCCCCGCATCGGGCTCTGGGTTCAGCGGGGAGCCTGCTTCCCCCCCAACCCCCACTGCCTGCCTCTCTGCCTACTTGTGATCTCTGTCAAACAAATAAAATCTTAAAAAAAAAAAGAGAGAGAGAAATGTTCTAGAATTAAATAGTGGTGAGGGTGGTACCAAGTGTGCCATTTATCTGTATGCTTTAAAGGCTTTGGGACACCTGGGTGGCTCAGTCAGTTAAGTGGTCAACTCTTGGTCTCAGCTCAGGTCAGGATCTCGGGGTCGTGAGATCGAGCCCCACATGGGGCTCCATACTCAGCTTAGGTCTGCCTGACATCTCTCAATCCTTCTCCCTCTTCCTCTTCTCATCCTGCTCGAGGGCTCTCCCTCTCACACGTAAATAAATAAACGGACAAACTAATTAATTAAATCTTTAAGGCCACTCAAACAATGAATTTTATGTTATGTAGATTTTATCTCAATTAAGAACTAAGGGAAAAAAGTCAGAGAGCAGAAACTGAGGAGACTTTCAAAATATTTGCTCCAATGGTGAGGACTTCAAGGCGTTATTGAGGCCACGCCCATTCTCAAAGACCTCACCTGCCTCCCTCCCGTGGCCTGACTTTGATCCAACCGTCCGACTTATCAAATTGAACCCGTGAGGGCAGAGGCGAGTGGAGACAGTGGGTTTTCCCCCGGTCCTTCCCCTACTCTGCACACACTTCCTGGCAAGCAGGCAGGAAAGGAGTCTTCCTTCCATGGGTTCTGTGTCTATCTTCATAGAATGAAGGAGGCTTCGGGTCCCCCTCACGCTCTCTCTTTGTTTCTTCCCCGATGACCCTCCTCGGTCCCCAGCATCTCCTAACTCCCTCTGTCCCTTGTTATGTGAACCTACTATTTTATAGAAGGGCAATAGAAACAAATTCACTCCACAGATAAATGACTGATAACAGTTTAGCAAGAAGGGGCTTCTTGTATGCTAGGTCTCTGCAAATAGGGACAATGGAAGCTAGGTTTCTCACTGCTGGGGGAGGGCACTGAAAAGAAGGAGAGGGGGAGGGAGAGAATGAAGCCAAGGATGTTGCAATGGAAGCAGAGGTATCAGTGATTGTACGTATGCAATCATTTAGAAACACTGACATACCAGGAGCAATGAGCAGACCTTGGAAAAGCAGCTGATTCTGGCCCTGGGGGAGAGAAAATAGAACCTAGAACATCTTTGGGGGCCAGAAGGTGACAAAGTCCTCAAAGAATCATGGAGGGAAGTCAAAAGGACAGAGGAGGCAGTGTGCAAGGGTTCACACTGGCCAAATCTGGAATCATTTGGCCAGTAATCGTGATAATAATGGATTGACTAAAATAAGAATGTAAGTAAATGTTTTGGGTTGAATTGTGACCCCCACCCTGCCCTACCTCCCACCCAAAAGAATGTATATGGGAGTCCTAAACACATTCTAGAATGTGATCTTATCTGGAGACAGGGTCTTTGTAGATACCAAGTTAAAATGGGGTCAGTAGGGTGGGCTGTAATCCACAATGACAGGTATCCCAATAGATAGGGGGAAATGTGGACTTAGCCACTGTCATGCACAGAGGGGAGATTTTGTGAAGACCCACAGAGAGAAGGTGGCCATGGACAAGCCAAGGAGAGAGGCCCAGAGCAGAGCCTTCCCTCGCAGCCCTGAGGAAGAACAATGCCTTGACCTTGAGCTTTTAGCCTCCAGACTGTGAGACAGTAGGTTCCTTTTGTTGAAGCCCTGGGCGGTGCTACTTCCCTATAACAACCCTAGCCGACCAGCACAGGGGAAGCTCCATTTGCAGTAGGATTGCCACCTAACAAACAGAGAAAAAATGGTAGACCTAGAAGATCTTCCAAGGACGCTGAAGCTCGAAGGTGAAAGTGTGATGGGAAATGGGGTATTTCCGTTGCCTCAATGTGTCTCCCCACAAACTCCAGCTAATTATGAACAGAAAATCAGTAACTTGATAGTGAAGAAACCTAAAGGACATGAAAACAAAACAAAACAAAACAAAACCCTCATGTGAGTTTCCTAATAAGGTTCGAAACTGGATTGAGGGTCAAGGAACAGCTGTGGTATGCTGGAATGTTCTAGTTCCAGACCTGCCACTAACCAGCTGCTGAACTTGAGTAAATCAGTCGCTTCTCCCAAGCTTGGATTTCCTCATCTCTGAAATGTGCTGGAGTCGGGTGTAGACTCACAGGGTCAGGAGAAGCCAGAGAAATTGTAGACATGAGAGCTTTCAGTAAACTTCAAAGCGTGGTGCAACTTTGAGTCTTCACCATCCAGTGGGAATCAGATAGGACAGAGGAATTAAGCTCATTTCAGGCATTAGACAGCAGAGGAGCAAATATATGGGGTCAGCGGGGCCTTTCTGGGCCCCTAAACCTCGATTCTCAAGGCAATCGGGCTCTGCTGGCTCTTGAACAGACTTCAGTGAAGACGGAAAATGACTTGGAATATATATCCAGCAATATTGGGGTTGCCTTTTTCTTGAGATCTCGGGCTGGGTGACAGATACATGTTTCAGGATTTTTTTTTTAAAGATTTTATTTATTTATTCAACAGAGAAAGAAAGATCACAAGTAGGCAGAGAGTCAGGCAGAGAGGGAGGGGGAAGCAGGCTCCCCGCTGAGCAGAGAGCCCAATGTGGGGCTCAATCCCAGGATCTTGAGATCATGACCTGAGCCGAAGACAGAGACTTAACCCACTGAGCCACCCAGGCGCCCTGATTTTGCTTTTTTTTTTTTTTTTAAGATTTTATTTACTTATTTATTTGAGAGAACAAGAGTGGCAGAGGGAGGAGTAGAGGGGGAGAAGCAGAAGAGGAGGGAGAGAGACTGTGCTGAACACGGAGCCTGATGCAGGGCTCGATCTCACAACCCTGAGATCAGGACCTCAGCTGAAATCAAGGGTCAGAAGCTTAACTGACTGAGCCACCCAGGTGCCCCTCAGGATGGGTTTTAAGGGGTTGAAAAAACTTCCCTTTCCTCACCCTGCTAGTCTGATAACAGATCAAGGACAGTTATCTTCGAAATAATGGCCCCTTTATTGAAAGGCAAATGTATTTCTTGGCAGGGATAAGGAATCCCTCACATAGACCCTCTAATAAAACTTAATCAAACCAGTCATCCAACCATCCACATACTCATTGCTTACTGCTGTATGCCAAGTGCCTTGCTTACCCCGGGCACATGAAGGGAATTACATACAGGGGCTGTCCTGGAGGTATTCACCCTGGGCCATGAGAGACAAAGGCAATTATGGTATAGATGGTAGATATCCACAGTGAGGAGGTACACCTGGCCATATTAGACAGCAGAAGAACATTCTAGAAGAGGTGCCTCCTGAACTGATTAAGGCTGATTGAGGTGGTAAGGCCTAGGAGGGTAGCAGTGGAGGTCTGGTAGAGAGGGGTGTTCCAGACCCTGGAAGTCACAGGTACAAGGTCAAAGAGGAGAGGTGACTTGGTCAAGTCTGGAGTTTTGCAGGAATCACTCTGGCCGCAGGCAGCCCGTGTAGAGAGACTGTTGTGAAGGCTATGGGAGGAATGCGGGGGGGAGAGGTGGAGCCAGTGGGGGTGGGAGGGAGGGGATGGTAGTGAGAACTACTCAGAAAGTGGATTCAAGAAGATTTGGTGCCCTGGTGGTTGAGGAAGGAGAAGGAGGTGGTGAGGATACCACTCGGGTTTCAAACTTGGGTGCATGGTGGGGATGGGGCCATTCGAGGAAGAGTAGAATCCAGCAGGGAAAGCAGGTCTAGGTGAAAGCTATTTGGGGCTGTGGGGTCCAGAGTCCCAGGGGTTCTGGGGGAACCTTTGAGGATGCAGCAGGCCCAGAGGGATCGCACAGGTCAGATGCCCCCGCCCAGCCCAGGCACCAGGCATGGACAGTGCAGCTCCATGACAATGGCACAGCCCTAGAGACTGAGTTCCTGAGTTTGTTCCCTGCTCCTACTTGCTTTCCCGGTGGCCCCAGGCAAGGTGTCGAACTTCTCGGAAACACAGCCCATTTGCTGTAAAATGGGGATCTGAAAGCCCATCTCCCAGGATGGTGGCGGGAAGGGGGCGGTCCTTGAGCCGCAAGGGGCTCTATCCCAGGCCTGCCTTCTGGAGACAAGCTGCCCCCACACCAGACCTGAATCCCTTCAGTTCTTTCCTTAAAGACCCACTTGGCTCCTTTAAACCCTTACTTGATCCTCTTTGGGTCCCCATTTCACGGGGAAGAAACCGAACCTCAGAGAGGCTGCCTGACTGGCTCAAGTCCCCGAAGCCATAATGCAGCAGGGCTGGTCCCATGTCTTCCTAGTAAGGAACCTGTACCTTGGCCACAGCACCAGGTGGGCCCGGGATACTGTGTGGTGCTGTTTCCAGTAGGCAGAGTCTCTTTCCTAAGTAGCTCTCCAGTGCATCCCTTCCTGTCGACCCTCCCTGCCACCCCATTTACTCAGGCTCCATCACCGCCTTCTTGGATTCCTGTCCCAACCTCCTAACCAAAGGTGGCTGAAGATGGACAGAGGGTCTGGGGTTGGAAGCTGTGGAAATGACAGGAGGACAGATGAGCACAGGGGTGGGGAGCACAGGGGACTCAGGAAGGCAGGCTCGGGTTATCGCTGCCTCCTGTGGTGCCTTCCCCCCTCACCATCAAACACACACACAGTTGCAGAGGACTGGGAACAGGGGATAGTCCTAGGAGCCATTGGCCTAGAGATGACAAAGTGACAGCCTCAGCACCCAATGCAGGAGGGTTTCCCCTCATTTACCAGATCTGGAGTGGCAAGGAGAGTGGGAGGGGAGGAGGGGCCTCCTGGGACAAAGAAGGGAGCCTGTACATCTTACCTTTGATTGTCTTGGAAATTCAGGAGCCCAAGGTTCACAAGGATTTTTGAGAAGTTGGCTTCATGGCAATAGGCAGACTTCAACAGGTGCACACGCAGGAGGTGGGGGGGGGGGGCGTCCCTACCAGGGAAGCACAGCGAGTCCATTGCCAGGATGGACTTCTCCCCTGCACACCCTAAACCTGGTCTTGGAAGGGGTGTGACCCTGAGCAGGGCAGGGGAGGATGGGTGGAAGCTATTAAGCAACATGCCCTTTGGTCTCCTCATGGTAGGGCTTGAAAGAGCTCAGTTTAGCAAGAACAGTGGGGGAAAACAGCAGCTGGACCCAAGGTCATTGTTAACCAGCTGGCCTCGTCCGCGTGGTAAACTGGGAGAGCTGTAGACAAGATGGGCCTCAAGGGTCCCCTTGTATGCCTCAGTGTCATCGCTGCCTTCTAGATGTTGGACATTCAAGGCGAAGAGAATCAGAATTAAGAGGCAGAACTCAAGGGGGAAGACATCAGATGGGCAAAGCAATCCAGAAACAGATCTGATCACCTTGGATGATAGTGAGACTCCCAGCAAGGGGGGCATGCAAATACCTCTTGTCGGAGCTCTGAGTAGGAAATTCAAGCTTCATATAAAGAAGGTCCACCCAGCTCTGAGGTTCTGGGATCGAGGGAAAGACTTGTTTTAGACTCAATGCCATTAGAGCTCAGAGTCCACTAAAAAAAAAAATACAGAGACATATAATTACACTATAGTGTGATAAGGCACAGGGAGCAGAGGAGTGAAGAGCATGGCTATTAGGCCTGGACTCAGATCTAGGCTTTTCCAGACTCTATTTTGTCATCTGGGAAGTAGGCATGAAACCTTCTCCTTCCCAGGGGTGCTATGGGAACAGAGAGAGAGAGAACGACTGCACATGTTCCTGGTGTGGTGTCTAACCTGCAGTAAATGCCAATAATGGGAAGTCATTTCTAGGTACAAGGAAGGTACAAGGCACCCTCCTACCAAGGGCTCTGGAATACGCGGTTCTGCGTAGAAAAGGACAAGCAGGAGCTCCAGGGGGACAAAGGGTCAAGGGCATTCCAGGCCAAGGGGAAGAGCGTGGGCAGGGAGAAACCCGATAAGCAGTGGGATGTGCTGAGTTCCAGAAGATGATGGGAAGAGATGAGGTTGAGAGGGTGGGCGCAGGGGCTGGACAGCACATGGTGCCCCACCTGTCCTGTCCCAAAGGCAACTGATGTATCGTTCCTTCCTGTCCAGAGCAGACATCATCCTCCTCCCTCCCCATATGGGATAATGGCTCTACTGTTCTTGATTCTATCTATTTAACAACCCCTGGACCACTCCAGTCCTTCTCAGATCCATTCCTCTGCCTCCCAGCTTGACTCCCTCCATGGTGTTCTGCACACAGGGGCAAGAAAGCCCCTCTTAAGATGCAAACCAGGAGCACCTGGGTGGCTCAGTGGGTTAAAGCCTCTGCCTTCGGCTCAGGTCATGATCTCAGGGTCCTGGGATCGAGCCCCGCATCGGGCTCTCTGCTCAGCAGGAAGCCTGCTTCTTCCTCTCCCTCTGCCTGACTCTCTGCCTACTTGGGATCTCTGTCTGTCAAATAAATAAATAAAATCTTAAAAAAAAAAAAAGATGCAAACCAGCCCTGGTCCCTCCCCTGCCTAAGATGCTTCCCTAGGAACCCATCACCCACTCCTAACTTCATCCATTCTCTCATCTCCATAATTTTTACCATTTGTGCCCACCACCCAATCTGTTATATACTGAATGGTTTTTTTAAAAATTGACTTCACCCAAAAATATCCCTGAAATTCCAGGTTTAGTATATTGGCTATATTTTCTCCAATATGCATTGAAATAAATCCACGAGTATTAAAGTAAACTGGCGTGTGTGTGTCTGTGTGTGTGTGTGTCTCTCAGTTTGTAGCAGAAACTACGCATGCTCTGCCCATATCCCCTTTTTCTTGCTAATTCAGGGCCTGCTGGCTGGACTTTCATTTGCCATCACCTGGCTGGCCCGCCCCTAGGGGCTGTGGGGACCTACTGGAGAGGAGAACTCAGGAATTCCACAGGGAAACAGCTGATACCAACGCCAGAGGTTATCAGCAAGCACCTTGGCAGATCTTGGTTGACAGACAGGTAAGATGGGGCCGGTGATGTGCTGGTCAGTGTTTGACAACTCGCTCCGTGGGGGGAAGCTCTGATTGGTAGCACTGGCTGGTCCCTATGGTATAAATACCCCTAAGATGGCTGATTTCAAGCTTTCGACCTGATGTTACTGAAAGTGGAGCTGGAAGGAGATGCCCTCCCAGGCAGGTGTGAGCCTGCATTGTGGACCACTGGGAGAGCCCCAGGACAAACATTCTAAAAGGGCACAGGGTCCTTCCGTTCTGAGAGATACAAGGAGGTGTTTACACGGACGTTGGAAAATATTTACTAACTGCAGCTTGTGGGAAGCCAAGTGGGTGCAGGAGGAAAGGCCTCTGAGCATTGCACAAGGGTCCTTCAGACGGGCCACAGCTGAGGCCACATCCTACAAAGAAGGCAAGGAGTCCCAGGGCAGAAGGAGACAGGGAGCCCAGTTTTCCTGGCTTGCTTGAGGCTCGGTCCTGTCCTTCTCCTGGTAGAAATAGCCCCTATCCAGAAGCCGAGGAAGAATCGGATTCTGCTGACCCACAAAATCTGGTGGCCGAGGACCTCACTAAAACAAGAAGTGAAAGAGTAATTCTTTCTGCAAGACTGACACAGCTGGATTTCTTCCCTAAGGCAGAAAAACCTGAGACCGCCCTCGGGATATTGGACGTCTCTGGCCTGCCCAAGGGTACTCAAGTGCTGGGTCTGGAGTCAGACGCGTGCTTCTCATTGGCTTGACCCCAAAACTCCTGGAGTAGGTTGGGATACTTGGGAGACTTTTGCTTTTGGGGTTCTAAGACACAGTGTGTGTCAAGGAAGCCACATGCCCTGGGAAGCCGGAGCCAGTGCTCTGACTCAGCCCTGGAAGGGCATGTGGACTTGGACTACAGGCTCTTCCTCTAAGCTCTCATGAGAGAGTCACAAAAGCACTTTGCACACTGCAAAGCCTTGCACAGAAATGAGCAATGGCATGAGAGTGATGTCCCATCCACCCAAGACTCCTGGGAAAGAGCCCCTGTCCATTAGCTCAACACCAACCCTCATGCTGTGCCAATGAACCATCTCTGCCCTCGGGAGGCTTATCATCTCAGCAGGAAGACAAGGCACACGAGAAAGCCTGCTTTACTCATCCTCTCCCTGGTCTCTGCCACTATGGACAACACTAAAGAATGGCTCCTTACAAGGAATGACCTCTTCATGGATGCAATCTCCTAGAATGTCTTTTTTTTTTTTAAAGATTTTATTTATTTATTTGACAGACAGAGATCACAAGCAGGCAGAGAGGCAGGCAGAGAGAGAAGAGGAGGAAGCAGGCTCCCTGCCGAGCAGAGAGCCTGATGCGGGGCTCGATTCCAGGACCCTGGAATCATGACCTGAGCTGAAGGCAGAGGCTTTAACCCACTGAGCCACCCAGATGCCCCGCAATCTCCTAGAATATCTTAACTCCCACAGGTGAATCTGCCTATACAACAGGGATGGTTCTGATTATTTTGCAACCTTTGAGAAACACGGGGAGACACTGGGCCAAGGGTTGATAGACCTAGATTTGGTTTTCAGCTCTACTAACTTACTAACTGAGTGGTCAAGGTACTAACTCTCCCTGGGCCTCAGTTTTCCTACCCGTAAGATGGGCTTAGGGATCCCCAGCCTAAAAGCATTGTCAAGAACTTACCTGAGTTTGTGGGTATGAGACGGGAACTCCCCGTTCATGTATGAAGACTGATGAGTGCTATTTGGCTGGATCACAGACCTGGGTCTTTAGGAAAGAATGTAGAACATCAGGAATGATAAATATGTGAAGAAATAAGAAAAACAATATTTTTTCTGATAATTTGTGTAAAACACATAGGACTGTTTATAGTAAAAAAGAAAATATTTTATCGTGGGTTTTTTTTGCATAGGTCGATGTAAGACATATGATAACTATAACATGAAGAATGAGAAGAAATGAATCTATGTGGCTGCAAAGTTCTTAGAATTTATGCCGAATGGTACCATATTAGCTCTAAGTTGACTTTGAAAAGTTACTGATTTATATCATCCTCTTTAAAGTAACCACTAAAAAGGTAATGCAGAGGGACACCTGGGTGGCTCAGTTGTTAAACGTCCGCCTTCAGCTCAGGTTATGTTCCCAGGGTCCTGGGATCGAACCCCACATCGGGCTCCCTGCCCAGTGGGGAGCCTGCTTCCCCCTCTCTCTCTGCCTGCTGCTCTGCCTGCTTGTGCTCTCTCACTCTCTCTGTCAAATAAATAAATAGATAAAATCTTTGAAAAAAGGTTTTGAAATAAATCCACAAGTATTAGATAGCGATAAAGCAAAAAAGAGATAAAGAGATAAAGCAAAAAAGCAGGTAGGTAAATTGAAAGAAATACTAAAGTAAATGTGCAATTAACCCAAAAAGAAGGCAGGGAAGTGAGAACAGAGAAACTAATAACAAAAACAAAATAAAAGGTAGAATAAGCAGGAGCCAAATAAAATAGTAGATTTCAGCCCTACACCATTACATCGGTGATTATATTAAATGTAAACGGCCCCCAAACCATCCCTACATTCCACGATTCGCCAAAAGGGCTCAGCACGTAGTCCTATAGATGCGCTGGTGTATTAAGTACGCACATGTGGACTGTAAGAAAAAAAAGACTCAAGTGGAGTCTGGAGGAATCCATACGCAGGCTTCCTCATGCTCTCTCCCTCCCATGAGAGATCACACAGAGCACGCTCCCCCACCAGCCATGAAAAGGTAGCAACACGTGTGTATGTGTTTTTGCACACAGAAGCCCGTTAGAGACTCAAGAACCAAGAGTTTTACTGGACGCTGGCCAGGCTGGCCTCCGCCTCACATATATCAAAATTCCAGACTCCCTAAAGGAAAGCAGATGTTCGGGATACAATGAATCATCCTTATCAGCGAATCCTTGACTAGGAACACACCAAGAGTCAAGTTCCCAGAAGCCAACCAAAGGTTAACTTGCCATCGGGCTTTCCGAAGGCTAGGCTTCGGTTCTGCCCATCTTTACTCTTTTCTACACAGAACTAAACACTCCAGTGAAAAGACAGAGATTGTCAGACTGGATAAAAGAACAAGACCCCACTACCCGCTGTCTACCAAAAATGCATTTTATTTATTTTATTTTTTTAAAGATTTTATTTATTTATTTGACAGACAGAGATCACAAGCAGGCAGAGAGGCAGGCAGGGAGAGAGAGGGAAGCAGGCTCCCCACTGAGCAGAGAGCCCGATGTGGGGCTCGATCCCAGGACCCTGGGATCATGACCTGAGCTGAAGGCAGAGGCTTAATCCACTGAGCCACCCAGGCACCCCCCAAAATGCATTTTAAATAATAAGGACACAGATGGATTGAAATTGATGGGAAATGATATACTATACAAATACAAGGAGGGACATTTCATGATAATTCACCAGGAAGACAGAACAATCACATGTATGTGCCTAGTAATAGAGTTTAAAGATCCATGAAGCAAAATTTGCCCATAAGTAAAGGGAGAAATAGATCTACACTCACGGATAGTCTAATACAGCTGTCTCAGTAACTGATAAAACAAGTAGGTAAAAATCAACAAGGACGTAGAAGATCTGAATCACCTTGACGTAACTGACACATAGAGAACACGACAGCCAGTAAATGCCGAATACACATTTTCCCCAAACGCACACCCATCATATGGCCCCTGCAACACCCTGTGTGCTCGGTCAACGGCTCCATACATTGTAAAGACTGGAATGTTAAAGAATATGTCTTCCAAACACCATGGAGTTAAGTTAAAGCCAGAAACAATAATATATCCAGGAAAACCATATTTGAAAACTAAACGACACATTCCTAATTAATCCATGGGTCAAAGAAGGAGTTACGGAGGAAATTATAAAAACGTTTTAATTGGATAATAATGAAAACACAACATATCAAAAGTTGTGGGAGGCAGCCAAATAATGCTAGTTGGAGATTTATAGTATTTAATGCTTACATTATTATTATTTTCAAGATTTTATTTATTTATTTGTTTATTTATTTATTTTAGAGCGAGAAAGAGTTCACAAGTGGGGAGAGAAGCAGAAGGAGAGGGAGAGAGAATCTGAAGCAGATTCTACACTGAGTACGGAGCCCAGCTCAGGGCCAGATCCCACAACCAGGAGATTACAACCTAAGCCAAAACCAAAGGTCAGGTGCTTAACTGACTGAGCCACCCAGGTGCCCCTAATGCTTATATATATATATATATATTTTTTTTTTTAAAGCCTTATTTATTTATTTGACAGAGAGAGATCACAAGTAGGCAGAGAGGCAGGCAGAGAGAGAGCAGGAAGCAGGCTCCCCGCTGAGCAGAGAGCCTGATGCGGGGCTCGATCCCAGGAACATGAGATCATGACCTGAGCCGAAGGCAGAGGCTCAAACCCACTGAGCCACCCAGGCACCCCAATAATAATCCAATTTTAAAAATGAGCAGAGGACGGGAATAGACTTCTTTCCTAAGAAGACATGAGGACGGCCAACATGAAAAGATGGTCAACATCACTGATCATCAGGAAATGCAAAACAAAACCTCATACCAGTGAGAATGGCTAATATCAAGAATGAAAGAAATAACAAATGTGGGCAAGGGTATGGAGAAAAAGGAATACTTGTGCACTGTTAGTGAGAATGTAAATTGATGCACCCACTATAAAAAATAGTACGGGGCCCCTGGGTGGCTCAGTCTGTTGATTTTACAACTCTTGGTTTCAGCTCAGGTCATGATCTCAAGGTCGGGAGATCAAGCCCCTCGTGGGGTTCCATGCTCAGCAGGGAGTCTGGTCACGATTCTCTCTCTCCCCGCCTCTCCCTCAGCCCGTTCTCCCACTCATGCTCTCTCTCTCAAGTAAATAAATAAATCTTTTAAAAAAATAGCATAGAGTTTCCTCAAAAAGTAAAAATAGAAATACCATATGACCCAACAGTTCCACTTCTTGTATTTACCCAAAGAAAATAGAAACGCTAATTCAAAAAGATAGACGCACTTCTAGGTTCATCGCAGCGTTATTTACAATAGAAATATTTATATACAATATAAATATACAATATTTATATTTATAAAAATATATATTTATATATAATATATAAATAATATATATTATATTATTTATATATAATATATAAATAATATATATATTATATTATTTATATATAATATATATAATGTATATAAATATATATTTATATATATTTATATTTATATATATTTTATATATATTTATATATAAAATATATATTTATATTTATATACAATAGAAATATACAATATTTACAATGGAAGCAGCCCGAGTGTCCATCAGTAGATGAATGGATAAAGAAGATGAGATCTAGACACAATGGAACGTTCCTCAGCAGCAAAGAAAGAAAAGCAATCTTAACGTTGCAGCAACATGGACAGACTGGAGGGTATTACGCTAAGGGAAGTAAGTCAGACAGAAAAAGACAAACACTGTATGATTGCACTTATATGTGGAATCTGAAACGAAACGAGTAAACAACCAAAAACCAGACCCATAAATACAGAGAGAACGAACTGGTGATTGCTAGAGGGGAGGGTGTTGGGAGATGGATGAAATAAGGAAGGAGATTAAGAGGTACAACCTTCCAGTTATAAAATAAGTCACAGGGTTGGGGGGGTGCTTCTGGGTGGCTCAGAGGGTTAAGCCTCTGCCTTCGGCTCAGGCCATGTTCCCAGAGTCCTGGGATCAAGCCCCGCACCGGGCTCTCTGCTCCGTGGGGAGCCTGCTTCCTCCTCGCTCTCTCTGTCTGCCTCTCTGCCTACTTGTGATCTCTGTCAAATAAATAAATAAAATCTTAAAAAAAAATAAGTCATGGGGATGTGGAGTGCAGCAGAGGAAATACAGCCAATAATATTGTAATAGTTTTGGATGGTGACAGATGGTAGCCACACTTACCATGCTGAGCATGTCACAATATATATATGTTTAAGTGGGGGGCACCTGGGTGGTTCAGTGGGTTAAAGCCTCTGCCTTCGGCTCAGGTCATGATCCCAGGGTCCTGGGACAGAGCCCCGCATCGGGCACTCTGCTCAGCAGGGAGTCTGCTTCCTCCTCTCTCTCTGCCTGCCTCTCTGCCTACTTGTGATCTCTCTCTGTCAAATAAATAAATAAATAAATCTTAAAAAAAAAATCTTTAAGAAAAAAAAAGAAGGGTATGTGTGTTAAAATTGATGAATGTACACGTCATTATTACCCAGAGCCTGTAGTATACATTAGGGTTCACTTTTTCTTTTTTCTTTTCCTTTTTTTTTTTTTTTTTCAGTAAGCTCCTGGCCCCATGTGGAGCTTGAACTCACAACCCGAGATCAAGAGTCCCATGCTCTACCACCTACGCCAGCCAGGCGACCCAGCCTGATCTCAGGGCAGTGAGATCAAGCCCCACATCTGGCTCTGCACCGGCCATGGAGCCCGCTTACGATTCTGTCTCTCCCTCTCAAAAAACACACAAGCCAAAATGAAAATAATCAGTGTTGGCGAGGATGGGGAGAAATCCTGATCCCTGGTTCGGATACGTGGCTGGCGGGAATGGAAAATGGTGGAGCTTCATTGTAAGAAATCGAGGGGCCGTTCCCCAAACTGATGAACGCAGAATTACCCTAGGAGTCAGGAGGTTAAGCCCATCTGTTTTTTTTTTTTTCTGTATTTTGATGTTCTGACATCTAGGGCGTTGCTGATCCTGAGGACATCGCCCCTCCCCGTGGTTAGCTCATTCCTAGAGATGATAAACAATCCACGTAACCTGTGAGTGAACCTTTCACACACAAACCACCCAGTGCGGGGCCCACACCCTTAGCCACCTCCTTGTTGGGGCTCTCACAGCCAGGGCCACTCTCCCCCTGCCCCAGTCCCCCTGTGGCCAGGCACCACACAACAAGACAGAGCCCCCATGACCCAGCCTCACTAACCAACCCTAACTCTGCCTATGCTGGTTGGCCCGTTCCTTCTGCCAGAAACCAAAGTAAAGGCTCTTGGTCACATTTCCCTCCCTCTGTTTGCCTCCTACATGACTCCGGTGCCTTCTCCTGTACCCCTGTGTCCTCTGCTCCTAGAGATCTGTTGGTGTAAACCTTTTCCTCCATGATGGTGGTTTCCATGTACGCATGTCTTACCATACTGGATTCGAGCTAATTCCAGACGCCTTTAAAACAATTCCGCTTCTAGGTGTGTGCCCCAAAGAATGGAAAGTACGCCCTCACACTAATATTTGTCCATCAACGCTCCTAGCAGCATTGTTCAAAATAGCTGAAAGGTGGAAACAATCCCAAATGTCCATGCAGGGAGGAAGAAACAAATTGCGGTACATCTATATGAAATGGAATATTATTTAGCCAGGAAAAGGAATACGATCCTGACGCAGGCTATGAACTGGGTGAACCTGAAAACAGTATGCTAAGCAAAAGTAGCCAGACACAAAAGGGAGTGTGTTGGATTATTTCATTGACATGAAGTGTCTTGGGTGGGGCGCCTGGCTGGCTCAGTCGGAAGTGCGTGGGGCTCTTGATCTCGGGGCCATGAGTTCAAGCCTCATGTGGGGTGTTAGAGATTACTTAAATAAATTTAACAAAACTTTATATGAAGTGTCTCAAATAGGTAAATCCATAGGGATAGACAACAGATTAGTGACTGCTGGGGCACAGGGGAGGGAGTATGTTCTTAATGTATTTATGGTTTCTTTGGGGGTCAACGAAACATTGGAACGAGATGGAGGGGATGGTTGTACATCGTTGTGAATGTACTTAAATACCAACGAGGGGTACATTTCAAAGTGGTTAATTTTACATTACGTTACGTTTACACTAACAGTTAATTGACTTTTATCTCAATTTTTTTAAAAAAAGGAAAAAGATTGCAGTATAGAATAAATAAACAGGCATAAAGGCAATAAGACTGGGGGCACCTGGGTGGCTCAGTTGGTTAAGCATCCGGCGACTCTTGATTGCAGCTCAGGTCATGATCTCAGGGTCGGGGGATGGACCCCCGTGACAGGCTCTGCACTCAGTGGGGAGTCTGCTTGAGATTCTCTGTCTCCCTCTCTCTAAAATAAAAGTAAATCTTTAAAAAGGGAAACGCGATTGGCAGGGCATTGATAATTATTGCCGCTGGTGGTGGGTCTTGAGTTTCACTATACTATGCTCTTGACTTGTATGTATGTTTAAAATGTTCCGTAAAAGATAGTTTGTGTGTGTGTGTGTGTGTGTGTGTGTGTGTGTGTGTTTAAGAGGAGGTTTCCAGTGATAGTAAAGACACTGTCAAAGATTTAGGGGAAGGGGCGCCTGGGTGGCTCAATCGGTTAAGCATCTGCCTTTGGCTGAGGTCATGATCTCAGGGTCCTTGGACAGATCCCTGCATCAGGCTCCTTGCTCAGTGGGGAGCCCGCTTCTGCTTCTCCCATTCCCTCTGCTGCTCCCCCCACTTGTGCTCTCTCTATCAAATAAGTAAATAAAATTTTTTAAAGGGTTTTATTTAAATTTATTTGATAGAGATACAATGAGAAAGGGAATATAAGCAGAGGGATTGGGAGAGGGAGAAGCAGTCTTCCCACCGAGCAGGGAGCCCGATGCTGGGCTCAATCCCAGGACCCAGGGATCATGACCTGAGCTGAAGGCAGATGCTTAACGACTGAGTCACCCAGGTGCCTCTAAGTAAATAAAATCTTAAAAAAAAAAAAATGATCCAGGGAAAGATTTGGGAAAACACACACACACACATACACACCCCCCAAACCAGTTTCATGAAATCACAGAATGGAAAATCCAATATTTGTAAATTAATGAATGGTGATGTATAATGTTATTTTAAAGTGAACCTGTAGCTAAATTAATAAAATACTAGAACTATTATATTACAAGCATCTATCACAAACAGGCATTTGCATCCCTTAAAGTGTATACCCTTAAGTTGACAAAAAACCTTTATTTTGGACTTCTTTAGAAGAAGCGGCTTTGTCTTTGTAGCCTTCTCATATTCTAGCATCTGAGGTATATGTCTGTATTGAGCAGAGGGTCCGGTCATTAGACAGCGGTCCCCGTTCCTGGAGCAGGGCCACGTCTCCACATCTCAGCAGAGACTGGTGACATTCAGCTCCTCCCCAGTGTAACCAACATAGGAGCCAAGTCCTTGCCCACCCACCACCTCACCTCACCAACTCGATTTCCGTGTTGAGTTAATTCCGATCTTCCATCCACAAAAATGATAAGCCCAGACCTTTCTAAATAAGGTCACATTATTTTCATTAAGCCCCCAGATGAGATTTACTTCGAGTCTGCTCTGCCCATACTGAGACCCAGTATGGGTCTCATATTAGCCATCTGAGATTTCCGCATGTAACCTCCAGATGCCGCCTCCCATGGGCTCCAAGGAGTTTTTTCCCCTCCCGCCTTCTGAGCACACCTGTCTTTTATGATATGACCATGCTCTCAAGCTCTCATGCCCTCACGCCCTGGGCACACACCTTCTCTGACGGTAGGTGCCCCTACCTCTCTGACTCCTGGAGAAGCCATCAGTCTCCCTTTGACACCCCACGTCCCTTAATTCCCTACAGCGCGGCTTAGATCAGACTTCAACATCTGGTAAGAGTATGCTGAACACGAAGGGTTAGAGAGCCATAACCATGTTGGCAAACTTGTTTCTGTGAAGGGCCAAATGATAAATATTTGGGGTGTCGCGGGCCACACGGAGTTTCGGTCACATCGTCCTCTTTGATTTGAACAAAACTTTAAACATATAAAAACCACTCTCAACCCTGGGCGGGACAGAGTGGGCTAGGGCTGGGGCGGCCTCACAGGCTGTCTCAGGCTGACCCTTAACGGACCATCCCTGTCCTGGAAGGGGCTGCAGTCAGGGTCCACCCACAGGATCCCATCAACACGGCTCTTGCCCAATTCTCAGGCTCCGCCCTTGCTGCAGGGGCAAGTCTCTGGAGAAACCGCGGGTGTTAGTCAAGGGTTAGTTAGTCAGACACGCACACCCAATCAGGTATAGAGATGCAGATGTATGAACAGAGACAGAGATTTGTTTTAAGGAACTGGCTCACAGGACTGTGGTTACCAACGGGACAGCAGGCTGGAAATTCTATGACATCAGGCTGACGTCATAGGGCTGAGTCCAAACTCCGCAGGGGAGCAGGCTGGAAACGCAGGGGGGAGAGTTCCAGGTCTGTGTTCCGGTCTTGAGGACTCTTTCTTCCATCAGACACCCTCTGTCTTTGCGTGTAGGGCCTTCAACAGATTACAAAGAGTTGTTGTAAGCCGTTTTTTACTCAAGGTCTACTGGATTAAACGTTCACAGCAACGTCGACGTTGGTGTTTAACAAGAGGCGTTGGGCCAGGAAAGAGAGAATGTTCTTACTTTCCAACTACTCCCACGCCTGTCTCCCGACACTCCATGTATTACTGTCCAAGGACTAGCCTCTTTTTGCTGGATGACTGATAGCAGAATTTCCACTCGTTTCCCAGGAAACACAACTCTCATCCCTGGTGATAACAAGCACTGTCTCAGTACTGAGTTGGCACCGTAGGAGTTGAAATCTGGTTTCCGCTCTGCTGCTAACCCATGGTAGGGCCAGGCTCTACGCCTCCTGTAGACCTCTGGACCCCAAATCCAGAAGAACCCTGGAGAACAAAGTAGATGCGAAACAGATACGTGTTAGGTGACCTTAGCTTAAGGATGCCTTATCTGATCAGAAAACAGCTTTATTTCCCCAGCCCAGCCCTCCCTGCCCCTCTTGCTGCCCTACCCCCAAGCTCTACATCAGTGTCCTTGTTTTGACCCAAAGAGCAGCATCCAGGTGCTCGTGACTTAGACTTAGAGCCGAAAATTAGGCTCTCTGTCAAGTAATGAGCACTTACCGGGGATGAGTGTCTACCACAGGCCAGACATTGGAAGAGATTTCTCTAACCCTCCAACCAGCCCACTGGCAAGAAAGTTGCCACAGTCCCCATGTCACTATTCATGGTAGTGTCCCAGGGGCCAGCACAAGGACAGGGGGGTGTGAAAGAGGTTGAGAAGAAAGTAATTTACATTTCAACTCTCAGGGGGTTGAGCCCATTTACACTTCCATACAGAACATAATTTCCATACATACATAATTCTTATTCCAGGGAGAGGGGATGTCACCAATTTCCCCAGGGACCATGGGGTAAGGAGTGACTCCCCCTATGTCCAGAAACTTAATGACTCCCCAGTACAAGAGAACAGGCACCCCACAGCTGAAGCAAACTCTCCTGAGCTCCAGGAGACCGCTTGCAGTTCCAAAAATGAGTTTTTCTGGACTCAATTTATCCACACCAGCAAACGGGCATTCACTCTTGACAATCTTTCGAATACTTCAGAAGCGCTAGTCTTTGCATCTTTTCCAGGCCTTCAGACATTCCTTATGTCATCTCTTCTCAAGCCCCATCCCACCCACCGTGTCAGCAACTCCCCAAAATCACCCCCGCCCCCGCATCCGGGGGTATTGAGCTGTGGTTACTCACTGGAAACACACAGGGAGCTTTGATGAGTATCGCTGCCTGAGAATGTTGAGGAGAAACAGGATATTTGCACGGTCCCTAAGTATCTCCTCCAAGATTTTATTAAGAATAAAGGTGGGGGGGCGCCTGGGTGGCTCAGTGGGTTAAGCCTCTGCCTTTGGCTCGGGTCATGATCTCAGGGTCCTGGGATGGAGCCCCGCATCGGGCCCTCTGCTCGGCAGGGAGCCTGTTTCTCCCTCTCACTCTGCCTGCCTCTCTGCCTACTTGTGCTCTCTCTCTGTGTCAAATAAATAAATAAAATCTTTAAAAAAAAAAAAAAGAATAAAGGTGGGGATGGGGGGGGCACCTGGGTGGCTCTGCCTTTGGCTCAGGTCATGATCCCAGGGTCCCAGAAGTCACCACTCCAACCAAAAGTTCAAGTGAACATCCCTCGTAATAAGATTTTATCAGGAAAAGAAAAACAGTCGCCCTTTCTCCTGTGAGTCTCCCATACTTTCACCCAGAACGCTTTTTTTTTTTTTAAAGAATTACCCATTCATTTTAGAGGGAGAGCAAGACAGTGCCACATGCATGGGGAGGTGGGGCAAAAGGAGAGGGAGAGAGAGAATCCCAAGCAGACTCCCCGCTGAGTGCAGAGCCTGATGCCAAGCCTGATCCCAGGACCCTGAGATCATGTGAGCCAAAAATCAAGAGTTGGTTTCCCAACCGACTGAGCCACCCAGGTGCACACCCCCCCCCCACACACACACTTTTTAAATAATCTCTAGGCCCAACTTAGGACTCTAACTCATGACCCTAGGATCAAGAGCCGTATGTTCCATGACTGAACCAGCCAGGCGCCCCAGAACACTTCCCTTTTGACGCTTCTGGTCACCAAATGTGTGCAGGTTTATCCTCACGAAGAAATTCTGCATAACACCAGCCGGGGGTCCTAAAACTTCACTCAGCACCACCTAGAGCTGATGTCAGACTTGTCCCCACTTCAGATACCAATCACCAAGTACCCGGTCCACAGGCTACCCACAACTGTCCGACTTGGCTACACATGGGAGGTTCCCAAGACCGACTCCCACTTTGGATTCAGTTAATTTGCTAGAGCAGCTTACAAAACTCAGGGCAACAGCTGCGTGTACCAGGTCATGAAAGGATAGGATAAAGGAGATGATGAAGAGCGCGAAGACCTGGGAGGGTGGTGAGCCCAGGAGCTTCTCTGCCCATGGAGTTGCAGTGCGTCACCCTCCTGGAATGTGGATGTGTTCACTGACCTGGAAGCTCTCTGAATCCCATAGATTCTCCTTGGTCTAGAGTATGGCCTGGGCATCTATGGTCTTGAAAGTTCCCAGGTGATGATAACATCCAGCCAGGGTTAAGAACCATTGCTCAAGTTTTTCTCTGGCTTCCATAGTGTAACTTCCAGAACCAGATACTAGAGTCCACGTGTGGTCTGACAGGAACACAATGGGACTCTTACCTCCTTTTGTTTGGATGTTAGATCTTTATTAATGCAGCCTGGAGTCCATGAGCTTCCTTTACAAACATAGATTATTAATGTAACCAGAGCTTTTCCCTTTCTAACCACCCCAAGTCTTTCCTCATATGATGTTCTGCTGTGCTGTGCTCCTCCTTTCCTGGCACTGAGCATGGTTTGGTACCCTGAGGTCTAGATATTTCATTTCCTTACATTTGGTCCTTTGTTCCAGCCTGTCAGGATGCTGAATGTCTCCTGCCACAGTGTCTCCACCCTTACCCCCAGATTTGGGCACACACACGTGAAAACCAGGGCTTCTCGATCTTTATTTGAGACACCAGTGAGAGCAATTGGACAGGAGGACAGAGCCCTACAGGCCATCCCTTCATGTCCTGGTTAGCATCCGTCCGGTTGTCTCTGTTGAGGACTGAGCCTGTGGTCCCAAGGGGCAAAGATGGCCAGTCAGGGAGGTTATCCAAAGTGTCCAGGACTAGGATGAGGCAGAGAGAGAGTAGAAGCCAGGTCCTTAGAGAACACCGAAGGCCAGGTCAGGGAAACTGCAGATCGCAACCAAATGCACAGGGCAAGGCTGGCGATGAACGGAGAAAAACAAGGGGCTGGGACACACAGGGACCCCAAAATAAAGCGGAAAGCAAGAACAGAGATGGGAATAGACTGAGGCTCCCTGAACTGCTTCCAGGTCCCCAAATGTGTCAGATGCCTTCCCTCTGCCCCAATTATCTTTTCTTCCAAGGCATCCTGGTGAATTCCTTTCCTTCCTTGGAGACACTGTTTCCGCGATGCGTTCCCCATCTTTCCCAGGTAGACATGAAGAGAATGGGAAGGGAGGGAAAGTTGTTCCTCTCCCTCAGGACGAGAGCATCCGTCCAACTATGGAGAAGCCTGGAATCGTTCGGGAGGTGGAAGGCGCAGTCAGACACCTGGCAGGTTGGAGCCCAAGAAGAGCACACATTGTGAGTGCACCGCTCGGGCTTCTGACCATGAGCCACGGAGGGCCAGAACCTTCTCATGTTCACCTTCAGAGCCAGTGCCAAGGCCAAGGTTGACAGTTGGCGCTTCGTGGGTGGACTTTTGAGTGATCCGCTGACCAGCCTGAAAAGAACACCCCTCTGCTAGGTGAGCAGCTCTGCGGGGCGGGGCATCTGAACCCAGATGTAGCTCAGCAGTGAAAACGCTGGGTGGAGTGGCTAAGGTGACTTTAAACAGGGACGTTTGGAAAGATCCATCTAATAGTTGAAAACTATTCAGTAAACATAAAACTAAACTAAAATTTTTTTAAAAGATTTTATTTATGGGGCACCTGGGTGGCTCAGTGGGTTAAAGCCTCTGCCTTCGGCTCAGGTCATGATCCTGGGGTCCTGGGCTCGAGCCCCGCATCGGGCTCTCTGCTCAGTGGGAAGTCTGCTCCCACTGCCCCCCTCACCTGCCTCTCTGCCTACTTGTGATACAATTCATCCCTCGAAAGTGTACCATTCAATGGCTTTTAGTATACTCGCAAAGCTTTGTAATCACACCATGATCAATTTTATTTTTCACTTTTTAAAAAGATTTTACTTATTTATTTGAGAGAGAGAGAGAGAGAGCATGAGAGGGGAGAAGGTCAGAGGGAGAAGCGGACTCCCCATGGAGCTGGGAGCTTGATGTGGGACTCAATCCCGGGACTCTGGGATCATGACCTGAGCCAAAGGCAGTCACTTAACCCACTGAGCCACCCAGGCGCCCCCACCACGATCAATTTTAGAACCCTTTCATCACCCCAAAAGGAACCTCGTACCTGTTAGCAGTCACTCCTGATTCCTCCCTGCCCTCAACCTCTGATAACTACTAAGCTAATGTCTGTCTCTGCGGACATGCTTATTCTAGACATATCTTACAAATGGAATCGTGTAACAGGTGGCCTTGAGTGTCTGGCTTCTTTCACTTACCATCATTTTCTCAAGGTGCCTCCATATCATAGCATGTATCCGTGGGCTGCTCTTTTTTATGGTTGGACAAGACTCTTATGTCCTAAAATTCTGCATGAATATACCACATTGGTTTATTCATTCATGCACAGATGGCTTGTTTCTACCTTTCGGCCATTACAAATAATGCTACAATGAACACCTGGTACACATTTTTGCGTGGATAGACGCTTTCCCTTCTCTCGGGTGGATAAACACAATTTTAAATGGCAGCATTGGTATCTTTGCTGGGCTGTGAACACACACACACTGGAGACAATTTTTGGATTCTTTTTGCCATTACAACTAATGGTGCGATGAATAATTCAGGAGGCAAAGCCTTGCCGGTTGTTGGCATTGTTTTTTCAGTGGGGAAATCGATGTGGATGTGTTCAGAGCAGAGTTTCCAGGACAGAGATTGAATTTTGAATCCGGACTATGCAATAACTTACGTGTATGTTTCACTTTACGTTTTTCGAAACACTTAAGGGTTAACCTCTTTCTGTGAAAGATACACGAAGGGGTTCCTGGGTAGCTCAGTTTGTTAAGTGTCTGACTCAGCATGGAGTTTGCTTCAGATCCTCTCTCTCCCTCTCCCTGGGCCCCTCCCCCCTGCTCATGCTCTCTCTCCCTCTCCCCCCCCCACCTCAAATAAATAAATAAATAAAATGTTAAAAAAAATATAAAGATCCATGAAAACCACGGGGATATTTAACCTGAAGAAGAGGACACTTCGGGGGTCATAACTGTCACCTGTTAATACCGTGAACGGCCACCCTCTGAAAGGGAAGAGGCCAGTTTGATATGGTTCCAAAGAACGGGTTCTGCCCTCTGTTGGCCAAGCCTGTTGCAACTGGACGTTTTCCTCCCAGCCTTTCCAAACAGAGAGGGCAGCCTTTGCACATCTTGGTGCTTCTGCTTGTGACTCAGAGGGAGACTCAGGACTTTGGATGACATAAAGATAGGTTCTCTCTGCAAAGAAGAATTCTGAAATCTTTAGCAAGAGATTGATCTAAACTTGGGCTGGTCGGCTGAGTTGAGGTTTACCACTGAGCCGACCTCTAGCAAGAAGGGAATATTTTGGTCCCGGGAGCCATCAAGGGATGGAGGTAGGGGCATGTGTGTGTGTGTGTGTGTGTGTGTGTGTGTGTTGAGAAATTCAGCTGCAGCTGGAAAGGGGAGCAGAGGAAGTTGGATGAAAATGTGCAGAAGAAGTTGTGGTCAGGGAGCAGTCAGAACAGAAAACTTGTTTCTCTGGAAGGCCTGGAACACACTGACCCAGATGTCACTTGGCAACGTCTCAGAAAGTGACTGTCAAGGTAGGCATGAGCTCATTGTCACTGATGACCTATCAATCACTGAGAAATACAAACCTCTTATCAGCACCGGAGCCCCGTTGCTGATGTAATGCCAAAGAAGATGTCTTTTAATTTAATTATGTATTTTCTTTTCTTTAAGATTATATTGATTTATTTGACAGAGAGAGAGAGATCACAAGCAGGCAGAGAGGTAGGCAGAGAGAGAGGGGGAAGCAGGCTCCCCGCTGAGCAGAGAGCCCGATGCGGGGCTCGATCCCAGGACCCTGAGATCATGACCTGAGCTGAGGCAGACGCTTAGCCCACTGAGCCACCCAGGCGCCCCTAATTATCATATATTTCCATAAGCACCTCTAAAATCCCCCTGGGCATACCTTGCAAAAATTCCCTACCTGGGATCGGGAGAAAGTCCTTGATTTCCAGACCCTCCCCTCCCCAACATTGACCAACACAGAATAGTAGAACAGGAAAGATTAACCATAATAAACTTTCTCGGGTAGGGGGAAGATGGAAAGCTGCCCACCTGGGATGGGGGAAGTGACTTGGTTCTGTCCCTGGAAGTCACTCTGTATGGCTTGTGGGTCCACTGCCTAGGGGGCACCATCTACACCATCAAACCCAGTGGCCATATCTGAAACAGACCTGGGGCCACATGACCTCATGAAGGCTGAGCGTCCTTCCTGTAAAATGTTGGGAGACCCAGAGGTTATTTCAAGTATTGAAACAGTCACTGTTTCTCTTAGTTTAGATTAATCGTTCTTTCCATGCTACAGCTTCCTTAAAAATATAGTTGGCTTTGTGACTTTTTTTTCAAGAGCACCCAACAGACCCTCATGCTACCCCAAATTCTGTTTTCCCACGGCCTTACCCAAAGTCAAAACCTTATTAGCTAAATGATCTTCCCACCAAGCCATCTCAGAGGATAATTTTAACAAAGGTTTTGCCACTGCACCACGTGGACTGTGACTTTCTCAACCTTGAACGACAGCCCTCTTGGACCTGTACCTCTCTTTTTAAACTTTTGTACTTACTTCCAGGTACCAGAATTTCTGTATAGGTCCGTGTTCACTATGATAGTACAACAACCACCCACCCTCCCCAAAATCTCAGCAGCCTACAAAAAAAAAAAAAAAAAAAAGGAAGGTTTTTTTTTGTTTTTTTTTTTTTGCTCATTTTACCTGTTCCTTTAGGACTCCCCTGACTTGCGCGGGGGGGGTGGGGGTGGAGTCTGTTGCCAGGGCAACCTGGTGTCGCTTGCCCCCAGGTTCGCGTTTTTTTTTCCAGATTGCCCCCGCATGCCCCCCTTTCCTCACTCTAGTTGCCAAAAGAATGCACACTAGGCCCTCGTTCTGCTTCCTTTCCTCTCCTTATTTTGCTTTTTTCCTCCAAGGTCTGGATCTCTCTCTGCGAGATCAGGTGGATCTCGATCATTCCCCGCCCCCCACCCCCCCAGCTTACTCACGGCCTTGATTCCTCCCGCAGGCCTTGATGCCTCAGCCATCCCCGCGTGATGGACGGTCTCTCCGACTTCCCCCTGGAGATCGATCCGTGCTTCCCAAGCCAGGAGTTCCTACTCCAGCCGTGAGCGGCGGCCGGTGGATTTGGAGCCCAACCTGGTTTCGGATGGTTGATCTGGCACCGGAGGGGCGGGAGGAGACGGGGAGGGGTCGGTCTTGACAGCTACCAGGCACCGATGGCTTGTTTTGCCAGGTGTCTGACCTACCTTGCTTCTCCTGTTTTCAGGGAAGCTTTATTGTGCCCATTTCACAGCTGGAAAGGATTAAGCCAGGTCCCCAGACGGCGAAGCAAAACCAGGATTCACTGCCACATGGATTTGGCTCCAGTGTCCTCGTGCTTCCTACTCCCTTCCAGGAAAAAGCCAGAGGCAGGGTGTGACCTGGGAAGCCTCTAGCGGTAACAGAGGCCAAGGTTAGGGCAACGCAGCGAGAACTGCCGGGGCAGGGATGCTGGGAAGGGGCAGATCGGAGTCCTGGGGAATGCAGGGTCTGGGTGGGCCGGCGCTCCTGGGGACGGACGCACAGCGATAAGAACTAATTGCAGTAAATTAATTTTATGGAGTATTTTATGAAACTTCCACAAATAGGAACTCGTTTTTTCCTCTTCACAGATTTGGAAAGTCGGTCTCAGCATCCCCTTGAATTCAGGTGCTCTGATTCAAAAGCTGATGCATCCCCACCCCTCCCCCGCCCCCCCACGGCCCCATCACACACTCTAGGGAACAAATTCCACCTGGGACGTGTCTGCCCTCTATGTGCTCCAGGGCCTTGGTGAGAAGGTCACATCTGCAAACCTCAGTGACCCAGCGAAAGGTTATTGCTTGCACGGGTTTACACACCAGCGTAGAAATTCTGGGAAGGAGGTACCGGAAATTGAGTCAGAATGGACCGAAAAGAGATGGTGGATGGTTGGTCAGGTCAGACTGAGGGTTTCTCTGGAAGCCTCGGGGCACACTGACCTGGCTTGACAGTACCTCGGGGAGTGTCTCTCTGGGTCACTGCGCTCTCTCTAGAGCTGGAAGCTTGTCGGTCCTTGGGAAATGGCAATCTCTTGCCAGTATTGGACTATGGGAATGAGAGAACAATTGTCCCAGAGGTGTTAATGCTTGTCGCCAAAACTTTCGATAAATAATTTCGATTTAACCATGTAGTTTAAATGTTTTTTTTTGTTTTGTTTTGTTTTGACTTTGGTTTTTTGTTTTTTTAAAGGATTTTATTTATTTATTTATTTATTTGACAGAGAGAGAGAGAGATCACAAGTAGACAGAGAGGCAGGCAGAGAGAGAGCGGGAAGCAGGCTCCCCACTCAGAGAGCCCAATGCAGGGCTCGATCCCAGGACCCTGAGAGCATGACCTGAGCCGAAGGCAGCGGCTTAATCCACTGAGCCACCCAGGAGCCCACCCCCCCTTTTTTTAAAGATTTTTTTATTTGGCTTTGGTTTGGTTTTGTTAAGTAGCCCAGTCTGGGGCTTGAATTCCCAACTCTTGAGATCAAGTCCTGAGCTGAGATCAAGAACCGGATGCTTAACCGGACTGAGCCACCCAGGAACCCCTAATTATTATTTACTTTATTTATATTTAAATATTTTATTTATTTGAGAGAGAGCATGAGAGCACGAGTGGGGGGAGGGGCAGAGGGAGAGAAAGAAGCAGACTCCCCACCGAGCAGGGAGCCCTACGGTGGGGATGGCCGGGCTCGATCCCAGCACTCTGGGATCATAACCTGAGCAGAAGGCAGCTGCTTAGCAGACTCTCCCTCTCGCCCCACACCACCATCATTTTCTTTAATACGTGACTATTAACCATAGGGCAACATACCAGACTCTCTGAGGAGGTACAAATTTGATTCAAATATAGGCTCTACTGTCAAGAAACCTTAAATTTTGTCATACTTGAAATTTATTTTAAAATCTACATACAAGAAAATTCATTCTTCTTGGCATACAGGTCTATCAGGTTTTTCTTTTTCTTTTTTTTTTTTTTCTGGTTGTTTCATACTCTCTTGGTTTTTTTAATTAATTATTTTTATTAACATATAATGTATTATTTGCCCCAGGGGTGCAAGTCTGTGAATCGTCAGGTTTATACACTTCACAGCACTCACCATAGCACATACCCTCCCCAATGTCCATAACTCAAATACCCTCTCCATATGTCCCCGCCACCCAGAACCCTCAGTTTGTTTTGTGAGATTAAGAGTCTCTTATGGTTTGTCTCCCTCCCAATCCCATCTTGTTTCATTTTTTCCTTCCCTAGCCCCCACGAGCCCCAACACTGCCTCTCAAATTCCTCATATCAGAGAGATCATAATTGTCTTTCTCTGATTGACTTATTTTGCTCAGCATAATACCCTCTAGTTCCATCCATGTCTTTGCAAATGGCAACATTTCATTTCTTTTAATGGCTGCTATATATATATATATATGCCACGTCTTCTTTATCCATTCATCTGTTGATGGACATCTAGGTTCTTTCCATAGTTTGGCTATTGTAGACATTGCTGCTATAAATATTCAGGTGCACGTGCCCCTTCAGATCACTACATTTATATCTTTAGGGTAAATACCCAGTAGTGAGATTGCTGGGTCATAGGGTAGATCTATTATCAACTTTTTGAGGGACCTCCATGCTGTTTTCCAGAGTGGCTGCACCACCTTGCCTTCCCACCAACAGTGTAGGAGGGTTCCCCTTTCTCCGCATCCTTGCCAACATCTGTCATTTCCTGACTTGTTAATTTTAGCCATTCTGACTGGGGTGAGGTGGTATCTCATTGTGGTTTTGATGTGTATTTTTCTGATGCCGAGTGATGTGGAGCACTTTTTCATGTGTCTGCTGGTCATCTGGATGTCTTCTTTGCAGAAATGTCTGTTCATGTCTTCTGCCCATTTCTTGATTGGATTATATGTTCTTTGGGTGCTGAGTTTGATAAGTTCTTTATAGATTTTGGATACTAGCCCTTTATCTGATACGTCGTTTGCAAATATCTTCTCTCATTCTGTCAGTTGTCTTTTGGTTTTGTTGACTGTCTCCTTTGCTGTGCAAAAACTTTTGATCTTGATGAAGTCCCAGTAGTTCGTTTGTGCCCTTGCTTCCCTTGCCTTTGGTGATGTTTCTAGGAAGAAGTTGCTGCGGCTGAGGTAGAAGAGGTTGCTGCCTGTGTTCTCCTCAAGGATTTTGGTGGATTCCTGTCTCACATCGAGGTCTTTCATCCATTTTGAGTCTATTTTTGTGTATGGTGTAAGGAAATGGTCCAGTTTCATTCTTCTGCATGTGGCTGTCCAATTTTCCCAACACCAGTTGTTGTAGAGACTGTCTTTTTTTCCATTGGACATTCTTTCCTGCGTTGTCGAAGATTAGTTGAGCATAGAGTTGAGGGTCCATTTTTGGGCTCTCTATTCTGTTCTATTGATCTATGTGTCTGTTTTTGTGCCAGTACTACACAGTCTTGATGATTACAGCTTTGTAATACAGCTTGAAGTCTAGAATTGTGATGCCACCAACTTTGGCTTTCTTTTTCAACATTCCTCTGGCTATTCAGGGTCTTTTCTGCTTCCATATAAATTTTAGGATTATTTGTTCCATTTCTTTGGAAAAAAATTGATGGTATTTTGATAAGGATTGCATTGAATGTGTAGATTGCTTTAGGTAGCATAGACATTTTCACAATATTTGTTCTTCCAGTCCATGAGCATAGAACATTTTTCCATTTCTTTGTGTCTTCCTCAATTTCTTTCATGAGTACTTTATAGTTTTCTGAGTACAGATTCTTTGCCTCTTTGGTTAGGTTTATTCCTAGGTATCTTATGGTTTTGGGTGCAACTGTAAATGGGATCAACTCCTTAATTTCTCTTTCTTCTTGCTGTTGGTATAGAGAAATGTAACTGATTTCTGTGCGTTGATTTTATATCCTGACACTTTACTGAATTCCTGTATGAGTTCTAGCAGTTTTGGAGTGGAGTCTTTTGGGTTTTCCACATAAAGTGTCACATCATCTGCAAAGAGTCAGAGTTTTACTTCTTTGCCGATTCAGGTGCCTTTTATTTCTTTTTGTTGTCTGATTGCTGAGGCTAGGACTTCTAGTACTATGTTGAACAGCAGTGGTGATAGTGGACAGCTCTGCCGTGTTCCTGACATTAGGGGAAAAGTTCTCAGTTTTTCCCCATTGAGAATGATATTCGCTGTGGGTTTTTCATAGATGGCTTTAATGATATAGATGTATGTACCCTCTATGCCTACACTTTGAAGAGTTTTGATCAAGAAAGGATGCTGTGCTTTTTCAAATGCTTTTTCAGCATCTATGGAGAGTATCATATGGTTCTTGTTCTTTCTTTTATTAATATATTGTATCACATTGATTGATTTGCGGATATTGAACCAATCTTGCAGCCCAGGAATAAATCCCACTTGGTTGTTGTGAATAATCCTTTTAATGTATTGTTGGATCCTCTTGGCTAGTATTTTGATGAGAATTTTCACATCTGTGGTCACCAAGGATACTGGTCTGTAATTCCCCTTTTTGATGGGGTCTTTGTATGGTTTTGGGATTAAGGTAATGCTGGCCTCATAAATTGAGTTTGGAAGTTTTCCTTCCGTTTCTATTTTTTGGAACAGTTTCAGGAGAATAGGTATTAATCCTTCTTTAAATGTTTGGTAGAATTCCCCTGGAAAGCCGTCTGGCCCTGGGCTTTTGTTTGTTGGGAGATTTTTTTTTTTTTTAAAGATTTTATCTATTTATTTGACAGACAGAGATCACAAGTAGGCAGAGAGGTAGGCAGAGAGAGAGGAGGAAGCAGACTCCCCGCTGAGCAGAGAGCCTGTTGTGGGACTCGATCCCAAGACTCTGGGATCATGACCTGAGCCGAAGGCAGAGGCTTAACCACTGAGCCACCCAGGTGCCCCGTTGGGAGATTTTTGATCACTGCTTCAATCTCCTTACTGGTTATGGGTCTGTTCAGGTTTTATATTTCTTCCTGGTTCAGTTTTGGTAGTTTATACATCTCTAGGAATGCATCCATTTCTTCCAGATTGTCAAATTTGCAGATGTATAGTTGCTCATAATATGTTCTTATAATTGTATTTCTTTGGTGTTGATTGTGATCTCTCCTCTTTCATTCATGATTTTATTAATTTGAGTCCTTTCTTTTTTCTTTTTGATAAGTCTGGCCAGGGGTTTATCAATCTTATTAATGCTTTCAAAGAAACAGTTCCCAGTTTCATTGGTTTGTTCTACTGTCCTTTTTGTTTCAATTTCATTGATTTCACTCTGATCTTTATTATTTCTCTTCTCCTGCTGGGTTTAGGCTTTCTTTGCTGTTCTTTCTCCAGCTCCTTTAGGTGTAGGGTTAGGTTGTGTTCTTGAGACCTTTCTTGTTTCTTGAGAAAAGTTTGTATTGCTATATACTTTCCTCTCAGGACTGCCTTGCTGTGTCTCACAGATTTTGAACAGTTGTGTTTTCATTTTCATTTGTTTCCATGAATTTTTTCAATTCTTCTTTAATTTCCTGGTTGACCCATTCATTCTTTAGTAGGATGCTCTTTAGCCTCCATGTATTTGAGTTCTTTCCAACTTTCCTCTTGTGATTGAGTTCTAGCTTCAGAGCATTGTGGTCTGAAAATATGCAGGGAATGATCCCAATCTTTTGGTACCGGTTGAGACCTGATTTGTGACCCAGGATTTGATCTATTCTGGAGAATGTTCCATGTGCACTAGAGAAGAATGTGTATTCTGTTGCTTTGGGATGAAATGTTCTGAATATATCTGTGATGTCCATCTGATCCAGTGTGTCATTTAAGGCCATTATTTCCTTGTTGATCTTTTGCTTGGATGATCTGTCCATTTCAGTGAGGGGGGTGTTAAAGTCCCCTACTATTATTGTATTATTGTCAATGTGTTTCTTTGATTTTGTTATTAATTGGTTTATATAGTTGGCTGCTCCCGTGTTAGGGGCATAGATATTTAAAGTTGTTAGATCTTCTTGTTGGACAGACCCTTTGAGTATATGGTGTGTCTTTCCTCATCTCTCATTATAGTCTTGGCCTAAAATCTAATTGATCTAATATAAAGATTGTCACCCCAGCTTTCTTCTGGTGTCCATTAGCCTGGTGGATTCTTTTCCACCCCCTCACTTTAAATCTAGAGTTGTCTTTGGGTCTAAAATGAGTTTCTTATAGATAGCATGTTGATGGGTTTTGGTTTTTTATCCATTCTGATACCTGTGTCTTTTGATTGGGGCATTTAGCCCATTTACATTCAGGTTAACTATTGAAAGATATGAATTTAGTGCCATTGTATTGCCTGTAAGGTGACTGTTATTGTATATTGTCTCTGTTCCTTTCTTGTCTACTACTTTTAGGCTCTCTCTTTGCTTAGAGGACCCTGTTCAATATTTCCTGTAGGGCTGGTTTGGTGTTTGCAAATTCTTTTAGTTTTTGTTTGTCCTGGAAGCTTTTTATCTCTCCTATTTTCAATGACAGCCTGGCTGGATATAGTATTCTTGGCTGCATATTTTTCTCATTTAGTGCTCTGAATATATCTTGCCAGTCCTTTCTGGCCTGCTGGCTCTCTGGATAAGTCTGCTGCCAATCTAATATTTCTACATTTGTATGTTACAGAATTCTTGTCCTAAGGATTTTCTTTTTGTCACTAAGACTTGTAAGTTTTACTCTTAGGTGAGGGGGTGTGGACCTATTTTAATTGATTTTGAGGGGGATTCTCTGTGCCTCCTGAATTTGATGCTTGTTCCCTTTGCCATATTAGGAAAATTCTCTACTATAATTCACTCCAATATAACTTCTGCTCCCCCCCCCTTCTTCTTCTGGAATCCCAATTATTCTAATATTGTTTCATCTTATGGTATCACTTATCTATCAAATTCTCCCCTCATGGGCCAGTAGTTGTTTGTCTCTCTTTTTCTCACCTTCTTTACTCTCCATCATTTGGTCTTCTATATCACTAATTCTTTCTTCTGCCTCATTTATCCTAGCAGTAAGAGCCTCCATTTTTTATTGCACCTCATTAATAGCTTTTTTAATTTCAACTTGGTTAGATTTTAATTCTTTTATTTCTCCAGAAAGGGATTTTATTTCTCCAGAAAGGATTTCTCTAATATCTTCCATGCCTTTTTTGAGAGCAGCTAACACCTTGAGAATTGTCTTTCTGAACTCTAGTTCTGACATATTATCCATGTCCATATTGATTAGGTCTCTAGCCATCGGTACTGCCTCTTGTTCTAATTTTTGTGGTGAGTTTTTCCACCCTGTCATTTTATCCAGATAAGAATATATGAATGAGAGAATAAAATACTAAAATGGTGGCAAAGACCCCAGAAAAATGTACACTAACCAAATCAGAAGATACTGAAAACTGTGGGGAGAAGAAAGGGGGAAAAAAGGAATTAAAAAAAAATATATATATATATATGTATTAGACTGGTGACAAGAACAGAACCACCTACTTGATTTTGGGTGTAGGGAGGAGTCAAGATGGCGGAGAAGCAGCAGCTGAGACGACATCGGGTAGCAGGAGATCAGCTAGATAGCTTATCTAACCATTGTGAACACCTACAAATCCAACGGGAAATCGAAGAGAAGAAGAGCAACAATCCCAGAAACAGAAAATCGATCACTTTCTGAAAGGTAGGACCTGCGGAGAAGTGAATCCAAAGCGACGGGAAGATAGACCCCGGGGGGAGGGGCCGGCACCCGGCAAGCGGCGGAGCAACGGAGCACAAAATCGGGACTTTTAAAAGTCGGCTCCACTGGGAGACATCGCTCCAGAGGCTAAACCGGGGGGAAACCCAGGCGGGGTCAGCATAACCCCAGGTCCCGCGGGGTCACAGAAGGACTGGGGGTGTCTGAGTGCCGCAGAGCTCGCAGGTATTAGAGCGGGGAAGCCGGCTACAGCGACAGAGCCGAGGAGCGAGCTCTCAGCCCGGGGTTACCTTGTGCCGGTCGCAGGCTGGGTGGGCTCGGAGCGCGGCCGGAGGCCACGGAGATGGAAGCGACACGCGCTTTTCTCCAGCTCCAGCAATTGACTGCTTTCCTCAAGGCGCGACCGCAGGCCAGGGAGGCGGGGCGGTTGGGCGCTTTGCTCTGAGAGCGCACTGAGGAGCGGAACCCCAAGCTCTCGGCTCCTCCGGGCCGGAGACTGGGCGGCCGCCATCTTCATTCCCGTCCTCCGGACTCTACGGAAAGCGCTCAGGGAACAAAAGCTCCCGAAAGCGAACCCAAGCGGATTACTTAGCCCGGCCCCTGGCAAGGGCGGTGCAATTCTGACTGCAGCAAAGACACTTGAGAATCACTACAACAGGCCCCTCCCCCAGAAGATCAACAAGAAACCCAGCCAAGACCAACTTCACTCACCAAGAACAGCGGAATTCCACGGCAGGAGAAAGCAAATCTTATCTGGACAAAATGACAAGGCGGAAAAACTCACCTCAAAAAAAAGAACAAGAGGCCGTACCGAAGGCTGGAGACCTAATCAATACGGACATTGGTAACATGACAGATCTAGAGTTCAGAATGATTTTGGGTGTATTTTGGTCTCTTAGAAGAAACTACCTCCCAAGATTTTAAAGAAAGAAAAAAAAAATATATATATATATATACACATACGCACACACACACGTGTGTGTGTGTGTACAAAAATAAGGGTAAATACGATGAAGGGATGGAATATGACTGTAAAGATGAAAATTTTTTTAAAAATCTAAAAAATGAATTGATAAGATAAGTTGGTTGGAAAAAGAAAAAAAAAAAAAAAAGAGGAGAAGGGCACCTGGGTGGCTCAGTGGGTTAAGCCTCTGCCTTTGACTCAGGTCATGATCTCAGGGTCCTGGGATGGAGTCCCGCATCGGGCTCCCTGCTCAGTAGGGAGCTTGCTTCTCTCTCTCTCTCTGTCTGCCTTTCTGCCTACTTGTGATCTCTCTCCGTGTCAAATAAATAAATAAAATCTTAAAAAAAAAAAAGAAAAAGAGGAGAGAATGCGCTCAGACTGGAGACTAGAACAAAGCCATGTGCTAGATTTAGGGTATATATTTTTTAAAATATTTTATTTATTTATTTGACAGACAGCCATCACAAGTAGGCAGAGAAGCAGGCAGAAAGAGAGGGGTCGGGGGAAGCAGGCTCCCTGCTGAGCAGAGAGCCCAATGCCGGGCTTGATCCCAGGACCCTGGGATCATGAGCTGAGCTGAAGGCAGAGGCTTTAACCCACTAAACCACCCAGTCACCCAATTTAGGGTATATTTTGATCTATTAGAAGAAATTGAATCCCAAAATTTTTTAGGAAAATAAAAATCCCTATACGCATAAAAAAATAAGGTTAAATACAATGAAGGGATAAAATATGCCTATAACAATGAAGGCTTAAAAAGGTTTTTTTAGAAAGGTATTGTTAAGATGAACTAGTTAAAAAAGGTTAAAAGAGGGAAGAGGCCAAGATTAAAAAAATAGAATAAGAAAAAAAAATATTTTATGTATTATTTATTTATTTGCAAGAATCATGGGGAAAAAGCCATGAATTCTATGTGTCGCTTTCCCCTCCTCTGGCCTTCCGCAGTTCTCCTTGATCCGTGACCTTGGTCTTGGCTGGATGTTCCGCTGATCTTTTGGTGAGGGGCCTGTTGCCTTGATTCTTAAATGTCTTTGGGACACGGAATTGCACCTCCCTTGCCAGGGGCCGGGCTAAGTCATCTGCTCGGGTTCGCGCTTGAAGCTTTTGTTCCCTGAGCGCTTTCCGTAGAGTCCGTAGGACGGGAATGAAGATGGCGGCCTCCTAGGCCCTGGCCCGGAGGAGTGGAGAGCTCGGGTTCCACTCTTCAGTGCGCCCCCGGGAGAAAAGCCGTCTGTCCCTCCCAGCTCCCTGGTCTCTGGCCACGGTCTAAGCTGCCCAGCCTGTGACCGAGCGTCTCTGTCTCTGGCGTGGCCCCTCTGGAGTCTGCAAACCCGCAGCTGCCCCGCCCCCCTGCCCCGCACTCCGGCGCCACTCCTCCCAGAGAAGGACGGTGAGTCTCCCCGGATCCGCCATGTGTGGGGTCCCTGCGTGGAGAGCAGTGGCCCAACTGTGCCTTGGATCACGGGTTAAGGCGACCCCGAGCTGAGAGCCCCTCCTTGGCTCCATCTCTGCGGACGGCGTCCCCGCTCCGATCCCTGCGCGCTCTGCCGCCCTCGGACACTCCCGGTCCTTCTGGGACCCCGAGGGACCTGAGACCACGCTGTCCCCGCGAGGTCCCCACCCCTGCTCCGCCTCTGCAGCAACGTCCCCCCGTGGAGCCGACCGGCGCCTCCCCCCCGCGGTCTGTCTTCCCGTGGCTTCGGATTCGCTTCTCTGCTGGACCCGCCTTCCAGAAAGTGGTTGATTTTCTATTCCTAGAATTGCTGCTCTTCTTCTCTTCGATCTCCTGTTGGGTTTGTAGGTGTTCGGGATGGTTTGATAACTGTCTAGCTGAACTCCTGCTATGGGATGTCATCTCGGTCTGTTAAATCTCCCGCCATCTTGCCTCTAATATCATGTGTTTCATTTATTCTTAAATTTGTATTTCTCTGCACACATTTTTTTTGTGTGTGGAGATTTGACTCCCCTACCATAAAATCCACCATTATTAAGTGTACAGATTCTGTAGATTTTAGTATATTCAAAAAGTTGTGCGCTCTCTAAAAAGGGCCAGGGGTGCCTGGGTGGCTCAGTCAGTAAAGCCTCCGACTCTTGATTTCAGCTCAGGCCATGATCTCAGGGCTGTGAGGTGGTGCTGGGCATGGAGTCTGCTTAAGATCCTCTCTCTCCCCCTCCCTCTTCCCCTCCCGCCATGTGCCTGCACGCATACGTGTTCTCTCCTTCTCAAAAAAAAAAAAAAAAAAAGCTAGGCAACCATCACCATTAGTCCTAGGACATTTTTATCACTCCCCCAAAAGACACCATACCCATTAGTGCTCACTCCCCGTTTCCCTTTCCCCCTCCCCCACACCGTGGTGACCACTAGTGTGTTTTCTGTCTCTGTGGATTTGCCTGCACTGGACATTTCGCAATCTGTGCTCCTTTCAGACTTGTCTCCTCCAGTTAACGTTTTCAAGATTCATCTGTGTTTCAGCATCAGCCCTTCATTCCTTTTTATGGCCAAATACGTCTCTGTATGTATATATCACGTGTTACCTGGCCACGCATCCACTGACGGACAGTCGGGCTGTTTCTACTTGGAGGCTGATTATGATTAATGCTGATATGCACATTCCTGTCTACACTTTTGTTTGAACACCTGCCTTCAATTCCCTTGGGTATGTGCATAGGATTCAAATTGGGAGCCATTTGGTAATTCTGTTTGGAAAAACTGCCATTGTGTTACGGTAACGGCACCCTTTTACATTCGCCCCATCCCTCCCTCCCATGCTTCCTTCCTCCCTCTCTCTCTTTCCTTCTTTCTTTCAGTACAGAAATCCTACTGAGTCTGAAGAGGTCTCTCAATTTGGTTGTGATTTGCATTTCCCAAGTGATGAATGAGGTCGAGCGTGTATTTATTGGTGTTTGTCTGCCTCCTCTGGAGAAATGTTCATTCACATCCCTTGCCCCATTTTTTAACTGGGTTGCCATTTTGTGGTTGAGTTATGAGAGTTCTTCACATGGTCTGGATACCAGACCCTTATCAAATATGTGATTTAGGGGCGCCTGGGTGGCTCAGTGGGTTAAGGCCTCTGCCTTCGGCTCAGGTCATGATCTCAGGGTCCTGGGATCATGACCTAAGCCAAAGGCAGAGGCCTTAACCCACTGAGCCACCAAGGCACCCCAGAGTTTGAAGGTTTTGATCCATTTTGAATTAATTTTGGTTTCTGGTTTTTTGGTACAAGATAAGGATCCGACTTCACTCTTTTGCACGTGGATGTCCAGCTTTCCCAACACCCTCTGTTGAAAAGACTCTCTTCCAGCCATGGAAAGACACCCGTGGGTCTTGTTGAATATTCGTTGGCCGTGTATATGAGGGTTGATTTCTGGGCTCTCTGTTCTATCCCGTTGGTCCATATGCCTGTCCTGAGGCCAGTACCACACCATTTTGATTCTACAACTTTGTACAGACTCATTCTCCATCCATCCTGCTCCCCTGCCCCCAATGCCTTCCCTGCCCTTTCAGGCTCTCCCGATCCTTCCTCTCCTTCCAGATGATTTCTACAGTCCCCTAAAGTTGTTCTCCCCTCCCCTGTTTCCAGATTTGCAAGGGGCACTTTGAAGGAGTTCCGCCGTGATTTCTCTCTTTTTCTTACCCTGCACACCCACTCCATCAGCCATCTCATAGGCTCTCCATCCCTGATTTATTCTTATTTTATTTTATTTTATTTTTCTCTTTTTCAAAAAAGATTTTGTTTAATTGCGTGAGAGAGAGCTGAAGCAGGGGGAGCAGCAGCAGGAGAGGGACAGGACCCTGGGATCAGGATGTGAGCCAAAGGCAGCTGCTTAACCAACTGAGCCACCCAGGGGTCCCCTCCATCTCCGCAGCTATGATGTGTGTCTGGCCCTCATCATCTCTATCTGGGACCCTGTACTATGACGGGACCACCTCTTTTTACTCTTGCTCCTTCCACACAGCAGCCGGAGTTATCTCTCTCTCTTTTTTTTTTTAATTTATTTATTTGACAGACAGAAATCACAAGTAAGGAGAGAAGCAGGCAGAGAGAGAGAGGAAGGGAAGCAGGCTCCCCGCTGAGCAGAGAGCCCCATGTGGGGCTCGATCCCAGGACCCTGAGATCATGACCCGAGCCGAAGGCAGAGACTTTAACCCACTGAGCCACCCAGGCGCCCCCCGGAGTTATCTCTTTGCCTCTTTTTGGCCAACAAGTTCTTGAGAAGGTGCTCAGCCATCATGGAAAGGCCAATTAAAACCGAAAAGAACACACATCTGTATTAACAAAGACAGGAAGCAACTGAAATTTTACTTACCGTTGGTGGGAGTATAAAATAGCAAACCACTTTGGAAAACCGGTGACTTCCAGGAAAATTAAATTTGTGCTTTCCCAGAAGCACGCCCTGAGATGGAGGTTAGAATTTATTGCGGAGCACTCTCGGGGTCAGCACCTAGGGAAGGGAGTGGACTGTGGAGGGAAACTAGGGTATAATGCAATCTCACTGGGGGTCCCCACTGACCCTGGGGAGTATGAAACTGCAATGGTCATTTAGCATAAAAAAAAATGAATGTTTATCTCTCCCACATCTTTATATTTATGGTAGTGCACTATATCCACTGTTATTAACTTTGCTTTTCCCACTCAGCAAAATCTTTTAGATATTAATTAGATATATCCAATATTAATTAGATATAGTCAATAATTCTGTTTTGAATTACAGCTTCCTTGTTATTGTTTTTTGTCTGATTTTGTTGTTTTTTTAATGATCGGGTCTTCCTTTGAAGGGACAGACTATACTAATCATTCCTGCAATGACGGACATCGGGCTGTCGTTTTATAATTGCAATCAACACCACAATGACCGACTGTTTGTATAAGACATTTTCCACATAGGCAAGTACGTCTGTAGCTTAAAATCCTAGGGATGGAGTTGCTGGCTCAAAGCTACACGTGTGAGTCATTTTGAAAGACATTGCAAAACTTCCTTCCACAGAAATTGTACCAATTTTCAATCCTCTCAGCAATGTTGACCGCGCTCATTTCCCCATACTTTCTAAAACATGAATGGGTCATGACTCCCCCAGCTTAACCCCTTACACTTTCGGCTGGGCTGTCGCTAGAGCAGTCAACCCACAACATAGCCCAGGAGGGCTCTACTCTCTGGCTCCCGCCTACCTCACTTTCCATGACGCATTGAAGCCAAGTGCGGGGGGGGAGATCCTGAGGATCCCTGTGGAAGCCGGGCTGCCATCAGAAGGCGGGGGGGGGGGCACCTAGCCTTCCATCCTTTGTGGGGGGTGTGAGTTTAGGCACCTGGCTTCCTGCTGGACATCCCCATTCTGGGAGTATGGAACAGGAGAACTGGAGAGAGATGGTGTGGTAAATGAATGCCGCGGGAAGCTGCAGTCATCTTGCCGTGGAGTGTCGCCATGCAGGATTTGGGACCTAAGGGAGCTACTCAGCGGTCGCCCCCCACCCCCAGACCCCCAAGATTAAACTATCCGTCTGGATGTGAGCCGCTCCCAGAGAGGGCCAGCAGAGGGCAGTATTCTGCCCTGGGACGGGGCCTTTCCCCCGCCCTGCACCGAGCTGTCCACCAGGGGGCAGTAAGGACGTGGCTTGGAGGTCCCAGGACCGCTGAATGAAGCTGGAAAGGGGGATCTGGCAGCCCTTGTCGTTCTGCTCTGCTGCCGTCCTCCCACAGCTGCGGGGGCAAGAAGTCCAGCGCCGGCTGGCAAGGGGCCGCGCTGCTCCGTGCGCTGGCGCCGAGAGGCTGGGACCCCTTGGGGACACCCGCCCCAGACCTAATGTCCCACACCCATGGCGCAGTCCCCCACCCCATCCCTAGGCCCCGGGGGGCATTGAAGTCATTCTGTGCCTTCTGCAGACATGCCCTGGGATGGGGGTGGGGGCACAAATCCAGGAGCACCCCAACCCACCAACATGGGTGGTTAGCACTGGTCGCAGAGCTGTCTCAGCTGTGCCAAGCGAGGCATCTGGGGTGCTTGTTTCCAGCTCCTCAACCAACCTTCTCTTCCCCATGCAAAGACATCAGCTGCGTAGAGGAGGGACCACCAAGTACTTCTGAGCACCGACTCCGTCCTGGGCTCTGGAACAGGTGTCTGCCCTCGCAGACCTCACAGTCTCTAAGGGCGAATGTACCTACCGCCGCTGAACTGTACACTTAAAAATGATTAAGAGGGTAAATGGGTGTATTTTTGCCACGATTTTAAAATTGGAAGGAAACCCCACAAATTGATAACCTTAACACTTCTGGGGTTCAAAGTTCGAACTGGATTTTATGGGACTAAAATCAGGGTGTTGGCAGAGCTGCGTTCTTCCTGGAGACTCCGGGGTGGGGGGGTGGGGGGAGGGGATCTGTTTCCTTGCGTTTTCCGGCTTCTAGAGGTTGCCTCATTCCTTGGCCGGCAGCCCTTGCCTTAGTCTTCAAAGCACAAAGCTTCGACTCTGTTTCTGTCCTCATACTGCCTCCTTCCCTCTGTCCCTCCTGCCTCCTTAAAAGGACCCTCATGATTCCATCGGCTCAGGATAATCTCAAGATTCCTAATTTAATCACATTGGCAAAGTCCCTTTTGCTACATAGGGTAACATACACATGGGATTTGGGGATTAGCACATGGACACCTGTGGGGGGCCATTAGTCTGTCTCCCCCAGGGAAAATAAGCTGGTAAAAGCGGGACTGAGGAAGATTCTCAGGGAACAGGACACATGGGATGCACCTAGGCTCTTCTGAGTTGTTTTTTTTTTTCTCTTTAAGATTTATTTATTTATTTGGGGGGAGCACACAGAGAAGGAAAGGGAGAAGCAGACTCCCCACTGAGCAGGGAGCCCGACGCGAGGCTCGATCCCAGGACCCTGGGATCATGACCTGAGCCGAAGGCAGATGCTTAACCGACTGAGCCACCCAGGTGTCCCATGATTTACTTTTTTATTTTTATTATTTATTTTTTATTTATTTATTTTTTAAGCCGACTCTCTGCTGAGCAGGGAGCCCCACGCAGGGCTCGATCCCAGGACCTGGGGATTGTGACCTGAGCTGAAGGTAGCTGCTTAACCAACTGAGCCATGCAGGCACCCCTGATTTATGTTTTTAAAAACCATCCTCAGGGTCGCCTGGCTGGCTCAGCCAGTTAAGCATCTGACTTTGTTTTGGCTCCTGTAGGGATCTAACAGGTCATAAGATCAAGCCCCATGTCAGGCTCCAAGCTCTCCAGGAAGTCTGCCTGAAGATTCTCTCCCTCGGCTCCTTGCCCCCTTCTCCCCTCCCCCGCCCCCTGCACTCGCTCTCGCTCTCTCTCTACAATAAATAAATCTTGAAAACAAAACCAAAAAAAACCAACAACCAAAAAACCTCAAAACACCCATGAGGCCGGGTAGGGAGTATGTGAGAGGCAGAGCCAACAGCATTTGCTCGTGGATTTGATCTGAAAACATCCACACTGGTGTGTGTTTTCTGTCCCAAAGCCTGAAAGTGTGGCACCTGGAGAGCCAGACACTCTCCAGGAGGGCAGAGGATGCTTGGTGGAACCGGAGACAGAGGCGTCCCTGGGCAGCATGTTGGAGGCCTAGAAGTCTCTTAGCAGACCAGGGGCAAAATGGATAGAACAAAAACAATTCACAGTCCCTTGGTGCCCCATCCTCGAGCCTGTCTGCTATTGAAGGCTCTGCTTTGCTCATTCCAGTTTTCTATCCCCGGAGCTTAAGAGGTCTTGTGGTGTTCTGGAGAGATAATTGGGAAAAAAAAAAAAAAGGAGGAGGAGGCAGAGTTAGAGAGATAGACTGTTGGAGGCTCCCTTGACCGTAGGATATGTGAAGTCCCTACAATTCTCATTCTATCAGGAGACCAAATGCAATTATCCTGGACCCCCTGATAAGTGGCAAATGTATCAACCCTCCATATGTGTTTGTGTTTATGGAGACTTAGAACTGGAGTATCCAAAGGGATTTTTTTTTTAAAGATTTTATTTATTTATTTGACAGACAGAGATCACAAGTAGGCAGAGAGGCAGGCAGAGAGAGAGAGAGAGTAGGAAACAGGCTCCCTGCTGAGCAGAGAGCCCGATGTGGGGCTCGATCCCAGGACCCCGGAATCACGACCCGAGCTGAAGGCAGAGGCTTTAACCCACCGAGCCACGCAGGCGCCCCATCCAAAGGGATTTTAAAAGCCATCTACTTCCACCTCCAACGTGATGCTTGAATATCTTCAATATTCTTGCCAAGTCATCATATGGCCTCTGCTTGCACACTACTAGTGATGGGGAGCTCACTACTGAGCAAGGCGGCTTATTCCATAGACGGACAACCCAAACTGTCATAAAGTTCTTCCTTATGTCACATGGTCTCTCTGTCTTTTCCACCTTTCTGTCTCAGTGCTCCCCTCTGGAGTGACACACAATAAATCTACTCCCTCACCTTAGGGACAACTCTTTACATAGTTCACAGGCAGCGGTCAGGACCCCTGAAGCTTTTCCAGAGACGTCTCTCTGTTTCCTTTAATTAATTGTTCCTTATCAGATATGATCTGAAGTCGTCTCTCCTCCTTCCTTCCCAATCTGGGCTCCTTTTGTTAAACAAACTCTAATTCTCTTTCTTTTTATCTTTCTTTTTTCTTCTTGTTTAAGATTGTATTTATTTATTTGTCAGAGAGAGAGAGAACACAAGCAGGGGGAACCACAGGCAGAGGGAGAAGCAAGCTCCCTGCTGAACCAGGAGCCAGAGGCAGGACTCGATCTGGGGACGCTGGGATCACGACTTGAGCTGAAGGCAGATGCTTAACCCACTGAGTCACCCAGGCTCCCTAACTCTAATTTTCTACATCCTTTTTCAGAGTGTGTGTCTAGAAGTAGTCCCAGAACTCCTGGAGCTGCGGGACTGGCACAGAGGAGCGGGGACCACCCCCCCACCTTCCTCTTTCCAGGGCCTGGACCTGGTTCCAGCAACCCAAGTTCCCATTTGCTGATTTTAGCAGCTCCACCACACCCCTGATTCCTATTTTTGCTTCCTGTTCAGTAAACCTTAATTGATTTTTATGCCCACTGCTGCACCATGAGCAGCACGAGTTTAGAAACACCCAGTGTTCATTTAAACATGTCCCGTTGCTTTATATTAACATCTGAAAAATCATAGAGTTATGTTTTAGCACTGCACATAGAGGATGGAAAGAATCTCAGGTTCCCTTCCATTACATTCTAACGCTTCGCCCTCATCTGCCCGCTCCTCTCCAATCCAGCCACCGAAGCCTGCCTCGGCTGTACTCCCGGCCAGTTCCAGGCCCTAGCAGGGGCAGGATCTGAGTTCGAAATCTGCCTTTGCCATTCAACTGAATTACCCAGGGCCCTCCCCAGACCTCAGCTTCCTCATCGGTGGAATGGGGATAAGCGCAGATAAAGCAGGAGCGTGCGCGTGCGTGTGAAAGAGTTCTGTAAACCGCAACACAGTAATCATTCGGCATCTGGAACGGAGCCCGCGAGATCCAAACCCGCGCCCCGCAAGCGGGCGCAGCCCCGGCACCTGCGCGAGGCCCCAGCCCCTTGCACGCCAGAGGGCGCTGCTCCGACTCCCCGTGGCCTGCGCGACTGGATTGGGCGGCTCGGCGCGGGGCGGGGCCTCGGGGAGGCGGGGCTTCCGGCCGCCTCCGCCGCTGTTGCCAGGGGAGACAGCCGCAGGGAGGCGGAAGGAGCCGAGGAGCAGCCGGCGCCAAGAAGGGGCGCGGGAGCGACGGCGGCCATGGCGGCCTCGGAGCCCGGGTACCGGAGCTGGTCCTTGTGTCCCGAGGTGCCATCCGCCACCTTCTTCACCGCGCTGCTCTCGCTGCTGGTGTCCGGGCCCCGCCTGTTCCTGCTGCAGCCTCCCCTGGCGCCGTCGGGGCTCTCGCTGCGCTCCGAGGCCCTGCGCAACTGGCAAGGTGAGCAGGGGCGGGGCCGGGCCGCGGGGGCCAGCCCGCTTCCCCGCACCTCGCCGGGCCCCGGGCTCCGGCCTCCCCGTGCCCGCGCCCGCGCCCGCGCCGTCGGGCCTCACCTCCAGCCACTCCGCCCGCGCCATCGTTCTCCCCGCCCGGAGGACCGGCCTCGCATCCCGCGTCTTTGTCCCTCCAGAGTCGCATCCCCGTCATCGCTGTGATCCTCCCCTGCCCGAAATCGCCCCCCTTTGCCGCGCCGCAGCCCTGGCCGAGGCCCCGCGTCCATTCGCTTCGTTCACCCATGCTCGCTCTCCGAGAAGGATTTGTCTTCTCCCGCTCCCGGTCACATACACACCGACGTCTGCTGGGGGGCCTGACCCCTCACCCTCATCCCCATCCCCATTCCTCGCCCCACCCCCACTCCCGCACCCCGGGAAAAGTGTTTCTCTCTCCTCGTCAACACGCTTGAGCATCGTCTGTGGCCACCCCTAGAAGCGTCCTGGCCTCTTTGGGGTTTAGAGTGTCTTCTGCTTCCTCTTAAGTGTGCATCTTAACCCTGACTCCGATTCCCAACTCCCCAACAAGGAGACGTCTTGTGCCTTGGGAAACAGGTGTTTGTGTAATCTACGACTGAGAAATTTTGCAGATCGATTCAGGATAAACACCCGCCCGCGAGAGACCTCCCTAGTCTCTGTCTCTTCCCCCTTCTTTTCTGGGGAGGAAAATGGGAAAGCTGTATCCCTTTTGTTGTTTCGCAAAGCACACTCAGGAGCATTAATCTCCACCCCAGTGACGTAGGCTTTATTATTCGCCATCATTTGGGTGAAACAGGCTTTAATGCGGGGGAGTTGCAGAGCTATCAAGTCGTGCAATTGAGACAGCAACAGGTTTTTTTGTTTTTGTTTTTTCTTATTGTGTGATGTTTTTGAACTGGAGCCTTGGGGCTGTCTAATACCCAAACCCTATAGAGTTGCTTCTAGAATCTTCACATTTATACTGGGGATTTCACTTTGTACTGGGAATGATTTCAGCAAATCATGAAGTAATCTTGAGATGGTACAGCCTTATAGAGACGAGCCGAGGTATAAGGTTCGTAGCCTGCCTCCCTGCTCAGACTGGTCTCCCCAGCCTAGACACACAGAGCATACCCCCCTAGACAAATGCAAAATGTCAGTATCAACTGAGCTCCCCTTTCCCCGCTTTAGTTCACAGCTTCTCTGAGTGTGGGGTTCATGGGCGTGAGAGTATTTGACACATAAGAGACCTTCCAAGGCCTCAGTTGTGATCCTGTTACTTTACAATGAAGACACTGAAGCTGGCAGGCCCATGACTGGACTGAACCCTCCGCCAGCCTGGATGTGACCGAGCCAAGATTCCACTGCTTAGCCTTTGCACCCCCAAGGTTCAATATTACTGCGACTTCACCAGTCCCCTCCTCCATTTTAGCATTTTGGCCTGCGGGGACATAAGAGTATGTAAGAGATGACTGCTTTTAGAAAGACACGAGTGAGTTTCTTTGCAGTCATACTGCATATCAGGCACCGTTCTACCTGTAAGATCGGATAAGTGCTTTCAAGAAAGACGTCGGCGTTCTCTATCTTATTAGTGATAGTTTTGTGATCTTTTTAGGTACAAAATAATTCATGGTCCCTTTTTTCTTCCTCTGAACAGCCACTATGGAAGGAGAGGTCAGGATTACAGCTGAGGAGACTGGCACAAAGAGTGTTAAGTGACACCCACTCAGTCCACCCTGAAGCTGTTACAATTAATTAACCCTCAAACTGCCCGGTGAGATAGGTCAGTATGCAAACCTTAAAAAAAAAAAAGGGGGATTCTAAAGCACATTACAAATTCAAAGACCATCCCATGCTAAAAAGGGTTATATTTTTCCCCCCACGTGGAAGCCAGTCATGGACTTGCTCCAGGGCCGGGAAGGAGCAAGGAGTGGATGTTCACAGCTCTGCTCTGAGTCTTGGGTCCTTCACTGTTGCCTCCCCCTGCCCGTCGTGGCTCCTGGCTGCTTTTCAGTGGCACTGACAGCCAGCTACGCCCCCTTTCCGAGGTGGGTTGTAACCTGGCTCGCCCTCCTTAGAGCCCCCGTACTGCCAGGCCTCTAACCCTGCTCCCCCTGCAGTTTACAGGCTGGTGACGTACATCTTCGTCTATGAGAACCCGGTCTCCCTGCTCTGCGGTGCTATTATCATCTGGCGCTTTGCTGGCAATTTCGAGAGAACCGTGGGCACCGTCCGCCACTGCTTCTTCACCGTGATCTTCGCCATCTTCTCCGCCATCATCTTCCTGTCGTTTGAAGCTGTGTCGTCGCTGTCGAAGCTGGGGGAGGTGGAAGATGCCAGAGGTTTCACCCCCGTAGCTTTTGCCATGCTGGGAGTCAACTCTGTCCGCTCTCGGATGAGGAGGGCCCTGGTCTTTGGCATGGTTGTGCCCTCGATGCTGGTGCCGTGGCTGCTTCTGTGCGCCTCCTGGCTCATTCCCCAGACCTCATTCCTCAGTAATGTCTGTGGACTTGGAATTGGGCTAACTTGTATCCTTTCCAGAAGGGAACTGGAGGGTGGTGACATGCCAAAGAGTGAACCAGGGTGAAGGGTCTGGGGGTTCGTAGCTAGAACCGTGGGCTCAGATGTAGGTAATCTAGATTCGAGCTTCAGCTTTGAAAACCATGTGGTCTTGGGTGGGTCACTTCCCCCCTAGGCCAGAATTTCCCCATCTGGAAAACCATCAACATAGGTAGCTATCTCCTCACCCCAGCTTAGCACTGCCACTTTGAAGTACTCTGATTTGGGGTTTTTTCCCTCATAAACTGAAGTGTAAACCTACATTTGGCTAATGATGATAAGAAGCTTCATTGAAAGAATCTGAAATACCCATGAGCTGGAGATATTCCATGAAAGGAAGAGGAAACAGGTTTGTTTGCTTTGGTTTGGTTTGATTTAGTCTGTCAGAAAAGAATTTTTTAGAGATAGGCTTTTATGGGTGATTAGAAACTGAGGATAAACCTTAACATCCCTTGTGTTAGTATTCTGGCAGTGATGGTTGGCGGCGAGTGGGAGGGGAGGTTGGAGGTTGGAGTTCTAAAATTGGTGTGTTACTTTTTTTTAAAAGATTTTATTTATTTATTTTAGAGAGGGAAAAGGAGGGTGGAGGGAGGGGCAGAGGGAGAGGGACAAGCAGACTCTGCACTGAGCACTGAGCCCAACGTGGAGCTCAGTCCCACGACCCTGAGATCATGACCTGAGCAGAAATCAAGAGTCGGACACTTAACTGAATGAGCCACCCAGGCACTCCTCTTTTTATTATATTAAAAAAAATTTTTTTAAATATTTTATTTATTTATTTGGCAGATAGAGATCACAAGTAGGCAGAGAGGCAGGCAGAGAGAGGGGGGGAAGCAGGCTCCCCGCTGAGCAGAGAGCCTGATGTGGGGCTCGATCCCAGGACCCTGAGATCATGATCCGAGCCGAAGGCAGGGGCTTAACCCACTGAGCCACCCAGGCACCCCCCCAGAAAAATGTTTTTAAGTAATCTCTACACCCAACATGAGGCTTGAACTCACAAGCCCGAGATCAAGAGTCACACACACTATTGACTGAGCCAGCCAGGTGCTCTACTGTGGGTTCCTTTTTTTATTTTTTTTTTTTATTTTTTATTTTTTTTTTTTTTTAAAGATTTTATTTATTTATTTGATAGAGATCACAAGTAGGCAGAGAGGAGAGGCAGGTAGAGAGAGAGGAGGAAGCAGGCTCCCTACCGAGAGGCAGGTAGAGAGAGAGGAGGAAGCAGGCTCCCTGCCGAGCAGAGAGCCCGATGTGGGGCTCGATTCCGGGACCGTGAGATCATGACCTGAGTTGAAGGCAGAGGCTTAACCCACTGAGCCACCCAGGCGCCCCGGGTTCCTTTTTTTAAATACCAGAATTGGTAGTGTTGGAGGTTGAATAAGGTACGTTCCCAAAATCTCTTTCAATCTGTGATTTTGTAAGCTATTAGGGTAGGCAGTGTGTAAATACACATTGATCACATAGTTTGTTTATCTTGTTCTAAAATTTTTATTTTGTTAATTTTGAACCTTTTTTTTCTAATAAGAAATCTAAAGCTATGAAATCCCCTGTACACACCACTCTGGCTGCATCCCACACATTTTGATGTTATATTTTTATGTTGACTTAGAAGTATTTTCCAAGTTTCCTTGGGATTTCTTCTTTGATCCAAGGGTTATTTACAAATGAGTTTCTTAATTTCTCAGTTTTAGGTGATTTTTCAGATTTCCTTTTGTTGATGATTTCTAATTTCCTTTCATGTGGTCAGAGAACTTTCTTTTTTAGATTTTTCTGGCCCAGCATTTGATATATCTTGGTGAATGTTCTATGTGTACTTAAAAACGAACAGACATTCTGCAGTTGGTGGGTGTTCAATGTATGTCAGTTAGGTCAAGGTGTTGACATTGTTCTAGCCTTCTATACAGTTACACTTGTTCTATCAGTTACTGAAAGGGGACTATTGAAATCTCCAACTAAAATTGTGGATTTGTCTATGTTGTCCTTTCAATTCTTGTCAGTCTTCAAGTATTTTGAAGCTCTATGACTGGATGCATACACGTTTAGGATTATTATTATTTTTTTAAAGATTTTATTTTATTTATTTGACAGAGAGAGAGATAGAATCACAAGTAGGCAGAGCAGCAGGTAAAGAAGGAGAAGCAGGCTCCCTGCTGAGCAGAGAGCCCGATGTGGGGCTCGATCCCAGGACCCTGAGATCATGACCTGAGCCGAAGGCAGAGGCTTAACCCACTGAGCCACCCAGGTGCCCCCACATTTAGGATTATTATGTCATCTCAGTGAACTCACCTTTTATCATTGTGAAATGGACCATTTTAATCTCTGGTAATATTCTTTGCTCTAAAGTCTTTGTCTTCTGATATTACTATGTAGTTATTCCAGTTTTCTTTCTTAAAATTAGGATTTGTGTGGTATCTCTTGTTCCATCTTTGTGTTTCTCACATGTTTGTGTCCTGGTATTTAAAACATGTTTCTTGTAGATAGCATGTAGTTAGTTCTCCAGTCTGATCATCTCTGCCTTTTAAATGGAATGTTTAGCTCATGTACATTTAGTATAATTATTGATAATTTTTGATAATATAATTATTGAGGTTAAGTCTTGCTCTTTGTTTTCTCTTTGTTCCTTTTTTCCTCTTTTCCTGACTTCAGCTGAGTATTTTTCTAGGTTGTTTTTTTTGTTTTTGTTTTTTTGTTTATTGTTTTTTTTTTTAGAAGATGTATTTATTTACTTGAGGTAGGGGAAGCACAGAGGGAGAGGGAAACTCAAACAGACTGTGCGGTGAGCACAGAGCCCAACACGGGGCTTGATCTCACGACCCTGAGATCAGACCTGAGCTGAAACGAAGAGTTGGACGCTTAGCAGACCGAGCCACCCAGGTGCCCCTTCAGTATTTCGTTTTTTAAAGATGGGCTCTTACAGGTTTGCTCTATTTGCTATTAACTATACCTCTTTATCTTATTTTTTAAGTGGTTGCTCTAGAGTTTCCAATACACATTTTTAGTTTATCAGAGACTACTTTTGGGTAATATGCCACTCAGTATATAATTTAAGAAGCTTACAGAATTGGATTTCTATTTTTCTTGTTCCATCCTTTGTGGTGGTGTCTATGTTTTATTTCTACTACTACCACAGGTGTTGTAAACCTCATAGTACATCACTATTACTTTTGTTTAAACAGTCAATTATATATTTCTTAATTTAAAAAAGTAACATTTACCCACAAATTTAACCATTTCTAATTCTCTCCATTCTTTTTTTTTTTTTTTTAAGATTTTATTGGAGAGAGAAGGAAAACGAGAGAGAGAGAGCACGAGTGGGGGCAGGGGCGGAGGCAGACTCCCCATTGAGCAGGGGGCCCGAGGTAGAGCTCAATCCTGACCCTGGGATCATGACCTGAGCCAAAGGCAGACGCTTAACTGACTGAGCCACCCAGGCCCCCTTCTAATTCTCTTCATTCTTTTGTGTGGATCCAAGTTTCCATCTGGTATCATTTTCCTCTTGCCTGAAGAACCTCCCTTAACATTTCTTGTACAGTGGGTATGCTGGTGACAAATTCAGCTTTTGGTTCTTAAAAATGCCTTTATTTCACTAAATACAGAATTCTGACCTTCTCTGATCTTCTTTCACTTTTGAAGATGTCATTGCATGACTTAATGGTTTGTATCATTTTCTCATGAGACATCAGTAGTCATTCTTACTATTTTCCTTACATAATTCATTGTTTTTTTCTGGCTCCTTTCAGTTTTTTATCATTGGTTTTCAGCTATTTAATTATCATACGCCTTTGTGTTAATATTCTTTGCATTGGCCTTGCTTGGAGTTGATCATTGGATCTTGGATCTTTGAATTTAGAGTTTTCATCTAGTCTAAAAAAATTAGCATCACTGTGTCCCCAAGATATTTTTTCCTATCCTATTTCCTCTTCTTCTTCTCGGGTACCAATTACAGGTATATTAGACTACGTAGTATTGTTCAGTGTTTGCTGTCCAAAGTGAGAAGACAGTTGCGTAAAATGCTGTGTCCGGCTTACAGTTATTTATGGTGGGAGGACTAGTCTGGTACCAGGACTTGGTCAGAGTCAGAAACAGAATCGATTGTTAAGAGCATTCTGACGTCATCAGCCGGGACAACTTCAGACTTCCTCGCAGCCCTGGTTGTCACTGGAAATCAGTCTTTGGAAATAATACTGCCCTCCCTGAGAGGACACAGAAGCATGCAGGGGCATTTTTGGTTATCACAGTGGCCAGGTGCTGCTGCCACTTGGTGGCCGGTGGCTGGGGACACCGAATGTCCAGTAATGAGTGGACCAGTCTCAGCCCGCAGACTCGTCTTGATCAGACTGCCAGTAGCATCCAGCGGAGAACACGGCCTCAAGGAACAGCTCCCGGGGCTTCCTTACCCTCTCTCCACCACTACCCTCCGCCAGCTGCTGCTCCCGCCGCTCACAGTTCAGGGTCCCGCACGCACCTCGCCTCCCGGGGAAAGCCTTCTCGATCTCCCTATGCTAGGCGAGGGTCCCCAGCCTGCTGTTTCAGAGATAAGCTATGGCTTATCACCACTTCCTCTGTCCCAAAGACTTACTCCTTGTCTGGCGCTCGTTCCTCAGTTCCTGGTGTCTCACGGGTGTTCAGTAAGTATTTGTCGAAGGGACGGACAGATGGATGGATGGACAGACGAAAGCTGACGATAGTCATAAAGACAAAAGTCTTTATGGCTGCCTAGGCGGTGGCGGGTTGACACAGGTCGGATGACCCGAGTGCCCTCAGATCACTTCCCGGGGGGGTGGTGACCCCGTGGGGGAAGTGCTGCCAGCGAGGCCCACGTGAGGCTCACTTGGTCACATCGAGGCAGGGTGCCTTCGGTCTGGGGGGACAAGCGGACAAGAAACTGTCAGCCCCTGCGGAGGGTATCGAGACCGCCTCCATCCTCGACTGCTGGGCCGTGTTCCCTCTGAGGGGCAGGGGACAGAAGCGCGACCCTCGGTTTCCCCCGAGCGTCCGCGTCAGCGTAGGGTAGAGCGAGTGCTCATCCCCCTGTGGGATAAGCGTGGGAACGTGTGCGCTACGGGGGCGTGTCCGGCCCTCCTCCCGGGAGCTGCCTCGGTTTTACTTAACACGCCGACCTCAGACGGCCTCACCTACTGCTACTCCATCGACCTCTCCGAGCGCGTCGCGCTGAAGCTCGACCAGAAGTTCCCCTTCAGCCTCATGAGGAGGATTTCCGTGTTCAAGTACATCTCGGGCTCTTCAGCCGAAAGAAGGGCAGCCCACAGCCGGAAGTAAGTTGCAGAACTCTTTTTTAAAGATTTTATTTATTTATTTGACACAGAGAGAGAGATCACAAGTAGGCAGAGAGGCAGCCAGAGAGAGAGGGGGAAGCAGGCTCCCCGCTGAGCAGAGAGCCCGATGCGGGGCTCGATCCCAGGACCCTGGGATCATGACCCGAGCCGAAGGCAGAGGCTTAACCCACTGAGCCACCCAGGCGCCCAAGTTGCAGAACTCTTAATGCTTATTCTTGAAGCCGTTCCAGGGCCTGTAGAGAGAGTGACTGGTTCAGTGTCGTGGGGAAAGGGAACAGGGTGCAGACAGTCCCTGGCCCGGAACGTCCTCCCGAACATTCTAGATCCTGCCTGGCTGCGTCTGAAGTAGGCACTGAGCCGAAAGGGGAAAGGGAGGGCATCTCAAGTGCTCACATATCCGCTGAGTGACGTGGGACAGACGGCGGGAGGGAGAGGCCCCATCGAGTGTTGTCACCAGCCCTCGCTGCTGCCAAGCACACCGCGTTGGCGAGAAGCCACCCGTCCGCACGGCTGACCAGGCAGCTTGGACGTGAGACAGCGCAGGACGTGGGAGGTGGCGTGTTCCTGGCCGCCCGACGGGAGAAGGCCGGGTTCCGGGTCTTCCAGTTCAGGCTCGCTAACTCTGCAGAAGCTGCTGGGCCAGCCGCCCAGGCTCACGCAGCCTCACTCCGTCCTAGCAGAGAGGAGGCCCGAGGAGGACAGGAGTGTCTTGAGGTAACGCAGAGGCAGGAGAGCCCCGTCCAGAGCTAGGGTCTCTTCTTCCAGGTCCTGTTCGCCCCCTCTCCGCTGTTCCCCACTGCCGGCCTCTTGTGCCCTTCCCTGGGGGCATCCGTGCCGGGACCTCTCCACGCAGGAGACTCTCTTTCCTTCGGGGTCCCCCCAGCAGAAGGGACGCGTGTGAAGTTCAGGTGCTTGGCGGACGGCCCTCTTCTGCCTTCAGCCAGCTGTGGGATAGGGTCTGCGCTCCACGCCGGCCCGGGTGCAGGGTTTTGGCTGAATTGGTGTTTGTAGCTTATTTGAGGAGGCGGACGCCCCCAGGCTTGACCAGCTCAGGGCCCTCTGACCTTGACTTCAAAGGCGGAGGACATCGGGGGCTGGGATATTGGGGGATACTGGGAGAACCAGAAATGACACGTTCACCCAATTTTAGGCAAGTGATCCCTGGGGCCTAAATATGTGGGAGACTGTGGAAATTTAGTTAGGAGTATTGAGGCTTTTAGGCTTTCAATTGTTCTCATAGACTCAAGAGGGGACTTCAGGGGTCCTTGGGTACAAACTCGCCCCCTGTGAAGGAGCCCCCTCTCAGACAGCTGAGGGTGGTCCCCTGACCTCCACTTACACCCCCCATCCTGGCTGGGGGCCCATCGCCAAGGCAGCCCCTGATGAGAAAGTCCTTCCATGCGCAGCAGCAGCTGCCCCGCTGCACCTGGGACACTTGAGTGCCAGGTCTGATGCCTTCTCATGGTGACAGAGAGATCTGGGGCAGGGAGGTGGTGACCCTTCAGGTCCTTCCGTGTCCCTCACATGGCGTGGTATACGATCCCTCGTCATCCCGGCCTGCCCCAGGCCCCCAGAACAGAGCATGACGTCTGGGCGGGCCCAACAGTGGGACACAGGCGTCACAGCACGCGCGTCTGCTTTGACACTTACCCAGCGGTCCGGACGCTTTTGCCTCCCGGAGGCTCCTGGTGAACGGGTAATCCAGATTCTGTACGTTTTCAAGAGTCCCAGAAGAAGTGAGATGTTAATGTTAACTGCTCTGTTCCTGTATTTAAGCAGCTGATTTGATGTTTTTGTTTTTGTTTTTGTTTTTGTTTTGTAAGATTGATTTATTTTAGAGAGGGGTAGGGGGAGAGGCAGAGAGAGAGAGAGTCTCACGCAGACTCCCTGCGGAGCATGAAGCCCAATGGGGGCTCGATCTCACGCCCCTGAGACCATGACTTGAGTGGAAACCAAGAGTCAGATGCCCAACTGACTGAGCCACCCATGTGTCCCCTTAAGCGGCTCATTTGTCAAGTCAGGTTTTAGCTGAACCGTGTGTGGATTCGGTGCAGTCACCTAACAAACACCAGTGGTGTTGGCAGTCATTCTCCATATTTGAATCTCTGCACAGAGGCTCAGAGGACAAAACCCATAGGCTGTGTCTCCATTTGTGGTCCCAGCCACGTGTGTCTATGGCGGGGGGGAGGGGGTGGGTGCTGGTTCTTTCATCTCCAAACGGGCAGCTGCGCACATCTGGCTCGTCGGTTCATGCCGGTCGGGACTTTGAGCTGTGAGTCTTCACTCCCAAAGCCACCGCTAGAAAACCTCACAGCAGACAAGGCCTGGGCCCAAGCCCTGTGTTACCCCCATTCGAGCCCTCTTGCCCTCCCTCCCACAGAAGTCGGCCAGTTCTCTTTGGGTAGCATCGCCGAGCTGGTCACAGACACAGTGACAGCTGCGATCAGGTCCCGTCTCCATCTGGGGGACAAACTACTATGAGCAGTTACGCCTCAGGTGGCCTCAGTCACGAGCCCCCTGTCCCCTCATCCTCGGCTTATTGTGGGACTGTGAGTGGGCCCTCCCCTCTCAGGGGATGCTTTCTCATCGGTTGAGCTTAACCAGTCTCCTTACTTGGTGCTTGGAGCTGGTTACAGAAAATCTCCAGAGCAGCTTGTCACACAGAGCGGTCCAGTGACCCCGAGCCTTTCTCACGTCCAGTGACTGCTGGGGCCTGGGCATGGCCAGCGGACTGACCATCTTCTCTCTTGTTGCGTTCCAGGCTGAACCCCGTGCCCGGCTCCTACCCCACACAGAGTGGCCACCCTCACCTGTCCCCGAGCCACCCTGTCGCCCAGATGCAGCACGCCAGTGGCCAGAAACTAGCTGCCTGGCCGGCTTGCTCTCCTGGCCACATGCCCAGCCTGCCTCCATACCAGCCAGCCTCCGGCCTGTGTTACGTACAGAACCATTTTGGCACAACCCCCAACTCCTCCGGCGTCTACCCGGCTTCCGCGGGTGCCTCCCTGGGGGTCCAGCCCCCCGCCCCCCTCAACTGCCCTGGCACTGTGTATTCCGGGGCCCTGGCCACACCGGCGGCTGCAGGCTCCAAAGAGTGCTCGAGGGTCCTGATCCCCTGAAAGAGAATTTCTAGGGAAGTTGTCTCGCATCTTGGCGTTCTGAAGAAGGTTCTCTCTGAACGGAGCCAAGATTCTCTTGACAAAAAATTATTTATCGAACACCTCTATGTGCCAGGCTCTGTGTCGAGTATTTTGATATATATCCCTGTTGCAGTCGTCATGACAGCTTTGTGAAGTGCATTTGATTGTCCCCAGTTTACAGACGCAGAGGGCAAGACGCTCCGTGATTAGGTCCCGTAGTTCCGTAGCGGCCCAGCTGGGCTCCTTGGCTCCCACCCGCCCACTGCCTCCCGAAGAGTGAGCGCCTGGGAGAAGAGCGCCCTGGGGTGGTCGGTGGCTGCCAGGGGCTCCTTCTAGCTCTGCATTTCCTGCCTGTCTTCGTGTGTGGTGCTCTTGGTTCTAGTGTCCGTGCGTCTGTGTCTGCCCTTCGGGAGCTCCTAGCTCAGCAGTCCCGGGGCCCGTGTAGTGTCACCCTCCCACCATGACCGCCCCCCCCATTGCCTTCTGCCCCAGGAGTGGTGAGGCGGGCCATTGCGAACCGCGCTGGCCTGCTGGTGGCACCACAGTGTTGATTACCTTTGTATAAAGAACCCGCCTCCAACCTTCGTGTGGTGTGTGGTGTCTCTGTGATCCGGCTGGGGTGAGAGAGAGCGGAGTTGGGAGTTGGGGTGGCAGCAGTGTCGGGTGTGATGGTGAAGACAAGTGGATCGGGTTGAACCAGGCCGACGACCTCCACCCAGTGGAGATCGGACATGGGGTAGGGGGTGAGTGATGCAGGTGCTGGGGTAGCTGAAGAGGGAAACGGGAAGCTTGGACAGCCCTGGGATCGGCAACGGTGGGGACCACTACTGCCCCCTAGTGGGCACCTCCAGAGGAGGGCTGCCTGGCATGACCTCATCCTGGTCATGAAGCCAGAGGCGCTGAGAAGAGGCCGGCCCCTCTGCCCATGGTCTCATTCACCGTCTGATATACCGTCAGGGCTTCCCGCGGGCCAGATCTCTGGCCAGGCCAGAGGCAAGGGAAGTGACCCTGTCACACTGGGAGCAGGTGGTCCCCTCACCTGCTTCTGGATACAGACCTGGGACTGGAAAGTGTTGAGGGCACACAGAGCAGCCTGTACCCACCGAGTGACCCTGTGGGACTGGTGCTGGTTGCCCACTGGCAAACAAGCCCAGGAAATGGAATTGGCAGGGTCAGCCCCTCTGACGCAGGGCAGACGGAGGACAGGAATGTGCTTCGGAGCCGACGGGCACCTGCCCGGCCTGAGAAGCATGACTTCTGGTCAACCACCCATTGGCTGGAGCTCCCCAAAGCGGCCAAGAAAGCCCGCAGACTGGCAGCAGGTGTTGTCATAGACCTTACAATGTGTGACCTTCATCTGTTCCAGAACCTGGATGGCCAACTCTGGGCTGGCTTTTTAGTAGGTCCTGAGTATCAGAGGTGAGTAAGACACACCCACAGGTGCTCCCAGCCCAGGGAGGGCCAGATGGTGACGGGCACACACGTGGGTGGCCTGCCCTGGGTGAGGGGGCTGGGGGAGTGATGGTCAAGTAAGATTCCCCGGCCGGGAGCTGGGTGCCCCGACTGCAGCTGAGAGTTGTCCGTAGTTCCCAAGCAAGTCTGACAGGGCCCAGCCTGGGGCATCATTCTCCAAGCACACTGGGCACCAGTCCCACAGGGTCATTTGGTGGGTACAGGCTGCTCTGTGTGCCCTCAACACTTTCCAGTCCCAGGTCTGTATCCAGAAGCAGGTGAGGGGACCACCTGCTCCCAGCATGACAGGGTCACTTCCCTTGCCTCTGGCCTGCCTGCCCATGGACGCTATGGGCTGTGGGTATGGTCGGGCTGGAGAGCCCCATCCCGCGTCCCCGAGTCACAGCTGGGAGGGGCCTCCGCGGTCATTCTGTGCAACCATCTCCACCCATTTTGCTCGTGGTTTCCAGGGAGGCAGACCAGGTCTAGCAGAACAGCCGCCAGCAGCCCCCAGCAATGGCTGCTCTGATTCCAAGTCTGTGCATTTTCTGGAACTTTCCATGGTTTGGCCGCAGTTCTCCGCTGGCAGCCCGGAGCCAGGGTAGAGGAGGGCATTTCCCCCACAATAAACAATAAGCGTGATCAATTTTCTAGGGCCTGGAGCGGATCGCAAGCCCTTCCCCTTACCTGTTGAATCCAACACTGGAGCGTCCGCTGTCAGTGGGCACTGAGCTGTGCTGAGGCTCGGGCTGGGACTAGATACTCCGGTGACGGTGCTCAGTAGATAGTTATTGAGTGGATAGATGAGCAGGTAATCCCTGCCCTTGGGGAGCTCGGGGCTGGGAGCTATGGCCCAACACGGACTTGAAACTCAATGCTCTTTGGGTACTAGTTGGAGGCCCCCAGACCAGTCTAGAGAGCTGGAAACCAGTTGGATCCCAAGCACACACCCTTCTGTTTGGGGAGAGGGAGGGAGGGAGACACTAACTGTGACCGTTGTTAGGAGAAGGAAGAGGACAGCACGTTCAGCTTAAGGGAAAGCCATTGTACTAGAGACCTCTCTTCTATCCCTAGGCAAAAGCAGGACTCCCTGCCGCCAGAGAAGCTTCCAGACCTTGTCTAGTTTCCCCGCTTGGTCAGCAGGGGGCGGCCTCTACAAACGTCCCCTGGAGTGGGCCGTGCTCTGGAGGCTGGGGTCCAGGAGTTTCCCTCCTGGCTGGGTCTCAGATCCGCAGATAACAGATCAGGCTTCTATCCTCAGATCTGCAGATAATGCTAACCGGAGAGCTGTGAGAGGCGTCCTTCCCTCACACACCTGTGCCTCGTTCTTTCAGTTAGTGAACGCTGAGAGGTACTGCTGAGGTCCAGGCCTGGGCTAGGCTCTGGGGACCTGAAGGTGGAGGAGAACCAGCCCTGCCTTTGACGCACTCACAGTTGGTTAAGGGAGACGTGATTTATAGAGATGGAGTGAGAGACAGACGGGCACCCATCTGGGGAGTCAGAGAAGGGCCTCCTGAGAGGTAACTGGGCAACGGCCGGCATCAGGCGGACAGAGGGCTGCAGCCTCAGCAAAGACCAGAAGGTGAGGCTCCACTAGCCCCCACCATGGGCTGGGGAGAGCATGTGATATAGATGCCGGCAGGGCAGTGGAGAAGAGACAGTTGCAGAAGCCAGAGCCAGATGTGGTGAGAGCCTGCCCGAGGCCCCCACGGTGGGGCTGGACGGGCAGAAAGAGCCTAGAACGCAGAGCGTCACTCCGCTTTCCCACCTGAAGCCTGGTGCTCCTGCCCGGCCTGAAGGTGCCTGCTCACTCCTGGTGAGCGGGGCGGGATGGGGATGGGGATGGGGATCCCCAGAGTCGGCTCGGAAACAGGACAATGCTGTAGGATACCTCGAGCTTCCCCCAGGCATGAAAGGTGGGGGCGGGGGAGGAGGGGGAGCTGGCCTCCGAGCTGGGTGCCGGACCTGCGGCTCCTGAGACCCCCAGGGGCCCCTCCCCAGGCCTCCATCCCAGGGTGCTTCCCGAGTCCGATGTGCTAGTGGTCCACACCTGGACAGATGCCAGCTGCGAGCGCAGGACCCCAACCTGGACCCAGAGCTGGGCTCCTCCGGGACCACCCTGCCATCTCCAGAGCACAGGCCGCCTGACACCTTGCTGCAGGGTCCCTTTTTGAGCCTAGAGCCCCTCCCCAGGAAAGATCTCCAAAGGCTTGCCTGCCCAATCCTTCCCTTGAGCCATGGCCGAGTCACTTCCTAAGGCTGCCTCCGTATTGGAACTCCTTCTCCTGGGGGCCTAGCTACAGCCCCGCCGAGGAGCCGAGGGCCAGGCGGGCTGTCCAAGAGGGGGCGCTGGGACGGTTCCGGCTTCCCCAGTGCACCTGTTGCTGGGAACCGCAAACGGCAGACGCACGCGCATGCGCGCACACACCCTACACAGGCACCCTTCAACAGACACGGCGTTTTGAGCTCACATACCTGGGCTCTCACCCACATCAGTTCAGACAGGTTGGTTTGCAAAGTGCACACATATGTGGTTAAGGTGCATACCTAGACGTATTCATACCCGTACGTGCACAAAGTCACGCACAAGCCCATCTGTGCACAAGGACACACTGTATACACGTTGCTTCCTGGGTGGGGACCCGCTAACCCTTTCGTCCCCCTGCCTTGCCCAATCTGACCCTAGCCTATCTCCCCGGCCTTCTCTCCCACCACCCTCACGCCTTTCCCCCCACCCCCCTGCTGCCGGTACTGTGCGAATTGACCAGACGACTGGCAGGAAGCATCTGAAAATGAGCAACCTCTTCAGAAACGGGCACGGCCACTTGTGGCTTGTGATGAGCAGGGCAATAGGAAAGCCCTCCCGGCCCAAACCTCCCCTTCCGTGTGCCTCTCATGCGCTGCCCGGAATCCGACCATCAGAGGCCCATTCCTGTGAATCGGGCTCCTCGAGCTTCATCGCTGATGGGACGCTGGTAAAGACCCGGGTCCAGAGCTCGCACCGCGCTCAGAAATGTACGGCACAGAAAGGGGAACTTCTTTGGCTAAGGACACACAGTGAATCTGTGACGGGGCCAGCAGAGAACCAGGTCCCCTGACTCTTGTCTTTGCTCTGCTGTTCTGGTCGCTGGTTGGAGGAGTGGGCTGGCAGACAGCCGGGACCACAGGTGGGGACTCTCTCGGGGCCCAGCTGAGCCTGCCGGAGTGTGTGGATGCCAGGAGCCCAGGCAGAGAGACCGGGGGCCTGGTGCTCACGGGGCATCCCGAGATCCCGAGGCCCTCTTCCATCGGACCCACCCCTGCGGCGGGCGGTGGCATTGGTGTGGGGGGGGGCACTCCAAACCCTTCCGGGATGGCGGGGGACTCTGCGGAGGGACCCCTTCTCCCACCAGGCTGGGCCAGGCCCTGGCCGAACTGCAGCCTGGGCTCTCCCTGGGGAGCAGTGAGCAGAGAGGGCCCCTCCTGAGCCCGGATGGGACTGCCCTCTGCTGCCCCCCACTCCCGTAATCCCGTCCCCTTGCAGAGATCAGCCCCACCTCCACTCAGGCTCCTGAAGAGAGATTTCAGCAGAGGCCATAAGGGCACAAGAGAAACGTTCTCTTCCCTAGACCCCGGCTCTGCTCCCTGCCCCATGCAGGGCCATACCCCCATACCCTCCGCAGAGCCCAGGCCTCACCCAGGAAGAAGCAGACCAGGGTGATGGGGAGCACAGGGTGGCCCCCTGCACATGGGGCCTCAGCAGCCCACCCACCGCCGAGGCAAGTGTCCCCTCCCCAGGGCCCACACTTCAGTCTCCCCCCCCCACCCCATCAGTGCAGCCTCCTGGCCCAGCTTCAATCATGCCCAGCCCCCAGCACCCCTCAGTGCTGTGGACTGAACCATGTTCCTCAAAAAGATATGTTGAAGACCTAACCCTGGTCCCTGTGAACGTGATCTTTGGAAGTAAGGTCCTTGCAGATGTCATCCTGTTAAGACAGGTCACACTGGAGTAGGGCGGGTCCTAAGTCTGGTCACTGGCATCCTTGTAAGAAGCCTAGGTAGGGACACAGAGACCCAGAGACGCAGGGAAGGGGCAGCCCTGTGAAGACAGGGGCAGAGATTGGAGGATGAGTCTACAAGCCAAGGAACACCAAGGATTTCTGGAAGGCTCCAGAAGCCAAGAAGAGGCAAGGGACAGATTCCTTCCTAGAGCCTTCAGAGGATGCACGGCCCTGTCAGTGCCTCATTTGGGGACTTCTGACCTTCAGAATGGTGAGACAAAACATTTCTGTTACGTGAAGCCATGCAGGGGTGATTTGTTACAGCAGCGTTGGGAGACTGAGACAGGCAGGCCCGTCTCCCCAGGCGCCTGCATTCGGCCCATCCCCGTCCTGCACAGAACCCCGGGCGCCCCCCACCAGCTGACACTCAAGGCCCTGCCGGAAGCCCCCACCCCACCCCTCGCCACCTCCCTGCTTGGCTCAGCAGCATCCTCTCATTTGACGGGAGGGACAGGAGAAGGGGAAGTGGAAGAGAAGTGACATTTTGAACTTGGGTGACTGGCAACCTGCGGGGAATGGGAGGGCTAGAAGAGAAACGTGGTGTGCGGGCAGGGGTGGGGAGAGGAGTTTTTGCCACTTAGGTTTGATTGTGTAATCCCCAGGGGTGTGCAGGCAGAGATGACGGTAGGACCCGGCCCCTGCTGAGCCTTCAGACCCCCATCCTGGGGATTGGCGCCATTAAGGCCCAAAGGAGGCGCTCCGATCAGGAGGCGGCGGGGTCGGGGTGGGGGCCGAGGCTCCAGCTCCTTTCCCCAGCTACAGGGGCAAGTCACTGGGCTTCTCTGAGCCTCAGGTCCTTGTCTGGAAAGAGAGAGCATTGTGCCTGCCCCACAGAGGGAGATCATAGATGCAAATGAGGAGGAGAGGATGAAAACTGGTTCTTTCTAGAGTTTAGCTTGCGGGCGAGGTACCACGCTCCTTGCTGACCTTCCGTCCCCCTACCTGCAGAGGAGGAATAGGAGGCCGTCAGCAGGAGAGGCCGGGACACAGATGCCTGCTGGGCTGTGCATTCAACAAACAGCCCCTGCGTGGGCAGAAAGGCTCTGGCAGCTGTGGCAAAGTGGGCCATTCCTGGTGGCCGTCTCCAGGTAGGTGTCTGTCCACCTGCTCCCATGATCTCCTGAAGGACGGGACCATCTGGCAAAGCCTGCGTTCACTCATTCACTGAACATCTGCTGAGCACCTACTGTGTACCAGGCACCATTCCACGCATGGGGATGCGGCAGGAGCAAGGTAGCCAATGCCTGCTTGCCTTCAAGGAGCTTAAGGATGTGTGTGTGTGTGTGTGTGTGTGTGTGTGTGTGTGTGTGTTTCTGGGGGACAGGGAGGGAAAGCTAATCAGCAAACAGACAAACAAGAAAACCTTGAACTAGTGATAGCACAGCGCCGGGCATCAAAGCTGGGTGACGACACAGAGAATGGCAACTGTAGATCAGAGAAGGCCTCCTGGAGGAGGCCCCATCTCTGCTGGGACCTGAAGGAATCCGAGGAGCAGCCATGAGAGGATCAGGGGGAAGAATGTTCCAGGGAGACGGAGGAACAAGAGCAGGGGGCTGGGGATGCGCTCAGAATGGAACGGAATGGCGGGGAGGGGGGGAGGTATACAGCAGGTGCTCAGTCAGTGCTTATTGCCCTGGGAATCTGCATATGGCTTAGGAGGCTCTGCTCCTGCTGATGGCTTGGTGCTCTGAGCCCGCCTGGCCAAGGATCGTGGATCCTGGGAGCCTGAGCCCTGGCAATGGCCATCCTGATCCTTTCACCCCTCCCTCCCTGCCTCCCTCCCTCCCTGCCTCCCTCTCCACTTCCCTTCCCTTCTCCTTCCTTCCTTCCTTCTCTCACCAAATAGTACCTGAGTACCTGCTCTCTCTTGGGCCTCATCCCATGCGCTGGGGATGCAAAGACAGCAGGGCTTGGTCCCAGTGTGTCCCGGGTAAGGGAGACAGAACCCACGGCAGCCCCGGGAGACTCCGGGAGACACGTCTGCCCACATTGTGCAGAGCACGGAGAAGTGCCCAGCCAGCCCCGCAGGACCCACAGAAGGTGTCCCAGAGGAGGTGATCCCCGAACCTGGCCCCCCGGGGGGGGCGGAGCAGGCCTCCCCAGAATGGACTGAAGAGAAGGGTGTTCTGGGAGGAGGGACAAGCGTGTGTCAGGATGGGTGGGTTCAGCCTGGCTGGACCAGAACGTGGGGTGAGAAAGGGTCCACAGGGGCACGTGGTCGTGGAGAGGCCAGGTGGGAAGGGTTCTTAGGCTCCAACTAAGGGTCTGGATTTAATGCTGCAGGTAGAGGAGACCCCTGGGACCCTTCCCTACTTGTTTTACTGTGCTGGGGTCCGAGGGGAGACCCACAAATCCACCGAGGGATAGAGCAGGCTGAGGCTGCCTCGGTGCACCCAGGGCTCCGGGAGCTGTCGGAGGGAGGGTGTTTAGGGACGGGTGGACAAGGTCCGCCCACAGGCCTGAAGTCTTTGCCAAAGGGCGAAACAGCTCTCTCCGGGTGTCCCGTGTGTTGGGCCAGCCAGGGGCATTCCTGTGGTTGGCAGAGAAGAAATCTAACCCTTGACCCTCCTGTTTGTTTTTTGTTGGTCTCCACGCCCAGGTGTGGCCCCTCTCTAACTCTCAGGGCTCTGGGTGCACAGAAGGGTCACCTGACCTCAGAGGTAGTCTGACTGCCCTGGACGGAAGGCTGAAGCCCCGGTCCCACCTGCCACAAACTCCCTGTCCCTGCTGTCCTCGAGAGATCCCGAGGGCTCTGCTGCAGGGGATTGGGGGAGGGGCAGGGTGAAGCTCTCTGTCACCATGGCCATGAGCCACAGAGCCCAAGTTCCTCCCTGTCCTGTAAGGGAAGACAGCTGGCCCGAACCACAGGTGTCAAATCCCGCTAATCTGGTTTCCCTTCTTACCTGGGATGCAAGGAGGGAGCCTCTCCTGGGGCCTGGGGAGGGGGAGGGCGGTGGCTCCCAGTACCAGCACCCCATCGGTCTTTCTTCCCTGGGGTCACCCCATGATGGGCAGGGGAAGAGTGTGCGTGTGAGTGTGGCAGCCTGGGGACGTCCAAAGTGGCTGTGTCCCTGTGTGCATGTTCAACGTGGGAGCAGGCGGACAAGTTTGAAGGTACAGGTGACACAGCGCAGTGACTCACCTACTGGAACATTCTTCTGGTGGGAAAGCCCCTTGTACAGGCTGGCTCGGCCTAGGGGTCCCGATGGCTGTGCTGGAAAGATCCTCCAATCCCCCCCTGGTCCCAAGAGGAAAGAAGCCTGTCCCGCAGCTGCACAGGGCACAGAGGCAAGTCCCACACACCAGCCTCCCGTTCGGCCCAGAGACGGCGTCCCCTGGAGGAGAACAGCCCAGCCCCACGCATGCCTCGTGCCAGCTCCCACCCAGGCCTCTGGAGCCACTACAGCTCAGTCCCTCCTGGTGTCAGCAAGCCCTCTGGGAGGTCTGAGGTGTCCCTGCCTGCCTGGAGTCCAGCCTCAAGCCCTCCTGTGGCAACCCCTCCCTGCAGGCCCTGGGCCTCTCCCTCCCCAAGGGCGCTGGGCCCTCCTGGTGGCTTCTGCACCTGGGAGAGGGTCAGCTTTCCTGAGAACCAGAGTCTCGCAGGAGTCAGGTTGCCGTGGGCTGCAGGGAGAAGGCGGCTGGAGCTCAGGTTGCCACTCACCCTGGGAGGTTCCGGGCGGTGTTATGTAACGGTGCCGGCCCTCTCCGGGGGCTGGGAGCCCGGTCTCGGCACCCTTCACCAGTCCTGAAAGGCACAGTCCTGCGCTAAGTCCCTGAGATCCGGCTTCGTTCTCCCTGATGGGCTTTCGGCGATCCTGAGCCTGTCACCCAACCCTGGGAGGTATGGACTCTTAGTGCCATTTTACGGATGAGCACACTGAGGCTCAGGGAGGGATGTGACGTGGCCAGTAAAGGCAGAGCCTTAATGAACACCTTGGTCTTCGGCTCACTGGTCCTGCCGTGCTCTGACCACTGTCCAGGCGGCTTCACAGGCGGGGGTGGGGGGCTCGCAGGGCCGAGGACCAGAATGTCTCTGCTGGATGTGGCTTAACCAACACAGGTCTTCTAGAGCTCGGTGCGTGTGCACATGCGTCTTGTGCACGTGTGAACATGTGTGCGCACACGCGTGTTTTGTGGGAGGCGGACGGGACTCTTTCCAAGTCCAGATGCTGAGAACCTTTATCTTTGTCCCTCTTCCTTCCTGAACCTCTCCCCCCAAGGGGGAGGCCTCCCCCCGAAGGGTGCTCCCCTTCCCTCTGCCCCCTCAGGAGCCCCTCCTGTCACCCAGGCTCCTCCCCTCCATATGCAAAGAGGCCAGGAAACTCTTGAGTGTGAGTGTGGGAGTGTGTTCCCCCACTTCCCAGTCCTACCCCTGGTGGTCCAGGGGGCCGGGTGCGGGATGGGAGATGAGCAGTTACTTCTCTAGAGAGTAGCTCCCCAGGGCTCCTGGCCTCTGGCCGGGGAGAGAGAAAGAGATCAAGGAGCTGCCCCAGTGGGCAGTGGGGTGGAGGTGGGGGGCCCAGCCTTGTGGCTGCCAGTGGGACCTGGTGCCTACCCAGCAGGTGTCCTAGCTTCTTTGTTCCCCAGCTTGGTTTTCCTAGAACATTCAGTCCAGGTGTCCCGAGCATCTACAGAGTGCCCGAAGCCAGACATCTGGGCCCTTTCTGGCCCATCTATACAGCCACTGGGCCCCTGCCACTGAGCCATTTACAGGGGCACAGATGGCAGAGCCCTGCCCAAGGTTGTAGAGCTGGCACAGGTGGGGCCGAGGTGAAGTGTAGGTCTTTTCTCTGTGCCTCAGCCGACGCCCCCTCCCACCGGTGCTCATGGCTTAGGGGAGGCAGTGGGTCCCTGGCTGGAGAAGCAGCCCCTTCTTTGCTGAGCACCTGAGCCCAGGGCCGAGTGTGGAGCCTGCCCCTTCCTCAGGGCCTTTGCACCTACTGCTCCCACTGCCTGGAGGCTCCTCCCCCAGATGTGTGCAGGATTCTGCTCTCTGATTTCCTTCAGGTCTCAGCTTCATTGTCCCCTCATCAGAGATGCCCCATATCTAAAAGAGCACCCTGTGATTTGTCACTCCCTCCCCTGCTTTCTTCCTTGTGGAAACTACCTACCACCTACTGACTTTGTATGGCTAAAGTCTTTCCACAGAACCAGCCCCAGAACCTGCTGTCCTCTGCCCCCCACCTGGCATAGCATGGAATGCTCTGGAAAAGGGAATGAGGAGCGTGGGGCAAGGGTGCCGTGCCTGCACCCCGGGCTCCCTTTCTAACCATTTCACGGCACACATAGCTCTTCAACGATGGGATTGGCCCCCTGTTCCCTGCCCTCAAGGACTCCCAGGCTCCAGAAAGAGGAGGAAGCTGGGTTCCCTGAATAGCCACCTAAAACAGGGGTGTCATCAGACCCCAGTTGGCCTTGTAAGGTCATCGCAAATGCCACGCCATGAATCTTTAATCTGCCCAACTCTAGAACCATCTCCAGAGGGCCACAGCCTAGACTCTGACTCTGGAGAGATCCCCATGGGGCACTTTGGCCATTGGCTGGCCAGGAGGCCAGAGTAGCCCCCCCGGCCCAGGCTCCTGTCTGTGGTCGGGCTCTCCAGGCTTGGCACACAGGCAATCAGGCCCCGGGCCATACCAAGGGCCCACCGAGGGCTCATGAGGGCCACGAATCCACCCAGAGCCTGGAAGCCGGCCTGATTCTCAGCCAGGCCCTGCCACTGACAAACTATATGATCTTGAGCAAGTCACCCCAGCTCACTGTGCCTCAGTTTCCCCCCATGTAAGACAGGGATTATAATCACCTCCTGCGGTGTGTTGCAACAAGTTTGCCTGTGTGAAAACGCTCTGTAAGCCGCAAAGAGAGGTAGACAAAGGTGTGGGTCACGGGGCTGGGGGGCACCCCGCATCGTGGTACTAATAACCTTCCCTACTCTAGGGAGGGATGGCAGGGGAGCAATATCATGGAGCTCTTGGTGCCTGCGTGAGCTGTCTCTTGCCGTATAACAAGCGATCCCAGATCCCAGCAGCCTGAAAAACCAGATATATATTACCTCGCAGTTGTTGTGGGTCAGAAGAATTGGGAGCAGCTTCTCCAGATGGCTCTCCTCACAGCCTGTCTTGAGGTTACAGCTGGGACCGCCAGTGTCACCCAGGAAGGTGACCGGGGCCAGAGGGTCTGTTTCCATGATTGCTGGCTCCCATGACCACTGCCGCGAGAGCCCAGTGCCTGTCTTAAGACTTGGGGTCTCTTCCTGAGGCTGGCTTTTCCCCAGAGCTGGTCCCTGAAAAGAGAGTGAGGCAGAAGTCTTTCGGAACCTAGTTTTGGGTCGCATATCATCCTTTCTGTGGATGCTAGCGGTCACAGAAGCCAGTCCTGATACGGCATGGGGTGCAGGAGGCAGGATCATAGGGGACCATCCTGGAGACTGGTGGCCACAGTCCTCTGCCCTCTTTTGCCAGAAACTTCCCTTCTTCCTTCTCCCTTGCTCTCTCCTTCCGTCACTAAGGCCCATCATTGGGCCCCTATGATGCCAGGTCCCCAATTCCCCCCCACTGGCCCTTCCCAGGGAAAATCCTCCTTGCTTCTGTCCTGAGCACCCAGGATCCTCTGATCCAGAGTGTACATGTTACATACAACCTTTGTTGGCTCCCCAGTGTGCACAGACTCCCAGGTAGGGCACTCAGCCCCATGACCGGCCTCCCCCATCTCTCCAGCCGGAGTCGGTAGGCACTGGGGACCGCACAAGGTGAGGGGTTGAGGAAACAAGGCCGCTAAGGTCTATTTGGACGAGTCTGCAGATACCTCGCTGTCCCAATCGTCCTTCTGCCTGGTCGCTCATTCATTCATTCCAATAGTGACTGTGTACCTACGTGCTGGGTCCTGTGCCAATGCTTTGAGGTGAGTATTATCATTATTTCTAGCTTAGGGATGAAGGGACTGAGGCTTGGGGGTGGCATAACTTGTTCAAGGTCCCAGAGTGGGTGGGAATTGTCATACCTGACTCCCAATGCAGGGGTTTGAGGCTCCCCAGCGTGAACGGCAGGCAGCTGGGGACACCATATGCCCCAAATAGGCCTCACTCTCCAGGGCCCTGCTCGCAGGTGCACAGCAAGCCTGCGGCTCTGTGCTGTTTTGTGAGGGGGAAGGGCTTGGCCAGGGAACCGGCTCCAGGCTCAGCCGGATGTTTTCAGTGCCCAGCAGGGGCACATAGGGTGGGGACATTTCTTAGACACAGATACCCGGGACTAATCCCTCACACCACGCCCCTTGGCCCCATAAAAGGCCACTATGGGGCTTGAGCCTGTACCCACATAGGACCTGACTCTGCTGATCGGCCCTGCCGAGGGCACTCCCACCCCTCGCTGCCCAGGTGGGTGCAGGGCAGGATGCTGGGGTTAGGGGACTGGGCGCCGAGCACTAACAGGTGGCAGCACTCCTCACCCCTCCGAGGGGAGGCTGGATCCCGTGGAGGGCCCGGTGCAGGCTGTGCATAATTGATGGGACGACTGGAACGGTGGTACCGAGGCAGCCGGGGGTGGGCAGAATGGCCTAGAGGAGCCTGTGTGAGGAGGCAGGGTAGCTGGAGGGGCTCTGCCGTGTCCTCTGTCTGTCCCGAGCTGGCCGTGGAGGGGAGGAAGGGGAGAGGAAGGAGCTTGTGTGGGGGCCGTCTCCAACCTGCACCCAGGCCTGGCACTACCGTGGGGCAAGTTCTGGACAGAGATACGGAACCGAGGGCGCTAGTCCCAGCCCTGCCAACTGATTGATTATGTGACCTCGGGCAGAAGCTTCAACCTCTCTGGGCTGAGTTGTCGCATCTCTAAAATGAGGAGGTGTCATGGGATGGTCTGGAAGTTTCCTCTGTGCTGACGCCCTCTGCTCCAAGTCAGAGGGAGGACTGGGTGACATGCTCCCCATTCTTGCCACCTCCTCGGCCTCACCCGCCGCTACCCTCGTCCCGTCCTTTAGCCATTTCCAATTCCGGGCCCTGAGTCCCCAAGCCAGAGACTGGTGACTCTGAGGAACTTTCCAGGGCCTGAGGTGGACCGATCTTCATGGTCATCTTCTCTGCTTCCTGAAGGCTGGCCACGCAACCATTTTTGACTTTGGGAGTTGGGCAGAGTGCCCAACGCTGCGCGGCCCGCGTGTCAAGGACACTGTTTGTTCCATGCTTCCAGCGGGCCTGGGGGAGCCAGAAGGGTGTCGGCCCTACGCGGGGTGTCAGGCGGAGTTTCTGGAAAACGAGCCTTCATTTCTCCAGCTCTGTGCTTCCTGGACCCCCCACGGGGTGAACATGGAACGCAGATCCCTGGCCCCTTGAATGGGGACCCTGGCAGGGTGCATGGGGGTTCTTCCGCCTCCTGAAGTTCGGAAACCACTGCCTTAGGTGACCTGGGAAGGGGTGGGGGAGAGGCTGGGTCCCCTCTACAGGCAGAACTCGGGCTGCGGACGGGGGTGCTGCCTGCAGCCTGGCAGGCTCGACTGTCCCCATGTTGCAACTGGGTCGGCAGCTGTCTGGAACTGGGCAGCCCAAGGCGCCTGGCTTGGGCCGGGAGCACGGAGGGAGTTTCTAGGGCTCCTTCCTCCTCATGCCAAACATGAAGCTTTCTTGCAAAACACGTTCTGGGCCACGAGGTCACAATTGTTTTCTCTTTCCTGAGCAACAACATCTTTTCCTCTTGGCAGCCTTGGCAGATCCAACGTTGCCAAAATGATTCAAGTAATCCTATTATCGGCCCATCGGATCTCCAGGAGGGGCCAGATCGGGTTTCCTTCCTTGTGGGACATGAGCCCCCCAAAGGCGAAGGGTTTCTCACAGGCCATGGGGAGTTGCCTCTGCGGGGGGGGGTGTGTTGAGGGGGGAAGAGTACCTCTAGGGCCCAATGCGGGGCAAAGCCTCTTCCTCAGAAATGCACTGAGGGATGACCACCTGGGAAAGAAGTTGTTTTTTTTTAAAGAGTTTATTTATTTATTTGACAGCGATCACAAGTAGGCAGAGAGGCAGACAGAGAGAGAGAGGAGGAAGCAGGCTTCCCGCTGAGCAGAGAGCCCGATGCGGGGCTCGATCCCAGGACCCCAGGATCATGACCTGAGCCAAAAGCAGAGGCTTTAACCCACTGAGCCACCCAGGCGCCCCGGGAAAGAAGTTTTTGAAAAAGAATCCTGAAAACCAGTATAGTGATTGATGTCAAGGGGTCGATTACTGTCTTTTACTAGAGAGCTAGTCCTCCGAACTTACTGGTTCTTCTGGGGAGCTACGGCTGGGGGCCTCCCACGTGCAAAGTGCTGAGCTTTGGAAAGCGGGTGGGCCCGGTCCTGTTTTACAGATGAGAAAATGAGGCCAGGAGATGGGGACCACCTACCCACGATCCCCACTTGCCGAAAGAAAGAATACACCTGAAAATCATTGCTGAAAACACCGAGTGTGAGTTTTAGCTTTCCCGTCATTACAGACGATCCGTCCGTGACTTTATTTCTCAAAATGGAAGAAGCTTTGGGTGTTTGTATTGGTAATATCGCATTCTTTCCCTTGAGGGGGCCCCCGTATGCATCAGGCCCTGCAAAACCTCCTCCAGTCCTGCCAGGGTCGCTCAGGGAGTAGTAGGTGACAGGATGGTGGCTGTCTTTCTTTCCACCTCCTCCTGTCCTTCCTCATTCCCCTCCCTACGCCCAGCCCGGTCTTGTTCCTATTGTCCTCAAAGGGATGGGCTGGTATGTTTCACCTGCTTTGTTCATCTGCAGAGGTGGGTGGTAGGTTCACGGGGACGCATCGGTATAGTATTCTTACCTCGTATCAGACTTTGAAAATAAGCCTGTAATCTCTGCTGGAGGGGATTAGATTAACTCCTCTTAGGAAAGGTAGAAGCGACACGGGGATAGAGGTATGTCGGCTCGTTCCGAGGGAACTCAAGCGTTTCAGAGATTTCGTAGATGAATGGGTGACCCGAAAAGGCAGTGAGTGCCCAGTCGCGGTGTGGATGCAAAAAAGAACCTTGGAGCCATTAGTTGAAGGAGTGATTCCATATTGGGGGTGGTGGTTGGGCAGACGCTGTGTGTTTAAGATGGGACCCTGAGAGTTTCCATTTCCATTTCCGACAGGTGCATGGAAAGGGACCAGGGGAGCATAGAGGGAAGTGAGCACAGGAGAAAAGTTCTCAGGATGGGGTTTGGGCAGAAGAGGCTTGGAAGCCGGGATGGCCTCAGCTGGGGGACCTTATGTCAGCTCAGTGTTGCTACATTTGGAGCAAGTGGTTGTCACCGGGGCCGCTCTCCCCTACTTTCCTTCCGGCTCTTCTCTGTCCCCATGGTGAGGCTCTTGCCTTCTGAGAGCCCGCGCCCCTACCTTGATGCTCAGGCCCCGCAGAGCCCCTACCCCTGCTGAATGAGGTGTGAGATACCTCCATGGGCCTGGGCTTCTCCAGGTGGGACCCAGGAAGAAGTTTTTGTAACACAGATGCTATAGAGGTAGACTGTGACGCCAGGGGGGACCCAAGAGTCCGACCCTGCCTGCACTGCCAGCTCGCCCGCACCCCAGACCAGGTCAGAGCCTCTTTTCCTGGAAACAGTAGTAGGCCTCTTTTGGGATTGTGTGAGGCTTTAACGAGATCTGCGGCCTACAGCAGCATCTCCTGGAAGGGGGGGGGGGCTTTCCTTGACACACAGAGTTCAGGGTCCCCTCTCCCCCCCCGGGGTTTCTGACTCAGTGGACCGGGGAAGGGGTCCAAAATTGGGCATTGTTAACAAATTCCCAGGTGGGCCGATGCTCCCGGGTTGGGGACCACACTTGGAGAATCACGGAACCACTCGTGGGTTCTCAATGGGGAGTCGGCCAGGACATCAGTCACCAGCCCCTCAGGGCCAGGGACCAGCTCTAAGCCGCTTTGGTTTCCGCGAGGTGGCTGCTCGGGGCGGGCACGGGGTAGACGCTCTCCGCGTGTGGTTTGACGGTTTGAACCGCGCGTGTACAGAAGCCAAGCAGGCTCGTCCTTCGAGGCCTTTCCCAAATGGTTGTCAGTGGGAGCTGGTTGTCATGATAGCAGCTGGCCGCCGCCAGACAGTTTGGGGAACATAATCACGGGCCTTTTTGCAATATTGGGGGAAAGAGGGCCAAGGTCGTTGGTCTAGCCGCACGTGGCCAAGAACGTGGACAGTGTGGCTTTCAAAGCCTCCCTTGCAGGGCCCCACTCCTGTTGGCGCTGCTGCGGCCAGGTGCCAGCCCGCCCACTCTAGCTGCAGAGGAACCCACAAAGGATTTACCTTCGGTTGCATAACGGAGAGAGGAACAAAGGGAAGGGGGGGGTGCCCAGGTAGGGAGTCAGAAGGAGGAAGGAATCTTGGCCCTTGAGAACCACCATGCATTTGGCCTTGACACACAGGAACCTGCGTTCCTCACCCAGACCCCAAGCGGCCACGTTGCAAGGACCCCCCGGGACCTGTCCAAGGTCACACGGCCTGTGGGGCCTTGGCGGTGTCCAGATTGGAAGCCCCATTTGCTGTTGCCAAAGACCGTTTGTTCCTTCATTTCAGGGCTGCCTCTTTGAAATCGTTGGACTTGAGATGTGGTGAAGAGGGGGCCCCAGGGTGGGGGGGCGGCAGGGAGGCTGGGAGAAGAAGGTCTGGGGGAATGTTTTTAACACCTCAGGGAGGCAGGCCGGTCCTCATTTGGGCTTCACTCTTCCTAGCAAACCCCCAGCTCTGCCTTCTCAATCTGGTTTTGTGTTTGGCTCCCTCGGAGCCAGACTTTGGACACCTCACCCTCACCCCCCAGTTCTGGGCCGAGTTAACCCAATCGGGCAGCGGTTCTCCTATTCCCATGTGGCTAAGAACAAAGGTTATTTAAAATGTCAATTTCTGCCTCCAGGGATCCTGCTCCAGTAGCTGGGGTAGGGATGCCCTAGGAACGGACACTGAACCGGTGGACACACCCCGTGATGATCCTGACGGAGGCAGCCCGCTCACCGGCCTCTGAAATATTCAGGGCCCGGGCTTTCCCCTGTGGGGCCCAGGCTGCAGGGATTTTTTGGCCCAGCGCCCCAGCTGCCTCCAGCTTTCTCCAGGAACAGTTTGTCCTGCCCTGACAGCAGTGTGTCCACACGGCAGAGCCACACTTGTCCCCAGTTGGCCGGGTCACCCCGCAGCCAGCTGGCTACACACACCTGGGACATTTGGCCCCAGTGGCCAGGCCCTGTGCTTGTTCCATAGAGACCTGGCTCAGGACCAGACAGGAGGCCTGAGAGCTAGCAGGCTTTGGGCAGGCCGAGCCAGCCGTCCCTGACCTCTGAAGGGAATTAGGAGGTCTGGAGCCCTGTGGAAAAGGGACTGAGGCAGAGAAGCATCCCTTCTCTGTGCAGAAAAAACTGACTTCGGGGTGCACCAGGCAGAGGGGGCAGCGGATCCAGTTCCCTGTCTCAGATCCCTCACCTGAAAAAGTAGGGAGAAGACCACGTGCTCGTCAAAGAGCTTCAGGAAGTCCAGGGTCCTCCGAGGCACAAGGTCAGGTGTGAGTTTGGCCCTGGGCTTAGAGGTTGGGGAGGCTTGTCTTCAGGCGCCTCCCTTGTCTCCTCTTCAACAGTGAGGCTTGCCTGGGCCCCTGCCTTCCGCCCTGCTGTCATACATCCTTCCGTCCGTCCATCCTTTGCGTATCACAAGCCTCAAGACACCTGGGAGAAGTGGCAGGGACAGGATCTCCACCCCCTCCCTCCCCTCCATTTTGCTGAGAAGGAAACTGATTTCTTATCCAGGAAGGGACATAAAGAGACTCCTCACACATCTGGTTACAGTCAAAGCAGAATTTGCCTCTTTATCTCCTGATGGGGGTTCTGTGCCTCTGTGCTTTGGGGACTGCCCTGGCCCTGGAGGCATCAGGAAATCGACACAATCATTTCCCCTGCACACGCCTGGAAACCTCCCATTGGAAAAGGGCCAGAGAAATGCCTAATTCGACAGACTTGGAGGGCCCCTGGTGGCATTTCAGACACCCCGCTGGAGAGCTGGTGTGACACTGAGTGTGTTTGAGCAAAGAGGAGGCTCAAAGTTTACCAGCCTCATCCCTCGGCATCTGTGGGGGATGTCAACCCAACTTCTCCAATCTGGGATCCTCTTTTTCTTCTTATAAGAGGACAGGCCAGCCCCTTTCAGGCACGCTTGGAGGGAGTTCCTGCTCGAGACAAGAGCTTGCAGGGCATGACCTTGGAGATTCTTTACGAGTCTGTGTGCCCATATAGGAGGAGACCTGAGTCAGAGGGAGTGGGTTAGAATCAGGCTGCTGGGACAGGGGCCCTGAGAGGCTAAGTCTGGAGCCCTTGGGAGAAGGGGCTACCCTGGGTGCAAGGGCGGAGAGCCCGCACCAGCATGGGGAAGGGTTTCCCTCTGAAGTTAAGAGCTGAACAAAGACCTCCAGGGCTGCGTGGTTACCCCTGGGGAGCCAGGCCTGGCACCCCAGGGATGGAGTGCGGTGGAAAGGGTTTGAACAGACTTGACAAGCTTCCTGATGGGCACCAGGCCTATCACAGTGTACACTTCCTAGTTGTAGGATCTCGGGGAACTTGGGACAAATCCCTTCGCTCTCTGAGCCTTTGTTTACTCATCTGTCAAGTGGGGATAAAAAGGGATACTTTTTTTAAAAAAATATTTTATTTATTTATTTGACAGAGAGATCACGAGTAGGCAGAGAGGTAGGCAGTCTCCCCGCTGAACAGCGAGCCCGATGCGGGGCTTGATCCCAGGACCCTGAGACCATGACCTGGGCTGAAGGCAGAGACTTAATCCAATAAGCCCCCCAGGCGCCCCCAAAAGGGATACTTTTGAGAAGATTTGCACTAACGTGTATAGAATGTTAAGCACAGTGCTTGGGATCTATTTGGTACTCAGTAAACGGTAGGTAGTCCCCTCTATCCCACAGCAAGTGGGAGCGCATTGCAAGTGCTAAGTAAATGTTCAGGTATAGGACAAGGGAAGACTCCAAGGGATCACGGAGATCAAAAGGTACTGATAGAAGGTAAGACGAGCTTTGTGGGATGCTGCGTTTTTAAAAGCTGCTCCCAGGGATAGACGCTTTGTCTGTTATGGGTGCAATGAGCTTTCACGTTGTTCACGTTTGAGAGAATTTTATTTGGGGCAGGTGTGGGACTGGACTGCCGACAGCAGAGAAAGGCCTACCCCAGTAGCCCCTCATCACTCCCTTTGAAGACCACACATTCTTGATGAACCCTTAAAGGACATAAAATACATGAAAAAAAAATGACATTCTTGAGAGCTCAGAGGCTACAATTAAAATTTACAGCGTGTACCAGAATTTGTCCAATCTTGCTGGAGTAAAGAGTTTTTGGAGGAAAATTACGAAGATAAAACTTGAAAGATGAGTCAGGGCCAGCTTTTGAACGCCCTTGCATTCCAGACCAAGGCGATCCGTCCACCCCACACACTTCGATTGCGCACCTGCTGTGAGAACGGAAACAGTATTTCAGACTTCATCCTTGACAGTGACCGATCTGGATGGGAGCAGGGGGGTTGTCCGAGAACCCTGAAGAGGGTATCTGGAAAAAGCTTGATAAACCACTTCCAGGGTGAGATTGGGGATCTGTTTCTTTTAAATCATGCCAGAGTTGGGGGTGGGGGAAAGGACAGCTGTACAAGAAGAGCCCTGTAGGGACGATTGGCTCATCTGCGCACACTCTGCCAATGTTACAACGGCGTCAGCGCAGCTTGTCGACCGGACACCCCCCGTGTGACCCGAGCCATCGAGTAGGCAAAAAACACATGTGGAATGTAAATAACCACCAAGTTCAATCGTGAAAACGTCAAGGGTCAGGCAGCTAACGATGGGAAGCAGAGGTGAGGGCACAGAGCAAAGAGAAGGACAAGGATGCTGATAATGTGCCTGCCGTGGATGGATGGATCAAGGAGGGTCCAAAGCTGCTGCTTCAATTACAAAGACGACCAACACGAGGAAGTCAAGTAGGAATATACATAATCATGTTGAACTGTGGGAGCGGGGGAGCCAAGCTGCGGTTTTAATGACCTCCCTCATCGTTAGCAGGACTCAAGAGGTAGCACATAAAATGTAGGACGACAGCCAGCCACAAAGACATTTCTTTACCAGCGTGGAAGTGAGGACCAGAATAAAGCACTGAACAAGGTAAAAGGTGATTCTTTCTGGGCACTGAAGATGAAGGAGAAATGGAGGGGAATTGACAGGAAACTCTTTATCTGTAACCCCCACGTGTCTGATTTTGAATTCAGAAAAATGAAGTGTGTAGTCAATAGAATTGGTTCTTCTGCCAGAGAAAGGATTGTTTGGTTATTTAAAAAAAAAAAAAAGTATTTATGTATTCAACTTCGGGTAAGTGAACATTAGCAAGGCGCAATGTGTAAAAGATACCTCCTTCGTTACCCGCCGTTCCATCCCAATTTTCCTAGTCTCCCCTCGAGACAACCAGCGTTAGCACTTTTTTGTCTTTCCAGAGGCAATGGGAGTACAACCAAATCTATACACAGTCTGTATGTCCTTCCTCCACTTCCCTCCCCGCTAGGATGTTTTCTAAAAACAGTAGCTTTCTACAAGTGCTTTCTACAAGTCCTTTTACTTTTATCAATTCATCTCAGCAATGAGCTTCCTCATTTCCTTTTTTTTTTTTTTTAATAGCTGAGTGATATTCACATTCGGGTGTAGCAACAAGAAATGCCTGCACGTTTCCCCACACCTGCACCAGCGGTGTGTCATCAAGCTTCTGGTTTGTCATCGTCACAGGGGAAGAAAGTTTCCCAGCTCGAGTTTTGATTTACGTTTCTTTCACGTGTGGGGTTGAACGTGTGGGGTTGAAAATCTCTTCGTATGGTTAAAAGCCATTTTTTTTTTTTTAAAGATCGTATTTATTTATTTGACAGAGAGAGATCACAAGGAGATAGAGAGGCAGGCGGAGGGGGGGAGGGAAGCAGGCTCTTTGCTGAGCAGACAGCCCGATGCAGGGCTCGATCCCAGGACCCTGAGACCACGACTTGAGCCGAAGGCAGAGGCTTAACCCACTGAGCCACCCAGGCGCCCCCATTTGTATTTCTTTTTTTCTGTGAACTGATCATTTGTATCTTTTGTCTATTTATGTTGATTCGTTTCCTTTCCTCACTAATTAGTGGGTATCCTTATGAGCGAAACGTGTCCTTTGACTCTTAATAATAGCAAATATCTCCCGTTTGTCTTTTGACTTTGCCTGTAGGTCTTTGTCACACAACAGGCTTTGAGTTTTCGGTAGGTAGATTTTCCAGTCTTTTCAGTTATGTCTTCTGGGATCTGTGTCATATACTCAGAAAGGCCTCTTGGAGAGTAACAGAAATTCTCCCATGATTTTTTGTAGGACTTTTCCTCTTTCTTCTCTATCGTTTAAATCTTTTATCTACCAAGAATGTCTATTCATGGAAGTGTAAGGTGAGCATCTAACCTACTTTTTTTTCTTTTTTTTTCCTGCGGGCTAGTGAGAATGTATTTGGGGGAGGATGGGTATAGAGTCAGGAAGGTAGGGCCGTGAGCAGAGTGAAGAAGTTTCCCTGGCAGTGGGTGTAGAAGAAACCGGAGTGACACGCACAGTCAGGAATCGCTGAGGTCATCCAAGTGAGAGGTGAACCCAGGGAGGCCAGAACTAGGGCAGGGGCAGCAGATAAGGGAAGAAGTGGGGAGAGGGTCCTAGAAATAGAAGCCACAGGACTCACTTACTGGTTCAGTGGGGAAAAGAAAAAAAAAAAAAAAAAGATGCCTGTTCCTGCCTGGGTGATCTATTATTAGCAGAGAGAACTCTCCAGTTGTCATTTCTGGCCTCAAAGAAGCAGGATACAAGGATTCAGAATCAAAGACTGCCGATTCCCTGGGACACCCCCACAAGATGTTCACCAGGGTGTTGGGAAGGTGGGAGGGAGAGAGAGATCAGAGATCTGCAGGAGGAATTCCCCACTGCTCTCTTGAGGGCCAAGTGAAGGAGTTACCCATTCTGTGCCTTGGCTGGACAGGGTGCGCCCCACCCTGAGGGCGATGGCATTCATTTCATCTGTTGGAAGGACTGGTTCCTGACAGACTGGACCTGGAAGTCTAAAACGGGGGCCCCCGGGAATAATCCTGTTTACACAGGACTTTACTATTTTCAACGTATTGGTTGTTGGTGGTTGGTCCTGTTTTTAAAGGTGGAGAACGGCCTCTGGAGGCGGGGAGTTGCCGACTGTTGGGAAAGGAATTCGCCACAGAGCACGTACTACTACTACCAACGGCTATGACTTCCATTTCTCGAGCACTTACCACCGCATTGAGTTACTTCCTTCAGGAGCACGAGTTACGCGGCCCGATCCTCCTGACCCTATTAAGTAAGAACGGCAGCAGGAGGCATTAGTGGGACTCCGACCCACCGCCCAGGCAGCCAGACCTTTCACGCCCGAGGCCCTCCGCCCCCTCCCCGCCTCTTCGGTCCAGTCCGCGCCCCCTGCCTGGTCGCTTCCCTTCCCCCGCCCCAAGCCGCTTCGCATTCCCGTCCCGGGCCTCTGCGGTCGGGTGGCCGCGACCCAGGTTAGGGGGGTACTGGGGGGGTGCAGGAGAGAGAGCGCGAACACACGCGAGCGGCAGCCGGCGGCAGCAGGCCAGGCCCCGCGGCGCACAGCCACGGCCCCCACCGTGACCCACGAGGCGGAGCAGCGGCGTCGTGGGCGACAGCGAGCACCGCCGGCGCCCAGCCTCCTGCCGCCTGCAGAACGCTGGGCCCGGCTCCGGGGCCCGGCCGGGGCGGGGCCGCCGAGGGGGCGGGGCCGGGCCGTACCAAGAGCTCAGATTCGCCGGGGGCGGCTAGCCCCGAGAGCGCGCGCGCGGCTCGGTTGGGCGGGGCGGTGCCCCCGACGGCCACGCCCCCACCCCCGCGGCCGGCGCGGGCGGTGGTAGCGCCTCAGTGGTGCGGGCCTGCGTCCTGCTCAGGCGGCCACAGTGTTGCCTGGCCGCCCGGGGTGAGTGCGCGCGGTCGTGGTCGCGGGGTTGTGAGGTCAGGGCGCCGGGGTTCAGGGCGCCGGGGGCCGAGACCCGACGGCTTTCGGCCGCTTTGGCTGCCCGGGCCCTCACGCTCGGGCGGGCTCTCGGGCCGCGTCGCTGCCTCTCTCAACTGACGGCTGCGCGGAGAGCGCGGCTTCGACCCTGCTATTTCCCGGGGCGGCCTTTCGCCTCAAGCTGACGTCTCGCGGCGGCTTGCGGGGGGTGGTTTCCGCGGCTCAGGGCGCCCGACGGACCCCACGGGCGAGGGCCGAGTCTCGGCGTCCGAGGGCTCGGGCTCCAGTCTCCGCCGCGTCGCCATCCTCCGCTAAGCCACTTTTCCTCTCTGAGGCTCAGTTTCCCTGTCTGTACAATGGGCCTCAGGAAGAGGCCAGTTATTGAGGTAACTCACGTAGGAGACGCTCGGTGAATGCGCCTGCGACCCGAGTCTGACCCTGCAGCATCAGGTGGGCTCAGCTGAGGGCTCCGGGGAGCCTGCCAGCCCTGCCTCTCCCGAGAATCGCTCTGGGTACGGGCAAGGGCATCCCTGGGGGGGCAGTGGCTCTCCCGGGCAGGTGCCTCGGTGGCCGCTGCGACTCATCTTTGCTGGGCTCCGCTGGGCAGCCGTGACACCCTTAGTTCGTGGGAGCAATTGGGTAAGAGGTCGAGGTCTCCTGGGAGGCGAGGGGGCTGCAGGGAACTTGACCTCGACTTTTTGCTTACATTTCTGAAGACCGTTGTGTAAGCTGGTGAACGGTACTGAAGAGTTTGGGTCCAGTTCGGAGACGTGGCTGCCTCCTTTTGTTAGACTTTTATAAAATAACAGCCTTCCGCTGAGCTCGGCCAAACTGGAGAATTGTGCTCGCGCCGAGGGAGACGGGGCTGGAGTGGGTAGTTCTGGATTTGAATCTTGGGCCCTTGGCAGGACACTTAACTTCTTCGAGACTTCGTTTTCTCCCCCAAGGAGTACAGCTAGTGACACCGCCCACTCTGCCACCCACACAGGACTGAGGTCCTGAGGCTCCAAAGAGAAGGTCTTGGTCTTGGAGGGTGACATTGAGAATTGTAATATTCCCTACACGTGGAGCCGTTAACTAACCCTCCCGGATCCGGAGTCCTTCCCATGCAGTGCTGTAATTCCTTAGGCCCTCTCGTTGGCAGACAAGACCTTGGTTAAGTACTTGGAAGTCCTGTCCCTACAGATCCCCTCTGAGTGGTCGTGGGGTTGGCTTGATCCAGAAAACAGCCCCAAAGCGCCAGTTGGTAGAGCAGAGAACCCAGAAGGGATCCCTTGCTTTTCTCAGCGTCCCTCTAAGGAAGTCTTCTTTTCTTTTGGAGGGAATGGGAAGTTCTCCAGCTTCTCATGAGTTTGCTTAGCAGCTGTGATGGGGGAAACTGTGTCATTGGGCAGATAGCTTGATCATTGTCTGGGTTGCCCAGAAAACAGGGCCACATTTCAGAGAATGGAATATTAGCTTCCGGTTGTGTTGGGGGCATTGGAAACTGCCCAGGTGGTGGGGTCTTAACTCTCCGCAATTCTTCGTGTCTAGCACTTGGAGAAAGAGCCGTTAGGTTTGAGATGCAAGGAAGCCCAGGGACATACTTCAGCACCAGAAAACATGTTTGATCTCAGCCGACGTGAGTAAGGCAGGTGAATCCTCCTGGGTGGTACGAGTTTGGAAATGGCCACAGGATTTGTTGGTTTTGTTGGTTGCCTGACAAACCTGAAATTTTAGGACCCGCCAGTGACTCCCTGAACTCCTTGAAAATCAGGATCTGAATTAGGTAAGTCCACCTGTGTTCAGGAGAGTTTTTGGAATCAGAACTGCTGGCACATCTAATATTTATTGGCTAAACCTGTGGAACGGTTCAGGTTAATGAGAATTTAGCTCTTAAAGCAGTTCTTTTCCCCTTCATGGAAGCTTCTGCAGTTTTAGGACCTTCCATGTCTCCAGAGAGCCCAGGTGCCCCTGCAGCATCTCTGCTTCCCTGTGTTTTAGGAAGGAGCGAAGCACCTGATGGGGTAGGGAGGAGGGGTCAAGGACCCTGACTTACAGCTCAGGCACTAGCACCGTGTGCCTTTTGGCAAACCGCCCCAGGCCAGTGAGCCTCCACTTAGTGCTTTGGGATTTACCTTATAGGTCAGGTTCATTTAAAAATTAAAATCAGAAAAAAAAATGAAATGGAGAAATGGCTGTTTGTATAAAAAATGTATTTTTTTTCTGTTGACAGAAATAATAATAAGTGCTCATTATTAAAAATCATAAAAATAATAAGTGCTCATTATTAAAAATCAAACTGTTAAATACACAGTGTGGTTACTGAGCCTCCCTCATAGCCTTATACTGAGATTAAAAAAAAAATCACCGCTAGTGGTATAGTATAAGTTCTGCGGATATTTTCTTCACATATAAAGACATTTATTATCTAATTTTTTTTACTGTAAACAGAGATGTGTTACTGTTTAATTTTACCGTAAATTTGAAACACAAAGTCGTACTGTCATACTGTTTTGAGGCTTGCTTTTAATTACTTACCATGATAGATCACTGTCTAAAGCTCTATCTCACTTTTTTTTTCTACCTCATTCTTTTTTTTTTTTTTTCCAACTCATTCTTTTTAAAAACCTCGTTCTTTTTAAAAATGATGGAGTATTCGAGTCCCTGGTATTGTGGACAAAAATGTGGTTTTTTGCAGCTTTTGCTCTTATGAATTCTGGGACAGTGAGTAGCCTCTGTTCTTTATCTTTGTATGATTGGGCAAATATTTTTGCTTGATGAACTCCTGGGAGAGCTGGATCAATGTTCATGAACTTTTCAGTGTCCTCACTTAGCAGATACTGAATACTCCACGCCAGGGACTGTTTCGTGGTTGGAGTTTTAGCAGTCAACAAAACACACATCCTCCGTGGGTCTAATCTCTTCCTGGGGGCAAACAACGCACATGATTGTCAAATGATGATACGTAATTTGAGACTTAACTTTTGGTGACATATCAGATTCATTTAAAAATTAAAATCCGCAAAGAAGTGAAATGGAGAAGTGACTTTATATAATAAGAATGTATTTTTTCTGTTTACAGAAAAACTAAATGTTCATTATTAAAAAAAGACCATTACAGGAGTATGTCGTATAGACAGTGAATGTCCTTCGGAGCCTTCCACTAAGACATTTTCTTGACTGAAGAAAATAATACAAAGGGGTGCGTGTGTGTATGTGTTTGTAGAAATGGTGTGACTTTTGATGTCAGTGGGTACTAAATTCCCCTCCAGAAACATTCCCTTGTTACGTTCCCACCAGCAGAGACTCACGTTTTTAAAGTCAGAATCCTCAGGTCCGTTGTGAAGACGAGCTGCTAATGGCAGAGATGCTTTTATTTTAGGAAAGTTTATGCTAGACTCTGCACTAAGTTTTTTATTATGTGTGCACGTGTGTGTGCAGGCACACGCACAACATTGCCTGTGAGTGTTTTAATTCCTCTGATGACCCCAAAAGACTGGTGTTTTCATACCCACTTCACAAAGATGGCTATCATTTGCCCAAGGCCAAGGGTGAAGCTGAGACCTCACCCAGGACCGTCTGCTTCCAGAACCCTCACTTCCCTTTTGTGCTGTGTTACCACATTTTCTGACTGTAGAGGAGTGTCTTTTATTTTGGTGGAAGGGAAATCACCTAATACATATAATTACTTAATAATATGATTATTCCTCCCCGCTTCCAATACCAGAGCACCAATAAGTATGTCTGTCTCTTTTAATTACAAAAATTTGGGGGGGGGAGGGGCATCCCGGGGTGGTTCATTCCATTAAGCGTCCAACTCTTGATCTCAGCTCAGGTCTTGATCTCAAGGTCGTGAGTTCGGACCTGCTTCGGGCTCCACACTGGGTGTGGAGCTTGCTTAAAACCCTCTCTGTTTCTCCCTCTCCCCCACTCCCCCACACCCAGCTCATGCTGTCTATCTCAAAGAAAAAAAAGAAAAGAAAGAATGGGATGGTTACCATAAAAGGCCATATATAAAGATTGTCCTCGGATGCAGGGAGGCTAACTGGGAGGGGGTAGGAGGAGAGTATGTTCTACTGGCTTAGGTGCCCCTCAGTATGTCTGTGTAGGTCCCACTGTCCATTTCACTCTAGTGGAAGAACCACAAATGAAATGAGTATCTTGTGGAGAGATAAGTAATGCCAGTTCTCTATTATTATTATATAAGCTACAGAACAAAGCTGTCTTTTCTGTGCAGTTCTGTTGTCTGGCATTTGATAGATGGAGGGTGGGGAGAGGCTCCTGGGTGAGAGGTAGCTTACCAGCTTATGCAGGCGTTGGCCCACGCCAAGCCTTCTGTCTTCGGCCATACAGGGGGGAAGAGAAACCTGCTTCACCTGCCTCCCAGGACAGTTCAAAAGGTGTTTCTTTTTCCGGCAGCTAATTCTCGCCATTCTTGGCAGTGTTTCCGTCCCAGTGGAATGACACTTCAAAAACACATCTCTGACCCTCAGGGTCTAGGCATCTATGTTTAGGGCCTGGTTCAGGCCCTCGACAGCTCGGACGTGGCGGGGAGCAAACATAAGCGGTTAGGGCAGGGTGTGTGGGGCTCATTCTTGAGATAATGCGTGTGAAGTGCTTGTCCTTGGTGCTGAGCCCACAGTGCGCTGGGGAGCACTCAGGTTGGGCCTTTACTGGGGGGGGGGGTGGTCATGCAGGCTCCGCAGAAGAAGTAGCGTTTGACTGGGGCCTTGGAGGGTAGGTAGGAGTTCACTGAACCCACCAAGGCACACCTCCCCGGGTGGGAACCGTGGAGAGTGTAGGTTGTATGAGGCTAGGAAGCCTTCGGGGTCTTGTGAACCATGCTAAGCGAGGAGAAGGCATTTATTTATTTGAGAGAGAGAGAGAACGTGAGCAGGAGAGGGAGAGAATCTTAAGCAGTGTCCACGTTCAGTGCAGGGCTCCGTCCCACCACTCTGGGATCACAACCTGAGCCAAAGCCAGGAGTCGGACGCTTTACCGACTGAACACTCCCAACGAGAAGGCTTTGAAATAGGTCGGTGATGTGACTAGCACAGAGCAGCATGTTCTCGTGTTGGGTTTTCAGACTTTTCTACGGTCAGTATCCTCCTTTCTGGGTGAATTCATCATTTGGGAATCCTACTCTGCTTCAGTCTGTATCCTACTGTTCCCGGCCTTCTACGTCCTCAAAGCGTTTTTCCTTCCCCTAGCCCCCTCCTGGGGAACTGTCGGGGCTGTGTGCATATGTGTGTGTGTGTGTAGGTGGTAGTGGCGGAGTCCCATGGGGCAGACCGTGGCTCTCTGAAGGCTGGTCTGTTAGTTGGGTCCACTAGAGCCAAATTCATCAGCCTGTTACAATGGATGCCGGTCGGTGTGCCAAGTCGGCTAGCCCCAGAGTAGGTTGTGAACAAGGCGCGTGGGGGTCCCAGTCCTCCTTCTGGGTGTCTTGTGGAGAAAACTGCTGGTATGGGGTCTTGTTTCACTTACATGGCAGGGGGAAATCTCCTTTAATTGGGGTGCTGGAAGGGGGGAGGCATTCTGATCTTTGCATAGCGTCTGCACACAGCTGAGAGAATCAGACACGTGCCTCCCAGAAACGAATCCGTTTCAAGGCCAAACTGGACCAGAATGATGGGCCAAATGGGGGTGTCATCGGCCGTAGATTGCTCCTCAGAGGACTGGATTCTTTAAGAGACCCTGTGCTAGGAAAATCGAGTGGAAAAAGTTGGCTTTTGTTTATCTGGTTGTCCTCCCAGGAAAGGTGGACTCTACGGGGTGTGTCCTCTGATGTGGGACTTAATGTAATTTGTTTCCGGGTGAAATTTGTGAATTATGTTTAGTCACTTTTTTATCTCCCCTTTTTTATCTTCGGTGCCTTTTCCTGTGACTCCTCCAGCCCCCACCCAAGCTCTGCCTTCCCCGTGACCTGGTCCTTCGGTGCTCACGTAACAGCACTGTGACCTTGTGAAACTTCGATCCTCGCTAGCACACATCAACAGTGCACTGGGTAGGCTAGGTCTGTACAAAGGTTTGAGGGCTGGGTAGGAACACATGAACTGTGCTCACCCCTGAATTCAGAGGTGTTGACGCTATCCGTAGGTCACCTGGGTCGGTTTTCAGCACTGCAAACAGGGATAGTGGTTCTTGAGTACACGGAAGAACGTTCCAGCCTATTGTGCCCAGCTTCTTCTAGGGGTGGGGTGTAGATTGGGACACATCTCAGGCATCAGCAGGTTTTCCCATCAGGAATTTGCGGTCCAGTGAAGAAGAGTGTTTGCTGGTTTCAGTTAGGGGTATCAGAACCTCTGTGATTGTTTAAGAAACCAAACAGTGTCACGTGGACAGGCTGCGTGGCTGGCTTTATGTAAGGTGATTTGCAAACTCTAAACCAGTCGTTCAGCATGGCAACAGAGATGAAGACGCCCATCCCTCACTGGCCCCCCCCCAGCTGCTCCCTCCCCCCTCCCCCAGGAGGTCTCTTTCTCCCTCTTAGCGACTTCACTGTCTTCCTGGTACCTGAATGCTCTAAAGACAAAAGACCGGTTGGCCTCTGCCTTCCTTTTCGTTCTGGGTTTCCACCACCAGGCAGTCCTGTCCAGTTGTAGTGTTCGGTGCGCTCTCTTTCTCCCCTGCTGCGGTCTTACTGCAGCCCCTTCATTTCCTGCCACACTCGCCCCTAATTGGCTTCCCTGAGTCCGTAATTCCTTCCCACTCCTCCCCACTGCTTCTCAAGGTCCATCCACGCTGGATCGATCTCCAGGCCCTGCTAGTGTCAGCCCCCCTTTGCTCAAAGATTTACGGTCGCGCTCGCTGTCGAATCCTTTGCTGCCGTTCCCTTCCTCCTCCATCTGCCCCCCACAAAGGATACGGAAGTGGCTTGTAATAGAAGGAGCCTAATCCTCCCTCTCCCTAATGGCAGTGTGGTTGGAACAGAATGTGAATTCAGTGGGAACAGGGAACCTCCCCATCACTGCCACGAGAGTAAGCCAGTGCGTGGTACCGAGCCAGGCACAAGGTAGGCGCTCACTGAGTGCTCACTGGCTGACCAGGGGAGCGAGTGATCATGACTTCTCTCTCCGTAGTCCCTTGCTTCCTCCTGCATATGGACTGAGCCCAGATACACATGTTAGGGCTGATCTGTGTTGTTTAGGATTACTCTGAGTGCAGTATGAACTTTCGGGACGATTTTAATTTCGCATCTCGGTGTGACGGTTGAAATGTCTCAAGTTCCTTCTGCAGTTACTGGTTTATTCAGTAATTCAGTAATGAATCATTTTATAATTGGGAAAGAGGAGGAACTTGGGTACCTCCCCCATAGTATCCAAAGTCTCTCTAGATTGTTATTTGGAGGCCAAAAACATGAATCAGTGTGTTTATTTTAAAAATGCTACTGCAATAAATAAAAGGGTTCTAGGGTAACCTTTGAGTGTGTGTTGTGTATCAGGCCCCGTGCTGGGTATTTTATGTCTCGTGTCATCATCGGAACACCGCGAGGATGGTCAGTGAGGGGCTCGAGACTGAGTGGTCATGTGCCCAGGGTCCCCTTGTGTGGAGGCAGCATATCTGGGGTTTGAACTGAGGTCTGTCTACCTACAAGACCCATGTTCTTTCATGGCTTACCTGGGTTTTAGGTCAGTTGAATTCCAAGGCCAACACTCTACTCGGCCAGACCCCAAAGGAAATAACTAAAAGCTGAGAGCCTAGTAGTTGAGAGGACCCTGGGAGGCAGGTAATCCTATGAAAGGTCAGTCAAGGGAAGCTGTTGGATTAAGCATAAAACTCAGCTCAGAGCTTCCTCGAAGGCAGGCTGAAGAAGGAGGGGATTGAACAGCAAGCATTATTGGGAAAAGGAAGCAGGTCAGTTTAGCAAGAGAAGCACTTTTCTCTGGGCCTTCCCCCGGGGCTTGTAGAACAAGCCAGTGGCCAGCAGTTTCCACACAGCAGACATGCGTAGCCCACCCGTGAGTACCAGGCCCTCTTAGGGGCGCTGGGACTATGCTTGTGTGTGGATAGGCCCGGCAGGATGATGGAGACTCAGGCCCCTGGCGGAGGGAGTGTTCCATGGAACAGAGGAACGTGGCCCACAGGGAGCCCTCCTGGGACCCGCTCGGGTAAGGGCAAAGAACTTGGGTCTCCATTATAATACAGCACAGGCAGACCCTGGGGGATGGGAGCAAGAGGAGACTTGCCGGGCTGTATTCCGGCAGGAAAGGAGGAAAGCGGGAGACTCTGGGAGAGTGGGTGGGGAGAGTCCCTTTGGCAGGTGGGAGGCAGGCTGGCCAAAGGGAGGTCGTGAGGCTCTTAGCACACCGCCCCCCCCCCCATGCAGTGTCCTGCCATTGTGCTAGGAAAGTCAAAAGGCCTGGCTTGGCTTCTTGCCCCTTCATGAGTGACCACAGGGGAGCCAGGACATGTCAAAGGCAGTGCTGATCCCATCCCAATGCTCCCAGCTGCGGGGCCAGCAGGCTGTACCCCCCGGTGTGGACTGATGACTCTGTGTTGACGCAGCCATTCGGCAGCCATCAGCCAAGCGCCTGTTAGGCCAGGCCTCCTGGCACTGGGGGTTCGGAGACAGGAGGTGGCTCCCGCCGGACACCGTCCCCTCCCGTGTTTCCGGGGGTGCTTTCATTCTGAGTAGCGCCATCTCCTGATGGTACCGCTGGGATGTTAACTGCGAAACGCAGCCCAGGTCATTCAGCAAAGCAACTTTTAGCCATAACTTTGCCCTGTCCCGAGAAGGTTTCGCAGGGCAAAGAAATGGAGGAGAGGGTGGCTCTGATGCCTGCTGGTCTGGGTTCGAATCCCAATGCGACCGCTTATCCCTGCCTTTGGACCAGGTAACTAACCTCTGCGGTAATTAGAGCTCCTGTACCTGAGAGGGTTGTTGCAAGGATGAAACGAAATGGGAGAACATTCTAGTACAGGTGCTTAATGCCTGTTCGTTGTAACTGCGGTTGGTATTTATTTAGATATAAATAGACGAGGCAAATGGAAAGTGATGGTGGTGGAGACCTAGGGTTGAGGATGGTGTGTGGCTGCCAGTGGTGCCTGGAGTTTGTCCAGAGCAAAGGGGAGGACAGATCAGGAAGGGGGAGTGACTGCCGATGGGTATGAGGTTTTCTTTGGGCGGGGGATGGAAATGTTCACGAATTAGATGGCAGTGGGGATGGCTCACTGTTGTGCCATGGCGGGGAGAGTATTTTGAGAACTGCTGAGTTGCACGTTCTAAAATGATAAATTTTATGGTACATGAATTAGATCTCCATTTTTAAAAATCCAGTTAACTGGCCACAGTCCTTGGGGTGCCTGGGTGACTCAGTTGGTTAAGCGTCAAACTTTTGATTTCGGCTCAGGTTGCAATCTCAGGGTCCTGGGATTGAGTCCTGAGTCAGGCTCTGTGCTAGATGGGGCATTGGCTTGGGATTCTTTCCCTCTGCCCCTTCCCCTGCTCGTACCCTCTCTCTCCCTCTCTCCTTCAAATAAATAAATCTTTAAAAAAAAAAAAAAAGCCATGAGTCCTTGAGCAGCTGGATTCCCACCGGTCCTGCCCCCGGCTGCCCGTCACCTCAAGCGGGTTGTGCACACCAGTGGCAGATGGGTGCCGCGTGTCTCTGAGCTTCCCCAAATTTTTAGCCCTCTTGAGAGGGAGCAGCGTGTGTCACTTCTGGCCTGAAGCACTGTAGAGCGGGGGCTGGTCCGTCTCACAGTCTTCCTCCCATCCCAGCCACCTGCACTTTTTACACTGGGGTCATGGAGTCACATGGAAAGAGCTGCTTGCACTGCTGAGTCCCCTTAGGGGAGCCGAGAGCTGGACAGAGTCACCTGGCCTTCACCAGACACTGTGTCACATGAGAGGGTGAGCTCCTCCTCGGGGTGTGTGTGGGTGTCAGGAAGACACCTTGCCCCGGTGCGGTGGCCTAGAAAGCTGTCCTCCTTGTCCCTCCCCCTGGGGGGGTGCCGTGTGATGTGGGGCGCCTCTCTCCCAGCAGGCAGCCGCAGCAGGTGCAGTGGGGGCCGTGGCTTTCAGGACCCCTGCAGGGGAGGCTGGCAGTGGCGTAGGAAGCAGCAGCTGTCCTGGCAGCAGCTGTCACAGGGCAGATTCAACTGTCAGGCTCGGGAGCACCTTGCGGGACCCGGTATCCCAGGTGACAGCACAGGATAAGGTCAGCCCGGCAGCAGAGGGTTGTTTACCTGGCCCCAAAGAGAGCGCGGTCGGGGCAGTAAGGAAGGGTTACAAGCTAATGCTTTAGTGCTGGCGGACAGTCCTTAAATGGTCCGATCATCGTGGGTGCTTTTATAGACATTGCGGGCTGGTCCTCTATCATTTGGTTATTACGGACTTGCTCACGTTGTTGTGAGTCTCTCATAAGCCGGATCCCCACACCTTGTGGCTTACAAGCATGGCGCAAGTCCGTAGACACAGATCACGGAAATGACCCCAGTACACATTTGATCCGATGCGCCACATGGTCAAAGGTCAAGGTGAAGCACGGGTGGAGCTGGGGGTTCCGCACGGTGTCGTCTGAGACCTCAGCCCGCCGGCAGTCTCACCTGACCTCTGGACAGTGTTGGCCTCCCAGGAGGGGGATGCCCACGTCTCCTTCACAAGTCTGCCATGAGAACCCTGGCTTCCTGTCCACTCACAGGCAGGACGGTGGGTTGTGAAGACGCTTGGTGGACGAAAAGAAGGCCTCCTGCCTGAGACTTGCTCTGAATGTGGATCTGCTGCCCAGAGCAGCCTTCCGTGGCTGCCTGGTCCTCGCTGCCCTGGTGCACTCAGCCTACTGCTGGCCGAACCTAGGGTGACCCAGCATGGGAACTAACTGGGACCACCGTGAGCCAGGACTCAGGCTCACCCCGGGATCGTGACCTGAGCTGAAGGCAGACATGTCACCAGCTGAGCCACCAGGTGCCCCTAAACCGTAACTCTTTTTTTTTTTTTAAGATTTTATTTATTTATTTGATAGAGATCACAAGTAGGCAGAGAGGCAGGCAGAGAGAGAGGAGGAAGCAGGCTCCCCGCTGAGCAGAGAGCCTGATGCGGGGCTCGATCCCAGGACCCTGGGATCATGACCCGAGCCGAAGGCAGAGGCTTAACCCACTGAGCCACCCAGGCGCCCCTAAGCCGTAACTCTTGATCCTAAGTTGTTCTTGATCAGGTGAGAGAAGGAGATGGGGAAGGAAGGGACTCACCTTCGAGGCAGGTGCTGCTTCCTGCCGTCACCAGGCATGCGCAGGAAGGAGCAGGGGCGGGTTTTATGAAGGAAGCGGCACGTGAGTTCATCCTTGAAGACATAGCTTTGGTGGCTACTGTAGAAAAGGGAAGAACATTCTTAGGAGGAAGAGCAGTGAAGCAAAAAGAGGCAGCAGTGCAAGATGTGTTCAGGGAAGCTAATGGGAAGGCTTCGCAGGGAGGATGCCGTGGGGTTATTTTTTTTCAACTTTTTATTTTTAACCTATTTTTGACTTACGGAGAAGTTGCCAAAATGGTCTCCTTTTTTTTTTTTTCCATCTGGCTTCCCTTGGTGTTAATATCTTTTAAAATTATAATACAGTTACCAAGAATAGGAAATGAACATTGGTATGGTATTATTAACTATAAACCAAGGGTGGGCAAACTTTTTCTTTTTTTCTTTCTCTTTCTTTAAAAATGTTACTTATTTATTTGAGAGGGAAAGTGAGTGATAGAAGGAGCAGGGGCGGGGGAGGGGGAGGGGCAGAAGCAGACTCGCTGCTCCACAGGTAGCCCGAGGTGGGACTCCATCCCGGGACTCCGGGATCATGACCTGAGCCACACAGATGCCCCTGGGCAAACTTTTTCTGCAAAGAGCCAGAAAGTAAATACTTCAGGTTTCGTGTGTTGTAAGATGTCTGTCACACCTTCCCGACTCTGGTGTTTGAGCAAGAAAGCAGTTGTAGGTCATCTATAAATGAGTGTGACTGTATTCTAATAAAGCTTTATTTTCAAAAGTAGTCAGCAGCCTGGGTCAGTACTTGACCATAATTTGCCATCCCCTGAACTAAACGTCCCTTATTAGAATTTTGCTAGTTGTTTTTCCACTAAAGCCTTCCTTCTGTCCTAGGGTCCTGTCCAAGATCCTGCCTTGGACCCAAGTTGTCATACCTCCTTAGTCTCTTCCCATCTGTGACAGTCCCTTTGCCTGTCCTCACCATGGTATCTTATAGAACGCACCCCAGTTGGGTTTTGGCCATTGTTTTCTCGTGTTTGGAGGGAGGTTATGCATCCTTGGCAAGAAAACCACCAAGATGGTGCCATGCCCTTCTGAGTACATTGTCTCAAGTGGTTTGTTACTAGTGACGCCTACAGAGATCTCTTGGCTGGTTTGGTGTCTGCAGGGTTTCTCCTCTGCAAAGCTACTGTTTTCTTCTTTGTAGTTAATAAGTATCTTGGGAGAGGGGCGCCTGGGTGGCTCAGTGGGTTAAAGCCACTGCCTTCGGCTCGGGTCGTGATCCCGGCATCCTGGTATCGAGCCCCGCATCGGGCTCTCTGCTCGGCAGGGAGCCTGCTGTCTCCCTTCTCTCTCCGCCTGCCTCTCTGCCTACTTGTGATCTGTCAAATAAATAAATAAAATCTTTAAAAAAAAATAAGTATCTTGGGAGAGAGAACTTTGAGACTGTGCAAATCCTGTTCTCCCCAGACTTTTGCCCACTAATTTTAGCCCATCTGCTGGGAGGTCTCATCCGCAATAATTCTTACTGGGGATCTGTCTAATGGCAATTCCGTATTTCCCTCTTTCCTCCTCCATTTATTAGTTGGAATTCTGTGAGGAAGAGCTGTGCCTTCTCTCCTGTTGCTGTATTTATTCAATTATATCACGATGGAGTCACGGATATTTATTTGTTCTGCTGTTCGAGACCCAGTACTCTGCTAGCTGGCGGTGAACATTCCAAAGAGGAAAAATTAAGAGAACAGTCCTATTTGTAATAGTATCAGAAAGAGTAAGATACTTGGGAATAAATTTAAGCAAGGAGGTTGAAGACTTTTCCACTGGAACTACAAAACATTGCTGGAAGAAAATAAAAAAGATTTAAATAAATGGAAAGACAGTCTGTGTTCATGGACACACCAGGAGCCATAATTCATTAAAATGGCATCACCCCCTCAAAACAGAACACAGATTCAGTGCAATGTCTGACAAAATGCCCATGGCTTTTTATGCAGAAATGGAAAAGCTGATCCTAAAATTCCTGTGGAACCTCAGGGAGCTTCAGATAGCCAGCCTTGAGAATAAAGAACAAAATGGGAAGATTCATACTTCCCTATTTCAAAACCCACCAGAAAGCGCTAGTAATTAAGGCAGTGTGGTGCTATTATAAGGATAGACCTATTGGTCAGTGGAATAGAATTGAAATCCAGATCCTGATTCAGACATATATGGTTAAGTGATTTTTGACAAGAGTACCAGGGCCATTCGATAAAGGGAACTAGTCTTTTCAGCAAATGGTGTTGGGACAACAGATATCCACACACAGCTAGAATGAAGCTGGACCCCTTACCTGACTTTACACTGTATACCATAATCAACTCAAGGTGTATCAAAGACCTAAACAAATGTCAGAGATAAACCTATAAAACTCTTAGGAGAAAACATAGAGGTTAATCTTAATGACCTTGGACTTGGCAGTGGTTTCTCAGATATGACACCAGAATCCTATGCAACAAAAGAAAAAGCAGATAAATTGGGCTGTTTTGCACTGAACGTGTGCCCCTAGTATTCATCTGTTGAAAGCTTAACCTTTAATGTGATGGTATTGAGGTGGGGCTTCGGGGAGGTAAATAGGTTATAAGGGTGGAACCCTCATGGATGGGATTAGTGCCCTTATAAGAAGTGACAAGAGAGTGGGGTGACTGGGTGGCTCAGTTAAGCAGCTGACTCTTGATTATGGCTCAGGTCATGATCTCAGGGTCCTGGGATTGAGCCCCACATCAGGCCCCTGCTCAGTGGGGAGTCTGCTTGAGGATCCTCTCTCTCCCTCTGCCCTTCCACCCCCCCCCCCAAAATAAATAAATCCTTTTTTAAAAAAAAGTGACAAGAGGGCTTGCTTTCTCTTTCTGCTTTCTGTCTTGTGTGAATATGAGAAAGCAGCTCTCTACACGCTGGGCAGCAAGCTCTCCCCACACACTGGCTCTCCTGGTGCCTTGATCTGGATTCCCCAGCCTCCAGAACTGTGAGAAATAAATGCTCCTTGTTTGAGCTGCCTAGTCTAGGATCTTTTTGTTATAGCAGCCTGAGCTAAGACATGGACTTCATAAAAATTAAAAATTAAAAACTTTGATGCATCAAAGGAGCCTATCAAGAAAGTGAAAGGACAACTCGCATAATGGGGAGAAGTATTTGCAAATTATATATTTGATAAAGTTCAAGTATCTAGCATATGTAAAGAACAGTCATAACTCAACAACAACAAGAAAACCCAACTGAAAAATGAGCAAAGGACCTGAATAGATAATTTTCCAAAGAAGATACACAAATGGCCACAAGCACATGAAAAGATTCTCAGCATCATTCGTGATTCTCAACATCTTTGGTCATTAGGGAAAAGCAGATCTAAAGCCCAGTGAGATACTGCATCACACTCAGTAGCATGACTACTTAGAACAAAAACTAAATTGGAAAGTGACTGATGTTGGTGGGAACATGGAGAAATTGGAACTCTTGTATGTTACCGATGGGAATGCAAAGTGGTGCATCCACCGGGGCAGACAGCATGGCAGTTCCTCTGCACGTTAAGCTTAGCATGACTGTATGACTCCGCAATTCCATGTCCAGTTACAAACCCAGTGAACTGAGTACGGACACTCAGACCAATGCTCGTACATAAATGTAGCAGCATTATTTGTGATAGCCAAAAAGTGAAAACAACCCAAATTCCATTGTCTAATGAATGAATAAAATGTGGTAGATCCATACCTCGGAATAGTATTCAGCCGTGAACAGGAACAAATGGTTGACCCTTGCTACAATATGGTGAACGTTGAACACATGATGCTCAGTGAAAGAAGCCGGCCACAAAGGACCTGCTGATAGGAGGATTCCATTCATGTGAAACGTTTGTAATAAGCAAATTCACAGAGACAGATTAGAGGTTGCCAGGGGCTGAGCAATGGAGATTGATTGCTTCCTGGGTACTGTGTTTGCTTTGGGGTGATGAAAAACTTCCATAGTGATGGCTGGTACATCATTGTGAATGTGCTCAATTCCACTGTGCTGTACACATTAAGATGGCAAATTGTAGGTTGTGTGTATTTTGTCAGAATTTTAAAAAAATAACCTTAGAGATGAATCACAAACCCACCCCCCCAATCCAAGAACATTATTTATTTGGGCGCTTAAATTAGCAATGGCTAATTGCTTTAGCCATCGGGACCTCCCTTGGGATGTCTCCTGGTTCAAGCCCCATGTTTCCTTGAGCTTTTCCTTAATTTATGTCACTGTGAGATGTTCCGGGCTCATCTTTTGTTTCCCACACAGCAGCCCTGGAACCAGCTAGTTCTTTAAGAAGCCCTCGTTCCTTTAATTGGAGAATGGTCTTTAGAAACCAAAATGTGGGTGCTTGGGGATAGTGCTGATTTTCCCTCTGATCTGTTCCAGAGAACAGGAACGAGAGGGACAGTAATCCAACGTTCTTTGCGTGTCTGCCGTTTCCCCCTATTAGAGTTGTCCGTGGTGGTGATACTCCACTTTAGGAAGGAAAGTGGCCATGGGAAATTGAGATTTGCCCAAAGTCCTAGAATCATTAAGTGGCAGGGCAGTTTTGAACTGACTCCCCCCCCCCTGCCCCACAAAGCTGTGAGCCCAGTTTCCCTTCAGGCCTTTCTGGACACTCTTCCCCCCAACCTTTCTGTGACCTCCCATTTTGTGGCTCCCTCTGCCAAGAAGCCCTCCCTAGCCACTTGGACTCACAGCAGCCTCGCCCAGCTATGTACTGATGCTAGCCATCTGTACCGTTCGTTCTGGCAAGGAAGTAGCTGCCCTGTGTCTCTTTCCGCAGGAAGGGCAGAGAACATTCCCTGACTTAGTCTGTCTTTGCTTGTCCAGCGGACGCCGTGCTGGGCACATAGCCTACTTGGTGGCTGTGGGAGAGCCGTTCTTTAGTACGAGTGCCCATCCTGTTGGCCAAGCCTCGGTGAGGGGAAATGATTTACCAAGATGGTGGGAAAGCCAATACTCAGATTTGGTTCCCTGAACTCCCACAAGTCCCACACCCTTTTCATTACATCCCTAGCCTGTTTGGCTACTGATACTGTTTTATAATCCAGTGGACTAGAAAGAAACCAGAGCAAAGGCTGGGGCTGTTTTGCTTCCCTCAATGTTACAGTCTCTTTTCAGTGGAACCACTTCTAGCCAGAAAAGTCATGATTTTAGTAGAAGCTCAAGTATTACTTTTGGAAAGTAACCTTGATTTCCTTTGCTATGGTAGAAATACTGAAATATAGAAATATAGAATATATATATAGAAATATATAGAAATATAGAATATAGAAATTCCGGAATCAGTAGATGATGCAGAAGGAGTTTTTATTCCCTTTCTTTAGGGGATCCTGGAATGGGGGCATTTGAAATTTTGACATAATACTGTCATTGTAGAGGAATACTTAAAAGGGAGGTAGGTTTTTGTTTTGTTTTCGTTTTGTTTTATCTTCCTGCTGAAATAATACAGGCTCTTCTTCATGCCAGAAAACAGGTGAGGTGGGGTAAAGGTGCCATCAGTTTCCATTCTGGCTGGTGGAAGTTTGCAAAAACTGAGCTAACCTTGTCTACAGGTGGTAGAAAAATTGGGCCAGAGGTGCACTGGGCTTGGCAGGAGCTCTGAGGCCAGGAGGGCTGTTGCAGTAGCTTTTAGAGTAACCGAAGGCCTTCTGGGTTCTTCTGTGTCTGCCCTTCGATAGGCATTGTCTTCTGTCCCCCTCACAGTAGCCTCTGGGGCCTTTGTCCACTCCCGGCCCTCTGCCCCTTTAGTTAGAGGGACTTGTACTGCGTCAGCTATAAAGTGACTGGGCCTAGACATAAGTTAAGGCTTTCTTGTTGGAAGTCAAGGTGAGCTGGTCAAGGACGGTTGAAAGACATTGTGTGGGAACTCACCCTGCTCCTCTTGGCCCTAGGGGCAATGGTTGAAAGAGGGGAGCTGGTTCCTCCAGTTCTAGCTCAGCTGGAGGCAAATCTCTGGGCAAGCCTTCTGGTAGGTGAAAGGCAGAATTGGACAGATTCTGGAGTTCTAGACCCCAGAACCCAAAGCTTACTTTCCCCTCAGTAAAGGTTGGATTTCTCCAGAGCTTTCGGGTTTCTCCAGATCGTATTCTCTAAACTCAAGGAAACTGAAGAGCTTTTGGGAGTTCTAGGCTGGCTTCCAGGGGACAGAGCCTAAGTACTCTGCCATCAGTGTTCTTTCCCGTAGCTCGAGCACACTCAGTACGCTAGGCACGGAACAATTGTTCTCGTCTTGGTTATGCAAAATTCACCCTGCACGTATCTCTGTCTTTCGTAATTCTGCCAACAGCCCTGTGAGGTCGGTGGTAATATCCCCATTTTATAAAGGAAGAAACTGAAGCTCAGAGAGGCTTTGAGATGTGTGTGTATGTGTGTGTGTGTGATGTTGTCTTGACGTAAGGAGTTTAAACATACCCATTTCCAGACACGAGTGGTGGATGTGATTATTGAAATGTGCTTCCCCAAGACTCCGGTTCTCCCTCCCTGTGTTACCCAGTGCCCTGCCTGGACAGTCTTCCCCGCCCCTCCCTGGGGGCCGGAGGAACAGCCGGTGGTGAGTGGAGTGCTGAGTGTGGAACTCGTATGTCCCGAAGCTGTGGTGCTTGGGTTGGTGTGTGATTGTGACCCTGGGCCAGCACCGCCCATGCACACCTGTCCCACAACTGCCACTCGGGGTCTTATTTCCTGGGAATGATTTCTTTGGCTGAGAAGGCCTGTCTGGTCTGCACACCTGTCTTTCCAGTTGCTTCCCTCTGCTCTCCCTTCTGGGGCACAGGTGGCGTGGCCTCCCCAGAGTGCTTACTGATTCTGGTACTTAGGGTTTGTTTTTTACTTCTTTTCCTACCAGCTTCTGTGAGCTGGGCGCTTTGTAAAGTCGCTTCCCTTCGCTCCAGGTCAGCAGGGGGTCTCGCGCAGGGAAAGCACCAGAAAAATGTTGAAAATAAATTGCTTTTTGGAACATAATTTAACAGCCTTAAAAATATTTATTCCTTTTGATTCAGAGATATTCCCAAGATATTTTCGGAAACTCCATTCTAAGGAAGTAGTCAGAGGTTTTCACACTGATTTGTCTTGAAAAGCTATCAATCGTGATTATCATGGCATTATTTGCGATGGGGAAAATATCCAGCAAGCGACTTGTATGTTCATAGGCTAAGATAATATTTGAGAATTTATAATGTCTCCAGTTTCATATGTGAAAAAAGGCAGGACAAAATTACATGTAGTGTAAAACCAATAATAGTAAAAGTGAATTTATAATATACATATAAAAAAGACTGGTAGAACAGGGGCACCTGGCTGGCTCAGTCAGCGGAGAGGCTCAGTCAGCGGAGAGTGTGACTGTTGATTTCAGGGTTGTGAGTTTGAGCCCCACGTGGCATGTAGAGATGACTTAAAAATTAAATCTGTAAAGAAAAAAACCCAAATAACAAAAAACTGGTAGAAGAAAAACAATACACGTTTGAGTTACATTATTTTGCTTCCTGTTTTTAAATTTAGCGTATTTTTTCAATGATCATACATTCTGTTTTAAAGATTTTCTTTATTTGAGAGAGAGAGTGAGAACAGGCAGGGAGAGAGGGAGAGAGAGAAGGAGAAGCAGCTCTGGTATGAGCAGGGACTTGAGCACGGGGCTTGATCCCAGGACCCTGAGATCATGACCTGAGGTGAAGTCAGATGTGTAATCCACGGAGCCACCCAGGCACCCCTGAACATGTATATGTTTAACTTGTTTTATTTTGAGATCGTTTCAGATTTACAGAAAAGTTGCAAAAATCATGAATTCTTGAATACTCTTTACTCAGTTTCCCCAGTTATTAACATTTTACCGTGTTTATCATTCTCTCTGTGTGTATTTCTTAAATATTTTTTTCATGGATCTGCTTGAGAGTAGGTTACGATTAGGACGCTCTTTTATAAGTACTTCAGTGTTTACTTTCTAAAATTCAAGGACATTTTCTTACGGAACTGTAGTCCAGTAGTTCCCACCAGGAAATTCACACCGACACGCTGTTTTTCCGAATGTGGAGTTTATTTATGTTTTGCCATTCACGTCTTTTATAGCAAAAGAACAATCTTTTCTTCCTTTTTCTTTTCCTGGCCCAAGGTTGCGTGGAACCGTAACCACTCTTCTATGCCCCAAAGCGATGCACTATTTCTTTATCATATTTGCCCTTGACATTTTCCAAAAAGTCAGGCCATCACTTTGTAGTATGTCCCCTGTGTGGATTTGTCTGCTGATAAGACAATGATAAGATTGTGTATTTTTGGCTAAATATCACAGAAATGGCGTTGTGTCCTTTAGGGCAGCATAGCAAGTGGTGGCACTGTCCCTGACCCAGGACTGGAGCCTTTACCTTTGATCACTTGGTGTCAGCCTGGTTGTCCTCTGTAAAGTGTTGTCCCGCCCTACGCAATCAGTAAACTTCTCATCAAACTTTGACCCTCAAGTTGTAGCACTCACGATCCTTGCCTGAAACGGTTATCACTACAGAGATTACCAGTTGGTGATTTTCTAAGTCTTTCATTTTATTAGTTCGTATTCCACTGTACAGAAGAACTTTCTTTAGTCATCTGGGTGTATTTATTGATTGGTGTAAGTATTCATACCAGTATTGACTTGTGTGCGATCCTTTTGTCCTAATGGTTCTAATCTGTCACGCTGAGGTTTATTTCGGCACTCATAGGGTCTCGGATTTGGCTAGTGGGAACCCCTTCCAGGACCCTGTGTCCTTTTGACATGTCCTCTGTCATTCTTTGAGCCATTCTTTCCTGGTTGGCACAGCAAAGTGACCCGGGCTCAGTCACTGCTTTTCCTGCCCTAGTTCTGGAGTCTGCCAACCCTCCAAGAAACCCTGGTTCCTCCGGATGGAGAACAGTGTTTAGAAACCAGGATCTGGGCGCTAGGTAAGAAATAGACCATCCACGTGCACACGTCCGTGTGCGTTCACACCTCCCGTTCCAGTGCACACCGCACTCTCCGTTCCTTTCTCTCTTTGCACATTTGTGGCTCCCTTCTTCGGCGGCAGGAAACCCAGCTGGTGTGGATTTCTTTTTAGTTCTAGCGCATGAATACTGAGAATACCAGCCATCTCATTGGAAAAGGACAGACAAAGCAAAGGGCCCTTGAGACACCCACCACCCCACTCATATTGTCGACACTCCCGAGAGGAAGTCATGATGGGTCACTTTCCTGGAGAAATACATACTTTTTATTTCATTAATAATCTCACAGTGAGAAAATAGCTTTTTTAAATGCCATATGTTTTGTCAGTCTTTCAGTGAGAGTACTATAGTCCACCTACTTATTAATTTTTTTTAGATTTATTCATTCATATGAGAGAGAAAAAGAGTATATGGGGGAAGTGGGAGAGAGGGAGAGAATCCCAAGCAGATGCCCCGCTGACCGTGGAGCCTGACACAGGGCTCCATCCCAGAACCCTGGGGTCACAAGCTGAGCCGAAATCAAGAGTCGGCCGCTTAACCACCGAGGCGCCCCTCCACCTACTTCTGTCTTAACCGCTGCATAGCATTCCGTTGTTCGGAACTGAAAACCTAAGCAGGTTGGGGCCCTTCCCAGCAGTGCTGTGTGGAATGTGCCTCTGGTCCTGGTGAGAAGCACAGCCCAGGTGAAGAGAATCGCTGCACCCTGAGGGCTGGACACTTGTTTCCCCTGAGAATTTTATTGACTGAGCCACCCAGGCACCCCTAAGATGGTCTTCTGATGAAGTAAATAGCGCACGCTCATAATTTGAAAACCAAGCAAATAATACATTTTTAAAAAGGCGAGAAGAAAATTGAAATCTCCTCCCCGAGATACCGTTTCTGCAACGATCCTCACACATACCGTTTTAAGCGTGTGCGTCCATACTCTTGCGTCACGGGGGCAGAGCACACGCGCGATTGTGGACGCGCCCGTACACTACGGTGTAACTTACATACAGTACAGTGTGCGGTTTGGGAAATTCGTACGCGAACAGGCTCTCTGCAGCCGTCCCCCCCCAGAGCGAGATACTACACGTCGTCCGGCGTGCTCGTGTCCCCCACTCATTGACCCTTGCCCCACGGGCGTATTGGCCCATCGCCTTTTTTCTTTGTCTGGTTTTGGTATCAGGGTGATACAGGCCTCATAAAACAAGCGGGGCGGCCTCCCGTTCTCTTTTCTGGAAGAATGTGTATGGAACTGGTGTCATGTCTTCCTCAGATGTTTGGTACACTGTGTCCGTGAAGCTGTCTGCTCCTGGAGTTCGCTTCTGGTGAAGGTTTTAGCTACTAATCTGCCTTCTCTTACAGGGCTGTTTCTCTTGGGTGAGCTCTGGTGGTTTATGTCTATCAAAAAATTTATCCACGTTATCGAAGTTATCAAATGTTGGCGCCAAGTTGGTCATAATTTCCCATGTTACATTTGTAATCTGGGCAGACTCTAATGGTTATTGCACTTTTGTTCCATGTATTGGCAATTTACGCCATTTTTTCTTTCTTCGCTCATCCGTCTGCCTAGAGGTTGGTCCTATTTGAGAGCAATGTTTTGTATCAAGAGTTATAAAAATTCATTATCTCCTTAAGAATTCAAGGATTTTTTTTTTTTTAAGAGAAAAGCTTTGTTTCAAGATGCTTTTCTATGTAGAACAGACATCAGGGTGGACCTCAGAAAACCAGACCCACATTTTTAATTCAGGCTCCAGCACCTGCCAGCCATGTGGCCTTGGACCCACCACATAAGCCAGTCGGAGCTCTGACCTCAGTGGCTAGGAGGAGGTCACAGTAACTTCTGGGTCGGCTGACCCGCAAAGGGGTGCCTCACAAGGGCCCGGCCCGGCGTCTGCTTGTTGTGGGCCCCCATGCTGCGGGTCCCCAGCAAAGGGGGAAATTGGGAACAGCCCCTAGAGCACTGGTGCGCTCCTCCTCTCCCCTGGGACAGGAACTTCTTCCCCTCTGTCCTCATGGCACTCGGTAAATGTAGATTTTTTGCAGCATTGCTCACATTGGTCCACAGTGTTCTGTTTCCTTGATCAGCCTGTGAACTTCCTCAGCGTGGGAAGGGTTTTCGTCGTCTTTTCTCCCTCGTGCCCATGTATATTTTAAGTGATCAAACCTACTTGAATGAACGAAGAACAGGGAATTAAGTAAACAACGGTACAACAGATCGGTGGCAGCCAAAGAGGATATCATTATAAGGGGCCCCCCAGCAACACGGAAGAATGTTTCACAAAACAGAATACGGCTGACCCTGGAACAAGTTGGGTTTGAACTGCACAGGTCCACTTCTACGCGGATTGTTGTCAGTATGTACCCACGTGGTACTGTAAATACAGTCCCTCTTCCTTATGATTTACTTATTTATTTAAGTTTTTATTTATTTGACAGACAGACAGCCAGAGAGGGAACATAAGCAGGGGGAGTGGAGGAGGGAGAAGCAGGCTTCCCGCTGAGCAGGGAGCCCGACCTGGGGCTCGATCTGGGGACTCCAGGATCATGACCTGAGCCAAAGGCAGATGCTTAACTGACTGAGCCACCCAGGTGCTCCCCAGCCCCCTTTTTTAAGAAAGAGAGAGTCTTAAGCAGGTTCCATGCTCAGTGCAAAGCCCAACACAGGGCTCGATCTCATGACCCTGAGATCATGACCTGAGCTGAAATCAAGAGTTGGATGTTTAAGTGATTAAGCCACCCAGGCGTCCTTTCCTTATGATTTTTTTTTAAGATTTTATTTATTTGATAGAGAGAGAGATCACAAGTAGGCCGAGAGGCAGGCAGAGAGAGAGAAGGAAGCAGGCTCCCTACTGAGTGGAGAGCCTGATGTGGGGCTCGATCCCAAGACCCTGAGATCATGACCTGAGCTGAAGGCAGAGGCTTAACCCACTGAGCCACTCAGGTGCCCCTCCTTATGGTTTTCTTAATGATGTTTTCCTTTTTATAGTTTATGTGACTGTAAGATTCAGTATAGAATTCGTATAACATACAAAGTGTGTTCATTGATTATTTCTCTTATTGGTAAGGCTTCCAGTCAGCGGTAGGCTTGTGGTAGTAAGATTTTGGGGGGAATCAAAGGTGATACATGTATTTCTGACTACGGGGCATTGGTTGGCCCTGACCCCCATATTATTCAAGGGTCAACTGTACCTTTTATCTTTTTTGTATGAACGTACGTATATGTGTACGTGTGATGTATTTATGTACGGAAGAAATGAAAAATCCAGAAGGAAAACAACTCCGTGGCTTTTACCCTTTAACAAATAGCATTTGAGCACGGGGAGGCTAGGATGGGAGGTGGCGAGGCCTCTCTGTGGCTGGAGGCTGTCAGGCAAAGGCTAAAATTCCTGGGCACAGATGCTTGCTGCAGCCCACGGCGGGGGGGTGTGGGATTCCTTCCTCTCTGTCACAGTTTACAGATTCCCAGGCTTCCCCCTCACCGCCAGAGGGGCAGGGAAAGGACCATCCGGGCGCAGCATCTTTTGTCTGTGCAAACTGAGGTGGGTGGGAACGGGCACAGTGCAGAGGAGGTGCTGGTGTGCCTGGGGTGGGGGGGCGGGAGCCTCACTTCCCACCCCCCCAGGAGGCTCCTCATTAAAGCTGAAAGCCCCTAAATAAAATCTTAAAAAAATAAAATAAAGCTGAAAGCCCCGCTCTGTGAGAAGCACACACTGTTCTTGGAACTGTGTTTTTTTTTTTAATGCGGAGAGTCAGTAGTCCCCCTTCCTGCATTTTTCAGAGCTCTGTTCTGGGCCTCCCTGTTTCTCTTCCTCTTTCCTGAGTCCCAGGGCTCCGCCATGGGATCCCCATCACTGTGTTGTTGTCTGCCTCTGCTTTCTGTGGCCCTTGTTGATCGTGAACTAGAACTCTGTGTGTGTGTGTTTCAAAGGGTTCAGTGAAAGAGACTCAGGGATCATTATTTATTAACTCAGGTCAGAGACTTGGGGTTTGCCTCCCCCCCCCCAGCGATGTCACCAACCTCAGTCAGGTCTGCGTCACTGGCTCCTGGGGTGGCAGGTGCCCTCTCTGTCCCTAAGTTACCCAGCCTTCTGTTGACACATCTGGGCTGGGGGCCCTGCCTCACAGCCGCTGGCTCATTCTGTCTTTAGTCACCTTTGTAACAAAGCTCTCAGACGGTGTGTTAGTTAATCTTTGTCCTCTCTGACGAGGGCTGACTTCTGCCCTCAGGGCCCTTCTCCGTCCTGTTTAATGACTCCCCAGAGAAGGGACTGGCCTGTTGCCTCTGAATCTTCTTGTCTTTAGGGTAAACCTCTCCAGTTCTGTGCTGTTTCCCACGTGGCGGGTTTTGGGGACTCTTTCTGATTGTGTTCCAGTTTATCTTGGTGTGAAGTATAGAGCCCTTCTGGAACTGTCTACGTGAGCCCTCAGCGTCTGGGGAGGCCAGCCTGGCGTTGGCCCATCCCATTCCCATTTCTGTAAAACATGGGGGAGTGTCATCGTCCTTGCCGAGGCTTGCTGCGTGAATATAGCCGTGGTGGGGGGCTCTGATTGCCCGTCGGGGGCTCATGAGCCTGTCGCTCCTTAGGCTTCCTCACGCTCTAGAGGCCCAGCAGAGTTCAGAACTGTTCCACCCAGAACTCGCGCAAACCCAGGCAAGTCCTCCAGCTTCCCGGGTTTCGCTTTTCCTCATCCGTAGTCGAAATTAATTTGAGGCGAAGAGGTAGTCAGGAGGACGAACTGGTGTGAACTCGTGTTAGAAACGCCCAGTTCTTTCTCCAGTGTCTCATTTCCTGTGACACTGCGGCCGCGCACAGCATTCCCGACCCCAGATGTGGGGGTGGGGGTTCTGCACAACAAGTAGTTCTGTGGCACGGACTGGGTACCGTACCCTACCGTTTAAGTCACTTCTGACACTGCCCGGAGCTGGTGTCAGATTAAGGGCTCTGTCCCACGGGGCTGCTCCCTACAGTTCAGCCACAAAGTCCGGGTGCTCACCTGTGCTTCTGACCAATCAGCAGCAAATGGGGCTTCCCCACACACTCTCCTTGGGTTCAGTTAACTTGCTAGAGCAGCTCACACAACTCAGGGAAACACTTACATTTACTGGCTTGTTAAAGGACACAGTAAAGGATAATGAACAAGCAGATGAAGAAATGCACAGGCTGAGGTCTGGGAGAGGGCCTGGGCCCCGGAGCTTCTGACCCCGTGGAGCTGGGGTGCGTCGCCCTCCCGGTATGTGGATGCATTCACCAACCTGGATGCTCTGTGCACCCTGAACTGTCAGGGTCTTTGTAGAGGCCTCCTCGGTACGCACGATCAGTCATTAACTCCACTTCCAACCCCTCTGCCCTCCCTAGAGAAGGGGACAGGCAGGGCTGAAAGTTCCAAGCTAATTGTGGCTTGGTCTTTCGGGTGACCATTTCCTATCCAGGAGCCCACCCAGAGCCACATTAGAATAAAAGATGCCCCTAGTGCTCTTATCACTTAAGAAATTACAGGAGGTTTAGGATCTCTGTCCCAGCAACTAGGATCAGAGACCAATATATGTATTTTCTGTTATCTCACGGAACTCCTATGAAGTATGCTGTGCCCATAGGTTGCCCTGTGCTAACCTTTTTTTTTTAAGATTTTATTTATTTATTTGACAGGCAGAGATCACAAGTAGGCAGAGAGGCAGGCAGAGAGGGAGAGAGGAGGAAGCAGGCTCACTGCCGAGCAGAGAGCCCAATGCGGGGCTCGATCCCAGGACCCTGAGATCATGACCCGAGCTGAAGGCAAAGGCTTTAAACCACTGAGCCACCCAGGCGCCCCTGTGCTAACTTTTAATAGTGTTACTAAGTCTGCCCGCAAAAAGCCCAGGAGAATTTGCCAAGGGTATAGGGGAGCTGTGGGTCTACCCCAGTTGGAGCTCAGGCCAGGGCGTCGCAGCCCCAGAGGGGATGGTAGAAACCAGCCCACGCGGCTCTCCGTGCCAGCTGCGCTTCCAGGGGTCTGCTCCTGTGAGGCTTGGTCAGCTCAAATTGTGCTGAGTGATGCTGGCTGTCCTGCCTGCTTCTTGCCAAGTCATGCTTTCACACATCCAGTGTTCTGGCTTCTTTCCTCTTTTACATCATTGCATCACACACAGTGCCAGTCATGTGTCTCCGGATCACACCCATAGGCCCTGTTATGTAGGGGAGAGGTCATCGGTTATTGTCTTCTGTGGAACATTGGCCTGGCGTGTCCTGGGCTAGGTTGCCTTGCTCATGGCCTCGTGATTGTACTGCCGTGGTACATGGAGGCAGTTTTGCCCGGGTTCCCACCTATGACATAGTTGTAATCATGCCCACATCCCTGCCCAGTTGTCCCTGGCTGCCCAGGACCCAAAACCCCAGACATGTAGAGGGCTCTGGGCCCTTTGCACACTGGTCTCGGTGTATTTCAGGAGGCTCATCTCTTGCTGAACACCCTTGTACCTGCACATACAAATGCATCCCATCATACCACACTTGTCACACCAGATTCTATCACCTCTGCTCTTCTATAGTTCAGGCCTTTGCATGGGCTTCCCCTGACTCCTCTTATCTTCCTTATCTGGCTGGTGGACCCAGGTCATTTTCCATGACTCAGATGTTAGTCCCTGGGTGCCCCTCTTTGACTGTTTCTGACCATCTTGTCTTCCCCTTCCTCAGAGCCCAATTTTTCCCCAAGGCATCGTACCTGCTGGGACATGCCTGTGAATGATGACAATGAATTGGCACCCTCCATACCCCCGTGTGATGGCTGTCTGATAAAAGAGAGCATGTAAATAAGATTCAAGCTGTAACAACACTATTCCTAGAATGTCTAGAATACAATCACAAATCACTCACCATACTAAAAACTAGGAGAATTTCAACTTGAATGAGAAAAAAACAATCAGCACACACCAGCATCAAGATGTAAAGAAGAGCCAAACAGACATCTTAGAACTGAAAAATGCCACAGTGAAAATTAAGAATTCTGTGGATGGCTTCATCATAGAATGATGAAGTCAGAGGACCTGAAGATAGAATCACAGAATTACCCAGTCAATGGAGAGCAACAGTGAGAAGCTAGACAGAATGAAAAAAAAAAAGTGAACTGAGCCTCAGGGACTTGGGGGACCAGTCACAAAACACATTTATGTCATTGTGGTCCTGGGAAATGAGAAAGAGGGTGGGCTGAAAAGGCACTTATAGAAGAAACAATGGCTGTAAGTCCTCAAACCTACAGATTCAGGAAGCCAAATGAACTCTAAAAGTCATAACTCCAGTGATACCCATACCGGCTCTATCTCGGTTTGGAGGATAAACTTTGTGGGCATGCTAGCTAGAGAGGGATCTGGTCCATGGCTCTCTCGAGCACTGCTCTTTAGTGGCTGTCTTGGCTAGGGCCCTGTCGCTGGAGGATAAGCTATCATGTGCAAGCAGGCGTGGCTCCCTCGAGGGTTTTCCCTCATCTTGAAACCACTAATCATTGGCAGAGGTTCGTGAACGTGAGTGGATGTCGTCCCCACTGCACCTGGGAGTGGACGCCACGAAGTGCCCGTGACTGTTTACCACTGGGTGACTTGCATACTGCAGAGGTCACCCAAATCACTTGCTCAGGCTTCTTCCCTCCTTGTCTCTGTTTCTGGCAACCAGCTCACTCCTGTGTTGGGGCCGGGTTGTTTGATCGGTCTTGTTTACTGGTCAGAAATTGTGTACAGGGAGCCCCTGGGTGGCTCAGTTGGTTAAGCGTCTGCCTTCTGCTCAGGTCATGATCCCAGGGTCCTGAGATCTAGCCGCGCATTGGGCTCCCTGCTCAGTGGGGAGCCTGCTTCTCCCTGTCCGTCTGCCTGCTTTTGCTTACTCTCTCTGTCAAATAAAATCTTAAAAAAAAAAAAAGAAAGAAAGAAAAAGAAATTGGACACAGTAAAGGCAAAGTCACAAGTACTTCCTAGAGGATCATCTTACCCTGCAGTGTTGTAGACCGTCAGACGGAGAAAGGGCCCTTCTGCCTTGTTTCCCTTTTCAGAAGCGCCAGGATGGGTTGCCCTTGGCCTGTGGCATCAGCTGTTGAACTTCAGGAGAAGTGGTATCTCTCTTATATGTCTGCCTATTTATGTATGTCCTTTCCTGTATGTATAATGTCTTTTATAATAAAAATGAAAGCTCTACGTGTAGACCTAATTTGTAATAAAAGGTCAGTTATGCTCTGGTCTCTTGGGGGTTAGCAGGACCTCACTGGCTGGTTTTTGGATCTGCGCCCTTTTCCCGTGACTAATTTTCCAGATGAGACCGTGAAAGCCTGCTGCCTGTAAGGGGTTCGCCTGTGAGTCCCAGCCAGCTGGGGCGGCAGGGCCTGCTGTAGTTAAGAAATTGCTGTGTTTAATCACATACGTTTCATCGTTGGTTTTGTTTTGCTTTCTGTTGCTGACACATGTTGCGTTCGGTCCCCAAGAGCTCTGCACTGTTCAGTGTTCCTCCTTTTCACTAAATGTGGAAAGAAGAAACGGCCACAGATTAAAGACCCTCTTAGGGCAAAAAGGGTGCACAGGGGCTCCCGAAGTCTCCTTGGAGTGTCTCTGGTAGACCCTCTTGCGGTCACCCTGCCACATTCAACATGGAGGACACTCTTGGCTGGCAGGACATACAGAATGTTCTCATCAGAATAGTTCAGACAGCAGAGGAGAGTGATTTTATACCAGACCAGGCAGGGATGCCTCGGGACAGACTCCCGGAGGTTCCTAATTTATCAGCGCGGCCAAAGTGCCATCTGTCAAACTCGGCGTGAGGTTTATACCAGCTCTCATTGCTTCCGGGTTTAATGTGCGATCGTGATGCCTTCCTCTGGATCACTCGTGTCTCTGCCAAGCTGGGTTTTCAGTGGTTGTTCGGACCTGACTGCTCCGTAAATGGATCTCTTAGGTATTCCCATGGGCCTGGGGATGCCAGAGACATTTTGCTGTGATGGCATGATGTCACGGGGCTCCATGCACTAAGAAAGTTCGGCCCTGTCTGTCTTCATGGATTACCACATGGGCACATCACCAGCCCCAGGTGCAGGGGGCCCCCAGATTTCTCTTCAGTCTGCTTGTTTTGGGTTATCAGTTCATGCCAGTTTTACATTCCGTGTGTGCTAGCATGTTCACTGACTCCTTCCGTGGGAAGCTCCGTGGGGAGTTACCAAGCATCAGATGCTGTGCTAAGCTCTGTGCCAGGAAAGTAGGACCGATGGGAGTGACGGTCGAGCTGAGGTCATCAGACCTCTGGTCCAAAGCAGGAAGCAACGAGAGGAAAAGCAGCTCAGGCACATGTAAAGGCACTGGGGCAGGAGTGCAGAGGCTCAGGCTGGGGAGATGGGGGGGGCGTCTATGGGAGCTGCAATGTGGAAACAGTCCCTTGGTAAGAGAGTCGTGGTTTAACAGCTTCTTCCCAGCTTCAGCCCTAGGCACGCTGCTCCTGTCCTAGTACGGGAAGTACCGGGATCGGATTTTCAGGAGCACCTTCTCAGTGCTCCTGAGACCCCCCCGAGTGCTGGCACTGTCAGCTGTTCTGGTGGGACCTTAGGGCCGGAGCCCTGCCCCGGCTCGCTGCAGGGAGTCGGCGTCCCAGCGGGCAGCACCTGGGCGTTTGCACAAGGGGCGAGACTGCGTGGGGGCCTTACTCTGAGCTTGAGGAGAGTGGCCCGGACGCTGAAGGAAGCGGTAAGCGAGGGTATCGGCGACACAGCCAGATTGAAGGAGAGTGAACGTAGCCTCACACGCTGTGGTAATGATGCCCCTGTGTTGTGCTTTGCGGGTTATAAAACCACTGGGTAATGTGTGTGCCGGCCGTTGCCAAGCCACCCCCTCTGGAATCACATGGTAGTTTTTTCAAGGAGTTGACATTAGGTGTTCATCATGTCAGGCTGTGAACAGTGGGGTCCCTGCTCTTGCAGGGCGACCCTGCAGTCGGGGAGATGGCCAGCGGGAAGGACGCGTGACGCAGTGCCAGGTAGTGATCTGTGCTGTGAGTGGGCTCGGGGAGGGAGGACGAGACACTATACTGAGGAAGAATCCCTCTGAGGTGGTGACACACGAGCCGAGACCTGAATGAAGTGGGGGAGAGAACCCTACAGATAACTGAAGGAACAGAGTCTAGGCCCCAGCATTAACATGTGCAAAGGCCCTGGGGCAGGAGCAGACCTGGAGGCTTGAAGGGTAGCAGGGAGGCTGATGTGACTGGGGAGAAGTGAGGGAAGGTGAGGAGCCAGACCCTGTGGAGCCTAGAGGCCGGCTAAGGCCTTTAGATTTGGTGCTAAGTAGGACACGAAGCCATCTGAGGGTCTGCTTAGGGACATGATCTGGCTTACTTTCTAAAAAGCGCTCTCCAGCTACTCTTCGGAGCTGGCCCCTTAGAAGTCTATGGCAGTGGCCTGGGTGGCTGGAACCAAGTATGGGACGTGTGGGACTGTGTGGATCCCCAGCCTTCCAGCACACCATCCCTGCAGGGACCCCCGAGGACCAGCTTTTCTGGGTGGGGCGGGCAGCTCACATATGTATCAGGAAATGGTCATTGATCATTTCGCTTCATGGCCACAAGTCTCCCCTCAGTAAAGTAAGGGGGCTAGGTGACCGGAGCCGGAGGGAGAAGGGTAATCGGACAGGGAGCGGACATTGGCCGACTGCTGCTACGTGACCGATGGCAGCGGGCGCTCTCCTGTGTCGGCCGGGCCCCGAGGGTCTGCGTGGCATGACTCTGTGGGCCGGGTCCTCTCCCTCCCTGGTTCTGTGAGAGCTTGACACACAGAAGGCTTGTGGGTGTGCCAGACGACCCTGGCAGGGCTGGACAGGAAGGTGTGCCAAACAAACACGGGCTAGATATTCGACCTGCGTGCACTCATCCTTGATTATCGACAGCGGGCTCTAGAGGTAAATTTGTCCTGTAGCATCAGGGGGCAAAGAGGGTGTGCTGAGATGATCACGGGGACTCAACTGTTTGAAAAGCACCTTGGGCAAATGAGAAAGCAGAGAGCCGAGCTTGAGGGTCTGCTCCAAGCGGGCCGATGCCCCACGGGCCCTAGGAGGGCAGAGCTGGTGCCCAGGGCCCGCGGATGCCAGGGCAGCTGTGGGGGGCCAGCCCTGGTGGCTCCCAGAGGCAGGGACAGTGAGCACAAGTGAGACGTGAGGCCATCTCCCAGGCCTGAGCTGCTGAGCTAGGACTGAGGCTTTCCCCACTGAGCCTGGGAGCCGTGGCTGTGGGGGAGACAGCCTGTTTGGTAACCGCGGGGATTGCAAAATGGAGCGACGTGCACCCCGGGGATGAGGCCGGCCGCGCCCAGTGCAGAAGTGCACTGCTGGGCTTAGGGTACTCCTCGCCGACCTGCGCGGGCTCAGATCTGCTTCCCGGCCAGGTGTCAACAGTGGATGCCCTGGCTGGGCATCTTTCAAGGGAACGAACAAGGTTGGGGTTCAGGGGGTCCTCAGTGCTTCCCCAGGACTCCCTGAACTCAGAAAAGCTCTTTTACCCCCGTTACTGTGTATTATGGCAGGATACAGACCGAACCCAGCAAAGGGAGAGGCTCCTCAGGGCTGAGTCCAGGAGAAACCAGGCATGAGCTTCCCGCTGTCCCTGGCCACTGGAGTCATAGGGGCTCAGCGCTCCCAGCAACCATGCCTGGCCACACGTATAAAGTGTTACTCACCACGGGAGTTCGCGGGTGCCTTGGTGTGCAGGCCTTGTGCTGGGAGTCAGCCTCGGAGGCATGGAGCACCGCGTCTCTAACCTTATCTGCTCAGGCTCCAGCACCCCAGAGGTCACATCCATGCGATGGGATTCAGAGCCCTCGGCGTTCATCCCGAATGACAGGGTTGGAGTAAATCATCCACGTGGCCCAAGGTCTCAGGTGTACAGAGACACTCACCAGGTGGCATATTCCCAGCTTAGAAGGGATTTCCCAGGAGCCATCCAAGGGCCAGTCCTGAAGGCCTTGAAAAGGGACAGGGTTTGGGGCAGCCCAGGCCTGTCGCATAGCTGGAGGAAAGATTGCCTCCGAGTGGCCCCCGCTCTCGTGTGGAACCAACCCTTCCAAGCCCTTGTGGGGCTGGAGGGTGCTCGGTGGTACTGGGAACTGTGGCTTCCATTCTCTGTGTTTGCAGGGGCCCAGTCCCCGCTCCAGCGGTAGGACCCCCGTGGACACCGCAGGGCTGTTTGCTACTTGAGTTTCGGTCCGAGGCTGTAGCTGTGTCTCGGAGGGGCCAGTGACCATGTGTGGGGCCAGCAGCTCCTGACCCTGGTGCTGCCCCCCCTTGGGACCTACAGACCCAAGCTGAAGCTTCTGGGGCTCAAGGGTGCTCCCCAACAGGCCTCAGGCAGACCCTGCTTCTCCCCACTGACCCTGTCCTTTCTCCCTGCAGTTTCCTGTCAACATGGGGGACTCCAGCATGGACGCCAGCGCCACCGTGTCGGAGACCGTGGCCGAAGAAGTGTCTTTCCTCAGCATGACAGACATGATTCTGTTTTCCCTCATTGTGGGCCTCCTGACCTACTGGTTCCTCTTCAGAAAGAAAAAAGACGAAATCCCGGAGTTCACCAAAATTCAGCCAGTGTAAGTGACCCTACTCAGGATCCTTCTCTCAGCCTTCCAGAGCCCTTCCGTGGGTCCCTGGCGGGGCCCTGTCTGCGGGCCCCGGGGCAGGAGGGAGCCAGGCGAGAGGTGCGAGCTTCCTTGCAGCATTTTGGGTCGAGTTGCGTGGGTGGTGCCTTACTGGTGGCATGGACTTCGGCTCTCCCTTAACCCCTTGTGTGTCCACAGCGCGTGGGGGTTCACGAGGTTCTTTCGGGTCTGTTTCTTGTTCTCCTTTCTTGATGGACCCTCCCAGGGACCAGAGTAGAAGGCCCCGTTCCACGGGTAGCTCATCTGAGGCTCGGCGGCATGAAAGGTGGTCAGAGCTACAGCCGGCACCCAATTAATATTTCCCTCCAGGCCCGTGATCTTGTCGCGGGAAGCGATGGGACAGGGAGGGGCCGTTTGCACAGGGCCGCACGTGGAGATGCAGACAGTTGCCTTTCGGTCCCACGGCCTTGCTGACGTGGGCAGGATCGCGCTTTGGCCCTCGAGCTTAGAGCTCCGGGGGTGACAGCAGCGAGGAGAACTGTTTTTTGCCTCTTCTCGAGACCCACACTGAACATTTCTGTGCCCAGATGTGTGGGGAGTTGTCTCCCAGCCGCGGGACACCGCTGGGTGGGACACTGCTTGCCTGGAGTTAGCATGGGATCCCCCAAGCACCCCCATCTCAGACACCAGTCGCACGTCCCAGCGTCATCAGCTATAAAGCAGAAGTTGCCAGAACCCGCCCCCCGCCCACCCCCCACCCCCCCGCCCCAGGTTTGAGTCATTGGCTAGCGCGGCTCCCAGAGCTCCGGAGAGCAGTTTCCTTACTAGGTTATGGGTTTATCATTAAGGATGTAAGTCAGGAACAGCCAGAGGGAAGAGGTGCAATGAGGGGGGCTGTGATGCTTCATGCCCTCCCCGGGGGTGCCACCCTCCCAGCACCCCAAGGGAGTGCTCGGCACCCTGAAACCAGAGCTCTCCAAACCCTGTGCCTTGGGTTTGAATGGAGGCGTCCTTGCCTCGGTGCAGGTGTGACTGATGAAATCCTTTGCCCCTGGGGACTCATTGACCTTCTGCTCCGCTCCCCTCCCTGGAGGTCAGCAGCAGGCCTGAAAGTTCAAGCCCTCTGATCACATGGTCGGGTCGCCTGCCAACCGGCCCATCCTTAGGGGCTTTCCAGAAATGGCTTTCTTACCATAAACTCCGGTGTGGCCAAAGGGGGCCGGTTCTGAGGAATGGAGACGCCTTCGTTGCTCTTTTCACTTAGGGAAGGCGAGGGTTTTCGGAGCCCCGTGCGGGAGAGGGTGCAAAGACCGAACACGTATTTATTAGAAGTCATGATGTCACAGACAGTGTCTGTGATTTTATTCATAACATTGTTTTCTTTTTACTTTACTGATTTCCTTTTTCAACCTTCCATAAAGCTTCCTTGGAAAAAGGTTTAAGTGAAAAGGCAGATTCGTTGAAAGCAAGTAGTAAGGAAGAGTGCAGCGGTTTTGGATTTAGAAAAATGACAGTGTGACAAAGAGATGAAACCGCTGTCCCCCCAAGGCTGAATTCCAAATCGCTCCTGTAACCAGGTCGCTTTGTCGCGCTGGCTGTTGCCTGTGTTTTACCCAGACTCCAACCCGAGGGGCCTGTGGGCAGGTTTGGGGGCCCAAGGGGGGTGGTTGCTGTGCTGAGCCACAGAGCCCAGGCCTGCCCTCAGGGGGTACCCGAGTCCCGCCCAGAGCCAGTCTCAGGTTCAGGCCCTGGGGCCACACTCCGGCCAGCATACCCAGGCTGGGCACTCCGGGTCCCACGGGCTCCTAATTCCCTGTTTCAGTCATGACTGTTGCCTCTCCCGGAAAAGTTACAGTCTTCAAACATCAGAGCCAATGCTTAGAGAACACAGTCCTTGTACCACTGACAGGACAATAGTTTTCCATTTTTAAAATCTCAGCGAATATCTCCTGAGACCCCACTCTGCCCCAGGTAGCCGCGATAGCCACGAACAAAATAGGGGAACTCCCTGTGTTCATCAGGCTCGCAGTCTGTCGCTGGGCGGGGCCTGGGCAAGACCCTTCCTTCGCCCTGCCTCAGTTTCCCCATCTGCTAAATGGAGGCAATGACCCCATCCGCCGGGGCCCGTGTGGGCGTTAGGTGATGTCACCAGCGTGTTCCTGGCGCTGGCGACTGCAGCGTGTGTCAGAGTGTATTTTGTGTTGAGCCCTGCGCTGGGCGCTACAAGGACACGCAGGTGGTATTTACATGGAAGAAAATGTGCAGTCAGGACATCGGGGGGTGCTTTGTAGAAATGCTTTAGGAAATGCGCTCAAGTGCATTGTCCAGTCAGAATGTCCGCCGTGGCCCCACGAGCCAGGCAGGCTCCAGGAACTCTAAGAAGGACCTGCAAGGTATGCTTAGGGAGGTGGGGTTGAGCGGTTCTAGAAGGTGCTGTCACGCCCCGAGGCTTGGAGGGCTTTGCCTGCAGAGGGTCAGAGGCAGGAGGGACAGACCGGCCGGTGAGTAGGACTCCAGCCTCTTGCGTGGTGACTGGCCCACGTGCCTTCCTGACGTGGAAGGTATTTTGGGGGAAAAATGTGTGGTAAGGGACCGGTGACCAGGTCCCCGTTTCCGGTGGCCCTGAGTTTGCTGGTCTGTAAAGTGGAGATGTCCCCTGCACACTTGGGCCCCAGGAAAGGACGTGCATGTGCCACGGGAACACGTGGAGCCACCAACCTCCCGGCACCGCTCTGGCCTTGCAAAACGAGCCTGACATAAAACTGCTAGGCCAGGGGCGCTGGTGGCTTGTCGAGTCTGTCTCTTTGCTGGGGTGGCAAACCAGGCGTCCCTCCTTGTGACGGTGAGGTTCTGGCTTCTCCGTGGTGTGTCTGCCGCGGCATAGCCCCTCTTGTCCCTGACTGTACTGTGCGGAAGCCAGCTGGGGCTGGCTCACGCAGGCCCTCCGTGGGGGACCCCTTCCCAGTGCAGGGGTCTGGGCCCCAGAGCTGGGTGACAAAGGTTCGAGTTCTGCCTCTACCTCCTAGTAGTCGTGCGATGCTCCCCGTGACTTAACCTTTCCGAGTCCTTGCCCTTGGCTCTTAATAGAGGTCATAACCGTGCTTATCTCCTGGACGGCAAACTGAACCACTCTAATCACTCAAATCTCAGTCCTCATTGAGCGCTTCGTCCAGGTGCAGATGGCCGTGACCCCGTCCCCAGATGGCACGTGTCATTATCTTTATCCCTACTGTTTGTACCCTGTCCAGTCTCACCAGAGCCCTTCAAGGGCTCACCCCACTTTGCGGATGAGCCTACCGAGACTCCAGTGACCAAGGACCCAGGTCGCCTGACCTACAGGGAGCAGAGCTGGCTGTCGGGCCCGACCTGCAAACTCCACAGGCCACGCTTCCCCGTTCGCCACGATGCCCTCAGCCTCTTAAGGTGGCACCAGTCCCCTGTTTCATACCTGAGAAAACACACTCCGAGACATCACTTGGCTGGCCCCCAGGAACACAAGCCTGGCCGTCCCGCTGTAAAGCCTGCACCTCTGTCCCTGACCACTTCGGTCCCCAGCCAGCATAGAGCCTCGGCGGCCACCGGCTCAGTGGGGAGTCTCAGGGCTTAGTGTGGGGACTGTGCGTGGCCCTGGGCTGTGTGACTAGCATGTGATGGGGCCGGGGGTGTGGACGAGGCGGCAGAGCTGACCAGCAGGGCACCCCGTGGGCTGCGTGGGGGATGGACAAGGATGGATGAGGGGCTGTCGGGAGGCGGGTGGAGGGGGCGCTCCAGGAAGCGGGCCTGAGAGAGATGGGGAGGCCAGGGAAGGGAGTCCTGGGGCTCGCACAGCGAAGGCACAGTCGATGGGACATGGGGGCCTGGGCGTGAAGAGCCGGGAGGGCCAGGGGGAGTCTGCGCGAGGCAGCTGCTCAGAGCAGGCTCAGGGATTGGGGAAACTGAGGAAGCCTCTGGGAGGAACGAGGCGGGGCAAGGGAGCCGAGCAAAACCCAAAGTTAAGAGATTTGGATCCTTTGCAAGCGGTGGGGGATGGCACAACCAGACAAGAGGGAGGCCAGGCTGCTAGAAGGAAGACCATGGCTTTTTTTTTTTTTTTTAAAGGCTTTTGTTTTTTGTGTTAAAGCTGAGAGAGCTGCCCTCAGCTCTCTAACCACACTCTCTAACCGCCCCTTTGTCTGGTGCCCTTGGCCATGGGGGGAGGGGGCGGGCAGAGAGGAGCAGGAGACCAGGGAGGGTCAGAGGGAAGGTTGGTTCTGGAAGGACTGCCTTGTTTCTGTCGGGTCACCTTTCTGCCGGAGTGCAGATAACTCAAACGTGCTTTGACGGACGAGTCACCAGAACGCCCCCCCCCCCATGTCAGAGCACCCACTCTGCGGCGGCGGGTGTGGTATTCTTCGGTCTCGATTTGGTTTTCTGTGCTGTGAATTACCATAATCTCTTCATTCTGATAATGACGGAAATTCCCAGGGTTTCCAGTCGGGAGGACGGTTCGGAACAGTACCGCCCTGAACATTCTAGTAGGCGCGTTTGGTTGCCGAACGGACATTGTTCTGTTCCGTGTGTGCCGTGACGTGGAGCCGGCAAGTCGTGGGGAAGGTTTAATCCAGCTCTAGTGGGTCCTGCTAAACAGTGGGCCAGTGTGTTTGTCCCGGTGTCCGGCCCGCCGCCGGCACGTCCCGTCCTCACACGGGCTTTTGTCACCTTTCTTCTTGTGGCCATTCCAACAGGCGTGTGATGGCACCCTGTCTCGATTGGCATTTCTCTGAAGACCCATGACCTTGTCGTATGTTTTACCGGCCATTTAGAAACCTTGGGTGAAGGGCCTTTCCAGACTTTGCCCATTACCTCCCAGTGGGTTATCAGCCCCGCCGATTTGTCGGGGTTCTTTATGTTCTAGATACGAGGCCTTCGTTAGATGGACAGACGGTAAACGTTGCCTCCTTACCCTCTTACGCATGTCTTTGGATGGTCAGAAGCGCTTGACTTAAACTTAGTCCAATTCCTCAAGGTTGACCTTAAACCTTCACGGCTGATGTTTTTCTGTCCAGGTTAACTTATCCCAAGGCCATAAAGATGTTCTTTTTACGTTTTTTTCTAAAAGCTTCCTTGATGGAGTCGAGGCACGTGGGAGGGCTGGAGTGGCTGGGTGATGGACCCTGGGGAGGGTATGTGCCATGGTGAGCGCTGTGAATTGTGTAAGCCTGATGATTCACAGACCTGTACCCCTGGGACTAATAATACATTATATGTTAGTAAAAAAAATTTATATGTACTGCATACAGTTGGATCACTGGTTTTAGCCCATTATTTAAAAAAATAAAAGCTTGGTCATCTCTTAAAAAAAAAAAAAAAAAACTTCCTTGAGGGGCACCTTTTAGGATTCTTAGGATGGCTCAGTCGTTTAAGCATCTGACTCCTGGTTTCAGCTCAGGCCGTGATCTGTGGGTCCTGAGATCAGGCTCCACACCCAGCTTCTCCCTCTGCCCCTCCCCCAGCTCGTGCACTCTCTTTCTCTCTCTAAAATAAATAAATAAATCTTTTTTAAAAATAAAAAAGCTTCCTTCAGTGTACCTTTTATTTATTTATTTTTCAAGATTTTATCCATTTATTTGAGAGAGAGAAAGAGAGGGAGGGAGAGAAAACGCCAGCAGGGAGAAAGGCAGAGAGAGAAGCAGACTCGCCGCCGAGCAGGGAGCCCGACGGGAGGTTTGAGGCTCAGTCCCAGGACCCTGACTGAGATCATGACTCGAGCCAAAGGCTGGTGCTGAACCGCTGAGCCGCCCACGCGCCCCTCTCGTGTAGCTTTTAAACTTCGACCTCCATCCAGCTGACGATGACTTGGTATTGGCTGGTCGTGTGGCACTTGCGGGTTCTTTCTGTCCCTCGTGGGCGTCCATCCACGGCACCCAGCACCAGGTACTGAAAAAGGCCCCTGTCTTCCCACCGTCCTTCAGCGCCAGTGTTGACATCAGTCAGATACCCGTGATTGACCTGTGAAATGCCGGTCAGTTTCTAGACTGTTCTGTTTCTTTGATCTGCTTTTTTGTCCCTTCGTCAATAACGCACTATGCTGTTTTCTGTGATTTTGAAGTCACTCTTGACTTTGTATCTGGCAAGCCACTTCCAGCTTTGTTCTTTAAGGATTCTCTTGGCTTCTTTGGGCCCCTGACATTTCCGTGTAGAAACCAGCATGTCAGTGTCCACCAAATCCGAAGAGGGACTAGAACCAGCCCTGCTGGGGTTTTAGTCGGGATTGGATCGCATGTATAAATCAATTGGCACCTTATACTATGGAGTCCACTGGTCCACAAACACGGTTGTATGCCCTGGGGAGGCCTTTTGAACTGTTTGTAGTACCAATTAAAGGCTTGTTAAGGAGAGCGGCGCATCCTTCTAATGATGCCGGTAGTTACTCCGACCCGCTCCCACTTTGTCCTCAGCCTCCACCTGGCTCGTGCCCTGGAACAGAATGTTCCAGGGTGGCTCCTGGTCAGAGACCACTGGGTATGATGGTTCCCACAGGAGTCCGAAGCCCCAGGGTTCCCCACTGACCCCACTTTGCTCACCCATGGAACACAGCACTCCCCGTGGGGCACCTGTCTTGTCGGGTGGGCATTTGTGTTTCTGCCTGCCCTGGGGCAGTGAGGGCCCCTCATCTGCGTGGGACCCTCGTGTGGGACATTAGCTGTTACTAGCGCTAAGCCTGTTCCCAGGGCCAACTGGCCCAGAGGCTGACCTTGGCTTGCCCAGGGGTTTTAGATCTTGGAATTAGAACATTGTTTTAAATTAGAACATTTAGGGGCATCTGGCTGGCTCAGTCAGTTAAGCGTCTGACTCTTAATTTCGGCTCAGGTCGTGATCTCAGGATCATGAGATCGAGCCCCATGTCAGACTCCATGCTGGGCGTGGAGCCTGCTTCAAAGTCTCTCCCTCCCTGTCTCTCTACCCCTCCTCCTCCCAAAAAATAAATAAAAAATAAATTAGAACATTGAAAAGGCTGGCACATAAAACCCAGACTTACAGCTTCTCTTGGAAAAAAGAAAAACCATCAGAGGAGTGGTGGAGCTGAAAGGGGTCACCCTTGTAGGGGGTCTGCACCCCGCCCAGGCCGCTGGGCTCTTCTGCTCCGTTGGAGATAAGGGGCACCGCGGAGCCCCCACACATACCTCGGCTTCATGCCTGGCGCCCGAGAGAGCTTTAAAGAAAAACAAAGCTTTTTATTGTGGAGCCTTTCAGACAAACCCCAATGCACAGAGCGCAGAAGAGCAAACTCGAGCGCCAGCGCCGGTCGCAGGCAGAAACAGCTCTCCAGCCAGCCTGAGTCCTGTTCCCCCCTCCCTGCGGCTCCTGGCTTATCTGAGAGCCCTCGTATGTCACAAGCAGTCCTGCCATCCAGGACTGAAAAAAAGGAATGATTTCGTAGCAGATCACAGAGATTTTTCCTATGAGATGATGTGAAATGTAAAAATAGTCCCGCCTTCTGAAATCCGAGGGCCCTCCTGTCTGCACGCAGCTCGGGGCCGCCCTCACGGCCAGGAAAGCCAGCCCCGAGCTCCCGGATCCCCAAACCCTCAGGAGCATGTGTTCACAGTTCCTGATTAACGGATGGATTTTTTTTTTTTCTAACACTTTTTTTTTTTTTAAATTCAGGATCTAAGCAAAACGGCAGTTGATAATTAGATCTTGTAAGTCCCTCTCCTGGGGGGTCAGGTACATTGGGCTATAATCCACCTGCAGCAAAACACGCCATTTTAAAGTATACAGTTCGGGGCGCCGGGGTGGCTCAGCCAGTGACACGGCCAACTCTTGATCTCAGCTTCTGGCTTGATCTCAGGGTTGTGAGTTCAAACCCTGTGCTGGGCTCCATGGGGGGCACAGAGCCTACTTAAAAAAAAAAAAAAAGTCCGGTTTGATGAGTTCTGCCAGAGGTATAGCTGTAGAACCAGTGTTACAGTCAAGACAGAAAACATTCCTCCGTTCCCCAAATTCCCTGTGACCCTGTGCAGTGAACACCCACCCACCCCCACGAGTGACCGCGATCTTATTTCTGTCCCTGTAGTTTTTGCCTTTTCCCGGATGTCCTGCGAATGGAATGACGTAGCTACAGCCTTTCGAGCCTGCCTCCTCCTCTTTAACGTGGCAGGAAGTCTCTCTCCGGACGGGCTGCCTCTCCATCCCTCGTGTCTCCCCGCAGCGTTTTTGTTCCAGAAACCAGACCGTTTGTTTCAGTTTCCCACAGTCTGGGTTTTGCTGATGGCATCCCACTGGGGCTTGCTTCTGAAAAGCCACAAAGGAGCTCATTTTCCAGCGTGACCTTCATCTCGGGGCTTGCTCTCGACCGAAGGGCCGGGCAGGCCGGGAGTCAAGGCTGACAGCGTCATGTCGGTCTGTGTAAAGTAGTTCTTCCACGCCCAACTCGGGGTCACTCTCTCTAGAGAGAGGTGCTGGGCTCCGGCGGACGCGAAAACAGGAGCACACACGAGCAGGGTGCGTCGAGCAAAAGTGTGTGCGGGAGCTCAGGGCGAGCACCGGTGGGGCGGCTCTGGGAGGGGTGTCCCCAGGCGAGGTCACCAAGGGAATTGGTTGTCAGGAAGGGAGTTGAGGGTCACTGAGAGAAATGGGGGCCCCCAGCCTGGGGGTCTGCAGGGCTGGAGGGGCGAAGCCGGCACGCTGCCCCATGCTGTTGGGAGAGCAGGCCAGCTGGGCCACGCGTGGCCGGTGGGGAGCCCCGATCCGCGTGCTGGTGACTCCGGCCGAAGGCTGAGTGGGAGGCTGTCCCTGAGGGAAACAGCAGCCCCTTGGAGCCTCAGAGCGCCCCCAGTGATGAGGGCTGAGCATCCCCGAAGAGCCCCGGGAGAGGCCGTGATGGTCTCGCAGAGCCTGTCTGGGGATTCCCATGAGCTGTGCTCGGCCCCGCAGGCTGGGATGGGGGAGGCACAGCCTGCTCTGCTGCTGGGGTGGTCGTGGCCTGCCACGGCTCTGGGCTCTCATGGCCTGGAGTTGGCTTCCTGCTCCCCTCCCTCTCCACCCCTCCCCCATCCTCGCTGTCGGCTGTGAAATGGGGATAGAAGTCCTTGCCCACTCGGCAGGGTAAGGGGGGGTTAAAAGAAATACGATATAGAGCTCCTTGAGTACTAGCTGGCATATGGTAGGCACTCAGTACGTCAGAGTGCCCATTCCATGTTTTGGCTTTGACCCGTGCCCTCCCACGGGCCTCTGGCCGGCGGCGGTGGGGGGCACCATCTGCGCCGGGTGCACACCCGGGGTTGCTTCCTTAGGCGAGGGAGCTGATGGGTCGCGTGGAAGCCCCAGCAGATCACTCTGTTTCCACGTGGGGCAGCTCTCGCTTTCAGCCACGGGGCCCGGGCACTGCTCTGCCCACGGCTAGGAAACTGAGCCCGCTTCGTGGAGCCCGTGCCAGCCAGCCTGCCCCCGGCTCTGCCCGCCACAGCGCAGCTCGGCGCTCACCCTTCTCTGGTCGCAGGAGCCTCGGCCCCGGGGAGTGGAGAACCTGCCCCTGCACCGGCTCCGGAGGCAGCCGGTCCCCAGCAGCTGCCCCCCCACCCCGTGTCGCCAAGGGCAGGGAAGGTCTCAGGAGGAATCCGCGCCCCGAGAGAATCGCATTTGAGCTGGGAGTTTGGCGACGTCCTCCGCGTGCTGCCGGGACTGGAGACGAAGTGACTCACGGGGATGGCGGGCTTCATCTCCTTCCAAGTGACTCAGTGCCTTCGCCCCCCCTCCCTTAGTCCTCCCCACACGGCGGCCTGCAGCTGACTTCTGGGGCCCAAACCAGAGAGACTCCTGCTCCCAATTTAGGGGTGGAAAGCCCTAATTGGACCCGCGTGGTCTCTGGGCTCCGAGCCTGGGCCGGGCCGCTGGCTCTCTGTACTCGGGGGGCCTCTGCAGGCCCGCCCCGCAGGAGGAGACGTCTCGGCAGCGGATGGGTGCGGGGCGCCTGCCCCGGGTGATGTGGGCCCGGCGCTGGGGGCTCCGTGGGCCGCAGTTCTTTTGTGGCGAGGAAGATGGGAACCAGAGCTAATTTAATAGGATCCCGACGCACCCCGGCAGCGGGATCAGTGCGGCTTCCTTTGTGGAGTCGGCCTCGTCATAGCAACGTGCACAGCCGCCTTCCAGGGTCCAGAAGGGCTGTGTTCAGCCTCAGGACTTGGTTTTTTTTAATTGGAAAAGGGGGAGGAAGTAGGGCTCCGATATAAACAGTTACCAAGGAGACCCGAGTCGGGGTTGGAAAGGTTTTCTCCTTCCCTCGGTCCATACATAAGGGGGGGTGTGCCCCAACGCAGGGGATCACGGGAGGTCCCGGGCTGGAGTGGCGAGTCTGCCCTGTGGGGACCGGTGCAGGCAGGGGCTCGGCAGAGGCTCCGGCGGGGCTGGGGTGCCCAGGGCACTCTCCGAGGTCTCGGCCCGTCTGCCGGCCCCGCCAGCACTGCGGAGGGATGGACAGAGCCCGCGTTCCTGGCCGCTGGCTCCCTGCCCGTTTCCGGGAGCCGGCCGGAACCTGCCTTCTCCCTTAAGTCCTGGGGTCGGAAGAGAAGCCATGGGGTGCACGTACTCCTCTCCGAGGGACGAGCCCACCCTGAGAAGGTTAGTTTCGGACGTGTCCCCGTAGCAGCCCACACCGATGCCCCTCGGGAGGGGCCCCCTGGCTGGGCAGGCTCGCCATGGAGGCATGAAGGGGGCGCCCTGCGGAGCTGACCAGCAGAGTTGGGTGGTCCCCCGGGCGGCTCACCGGGTTCGTGGGACCATGGTCTCTTGGGTCTGGTTTTCAGGCTGCATTCCCTGCTTCCGAAGGAAGGGATTTGGACTGGAAACCAAGAAGGGCCCAGTCGCGGGTTCCCGGACCTGGGAAAGAGCGGGATCCAGGTGCACCACCCGGTGTGGAGCCGTCCAGCAGGGTCGGGCTGGTTGAGGGCACTCAGGTGTGGCCCCACGTGGACAGAGCCGGTGAGCTCTGCCACCCTGAGCCTAGCAGCCAGGCTTGGGGCGGGGGGGTGGGGGGGAGAGGGGGCAGGTTCTGCTGCTCCACGAGGCCATGTGTAGCCGGTGGGAACATCAGCAAACTGCGTCAAGTCGTGTCAGGGCGGTGACTAGAGGCACAGGGTCGTCCTGAGTCTCCTTGGCTTTCTCCTTCTCCCCAGGCAGCGTGGTCCGCCCCAGAACTCTGGAAGCCACCCCCAGAGCCCAGGGGAGAGGGTGGGTGTTGTGTTCCTGCTTTCCCCGGGCTGAAGCTGCTGAAGGAGCCCGAGCTGGCCCCCAGAGGTGCTCGCGCTTTTCGAGAGAATGTCGCCTCCTCCCGGGAGGGCAGGCCCGTCTTGCCCGCCCTCGAAAGTTCCCAGCAGGACCTGCCCGGCGAGCCCCCCCCCCCGGCCCCCACTTTCCGAGCAGCCAGCCTGGAATTCCCGCCCCAGGCCTGTGTCAGAGGCCGGGCACCCCAGGGCGTCCAGAGCTCGGCTCCGCCCACCCACCCTCCCACCCCCCCCAGCCGCGTGGGCCTCATCCAAGAGCCCGTTGGCTGCCCAGTTTCTGTGGCTTTCCCTTGGGAGCCGTTTTCTGTCTCTGAGAATAGAGCCCAGTTCTGGGAGGCCTTTGCTGGTGTCTTGGGGTGCCCTCTGGGTGGACGGTCTGGTCCACCTGGGGCCGCTGGGCATCTTTGAAGTCCCAGAGTTAACCAGATGGCGTACAGGTCAGGGAGGGGAGGCCGCAGAAGCCAAGACGCGGTGTTTTCAGTAAGAGGAGTCTGAGGCCTTGCGAGGCCACTGCTTGTCCGTCGCAGGCCCGCTTGGTGGCAGGTCCGGAATTCATGGGAGGTGCGCTCTCCCATCCTCCACGATTGCCCGTGGAGGCCGGCGCTGGCACTCCTGGCGTGGCGGGGGTACCCCTCGTGCCTCCCGTGGGCAAGTCTCATGTCCCCCTCCCTGAGACGGAACCGCGGTCCTTGAGAAGCGGCAGGAGTTGGCTTTTCTGCCGATGTCGGAGCCTGATGTCAGGTGGGCCGGGAGCTCTCCAGCCACCTTCTCAGGTGCCGGGCACGGGGCTGAGTGCAGAGGCCCAAGCGGATGCCTCCGAGCCGCAGATGGAGCGATGGGTCGGGGACGTGGAGTCCCGGGCCCGGGTGAAAGCCTGGGCCACGCTGAAGGTGGTGAGAGACAGCCTTCCCATGTGAGGAGCAGCGAGGGTGCCCTGAAGAGAAGATTGTGTGCCGCGTCGGAAGGGATACGCGGGAGTTCATGGGACGGAGAGCATTGTGGGCGGAGGCGCCCGGGCAGCCGTGAGCGGGAGGTCAGTGTGGCCCAGGGCATCCGGCGGGCGCGAGGCGCGCTCCACACCCGAGGGCTCTGTAGCTTCTCTGCTTTGGTCTCTGCTTGGGGCCTCGCTGTTCTTATCATCCTCGTCGGACGGAGCCTTCCAGATCTGTCTCCATGCACGTTTCTAAACCTACGCTACAGTTTTCATTTTCTCGGTGCAGAAACGTTTCATGCTCGCTGTAGGGAGGAGGGGTGGGGGCACGGGCCTAGAAGTCAGCCAAAGAAGGAAACAGACAGTCGCTCAGCCCTGGGAGAGAACCATTCTCCGCGCGCTCGCGTGGGCCTTTCCGGACCTTCCCTTCTTCTAGTCAAAATGGGATCGTGCCACCTGCCTTATTCTGTAACGTGCGTTTTCCACTTAGCGGCGTGTCACGAGCATCCTTCCCCGCTGGTGGGTGGGATCTGCGCTCCCCTGTCCAGCCTCTCCCTAATTCTTAGACATTGGAGTTGTGTCCCCCCCACTTTTATAACTGTAAAGTGTATTTGTAATTATAATACGAAAAACCAAAATTGGAAACATCATAGGAACCACCTGCCTCGTGTTCTAATCGCGCCATTTCCCCTCTCAAGGTGCTGGGGTTCTCTGGAGGCCGTTTCTGGGAGTAATCAGTAGCGTGCTTTCCGTTTTTCAAGGACACAGACTCTTGTTTGGATCCCGTGGGTCGCGCCTCTTACCCTGGACCGTGTCGTGGTCTGTGGTGGGGTGGGGGGGGCACTGTTGAGGGGCTGCTTTTTAGGTGTCAACTAAGTGCATTTCATTTGTTTTCGTTTGTCGGTTCACACCTTGTGAACTTCGCCATTCTGACCATTTTTTAAGAAGTACAGATCAGTGGCCCTCGTGCGGCTGTGGCCACGTCCAGAGGGAAGTCACGTGTGGTTTCATCCCTGCACTTCTCTCCCCGTCTCATCGCAGCGTTTCTCTCGCTGAAGCGTCCGTTCACGCTCGAGTTTCTGGTTCAGTGTAGGTCATCTGCTCTCATGGCTCAGAATTCACCAGGCATGCAGCGGTGGGGGTCCCGGCACCGAACCCCGGGAGAGCGTGCGGGGTTGTAAGCGCCCTGGTCTGGGCGGAGCATGAACGGGAAAGGCAGGGAACACGTGGTTGCTCAAGGCCGGGCAGGGACAGATGCCAGACATGCGGTTCGAGATGTCCAGACACCGGGCCCCTTTGGAGTGGGGAGGGCAGGGGTGTAGGCCTGAGGGCCTGCAGGTTTGCTCTTGGCCTGCTGCCTTGAGGGGAGGGCCTGTTCTGGGTTCCTGGGCTGCGGGGTCATGTCTGGGTGGGAAGGTCTGGGCAGCGGGTGGTGGGCGGGGCCCGTGGGTCCCCACAGGTCATGCCCTTGAACTCTGGGGCCCTGAAAATGTTCACTACCTAATGTAGTGAAAAACCCAGGGGGCGTAGGTAGGAGCTCTGTTACCTTTATGTTCGCAAAATCACGTGTCTACACAGCTTGGCAGAGCCCTCCTCCAAAGGAAGTTTCCCTGTAGGTCTCCCTGCAGACTCCAGCCCCCGGGCCACACAGACGCACTGTCATGCCACGGTGGGGGTGCGTGTGTCTGCACGCGCATGTGCCTGCGTCTGTGTTCCGTGTGACTTTATTGCACTTGTGCGTGCACAGGCGGCCGCAGGATGTCGTGGGAAGAGCAAAGACCTTGGAGTCAGACTGGGGCCGGGCCCTTGCCAGACCCCCTTACTGGGCACAAATACTGCCGTCGGGCCACCGGCAGCCTCCCTGGAAGGTGGACACCGATCCCCCCCGGACACAGCGCTGCACCCTTTATGTCCTTTTCTTTGTGTGACATTTGCCAGAGCCCGCACAGTGGTATCTGTCAGGCTCGTGTTCTAGATGAGGAGCAACAAAGCCCAGGTTCAAGTTCACTTGGCTGCGAATTGGCAGGCTGGCCGCGACAGCCCGGGCTGCCCAGCTCCCGAGCCTCTGCTTGACCCCCCACCTCGCTGCGCCCCTGCCGGCCCAAGGGTGTTGTTTGTGGGGAAAAAGCAGATTTGGGAAGCAAATTGTGGAAGCATAACCTTTATGAAAATAGCGTCTCTACAGAAAGGGACATACAGAGAGATGACCTCAGCACGTGAGCAAGGGCTAACTACCTCCCAGATCAAAGCACAGATTGTTCTCGGCGCCCTGGGAGCCCCGGCTGCCCCTCGCCGTGGCCTGACTCTGGTCCCTGTGCCTGGGTTTTGCCTGTTCAGGGACTTTGTACAACGAAGTCGTGCTCCCACTCTCTCTCCCGTCTGGCTTCTTGCACTCGGCTTCCCGCCCTGGGACTCATTCATCCGTGTGTGCACAGTGATCGTTCACGCCACGATGGAGAATATTCTGTTCTCTGTTTGTTCTGCGGGTGGACGTTAATTAGGGTTGTTCCCCGTTTGGCACCCACATGTCTGAACGCTGCTGGAACATTCTACGCGCGGATCTCGGTGCACGGGCATTGCTGCGTTCCATCCGCTCTGCACCAGGGAGCAAGGTGCTGGGGTGTGGGCAGACAGGAGAGACCGCCGAGCAGCGTTCGGGAGCCGCCGAGCCACAGTCTGCTGCGCCGTGGTCTTCTCTTCTGTTTCCCTGGTAACTAGTAAGGCCTCTTCTCCTGATAGTAGCCTTAGATGCTCTCTTTAAGAAAGTGCTTGTTCAGGTCTTTCGATAGTTTTTTCTGTTGGATTATCCGTCTTTTGCTAATTGATCTGTCGGGTTTTTCCTACGTTCTCCACCCAAGTCCTTTGTCAGATACACAGAAGTTGCAAACGTCTGCCGTGTCGTGGCTCACTTCTCGTGTCCTTAACAGTGCCATCTTGAGACAACCACATTTTAGCGTTCAGACTGGCCACGTTGCGTGCTTCCCGAAGATTTGCCCTTCAGGGAGAGGTCTGGGTTTTGTGCCTGCTGCCTGGAGCCTGAGGGTCCCTGGCAAGGCTGACTGGGTGGGTCTTTATTTTTGATTATTTTTTAAAGATTTATTTATTTATTTATTTTATTTATTTATTTTAGAGAGAGAGAGCACGGGTGGGAGGGGCAGAGGCATAGGGGGAGAGAGAATCTCGAGCAGACGCCACACGGTGTGTGGAGCCCAACACGGGGCTCGATCTCAGCTGACTGCGCCCCCCGCCCCCTCAGGCACCCCTCACTGCGCATCTTTAGATGACCCCGCAGGCCTGGGGCAAGGAGGAAGAGAAAAGGACAGGAAATGGAAGCGGCTGGGGGGGGGGGGCAGGAGGCCAGTGGCTGGGAGGGGGAGGGTGGGCCGGCAGTGGTGCTGCTGTCTGGAGGGGACGAGGTGCAGGACCCCAGAAGGTGCCATGGAGAAGGGAGCGGGTCCCTGTGGCCCCAGTGCTCGGACGGGAAGGGGGGCTTGGGGCGAAGCTTCTGAAGGGACTTGCGTGCCCCGATCGGTGGCCGTGGGAGCCTGCGGGGACTGGAGGTGAGACAGGGCCATCCGGACCCTTGACTGGATGGTGAGGGATGGGAGTAACGTCCTGGACCCTTTGTTCTCGCTGATCCTGGGGGATGGCCCCCCATCCCCGCTCTGGCAGGAGGGGCGGGTCTCGAGAGGCTTTGGACTCAGAGTCCTGCCCCCAGACCACGCGCACCCCGTGCCCACCGGGTACTTTTGTTTTTCAGGACGTCCTCCGTCAAGGACAGCAGCTTTGTGGAAAAGATGAAGAAGACGGTGAGTTTTGTCTATGTCTGCCCTTCCCTGAGGGGTCGAGGCCCTGGTGGACAGGGGAGGGAGGCCAGCTCCAACTCGGGGGGAGAGGGGAGGACAGGCACGTTCTTGTCTCACCAAAGCCCCGAAGCTGTCCTGCTTGGCCTGGAAAGCTTCCGCTCTCTTTTGGATGTTTACTTCTTGAACCAGCCACGCTGTGAGACCAGCCCCTCCCTCCGACTCCGTGCTGTCCCCTGTCCTCCTGCCGCGTCCAGGCTCGGGGCCTGCGCAGATAGAAACCTCACACGGCTGTGGCCAGCGCCCAGCCGTGGTTTTCTCTGGTTTTGATGAAGTATTGCACGTTCCGGGAAAGTACTACATCCACATGCTTAAAATCCCAAACTGTTCAGGAGGAAGCCTCTCTCCTCCTGTCCCTGCCACTCAGCACCGTGGTTCTTAGCCTTTTGTGGATCCTTCTAGAGTTCCCGTATGCGCATACCAAAAGCCCCCAGATTCTCACATCTCTTTAAAACACAAAGGGTGGCGTATTACCCGCGTGCGGTCATAAACCAGGCTCTTCCGTAGCTGCTGTTTTTTAAGCGACTGGTCTGTGTTAGAGCTCCTCGCAGAGTTCAGAGACGCCGCCTCCTCTACCGAGCTCTGTAGTGATTTCATTCCGCGACCGTGAACGTGACATTTGTCTTTCCGCCCCGTCAGTGGGCCCTTGGACTCCTTCTGACCCTTAGCTCTTATGAATGGTGCTGCCCGGACTCTGGTGACCCATGTCCATATGAGCAAACACAGTAAAATCCCAGAACTGGATCTGTGGGATCCAAAGGCGTGCGCATTTGAACTTGAGCAGTAGAAGCTGCCAGATTGCCCCCTCCCCCCGCCCCCAGGGTCACCCGGGTGCACTCGCATTAGCAGTGTGGGGGCAAACCTGGTGCCTCTGAGCTTTGCCAGGAGAGTTTATCATCCAAGTGTGGCGTTTGCCAGTTTTCTAGGTTAAACAAAGCTCTCCCTGTGTCCTTCCAATTTGCATTTTTCTTATGAATGAGTTTCAGCAGGTCTTCGCGTGTTGGGACGGTGTTTCGCGCTTTATGGATTCTCTCTGCAAATCTCCCGCCTGCTCTTCTGCCGCGATCGGTCCTTCTCGAGGAATTCCTGGAAGGGAGGAGGGAGATGAACCCCGTCGTGACACCAATTACAGATATTTTTACCGGTGACACGTTTGTGTCGTGCCCCGGTTCATGCGCACGTGCGTGTCACCGTGTCGTTATTCACGCACTTGATTCTTCCCGTGGCTTCCGGACTCCCAGTTCTTTGCAGTTTAAGTCATTAACTGTAAACGGAAAAGAACTCTCGCCCATTTTCTTTTCAGTGCCCTCTAGTACTTTCTCACTGTTCGTAGTTAAAATCCGGTCTGTTGGGAACCTGTCCCGGTGTCCCATGGGAGCCGTCGATCCCCCACTGAGCTCCATGCCGCGGCGCCCGTCTTACGATTCCCATATGTATTTGGGCCTTTTTCTAGATTTTTCCTGTCGCAGTACGTGGTCAGGCTATCTGTGGGCAGTGTCGTACTGTTTGAGTTTCGGAGGTTTCACAGAGCTCGCTTTCATTTCCGTACTGCTGGGCCCTGCCCCCAGCCCCACCCGGGCTCTTATTTTCCCGTTCTCCTTCCTGGCTGTTATTTTATATGTAACAGCCTCAGTGAGATACAGCTCACATTCCACACAGGTCACCTTTTAAAATATACACTTAAGAACTTCCAGCGTATTCCCAGATTTGCACCAACCACCACCACAGTCTGTTCTAGAACATTCTGTACCCCCAAAAAGCCACCCTGTACCCATTAGCAACCACTCCCCACTCCCTAACCCACATCCCCCTCAGCCTGAAGCAACCATTCATCTACTTGCTGCGCCCCTTAGAGGGTTGCCTGTTGGGGGCCTTTCCTAGAAACAGAATCCTCCCGTGACCGTGACCGGCTCCTTTCTCCGATCCTCATGGCTTCGGGCTCTGTCTCATGGCACGGGCCGGCTCTGCTTTCCTTCTCATCGCCAAATCGCACTCCAGCAGAGGGCTTTCTCTCTCCTTTTGACCTCGAGGATGAAGTTGTGGAGGGAGAGAGAGCTGCTCGGATGTTGCTCTGGCTGGTGGTGCCTTCTGGATTGGTGCCGGGAGAACAGACCTCTTGAATTCAGTCTCGTCTTTCTGTGCAAACTCTGTGCCTCTCGCTGTGGCTGAATCCTTCATCGGGAGCTTTTGGCAAGTTCCTGGGACGCTTCTCCCTGAGGACTTCTCACGTTTCAACGCCGCTGTAAACATTTAGCTACTATTTTATATCCTGTTTTGTCCCCTTAACCTGAAATCCTAAGACTCTCCTGTTTTACTAAGCAGTTCTGTAACAGTGATTTAAAAGAACTTTTTTGGATGATCTGTAGGACATTCGGGAACTAGAAAAGGTAAGAGAAGACTTTAAAGCAGTTAGAATCCATACATTTTCTTTTGTCCTTTGTAGCCACACATGTGGGCTCCGGGCAAAAACCAGACAGCGCTGTAGGGGGTGAGGGCTCTGGAATCCTACCGCGGAGCGAACCTCACGTTGCGTGAAGGGACCGGAAGGGGGCCTGGGCCTCGCTTCCGTCTTCCGGATCCTGCAGGGCCTGTCCGGTCGGCTGGGCCTAACTGGCTGCACCCCAGTCCGCCAGGGAGTCTGGGGAAGAGAGGTCCGGCTTCTCACCAGCGGCCGTGAAGGCCACAGGAGGCAGCCGGAGGGAAGAGCGCGGGAGCCCACCCGCTGGGTACCTTTCCTGTCACCTAGACTTTTGTGAGGAGTATTTTGTATTCACGCACGGTTCTCCACGTGCAGACTGACCTTTGCTGTATTTCTGGCTGGTCTTTTCCCCTCGTGTGTGCGTGAGTATAGACACGCACAGACGTACATACGCACGCTGTGGGTCGAGAACAAAGTGGGAGTATATGGTACGTTTTGTTTCGTCTTTTTTTTTTTTTTTTTTAACTGAACGTTACATCGTGTTTTCTCCTGTGTCATTTAATAATCTGTCCACAGTGTGATCTCGAGCAGCTGCTTGTCTGGGTGGCCTTCATCACTGACAGCCACAGTCGCCATGGCAGCGAGGACTGCCCCAGAGTGACTTAGGAGGACTTGAGGCAGGAAGGAAGGGGGTCCCCTGGAGGGACCCCACCTGCCCAGCCTGCCCTACGGTCGTCTGGAGGCTCTGGTGAAGCCTGTGGCTCGTGGTCCCTCACTGACACCCCGTGTCCGGCCTTCTCTAGGGCAGGAACATTATCGTGTTCTACGGCTCCCAGACGGGGACGGCGGAGGAGTTTGCCAACCGCTTGTCCAAGGACGCCCACCGCTACGGACTGCGGGGCATGGCCGCGGACCCCGAGGAGTATGACTTGGTGAGCACTCCCTGCCCCCTGGCCTTTCCAGTAGCGTTGGTAAAGGTGTCTGGAGCATAGAAACGTGTAAGGGACTGAGCCGGCCCAAGGGACGGACAGGCATGGGCATCTCCTGTCACTGGTCCGGCCCTGGTGGCCCCGGGTCTGCAGGTGTGAGCTCCCGGGTCCATGCACACCCAGCCTTCCCTGCCGCACACACCACGGCTTTCCCGGGCTGGCCGGTGCCGGGAGGTGGGACTCAAGCCCCTAGTGGATCGAGTGGGGCTTAAAAACTGAACGGGTCTTAGCAGTCCGGGGAGGAAGTGTTTTCCGCCTCTCCTTTGTGCCCCTAAACCGCGGTGGCAGGGGAGGTGGTCCATGCAACCCCAGTGGGGGGGCATCTCACGGAGCCCTGCAGCTGGGCCATAAAATGAGGTTATAGTATCTCATGTATTAACCGTAACCAGAACAGGGCCAGAAGGGGCCAGGGGAGCCTGATAATTGGGGGTTAAGGCCCCCTGTTCCCTATCAGCTGCCCTCGACACGGTGCTCCATCAGGCCACCCGGGCCTGTCTGCGGGACTTGGGGCTCACATCCTGCTTTCCCCTGCCCGCAGCCTCTCTCGGAGAGGGGTGCCATGTGGGCTGGCCTTGCTCGGGCGCCCCCTGCCATTGGCTCTTCATCCTTCCCCGAGCATGGTGATGGAAACTTCCAGCTGTCTGCTTGCCTATTGATGGGGGGTAGGAGAGCCGAGGCCAGCCCGGCCCCCGGCCCCAGGTAGAGGCAGCGGCCAGGGAGCAGGGGTCCTGGGAGAATCCAGAGTTGCCTTCCTGCTCGTCCCCTGATGGGGTCCTTCCTGCAGCTCCCGCACCGCACTGCCCAGGGCCCTCTCCCAGACCCGCACTCCTGTCCCCCGACTGCCCCACCCCCAACCTTCAGTCTCGGTGACCCTCACCGCCCCGCAACTCTGTGTACAGCCCTCTGTGTTAATTTGGCCAACAGTTGGTTAGGGCCCCACTGTGCTCCTAGGACTTTGTGGGACGAGGAGGTTCTCCCCCAGGGGCCCAGGCCCGAGGCACAGGGAAGCAGGTTGGGAACGGCTGCTGGCTCCGTACCCAGGCCCTCGCATGTTTTCATCTGTCTGCTGTTCCCTTTCCTCTGGAAATGCATCCTCCTCTCGACTCAGAACTAATTGTCCCACTCACCGGTTCGCAAGCCAGCCTCCTCCATGCAGCCCTCCATGACTGCTTGGTGCCCCTTCCTGAAGGACTCCCTTGCCATCCCAGAGCCTGTGGGACATGGCAGCTGCCCCAGGCAAGGCCTGGGCTCACCCGTCCGCATCCGTCAGGCATAGTAGCCCTGACATGGCTCAGTCATGGTCGCTGGGCCCGGGCCCTGCTCTTGTCTCCCCAGGCCGACCTGGGCAGCTTGTCGGAGATCGAGAACTCACTGGCTGTGTTCTGCATGGCCACCTATGGTGAGGGGGACCCCACGGACAATGCCCAGGACTTCTATGACTGGCTCCAGGAGACCGACTTGGACCTCTCTGGAGTCAAGTATGCGGTGAGTCACCCCAGCTTCCCTGCAGGAGCCTGCCCAGCCTGTGGCCCCTCCCCTGGGCATCCGGCCCCCCTCTGTGTCCAAGCAGAAAGCCTCCCATTCCCGCCTCCTTCTCATCAGCCACGACTGAGAACAGGGGGCTTCAAGCTGGGGGTGCCTGGGGGTGAGACCCGGGGAAGGCTGCTCCTGGGACAGCCCTCTTGTCTGCCCCCCCCCACCCCCGCTTTGCTCCCAGGGACACTGGGTACAGGAGAATACGGGCGAGAAAGGTGGACCAGGCTGGCCCAGATTCGGCTGGGCCAGGAGCACCGGGGGGGGGGGGGGGGAGGGTGAATTGCCCGCGGCCCTGCCCAGGGTGGAGGCTTAGAGGCTGCGGGTCACCAAAGCCCAGCCACTTCCAGGGGCCAAAGTGGCCCACCTCACAGTGCCAGGTGTCTGGCAGCCGTGGAGGCCTGAGCCTGTGGCATGGCTGGCTGGGGGGTGGGGGTACCCACCCCTGACCCCGGACCTGGCCTCAGACCCGCCTCTCTGTCCACACAGGTGTTTGGTCTTGGCAACAAGACCTACGAGCACTTCAATGCCATGGGCAAGTACGTGGACAAGCGGCTGGAGCAGCTCGGCGCCCAGCGCATCTTCGAGCTGGGCATGGGCGATGATGATGGGAAGTGAGTGCCTGGTCCCCTGTCCCGGAGCCCGCGGGGTCAGGGGGTTAGGGCCGACTGTGCACACAAGGGGAGGGGAGCGCGAAGCCACACCTCAGCAAGCCTCCTGCCAGGTATCACCCAGGGCAAAGGAAGGCGGTCCCCGTCCCCGTCCCCGTCCCCCTTTTGGCCTCGCCCCCTCCTCTCAGCCAGCCCAGCGCAGAGGGAAGCCGCGCCCGGTTAGCACAGACCCTCCTGATGCTGCCCGGCGCCTTGGGTTACATCCCTGAGCGGCCCTCGGGCTGCGTGGGGCCGGGGACTCCCAAGGGCTGGGCTCATTCCGTCACGTCCCCAGCCTGGAGGAGGACTTCATCACGTGGCGAGAACAGTTCTGGCCGGCCGTGTGCGAGCACTTCGGAGTGGAGGCCACGGGAGAGGAGTCCAGGTGAGACGGTGGCCGGGGGCTGGCGGAGGGGGAAGGCTGGCCTGGTGGGGTCCCAGCGAGGACACCAGAAGCCAGGAGGAGCTCAGGCACAGCGCGAGGGCCCCAGGACCCAGCGCCTGGGCTCTGCCCACAAGTGCCGGGTGGCAGGGGGCTTCCTTATGTTCTCATGGAATGGCCTCGAAGCCCGCGGCAAACTGGGCTGCCCCAGCCCTCCCCGCCTCCCTGTCAGCTCACTTTCCTTCCCACCATGGCTGGGCCCTCCCCCGGAAGGCTCTCAGTCCCTGTCCCTGAGGCAGCCTCCCTCCTCTCAGGCCCCTCCCCATCTCACCCTGTGTCCCCTTCCCAGCATCCGCCAGTATGAGCTTGTGGTCCACCCAGACATAGACCCGGCCAAGGTGTATGTGGGGGAGATGGGCCGTCTGAAGAGCTACGAGAACCAGAAACCGTGAGTTGAGCACGCACGTGGGGGCCCTGGGCGCCCGGAGCACCTGGCAGTCCCGGGTCCCTTCACCTCCACCCTCACCCGGAGCGGGCAGGGGTGGGGGCACCCGCGATATCATCCCCACCGCCCAGGAGGGCATAAGGCCTAGAGCAGAGAGGTGGAGGCTGCCCCGGCCTCTCCCAGTGGTGCCCCAGGCCAGGCCACAGCAGCTGCGAGACGGGCCCTGGGCCGTCAGCACTTCCTGTGACACTTAGCTCCCTACAGACCCTGGGGTGGGGAGGCCCAGATCCGTGCCCGGACCAGAACAGCGTGAGTCTGGCCGAACTTTGGCAGAAGGGCTCACCTACCTTAACACCCACCTCGGTATCTGGACTCTCTGTCCAAACACAGCATTCCTCTCTTGGGCCCCTGACTCGTCTTACCCCTGGGTGCCGCCCAGGGTAAGTCCCCCCAGTATCCCCAGGATTTCAGACCAGCGGCCCTGCTTTAAGAGGGGAGTGCACGTTTCAGTGACTGTGCAGGGTTCAGCTCTGTTGTGCCCGGTGCAGGGCACGTGAGGTGAAGGAGCTCTGCTCCGCGGTTGCCGGGGTGGGGGGGGGGCTCGGTCTGGGGGAGCCATTGTCCAGGGGGCCTGGTTCTCCTGCGCACACAGCCCACTGGTGGCGTGTGGAGGGTCTCCCTGGGTTTTAGGGGCCAGCCTCTGTTTCCTGATCTGCAAACAGGGAACCGATAACCTAGCTCTGCCCGCTTTGGGGGGTTGTGGGGGGCACTGCTTTGGATCGGGCTGGGAGAACCTTTAACACAACTGGAAGAGCCTTGCTGGGGCCCTGGAGGCCAGCTCTGAGGTTCCCTGTGTCCTGTGAAACCCGAAGGATCCCGTGGGGGCAGGGAGATGCAGACGAGCCGGGCCAATCACAGAACCGCTCTCTTCCCCACCCAGCCCCTTCGATGCCAAGAATCCGTTCTTGGCCGCGGTCACCACCAACCGGAAGCTGAACCAGGGAACCGAGCGTCACCTCATGCACCTGGAATTAGACATCTCCGACTCCAAACTCAGGTGCCGGCGGCTGCCCCCTGCCCCAGCCCGCCCAGGGCCACCGGGCTGCCATCGCCACTGGCCCAGACCCCTCCTGAGCCCCACATTCCCCTCGACCCCCCAGGTATGAATCTGGGGACCACGTGGCCGTTTACCCAGCCAATGACTCTACCCTGGTCAGCCAGCTCGGCGAGATCCTGGGTGCCGACCTGGACGTCGTCATGTCCCTAAACAATCTCGACGGTGAGTCCCCGAATCCGCGCCCCCCCCCGCCCCGAGCCCCCACCGTCCCGGGTGCTGGAGCAGACCCACAAGTCAGCAGCCCCTGAGCCCGGTCGTCCTCTCCCCCCGCAGAGGAGTCCAACAAGAAGCACCCCTTCCCCTGCCCCACGTCGTACCGCACGGCCCTCACCTACTACCTGGACATCACCAACCCGCCGCGCACCAACGTGCTCTACGAGCTGGCCCAGTACGCCTCGGAGCCCGCCGAGCAGGAGCAGCTGCGCAAGATGGCCTCGTCCTCGGGCGACGGCAAGGTGGGCGCTGCCCCTCCGCTGCCCGCACCGGGTGCCGCCGCCTCGGCCGTGTGCCCCGCGCCCGCGTCTCACCCCGCGCCCGTCCTCCCCAGGAGCTGTACCTGAGCTGGGTGGTGGAGGCCCGGAGGCACATCCTGGCCATCCTGCAGGACTGCCCGTCCCTGCGGCCCCCCATCGACCACCTGTGCGAGCTGCTGCCCCGCCTCCAGGCCCGCTACTACTCCATCGCCTCGTCCTCCAAGGTGCGGGGCCCGCTTTGGGGGCGGCGGGGGGTGCTCCGGGCCGCGGGGCTGCTGACTGCTCTTGGCCTGTGTCAAACCGGCCAGGACAGCTGCTGGGAGGGGGCTTCTGAGGAGCCGTGGGGGCCTCAGAGGGCCCCAGGCGGGAGTTGGGAGAACCCCGGTACGGAGGCGACTCCGGCAACGGGCCCCGGGGGACCAGGGCCTGGGCCGTACTCACCCCTGCCCCGCCCCCACCAGGTCCACCCCAACTCCGTGCACATCTGTGCCGTGGCCGTGGAGTACGAGACCAAGGCCGGCCGCGTCAACAAGGGCGTGGCCACCAGCTGGCTGCGGGCCAAGGCGCCGGCCGGGGAGAACGGCCGCCGGGCCCTGGTGCCCATGTTCGTGCGCAAGTCCCAGTTCCGCCTGCCTTTCAAGGCCACCACGCCGGTCATCATGGTGGGCCCCGGCACCGGGGTGGCCCCCTTCATCGGCTTCATCCAGGAGCGGGCCTGGCTGCGGCAGCAGGGTGAGCGCGCGCGCGCCCCGGACGGGTCCCGTGGGGTCGGGCGCACCCCCCCCCGCCCAGCCCCCACCTCACCCCTGCCCGCCACCCCGGTCCCCGCAGGCAAGGAGGTCGGGGAGACACTGCTGTACTACGGCTGCCGGCGCGCCGACGAGGACTACCTGTACCGCGAGGAGCTGGCCGGGTTCCAGAAGGACGGCTCCCTCACCCAGCTCAACGTGGCCTTCTCCCGGGAGCAGCCCCACAAGGTGAGGCCTCGGCCGGCCCTGGCGCCGCGGTGCCGGGACTGTGCTGGGACCGCCCCCCTCACGGTGCGCCCTCACCCCCAGGTCTACGTGCAGCACTTACTGCGGAGGGACAAGGAGCACCTGTGGCAGCTGATCCACGAGGCCGGCGCCCACATCTACGTCTGCGGGTGAGTGAGGGCGCAGTGGGGGGGGGCGAGGCCGGCCTGCCTGGGGGGGGCCCCTTGCCCAGCGCTTTCCTTCCTGCCCCAGGGACGCTCGGAACATGGCGAGGGACGTGCAGAACACCTTCTACGACATCGTGGCCGACGGGGGGGCCATGGAGCACGCGCAGGCCGTGGACTACGTCAAGAAGCTGATGACCAAGGGCCGCTACTCCCTGGACGTGTGGAGCTAGGCCGGCCCCGCGGGCCCCACAGCCCGGCTTCCCGTCCCCGCCCTCGCTCCCTCCCGCCAGTCTCCTGGGGGGTCTCCGCAGGGCCCCGCTCCGGGAGGCGGGCCCGGCGACGGAGACCGGTCCAGGCCCCGGGGCACGGGGTGTGTGTTCGGGGAACACTCAAGCCCCTGGGGCCCGTACAGCCGGGGCTCTGCGCAGCTCGGCCGAGCCCCAACCCCTCCACCTTATTTTCAATGACTGTAAATAATTTTAAATAATCTCTGCTCCTTGAAATAAAGTTCTGTTTTCTGTATTTGCTATTGCTTGAGTAGGTCTGGGGTCTCCCCCGGGTCTGCTTAACTCAGAGCCCCGACAGGCCATGCGGTGGTGGCGCCGAGACCCCCGCCTGACCCTTCGGAGATCACACACGTCGGGGCGCCTCTCTGCCACACTTCCTTTATTCAGGCTGCTGGCCCCCCGCTCCCTGCAGGCCCGGCCCTCCTCTCCGGCGGCGCCTTCGGGGCCCACAGGGCCCACAAAACCCCAGGGAGAGCAGAAGAGACCCTCCTGCAGGAGGAGAGCCCCCTACCACCTCAACAAAGGGGACAGAAGCCCCTGCCAGGCCTGGGGCACCGGAGGGAGCCGGGCAGGCAGGCCCAGACTCATTCTTTCTTGCTCCCACGCCTTTGACTGTGGAATTTCTGGTGCACGACCCGCAGGGTGGTGAAAAAGTTGCCGAGGAAGAGGAGGAGGAAGGGGAAGCCGCACATGAGCACCTGGGGGAGGAAGCGGGGTGAGGGCGGGGCCCGGCGCGGCCCTCGCGGCGTCCCCGCCCCCCAGCCCAGGGCCCCGGGCTCACCTGCCACTCCTTGCACTCTGGGTCCCGGGCCAGGCTGAACAGAGTCAGCGCGTTGAAAAGCTGCCAGAACTGGGAGGGATGGAGGGTTTCAAACAGAAGCCGGTCCCCGCGACGGCCCACAGCCAGCTCCGGGGACGCCGGCCGGACGCACGGGGCGGGGGCCAGGCAGAGACAACTTACGTGGCCGAAGAAGAGAAAGGGGAGCAGGAAGGTGAGGCCGCGCCACATCCAGGACTGGAAGCCCTCTGCGGGGGGAGGGGCGGGCACGGTCTCAGCCCCGCGCGGTCGGGAAAGGCCCCCCCTCAGGACGCCCGCGCGCGGAGGCCGCACCCCACTCACCCACAGTGAGGTCCATGGTGTGCCTCTCGCCCAAGGCCCGCAGGCGGTATAGACAGCCGCTCTGGTAGTAGTACTGCAGGAACTGCACGAAGCCTGGGGCCGGGGAGCAGCGGAACTGGGCTGGGGCCCGAAGTCCCCACCGCCCCCCAGCCGGCTCCCTGTGGGAGGGGTTCCCGCGTGGAGCAGGGCCCCCCGAGACACTCACTCTGGTACATGGAGAAGGACAAGAACTGGTTCCGGAACTTCTGGTACATGAGGCCGTCGGGCCTAAGGCAGAAAGCGGAGGAAAGGGCAGGAAGCTCAGAGACGCCCTGTGTCTGCCCCGCGCCCCCCACCCCCCAACCCCCACGGCCCGGGAGCCAGTCTGGCCACTCACCATGTCAGCATGACTCCCGACAAGAAAGTGGACACGTAGTGGTGGAAAACCCACCAGCCTTTGATCCTGTAGTGGGGAGCGGCTGTCACTCCCGTCCCCTCGGCCCCGAGGATCGGAGCTTGGGGACGGGATGCCAGGCTGCGGCGGGAGGAAGCCAGCCCCCCGAGGCCCGCGGTCCCCCGCCTCCCCGGGGGGCTCCGGCAGGCGCCCCCCTCCCTCCACCGCCCCGCAGCAGGCCCAGCCCCGGCCTCGCGCACCGGGAGCCGTTGTTGATGAGAATGCTCTCGCGGATGGTCAGCGTGCAGTAGTACCAGACCAGCAGGAAGTTGAAGGTGGCGTCTGTCACCCTGCGGAGGGCACAGAGGGTGGGCGCCGGCGCCGGCAGGGAGCGGGGTGCGGCCCCGAGCGGCAGGACACCCACCTGGAGTTGAGGAGGAAGCGGCAGGTGAAGGAGAGGAGGATGAGGATGATGGTGAGGTAGAGCTTGAACTTCTCGTATTCGTCCTTGTAGGCGAACCTGGGGGGGCACACACCCAGGGCACAGGCTGGGGTGCCGGTGGGGCTCACCCCCACCTCCGCCCGGAGGGAGGCTCCTGGCCCGGTCGGGCTTCCGCAGGCGGCTCAGGGCTGGCACCCCGGGGGCGAGCCTGGGATGCGGGTGGGGTGGGGGGGGTGGGGGGGTGGGGGGGGCGGGGAGGACCAGGAGGGCCGAGCACAGGGTTGGGACCCAGCCCCCGACAGCCACTTACTTAGCCTGCTTGCTCAGGAGTGTCACGTTGACATTGCCCAGGACCAGGCTCAGGTACAACCTGCAGGAGGGGGACACCAGTAAGGAGAGGCCCCCACTGAGGGGAAAGCCAGTGGCACAGAGCAGGGGGGGCCACCGGCCTTACCCCGACGCCCCCAGCGGCTTAGGGTTCTGACCTGGGGGGCACTGCAGACCAGCTCCACAGGAAGGAAACACGGGGGCGCAGCCTTTCTGCCCGCTCCCCAGGCCTGCTCCTGGGTAAACCAACATCCCCTCCCTTGTCTCCCCCCCAACCCCCAGCAGCCCACCGAAGGGCCTCCAGGGCGGCCGGGCTCTCCCACCCCGCGGAAGCTGGGCCCGTAGCTCCTACGGCCCCCGTGGGCCACCCCCAGGTTCCCACCGTCTCTGAGAACCTTCTGCCCTGAGTGCACCGGGGCACCTGCACCAGGGCCCCAGCAGGGCCCCCTCCCGGCCGGGAGGGGCCGCCTCAGACACTCTGCTCGCACTCTGACCCCGAGTGCCCGGCCTCCCAAGCTGGTTTCACCAGGCGGACCCTGGCCCTCACTGAGGCTTCTAGGCCGCCGACCCTGGTCTCCCTTCCCGAGCCAGCCGAGTCCCCAGGGCCCCCTTCCACAGCAGCCCCATTCTTGTCCACCCGACCACCCCCAGCCTCCTTCCGCCGTCACTTCCACCGACAGAGCCTGTCTGGCCACATGAACCCCAAGAGGTGACCGTGTCCCACGTGTGCACGACATGGCACACCCACACGTGACCTCTTGCTCCCACTCGGGCTGTGGGCACGGGTTCCGAGTGGTGAAGGGACTTGTCCCAGACCAAGAAGAGACGATGGGGTACAGCAGGCACCTGGCCCAGCCGCCTCTCAGCATCGCCACTGGCTCCCTACACCATCCCCGCAGAGGCCCTGTCAAACCCTCCCTCCAGGCTGACATCTCGGGGGTGGAGTGGGGACCCTCCTCGCCGGCTCGAAACACTCTCCCACTGCAAGGGAGAAGGGCCCACGCCCGGCCCTTCCCACCTCCCCAGGGGTTTCCCTTTGCTGGGTCTGTGCTCCGAGGGCCCTGGCCCCGGCTCTCGGCAGGGAGAGGCGCTCCAGTCTTCCCTGGGTACCCAGTACCAAGTAACACCAACCCCCGAGCCTCCGCTTCTGCTCACAGCTGAGCTTCCGAAGAGCTGCCTGCACTCGCCTGGCCCCCCAGCTCTCTGGCCCCCCATCAGCAACCTCCACCTCCACCGTCCTGCGGAGCGCTCCTCCCCCGGACTCCCCGGAGACGCCGCCCCTCCTGTGTGGCTCTTGACCCCTCGGGGCCATCTGATCTGAGGCTACCGGCCGCCCCTACCCCTGTCGTCCCCGGGGACATGGCCCTTCACAGCCGTCTTGCTGCCCCAGGCCTCTGCTGGGTGATTTTTACTCACCCTAGGGTTGCGCACTGGCCCCTGCCGTCTCCCTCGGTGACTGCGGCTGACCTGAGGGTCGCTCTGCCCAGCCTGCTGGGCCCGAAGCCTGGCTTCGCCTCCTGTCTCATCACCACCTCCCACCCTGAGCTCTGGCCACACGCGTGGTTTCCACCCTCCGGCGCCTGCCAGGCTCCCTCCTCCGTCCTCTCCGCTTTCCACGGCCTCCAAGCCGGGCGAGGCGTCCCCCGCTGCGCTCCTCCGTTCCCTGTCCTTCCGCCACAAAACCCCCACCTCCGGGAGCGGTCACCGTCGCTCGAGCTGTCTCCCCAGCCTGACTGCTCAGCCCCCAGCGGGTCCAGGGACCACCTGCTGGCCGAGTGACGGAGCAGAGTTGCCCACGCTTCAGGCTGCTCTCCCAGGGGCATCTGGGCACTGGGCTTGGGGGAAAGGGGTCTCACCCATTCTTCTTGGGCAAATAGGCCTCCATATCGAAAAAAAGGCCCTGGCGCTCCTTGATCTGGTTCTCCAGCTCCTGGGCGGCCTCCCCGGCCCCCGACGGCAAGGAGGGCTTGCATCTGTAGGTGGAGGCACGGAAGCCAGAGTCAGGGCAGCCCCCCTTCCCCCGGGGTATCACACAGGGCACCTGCGGGGCAGGAGACGAACATGGCCCCAGGGGGCGTGGGGAGGGGAGTGGGGAGAAGCCATGCCCTGGGACACGCCGGAGTCAGTGCCCGCTCTCGGCCCACCGCAGATCTGACCCCCAGCCCCAGCCCTAGGCCAGGGGGTAGGGAGGCTTGGGGGGGGGGGTCACGGGGGAGGAGGGTCCTCACTTTTTCAGGACAAGAGCGAGCTCCTGGAGCTGCTTCTTCTGCCGAGTGATGGCGCCAGTGCAGCTGTTCTGCAGCTTGGTCAGCTCCTCCAGCTTCAGGCGGTAGAGCCGGTGGGTCTCCTGGGGAGGGGGCAGGGGGCCAGAGTGAGCTGGGGCCTGCCGGGTAGAGGGCAGGGCAGGGCGGGGCTCCCCGGGAGGGTCTGAGCGGGAAAGGAGTCAGCCAGCCGAGGGACCCCCTGAGATCACCCTCTCCCCGAGGCAGGCCAGGAGAGGGGGCTCCCCCTGCAAGCCCAGAAGCTCTCACGGCACCCCATCCGGAAACGGACCAGGTCCCATCTCCGCCCGCCTACTAGCTGTCCCCACCCCTCTCTGTCCCACCCAGAGTCTGGATTCCAGGCGCAAGGGTCTACCTTCTGGACCAACCAGACTGTGAAGCCACTGTGGTTCTCTCAGATGCTCCCGCCTGCCCAGCCTGCTGGTGCAGGGGGTGCCGGGGCTGTCCCAGCAGCCTGCCTCCCAGGTTAAAGGTCATCAGGCTTCAGCCCTTAGAACTCCTGCCGTGGAGACCAGTCCTTTTACCCCTCCCCCCGCACCTTTGGCCCCAAGCCTCCCGGAGCACTTTGCCCCGGTGGGTGAGTTTCCAGAAGAGCAGCCTGGAGACAACCAGAGGCAGTGCGAGGAGGGTCAGGCCGGGGTGGCCAGGCTGGGAAGCAGGTCTGCCCGGCCCGGCACTCGGGCAGGAGCACTAGCCTTAGCGGCGTTGGTCAGGCCTGGGGGCGGCAGGAAGGGGCAGGAAGCGGCCCAGGAAAGAGAAAGGCAGGACGGACGAGTCCACAGCTGCCCGGGCTCTGTCCTTTCACGTCTTGTTTCTCATGCCCTGAAGGGGCCACCACGCCCCGTAAAAACCCAACTCGGGCCACATCTGCCCGCCAACCACTTCTCTCCTGAGACAGGCAGCGGTCTCCCTGCTGCCTCCCCACAGAACCGCACGGTCCGCACGAGCCAGCTCCCCACGGTTCCTCCCATAGCTCCCTGGCGACATCCGAAAGGTTCCAATCCCGTCCAGGCCCAGGAGCCCCCTGGAGGGTCTGGCCCACCCGCTTCTCCCCTCGCTCTCCTTCCAGCGGCCACACAACCCTGCCTCGGCGGGTGCTGTCCTTCACCCTGGACGGGCGCCGCCCCCACCCAGGCACTTCGCCTGGACACTCGCCCTGTCTGGGCCGGGCCCTCCGGACCGCTCCCCCGCCGCACTCAGCCCAGACCCCAGCGCTGCCCCAGGGCGGCTCCGGCCACGCCGGCGCCCCCTGTTTGCTGAGTGACTGACCCAAGGTTGGGCCCGGCCCGCGTCGACTCAGGCGGTCACTCTCCTGGGAGAGGACGGGGCTGGGTCAGGGCCGCTTTCCGGGGCCTCCACGAAGGCCCCAGGTGCGCCCGGCTCCGCGAGTTTCCGCCGGGGTCGCGGCCGTGGGGGCTGCGCCGGACACGCAACCCAGGCCGAGGGGAGGGTCCAGCTAGGACCACCAGGACCCGGGGCGTCGCCACCCTCTGGAGCGACGCCAGGGTCCACGACCCTTGACCCCGAGCCCCCCACTACCTGACCCGCGGCTGCCCGACCCTTGACCTCGAGCCAGAGAGCCGCGGCTCAGGGCCACCGGGCGCCCGCACCGGCACTCACCTGGATGCTCTGGAAGTCCTGCTGCAGCTCCTCCCAGTCCCGCAGGCAGTCCCCCAGCGGGCCCGGGGCCGGGAGATGCATGGCTGCCGGGCCACGCGCCGGACAAGCCGAGTCGAGGACCGCGCCGCAACCCCGGCCCGCCCGAGTGGCCCCCGCCGCCTCCGCCGCCGCCCCCGACCGCTTCCGGGCTCGCGCCGCCGCCGCCACCAATGGGAAAAGGCCTGCGGCCGCCAGCGCGCTAGCCCCGCCCCCCGCCCGAGCCAATCGGGGCCCTGGGCGGGGCCGGGGCGGGGCCAAGGGCAGCAGGGGGCGCTCACCCCGCGGCGCTCGGCGGGCCCGGGGCTGGCGCGGTGGCTCCTGGCTGGGGCTCCGCGGGTCGTGCCAGCCGCGTGCGGCGGCCCACAGAGCGCCGGCCCGTCGCGCTGGCAGTAAACCGAGGCGCACGGAGGTGACCCCTGCCTCGAAGACTCTGTCCTTGGGAAAGCGGTGCCTCTGCAGGGGGAGGATCTGAACCGCTCTTCTGCGGCGGCCGCCGGTCTCCCTGACCCCAGGCTCGCCGCGGCGGATCTTCCAGAGCCGGCAGACGGCCGGGCCTAACGCACAAGCTATTCCACATCGTGCCCCTGACGGAAACTTTCCAGGGCTCTGCCCTGGAGCCCCCAACCCCCAGAGCCATCGCTTGCAGCCTTCCCAGTCTCTGTCCCGGCTCCCGTCCTAACTGATCCCAAGCCTGAGTCCACGGGACAGCCCTTACCTTAGAGCAAAACCCCACTCCTTGAGCCCTTGGGCTTCCGTGGGGGAGGGGGGACTCCCCCCTCCTGCAAAGAGTCCTGGGAGGTGAGAGGACCTTCACCTCTCCGTCCCTCCCCAGCTGCCCGCAGGGGGCAGGAAGTGTCTGCTGAATGACGTGGGCATCCTAAATTCCCTGCCAGTCCCACCCTCTGCCCTCTCCCGACTGGGGCTGAGGGTGCAGCCAGCGCTGGGGAGTACATTCTGAAGAAAATTCCCTTTAAGACCTGAGGAATTTCTAGAAACAGGGGTGCAGGAGATAGGAGGGGTGGAAATCTCTTCTTGAGGAACCCAGCCAGGAGGAAACGAGTGGGGAGGAAGGAAAGGAAATCGGAACATGGCATCAACGGGCAGAGTGGTGGGGAGGGCTGGGACCCGGGGTGAGACAAGACTGTATTTGTGCCAGGAGCCTCCCAGAGCTGCGGAGCCTGGCACCTGGGCCAAGGCTGGGCCCAGTGAATCCAGCCGTGCACGGGCACTGCGACAGCCTATCAGCCAACCCAAGGCAGGGGGAGCCCTTGGAGCTCCTCCTAACCAGCCCCCGAAGGGTCCAGGGCATGGGGGCACATGGGAGAGCTGCTCAGAAGCCCAATGCTCTTCCAGAAGCAGCCTCCGTCGAGCGGTGGGGGTGGGCCAGGAAAACCCTGGGACGGGGGTTCTCGCGGAGTCTGGGCAGAGAACACCGGCTTCGGGGTGTGGACGAGGAGCCCGAGAAGAACTGCGAGAGGCTGACACAGGACTCCAGGCGGCAAAGGCCTTCTCTTTCCGCACCAGCCCGGTGACACGGCCTGGCCCACTACCCCCAGGAGGCCCTCAGGACCCGGAGCTGGACCACAGAGAAGATCAGTAGAGCAGATCCAAGATGTCTGTGACAGCGTCTCCGAGGATGACTTTCTCCCACTCGGACAGCTGAGCCACCAAGCGCCGGCTGGGATGCACGTTGTTTTTGCACTTCTTGACATGGGCCCAGGACTTCTGTCAATGCAAGGAGGAGAAAGCTGACCGGGATGGGACCGGGGCCTTTCCACCTACATACAGCTGCGGCGGGACGGGAGGCGTCTGCCCAGGGGCCAGCAGCAGGGCTTCGCGGCGGGACACAGAGGCGGCAGCAGCCCCGCGCCGATGCAAGAGTCATGGGAGCCGCTCTGTCTTGAGCAAGTCCCTCTGTGGCTGGACACGGACGCAGGGACCCCTCCTGCTTCAGAGGGCCCCCGTGAAGCTTCAGGCAACGTGGGTGAAAACTCCCGTGGGCAGGAGCGCACCGTGGCCGTGCCCAGCACACAATGCCCCCTCAACAAGGGTTTGCACTGCGAACGGATAAATTCACGGGAACGGGAAGAGCACTTCCCCCCCAAAGGAGGGAAACTGAAGCCGCTTGCTTTCAAGTGTCCACCTTGAAACACAGGAAGGAAGAGGACAAGCCGGTCTCCGTCTAGACCGAAGACAGAGGAAAAAGGAAAGGACCCAAGTGGGGCCTCAGCAAACCAGAAAGAGAAAAACGCACCGCAACATAATGAAGGCTATGGACGAGCCCACGGGGAACACGGTACCGGTGCAAGATGCAAAGCTTTTCCCCTACGATCAGGAAGAAGACAAGGATGCCCGCTTTTATCACTTCTGCTTAACATTATACTGGAAGTCCTAACCACCAAAGGAAGGAAGGGAGGCAGGAAGGAAGTGGGGAAAGGAGGGAGGGAGGGCAACAGGGAGTCCGAATTGGAGAAGTAAAATTACCTGTTTGCAGATGACATGGCTTTATGTGTAGAAAACCTTTAAAGGTTCCAGAAACAAAAATATGCCAGAATAAATGAATTTAGCGATGTTGCCCCATTACGAAATCCCACACCCCAAATCAGTTACATCTGTACACACTAATGATGAACAATGTGAAAAGTCGATTAAGAACACAATTCCATTCACAATGGCATCGAAAGGAATCAGATACTTAGGAATAAACTTAACCAAGGAGGTAAAAGACCTGTACCCTGAAAATTACGAAGCATGGCGGAAAGAAACCGAAAAAGACACAAATAAATGGGAAGACATCCTCTGTACGTGGCTCGGGAGATGATACTGTTAGGACGTCGGGACTACCCAAAGCCTCTGTAGATTTAATACAATCTCTACCAGATCCCAACAGCATTTCTTGCAGAAACTGAGAAACCCATCCTAAAATTCATATGGAATCGAAAGAAACCCCAAGTAGCCAAAACGATCTTGAAAAAAGAGAACAGCACTGGAATTCTCATACTTCCTGATTTCAAATCTCTGAAGTTATCACAAAACTACAGTGATCGAAACAGTGTGGTGTTGGCATAAAGACGGACATTTAGACCAAAGGAACAGGACAGACGGCCCAGAAATAAGCCCTCGCACGTATGGCCAAATGGCTTGAACGAGAGTGCCAAAACCGTTCGAAGGAGAAAGGACAGTCTTGTCAACAAACGATGCTGGGAAAACTTGAAATCCACACGCAGAAGAGCCAAGCTGGACCCCTATCTCACAGCATGTGCAAAAATCAAAATGATTGAAGACTTAAATGTAAGAGCTTAAACTATAAAAATCCTAGATAAAAACATAGAAGAAATGCTTTATAAGTTGGATTTGGCAATGATTTCTCTAAGACATCAAAAGTACAGGTGATTAAAAAATGGGCAAATTGGGGCGCCTGGGTGGCTCAGTGGGTTAAAGCCTCTGCCTTCGGCTCAGGTCATGATCCCAGGATCCTGCGATCGAGCCCCGCATCGGGCTCCCTGCTCAGCGGGAAGCCTGCTTTTCCCTCTCCCACTGCCCCTGCTTGTGTTCCCTCTCCCGCTGTGTCTCTCTCTCTGTCAAATAAATAAATAGACAAATCTTTAAAAAAAATTATGACAAAGAAGATGAGAATATAGAGTGGGTAAAGGTCAGTCTCTTCGATAAATGGCATTGGGAAAGCTGGACAGCCACACGCAAAATAGGGAAACTGGACCATGTCTTACTCCATGCACAAAAATCACTTATCAGGGAAGTGCAAATCAAAATCACTAATGAGATATCACCTCATACCTGGCAATATCTCGTTTTGGCTGTTACCAAAAACGTACGAAATAACAAGTGCTGAAAAGGATGAGGAGAAGAGGGAACCCTTATGCACAGCTGATGGAAATGTAAATTGGTGCAGCTACTAGGAAACTGTATGGGGGTTCATCAAAAAATTAAGAACAGAACTACCTTATATGATCCAGGATTCCACTTCTGGGTATTCATCCAAAGGAAACAAAAACACTAACCCAGGGGGGCACCTAGGTGGCTCAGTGGGTTAGGGCCTCTGCCTTCGGCTCAGGTCATGGTCTCAGGGTCCTGGGATCGAGCCCTGCGTCGGGCTCTCTGCTCAGTGGGGAGCCTGCTTCCTCCCTCTCTCTCTGCCTGCCTCTCTGCCTACTTGTGATCTCTGTCAAATAAATAAATAAAATCTTTAAAAAAAAAAAAAAACTAACCCAGGGGCACCTGGGCGGCTCAGTGGGTTAAAGCCTCTGCCTTCGGCTCAGGTCATGATCCCAGGATCCCGGGATCCAGCCCCGCATCAGGCTCTCTGCTCGGCAGGGAGCCTACTTCCCCCTCTCTCTCTGCCTGCCTCTCTGCCTGCTTGTGATCTCTGTCAAATAAATAAATAAAATCTTTTTTTAAAAATGGGCAAATTGGGACACCTGGGTGGCTCAGTCAGTTAAGCCACTGCCTTCGGCTCAGGTCGTGATCTCAGGGTCCTGGGATCAAGCCCCGCATTGGGCTCTCTGCTCATCGGGGAGCCTGCTTCCCCCCACCCCCTGCCTGCCTCTCTGCCTGCTTGTGCTCTCTCTGACAAATTAAAAAAAAAAAAAACTTTAAAAAAAAAAAAAGGACAAAGTGGACTACATCAAAGTGGACTACACTACATCTGCTTAGTGTCGGGAAACAGAAGGTTGCTGGGGGGTGGGGGGAGGGATGGGGTGGCTGGTGATGCACATCGGGGAGGGTATGTGCTACGGTGAGCGCTGTGAATTCTGTAAGACTGATGATTCACAGACCTCACAGACCTGAAGCAAATAATACATATATGTTAATTCTAAAACTTTAAAAATAACAAACTTCTATGCATCAAAAGACATGATCCACAGAGTGAAAAGGCAGCCACAGGATAGGAGGAAACATTCCCAAGTCACGTATCTGATTTACATTCACGTGTTCATACAAAGAATATAGAAAGAGCTCCTCAAACTCAACCAAAACACCCCAAACAATCCAATTAAAAAATAGGCAAAGAACTTGAATAGACATTTCTCCAAAAGACAGATAAATGATCAATAAGCACATAAAAAAATTTGCTCAACACCACTAATCATTAGGGAAATGCAAATCAAAACTATAAGGAGATACCACCTCACACCCATGAAGATAATTATTATATTTTTTAAAAACCAGAACACAACAAGCATTGGCAAGGGTGTAGAAGAACTTGAACCCTTCTGCACTGTTGGTGGGAATGTAAAAATGGTGTAGCCGCTATGGAAAAACAGTATGGAAATTCCTCAAAAAATTAAAAATAGAGGGGCGCCTGGGTGGCTCAGCTGGCTAAGCGTCTGCCTTCAGCTCAGATCATTTTCCCAGGGTCCCAGGATCGAGCCCCACATCGGGCTCTCTGCTCAGCAGGGAGCCTGCTTCTGCCTCTTCCTCTTCCCCCTCCCCTTCCGCTCACGCTCTGTCTCTGGCTTTCTCTCAAGTAAATAAATAAAATCTTTTTTAAAAAATTAAGAATAGAGATACCATATAATTAGCTATTTCACTTCCGGGTATCTACCCGAAAGAACTGAACCCAGGGTCTTGAAGAGATGTTAGTACACCCGTATCTGCAGCAGCACTGTTCACAGTGTCTAAAACATGGGGGAACCCAAGCATCCACCAATGGACAAACAGAAAAACAAAACGTGGCATACGGAATATTATTCTGTCTTTAAAAAGAAGGAAATTCTAAAAAAAAAAAAAGAAGAAAGAAAAAAAAAGGAAATTCTGACACATGCGACAATATGGATTTTCTCAACAATTATGAGAAGTGATATAAACCAGGCAACAAAGAGACAAATACCGATAATCCACCGATAGGAGGAGTCTAGAGTAGCTGAAATCATAGACACAGGGAGCAGAACGGTGGTTGCAGGGCTCAGGGGTGGGGAGAACAGGAAGTTACTGTTTAATGGGTACAGAGTTTGTTTTATAAGACGAGAAGAGTTATGGGGATGGATAATGGTTAGAAAGTACTTAATACCACTGAACTATACACTTCAAAAAAAATGGTTAAGGGGTGCCTGGATGGCTCCGTCAAGCATCCAACTCTTGGTTTTGGCTCAGGTCATGATCTCAGGGTCATGAGATCAAGCCCCATGTCAGGCTCCACACTCAGTGTGGAGTCTTCTGGAAATTCTCTCTCCCTCTGCCCTGCCCCCAACTTGCACGTGCTCTCTCTAAAATAAATCTTTAAAAATAAAAAGTGGTTAAGATGGTAAATGTTACATTATGTGTGTTTTAACCCAATAAAAAGAGAGAAAAAAACGACAATAAGATACCAGCTCATACCCATTAGGATGGCTATTATTTAATAAAAAAACAACAAGAGAGAATACAAGTGCTGGTAACGATGTGGAGGAACTGGAACCCTTGTGCGCCGTTGGTGGGAATGTAAAATGGTGTAACTGGCCTGGAAAACAGTATAGTGATTACTCAAAAAAGTAAAAATAGAATTACCATATGATCCAGAAGTTCTACTCTGGATATTTGCCCAAAATAACTGAAAGCAGGTGGCCAGTGGGGCTTGTGTTTATGGGTTCAACAGCACAGTGGCAAAACAAGAAATAATTCTTCTCAGGGCTCAGTGCAGAAGGAGCAAACAGGCATGCCTATCTTCTGGTCTTCCCCTGAAAAAGATGTATTTACATATTTTTAAGTCTGCTTCCAATCAGCCTGAATCCAGGTGCAGACTGAGATCCTCCCCTTTAGGGCACTAAAAGGTCCTGGCAAACCTTCCGCTACTGGGAGCCACTAAGAACAAAGCAAGCTGGTTGGACAATGGGAAAGGTTTGAGAGACAACCATGAACTACTCCTTCAAAGGTGGCTGTTTTCCCTCATGCACAGAAACCAACAGAGTCAAAGAAAAAGAAAAACAAAAACTAAAACCAGGAATACAATCAAACGAAAGAAAAAGATAAAATCTCATAAAAACATCTTAATGAGGGGCGCCTGGGTGGCTCAGTGGTTAAGCCCCTGCCTTCAGCGAAGGTCATGATCCCAGGGTCCTGGGATTGAGCCCCGCATCGGGCTCTCTGCTCCGCGGGGAGCCTGCTTCCTCCTCTCTCTCTGCCTGCTTCTCTGCCTACTTGTGATCTTTGTCTGTCAAATAAATAAATAAAATCTTTAAAAAAAAAAATCTTAATGAAACGGGAACAAGTGACTTACTGGATAAAGAGTTCAGGTCATAAAGATGCTCACCGAGTTCCGGAAAACGATGCATGAACAAAATGAGAATTCCAGCTAAGAGAGAGAAAACATAAAGTACCAAACAAGTCACAGAGTTGAGGAATACAATAACTGAACTGAAAAAACACAATGGAAAGATTCAACCACAGACACATGAAGTGGAAGAAAAGGTCTGTGGACTGAAAGACAGTGGAGCAGAATCAAAGCAGGAGAAGAGAAGAAAGATGGAAGGAAGGAAAAGAAAAAAAGAAAAACAGTGAGCATATCTTAAGGGACTTATGGGCAATACCAAGAGAATCAACGTTAACATTACGGGGGGACCCAGAAGGACAAGAAAGAGAAAGGGACAGACAACTTCCCTGAAGAAGTAACACTGCATACTTCCCTAGCCTGGAAAAGGAAATAGATACCCAGAGCCCAAAGAATTCCAAAAAAGATGCACCCAAAGAGATCCACACCAACACCTATCACAATTAAATTGTCGAAAGTTAAAGACAAGGAGGGAATCTTACGAGCAACAAGTGGAAAACAACTTGATACACATGAGGGCAGCTCCATCAAACTCTCAGCAGATTTTCAGCAGAAACCCTGCAGGTCAGAAGGAAGTGAGGGGATATATTCAAAGTGCTGAAAGAAAAAAGCCTGCCCACCAAGAATACTCTACAGAGGGGCGCCTGGGTGGCTCAGTGGGTTAAAGTCTCTGCCTTCAGCTCAGGTCATGATCCCAGGGTCCTGGGATCGAGCCCCACATTGGGCTCTCTGCTCGGCAGGGAGCCTGCTCCCCACCTGCCTACCTCTCTGCCTACTTGTGATCTCTCTGTCAAATACATAAATAAAATCTTAAAAAAACAAAACAAAACAAAAAAAGAGTTGAAGACGTTAATCACCTCTAGACCAGCTTTACTGGTCTTTACTTCTTTAGGCTGAAATGAAATGGCACTGACTAGTATCAGGAAAACAGGCACCCATAAATATCACTGATAAAGTAAAATTCAGAATAACCTAATGTAGAGGTGGTGGGTTCACTTATAAATCTAGCATGAAAGTTAAAAGACAAAAATAGTACAAACAGCTGTAACTCCAATAATTCTGTAATGACATAAAAGATAAAAAGATGTAGATTGTGACATCGAAACCACAAAACATGGGGGCTGGGGGGTAACGATGCAGAGATTTAGGCTGTGTGCAAATGTAAGTTGTTATCAACTGAAGACAGCCTGTTATAAGTTGTTTTATGTAAGCCTCAAAACCTATAATAGATACACAAAAGATAAAGAGAAAGGAATAAGCATACCACTACAGAAAAACCACCAAATCACAAAGGACGGGTGCAAGAGAAGGAAAAAAGGAATTACAGACACAGCCAAAAAACAGCTAACGAAATGGCAGTAGGTCCATACCTATCAATAATTAATTTAAATGTGAATGGACTAAATTCTCTAATCAAAAGATACAGAGGGACTAAATGACGATGATGTCCCATCTATCTGCTACCTAAGACACTCCAGATGTTCAGACACACACAGACTGAAAGCGAAGGGATGGCAAAAGATACTCCATGCAAATGTAAACCAGAAGAAAGCTGGGGCTGCTATACTTATATCAGAAAAAATAGACCTTCGGGAGCCTGGGTGGCTCAGTCAGTTAAGCTTCTGCCTTTGGCACGGGTCACAATCCCAGAGTCCTGGGATCCAGTCCCACATTGGGCTCCCTGCTCAATGGGAATCCTGCTTCTCCTTCTGCCTGCTGCTCTCTCTCTCTCTCTCTCTCTCTCTGACAAACACATAAATAAAATCTTAAAAAAAAAAAAGAAAAAATACACTTTAAGACAAAGACTGTAATACGAGACAAAGAATGTCATTATGTAATGATAAATTAATCAATTCAACAAAGAGATATAACATTTATAAATATTTATGCACCCAACACAGGAGCACCTAAATATATAAAGTAAATATTAACGGACCTAAAGAGAGAAACAGACAGTAATATATTAATAGTAGGGGACTTTAATACCCCACTTTCTTTCTTTCTTTTAAGATTTTATTTATTTGTTTGAGAGAGAGAAAGAGCATGAGAGGGGAGAAGGTCAGAGGGAGAAGCAGACTCCCCATGGAGCTGGGAGCCCAATGCAGGACTCCATCCTGGAACTCTGAGATCAAGATTTGAGCCAAAGGCAGTCACCTAACCAACTGAGCCACCCAGGCGCCCTAATCCCCCCCTTTCATCAACAGATAGGTCATCCAGACAGAAAATCAATAAGGAAACACTGGCCTTAAATGATACAATAAGCCAGATGGACTTAACAGACATTTACAGAGCGTTCCATCCCAAAGCAGTAGAATACACATTCCTCTCAAGTGCACATGGAACAGCCTCTAAGACAGATCACATGTTAGGCCACAAAACAAATCATAATAAATTTGAGAAGACTGAAATATTATCAAGCATCTTTCCTAGTTTTATGGTATAAAACTAGAAAGTAATTATAAGAAAAAATTGGAAAATGCACAAATATATGGATATTACTGAACAACCCATGGGTCAATGAAGAAATCAAAAGAGAAATCAAAACTATCTTGAAGGGTGCCTGGTTGACTCCGTTGGTGGAGCATACAACGCTTAATCTCAGGGTTGTGGGTTCGGGCCCTACACTGGGTATAGAGATTACTTAGAAATAAAAACTAAGAAAGAAAAAATGAAAAGGAAAAGAAAAAGAAAAAAAAAAAAAAGGCCTTAAAGTCTCCCTCAAAAAAGCGTTAGCACTAATGAACAAATTCAGTAAAGTTACAGGATACAAAATCAATGTACAAAAATCAGGTGTGGGGTGCCTCTGCCTTCAGCTCAGGTCATAGTCTCGGGGTCCTGGGATCGAGCCCCGCATCAGGCTCTCTGCTCAGTGGTGAGCCTGCTTCCCCCTCCCTCTCTGCCTGCCTCTCTGCTTACTTGTGATCTCTGTCAAATAAATAGATAAATAAATTTTTTTACAAAATCAGGTGCACTTCTATGCATTAAAAATAAACTATCAGAAAGAGAAATTAAGAAAGCATTTACAACTGCATCAAAAAGAACAAAATACCAGGGATAAATTTAACCAAGGGGGTAAAAACCTGTACACTGAAAATTTTAAGACATTGATAAAAAGAAACTGAGGAAGAAACAAATAAATAGAAAGACATTCCATGCTCATGAATTAGAAGAATTAATATTGTTAAAATGTCCATACTAGGGGTGCCTGGGTGGCTCAGTGGGTTAAGCCGCTGCCTTCGGCTCAGGTCATGATCTCAGGGTCCTGGGATCGAGTCCCGCATCAGGCTCTCTGCTCAGCGGGGAGCCTGCTTCCCTCTCTCTCTCTCTCTCTGCCTGCCCCTCTGTCTACTGTGATCTCTCTCTGTCAAATTAAAAAAAAAAAATGTCCATACTACCCAAAGCCATCTACAGATTTAATATAATCCCTATCAAAATTCCAATGGAATTTTTCACAGAAATAGAACAAACCATCCTTAAATGTGTATAGAACCATAAAAGACCCTCAAGAAGCTAGAACAATCTTGAGAAAGAAGAACAAAGCTGGAGGCATCACATCCTGATTTTGAACTATATTACGAAGCTATAGTAATCCAGGCAGTATGGTACGAGCATAAAAATATACACCAAGATCAATGGAACAAAATGATCTAGAAATAAACCAACACATATATTTCCAATTAATTTATATGACAAAGGAGGGCTCAGACGTTAGGTGTCTCCCTTCGGTGCAGGTCATGATCTCAGGGTCCTGGGATCGAGCGCCGCATCGGGCTCCCTGCTCAGCGGGGAGCCTGCTTTTCCCTCTCCCACTTCCCCTACTTGTGTTCCCTCTCCCGCTGTGTCTCTCTCTCTCTGTCAAATAAATAAATAGACAAATCTTTAAAAAAAAATTATGACAAAGGAGAAGAGAATATAGAGTGGGTAAAGGTCAGTCTCTTCAATAAATGGAATTGGGAAAGCTGGACAGCCACACGCAAAATAGGGAAACTGGACCATGTCTTACTCCATGCACAAAAATCAACCCCCCCAAAATTAAAGGCTTGAATGTAAGACCTGAAACCATAGTGCTCGGAAGAAAACATATCCAGTAAGCTCCCTTATATCAGTCTTGGTGATGATATTTTGGATTTGATACCAAAAGCAAAAGTAACAAGAACAAAAATAAGCAAGTGGGACTACATCAAACTAAAAAGCTTTTACACCATGAAGGAAATCACCAACAAAGTGAAAAGGCAACCTATGGAATGGGAGGAAATATCTGTAAATCACACATCTAATAAGGGGTTAATATCCAACATATATAAAGAACTCTTGCAACCCAATGGGGGGAAAAATCTGATTTTAAAAAGAGCAGAAGATCTGAATAGACATTTTCCCAAAGAAGACATACAGATGGTCAAGAGGTACTTGAGAAGGTGCTCAAGATCTCTTATCAGGGAAATGCAAATCAAAATCACTAATGAGATATCACCTCATACCTGGCGATATCTCGTTTTGGCTGTTACCAAAAACGTAAGAAATAACAAGTGCTGAAAAGGATGAGGAGAAGAGGGAACCTTTATGCACAGCTGATGGAAATGTAAATTGGTGCAGCTACTAGGAAATTGTATGGAGGTTCATCAAAAAATTAAGAACAGAACTACCATATATGATCCAGGATTCCACTTCTGGGTATTCATCCAAAGGAAACAAAACTACTAACCCAGGGGCACCTGGGCGGCTCAGTGGGTTAAAGCCTCTGCCTTCAGCTTGGGTCACCATCCCAGGGTCCTGAGATTGAGCCCCGCATCAGGCTTAGCAGGGAGCCTGCTTCCTCCTCTCTCTCTCTGCCTACTTGTGATCTCTGTCTGTCAAATAAATAAATAACATCTTTAAAAAAAAATACTAACCCAAAAAAGTATCTGTACCCCATGTTCACTGTAGCATTATTCACAATAGCCAAAATACAGAAACGACCTAAATGGCCAGTGATGGATGAATGGATTAGGAAGATGTGGAATGGAATGGAACACACAATGGAATATTATTCAACCATTAAAAAGGAGGGAATCCTGCCATTTGTGACCACATGGATGGACCTTGAAGGCATTATGCTAAGTGAAACAAGTCAGACAGAGAAGGACAAATATCATATGACCTCACTTGTATATAGCACCTAAAAAAAATTTTTTTTTTTTTAACTCAGACACAGAGCCTAGAGTAATGGTTGCCAGAGGTAAGGGCCAGGGCTGGGGAAAATGGGTGAAAGTGGTCAAAATGTACAAACTCCCAACTGCAAAATAAATCAGTCCTATGAATATATACAGGATGGTGACTATAGTTCATATTGTATTGTTTATTTTAAAAGTTTCTAAGAGAGTAGACCTTAAAAGTTCTCATCACAAGATAAAACTTTTTTAACTACATGTAGTGGTGGATGTTATCATTTTATAGTGATCACTGAATTGCTGTATACCTGAAACTAATATAATGTTATGCATCAATTACGTCTTAATAAAGAGTAAAGCAAAAAAAAATTGAATACAGGATCTCAAAGAGATATTCATACACCCATGTTCACAGCAACATTATTCACAAAATAGACAAAAGGTGGAAGTAACCCAAGTGCCCGTCAACAGAAGAAGGGATAAATAAAATGTGTGTATATATACAGATACACACACACTGGTATGTACCTGACAGAGCATCAATGTATGTGAGGCAAAAAGTGACATAACTGCAAGGAGGAACAGATGAATCCACTGTCACAGAGACTTTATCACCTCTCTATCGGTAATGGACAGATAGAACAGGCAGAAAATCAGTACGACCACAGTTGAACATGACGGCACCATTAATTAACTCAATATAACTGACATCTGTAGAAATAGTCCATCCAACAACAGAACACACATTCCTCTCAAGTCAAATGGAACAGTCACCAAGATGAACGTTCATCTAAATCAATCATCTAAGCTTCCCTCTTGGGAAATGGAAAATAGAAGAGTAAATGAAGCCCAAAATAAATGGGAAAAAAAAAAAGGAAATAATAAAAATTAGAGCAGGGGTGCCTGCGGCTCAGTTGAACTTCCAACTCTTGGTTTCAGCTCAGGTCATGATCTTGGGGTCGTCGGGATGGAGCCTCCCATCGGGCTCTGTGCTCAGTGGAGAGTCTGCTTGGGATTCTCTCCCTCCACCTCTGCTCCTCCCCTCTCTCTCTCTCAAAAATAAATAAAATCTTTACAAAATTAAAGCAGATATCAATGACAATGAAAACAGAAAATCAACAGGAAAAAATATTCAGTGAAAACTAAAGCTGGTTCTTTGGGGGGGAAAAAAAAAAAAAGCCACAAGGTGCCTGGGTGGTTCAGTGGGTTAAGCCTCTGCCTTCGGCTCGGGTCATGATCTCAGGATCCTGGGATTGAGCCCCTCATCGGGCTCTATGCTCAACAGGGACCCTGCTTCCCCCCTCTCTCTGCCTGCCTATCTGCTTACTTTTGATTCTCTCTGTCAAATAAATAAAATCTTTTTTTAAAAAGCCGCAACATTGATAAGCCTCTGGCCAGGTTACTAAGAAAAGGAAGAAAATACAAATTATTAATATCAAAATGAAAAATGAGACATCAGTACAGAGCCCATGGACATTAAAAGGATAATAAAGGAATACTATGAATGACTGACTCCATGTCCACATAGAATTTAGATGAAATAGACCAATTCTTTGAGAGACAAAATCTGCCAAAACTCACACAAAAATCACACAATCTGAATAGGCCTATATCTATTAAAGAAACCGAATCAATTAAAAAAATGATCTTCCAAAAAAAAAACCACCAGGCCCAGAGGGACTCACTGGTGAATACCACATACAACAGAATAGTATTCAGCTTTAAAAGGCAAGGAAATTTGAACACATGCTATAACATGAACGAACCTTAAGGATATTATGCTAAGTGAAATAAACCAATCACAAAAGGACAAATACTATGTGATTCCACTTATACGGGGTAGCTAGAGGAGCCAAGTTTATAGACACAGAAAGTAGCATGGTAGCTGGCAGGGGCTGGGGACAGAAAGGACTAGAGAGATGCTCTTCAATGGACACAGAGTTCCAGTTCTGCCAGATGAAAAGAATTCTGGAGACTGGCTGCACCACAGGGGGATGTATTTAATGCTGCTGAACTGTGTGCTTAAAAATGACAGAGATGGGGGCGCCTGGGTGGCTCAGTGGGTTAAAGCCTCAGGTCATGATCCTAGGATCCTGGGATTGAGCCCCACATCGGGCTCTCTGCTTAGCGGGGAGCCTGCTTCCTCCTCTCTCTCTGCCTGCCTCTCTGCCTACTTGTGATCTCTGTCAAATAAATTTTAAAAACAATCTAAAAAAAAATGACAGATGTGATATGTGCATTTTGCCATTATGGGGGAAAAAAAATCCATGGTACCCCGGGCAGACCTATGTAGTTGTAAGGTTTATTAAGTCCTGGTCAGGTCAGATTGGGCCCTTGAGGACAAAGTGTAACCATTACCCCCCCTCCATGCTCACTGCTCACAACCCCTTTCCAGCCCACAGAGCACCTGCTGGGACACAGCGAACACCTGTGGGTAGAAGCAGTTGGGGGTTGGGGGGAGAGTCACGGCCAGGTAACTCTCGGAAACGGGCAGCAGCCAGCTCACTGCCCCATTCTTCAGACGACAGGCCAGTGCTCCCCTGCTGCCTTAGGGCCCCGTGGAAAGCCCAGATTCTGAAACTTACTGGGTCATGTGGCTTTGGATTCCAACTCTGCTACTTACAACTGTGGGGCCTTGGGCAAATTATTCAGCCTCTCTAGGCCTCCTGCCAAACACAGTTAATAACATGCTATGGGGTCACTGGGTTTTCAACACACATGAAGTCCTCGAAAACGCATGTGGGAAGCCCTCCGCCAATGTCAGCTGTACAATGCCTCAGCAGTTGGTTTGTGGTTTTGTTTTTTTGTTTTTTTTTCCCTCTGAAGACCGTTAAGGAACAAAGTTACTCCCAGTAGGTTAAAGGAGCTGAAATAGGTTTCTTTTTCTTTTTTTTTAATTAAACTTTTTCTTTTAAGATTTTATTTATTTATTTGACAGACAGAGATCACAAGTAGGCAGAGAGGCAGGCAGAGAGAGAGGGGGAAGCAGGCTACCGAGCAGAGAGTCAGATGCGGGGCTCGATCCCAGGCCCCTGGGATCATGACCTGAGCCAAAGGCAGAGGCTTTAACCCACTGAGCCACCCAGGCGCCCCTGAAATAAATTTCTTAAGGGCTCGCTGGCTCTGGGAGCCCATCCACCCTTATGCCAAAGCTTTGAAAGCCAAGGACAGGCACAGTGGCCCCAGGTGCCAGCTTCCTCCCAGTTCATCTCTCAACTTCCCATTCCTGGTCTTGGTACCCCAAGGAACGGAGTAGGGACCATTAACCCCAGGAAGCAGTATATTGCCCAAGAGTGGCCCACACTTCCCGCCCCCCTTTTTCTTGCCAGTCCCCTGGGCTCTGACCATCACCGCTGAGCTAACAACAGCCAGGAGCACAGTTGCCCCCAAGACCACAAAGACAACAGGAGGGGGGACCGTCTCTCTGGACCCCGGGCGGCAGCAGAGCTGAGCCCAGGTCAACCTCTGCCAGCAACCCAGGGCATTGCTTGGTAGCAAGAAAACCTAACCGCCAACCAGGACTGACTCAGTCTGGAAAGGACCCAGCAAGGTCCCCTCGGCAGTCCCTTGTGCCCGCGGCCCCTTCTGTCGCGAGTTCTCTAGGTGGCATCTCAGGGCAGAACACCCAGCAACAGGACCTTCCTGTACGTGAGGCAGAGTTTGCTGCCCCAGGATGGGAGCCCCGGGGCTTCTCCCAAGAGCAAGGACGATCTGGCCCTCGGGGGCCCAGGCACCTGTCCTCCCACTGACCACTGAGCCGGACAGCCACACCCGGACGGGCCTCAACCTCCCTCCTGGAGTCACGCAGGGGCCAGTAAAGGTCAGAGTGCGGGCCAACACGTGCCCTGTCGCCAGGGGGGCCTGGCCCTCGCTGCTGGAGAACTCAGAGCCAGGTGGGAGTCCTCTCTCTCTGTGCTCACCCGAGCCAGCTCTGGAGGCCACTAGGGCCGTGGCTGGCTGGTGTGGGCTGGGAGCATCACGAAATGTCAGAGCTGCAAGGCTGTCAACCTTGTCGTGCCCAAATGTCCCTGTGAGTGATCAGGGAGCCAGGACCACCGCAGGCCCCGGGCTCCAAATGGCCCCATTCAAGCTCCGGGGAGTTCGAGTCCTGGAGCGCCCCCTGCAGGCAGAGAGCTCGGCCTGCCTCCCCCCAGCTCCCCCTGCTTCTCTTCCTCCAGGTTCCAGCTCACAAGGCAGCAAAGGAGAGGCCCCTTGCAGGCCTGAGCCCCTTCGTGGGGAGGTGGCCGGAGAGCCGTCCCTGTGGGAGCCAGGGCACAGGCCTCCCTCCCGATTTGCGAGCAACTTCACCCCTCCCCCCAGCACACTCCAGCAGGCAAGGACCCCCGACCATTCACCTTGCACAGGGTGAGAACCGGGCTCTGGGCCTCTGGCTCCAGGCCCCATGACTCTGCCTCCAGACACTTTCCTCTTTCAGTTGTGGTAAAACAGACGTAACAGAGAATGGCCCATTGTCACCGTGTTCGGAGCTACGGCTTAATGGCAAGAATTCACCACGTTGTGCGACCGTCACCACTGTCCACCTCCAGAATGTTCACATGATCCAGGAAACAACTCCCCATTCCCGCACCTAACGTCCTCCTGGTTCATTCACGTGGCAGCAGGTGTCAAAATGTCCTTCCTTTGTAAGGCTGAGGACTACTCCAGAGTGCGGACAGACCATCCGTTCAGTATCCTGTCATGTGTCGTGGATACCTGGGTTACTCCTACGTCTTGGCGATGGTGAGTCTCGCTGCTACGAACAGGACCCCACAAACATCTGAGCCCTGGCTTCCGCTCCCTTCGAGCAGGTACCTCCAGGTGGGATAGCAGGCCACCTGACACTCTTCCTAGCCAGCAGTTTCCCCAAAGAGCACATGGGGTCAATATCCAAAGCCGTTGGCAATGGGCTTGACCGTGGTCATTCTTTGACCCTCCCCTTCCTTCCAGCACAGCCCCAGGCGTACATGGGTGTTTTGGGCCCCACCGAAGCCCTCTAAAGTCTGGCACAAGCTCTGTCTCCCCTTAGGGCAGGCCACCATCACCTCGTGCTGTGGAAAGGCACCGCCCTTGGCGTCAGGAGCGCGGGTTCCACGGGGTTTGTGGTGACAGGTCTCTAACCCCCTTCTCCAGTCTGGATCAAGACCGTTGGAGCAGGTGCCCTTGGAGCCCTGCCAGGGTCATAGTTCTCTGGCTCCAACCAAGAGCCAAAAAGCACCTTCCTTGGAGAAGGCTGAATGGACCCTGGTAGACAGACAGACAGCAGCAGGGGACACGCAGATGGTGCTGCTGGCCATGGCCTTGCCCAGCCTGAGTCCCTGGGCCTGTCCCCTAATGCATAGGGTCCCCTGGGCCCTAATGCAACAGCCTCAGCCTCTGGTCCAGACCTTGGGGACCTTGGGGACCTTGACCTTGGGTGTGCTATGCTGGGTAAAGCACTGGACTTGCAGTGTCCTTTCCAGATCCTTCTCCTCCCACCCTCCAGTCAGGGCCGCCTTCCTCCCAGGTCCAGCTCTGAGCCTGCCCGCTGGAGGGAGCTGCAGTCCGAGCCTCGACCAGGCAACGCATACCTTCAGGGTCTGCTCGTTCCAGTGCATGAGGAAGGCCAAGACGGCCACACAGCTGCGGCTGATGCCCAGGGTGGAAAAGACCAGGATGACCGAGCCGAGCTGCAGGTGAATTTCTGCAAGAGGAAAGAAAGGGGCGGGAGGCCAGTGGGGGGACCTGAATGTGAGTTGCTGACTTCAGTGAGCCCGTGGCCCAGGAGTGAGTTCAGACCCAGCACAGCATGGCCCAGGCCGGCCATGTCACCTCTCTGGGACACGCTTTTGTCCCCTGGCAAACAGGGCCCCTCAGACCTCACCGGCAGTTCAAGAGAACCACACCGGGTGTTCAGCATGATCGTGCAAAGGTCTTTCCTTGGCTCTCCAGGCTTCCAGCCCGGGAAGCTGTGTTACCAGTTGGCCTCTCGGGCTGGGATGAAGGGATGGTCCCCCCGCACACACCCCCAACCCCAGCCCTCGGGTACTGACAGAGGCGGCGTGGCCTGGCCGAGGTGTGAAGCCTGACCCTGCCACTCACAGCGTGTGGGGCCTGAGCGTGGTATCCCAAGCCACCGCTCTGTCATCTAGAAACCGGGGGGTCAGTAGACTACCTATGAGACTCTGCGCTGTGCCCAGTCCAGCACCTGGCCGAGGGAGGTCAGCTATAATCACACTTAACGAAGCCCCTGAGGCTGTCTTGCCCAGGGCCGGGGGGGTGCGGTGCGGAGGAAGGCCAAGCTGGCTTCCTAGGCTAGTCCGGTCACCCCCAAGGACCAGAGATAATCACAGACCGTCAGCCCTGGAGGAGGACTACGAGCTGATGAAGGCCAAGTGCCTCATCATATGGACCAGGAAACAAAGGCACAGAACAGTTAAGGGCTGGCCCAGAGCCACCCAGCAAGGCAGGGCTGGAGAGGGACCCTCTCGGCCACAGGGCTCCGTCACCCTACAGCGGGACACGCGGCCAAGTCGCAACCTCAGATACTAGTCAAGTGATAGCTGAACTTCCTGGGCAGATAAGGGACATCCTCTTCCAGCCCCCCGATGCAGCCAGGCGAGCCGGGGCTGCCCTGGGGTATAGCAGGTGGTCCCGGGCTGGGGCCCAGGACCCGACTTGACCTCACTCTCTCCAGCGATCGTGCTCTCCTGGGGCAATCCTGAGCCCCCAAATGACTGACAGTTCCACCTCCCATGAGCGGTCATGGCCAGGTGTGGTGGGAGAGCTAAGGGGGCGCTGTACACACACAGAGGGGATCGCGGAAGTCAGAGCTGGGAGGGTTCCAGAGTTCTCCTTCCACCCTCCCCCCACCCGCAGACCAGACAGGAGGGCAGGGATGGAGCATGACTCGCCTGCAGGCCCCAGGGCCCAGCCCCGAGCAGCCTCCCTGAATGCCTGCACTCACAGTGGGCCAACACGCGCTCACTGCCCAAGAGGCTCGGTGAGGCCAGGACTGCGGCCTGGCCAGACCCTAAAGGGCCTAGTGGTCCAGCCAGGGCCACAACACAGGGCGCTCCATGGGCAGTGTGGAGCTCTTACTCGGCCCCACGTCCCCCGAGGTAAATGTGTGGCTGTCCACATTGCCGAGGGCTCCCGAGGGCCGGGCTTGTCCCGGGGCCTGGCCACCCTGGCTGGGCTGGTGCTGGGCCCTGCCCTTCCTCTCCTCAGTGCTGGCTGTCACCCTCAGGAACAGGCCTGTGGACAAGGTGCCACAGTCCCCTCTGGCCCCTGGGCACAGGCCAGCCACTGCCTGGTCAGAGATCGCTCCTTACCAAGGAAGTGACAGAGGTGCCGAAAAAAGGGGGAAATGTTGGCTTCCGGGGAATCTTCTATCTTGATGTGCAGAAGTTTGTCACTGTCATCCACGAAACTAAACAGAAGGAAAGCCCAGGAAATCAGGCAGATTCGCACACAGCACCCCCTCCCCACCAGAGTGAGCCTTGTGCATGGCAGACGGGACCACGTGGAAGGGATGCCGAGGATGAGGAGGTGGGCCGACGACGAGCTGTCTCAGAAACCGACACCTGCCTCACGGGGGTGTCAGTTAGGTGAAGTCAGTTACTCCATGGAAAGCATTTGGCAATCTGCTTGGCACATAAATGTGACATCATTACCGTTAACCATTCATGGTGCTTCCTTCGAGTATGGTGCAGAAGGTCAAATGAGGATGGAAAGGAACCGGTAATGAGCTTGGAGAATGAACCTGCTATGTAGAATGGAGAAAGCCAGGTAAGAGCAATGGAGAGTGTTGGGGTGGCGGGAGGGGGGCTCTCTGAGACAGGGTGGTCAGGGAAGGCTTTGAGTAGAGGCTTAAAGGAGGTGATGGAGCAAGCCAGGCAGCCGTTTAAGGAAAGAGGGTTCTAGGTAGGGGAGAACACAAGTACAAAGGTGTGGAGAGGCAGCATGTTTAATGGACTTGAGAAACAACAGAGAGGTAAGAGTGGCTAGAACTTCTGAACGAGGGGGAGAGAGGAGGGAGAGGAGGCCTATGAGGAGCCTGCAGAATGTGTAGCACATAGTATGTGGGCAATGTTAGTTATGAAGACTGGTCTACTGGTGACATTGGGCAGCATGTAGACCACCGTAGCATGCAGAAAGCTGCAGCAGATTCAGAAACAAAAAGAGGCTGGTTTAGTTTCAGCAGATACAAGAACAATTCCCATCTATCCATCTGTCCGTTCATCCTTTCCTCCCTATCTCTCACTCTCTCTCTCCCTCCCCCATCTATCCATCGAACCGTCCAACCATCCGTCCATACATCCAACCATCCATCCATCCATCCAACCAACCGTCCATCCATCCATCCATCCAACCATCCGTCCACCCATCCATCCATCCATCCAACCGTCCGTCCATCCATCCATCCGTCCATCCATCCATCCATCCAACCATCCATCCATCCATCCAACCATCCATCCATCCAACCAACCATCCATCCATCCAACCATCCAACCATCCATCCAACCATCCAACCAACCATCCAACCAACCATCCATCCATCCAACCACCCATCCATCCATCCATCCATCCAACCATCCATCCATCCAACCGTCCATCCAACCGTCCATCCATCCGTCCATCCATCCATCCATCCATCCGTCCATCCATCCATCCAACCATCCATCCATCTGTCCATCCATCTGTCCATCCGTCCATCCATCCATCCAACCGTCCATCCATCCATCCATCCATCCAACCATCCATCCATCCAACCGTCCATCCAACCATCCATCCATCCATCCAACCAACCATCCATCCAACCAACCATCCATCCATCCATCCAACCGTCCATCCATCCATCCAACCGTCCATCCATCCATCCAACCGTCCATCCATCCATCCAACCGTCCATCCATCCAACCATCCATCCATCCATCCATCCAACCGTCCATCCAACCATCCATCCATCCATCCATCCATCCATCTATTCATTCTTCCCTCAGACACTCAATGCCTACTGTGTGCCAGAACTTGAGCTGGACCCTAATGCACAGAAGCTGAACCAAAGAGGGCCGGCATCTCCCAGCTTCAAGGAGTTCCCAGTCTAGTGGGGGAGGTGGACCTAGAAACAAATAGCCCCAATCCAATGGGCTAGGTCTGCGGATAAAGCCCTGCGCGTGATACAGGAGAGGAAGGGCAGGGAGAAGACGAGGAAGCTGGGGAAAGCTTTGCAAGGTCGGAGGCATCTAGATGGAGAAGGTGGAAGGATTCAAGGTTACTATGTAAAAATCAACTGCATTTCTATACACCGGCAACAAACAGTCAGAAAGTGAAATTTTATTTTATTTTTTTAAAGGTTTTATTTATTTATTTGACAGAGATCACAAGTAGGCAGAGAGGCAGGCCGAGAGAGAGAGGAGGAAGCAGGCTCCCCGCTGAGCAGAGAGCCCGATGCGGGACTCGATCCCAGGACCCTGGGATCATGACCTGAGCCGAAAGCAGAGGCTTTAACCCACTGAGCCACCCAGGTTCCCAGAAAGTGAAATTTCAAAAATACCATTAATGACCACTTCAAAAACACCAAATACTTAGGGAAAAAGCTGACACAAGATGTGCAAGTTTCCTGTACCCTGGAAACTATAAAACATTTTCAAGAAAAATGAAAGAGCAGAGTAAATAAATGGAGGGACAGACCGTGCTCATGATCGGGAGACTCAACATGGGTAAGGATGTCAGTTCTCCCCAAATGGGCCTCTGGACTCAATTCTATCCTGAGCAAAATTCCAGCAAGGTCTTTGTAGAGACTGACAAGAGGATTCCAAAATGTACTGGACATGCAAAGGAGACAACTGTGAAAAAGAACAGAAGGAGAGGACTAGCTCTCCCAGATTTTATAATTATAAAGCTATAGTAGACAGAAGTGCAGAACTGATTTAAAGAAAAACACAGACCAATGAAAAAGAATCAAGAATCCAGTTATACGATGTGGACGGAACTAGAGGGCATTATGCTGAGCGAAACACGTTAATCAGAGAAAGACAATTATCATATGATCTCCCTGATATGAGGAATTTAAGAGGCAGGGCAGGAGGTTGTGGGGGGTAGGGTAGGAAAGGAAAAAATGAAACAAAATGGGATAGGGAGGGAGACAAACCATAAGAGACTTTTAATCTCAGGAAACAAACTGAGGGTTGCTGGGGTGTGGCGGGGAGGGATGGGTGGCTGGGGGATGGACACTGGGGAGGGCATGTCCTCCGGTGAGCGCTGTGAATTGTGTTAAGACTGATGATTCACACACCTGTACCCCTGGAGCAAATAGTACATTACATGTTAATTTAAACAATTGACTGATTTTAAAAAGTCCAGTTATAAAACCACACACACATATGGTCAGCTGATTTTCAACACAGGTATCTAATCAGTCAACAGGAAAAGGATCTTTTTTTCCCCCCCAATAACGGCCTCCATAGGCAAAACAGTGAACTTTATTCTCCATCTGGCACCATATGCAAGAATTATTTCAAAATGGATCACAACTTGTTCAAGTTACAACCATAAAACTTTTAGCAAAAAATATAGGAGAAAATCCTTGTCAAAACTCAAGCGTCTATATAGGCATGGGTCTCCTAGGACTCTATTCTGCTCCATTGGTATACGCTTCTATCCTGTACCAATATCACAACGACTTTCTTGTTGCTTAAGACTTGGTATCTGGTCAAGCAAGTTTCTTATTTGTTGTTCTTTGATATTCAGCTACTTTGACGCTTTGCATTTCCATATAAATTTTAGAATTACTCTAAAACCTACTGGACTCTTATGGGCATTACACAGAATCAATAGATTGATTGGACAAGAACCAAGATCCTTACAAAATGGAGCTTCTAATCCACACCCACAGTACATCCTCCATTTATTCAGGTAATTTAAAATAATATCTTACGGGCACCTGGGTGGTTCAGTGGGTTAAGCCTCTGCCTTCAGCTCAGGTCATGATCTCAGGGTCCTGGGATCGAGCCCCGCATGGGGCTTTTTGCTCAGCGGGGAGCCTGCCTCCCCCTCCCCCTCTGCCTGCCTCCCCCTCCCCCTCTGCCTGCCTCTCTGCCTACTTGTGATGTCTCTCTCTGTCAAATAAATTTTTAAAATAAATAAATAAAAATAAAAAATTGTTATAAAAATATAAAATAAAACCTCCTGTTTATTCAGGTAAAATCCTTTTTTAGGATTTTATTTATTTATTTGACCAGGGTGGGGGGTGGAGACAGAGAGGGAGGGAACACAAGCAGGGGGAGCGGGAAAGGGAGAAGCAGGCTCCCCACAAAGCAGGGAGCCCTACTCAGGGCTTGATCCCAGGACCCTGGGATCATGACCTCAGCCGAAAGCAGACACTTAATGACTGAGCCACCCAGGCACCCCTATTCAGGTAGTTTAATAATTCCCAGTCATGCTGTGTAATTTTTTTTTTTTTAAAGATTTTATTTATTTATTTGTCAGAGAGAGAGAGAGGGAGAGAGAGCGAACGAGCACAGGCAGGCAGAGTGGCAGGCAGAGTGGCAGGCAGAGGCAGAGGGAGAAGCAGGCTCCCTGCTGAGCAAGGAGCCGATGCGGGACTCGATCCCCGGACGCTGGGATCATGACCTGAGCCGAAGGCAGCTGCTTAACCAACTGAGCCACCCAGGCGTCCCCATGCTGTGTAATTTTTTGGTGAGCTCTTACACACCCTTAATTAGGTATAATCCTAGGCACTTAATATTTTTACACTATTGTATGTTTTTAAATGTTCAGTTTGTTTCTCGTTTGCAGAAAAACAAATGATGTTTGTATATTTCTGGAACCCAGTAGACTTACTTAAGTCTACTAATCTCTCTGTAACTTGTTTCCGCTTCTCTGCTTATATAATTATATTGCCTGATTAATTTTTTTTTCCTTTCAATTCCTATCTTCTTTTTCTTGTCAAATTCACTCACCAGAACCTCTAATACGGTGTTAAATAGTGACAGCTCCGCATCTTTGCCTGGTTTCCAGACCCAGAGGGAAAATTTCCAATATTTTATCATTCAATGTGATGTTCACTGTAGAGATTTTTATAGATTTTTTTTTCATTTGATCAAAATTCCCCTTGATTCCCAGTTTGCTTGGAGTTTTTCTTTAAATCGTGAATGTACAGTAAATATTAAATGCTTTCACTGCATCTATTGAAATAATCCTGACTTTCCCTCTATGTTATTGATACGGTTAACTACGTGGACAGATTTTTCAGACGCTGAAACACCTCTGTACCCTTGGAATAAACCCAATTTAGTCATCACGTATCAGCCTCTTCCTCTTGTTCTGTGGTCAGTGTGCTAATGTTTTGTGTAGGATTTTTACATCTCTGTGTTTGAAGAAAATTAGTCTACAGTTATCCTGCATTATGTTGTCAGACTGTAAAATCAGAGTTATCCTGGTCTCATAAAACAGCTGAAAATTACTCCTCTAAAAAACAAATTCTCTAAAAAACAAATTTAATATTGGCTTTATTTCCTCCTTAAACATTGGGTAAAATTCTTCACTGAAGCCCAAATTCTCTCTAGGAGAAATTTATTAGTTATCGATACTAATCAAATTTTCCATTTTGTAGGATGTCAGTTTTGATAGGTTGTAGTTTTTAAAAATTCACTCATCTCAATTTTCATACTTACAGTTAGGTTTTCATATATCCTAAGATCCTTTTAATATTTATAGAATAAGTAGGGTCTCTTTTTATAAATGGCTATTTGTACCCTTTTTTTGGCCAACGATTTATCAGATTTATTCGTTTTTTAAAAACTACTGTGGGGGCACCTGGGTGGCTCAGTCGTTAAGCATTGCCTTCGGCCCAGGTCATAATCTCAGGGTCCTGGGATCGAGCCCCACATAGGGCTCCCTGCTCTGTGGGAAGCCTTCTTCTCCCTCTCCCACTCCCTCTTCTTGTGTTCCCTCTCTCGCTGTGTCTGTCAAATAAATAAATAAAATCTTTAAAAAATAAAAATAAAAACTACTCTGACTTTCTCAATCCTCTCCATTTCGTTGTTTCTATTTCAATAATCTGCTACTACTATTCCTTCCTTCTTCATTATTTGGGTTAGTTTACTGTTCCTTTGGTCATCCCTTGAAATGATTAGCCCTGCTTTTTAATAGATGCATTTAAGGCTATAAATTTCCCTTTACCCACAGCTTAACTGCACTCTACAAGTTTTGATACATTGTATCTTTACTATCATGTAGTTGAAAATATTCATCATTTCCATCATGAGTCCTCCTTTAACCCACGCTATTTAAACATTTATTTCTAGGGGCACCTGGATGGCTCCAACTCCTGGTCTCAGCTCAGGTCTCGATCTCAGGGTTGTGAGTTCAAGCCCCACAGCCCTTCATGCTGGGCATGGAGTCTACTGAAATAAATAAAAATAAAAATAAAAATTTATTTCTAAGTTTCCAGTAATTTCCTTTTTTTTTTTTTTTTTTGACAGAGCGAGAGATATCACAAGTAGGCAAAGAGGCAGGCAGAGAGAGGGGGAAGCAGACTCCCCACTGAGCAGAGAGCCCGATGTGGGGCTCAATCCCAGGACCCTGACACCATGACCTGAACCGAAGGCAGAGGCTTAACCCACTGAGCCACCCTGGCGTCCCAGTTTCCAGTAATTTTCTGGTTAGATTTTTAAATTATTGCTTTCTAAGTTAGGAGTTATAAGCTTTCTAACTTCTAACTTCCTACATTGAAAAACAACGGTATGTGATTTTAAATCTCCTGAAATCAGTGGCGTCTTGCTTTATGGACCCTCATACTGTCAAGTTTTATAAATGCTCCCTCCGCGGAAACTTTTTTTTTTTTTAAGATTTTATTTATCTGAGAGAGAACGTGAATGAGTGTGAGTGGGGGGAGGGGCAGAGGGAGAGGGAGAGAAGCAGGCTCCCCACTGAGGGAGCCCAACCCGGGGTTTGAGCCCATGACCACCACACTATCCACTCCCATGAGATCTTGACCTGAACCGAAATCAAGAGTCAGACGCCCAACCTACTGAGCCATCCAGGCGTCCCCCTCCATGTAAATGTTTTTAAAAATAGATTCAGCAGTTGAAGGATGCCATTTTTCTGTTTCTCTTCTGAAGATAATTTAAGTTTTTTCTTTTTCTTCCCTGTTACTATGGTAAATTACATTGATTTTCTAATGCTGACCCAAAGTGACCTTCCTGGAAGAAATACCTTGTCATGTATTTCTCTTTATGTAATTTTGTTAAATTTGCTAAAATTCTTATCAAGAATTTTTATACCTATGTTCATGAGGTTTGTGGTTTTCCTTTACTAAAAAGTCTTTGTCAGCTTTGGGTATCAGAGTAATGATGGTCTCACAAGAGCGAATAGGAAAGTGTCCCCTCCTTTTATTTTCTGGAAGACTGTGTAGATCAGTATTATTTCTTCCTTAAATGTTCAGCTGAACTCACCAGTGAAGCTATATGGGCCTGGAGTCCTCATTGTGAAAAGGTTTTTAACTATGAATTCAATTCCTTTAGCAGATCAGGAGCTATTCTATGATCCATTTCTTGTTAAGGGAGCATGGATAGCTTGAGTCCTTCAAGGAACTGGTTCATTTAATTTAAATTCCAAACACACTGACATAAAATCACTCATAACATTTCCTAATTCTTTTTAAATTTTCAGTTAAAAATTTTACTGAGATCACTGTAGATTCACTTACAGTTATAAGAAATACAGAGAGATCCACTGTACCCTTTGCCTTGTTTCCCCAATGGTAACATTCTGCAAAACTGTAACAGCACAACCAGGATATTGATGCTGATACAACCTATCAATTGTATTCAGATCTCCCCAATTTTGCTTGCATTTTGTGCATATGTGTGTGTGTGTGTTGTTTTCTATTTCATTTATTTCTGCTCTTATCATTATAATTTCCTTCCTTCCTCTTTCTTATGTTTTCTAAATTTTTTTTAAAGATTTTATTTATTTATTTGACACACAGAGAGAGAGATCACAAGTAGGCAGAGAGGCAGGCAAAGAGAGAGGAGGAAGCAGGCTCCCCGCTGAGCAGAGAGCCCGATGCGGGACTTGATCCCAGGACCCTGAGATCATGACCCAAGCCGAAGGCAGAAACTCAACCCACTGAGCCACCGAGGTGCCCCAGGAATCTAAATTATTTTTTTAAGTTGAAAGTTTAGGTCCTTGATTTGATTTGAAACTCTTCTAATAGAGGCATTTAGGCTATAATTGTCCCTCTATGAACTGCTTTAGCTGCACCCACAAATTTTGGTATGCGGGGTTTTATTTTCATTCAGTCCAAAATACCTTCTGACTTCCCTTTTGGTTTCTTTGCGACCCATAGGCTACTTAGAAATGTATTGCTTAGTTTCCAAGCATTTGGGATGCTTCCCATATTTCTTGATTGGTTTATTGGCTTCTAACTTAACTCCACCGTAGTCAGAGAGCATAATTTTTTATAACAAATTATTTTTCTTTTGATACTTATTTTAATGCCCAGAATAGTATATCTTGTCAAAAAAATATTCCATGTTTTCTTGAAAAGAACATATCTTGTAGAACACATTCAAAGACCAGAATAACGTTACTGTTATTGGGTGGAGTGTCCTATAATTGTCAGTTAGGCAATTTTGCTCTTCTAGTCTTTGAAATTATGACCTAATTTTCTGTGTATTGATAGAGAGATTGAAATCTGATTATAACTGTGGATTTCTCTAGAATCTACGGTCCAGATTAGTTGGCCAACTTCCCATAATGAAATGACCCTCTTTATATCTGGTTGGATTCTTCGCTATGAGGTTCAGTTTATCTAATAATGGAGTCATTCCAAAAGTTGGTGTTTTTTTTTAATTAGTCATAACCTTAAGTATATTTTTCCATCCATTTTAACCTATCTTCATTTTGTATTTAAAAAGTATGTTTCTGGGGCACCCAACTGGCTCAGTCAGAGGAGCATTCAACTCATGATCTCAGGGTCATGGGTTCAAGCCCCACATTGGGTGCAGAGATTACTTAAATAAACAAACTTTAAAAAAAGATAAAGTTTCTTGTAGATAGCCTACAACACCTCTGCCTTTAAACTAGGGGTTTTTAGACCATTTTCCTTAGGGTGATCATTGACATGATCATCTTGCTGTTTGTTTTCTATTGGCCTCATCTCTTTGCTCCTCTTTTCCTGCCTTCTTTAGGATTTTTTTTACTCCATTTTTTCCCTTTGTTGTCTTATTAATTATTACCTTTATTTTTTGTTTTGTTCTAGCTTTTGGTAGTTGCTTTAGAATTTCCAGAACACATCTTCAACTTTTTATCACCTTATACCCCTTCATGTAGAGTAAGACCCTTCCAAGGGTCTACTTCTATTCTGCCTCTTCCTGCCTAGGAAACTGTGGGCTCACATATTACTTCTACACATGTCATAATCTCAAAATACATTGTTACTATTTTTTCTGTGATCAATTAGGTTTGTTTTTTTGTCTTATTTGTTTTTGTGTTTTAGAGGGTGGGGGGCAGAGAGAGGGGGAGAGGGAGAATCTTAAGCAGGTTCCAGGCCCAGCACAAACCTGACACGGGGCTCAAACTCATGAACCTGGGATCATGACCTGAACCAAAATCAAGAGTCAAATGCTTTAACTGACGGAGCCACCCAAGTGCTCCTGGTGATCAGTTATGTTTTGAAGAGATCTAACAGTGACAGTGGAAGTGTTTCACATTTATCTACATAATTATTTCTGGTGATAAACGTTATTTACGGTTTTTATCCAATGTAGAAATTTGTTTATGGACCAGCAGTCTGTGGCAGTCTGCTATAGGAGCCCCAGTGGACTAAGGGGTCACTTCTCAGAGGCCCTGAGAAGTAGGGTAAATGGAATTCTCTGTACCATAATGGTAAATACCAGGAAAGCCCTCCTTTTGCTATGATCTGAAGGGTAAGTATTGGGTCTCGAGGCAGAGGACGCCATGGCCAAGCCAGGAAACAGACTACAAACCACGAACAGATGAAGGGAAGTACAGAGCCTATACCAGCGGATGCCGATTTCTAAGGCCCTTTCCGCTCTAGAAACGCATGGCACTAGGAATCTTATGTAAATGCTTAATTTAATGCTTAAATCTTAATTTAAAAAAAAAGAAAATCAATAGTATTTCTACTCACAATGGCCCCGTCTCCATGGAGACATTGACATGTGCTTTGATTTTCAAATCCTTCTGAATTTTCGGGTCACAGGCTTGCCTGAAATTGCCCAGGTAGATCTTGCCTGGAATTATTTCAGCAGGGTAGGGTTGAAAAGCATCCAGTTCCTGAGGGAAAGGAAGGAGAGAGGCTGCTGTACAGAATACGTATGCTGTAGGCCATAGGATAAGATATTCTTACCCCAGGGAAGAAACAGTTTTTGTTTTCTGTTGTTGGATTCTTTGTTTTTGTTTTCTGTCTCTTGAAAAGTGGCTCAGTGTTAGAAAGATAATCTAGAATAATGAATGAGCCTGAGTCGCAGGAGGAGTTAGAAGGCTGATAGTCATTGGATGGGGCCACTGAGCCAGGGGACAGCACGCTGCATCCGAACACGGACACCCCACTTACCCTCCATGGCACCTGTGGGCACTTTGCTGGGTGCACAAAGATTGGCATCCAATACCCCTCGATGCAGAACTGCATAAATCCAGGGTATATCCAGTAGGGGGAAAGGGGAGGGTGGGAAGCCTTGTATTATTACATTGTTTAAAAAGACTTTATTTATTTGACAGACAGAGATCACAAGTAGGCAGAGAGGCAGGCAGAGAGAGAGGGGGAAGCAGGCTCCCTGCTGAGCAGAGAGCCCGATGCGGGGCTCGATCCCAGGACCCTGAGATCATGACCTGAGCCGAAGGCAGAGGCTTTAACCTACTGAGCCACCCAGGCGCCCCTATTATTACGTATTATAATTATATTCTATTATCATTGAAGGGACAGCCCTTTTATTATATAATTATATATTATATATTAATGACATAATTATAATTGTACTATATTTCTGGAGGTCACCAGAATTTTAACACCTTCTTAAAAGAAAAAAAAAAAAAAAACCACTGAAACTACTCACAGAGAGCCTATGTGTCATTAGGAAATGAATTCTGGCGAGTTCTGACGTGGGCAAGGAGGGAGGACAGGACACCACCGAATGGGAGCTCCCTGGAATCCCAGGTCCAAAGATATGATATGAAAAATCGGGGTTTCTTTGAAAAACAAAGACACGATGAGAAAGACGAATCCTACATTCCTCCAAAGTGTGTCCTAGGAAACAGTGGTCCCTTCCAAGGCACTCTGGGAAAAAAAAAGGGTTTCGAGAATCAAAGACACATGGGGAACAGCACCTAGGATATCCCTGTCTCAGAAATCCACAACGTACGTAACCAAGGCAAGGCAGGAGAAGGAAAAGACAGGAAAAAAAAAAAAAATCCACTAACCACAGCCCCTGTGGAAAACAGTATGGAGTCTTTTCAAAAACTTAAAAATAGAACGACCCTATGATCCAGCCATGCCACTTCTTGGTACATATCCAAAGGAAAGGAAATCACGGTGTTGAGGGAGTACCTCCCGTGCTCCTTCCAGCACTACTCACAGCAGCCAAGACACAGACACAACCTCAGAGTCCACTGACAGATGAATAAAGAAAACACGGCCTGTGTCCAGAATGGGATATGACTCAGGCGTGAGAAAGAAGGATCTCCCGCCGTTCCTGGCAACGTGGGTGGGCCCTGAGGGCATGACGCTGAGCAAAACCCGGGAATACCACATCTTATTGTTTCATTTTACTTTTGCTTCAAAGATGCTGCCATTTCGGGACGTCTGGGTGGCTCAGCGGCTTAAAGCCTCTGCCTTCGGCTCAGGTCATGATCTCAGGGTCCTGGGATCAAGCCCCGCATCGGGCTCTCTGCTCAGAGGGGAGCCTGCTTCCTCCTCTTTCTCTGCCTGCCTCTCTGCCTACTTGTGATCTATCTGTCAAATAAATAAATAAAATCTTTAAAAAAAAAAAAAAGGTATGTCCATTTCTTTAGATGTAATGTTACTGCCCACTTAACAGACTGCAGTATACTCTAAACATAACTTTTATACACAGCAAAAAATTCATTTGCTTTGCTTTACTACAATATGGGCTTTATTGTAGTGGTCTGGAACCAAACCCACAATATTCTCAAGGCATACCCATAAGTCACACGGAGAAAGTTACTGCAGGATCTCACTTATATGTGGGATCTGAAAAGGCCAAATTCACAGAAACAGAGAGTAGAACGGTGGTTGGCAGGGCCTGGGGAGTGGGGGAAATGGGAGATGTTGGTCAAAAGGGCACAGACCTCCAGATGTAAGAGGCACAAGTTCTGGAGATCTGGTCACAGCGTGGGGACTTCAGTTAACAATACCGTATTACATACTTGAAAGTTGCTGGGAGAGGAGATCTTAAACGTTCTCACCATCACACACACAAAATGGTAATTGGGTGAGGTCATGGATGGGTTCGTCAACCCTATTTGGTTGATCCTCTCACAATATACACACGTATCAAGTCAACATATCATATGCCTGAAACTTACATGCGTTCTGTGTCAATTTTATCTCAAGGAAATTGAAGGGAAAATTTTACAGAATCTGATTGTTCCATTGTCAACCAAGTCGTTAAGAAAATTGTCATCGAATAGTAATTTATAATTTATAACATATATACTTATAAATATAATTTATAAACTAGTTGGAAAACAGCCAGAAAAACATGGCAGGCTAACACTATTCCCAAAGGGTACCTCCGGGGAACTGCTGAAAACCTTCCTAGTGGTTCCTCGGGCAGACTTCTTGTAGCCCAGATGTTTATACTAACACAGTGGCTACAGGTTTATTATTGACATGGGTTGCAAATTATTTGTGATATTTCGTACAATAAAATTATTTGTGATATTTAGTACAATAAAAGCTAGGCATAACCTCAGGAAAACAAACAAAACCCCTGCTCACGTTGTATAAACTGTTGTTTCCAATACGATCTGTTTAGAAGCCCTTTTGGGCGGGAGTGTTCCATGGGAAATGCTGACCTATGTAATTTCAAAGGTCAAACCTAGTTCTAAAATTCCTCTGGCTCCGAGTGGGACTCAGACAGAAGGACTGCAGGCCTCCTGCCCCTCAGCCCACACCCCTCCCAGTGAGCTTCCTGCAAGCCCACATCCTTCCCAAGCTGTCAGCCTCAAAAAGCCTTTCTCGAACAACAGACAGCGAGCCAAGCCAACGCTTAAGTGTGCAAAAGGGACGCACGACCCTTCTACCTGCAGGCAGGCCCGCTCCATACGACCCAAAGTTTCCCCAGGGCTCGGGCTGACTGCACCCAGGACGCTCAGCTTGCTGGAGCCAAAGGACACCCCCAGCCTCATCCAGAAAATCTCCCTGAACACCCGACACAGACCTTATCAACTCTTCCTGCTGCTTCCAAACCTGCTTTCTGTCCTGCGGCTGCGGGGCAGGGAAAACAGGCCGGGCTGGTGAGAGCAAGCACGTTTAATTCTAGATGCCATGACTTTGACACCCACATCCATGAGGATGTCCAGACTGAGCCCGCTGCCCTCCCCCACACTGCCTCCACCTCTCTTGTCCCCCACCTGTCACCCACACCAAGAACCCAGGCACTGATCCCAGGCTCCTTCCCCGCCCCCCCCCCGGATGTCCCACCCTCACTCCCCCACCCCAGTGTCTCATCAGTGCCACTGCCCAAGTGTTTCCCGAATCTGTCCTCTACTCGCCATCGCGGGCTTCTACCTTCCCCAGACCCACCCGGCAGCCCCCACGGGTCTGCTTTCCATACCCTGATCGCTGCGGAACTTTGGCAAGCGCAGCCTGACAGCACCAGTCCGCCCCCGCCCCCGGGGCTCACCACCCTCTCTCTGGTGTGGGCTTCACGTTGTAGTCCCAACACCTCTTGCTCCGAGCGAAATCTCATTTAAGGGAGGTCACGTGTAAACCAGAGGAAATGAGAAGTCGCTCTGTCTAAAGGCCACATTCGGCACCGCCACCTGCTCTCCTAGAAGGAGTCCCTGGGGAGCAGCAGGGATACCCCTGTTTTCCAGCGTCTCAGAACACATAGGAGGGGACTGGGGCTTTTGTCCTGGCCCCTGAACGACTCACAAAGGTCCCGAAGCAGGGAGAGACTAACACGAGGTGCCTACACTCTACGGTAGGCCGCAGACCCCTAGGGCAGAACCCCTGCTAGCTGCCACCACCAGCCACCACGCACCACGCTTCCCAGTCTACACAAGACCGGGCAAGGGTAAGTCACAGGTGTAGACACACGTGAACATGGACCAAAACATACGGTTAATTACGTGCAGTTCCTTCGATGTCGACGAACTTACTTACAGGTTACTGAGCCTTACTGAGGCTTGTTTTCCAAAGGAAGGAAATGAGTTACGAGCAGGACGAGGTTTTTAGAGAAATGCTTATTTTGCACATGGAAAAGCCAGTAAGGGCTGCTCCTCTAGGTGTGAGCAGGGCCTGGCAGGACAGGGAGACTGACCGTACACCAGCAGAGCTAGAAATCATTGTGTGAAGGAGAGCATACGGGGGCGGGGGCGGGGGTGGGGGGTCATCGACTGCCCGAGTGAAACGAGGAATTGGGGCGTGCTCGTGGCAGGAAGTCCCAGCTGGCTTTCTCTGAAAGATCCTTAGTAGCAGACGGGGCCCCTGAGCTGGGCCCCAAGGAAACCAGCAACTCAGGCCACCAGCAACATACAGAATGGGGCTGGACAGAGTGAGAAGGCACGGCCCTAACACGGCCGGGCAGCCCGTCCCGCAAGACAGGCCCCACCCTGGACCGCCAGCACCAAAGTCACAGGCCTGAGAGCAGGGAAGAGAGGAGAGGTCCCCGCACCTAACCCACACCCCTGGCCACTCCCAGCCCCGCAAACTGAAGACTGCCCAGCTCTGGGGGGATGGGAAGAGGGGAGACTGGATTCAGAGCTGACACTGGAATGCTAACATAGCCTGGCTTGAACTAGCCCGACTGCTTTTCCGCTCTTTTAGGAAATTATTTCAAAAACATGCCAAAGTAGAGAGAACAGTATAATAAACACCTGGTCGATTGCCCGTTTGCAAACATCATCCAGTAACAGCCTGTTTAGTTTTAACTCTATCCTCACCATTCCCCCAACACACCAGGATTATCCTGAAGGAAATGCCAGGGGTCATGTTAATCCCATAAATGCTTCATTCTGTATCTCTGAAAGATCCGGTTAACACACACATTTCCCCGATCACTTTATGGTCAGATTGGCAGTGGCCAGAACTTCTGGAATTGCCCAAGACTCGGCTAAGGGCTAAGAGCCAAAGGTAATTACTAGAAAGAATGAAGCCCCCCACCCCACCCCGCGTGTCTGCATCCCACTGCATTCAGACTCCACTAAGCACCCACCACCCTGCATGATGCCCTCCAGGGACCAGCCCCCACCTGTAGGTCATGGCCACCCAGGCCAGCCTCAGCCACCCTCCACCCGCCTCTCTTCCTGGCAAGCTCCTCCTCCTCCTTCGGGGCTGGCTCCAGGAGGGGCCTCACCTCTGGGTTCCAGACACCTGGGGCGCCCCTTGTCGCTTCCTCTAGCCAAGAGCTCCTCATCATTTTTGTGTCCTCTGGGCTTGTGGGTCCAGACAGCTGAGAATGGAGAGGCGCCCCTGCCTACCCAAAGCTCCCCCTGGGACCCCTGCCCTCTGGGCGGGCCTCACCTCTTTACCCTCGTGCGAGGAGAAACTCACCCTCGTGGCCTGGACCTCCTGGCTGCCCCAGGTCTACTTCCCAACCAGTCTCCTCCATCCATCCGTGTCATCCGCCTCCTCTTCCCCTACCCTGCTCCCCACCCCTCGGTCCCCGGGGGGAGGACCACAGTGTCCACCCAAGCCCGCCCGGGCTCGGCACCCTGCCTCACCTGCGGCACCCAGATGATCTTCTGTGTCCGGAAGAAGTGGTACGTGGCCGAGAAGCGCTCATAGCCCCCTCTCAGGATGCACACGGGGTGGCGGGTGAGGGGGGCCAGCGCTCTGCCACACTCCACGGCTGCTCCGGGCACCAGCTCTAAGAACAGAGACCAAAGAGGTGAATGGCCCCTGCGTGCTCACCGTGGGCCTAAAGCTCTGGTCGACGGCCACTCGATTTGGAAACGCAGCGGTCTAGGACCCCGAAGCAGCTCTAAAGGGAGGAGAGTGTTAGAAACTCAAATTTAAAAAGCCACCTGCTACCAAGTAAGCTGATCCTTCCCCTCTGTAAACTCTTAGACGACATAGATCTCTGCGTTATCGCGAGGAGAAAAGGATTTAACAGAAGGGACAGGTCTCTCTATACGCATCACATATCGTGTACCGTACCATCCCCCGAAGTGGGAAGGTAATGGTTTTCAGCATAGCCACAGAGCTGTGCAACCATCACCCCCCCCCCCAAAAAAAACCCGTACGGAAGAATGTTTTACTCGTCTTTCTTCAAACACCCAGCTGGAGGCAACCACTAACCCAGTTTCTCTCTGGGGATTCGCCTGTTGTGGACGTCTCATACAGAGGGAGTCCTACAGTGTCTGGTTTTGTGTCTGACTTCTTTTGCCTAGCAGAGGGGTCTCCCAAGTTCACCGCTGCCAGTACTGCGTTCCCTCTCAGGGCTGAGTACTCGTTCGTCCACTCTGCGTTTATCCGCGCGTCCGTCACGGTGCAGGGGTCATGTCCGCTTCCTGGCTGCTCTGGACGGTGCTGGGGTGGACGCTCATGTGCATGTGTCTTCCCCTGGCTTGGGTCCGCACCTCGGAGCAGAACTGAGCCACACCATAACTCTGTGTTTAACTTTTTGACAGAAACACCAAACTGGCCCCTAGCACCCGATCTATCCGATAGCTCTGACCCGTGGAGCAGGGGTGTTTCAGCTTCTCGACAGCCTCATCAGTCTGTGAATACCCATCTTTGTGCTCGTGGCCATTCTCACGGGAGTGATGGGACAGTGCACTGTGCTTTTGACATTGATTTAATTTTTTTAAAAAGATTTTATTTATTTATTTGACAGACAGAGATCACAAGTAGGCAGAGAGGCAGGCAGAGAGAGAGGAGGAAGCAGGCTCCCTGCTGGGCAGAGAGTCTGATGTGGGGCTCCATCCCAGGACCCTGAGATCATGACCTGAGCTGAAGGCAAAGGCTTTAACCCACTGAGCTACCCAGGCGCCCCGACATTGACTTAATTTAAATGCCTTCACTGCTCTGCAGATCACTGGGAGACTGTATGCAAATTAGGTATCTATCAGCAAGTTTGCATAATTAAGGCCAAGCTAAGAGACCCCCCGCCCCCCCAACCCCAGGCCAGGATCTAAGCCCTAAAGACAAATGCCTGTTGGAGACCCTGAGGAGCCAGCTGAAAGGGGAAAGGGCATGGCTCAGACTCTGACTTCTACACCGAACCTTTGTCCAGAGAAAGCCAGTTGGAGCAGGGACTGCTGACAGTGGGGGGCCTGAGACCCGTCTCGGGGACTGGATCTGGAGGATCCAGAGCCTTGGCGTCCGCAGCCAGGCCAGGAGAGGAACTGTAGCTGGCGAGACAGGAGCCAAACCCTATCCTAGAAGGCCCTGCTTCGAAGCCAGAGTCCCCAGGTGTCTCAACACTGTCTCCCTCTTGAGCAACAGACTGAATAATGGCGGAGGAATCAGAGGGTGCGGGAGAGGGGAGTCCCAGGGACACTGCTGCTGCCTTTAAACCAGACAGCTGCTCCCCCCAGTGTCACATGACCTGCTGGGGGCTCCTTCACTGGGGAGCCACGGGGGTCAGTGCTGGAGAAGGGCCAGTTTCCAGGAGAATGATTAGAGACTCCAGAGGAAAGCCATGAGGACAGTCCGGGGCCCAGGCTACCCAGCCACAGATATGATGGGGTTATTAACATTACATTTATTTTTAATTCCATTAATCTTGAGTTCTCCAATGACACAAAGCTTCTCACTTTGAATTGGGGCACTCACTGCTCCAGGAGGACAGGAGACCCCATCCAGGCCAAAGGGGCTCTCTACTCAGCAGCGAGTTTTAAGTGCAATTACTTTTGGTCCTTTGCCAGGCAATTGGCTTGAAAGTCAGGCTTTGTTCAGAGAGGAAGAAACATGCCCACATTCCTTAAGCTTCCTCCCACAGTCCTGGTGAAGTTCCAGCCCACATGTGGTCTATAAAATCCACATGTGGCAAGGAAGAAAGGCTGGTTTAATATAAGGGAAAGGTTGCTCTTCCAAGAAAGGGGCCACCCTTTGCCTGGTAAAAGGAGCAGAGCCAGATCCGTGGTTTTAGGAGCTAATGGAGGCTCCGCCCCCAACCAGATTCCCCTGGGAGGTGAGGAGGTGAATGGTTACCAGTGGAAAGGGGCTGGGGAGAGAAGCCTCAAAATGCTCTTTTACCCCAGAAATTCTGCGTTCACCTGGATGATGCCCTTTTTTAAAAAAAAATTTATTTATTTATTTGACAGGGAGATCACAAGTAGGCAGAGAGGCAGGCGGAGAGAGAGGGGGAAGCAGGCTCCCCGCTGAGCAGAGAGCCTGATGCGGGGCTCGATCCCAGGACCCCAAGATCATGACCTGAGCCGAAGACAGAGGCTTAACCCATTGAGCCACCCAGGCGCCCTGGAAGATGCCATTTTAAAGGAGGAAAGTGCCTTGAGTGGACAAGGTGAGTGAGTGTGTGTGTGTGTGTGTGTGTGTGTACACGCACGTGCGCAGTGTGGGGTTTTGCTGTGTTGTTTCGCTGGTGTGGTTTCCTACTGGGTGAAATGGGGGCTCCATGAGGTCATCTATAGAACACAGAGGGGCTTCTCTTTATTGACCATGGTTTCCTATGGTTTTAGGGTCCAGCCTACAATTCCATGAGGTCATCTATAGAACACAGAGGGGCTTCTCTTTATTGACCATGGTTTCCTATGGTTTTAGGGTCCAGCCTACAATTCTAGGATTGCAGACTGGAACCCAACCGGATAAACCTGGGGAAGACGGAGCAAAATCCTGGCAAAGGACCTCCTGGGAAGACAGGTCTGATTAAAGATGGAAGCCTAGCGCCACCCAGTGACCGCCGCCGGGAACGCCCGGGCCATGGCACCGGCGAGGGATTGTCAGCCCCGAACCCCGGGCTGGGCGGAGAGCGCAGGGTGCCTCACAAAACAGAAGATGAGAGCCGACCACGCTTGAGCTCGGAACTGCAGTCACTCTGCACTGCTCTCCAGGCCTTGGGAGACCAGAGCCAGCCTGCCCAGGGTTCAAATCCCGGCCGCACCACTTACTAGGTGTGGAGGTTCCAAAAACAGTCAACAGATTCTCCCAAACACAAGGAAGAATATTTGAGAGAACCAGCGGCCGTGTCACGAGGCCATCCAAGCGGTCCTACAGAGAGATCCAGATGGCGGGGGACCGAGGCCTCCTGGCCATACCCAGGAGAGTGGGGCACACCTTGGGTGCAGATCATCCCAGCCCAGTCAGACCTTCAGAGGCCAGTGACCTTGGCCACCATCTCAACTGTGATCTCAGTAGGCACGCTGTACTAGAACCTGGTACTGTTAATTCATTAAGGTTTGCTGTATTAAGCTACTGAGTTTGGGGGTAATTCGTTACATGGCAATAAACAGCTAACACGACACATGTGGGACCTTGAGCAAGTTACTACATGTGCCTTTCTGGGCCTCAATCTCCCCATCTATAAAATGGGAGTGTTACCTATTAGAGACCATTCTCCATGGCCTCTCATGTTTCTAAGTGTCCTGTGAGCAAAGGTACTGGCTTTTCAAAAGTATCTATATGTCAAAGAGGCTGGGAAGCTAGACCATTCTCCCTCTAGAGCCAGGGGTGGGCAGGCTTTCTGCCCATTATAAAACATTCAGGCCCTGGGATCACCTGGGTGGCTCACTTGGGAAAGCATCTGACTTCGGCTCAGGTCATGATCTCAGGGTCTTGGGATCGAGCCCTGCATCTGGCTCCCTGCTTGGCAAGAACTCTTTCCCTCCTCTTGCAGGTGCTCACGTTCTCTCTCAAATAAATAAAACCTTTAAAGAAAAAAAAGATTTTGGGGCGCCTGGGTGGCTCAGTGGGTTAAAGCCTCTGCCTTCAGCTCGGGTCATGATCCCAGGGTCCTGGGATCGAGCCCCACATCGGGCTCTCTGCTCAGCGGGGGGCCTGCTTCCTCCTCTCTCTCTCTGTCTGCCTTTCTGCCTACTTGTGACCTGTCAAATAAATAAATAAAATCTTTAAAAGAAGAAAAAAAGATTTCAGTCCCCTGAGCTCAGAGCTCTCCTGTAATACAACCCACTGTGCGGGTAGGTTTTCCTCGGCCCTCTTCCTGTCACCCTGTAAGGACGGGGGCTTGGGCGCCAGGTCAGGGAATGAACACTCCAGCTACCTTCACTGCTCTGAGTAATAAAGTCCATCGGCTGACCCAGGAGGCTCACGTCTTCTGGCAGCACTCGTGAGACTGTGGCAGGCTCACCTGTCATCTCGCAAGGAAGGAAACCTCCCAGGCCCTCCCCTGTCCTTGGCATAACCCAGTTCTCGGGGGCGTGTTCTGCAGACCCCAGGAGCTGACCCAGGGAGAGCCTTCGGTGAGAAAGGGCTAGACCACAGCCCGCTACTGTTCTGGCCACGCGCATAAAAACCTACCTCGTCTACTCTTGTCAGAGAGATCCTCCTCCTCCTCCTCGTTCTCATTCTCCCTTCTAAAGATGAGCTCCAGCGTGCTGGTGTTGTTGTCATACACCACACAGTGTCTCACGCACTCCAGATCCACGGAATCCGGGATGAGATACTCATTCGCCCTCTAAAGAAACCGGAGGAGAGGTCTGTTGGCGGGTGGGTTCAGCTGGGCACATGCTCCCCGCACTCCGGCCCTGCGTGCATCTGGAGGGAGGACTGCGCCCTCCCCCCACCCCGACTACACCCACAGGCCTGGGAGCACAGAGAAGGGACTGGAGAGTGCACTGGACGCCGAGCACCTTCCATGCCCACGTGGCTATAAATACGGTCAGAGGGAGGAAAGGGCAAGCAGGAACCAGGACATCATGAGCAGCCGGGAGCGGCTGAGTTGCCAGGAAGGTGGGCCACGGGGGCAGGAACAATGCCCAGGACCCCAAAAGGTGTCCCAAAGCTCAAGGAGGCCTGGCTGAGAGGTTAGTGTTCACAAGTTTGCTGCCCGAAGGCCCCCGCTACTCAGCGGGCACTGGGCCTGACCCTGTCCCTTGCGCCCTTGTCTGGCTGACAAAGATGAACCCACCGAGGACCTGCAGGTGGGGTAGGGAGAGCTTCTATCGATTCTACCACAAGGCAGTCAAGCAAGGCCCGCGGAAGGAGAGACCAGACAGTTCTCTGGGACGGAGAGGGCAGGAGTCCTATTTGTCTGGAGGGAGGAGAGAGCAGGTGCGAGCAGGGTATGCACGGAGGTTTCTGCGTGCGGAGCAGAACATGAGCGAAGGGGAGGGAGTGGGGGGGGGGCAGGTGGGAGGGCAGGACGGATGTGGCTGGACATTCGCTTGTTCACTCAATAAGCGTAGGCTGAAGGTCTACACTTACGCCGTGGGGGGTTCTGGAATACAGAGGTTCAAAGCGGCCCAGGAAACACCCAAGTTGGCCCAGAGGACTCAGAAAGGCCATGGGGGGGGCCGGAGGGATTGGAGCTGGGGCTGCAAGGGGAAATCTGCCGGACGGACGAGGGTGGGGAGAACGTTCCAGGCGGAAGGAACAGCTTCTAGTCGTTCATGCTCGTCAAAAAACGTGCGGAGCACATCCCAGATGCCAAGGACCAGACAGAGCCTCCGGGACAGAGGTGAGCGAGGCACTGCATCCCGCATCCCTGTGCTCCCAGGGAAAGGCCTGGAGGTCTGAGAGAGCAGCGTGCTTGGGGGCTGCACGGACTCTAGGTCCTAGACCGTTGGTGGGGGCATCTGGATGGCTCAGTTGGTTAAGCATCTGTCTCTGGCTCAGGTTGTGATCCTGGAGTCTCTTGCTACTGCTCTCTCTCTCTCTCTCTCTTTCAAATAAATACTTAAAAAAATAAGTGCATATCAATTGTAAGGTATATTTCAATTTCAGAAATGTTCAAATATGGGGGGGATATGTGCATTTAGAACCAAGAAAATGCAGCCAGGGCAACGCTCCTGAGGTGTGGGAAAGAGCCGGAGTATGCCTGCCTGCCGGAGACAGAGGCATCCCCCCAGCTGAGGGCTGTGTGTGTCCTGCTGGGGCCATGCTGGGGCTGCGGGCAGGAAAGCTGGGGAGGGGAGCCAAGAGGTGTCAGCCTGACTGAGCCCCAGAGAAGGTCTCTTCCAGAGTTGGGGGTGCTGCTGGAATCCAAGGGATATGCAGATCTGGGAGCGGAACCAGAAACCAAGGGCCACACATGAGAAAAGGGGCTTGGCTCTGCACAGGCTGCAGAAAGCAGAGAAAGTTCTGAAATACGGATTAAGAGCTAAAGGTTGAAGCCAGACAGTTGAAACCCCCACCCTGGAGGGGGTGGGGTGGGGGCAGCAGGTAATGATGGGTGCAGGGAGCCTGGGTGGGAAGGGGGCGGTGTTAGGCAGCAAGCTCATCCTGCAGTCAAAGGCTCTACCACTGAGCTATACCCCCCGAGCATCGAGCATCGAGCAGCGAGCAGCGAGATGACCTTGGAAAAATGCCTGAGCCAGGGCCCAGGCTCCCCATCGAGCTGCCCGGGGCAAAGGGCCAGAGAGTCATCCCAGCACCGCCGGCGCCGGCGGTGGGAAGCGCAGGGCTTTAGAAGCAAAACGGACAGGACCGCTGACCGCGGCTGGGCAGTTGAGGCTGGAAGCCTGAGTGAGGTCTCTGAGCAGGCAGGTGCGCTGACAGATCCGAAGGAGACCAAGGACCAACCAGTGACTTTCTTCAGCAGTGCCAGGAGAAAAGGAAGCTGAACCAGGGACACAGAGGAGAAACCAGGGAAGACAGATGGACCTTGGGAGAAGGCGGCGGAGACTGGGGTCAGGACAGGGGACAGAGATGGATCCTAAGCCGAGGCTGCCAGGCTTGGTGATGACCAGAGAGAGAAGATACCCCCTGGGGGTGGAGAAAGGGGGCTCACTGCAGGGGTGGGGGGGGCACAGTGACTGCGTGCAGAGCTCAGTCTTTCTAAAAAGGTGGAATAAGGGGCCCTGGGGTGGCTCAGTCGGTTAAGCATCTGCCTTGGACTCCGGTCATGATCCCAGAGTGCTGGGATCTCCTGGTCCCGCTCCCTGCACAGCGGGGAGTCTGCTTCTCCCTTTCCCTCTGCCCCACCCCTGCTTGGGCCATCCTGCGCATACCTGCACACTCTCTCTCAAGTAAATATTTTTTTTTTAAGAGGCGGAATGGGGGAGGGGCAGGCAAATGGGGAAGGGAAGTGGCTTCCATCTTTGCATTATACTTTTTTAAAGTTTATTTTTAGAAATAATCTCTCTACCCAGCGTGGGGCTCCAACCGGCAACCCCGAGATCGAGAGTTGTTTGCCCTTCGGTCTGAGCCAGTCTGGGTTATAGTAATTACCTCGATGCTTTCTTACTGTCTGTTCCATAAGCAGCATAAGGAGGACAGAAAACAATGAGCCAGGGGCATCTTGCGTTCTGTTGTAGCCCCCAAGGTCCGGAACAGTGCTGGCCCCTCAAGGAATTAAATCAACACTTACTCAGGGAAGCTACTGGCCCTGATGGCGGTGGCGGGGACACTTCAAGGAGCATGGGAGGGGCGTGGGAGACCAGCATCCCACCCAGGGGTGGTCCTGCCTCTGCTGCCCACAGTGTTCCCCCACCATGCTGCCTCCCAGATCTGGGATAAAATCCCCCATCGTTGCCCCCCACCCTCCCGTCAGATAGCCAGCCTGCCCCACCTTCCAGCTCTGCCACTCTTACCTTCTTTACCCAACGGGCTGTGATCACGTGGCTTTCGTCATACTCCCGTTTGGAACGCACGTCTAGAAAGGAGAAGTGTTTAAGGGCTGTATTTGCAAAGGAGCGTACGACCAAACTACTTGGGATACATGCACCATCCCCGACAGACATTTGACAGTTAGGGGACAGTAATTGTCCATTTAGAACTCAAGGTGCATGACTCCGTCGCCGAAGCCGCCAACCCCTGCTTCTGCTCAGGTTGTGACATCGGGGTTGTGAGAGGAGCTTGCGTCAAGCCTCGGCTCAGCAGGAAGTCTGCTTGGGATTCTCTCTTTCCGTCTCCCTCTGCCCCTCCTCACCGCCCCCCAGCCCCCACCGCGAGTGCACGCTCTCTCTCAAATAAATCTTCAAAAAATAAGAAAAAATAAAACTCGAGGTGTGTCGTCCCACTATTCTAGGCTACCCACAGGACGACCCGCAGGACGCCTCTGCCCCGTCATACCCATGCCTACACATCCATGTAAGGGTAGTGAAATGTTGTATCTTTAAGGGAAGTTTTCTCTGAGGTCCAGGAAAGTGGGGAGGGGAGAAATCAAAGCCAGAGTGAGCTCATGCCCCCTGGAATTTTAGATCCTAATTCAGACTCTAAAACCTAAGGACTGAGGTCCTAATGTCCCTGCTAGGGCAGAAGGTAGGACTGATGTTCTCAAAGTTTGGGAGGGATGTGGAACAGGGACAGAGCCTCATCCATAATCCTAAAAAGGGAGGTTATCCAAAACATTGTTTTGTTTTGTTAAGATTTTTAATTTCTACACCTAGCGCGAGGCTCAACCTCACAACCCCGAGATAAAGAGTCGCAAGCTCCACTGACTGAGACAGGCAGGGGCCCTAAAACATCATTCTTAAATTCAACAAGAGAACAGGGACGCCTAGGTGGCTCAGGTCATGATCTCAGGGTCCTGGGATCAAGTCCCTCATCGGGCTCCTTGCTCTGCAGGGAGCCTGCTTCTCCCTCTGCCTCTGCCTGCCTCTCTGCCTGTGCTTGCTCTCTCTCTCTCTCTCTCTGACAAATAAATAAAATCTTAAAAAAAAAAATTCAACAAGAGAACAAACAACCTGATTTAAAAATGGGCAAGGGGTCTCTGTCAAATAAATAAATAAAATCTTCAAAAAAAAAAAAAATGGGCAAGGGGTGCCTGGGTGGCTCAGTTGGTTGGGTGTCTCCCTTTGGCTCAGGTCATGATCCTGGAGTCCCGGGATCGAGTCCCGCCTCAGGCTCCCCGCTCAGCGGGGAGTCTGCCTCTCCCTCTGCCCTTCACCCCACTCTCCCTGGCACTGTCTCTCTCTCAAATAAATAAAAATGGGCAAAAGATTTGAACAGACAGCACACTACAGAAGATACGCAGGTGGCAAACAAGCCTCAGAAAATACACTACGCGTCTATCCTCAAAGAAATGCAAATTTAAACAACAAATAAAGAGACCCCTACATGCCTCTTGAACGTCAAAAATCCAAAAAGCGGTCACCACCAAATGCTGGTGAGGATGTGGAGCAAAAGGAATTCTCATTCACTGCTAGTGGGACGCAGAACCGTAGTCGCTACGGAAGACTGCTGGGCAGTTTCTTTTTTTTTTTTTTTTTAAGATTTTATTTATTTGGGGCGCCTGGGTGGCTCAGTGGGTTAAAGCCTCTGCCTTCGGCTCGGGTCATGATCCCAGGGTCCTGGGATCGAGCCCCGCATCGGACTCTCTGCTCAGCAGGGAGCCTGCTTCCTCCTCTCTCTCTGCCTGCCTCTCTGCCTACTTGTGATCTCTGTCAAATAAATAAAATCTTAAAAAAAAAAAAAAAAAAAAGAAGAAGTCAGTTTCAGGCTACCTGCTGCATGGTTCCAACTATAAGACATTCCTGAAAACACAAAGCCGTACAGACAGGGAAAAGACTGGCGGTTGCCAGGGGTTAATGGGGGGAGTGGGGGAGGGAATTATACGCTGAGCAGTCGGGATTTTTAGGACAGTGAAACTATTCTGTAGGATCCGGTCATGATGAACACATGTCCCCATCAATGTGTTAAAACCCAGAGAATGCGTGACACTAACCTGACTGGAAACTCGGGGCTTCAGGTGATAACAAGGGCCCAGTATAGTTTCCTCCCCTGTAACAAACAGCACCCTGGCAGGGGCTGAGGATAGTCAGAGAGGCCGTGCTGACGCGGGGGGACAGAGGTACTTAGGAAATCTCCGTACTTTCTGCTCAATTTTGCTGTGAACCTGAAACTGCTCCCCAAAATAGTCTATTTCTTTAAAAAAAAAAAAAAAAGATGTAAAAAAGCACTAACCAAAAAAGAAAATATGGGCAGATGTAATCCTAATAAAATTAAGAACACCTACATTTTCTCATCAAAATACAACATTAAGAAGGTGAGAGGGCAGGGGAGCCTGGGGGGCTCAGTCAGTCAAGCATCACGATCTCAAGGCCGTGGAATCAAGTCCCAGAATCCCTGCTGAGTGGGGAGTCTGCTGACCCCTCTCCTTTAGCTCCTCCCCCCCGTTCATGCTATCTCTCTCTGTGTCTCTCTCTCAAATAAATAAATAAAATCTTTGGGGCACCTGGGTGGCTCAGTCAGTTAAGCATCTGCCTTCGGCTCGGGTCATGATCCCAGGATCCTGGGATCGAGCCCCACCTTGGGCTCCCTGCTCAGCGGGAAGCCTGCTTCTCCCTCTCCCTCTGCCGCTCCCCCTGCTTGTGCTCTCTGGGTCTCCATCTCTCGGTCAAATAAGTAAATAAAATCTTTTACAAATAAAACCTTAAAAAAAAAAAAAAAGGTGATAAGGCAAGCCACAGAGTGAGAAAAAAGATCTGCAATAAAGTAACAAAAGTCTTGTATCTAGAGTTTTTCAATGGGTGGGAAAAAAAAGAAAAAAACAGTAACAAACACTTCAGACATCTAAAGATACCTTTAAGACATCTTTAGACACAGCTTAAGGCCACAGCCCGGGGCTGGCCCAGCTCCCCTGACAGTGCTGGTCTGAAAAAAAACTCAAGGCTACCAAAAGAACTTTCTGTTTGTCTCAGCCAACGCCCGAAGATAGGGCCCCTGCCTCCCAGTCTCCCGGGAAAGGTAGGAGCTTAACTTTAATAAATGCCACTTAGCCAACCTAGATGGGTCTCAAAGGGACCACATCCCCTCCCCTTCCTGTAATTGTTCACTCCCCCAGTCCCCTGAGCCCCACTCCCTCCCTCCCCCCTACTCCTTCACCCCCCCCTTAAGTAAGCCAGTCACCTCTGCACAAACCCAAGCAGACTTGGTTCACGCTGGACTCTTTCCTATTGAAACAGTACGTTCGTTCCTGATTAAAATCTGTCCTTACCTCTTTCTATTTATTTTTTATTTAAAATCAGTCAACATAGAGTGTATCATTAGTTTCAGAGATAGAGTTTAGGGATTCATCAGTTGCACAGAACATTCAGTGCTCAGTCCATCACGTGCCCTCCTTCATGCCCAACCCCTAGTTACCCCATTCCCACCCCCCACCTCTCCCCGCCAGCAGCCCTCAGTTTGTTTCTTAGAGTTAAGAGTCTCTTGGTTTGTCTCCCTCTCTGATTTCATCTTTTTCCCCTCCCTTCCCCTACGTTCATCTGTTTGGTTTCTTAAATTCCACATGAGTGAAATGACAGATTTGTCTTTTTCTGACTGCCATATTTCGCTTAGAATAATGTCCTCTAGTTCCATCCACATCGTTGCCAATGGCAAGGTTCCATTCTTTTGGTGGTTGAGTCATAGGCCACTATATATGCATATGCACACCTGTACACACGTGCACACACACACCTACCTGCACATGACTATCCACGCATCTGTTGATGGACATCTGGGCTCTTTCCAAAGTTTGGCTACTGTGGACATTGCTGCTGTAAACACTGGGGCGTATGCGCCCCTTCAAATCACTATGTTTGTATTCTTCGGGTAAATACCTGGTAGTGTTTTTACCACTTTAACCACAGCCTGCCTTTGTTTACCCTTGATGTAGCAACGAAAATGAACCAACCACTTGTAGCTACATACAACAGTAGGAGTGAATTTTAGCAATATAACCATGGGCAAAAGAAGTCAGATACATGGTCTGGATGGTTTAAGAAACAAGCAAAACCGAGCAGAGTATACCATAAGCTCATTCTATCCATTCATTTAAATGTAAAAATCAGAAATCATGGTAAGCCAAATCTAACAGTGTTCGCAAAATACACGATGATCAAAATACATTATGATCTACATAACACACTATGTCATACTAGGAAAGCACACGGAGATATTAAAGGAGAAAAACTGTATGTTCCTTTCCACAGAGGCTGTTAAAATCAGAAACAGAGACCAGCCTTGCAAATTCCCTGATTGGGCCAAACTAGGTCATGCAAACAAAGCTTAATTCAGTTTATTTTGCAAGGCTAACTTGACCTGGATGGTTTCTTTTTTTTTTTTTCTTTTTTTAAAGATTTTATTTATTTATTTCACAGACAGAGATCACAAGTAGGCAGAGAAACAGGCAGAGAGAGAGAGAAGAGGAAGCAGGCTCCCTGCTGAGCAGAGAGCCCAATACGGGGCTCGATCCCAGGACCCTGAGATCATGACCTGAGCCAAAGGCAGAGGCTTTAACCTACTGAGCCACCCAGGTGCCCTGGAAACTTGATTTTAAAAGGATTTTATTTATTTATATGAGAGAAAGTGAAAGCCAGAGAGATCACAGAGGGAGAGGGAGAGCAAGAAGCAGACTCCCTGCCCAGTAGGGGGAGCCTGACATGGGGCTCGATCCCAGGACCCCTGGATTATGACCTGAGCCAATGGCAGACCCTTAACTGGCTGAGCCACGCAGACGCCCCTGGTAACATGATTCGGGTTACTTCTCCCTTTGTAATGATCTTTTCTTAAAACAAAACTAAAAAATGCCCATGGTTTACAAAGATCATAAAGGGTAAAACGACACATAGTGAGAAAGACGCCGTCCCAGTTCCCCTTCCCAGAAACAACTACGGTTTTAAAGATGTTATTTATTTGACAGGGAGAGAGAACATGAGCAGGGGAAGGGGCAGAGGGAGAAGCAGGCTCCCCACTGAGCTGGGAACCAGACATGGGACTCGATCCCAGGACCCTGGGATCATGACCTGAGCTGAAGGCGGAGGCTGAACTGACTGAGCCCCCCAGGCGCCCCAGAAACTCTTACCAATTTTTGCTTATCCTTCCAGAAACAGTCTTTTTTGGGATATTTATATCTAAGACATTAGGTGTGCGTGTAAATTGTCAAGCCATACCAACTGCAGGGCCTGGGTAAGTGGGGAGCTGGGCTGGGAGGGGCGGGTACAGCCTCTTATTATGGTTTCTATGTAGACAGTAGGGAAGCCTGGTGGCAGCGGCTGCAGGCATTGCCTGGGCACGCACCCTTCTAGAGAGGGTACTCTATCTTTGTTTTTCTACAGAAAAAGCCTGTAGGTATAGATTTTAGTAACTAAAATAAATGCCTGCATATACACTAAAAAAAAGGGCACCTGGGGGGCTCATTCAGGTGAGCAGCTGACTCTGAATTTCAGCTCAGGTCACGGTCTCAGGGTCCTGGGACTGAGCCCCCCCCCCCAATCTGGCTCTGTGCTCAGTGGGGAGTCTGCTTCTCCCCCTCTGCCCTTCCCCCTCCCCGACTTGCTCCAGCTCTCTCTCCCTAAAATAAATAAATCTTAAAAAGTAGAAAGCAGATTTTAAGCTAGTAAGTGCCAAAAGGTGACAGCAAAATGGAAAAGAGTAAAAAGCAAGATACCCGCATAAAAAAAAATAAAATAAAATAAAGGCACAAAGATGAAAACGCTGAAACATGAATCAAGAGAAAAAAGCAACAAGCCTGTTCAGGAGGGGCCTGTCCCCCCCCCCACTGCCCCCAACACGCACACACCCTGGTGGGACAGGACCACCTCCTCCCTTGGAATGTCCTCTTCCTGAGAAGCTAATTCCCAAAACGCCTCCTTCCTGAAAAGATCCTTAAAAGGAAAACTCCAACATGCGGAATGAGTCTAAAGGAAAGTACCAGAGGCGCCTGGGTGGCCCAGTCGTGTAAACGTCTGCCTCCCGCTCAGGTCATGATCCGGGGGTTCTGGGATTGAGCCCTGCATCAACCAGAGATCTGCTTCTCCCTCTCTCCCTGTCTCCGCCAAATAAATAAAGGAAAGTACAAGTCCCACCGGCTCCACTACTACTGAATAAAAACTCAAAAGCAGTGAAAAGGCCAAAAATTACTCCAGACAGCGAAGAAAACAGAGTGCTCCTTCTTGTAGGAAGGAAAAGGATTATGGCAAATCACCATTTAGTTCATGGTAAAGGTTACTTCAATCACCGTTTGGTTAATAGAAGACTTCTGGAAGGAACAGCTGATTGGCAGAAGTCATTAAACTTTTTTTTCTACACCCAAGGTGGGGCTCGAACTCACGCCCCCGAGATCAAGAGTCGCTAGGCTCCTGGGACTGAGCCAGCCAGGGGCCCCTTGAAGTCATTAAACTTCGGACAAGGCTAAAGTTCTTAATCTGGAAGATCAATTAGAGTTTATATTCGTTCACAGTAATAGTGAGTAATAAACACATTTTAAAGATTGCTTGAGTTGGTGTGCAAGGCCGATTTTGTCAGTGGTAGGCTTTTCCTTAAGACGTCATAGGTGCCTACTGATTGTTACAGGAATTTTAGCACATCTAGGGGAGTTAGTATAACAAATCAGCAGACAGCTTATCTGTGAACTCAATGCAATTCATTGAAATGAGTGGGTCAGGATGATACAGTAGCATCTGTCCAGCTACAACTGGTCATTTTTTTCGTCCCATGTCTACCCTCCTGTTTCACTTTCAGCTCATTCTCATTCCTTGTGTAGCTCCATTCAAATCTGCATACTTAGCAACAAATTACTTGAAGAATTTGCCTGCTTGGTATGTCAGCACTTAAACTTTTTGTTAAGAGATAAGGCATTTCATGGGGCGCCTGGGTGGCTCAGTGGGTTAAAGCCTCTGCCTTCGGCTCAGGTCATGATCTCGGGGTCCTGGGATCGAGCCCTGCATCAGGCTCTCTGCTCAGCAGGGAGCCTGCTTCCTCCTCTCTCTTTGCCTGCCTCGCTGCCTACTTGTGATCTCTGTCAAATAAATAAATAAACTCTTTAAAAAAGAAAAAAAAAGAGAGATAAGGCATTTCAGCTGAACAAAATTTCTCCCAACTATTCAACCCAGGCATTAACTTCCTGAGTTTTGGCCAATATTTATTTGTATATATTAACTGTCATAAAAACAGTGATTTTGAATTTTTGACTTTTTTTTTAGTGGCTAAAGATGTCACACGTTGTTGTTCTAAATTCTGTTAAGTTTTTTCTAGAAATAACATTTATGTTGAACAGTAATACTCTAGACCTATATATGAATATTTATATAGGTCTCTTTGGAAGGATGCTTTTCAGCTTGTTTGCAAAAAGGCAGACCTCTGACAGCATGCTAATGGGTCGACAAAGAAATCAAGCAAATCAAAAGGGCAATTCTCTTTGCTACAGTAGTTTCTTTTGTAGAATACTAGTGTGTAAAAGTTTGTGAGCAAATGAAACACGCAGGTTCAATACATTGATTTTGATTTCCCTGTCTTCTGTCTAAGCCCAAATCTATATTTCATAGGTTCTTCGTTTTTAATGGATATAGTAAATTCACAGCTCTCAGTTTTCATTTTGCAATAGATCAACGACTAGGCTCTATGTTGAAGGGACTTTTATCTCAAATACCAACCATCAGTAATTTTTCCTGGCCGATTTCAGTGCATCTACTTCCTAAATCATAGTGTTAAATCGTGTGTTTGAGAAAACGCTTTCTTCACAGGCGGCTGCTGTCCATATTCAGCTACTCAGCTGAATCAAAAACCAAGTGATATTTGGAAACTGCAGAGCTGGAGGGAGGAGGCATGATTATTCCTTCAAATGATACAGACCAGAGAGCTTCAGAACAAATTCGGGATAAGGCAGGTGGTAGGGTTGTTGGCTGACCCGCTACAACTTCCCATAAATACAGTGAGAAAGGATGGTGAAACTCAGATATAATCTGGACAAAAAATTCACACTTGGGGCGCCTGGCTGGCTCATTCAGTGGAACGTGCAACTCTTGATCTCAGGGTTATGGGTTCGAGCCCCACAATGGGTGTGGAGAGGACTTAAAAAAATAAAATCTTTACAAAATCGTGCTTTCTCGGGATGTTCACAAACTAGCAGGCGTCCTGGTTGGCCCAGGATAGTTTGAGTGGTGAGGCCTTGAATGAATGGTATTTAATCCCCCAACTAACTCACCCTATGGGGGTGCTTGCATGAAAAAGGGTACAGACTCCCAAACTTCTTATAGCCTCTCTAGCCAGTCACCGGAGAGTATGAAAGCATGCATAGGATTTTTGGCAATTCTCACTGATAACCATTACACATTGCAGCAAAATATAAAGTGTGGTTCCAGTGGGGAATCTTGAACCACTCTGATCTCCTGGGTTCTATTCCAAAATAATCATTCGTTTCTTTTATCGGATGATCTCTTTGAGGCAGGTTTCAGATTTTTGGCAGTACAATATGAAAGATCTGGAAAAAACACTGATGAAAAAAATCTGACTGGGGTGCCTGGGTGGCTCAGTCGGTGAAGTGGCTGCCTTCAGCTCGGGTCATGATCCCGGGGTCCTGGGATCGAGGCCCACGTCGGGGTCCCTGCTCTGCAGGGAGACTGCTACTTGCCGTGCTTGTGCACACGTGGGCTCTCGCACTCTCCCGCTCTTTGTCAAATAAATAGATAAAATCTCTTTTAAAAAATCTAAGAGTGGAGTTTTAACAAACTGTCCCGTGACAGCTTCTTTCTACAGGTGAGGCCTCAAGTGAATTGTAACTATTCTGGTGTTGCTACGGGGACACACACACACACACACACACACACCCCCCACCCCCCACCCCCACCTTTTAAACTTTTAATGGTATAAAAGTACTGCAGTGTGTGAAAATACCTTACTGGAGATTGAGTGGGACCTAAGACCTGTCTTCCAAAAAGAAGGCTTTGATTATCAGGCCTACATTAGGTTCTGAAACTAAAGCCATGTATTTGTACTTATTAAAATTATGTCAATGAGGGGCACCTGGGTGGCTCTGTCGATGAGCATCCAAGTCTTATTTCAGCTTAGGCCGTGAGATCAAGCCCCGCGTGGGGCTCCACACTGGGCATAGAGCCTGCTTGAGATTCTCTCCCTCTCCCTCTGGATACCCACATGCAAATGAATGAAGTTGGACCTTTATCTAACCCCACATACATGAATCAACTCAACATGAATCAAAGACCTAAATGTAAGACCTAAAAGTATAAACTTAAGAAAACATAGGGCAAAATCTTCATTACATTGGGCTTGGCAATGATTTCCTGGATAGGACAAAGGCATGGACAACAGAAGAAAAAAAAAAAAAAAGACAAACTGAACTTCATGACAATTAAATCTCGATAAGGGATTAATACCCAGAACATGTAGGTAACTCCTAAAACTCTAGAGATAAAAAAACAAAACAAAAACCTGATTCAAAAGTGGGCAAGGGACTTGGATATTTCTCCAAAAATACACAAATGGTCAAGAAGTTCATGAAAAGATGCTCAACATTACTAATCGTCAGGGAAATGAAAATCAAAATTATAAAGAGGGGCGCCTGGGTGGCTCAGTGGGTTAAAGCCTCTGCCTTCGGCTCAGGTCATGATCTCAGGGTCCTGGGATTGAGCCCCGCATCGGGCTCTCTGCTCAGCAGGGAGCCTGCTTCCTCCTCTCTCTCTGCCTGCCTCTCTGCCTACTTGTGATCTCCATCTGTCAAATAAATAAAATCTTTAAAAAAAAAATTATAAAGAGATACTACCTCCCTCCTATTAGAATGATTACTGTCGCCCCCAAACCAGAAAATAACAAGTGTCGACAATGACATGGAAAAATGGGAAACGTGTGGACCCCTGGGCTCACATAACTATGGAAAATTGGTAGGGCAGCTCCTCAGACTTTATAAACAGAATTACCATAGGACCCCGTGATTCCTGGTTTATATACCCAAAATAAATAACTAAAAGCAAGGTCTCAGAAGTATTTGTACACCCACGATCGTAGCATTATCATCCACCACAGCTAAGATGTGGAAACAACCCCAATGTCCAGTGATAAATAAACGGATGGGGAAAATGTGGTCTATCCATACAATGGAATAGTAGTCAGCCTTAAAGAGGAAGACAGCAAAATGCTATAATAGGACGACCCTCGAGGACATCATGACACTAAGTGAAATAAGCCAAAGACAAATACTGTATGATACCACCTACATGCCCTACAGCCGTCAAAATCATAGAGACAGAAGGGAGAATGGGGATCTCCAGGGGATTAAGGGACGGAGGAAGGACAGTTAGTACTTACTGGGTACAGAGCTCATTTCCAAGTTTATAAAAGAGTTACAGAGAGGGAAAGTGGTGCCCATAAGGCGGTAAAACATGGACATGTTTAACACCTCTGAATTGCACATTTAAAAGTTGGTACGTTTGGGGCGCCTGGGTGGCTCAGTGGGTTAAGCCTTCGGCTCAGGTCGTGATCTCAGGGTCCTGGGATCGAGCCCCACATCGGGCTCTCTGCTCAGCAGGGAGCCTGCTTCCCCCTCTCTCTCTGCCTGCCTCTCTGCCTACTTGGGATCTCTCTGTCAAATAAATAAATAAAATCTTAAAAAAAAAAAGTTGGTACGTTTTATGCGTATTTTATCACAATTTTTTTTAATTCGGGGGAGCAAACATCACAAGTTCACACTAATCAGACTGCAAAAATTCTAAAGGCTGACAAAACCAGGTGGGGTAGGTATGTTTCCTACACGGATCATGGGAATGTAAATGGATACAATCTTTTGGGAGGGCAACTGGACAATGTAACGAAGCGGAATTTGCAACTTGGCAATTCCATTTCTAGGGAGGTATCCAGAAGAAACTCCTGCATGTAAATAAGAGGTCAAGGTTCTCCCCGGCAGTGCCGCACTGTTCTGAACAGAAACACAAATGCCAGCAGCACGGCACAACTGATTTGGAATGGCTACTGCCCCAACTCACAGGTAAAACAGATCTTCCCATTTAGACTTGGGGGAAACCTCAAAAACTTCAAGAAAAAGCAAGCTGCAGAGTAACGGTACATGATGGTACAATGTGTGTAAATGTTTAAGCCTCACATTTTGGGATGCCTGCATATATAGTCAAAATGTAAAAAATACAGAAGATGTCACCTTTGGGGGAGGAGAAGCAATGGGGCTGGGAAGGGGGGCACGAAAGAGGGGTACATATCTATGCATAACGTTTATTATGTTACATCTGAGCAATGGGTACGTGGGCATTTATTAGTCTTACTATGTAGGTGTTAGGTGTTTGAAATGTTTCACTCAATAAGAACACACGTCTTCCAAGAACTTCTACATTTCATCTGGAGTTCATTCCAAGTCAAGGGACAATCAGTGGTACCATTTTAAGCTATCTTTAAGAAGCCTAACAGTTTTTCTAAAGTCATTTATTCCCCAAGCCCCATAAGTCTGTTGCTTTACCTAAAATAGAATTTGAAGGGCACTGAACACAACATAGTTTCGTGTGTGTGTGTGTGTGTGTGTTTAAGGCACTTACCCAATAAGCAGAGATAGTTGGGTTCAGTCAGTCGGGATAGTTTTGTGACCTGATTCAGGATGTTGTAAAGCTCTGTTGGTTCACACAACACCAAACCAGCCATCCTATTGGGAAGAATCAATAATGTACAAGTTTAGTATCGCTTTCTATTTTATTGTTAAAGATTTTATTTATTTCACAGAGAGAGAGAGACCACAAGTAGGCAGAGAGGCAGGCAGAGAGAGAGAGGAGGAAGCAGGCTCCCCACAGAGCAGAGAGCCCAATGCAGGGCTCGATCCCAGGACCCTGAGATCACGACCTGAGCTGAAGGCAGAGGCTTAACCCACTGAGCCACCCAGGCGCCCCTAGCTTTCTATTTTAAATGAATGGCCACAGATACCGGATTAAACTCCTTTACACGCCTTCAAACAAAGATGGAAGTAGTCACGCGGGGGATCAGGCAAGCATCAAGAATCTGTAGTAAAATGTGTGCTGAGCGGAATGAGGTGTTGAATGCAACCTGTACGCGCCAGCCAGAGAAATACCAAATGGGCTATAACATAGTCAGCGATTCATTTCCTCCTTCAGCAAATAGTGACTGAGCACCTACTGTATGCCAGGTCCCGGAAATAAATGGTCAACTAGACCCACCCTCATGAAGTTTACAGCCCTGCATGGAATACAGACACCGCACCAAAACCCACATTATACACGGGAACAGGGCTTCCGAAGAAGCAGCCACTGTCGCATGCGCTAACAGGACGGCCTCGTCTAGCAGTCACCTCCCAGACAGCCCTCTCTAGCTGAGCCTCCTGATTGAGGAGGCTACGCCAAGACTCAGCGGGGTAGAGAAGGGAGAGAGGGTGAAGAAAGCAAGACATTCAGTACTCGGGAGAGTCTACCGGAGGCTGGTGCGGTGACGACCGCAGGCAGAGAGTGATGAGCAAAGACCCTGGGGCACGGCCTTGTAGGCTTAGGATAAGGATGGCGGCAGTCAGGTTTGGGTGGAAATACCACTGTTGTGTATTGATACAACTGCCCAGCCAGCCCGGGCTCTGGCTCCTGACCGCAGGGCTGCCCTTACTTGCAATCCTGGTTCCCGAGCACATCTGGCCTCTGGTGCCCCAAGACACGGAGTGGGAAGGGCTGGGCCCATGCAGCCACTTCCTACAAGGAGGCTACCTTGCAGCAGGGTGGGGAGCTACAGAGAGCTGCCTAGTGGGGCTGTGGTGGGGGGCGGGCATGTGGGAGAGAAGGTGAGTCGAGGGTTAATCTTGCTCCTGGGAAAGGTCAACCCCTCAGCATGGGCCCCGGGATCCTTCTCAGGAACTCAGACTTCAATTCTCAGCCTCCCCTCCAACATGGTCCATGTCAGCCTCCACATGGATCATTCCTATCAGCGGGCAAACCTCCTCTGTACCCGTCTCCGTTCTCCTGCACAGAGACACTGCTCACTGCCTTCAGTGCCTCCCCTCCAAACCCTCCTAGCTGTGCCACTTACTGTGGGCTGCCTGACCGTGGGGAGTAATTAGCCTCTCTGTGCCTCGGTTTCTACCTCTGTAAAATGGGCAGAATAGTAATATTGCCCGTTCTGTAAGGCCAGGATAACAGAACCTCCCTGCTGGGTGTGGATTAATGAAAGCACACACACGAGACATTCCCATCAGGGAAGAAACGCAGCCTTCTCTGCCGGAGCTTCTAACCCATCAGACCACAAGGAACTGCTCTTGTCAAGGTCATCAACATGTCTGTCTTGCCTAAGCTGTTTGTTGCTTCTCTCTGGGCTTGAAGGATGGAGTCTGTCCACATTAAGCCCAGTTTAGCTCCCCTCCTCCCCAACACTCTCCACCTCCAGGACACCCCACTCAGTGCTCTGTGTGGGAAGCTCTACCTCCTCACATTAGGCAGGTCCTGGGGCTGTTCTCTCTTCCCTTCTCTGTCTACACTCGCTCTAGGACAGGGCTCTCCACCTCAGCACCACTGGCATTCGGGGCCAGATAATTCCGTGCTGTGGGAGGTATAGCAGGATTCCTAGCAGCACCCCTGGCCTCCAACCAGTAGCCAATTTCCCCCAACCCAGGTGTACCCACCAAAAATGTTTCCAGATGTCCCCTGGCAGAAGGGGACAAGTCACCCACCACTGGAGAACCACCGCCCTAAGATCTAGGGTCTAAGGGACCTGAACCCCATTTGTATACCAATGAGTCCCAAATCATAGCCCCTGCTTGAGCTCTCCACTGATCTGGACCCCACCTGGATGCCTCATGGGCATCTCAAACGTAACACGGCCAAAACAGAACTTTCCATTCACACGTGCCCCCGCCTCCAATACCTGTCTTTTCCTTTTCTCAGCCTCAGAGGACAGCACCATTATCCACCCAGTTGCTCAGTCCACGCCCTGAATCCCTCTTTTCTCCAGCCCCTCACACCCAATCGGTTAGCTTCAGTACTTAAATATATTCCAAACCCAACCATTTCTCTCCAGCTCCAGGGCTAACATCCTAGACTAAGGTACTGGCTTCTCTCTCAGAGGATGTCATACTTCCCAACTATACTTCTTGCTTCCGGTTTCCTCCCTACAATCTAATCTTTACGTGGCCGCCACCATCCGACAATACTGCATTCATTGGTTTGCTTATCATCAATCTCCCACTGGAATGTATGGATCATAAAGACAGGAACCTTGTCCTCCTTGTTCACAGTATCCCCACCCAGTACGCAGGATTTCTGGTGCACAATAACACTCAACAAGCATGCACGGAATGAGTACATTGTTCATCACCATTCCTGCCGTCTTCACTGATGGGGCCATCTTGACTTGATGCCACTGGTGAATTGCACCAAAGGACCTCCCCACTCCCACCCCAGGCAGATCCCAGATCCTCTTGTCTCTGAAAGAAAGCCCAATGCTCAGGGCATTTGGGAGGCAGTGGATTGAGGAGAGAGGACAAGCTTTGGATCTAGTCCTACAGCTTCCGTAAGCCAACCTAAATGCTGGCTCCTGACCTATCTCGTCCATAGCTCAAAGCCCATCAACAAACTCTCATCCGCTTTCTCCCCACTGCAGCCTCCATCCCCTTATTTGGGGCGGGGGGGGGGGGGGCGGGGGTTGTCTTTAGGCATCCAGGGGTAAAGCCAGCTCCAGGAACCAACGCCTCCAGACTTCTTTCCTTCCCAAAAGAAGCCCTCTTCCTGGTCAAGCAAGGACAGCCCTCGCCGCTGATAAAGGAGGAGAACCGTTCCTAACCTAACAACACAGTTTGGAGAGAGGACGCAGCCCTGTGAACTGAGATCGGGGCGCTGCTAGCCTGGGCAGGTGGAGGACGGAGTGCTCACCCCCTCTTTCAGCGCTACTCCAAACTCTACAAGGTTTCAGATGTCCCTGGCTCTGCCATTTGCGTCCTAAGAATACTTGGACATTGAGCTTTTACATAGACCATTAAACTAACATTGACAAGTTTCTGCCAAAGGTATTTTCCTTAGTGAGCTCCGTTAAGCCAATTTAATTCCTTGATTTCATATTTCACCGTTAACCAATTCTGACTTTTTTTTACTTTCAATTTTGTTTAGCCAAAATCAGTTTTCCTAAGCTCAAGTCTTTTTTTTTTTTTTTAAGATTTTATTTATTTATTTGACAGAGATTACAAGTAGGCAGAGAGGCAGGCAGAGAGAGAGGAGGAAGCAGGCTCCCCGCCAAGCAGAAAGCCCGATTCGGGGCTCAATCCAAGGACCCCGGGATCATGACCTGAGCCGAAGGCAGAGGCTTTAACCCACTGAGCCACCCAGGCGCCCCTCAAGTCTTTTTCTTGTGTGAATTTTACAATAAAGATTTTTACAATAAAGATTTTAGAATAAAGATTTGATGCCTTAGGAACGCCTGGGTGGCTCAGCGGGTTAAGCGTCTGCCTTCAGCTCAGGTCATGATCCCAGGGTCCTGGGATTAAATCCCACATCAGGCACCTTGCTCAGCTCAGGGGAGTCTGCTTTTCCCCCTGCTTGTGTGCTCACGCTCTCTCTGCCAAATAATCTTAAAGAAAAAAAAAAAAAAAAGATTTGATTCCTTAGTCAGATTTTCCTGCCAGCAGCATTGACCTGGTATGGTTTCTGCCACTGTTTCGTATGTAGTGATTTTCCTAGTGACCCGTTCAGAACAGTAGCGTCAAAATGGCAAGTTGAAGACATCTCCCTGTGGACTCTTTGAGCACAGATAGCACTCGGAGACTTTCAGGAGGGGTTCAGTGTGATGCTCCTTGCAGGTGAATGGGGCAGGCAGATGGGAAGAGTGGCCAGAGGGAGCACTTTGAAGATCTGGCTTCATGGGGTCAGAGAGACCGACCTTCCTATGAACTGACCAGTCTGGGAAATCCACACAGCTTTTTGGATGGCAAGCAAAGCCACGAACTCTATCGGGAGAGCCAGGGGCCAGCAGCAGCCTGGTCCTTGCATACTGGACATCCACTGGTAGGAAAGTTCTTCACCCTCCCCTGCAGGGACCTGGCCTATCTCCAAACCAGGAGGTTTGTGTGTGGCTGTCAGCCCAGAGCTGTCTGGACGCAGCCAGGCTGCTGAACCCAACTCCAGTGAGAACACTTGTCTATATTTGGGGAACACAAGCCAACCGGGGAAGGGATGTTTCCTTAAGGGTCATCACAGGCCGGAGATGAAGCTGGAAATTGGCCAGACCCAGCCCTTCTTCCTTCCCTGGCCTTGACCAACACACGAGGCCTTCCATTCTGACTGATGGCACGGCTGTCAGAGGCCAGGCCTCCCATCAGGCCTCTCAAAGGACTTCCAGGACAGAAAGTCTGATCTACTGCTCAGCCACAGGCAGTCTGGGCGGACACAACTGATGGCCATTTGCTTCCGGTGGAGAGGAGAGGCACAATGCTCCTGGAGAAGCCAGGCCGTAACCTTTACTTTGGGCTCTGGGCTCAGGCTGAGCAGGGACCAGGGGACTGCACAGACAGAGTTCAGGATCCAGAGATAACCCCCCTATGCCCTGGCTCTCTGTATGAAGCAGAGGCTGGGCCAAGACGGCCAAAGCTTAATACAGTGACAGACTTCAACACGCTCGCCTGTAAAGGGAGGCAGCTGACACAGGATCCTCCTGGAAAGGCTGTAGGAAGGTTATGTCGAGATGACCCACACCAACTGTCCGGCACGGGCGGGAGCTTAGGAAACAGGTAATCCTTTACTTCTACCCTAGCTCTCTCCTCCCAGCTTCGCCCAGCAGCCTCCGATAGCTACAAATCCCACAGAGAGCGAGCGCCATCGGAGACTCTCGGGCCAAGAACAGAGCAGGGGCTGACCACATCTGTAAGCGGAGGGAGCCCTGGCTGCTGCCTGAGGCACAGGCTCCCCCAGGATCTGGGATGATCTTTCCTCAGTCACAGCCGACACCTTCCTTGTGGCCTGAACCTTGGCAAAGCTAGAGGACATGGCTGCAGGCTAGAGCACCCCCGAGCTGTGGAGGTCAGAACCGGTCTCGCTGTCAGTCTCTCGGTTCAGAGGAGCACCCAGTACTATCGTTAGGGATCGCTAGTATCTCTGGATTTCAGAAGCAACAGGTTTGGGCCAGAGGCCCAGACCCAGGCGCTCCCCCCCATCCCTTGTCTTCTATCTTGCCTTTGCTCCCACGTCTCCAAACCTAGGCGCACTACACACCTGAGAGGGACACCTGCAGTCCTGGGAGAGTGTGTTCCATGCAGTTCACCTGGAAGGCAAAGGGGCCGGTCAACTATAACGCGGTCTCCCAAAGGCTGTGACCATGACATCTGGTCTCACCTCCTCCACCTCTGTCCTCAGCACTTGCTTCTCCTCTGTGCCTTGATCAAATTAGGCCGCACCCTCCGCTCCCGACACAGATCCTCAGCCCTGACCAGCCTCTGGACTTGGCTTTGCTCCAAGTTCCCTGACCTCTGACCGATCTGGGAGACCGAAGGCTCCGGTCCTGACCCCGATCTGCCGCCCTCAGCAACTCTCCACTCTTGGGAGCTCCTGGCTGGTGCTTCCTGCTGCCTCTGCCCCTGCTAGGCCACCACCTCCCACTCGTTCTGCTGGAATGTATCTCGGAAGTCAAATCCTTGGGCTTCCGGCAGGCATGGGCCACCACGTGGCTATTTAAAGCTATTTACCCAAATACAGTTCCATTTTAAAATATCCTAGAACACCTAGAGAAAAATAAAACTCCTGTGCAAGGTGGGATGATTACCACCTTTCTGACTTTTCACTAGCTCCAAGGATCTGAAAGAAGAGGCTTAAAATATCACTCTTCTGCAAAGAAGACATCCAGATGGCCAACAGACCCATGAAAAAGTACTCCACATCCCTCGGCCATCAGGGAAATACAAATGAAAACCACAATGAGATACCACCTCACACCAGTCAGAATGGCTAAAATTGACCAGTCAGGAAACGGCAGATGTTGGCAAGGATGCGGAGAAAGGGGAGCCCTCCTTCACTGTTGGTGGGAATGCAAGCTGGTGCAACCACTCTGGAAAACAGCAAGAAGGTTCCTCAAAAAGTTGAAAATAGAGCTACCCTATGACCCAGCAATCGCACTACTGGGTATTTACCCTAAAGATACAAATGTAGTGATCTGAAGGGGCACGTGCACCCGAATGTTTATAGCAGCAACGTCCACAATAGCCAAACTATGGAAAGAACCTAGATGTCTGTCAACAGATGAATGGATGAAGAAGAGGTGGTATACATATACAATGGAATCCTATGCAGCCATCCAAAGAAATGAAAGCTTGCCATTTGCAATGACATGGATGGAAATAGAGAGTATTATGCTGAGCGAAATAAGTCAATCAGAGAAAGACAATTATCATATGATCTCTCTGATATGAGGAATTTGAGAGGCAGGGCGGGGGGTCGTGCGGGGCAGGGAGGGAAAAAATGAAACAAGATGGAGTCAGGAGGGAGACAAACCATAAGAGATTCTTAATCTCAGGAAAGAAACTGAGGATTGCTGAGTGGTGGGGGGCCAGGGATAGGGTGGCTGGGTGATGGACATCGGGGAGGGTATGTGCTATGGTGAGTGCTGTGAAATGTGTAAGACTGATGATTCACACACCTGTACCCCTGGGGCAAATAATACATTATATCTTAATAAAAATAACAAAAATACATAAAACACATCACTTGAGGTTCGATTTTAGGGTTGAAGATAAGGTAGGGTAGCATATACTGGCATCGTAGCAAGAACAGGATAGTCTGTAACCGTGGTCCAAGCTTACTGTAAGGCACAAAAATGGTCAGCAGATGTGGGGCGTATGGCTTGCATGTGTGCGGAGTAGGGCAGGGAGGGGGTTGGTGTACTTGAACGTGTGTACAAAAATATATCAGAACAGGCAAAAATGAAACTATGGGGATAGGAATCAGGAAGTAGCAGTCCTGGGGGACTGCTGGAAAGGAGCATGAAGGAACTTTCTGGAACAATGAAAATGTTCTACAGATTGTTTTGGGGGGTGGTGGTTAACGGCATAAATTGTCAAAACCATCCAATTGAACACTTAAGATCTGTATACTGTATTGTCTGTAAACTATGTGGCCATAAAAAGGAATCCCAGGTAGATCCAGGTGCCTCTGTGTTCAGGGATACGAGTATGCGGGTGTGTGTGGATAGGAGCCTCTGTGTGTAGCTCTACCTGCGCACGGATGACCTTGGTGTGGGGTCTGGGCTATGGGAACCACGTGGACTTGGACACGCAGTACACACTGCAGAATTCAGCTCGGCCTCCACAGCTACCAGCAAATGTCTGTCTCGCTGCTCATTTGCCCAGAATTTTCCCAATTGCTATAACTATTCTCCAAACCTCCTCAGCCCTCCTTGGGTCCCCATGGAGCAACTTCTCTCATTTCCTGGTTCTTGCTTGGGAAGGGTAAGGCCCCTGAGTGTGAACCGCCCTCCTTCTCTCCTTCCGGCAATCTCAAAGCTTTCTCCCTCCATTAGCATCCTTCTGAATTCAAGCATTCACAAGCCTTAGCTTTCTTGAAACAATTCATGAAACCAGAAAACCCTCCGAATAGCTTGGCCTGTGTCCCCTGGAGCTAGTGTAGGCAGAGAGGCTGGTGCTGGAAAAGTCTGAGGCTGGCTACCTGGAGAGGCAGATGCATTTGAAATGCCCTGCACCACACACCCCCAGGATTGCTGGGGCAAAGGAGGCATCAGTGTTTCCTGTAAATCAAATACAGGCAAGAGAGGCGGTCAACTAGAAGCCATTGTAAAGAGACTTTGCCCAAGACTTGTCACCTAGGGGAACGATTGGTCAACTGCAGGTAGAACAGAATTCCAGAAACCAGAGGCTGAAGGAACAATGGAAAGCAGCGAGACTGAGGCATCACCACCTAGGTCAAAGGTACCACACCCCAAAAGCACCACATGAAGGGGATCAGCTACAAACTCCCGTCCGGCTCAGAATACTAATGTCACATGACAGGGGGAACTTGCCTTCCCCCATCTCTACTCCTACAACCTCCAAGGCTCCGAAGCCACAGTCTAACGGGGGAGGAGGGGCTGGGAGGAAGCAAGATGGGGAAATGGAGAAGCCCAGCATCCTCCCTTCCAAGAGTAGGAGCCAAAAGCAAGCTTGAGAGGGGAAGAGAAGTTTTGACACTGAATCAAGTTGAGATTTGACAACTAATGTAAACTGGACATTGAGGCGATTGCAACGAGTCTGTTCTCATGCCTCGGTGTGACCCAAGAACAAGCTAAGAAAAAGCAAGCATGCGTGGGAAGATGACAAAGCTGTTTTAGGACTGCAAGGGGCTTCCTAAACATGTTCAGTGTTAAGTACACATGCAAAACAGAGGGTCAGGGGCGCCTGGGTGGCTCAGTGGGTTAAAGCCTCTGCCTTCGGCTCGGGTCATGATCCCAGTGTCCTGGGATCGAGCCCCATATCGGGCTCTCTGCTCAGCGGGGAGCCTGCTTCCCCCCTCTCTTTCCGCCTGCCTCTCTGCCTACTTGTGATCTCTGTCTGTCAAATAAATAAAATCTTTAAAAAAAAAAAAAAAAAAAAAAAAAAAAAACAGAGGGTCAGTGCTTAATACAGGAGCTGTCAATACGGTTATGAACCATCTTGGGATGGAAAGGGAAGCAGCTGCGAACTGAATGTGAGGCTGGTTTTGCTACCAGTCAAGTTGTTTGGGGTGGCCTGAGTAGAGCACTTGGCAGGGATGGGGAAGGACTTGAACTCCCGGTGCTGGGGGTGAGCCTGAGAATCTAGGATTCTCCTGTATCTCATGGCCTCCCCTCTCCCCTTTACAGAGATGCCTTCATCCCTACCCTCTCTCCGGCATTCAGTCCCACATTTCATGTTGGAGTAACTCCCCATCTGCCCACTGGTACATCTATGTGGACGACTCACCATCACTTCCAATCCATACCATGTAAACGGAACCCTTTACCTTCTCCTCCAGCCAGCTCTCCTTCCCCACAACCCCAAATCCCATTTCTACCCGTAGATAACGTCTCTCAGCCTGATGTTCTTCATCCCTTACGTTCATTGCTTAAACCCAGATAGGCACAGACTAATCAATTCTCTCCTGGAGACTGCTTCCTCATTTGCCCCACTCCCTCCATTTCTATGGCCACCATCATAACTCAGATCTTTATCTCCTAAGACAGCCTCTCGAACAATCTCCCTGCCCTCCATATCTTTCCACTGGAAGCCTTGGCGCACCAAGGTCAATCCGATCTTCTGCATAGACCCGGTGGCCTCATAAAGACCTCTGATAAACACTTGCTGCCCCAGGAATAAAATACAAACTTCTCAGCGAACCTTCGGAGGTCCTGCACGCCCTGCTTTGGCCAGCCTTATCTAAAACTATCCAATTCTTCCAAAACAGAGACCCACTCTCAGCCCGGTGCTGTGGTTGTACAATAAAGACTCAGAGAGGACAGATATATCTGACCACAAGGAACTCTCAGTTCCAGTGGTAAGATGCAGGGTAAGTGATGAACCAGAGAACAGTGTTGAGATAAAGGACACTGCTCCTCTGCTTGTCCCCAACTCCCAGAGAGGATCTGTTCACCATCCACGGACTTGGGTTTTTCCACTCCCAGGTTTGACTTTGGGCTCCTTTCTCATCTAAACACTTGAACCCCCATGCCCAGGTGAGGCTCTCTTCCTCCTCCAGCTGAATGGTCCCCCGGAGTAACTCCTTCCTGAATGTCTCTGCCTACATGTTTCATCCTGAGGTGCTTCTCACATGGCCTCCACCCCAAATGTGGATTTGATGCACCTCCTGGGAGGCCTGGGTGGCTCAGTGGGTTGGGCCTCTACCTTCGGATCCGGTGGTGATCTCAGGGTCCTGGAATCGAGTCCTGCATCGGGCTCTCTGCTCACGGGGGAACCCGCTTCCCTCCTCCCTCTGCCTACCTGTGATCTGTCAAATAAATAAATAAAATCTTTAAAAAAAAAAAATGCACCTCCTTCGTTCCCGCCACAGCTCTTAACTTTCCGTGTTGCCCCTATCACGCTGCCTGCAACATAGGTCTCCCCCGCATAGACTCGGCTCCTTAAAAGGCAGAAAATGGGGCAGATCTTGTGAAACCACCAGCCTGCTGCACATTCACCTGCCCCACCTGCCTGAACTCCTTGAGGAATTCGGTATACCCAGAAAATCGTTGAGATGGGGGAACGAAGCTTCTAATTCCACTTGTAAATGTGAACGATACATTCCTTGTGAACCAGAACCGCAGCTTTACGTTCCATCCGGATAAACTCAACAAATCCAGCCCCAGTTCCTTCGCACCTAAAGCAGCAACAATGTGGCTGCGCAGACCTGAGGAGCAGGGACCGGGGGACATGCAAGTTACCACCTCGATACCAGGTTCCTCGTCTGTAACACGGGGCTGCTCTTCCGCAAACTCGTGCGGCGGGGCCTGGCCCGCAGTGCTGTGTCCGCCATTCTCAATGGCGGGTGTCTGTGAAGGTCCTGGGCCCCCTGAGGGACGAGGGCACTGGCTGCTGGGCTGTGCGGGGTGGGGGGGCTGGGGGGGGCGCTTTGCACTGAAATGACTGATCACAGGGGATCCCATCCTCCCACCTCACCCCCCAAACTCAACCTCTTCTCCGCACGCTCCTTTCCAGAGCTCTCCGGAGCCAGGAGCAGGAGGAGTGGTTCGGGCTGAGGTCCAGGGCCCGGACCGCACCCACTTCGCCCGGCCTGCAGCGCGACCTTGACCTGTCTCCTTGTCAGAGCCTCTGCCTGGAGCCCCACCTGGAAACGGCTCCTCTAAGGCTCTTCCAGCCTAAATCCCGTCCTCTTCCACCTGTCTGGTGCGGACTCTCCCTCCCACTCGCGACCGCGACTCCCCCAGCGGCCGCTCGGACCGCGCTCCCCGTGCGCAGGAAGCTTCCCCCCGCCTTCCTCCCGGCACGGCCCCGACGGACCGGATACCGCGAGATCTGGGAGGTGGGCGGGGCCGGAAGCCGGGCCACTCTCGCGAGACCGGTCGGAGCGGAGCCGGGAGGCCCGGTGCAGTGTGGAGGTCGTTGGTGTCACTTGCCAGCCGCCAGCTCCTTCGCCTGCCGTTCGGCTCCCCGCCCGCTCCAGCCATGTTCTCCGCCCTCGCCCGCCCTGCCGGCGCCGCTCTCCGCCGCAGCTTCAGCACCTCGGCCCAGGTAGGCCCGACGAGGGGCTGCCTGCCGGCGGAGGCCACGTGGGTTCCGGGCTCGCGAGCAGCCCTGATCCCCGGGCCAGCCTAGACCGCAGGGTCGTCGGGTACCCGCGTCTGTGGCGCCGTAGGCCGGCCCGGATACCGGGAGGGAAGTGCCTAGAGAAAGCCCGGGAGAGGGAGGGGGGAAGCCCCCGGCTCGTCCCCCCGGACCCCCCAGAGAGCCTGCACTGGGTCTGCACAGCTTCAGGGTTGAGAAGCTTTGGCTGTAGCGCCGAAAATAATTCACGTTTGTTTGCAACTTTCTGTAGTACTTGAGGCGACTAACCTTGTTCCTGTAGCATCCATGCAAATAGCGTGTAATTATTAACTCCGTAGTGCAGGCGGACTGAGATACCGAGGGTGGGGAACTGGTCCAAGGTTACAGTCGTTTGGCTGGAGAATTAAAAGCCCGCTCTCCTGGCCACTGTCAGTGGGGCTTGGATGACCAGGCTTTCCCTCTGAGAACGTGAAGACGCTGCCTCCTCTTCAGGACCCTTTTGTAGGATCCTGCTTGCGGTGGGCGGACTGGGCCTGCCCCCAGGTGTGGTGACTGTGCAGGGCTGCTGGGAGTGCTCGAGCCTAAGCTATTTTTAGTCACCTTAAGGATGGTGGTTTTCTAACTCCTGTGCGTGTTAGAATCACCTGAAAGCTAATGAGGAACCGCCCGGGTGCATGGAAGGAGGGTAGGACCTGCCCCTTTTACATGTCCACCAGATGCCCCGGTGATTCTAATAGAACTAAAGTTTGCGAACCCACATTGCCTCTTTTAAGCATCGCACCCAGGAGGGAGTTGATTAATAAAGGAGATTCCAGATTTCTGTTTTAGGTTCTGTCCTTCAGATCAGTTTCCTGTTTATAAGATTCATTTGAAAAAAGAAGTACACAGGAGCACTGAGTATCCACACTCGCCCTGCTCCTGCTGGGCGCTGCAGGAGAGACCAAGATGAGTAAGGAGCGGCACTTGAGAGAGGCCCCAACTTAGGACAGGTGGAGGTGCCGAAGGCTGATGCTGAGGAGTGGGGGAAGGAGGGGAACTGATCTCGGGTAAGATTGTGGGATTTGCTGAGGGACGGTTGGATGAGGGGGACCACTTTGAAATTGCTGGGATGGGAAAGGCTGTTGGAGGAGAGTGGGTTTGGGTAGGGGGAGGATATTAGCTCAGTTTGAGATGTTAAGTTTAAAAAATAGAACTTTAAAAGCAAACCATAAGAGACTTACATTGTAAAGCAGACTTAGAAATGAGGGAAGTGTTACCCCTTTGCAGAAGTTGCTGAGTGTGTGCTGTTAACAACCAACTCCTCAATGCAGAGAAGATCTGCAGGTTTGGAGATTGGTCTTCTGCAAAGAGATCATAACTTAATCTCCCCGGTACAACAGTTTGCGTCTACACTGTGAAGATTCCACCACTGAAGGGCTGTGTTTGTATCCATATTAAGGACATTGATGAAACTTTGTAATACAAAATAATCACGTCACCTCAACACGAAGCAACAGAATGAGTGAGGAGGTCATCTTAGGTATCGTAAGGGACTGATTTACTTAAAGACCCTAGTGAAGGCATCGGGTTAGTCTCTTTCCGTTCTTTCTTTCCTTTTTTTTCTTTCTTTTCTTTTTTCTTCTCTTTTCTCTCACTCCAGTGTTGGGCTCCACAGTGGAACCTTGCAAGTTAGGCTGAGTAATCTGGCCGTGAGGGACTTCAAGGAGATTTTTCAGTAAGGAAATGAAATGATTAAAAGTCAGTTTTCAGAAAGATGGTTTTGAGGTAGAGCCGTAGATAATAGAATGGGAACGGAAGGTAAGGGGGAGCTTGGGAAGATGTTTGAGATGTCAGGTTTTCCATGTCGTAACTGGGTGTCTGATAAGGGAAGAGGCAGGAAATGGTTCTAAGGGTTTGAATTTGGGAGAACACCGGTCCTATTTGGGAACAGGGTGGGAGAGGTAGAAAGCATACATTTATTTAGACAGTTAGGTTTATGGCACTACTGGATGCCTAACAGAGCTGGGAATGTGGGAGTTGGAATTGGAGGTCCCTAGGAACGGAGACAAGATGTGAGTGATGACTGACGATCTAGAAGTAGAGATTGCCAGACCTCAGTTCTGGGTTGATCTGGCTAGTTAAGCTTTCTGGGAAGTTAAGGGTCCCCCTTTATAGCACCAATTAAAAAAAAAAAATCAAAACTGAAGTCAAGATTTTTGGTTTTATGTGCTTTTAGAGTTTACCTTTCTTAAGCAGATGACACAGCTTGGGTTTTGTTGGGGCTTTGGTTTCAGGGTTTGATAACCAAAGGCCATTATTACTAGGGGCCGTTGTAAAATACAGTCTATGGTGAGAGTCTAGGGACCCAAAGCAGATGGCTGCCCAAGAGGACACGTGTGGGACTTTGGGTTCTGGTCCCCACTGTTAGTCTGTCTCCTTCCCTGGCAGCTATCTGCTGGCCCAGAATAGGCTCCCTTCTCATTCATAAGGTTAGGGTACAAAAAGCTCACTGAGGACTGTTTTGTTTAGGCCTTGAGTGAGCCCTAGTGGGGAAGGGTACCTTTTGTATAATGAGAGTGAGCTGTAGGCCATGGCTTAGAATAGATGGGTTGTTTTTTTTTGTTTGTTTGTTTTTTTTAAGCCCAAATTGAAGGGTCAAGTTGCCTGTGTTTGGCTTGTATCCCACATCATCATGTGCTATCTTTTGGGGCCCAGGTGTATTACAACTTCTGTGCCTCAGTTCCTCATCTGTAAAATGAGTCAGTTAATATTGCTTAATGGAGTTCTGAGCGTCAGATAAGGAAATACCTAGCTCAGTTCCAGCTACAGGACAGACTGACAAATGGCCCTTGGCTACTATTTTGCTTCTGGTATTCCCAGTAGATAAGGTTGCTAGGTGGCGTGAGTTTCAGGTGAAGTCCTACTGTATAATAAATTCTGCCCCTCGTAGGAAAGGTTACCAGGAGGCAGTCATTGACTTAGTTGTTGGAAATGGCTGGGGTGGGGGTGGTGGTAAGCCCCATTTGGTCACCATCCTTCACAGACTCCTCTTCCTCCCTAAATGCTGGTGTTCACAGGGCTCTGTCCCTAGTGCTCCTGTCATTGTGTTCCCCTTTGTGCTTTCTGGGGCTACCAGTAATCTCAGTACAGATGCATAGGGCCTCCAGACCAAGCCTTTAGCCTACTGGCACGTGTGTGCCTGGATGTTTCAAGGGGCTCAAACCCAGCATGCAAAATGAGACTCATTATCCTTTCTCCCTTTACCCCTCCTCAGTTCCCTGTCTTGCTTAAAGGCAATGTTGTCCACTCAGGCCGGCAAGTTGTCATCCCAGGTTCCTCCCTCCACTCACCATCTGGATGGAAGTGGAGGGGGGTGACCGAATCCCTTGTAGCCTGCCCAATCTTTGCTTGCCTGGATCCCACCCTTGAGTCATGCTTGGACTATTGCAGTAGTCTCCCTGCCTCCATTGGATATTTCCAGGTGGTCTTCCATTCTGCCTAATACCTTTTTAAAACACTGGGGTGCCTGGGTGGCTCAGTCAGTTAAGTGACTGCCTTCAGCTCAGGTCATGATCCCGGGATCCTGGGATCTAGCCCCACAGAGGGCTCTCTGCTCAATGGGGAGCCTGCTTCTCCCTCTGCTGCTCCCCCTACTTGTGTTCTCTCATGCGCACTCTCTCTGTCAAATAAATAAAAATCTTTTAAAAATAAATAAATAATAAAACGCCGCTCTGGACACGTTTTTCCCAGCTTCTAAGGCTTTTCACCAGTTCCCTGTTGCCCAGAAGGACCAGATAGACTCTGCTAGGCTCTCAGCTTCGGCCCTACCTTCTTCCTCCACGTGCGTCCAGCAACGCCAGAGCCATGGGGGACTGCTTCCCTTCGCTGGGCCATAGTCCACAGCTCCTCCCCCTGGCATCCATCTGGTAAACTGCTCCTCCTTCAAAGCCCCCTCACACTTTCTCTCCTAGTGTCTACCTCCGTGGCACTTGTCACACTAGATGCTGTTTTTCGGTCTGCACGCCTTTCGGTTTGCAGGTCTTGTTGGTGCTGGCAAGTCAGTCTGGCGTGTGGCAGGTAGGAAGGCCGTGCCTGTTGAATTGGAGGTGAGCCTTAAACATGAATAAGCAGCCCCTTTTGGAAGACAGTCTGGCACTTTCTCAAAGAGTAAACGTGGAGTTGCCACGTGACTCCTGAGTCCCACTCCTTGGTATAAGAAAAAGAAGGGGATTAAGCAATTGCCGGTCATTAGATGTACTTAGCTCCAGAGTGGCTGTTGGAGGTCAGGTCTTTCGACTTTTAGCTCCACGAAGGTGACCAATAAACTGACAGAAGCTCTGCTGGCTCCAACCTTCTAGATGCTAGCAAGGCAGTCGAGTCTCTCAGCTATCACTTTTTAACCCCTCCTGCAGCTGACATGCCCAGAGCTACCTGCGGCTTGTTCTGCCAGGCGTGGTGTGGGGCCATAGTGATTCTCAGACTCCGGCCAGTGCCAGAGTCACCCGGAAATCTGGTTGGAAATACAGAGGCCTGAGCCGTGTCCTGCTTTGAGGAGCCTGGCTCTCTGTGGGCTTTGTCAACCCAGTGGGCAATCCTGATAGACCCGGAGCGTGGGGCACGGGTACCGAGGCTGCAGATCTGACTGAACTGCGGGGGAGGGAGCCTTCCGAAACGTGTGTCCCTCCTGATGCTGTGTGCACCCCTCATCAGTTCCCTGACCCCCGCCAGAACCAGCAGGGCTCTTCATTCCTGCTTCCCCACGTACAGTGACCGGCCTATCAGTAGGTGCCCAGTGTGGTGGTTTCTAGTTGTTAAAACTGCGGGTTGAAGGGAAGGTTGCCCGAGTAAAGCTTGTTCATCTTTCGGGGGCTGTTTGCAGTAGCACCCCGACTGTCACAACATCTGTGGACGTAAGTTCCCTGTTTCCCTGAGATAAGCCTCTCCGCTTCAGAAGGAAACTGGACCTTGGGACCAGGCACCAGGGCCGTAAAAGAGACCTAGTGCGGTGTATTTTATAGGCTCTCATGTGACTACTTCTGATACTGATTCTGTGTTAAGTGTCCTTTCTCTGTGCCTCTTTTTAGAAAAATGCTAAGGTGGCCGTGCTGGGGGCTTCTGGAGGAATCGGGCAGCCCCTGGCGCTTCTCCTCAAGAACAGTCCCTTAGTGAGCCGCCTGACCCTCTACGATATCGCTCACACGCCCGGAGTGGCCGCAGATCTGAGCCACATTGAGACCAGAGCGACCGTGAAAGGTACCGGACATGCTGAGCCTGGAGGCTGTGCTCCCCTTCTCCCCAGCAGACCAGACCAGGAGATAGGACACAGTTCTTCAGTGCAAGTAGATCAGAGATGCGGTTTCCACGTTCATCGTTGGGTTGAATTCACGAATGACTACGTCTTTCTGGACTTGAGCCTGTAAAAATTTAAATAGCGTCTTTCAGAAAGACGGAGGTGGTCTCATCTTCCCGTTTTTAATTTTTTTTCTCATGTGAAAAGTAATAGGATGGGGAAGGGGAATGTCCGGGGACTTCCGGAGGTGGCGCCATAGGATGCTGTCCCCGTGGGCTGCAGGTTGCCTTCATGTGCCGTGGGTCAGGCCTCCCGCCACCCCGGGCTCCTCTCCCAGCCTCTCAGAAGCACAGCCTTCTTTGGGAAATCTGCTCTTCCTGTAAAGTCCCAGATTGCGGGCCAGAAAGGTGGTAGTAATTCCTGTCTCTGCTGCCGGTATGTGGGATTGCCCCGAGTGACAGCATCCACATGCGTCCTCCGCCTCCGGCGGGCACAGCTCGGGAGGTCAGCTGTCAGCTGGGACGTTTATGTGCCTTCCGGAGTCTCTGAATTTGTTTGCTCGTTTTCTTTTGGAGCTTCTGAAAGCTCCTGCAGTAAGGGAAAAGCCTAAATCCAAGCAGATTTTGGTCAGTGGAGCAAATTTCCCTTGTAACCTTTGAAAATGGACCTTTTTCGCCCTCCGATGATAGGAATAAACAAAAGAGATATCAATACTAGATGTATTACTTTAGCAGCACCGTGATTTTCTCATGGGGCTTTCAGCGTGTCTTGTGATCTGACCCCGACATGGAGTTTTTGTTAGGACGACTGGATGGGTGGGGGAGGGGGAGAAGGGACAAGCCGCTCTTGGAACTGGGAGCCAGGAAGGCCTTACAGGTACTAGCAGGTCCAGTAAAGACAAGTGGCTGAACTTGGTTGGGTGGGGGAGGGGGGTGGCGAGAGGGTTGATCCTTTCCACGGGGGTGGGACCCAGGCAGTCGGAGGCTGGAGGAAAGTGGCCTGAAGGGCGGCTGGGACCGTCAGACCCGCGAGCAGCAGTGGTCAGGAAGCACTTCGCAGCTGGGCTTTGCGGCCCTTCTGGAGGCCCGGGGTTGACACTGGACCCAGCGGGGGCCGTCCTCCCCCGGCTCCATCCCCACAGATGTCCTCGGCTCTCCAGATCAGAGAATGTGAACTTGCTCTCTCCTGGGGCGGTGTCTAGGCTACCTCGGACCTGAGCAGCTGCCGGATTGCCTGAAAGGCTGCGATGTGGTGGTTATCCCAGCCGGAGTCCCCAGAAAACCAGGTGTGTGTTCGGAAGCCTTGCCTCGCATCCCCCTGCCAGTCAGGTGGGGACGTGGTTCTCCCTTATACTGGGCTGAGTCCGTGTCTCTGTGGCAGAGAAGAATTCCAGAGAAATCCCTTTCTTGGCCTGGCCCATGTCTGCCGTGTCTGTGCCCTGCCCGGGCTGGTGCTCCCAGGCACGCTGTCTTCCCGGGGAGCTCTTACTGGCCCTTTTGGAGCCTCCTCAGGTCCCTCCCTCCCTAAACCCCCTCCCCACGCTCCGACCCCCCACAAGCCTCTGTGTGAGCACTTGTCACTCTAGGCTGCTTTTCCTACAAGATAGATTGGCTTGGAAGAGGGACCCTGTCCCGCTCAAACTTGGCTTCCCTCTAACAACTGCCCCACGGCGCTAGGCAGGCACCGGGCGGATCGTCCCGTGCTTTGTGAACATCTCGATTTGGATCACTCTCAGGCATGACCCGGGATGACCTGTTCAACACCAATGCCTCCATCGTGGCCACCCTGACCGCGGCCTGCGCCCAGCATTGCCCCGAGGCCATGATCTGCATCATTTCAAATCCGGTGAGTGCCGCTGGCGGAGGCCACTAATGCCGTTCCTGACCCCCCCCCCAGTAAGCAGGAGGAGGAGGCGAAGGTGCTTACGGGGACCAAAATACAGTGAAGGGGCCGCAGCAGACACATCAGAGGAACCAAGTGTGAATTCCAGCCTGGTTTTCCCACCACCGTGTGCCTTTGGACGCATCACTTCCCCTCTCTGTGTCCGTTCCCCACGCGCAACATCCATTTTTGAGGCTCTGTTGAGGCCTGAATGGTGGCCCATTCACTTCCCTTACCCTGTTCTGCTCGGGGTTTGCAGCTCCTGGTCCCCCATCAGGCTTGCTCAGCCACCCCGGCCCTGCTCACAGCTTTTGTGGGAGTTTCTCCTTCAATCCCGAAAGCGCACGTGCCGCGCCCTCCCCAAGAAGACCGAGGCAGCTCCCCAGCAGTCCCATGGGTCGCATTTATTCCTCGGTGTCTGCCTCGCGGGGGGAAGCCGGCCTCTGAGGCCCAGGTTCTGGGTGGAAGTGCAGTGACAGTGATGTTGACTGAGGACGTGCCCACCAGGCCGCCCCTAGAGCTTGTTCCCAGGGCCTCTGGGGAGCCGATCCCCAAGTAGCTCACCCTCGGGGCAGCTGCCACTTTGGCTGGGACGCTCGCCTAGCGCCTGACGGAAATCCCGTGGTTATGTCCGTCTTCATTATGCCCTCTCTGGGCACTGGGCGCCATGTCAGCACTTGCTGTGTATTAAGTTCCAGAACCTTCACAGCCTCAAGTTGATGGTCGTCTCTGCTGTGAGGAAACCACTCTCCTGGGCTTAACCTCACAGGGTGGCTGAGCTGGGACTTGTCCCCGGGGCTGGCTGAGGTCTTGGCCCCGTGCAGTGCGGTGCTGTGTCCAGGTGCTGGCCCCAGTGGGCACGGGGGGGGGGGTGTCACGTGGGCCCAGCCTCACCTGTTGTTGACAGCCCAAAGGTCACGTGCACTTCCGAATGGTGGGCCCCGGGGCCCCTACGGGGAGGAGCGCCTGCTGCCTCGAAGGGTTGTTTGAGGAGGGGAGAGTAGGAAGTCGCCCCACTATGACCTGTTCCGCAGCGAGGGCGGCTTGCCCGTAGACAAAGTTATCGGGACAGTTTGGCCCCTTAGGACTTGCCGGCGGTCTGGGGAAGAGATGTTGCCGTGTGTGGCTCGTCTCTCAGGATGCAGGGCACGTCACGCCTCTCTCTTGCCTTTGCCAGGTGAACTCCACCATCCCAATCGCAACGGAAGTTTTCAAGAAACACGGGGCGTACAATCCCAATAAAATCTTCGGGGTGACGACCCTGGACATCGTCAGAGCCAACACGTTCATTGCGGAACTGAAGGTAAGGGCCGCGTCAGGTGTCCTTCCGGCTCCCCTCTTGGCCGTCCTCGGCTGAGCGGTGGACATGGGAGACCAGGGGGCCTCCAGTGCTCTTGGCGCTGGCCCCGTGGGGGAGAGTAGCTCTGAGGTTTCCTTGGGGGATCCACCCAGCCCCCTGCACGTTTCAGCCACAGCCAGCCAGAGTGTTGATGCCACTCCCTCTCTGTCACCCTGGTGCGTGGAAGGGTCTGGGCTTTGTCCTCGGGTTTCTCGCTGGCTCAGCTGGGCTGTACTCTCGAAGTTCATTGCCTCTGAAAACTGGAAAAGGATTTGCCTGCTAATCGGTAGAGAAATGATAAAATCGGCAAACGTGAAAAATTGGGGGACATTCCTGAACTCCTGAGATGTCGGGATCGTCGTTCCCGGCCTGTCGTTCTGACTGCAGTCGCCTCTGGCTCACTGGGCCCGTGCTGGGGGGTGGGGGGCATCGACACCAGTGCCGGCCCTGGCGTCCTTGGTGCCCCCTCGCAGCTCGATGGTGGATCCGGCAGCACCGCTTCCTTTGGCCTGAAGCAGTGTCCCCCTGGAGCTTCGGGCCATCTCTTCCTGCCTTTGCAGATGAGGGGGCCAGTAGGAGCAGTTGTCCTGCACCCATAAGACCGTTGATTTTGATCCTACTGCCCCGTGCTCCAGACAGATCCGCTCTGGAACGGGGTGCCCTGCTCTCGTTCACGCTGCAGCCCCTCTCCGAGGGATGGGGGTCCCTTGGGACTCAAGAGCCAGCAGGATTGGGTCAGCAGCTGGGCATGGGTGTGGAGGGAGGTTGAGTCAGGACAGGCTTTCCCGAGGAGCGTGCACTCCCACTGAGTCTGACCGAGGACAGGCCTGGAGGGTGGGGCTCGGGCCTCCTGGGGCTCCCGGCCCTACTTCCTAGGAGCCACAGTATTCATTCTCTGGGCTCTCTGGGCGCTTCCAGCCCTTGGGGCCCAAAGCACGCCATCTCCCCCCGGCCTCTGGTCCTGCTGCCACAAGTTAGCTGCACGTGGCTGTTTAGATGACTTAGAATTACAGAAAATGAGAAATACCTGTCCTCTGTTGCATCAGCCACATTTCAGATGCTCAGTGGCGACACAGGCTCCTGCATTCTCACGGACAGCTCTGTGGGACGGGGCTGTCACAGACTGGAAAGTTCTGTCTGCGGTGGAGAAAAGGGGATCTTGGGCCTGGGAGAGAACCTAGTGCTTGCAAGCTTCAGTTCAGGGACGTGTCCTCTCCCCCTAGGCTCTCGGGCATTCTGGAAAAATCCTGAATTGTAACAGGAATGAAAGTTGGCCCTTAAAGCTCCAGTGTCTGGAGCCTCCTTCGGTCCTCTCGGCCATATTCCGGCCCCTTGGCCACTTCTCTTGGCTTTTCCGCTGATGGGATTCGCTTTCTTGACGCCCCAGGCCTTTGCTCTTTCTGCTTCTTTTGCCCAGAACACGCTCCTTTTGGCAAAGTCCTGCTGCTCCTTCCCAGATGACGTGACGTCTGTCCCAGAAAACTTCTCCCAGGCTGATGAAGTGCTCCCCTTGCTGCCAGGGCCACCCCGTGTGGCCATCTCAGCGCAGCACACAGGGACGCCACTTGTGTCTGCCTCGTAATCGACAGTGAGGGTCTCAAAAGCAGGGGCTCTTTCTGTCCACACCCGTGTCGTTGGTGACCAGCACGCTGCCTTAGCACGTAGGCGCTGTTGTGTGAGCATCCCGCTCCGTGAACTTGGTCCTGAGGGGTCAGCCCCCTCTCGATGCTGGGTCTCCTTTCTTGGACAAGGCGGGTTCCTAACTTGGGGCTGCTCTCTTCAGCAGCTGCGGCGTTTGGGGAAGGTGACGTCATTGGGGGGATTGCTGACTTCCTCCCATAACTCCCACCAGAATTTTTCTTTTTTTTTTTTTGGACCAGTGGAAGAAATACCTGGTCCACAGATTTGTGGGGGCGTTGTGCCTCCCGTTTAACAAATGAATCAGCCTCTCCTGTTAAGCGCTGACAAAGAACCATGGTGTTCTGACCCATTACAGCTCCGTTTTATTCTGTCCTGATCACTGTTTGCGGTGACAGACTTCTCACCCCCAGGGTTTTCTGGAATTGTTCGGAATTTTGCTCTACAGTCAGGGGGAGGGAACTGGACTCGTTCTCTGTGACTGAGGGTGGGGACGTGAATCTGGGCTGGTGCGTGAGGAATGACCTTAGCTCTGGGGGAAACGGCTATCCTCTGATTCTCAGAAGATACCAGACTGACGGGGACCAGTGTGGGGACCCTGCAAGGAGGCGGTATTCTTCTCCCTGTAAAGGAAGACCCCCATAGGGACCTCACCAGGTGACGCGTACTCCTCTCCGCGTTGCACCAGCTGATGGTCCGCAGGTGGCGGGCCGTGGTAGGCGATCTGACCACAGCTGGACTCGGGCTTCTGTGCTTTCTTTGTTCTGGCTTCTGGATTTTTCCAGTGTTGGTGCTTTAGGAGGATATGACATAGTTTATTCTCAAAGAGCTTTAAAAATTAACAGAGCTTCAGGGGCGCCTGGGTGGCTCCGTGGGTTAAAGCCTCTGCCTTCAGCTCCTGGGATCGAGCTCCGCATCGGGCTCTCTGCTCAGCGGGGAGCCTGCTTCCCTTCCTCTCTCTCTCTCTGCCTACTTGTGATCTTTGTCTGTCAAATAAATAAATAAAATCTTTAAAAAAAAAAAATTAACAGAGCTTTGTACTCTGATGGCCAGGGTTTGGATCCCGCTCGAGTCAATGTTCCGGTCATTGGCGGCCATGCCGGGAAGACCATCATCCCCCTGATCTCGCAGGTAAGTGTGTCACCTTGCCAGGAAGCCGCACCTTCAGGAGGTTCCACCTCGAGGTACTGAAGTCAGAGGGACAAAGAACTAAGCATCTGTCGTACTTTGGGAGGATTCTTGCTACGGATACAGCCCCAGCCATTGTCCGGGGTTGGGGGTGCGGCAGGCAGATTCTTGAGTGGCCTGCGGGGCTGTGGTCAGGGTCCAGCACTTCGGGGGTCCATGCCCGTGGGAGTGAGTGTGGTCAGAAGGTGCTCACAGCGGCCGGCTCCCAGCACACAACGAAAACTGCTGCAGGAAATCCCCGAATTCGCAGTTGGGTCAGAGCAGGCACAGCTGCTTTATTTAAAAACGATTAGAGGGGCTTTGCGCAGTGGCAGTATCGTAGCCAATGAGGTTTATCCGAGGCGCGATTATTGCTAATTAAAAACGATTAGAGGGGCGCCCAGCTGACTCCATCGGTAGAACTTGGCACCCTTGATCTCAGCTCTGTGAGTTTGAGCCCCACGCTGGGTGTAGAGATTACTTAAAATTTAAAAAAATAATAATAAATTGAGTGGAGGCAAGGTGACCACCACCGAGGATAAGATAAATTAAGTCAGTTCCTATCCCTGAGTAAAATGCACTGAGAAGGACGCAAAATATTTGCGCTGTTCCTGCCAAAAGTGCGTATAACTTTATGAGAAAAGCATGAAAAACCCTTCTATAAAATCTAACATCGTGGACGTTCTACAAAACAAGCGGTCAGCCCTCTTGACAAGTATCTGGGAAGACAGGACTGCTAGGGAATGGACTGAGGTGGGCCCCTGGATGGGAACTGGGGACAGGAAAGGGACAGCAGTGAGCAAGTGGGTGACATTTGAGTAAGGTCTGTACGTAATGTGTCGGTGATAACTTCCTCATCTCCATAATTGCGCTGTGGTTTACGTAAGATGCTAACGTTAGGGTAAGCCGAGTGTGGGAAATCTTTGTGCTATTTTTACAACTTCTCTCTAAAATTAGTCCAAAATATTAAAAGGTCTTTTAAAATGAGTAGGGATGGGTGGTGGGTGGCGCCTGGCTGACTCCGTTGGGGGAACACGTGACTCAATCTGAGGTCGTGGGTTCAAGGGCCACGTTACAGCAAATAAAGTTGACTTTTTTTTTTTTTTTAAAGCCGAGTTGGTCTCGGTTTTCATACAGTGGCAGTGCGGGGGGCAGCGGTCTTCCATGAGGCGGGGAGGAGGGAGAGGTGTCTGGGAGTGGTGGCAGCACCTGCTCACGTGGTCCCTGTGGCTGTGGCCCGCAGTGCACTCCCAAGGTGGACCTTCCCCAGGACCAGCTGACAGCCGTCACGGGGCGGATCCAGGAGGCCGGCACGGAGGTGGTGAAGGCCAAAGCTGGAGCAGGTGGGTTCTCGGGGGCAGCGCCGGTAGTTTCCAGCTGAAGACCGGAAAGGCCCCGGGCAGGCAGCGAGTGCTCTTCTCGTCTTCCTATACGTTCTCTGGCTAAGCCAGCCTGGTGGCCAGGGGCAGCCTGGCTTTGTGGAGTGGCTCGGCGCTGAAGGTCGTGCCATCCCTGAGTTTGTCAAGTCACGAGATGCCGACCCAGATCCTTCGCAGCTGACGCGGAGGGCTTTGCGGCTGCTGTGTTCGGCTGCAGGGCCGGCTGGTCCGGATCTCGCGGCCACGATGCTTATTTGACTGACCTGCCTGGTCCTCCTAGGCTCGGCCACCCTGTCCATGGCGTATGCCGGAGCACGGTTTGTCTTCTCCCTGGTGGATGCGATGAACGGAAAGGAAGGCGTCGTCGAGTGTTCCTTCGTGAAGTCCCAGGAGGCAGACTGCGGCTACTTCTCCACGCCGTTACTGCTGGGGGTGCGTATCCCGGGGGCCGGGTCTCGTGACAGCGGGAGCCCTGGCCTGCTCGCTCGGAGTTCGTTTTCCCCGGCGCGGGGACGGCGTCCCAGGGGGTTTTGAGGGTGCGCGCACGTCCCAGAATTAAGAGCAGGAAGAAACCTCAGACTCGGGGGTGGGAAGACACTGGCCTGTGACGCCTTCCCCGCGGGTTGGCGAGCCGGTGGCGAGCCGGCCCGAGGCTGGTCTCTGTGTTTCTTGATGAGACACTCGCTCTACCTCAAGGCAGCCGTGACTGTCCCGAAGGAAAGGCCTCCCTGCACCAGACAGGCAGAGGGGTGGCTGCCTTCATCTCCTGCCCAGAATGAAATGGTTTAGCAATGTTCCGAGCCACCCAGAAGCCCTTCTCACAGACGCCCTGATGTCCAAAGATCCCTGAGACGTGGCCCCAGGCCTCAGGGACCCCATGGGGTGGAGAGATAGGCACTAAGCAGACTAATCTGGAACTGTGCGGTATGGTAGGCTGTGCAGGCCCTGGGGTCAGAGCAGGCTTTCCAGGGAGGCGACTGGGAAGCCTTGGCTGCTGGCGCAGACACACCCGCTCAGCCGTGGCGGTGACACGGTGACAGACACCTGTTTTCCTGACGTCTCCCATCTCCCTGCGTGATTACATCGGACTTGGGTGGATATTACCAACTTGGCGGCGGCCAAGAACCCGAAAGTCTGCCCCGTGTCAGGGAGAATGACGTTCGGTGCTGCTGGGGATTGAGTGCTCCGTGGGCCAAGCCGCCCGCGGGCGTCCTCACGGCCTCCTCTGGGGTGGATAGGACGCCCATTTTCTGGATAAGGAAACCGCCGTGGCCGAGGTGCACGTGGAGTGAGGGCCAGGGTCCGGATCGCAGTCGGGGGCAGCTTGCCTGAACCGTGGGCTCCGCGCGCGGCTCACACTGGGTGGCCGGGTTCCCTCCCGGGTAGGTGGGCCAGGCAGGGTCGTGAAGTTACGCGTCAGGTTTTCCTCAACAGCCTGGTTCGTGGAAACCTGTTGTAAAATTTACAGCATTGCAGTGATCTTTCTTAATTTTTAAATTGTCCAATTTTATCCCCTCCCATCTCCTCCAGAAAAAGGGCATCGAGAAGAATTTAGGCATCGGCAAGATCTCCCCTTTCGAAGAGAAGATGATAGCGGAAGCCATCCCCGAGCTGAAGGCCTCCATCAAGAAGGGCGAGGAGTTCGTGAAGAACATGAAATGAGCGGGTAGCCAGCGAGCGGTCCGTCTCCCTAACTTATGAAGGCATCATGTCTCTGTAAAGCCATTTCCCGCCCCCGTGTTTGCGTTCTGTTAACCACGAGTGTCGTGCTAGCGTCGCCGTCCCTTCCAAATCGCGGGTCCGTCTCTGGGCGCATCAGTAAAAGCAGGCTTTGGTTTTCTTTTTCAAGGTCTCGGCAAGTGTGCTTTCTTCCCCGTTCAGGCTGCTTCCAGGGGGCTGTCTGGTGTCTCCGTGAACCAGAATGAGATATGACTTAAATATCAGGATGACGCATGCTGGTTTCATCAGCAGCTTCGAGAAAGTGTGAAAAATTGATCAGTAGCTGTCTCTCCGGACCCTGCTCTGCGGCGCTGCCTTCCTCAGCTGAGGAGCCCGGGGAAGGCTCGGCTCCGGCCTGGTTCCTCAGTGTCCCGAGGTGACAGCTGGTGGCCCATGCCCAGCTGCCCTTCCCAGTCTCAACGTGGCAGACTCTGGCTCGGCCTCCGGCTCCGGCTTCTCCATCGGAGCTGCCTCAGCTGACCTCTGTCCTGCTCCGAGTCTCCTCCTCCCCTGCCCAGCCCGGTGTCCAGGCGGGGGCCGTGCTAGGCCAGAGTTGGGGTAAAGGCGGGAGCGGGGGCGGAAATCACAATGCCAGCTGCCGAGGCAGTGTGGGGGACACAGGAGGGCTGGCTTCATGTCCCCATCGGGGGCTAAACAGGAACTTGGTTGTATCCTCGGGGCTTGGGGTAAATGGGGGGGATTAGAGCAAGACCTGTTCCCGTTAGCGTCTGGTGTGCTCTGTTCGTTGGAAGGGGAAGCTGAGAGCCCCACTCCTGAGAACGAACTTGGGCGGCAGCAGGTGATGACCTTCTAGTGACACGGTGAAAGGGCAGGTGGGGGATGGAGCTCTGCCCCGGGAGGGGATACTCCCATCTACAGCAGCTTTTCCTTTTTTTTTTTTTTTTAAAAAAGATTATTTATTTATTTATTTGACAGAGATCACAAGTAGGCAGAGAGGCAGGCAGAGAGAGAGGAAGGGAAGCAGGCTCCCTGCTGAGCAGAGAGCCCGATGCGGGGCTCGAACCCAGGACCCTGGGATCATGACCTGAGCTGAAAGCAGAGGCTTTAACCCACTGAGCCACCCAGGCACCGGTATAGCAGCTTTTCCTTAAAATGGATGTTACCATGACATCATTGTTTCCTTATAAGAGTAATAGGCATCCACTGTCTAAAACCTAAAATGTGGGGTACCTGGGTGGCTCAGTCTGTTAAGTGTCTGCCTTCGGCTCAGGTCATGATCCCAGGGTCCTGGGATCGAGTCTCACATCGGGCTCCTTGCTCAGCAGGGAGCCTGCATCTCCCTCTTCCTTTGCTGCCCCCCCTCAAAGCTTGTTCTCTCTCTGTTAAATAAAACCTTAAAAAAATAATAAAAAAATAAAACCTAAAATGTAGCCAAAAAACAAAGCAGAAGATAATCACAGATCAGATGGTATTTGTCCTCTTAATTTTGCTGCTTTTGTAAGTTGAGGTAGGGCCTCAGGTGCCATTTTGTGGCCCGCTCTTCTGGTGAAACACGTGCACAGTTGCTTTAAAGCCATTTTCTGTGTCGTCACCTGTCGTTCCGCCACAGCCCCTCTGCAGGTCGATGAGGCCCTGCTGGCTGCCGTTCCCCCAGCTGCAGGGCACAGCAGGCCGGCACCTCCGAGACGGTGGCTCGAGCGTGGCTGCTGTGTAGGGATGCCGGGTGGCCGGGCTTGTCCTTCTTCACGGGGTCTGCACGGGGCCTCTGTGATCTCTTACTGGATGGTTTGGGGTTCCCGAAAGTGCAAAACCAGAAACTGCCTGGCGGTAGGACAGGCCAGAACCGGTCCCATCCTGGAGGTGAAAGCAAGTGCGGGGGCAGGCCCAGGCGTGTAGTGGGAGCGGACCAGACACACAAGGGCGGGAGTCCTGGGAAGGCCTGGTTCTTTGGGGGCTAAGTTGGGAGACACGCTACCACTATAAGCACAGGTGTATTCCCTCCCCCCTTTTTTTTAAAGATTGTATTCATTTATTTGACAGAGACACAGCGAGAGGGGGAACACAAGCAGGGGGATTGGGAGAGGAAGAAGCAGGCTTCCCACTGAGCAGGGAGCCCCATGCCGAGCTCGATCCCTGGACCCGGGGATCATGACCTGAGCCAAAGGCAGATGCCCAACGACTGAGCCCCCAAGCGCCCCCGGATGTATTTTCCCTTATCACTTGTCACCACGGGGTCACCTTACGGGGAGCCCACAGTAACTACACCACTGCCGTTGGTTAATTAGGTTGTTGAGGGTTTCGCTACTGTAAAGAGCTCGACTCTGGACACTGCCTTCGGACTAACTGCTCCCGGAAGCTCTATGTGTGAAACGCCATGCCGGCTCCTCGGGGGGGCATTTCGCTGTGTCATGGGATCCTTGCTGCAACCCTGGTGCAGGTGACTCAGAGGAGGCTGTCTGATTCAAGAAGATCCCTGTGCATCTCTGTGTACCAGCGGTCACCGCACGGGGATGGCCGGGGGGGGGGGCTCCCAGATGCTTTGCTAAAGATGCCAACCCCCCACCCCTCGGAAGTTCTGACCTAGCAGTCTGAGAAGGGGGGTGGGCCAAGAACAGAAAACACTGCCGGCTCTTCCAGAATTTGCTGGGGAAGGGAGATGACACACGGCGCTTTCGATGCTGGCTACCCCAGAGTGCTTTCTACCGCGCGGGCCTCCTGCCTTTCAGGGCTCAGGTCGGGTACGGGACAGCCTGTGAGAAGAGCGCAGATAAGGTAGCGCGGGACTCAGGACCCAGTTCTTGCTGGATATTTTGGCAGAGGCAGCGAGCAAGCTCGGGAGGGAGGAGGGGGAGCGTTTGAGTAGGCTCTGCAGGCTGCCTCTGCAGGATGCCCACGGCAGGGAGAGCAGGACCCGCTTGCCCGGCAGCCGATGGGCCCAAGTCGGGCTTGCGGCCGAGGGCACGGGAGGAGGGAATGGGACTCTTCTGGGGATGGTCTGGAATGCCAGGATGAGGAACTTGGACCTCCTTCTGTGGAAGTGGGGACAGGGAGGGTGACACGATCCCAGAGGCCTGGGGTGGGGCCCAGGGGACCCCCTCGCTCCAGGCCTGCAGGCTGTCCTCTAAGCAGGAAAGCTGCGGCCATAGGGCCCACTCAGGACGCTCAGCAGCAGAAGGGCTGAGGGCCCAAAACAGGGTGGCAGTGAGCAGGAGGGATGACAGGAACACGGAGACAAAGCCTCATCTCCCAGCTCCGTTCCCACCACTGGGGGGTCCCTACGCCAGGTACCGGGCAGGTTAAGCTAAGTGCGCCGCCCCCCACCCCTGGCTTGCAAGGCCCTGTAAAGTGCCTCCTGGTCCCGGGACTGGTCGCCATCCCCGCCTTTTGGCCCCCCGTCAAGGGATGAAAACCCGGGGATTGGGTGTACGGTGGTGGTAATGACCGTGGTGAGCGGCTGAGGCCCCCCTGCTGGGAGAAGCCAAGAACCAGGCTTTAGAGTGCGGAGGGACACCCGGTGCAAAAGCTGCCTGGGCGCCCGCACGGCCCCCACCGAGGGGTAATTACGTGGCCGAAGACTTGGTGGTGCAGAGGGACCGCGTGGAAGTCGGGGGTGGACACCGCCGGGCTGGCTAACTGTAAGGAGAGGAGTATGGCGCCCTGGCGGCTAGAGTTGAACAGCTTAACCTGGAATGACCCTGAGCCCGCTTAGGAGGAACTTGGGCGCAGGCCCCCTCCTCTGCAGTTCTCCCAAACTGCCTGGAGAGGGAGCTGGAGGCCACAAAGCGACTCCGAGGGACAGGCGGGCCAGGTGGCCGCGGAGCAAGGATTAGCGTTCCGGAGCCAAATCCGGCTCTCTGCCCTGTGTCGCTTCGGCTCACCCAGATCGGAGTGGCGGCTGCCTCGACTGGGGGAGAGGAGCTGGGGGCCAGCCCAGGGAGGTCTGCGCAAACCGGCCGAGGGACATAACGGGCAGGGAGGAGGTGGCGGGAGGTGGGGGTCCGGGAAGAACACCCCCTTCCCCATTAACCTGGCCCAAGATCCAAGGCCCAGCCCCCATCCCCTCCACACCCCATCCCCGCAGTTGGTGGAGCAGCAGGAACTTGGCACGTCCGTTAACGAGAAAGCCCCAGGACCTCGCCAGGCCCTGCAAGGGGATGTGACCTGGGGTCTCCAGGTGCTTGCCCGAGTTCCCAGGCTGAACCTTCCAGACCTCTCCAGTGTCTGCTCCCCTGGGGCTTCGACGGAGCTGCCCCTGGGCCTGCGGGTTCGCTGCCTGGGGCCAACTCCTAAAAGCAGCCCGAGCTGGCCCACCAGAAATGTGTTCCTGCGTGCCCTTTCTTTCCTTCTGGATGCTTCACTGAATTCCCCCGGAAAATCCGACAGGGTCGCCCAGAACCGGATGCCGGGTGGGCCAGGTGGGTTGGTCTTTGGCTGGTTTGCCCCAGTACAGCAAATCTGGTTTGGGAAATAAATCCCTGAAACTGACTAGTAAATAGCTCCTGCCCCAGGCCTCTGGCCCCTCCCCTGGGACCCCCCCCCTGGGGGGGGGGGCTCCCGAAACGATTGGCCAGTGCCGACGTGCTTTTGGTGGTTAAATTTATTTATTATTTTTTATTTTATTATTTTGGGGGGGGTTAAATATTTTAATACCACCCTGGAGCGGGTCCCCTTCTGCAGGGTAACCTGAGAGGGAGGCTGGAGAACAGGCGCCCATCCCTGCACAGCGCCCCCTGGTGGTGCTCACCGCGGGGTGCGCGGGCGGGTCCAGCCTGGCTTTAGCCCGGGGAGGGTGGGTCCAGGCCCTGGGTTTAGGGTAGTTTCCAGCAGCTTCACCCACCCCATCTCCTTCCCCAGGGCCAAAGCTAATAATTGAAGCACCGATTTGACATAAAAGACTCTCCCCCACCTGATAAATGAAAACGAAACTGTGTAATATGATTGCATGTACGGTAGAAAAACCACAATATTTTTAAAAGTCCCACAGAACCCCCCAAATACCCATTTGTGTGTGAATGTAAATGCATAGGAAAAGGTCTCCAAGGAATTCATGCCAGTTAGCTTGGTATTAACTTCGAGAACGAGGAAGGGAATTGTCTTTGGAGTGTTTGCTTTATGTAGGGTACTCTCAGCTTTCTATCCCATACGCTTTATGTTATGGGCTGAACTGCACCCCTAAAAATTCCCATGTTGGAGTCCTAACCCCAAGCACCTCAGGGTGCCACCTTCTTTGGAAATAGGATCGTTGCAGACGGAATTAGGTACAATGAGGCCACACCAGAGTCGGGTGGGGCCCCTAATCCAAGCTCACTGGTGTCCTTATGTAAAGGGGACATTTGTGCACAGACACACACGCAAGGAGAACATCATGTGAACACAAAAGCAGAAATGGGCGATGCATCTGCAAGCCAAGGAACGCCACATACTGCCAGCGGACCACCAGAAGCCAGGGGAGAGGCGTTGGACGGGGTCTCCCCCGTGGCCCCCCAAAGGACTTGATAGCACCAGACGCCTCGGTCTGGCCCCCAGAACTGTGAGGCTATAAATTCCTGTTGCCTGAACCTCTCTGCGGTGGTTTGATCCAGCAGCCCCAACACACCAACACACTCTGTAGAGCTAAATATTGCACCATGAGAAAGAGATCCCTCCCAACAGAGGTCGGAATGCATAATGAGTATCACTTATGAAATGAAAATTTGGGGTGCCTGGGTGGCTCGGTCAGCCTGACTCTCGGTTTCAGCTCAGATCATGATCTCATGGGTCATGAGATTGAGCCCCAGGTCGGGCTTCACACTCAGGGGGGCGTCTGCTTGAAGATTCTCGCTCTCTGCCCCTCCCCCCACTTGTGTGTGTAGGCACTGGCAAGCGCTCTCTCTCTCCTCTCTCTCAAATAAATAAATCTTTAAAAAAAAAAAAAAAAGAGGAACGCCTGGGTGGCTCAGTCCTTAAGCATCTGCCTCTGGCTCAGGTCATGATCCTGGGGTCCTGGAATAGAGCCCCACATTGGGCTCCCTGCTCAGTGGGAAGCCTGCTTCTCCCTCTCCCACTCCCCCTGCTTGTGTTCCTTCTCTCACTGTGTCTCTCTCTGTCAAATAAATAAATAAAGAGGTCATTTGTCCTCCATAAACCCAACCCTTAAAAAAAATTTTTTTTAATTTAAATTAAAACCTGTGACTTTCCAAAGCACATTATTGAGATACTAGACCCCAGACTCTAGCCCCACGCCCTGTGTTTACCCCTGGGTCTTGGCATGTAATGCAGTGGTCACCCATTACAGCCCCTCTTACGGATGAGGGTGACTTGCCCCAGCTCACACAGTGTGAGTGACCGTGCAGGGCGGGAGCTCAGGCTGCTGACCCCCAAACCCAAGCCCCCTTGCTCTTCTCACGGTGCCGTACCCACTCCCAGTGTTCCGGCCTCCGACGCATCCCACATTCATCAGCTGTGGTGGGCACAGTGGCACCCGGCGGGTGGTGGGAAGACCCTCCCCCCAACCTTGGAATCCAACAGCCCGGGATTCAGTCCTAGCTCTGCTATTTATACCCAAGTGACCTTGGGGGGAAGCACTGTCCACTGGCCGAGCCTCAGTTTCCTCTTCCAAGAGATCGCGAAAAGCCCTTTACAAACTATAAAGCCCCGCACAGCGGGGAGTTGTGATGTCTCTGGTACCTATTCTGATGTCACGTTTTGCCTAAAACAGGGTCAACTTTTCCTGGCTGCCCCTGGAAGGCTCTACTGATGACACCATCTCCCACCACGTAAGTTGGATCACCCTGTCCAGGCCGTGAGCACAGTTTTTGCCTCTTTCACATCGGCTAAGTCCTGCCTACTTCTCAGGTCTTGCAGGAGGCAGAAGAACAGCCCCCCCCAAAGTCATCCGCCTCCTCATCGCTGGAACCTGGGGATATGCGAGCTTACATGGCCAAGGGGACTTGGGACCTGGGATTAGGTTCAGTATTACAAGCTGGAGAGAGTCTCCTGCAGCATCACAGCAGGAGGGCAGACGGGTCAGAACCAGAGGAGGAGGCAGGAGGACAGAAGCAGGTCAGAGCGAGATTGGAAGGTGCTGCTTGGAGCCTGGAGGACGGGCGGGGGCCACCAGCCAAGGCAGGCAGGCAAGGAGACAGATCCTCCTAGACCTCCGGAACAACAGCAGCCCGGCTGCCGCTTTGGTTTTAGAACTTCTGACCTCCAGAACTGTTAGATAATTGTTAGATAATAAGCCACCGAGTCTGTGGTGATTGCTGCGGCTGGCGCCCCCGTCCCAGGTGCTGGCAGGCATATTCCTTTGAACCCTCGTCACACCCTTCTCCAGTGGGTACAATTAGCATCTCCGTTCCACAGCCAAGAGAACTGATGCTCAGAGAGGCCGAGGAACTTGCCCAAGGTCACACAGCGGGTGAAATGAGCCGGGACTCGAACGCCTTCGGTAAGGTGCCCGCAGTCCGTGCAGGGCCGTGTCTCAGACATCTCGCCTCTTACCATTTCCCTCCACTGCGGGGCAAACCCTCCCTGCACGTGGGTTGGTTCTGTCCCTTGAAACCAGATCCTTGAATTTCTTGGGTTCCTGGTTCACTGGTGCTCCGATGTCCTACAGGCTTCTGGGCGGGGGCAGGGGGGTGTGGGGGGAGTTGGGGGAGGTGTGGCACACCCCACCCCCTGGAGGCAGACTCTTGGCAGATGGATGGATCCCAACTTGGGGCCTAAATAGAGGTCATTCGCAGGGGGACTGGCATGGCTGAGATGTCACATCACAGTCTCTGCCACTGCCCAGCTACTCTCAAAGGCTGGAAAGAGAGGACCCACCCTGCTCCCACCCTTTCTCTCTGTGTGTGGGTGTAGGGGGAGGGGCTGTCAGCTCAGCCTTCTCCCCAGCCCCCGCCCCCACCCAGTGTGACCCCTCTGCTGGGGAACATTGGCAAATCCCCTCCCCCCATCCCTGGGAGCCCCAGGCTGGCCTGGTCCCTCCTCAGGAGGCCAGAGCCAGGCTGCCTCTATCCTCGGACCTGAGCCCCCCAGCCCTCTGGGCCCCCTCCTCCCTAAGCCAAGGGCCCAGCTCCACTGCAAACTCCACCCCATCGCCTAAAATAACTCCTCTCCGCCCTGCTCTCTCCCTCCCAGGCTCCTCCTGCTGGTGTTAACATTCTCCCAGCCAGGCGACAGCCAGACCAGGCCAGTAATTAGGTTAACTCTCCTCCCGCTAGGGAGGTCGGCTCGTTGGGTGCCTGGGCTGGGGGTGATTGCAAATGATTTTTTTGTGGGCTGGGGTGACTGTGTGTGTGTGGTATGTGTGGTGTTGTGTGTGCGTGTGTGTGTGTGGTGTGTGTGTGCGTGTGGGTGCGTGTGTGTGTTGGGGAGCCAATACTGGAAGCTTTGAAAGCAAGTGCCAGGTGTACCTGTGTTGGGCTGGGCTCGGGGGAAAAACCGGGCTCAGGAAAGAGGGGGTGCGGTGGGACCCTTGAGTCCCCGCTGCTGCCTGTTTGGAGCAAACCAAGAAGTGCCTGGGTGCCTCCCAGAGCATCCTGTCCTACCAGAACTTTCCACATCTGCCTGTGCAGAGGGCTCTATGACAAAGGGTGAGGCACAGAGCGCCACCCGGCCGCCCTCTCCCCTTCCCCGCGGGAGCCCAGGGCAACCACAGCCGCCTTTGTGGGACGGCTACTCTGCACCCCGCACCTACTAGGCATGGGAATGGTGTGAGGACAATTAGCCAACTGAGGCTCAAGTCAAGTGACCTTGCCCGCAGTGATTGCTGGCTGGGACCTGTGACCCCAGTCCAGGGGGCTTTCTATAGGGAGAAGCAGGGTCGTCAGCCTGACTGTCAGAGGGGAGGGACGGTCGCTGCAGGTGGGAGAGGCCGCAGGGCCGGACGCGGGGACCGCGAGCTGGTGCTGGGCATCAGGCCAGGCCTCTCCATGGGGCCCTGGCATGGCTTGGGCACAAGTACTGCGATGTGTGTCTCGATGTTGGAAACCAGCACGTCAAGCCTGCCTCATCCTGGGCCGCGTTGCTCACACGAGGCTGAGCTCAAACACGAGCTGATTTCGAGAAAGCGCTTGAGAGCAAGCAGGACAGAAGGCACTCGGGGGAACAAGAATGTGGAGACGGAACTCTCGAATTGCTCAAATTTCACGGGCAACATGCTGCATTATAAGTTTGACTCTATACTCCCCAGGGTGGCAGAACCTTCCAGAAGGGAGAGTTAGTCTGGAAGGACAGCCTGGAAGAGGAGGCTGCTGAGGGCCAACAGGAGGTCACCTCACTCCAGACCCCAGACCTCTTGCCCAACCCCAACCCGCCCACCCTGCCGAGGCTGTGGAGCCTTGAGCAAATTACTTAACCTCTCTGGGCCCCAGCTTCCTCACTAGGAACACGGAGCTGACACTGCCCACGGCCAGGCTCGTGGCGAAAACTAAGTAACAAAGTCCACAACACACCATAGTCATTCACTCGGTAAATGGTGACTGTCTTTGTCATTTTCCTCCCTTGGAGGTCAGGGCCCTCCTGGGGCTCACGGGCAGGCTCCTGGTCTGAGAACAGGGGCTGCTGGAAGGAAGGCTCTGGCCGGGTCCAGCGGGAGTCAGAGATAAAGAACTGGGGGTCCACGGGCCAGCCACAGGCAGAGCAGACGTGCGGGACCTACCTGCCCCCCGTCCTGCTTTGCAGGAGCTGGCCTCGGGCTCGGGAGGCAAACGCAGCCAGCCAGGGGCCCTGCAGACGTCATTAAAGCAGGGCCGGGGGGAGAAGGAGGTGCTGCTGCCGTCAGTTTAGCCGGAGATTTTTGGTAGCGTGCAGTGAAATGCACCACACTTGAACCAGTCGCCACGTGTGGGCACGCACACCTGTGCAGTCCTTTCCCAGGTAGCCGGCTCTCTCCCTGTCCCCCCCGACAGCCGGCTCCAAGCCATCTGCGCGTCCCCAGAACGGGGCACCCCAGTGGGCGTGCTGAGGTTCCCAGGGGGCTTCCCAGGGGGCTCCCACCTAGCTCTGCCTCGCGTCCCGCCCCCAGCTCACTCTGGCGGCTGCCCCCGCTGCTGGGGTGGGGCCTGGGGCTCTGGCGGATCCCGACAAGGACACCTTTCACGTGAGGCAGGACAGTCGGGAAAGGCCCTCCTAGCCGCCGCAGAGCCTGGGTTCGAGACCCACGGAAGGAACCTTGGTCGATCCACTCCTGCCTCGGGGTGCCTGGGGGTCCCGGTTACTGTGGGTGTCCTCCTTCCAAAGCAGGCCGTCTCGCTATCCCGGGGTCTGAGGTGCTGGTGCACGCACACACACGTGCGTGCCGAGTGTGTATGTGCTGTGTGTCAGGACGTGCGCGCTGTGGCGTGTAGCCGCGTTTTACCGGGAGGTGTAGCCATTTCACGACCGAGGTGTGTTGGACGAGTGGATATGGCATGGGAGGGGCTCCTATGAGGCATGCACGTGACCTGAGTGTGGACACGTGTGCAGGGTGTGTACATGAGGCACGGGTATGGACACGTGTGGGGGGCGTGTCTACGGGCATGTGTAGGGTATGAAGGAGTGCGGGGGCACACACGTGGCACACGTATGGGACCGTGCGTGGGACACGTACATGAGGTATAGTCGAGTTGTGCGTGAGTCTGGTGTGTGTGCTGTGTAGACGTGTGCAGGGGGTTCAGACGACCGGAATCTAGTCTGCCGGCAGACGGACACGGGAAATGAAACCGGGTCACATCCTCCAAGACAGCCTCAGCTGCCCTCTCCGCAGCCATCCTCCCCCCTCCCCTCCCCCCGACCCTGACCCTGACCCCCACCCTGTGTGCCCTGTCCCAGGCGGAACACATGGACCCAAGGGGCGTGCTCCAGGCCTTGTACACTCCCCGGGGGTGAGGGTCCCCAAGCCATGGCACCTGCCCAGGGGGACAGCTTGGATGCTTCCTGGACCTGGACACAGCAGGTGCCTGTATGGGATGGGGGGACGATGGCTGGTGTGTGATGGCCTATGGTGGCCTGCCAAGGAGAGAGAGGAGGTATCCGTCTTGGGCTGCCCCCCTCCCCCTCCCTCTGCTAACACCCAACCCCCGTTTCCACCCCATCTCCTTCCACCCTTTTCTCTCCACACCCTGCCTTCCCTCCGCTGGGCATTTAAAATGTGTTTTCTCAAAATACAATAAACATACAGGAAGTGCAGAAATTGTACAGATACAGCTCCCTGAATTTTCACAAATAGGACACACCCAAGCACCCAGCATCTAGTTCGAGGAACAGAACACTCCCAGCCCTCCGTGTGCTCCTTCTAGTCCCACCCCCCTCCAGAGAAAACCAGCATCCTGACTTCTTTTTTTTTTTTTTAAGATTTTATTTATTTATTTGACAGAGAGAACTCACAAGTAGGCAGAGAGCCAGGCAGAGAGAGGGGGGGAAGCAGGCTCCCCACTGAGCAGAGAGCCCAATATGGGGCTCGATCCCAGGACCCTGAGGTCATGACCTGAGCTGAAGGCAGAGGCTCAACCCACTGAGCCACCCAGGCGCCCCAGCATCCTGACTTCTGACACCGTAGGTTAGTTTTGGCTCATTAGTCAGTTTTAGCCCCCTCATCGGAGCCCCTTCCTCAACCCAGAAGCAGCACGAACTCGTCCCTGAATCTGGGAGTGAGGGGAAAGCCATGAGACTGTGCTGTCTACCCTCGTCACAGACACCTGTTGACGTCTCCACGGCCCACACTAAGTTCCATAGATTGACAATGAACAAGTAGCTTTTGTGTGTTCGTTGAGTGGCTATGACCGGGAACGCCAAGTGTCAGCAGCTTATCACTACTCATCATTTCTCAGTCTCTAACAGTCCTATGCTGATGTGCCTGGTAGGCCGGCAAGCTCTCCTCCACGCGATGACACGGGGACCCCGACTCCTTCCCTCTTGTGGCTCCCTCACCCCTCTCCAGGGCCTTGTGCATCCTGCCAGCAGGTGGGGGAAGAGAGGGGAAAGAGGGCACACCTGCTTCTTAGGCTCCTCTGCCAGCAAAATGTCCCTTCTGCCCACATTCCATTGGTGAGAATTAGTCACATGATCTGTCTGCATGCAAAGAATGCTGGGAGTTGTAGTCCTTGGATGGGTATTCCCATCCCATTGACGACTATCCTCTCTGGAAGGGGAGCATGAACAGGTGGTGGGCATCTCTGTCACTGTGGGCCTCGTGGGAAGGGAGAGCCCAGAAAGGACATAGTGTCTGCCCTTGGATCTACCTTGCCTGACAAGCAGAGTTCACTGACTCAATGCCTCATTCATTTATCCAATCAAGTGACTCATTCATTCATTCAGTTGCAAATTCATAGTCATTTCCACCCCCCCCACGCTTTCCATGTGCTATATTTGCTCATCTGTGCACATGCATCCATACACATGTCTATACCTCCTATATACCTGTAAGACCTAGTCAAGCCCTAAGGGCACAGTGGCTGGGCCAGCGAGGGTCACACACCCACCATGTGCACCGTTCAGAGGTCGGGGTCCCAAAAGGCCCTGGGGGAAAGAAGATCGTACTGAGGAGCCAGGGAATTGGCAACCTGGTTCTGGGAGGCCTGTCCCTCCTGCAGGGACTACATTCAAGAGCCTAAGTGGATTCCAGCCTTAGTGGGGAAGGGAAGCTGGTTGCCCTGGTCAGGGCGGTGGTCAGGGCCCCAGACCCAGGGAGGAAAGGTAAGACTGTGTACAGCTCTGAGGCCAGTGGTTCTGGGGGGACAGTTGGGTTTGGGACTCAAATCATCGCCCTGGTCACCTGTGGACTAGGTGGCTTGGGCAGCTCTGAACCTCTCTAATCCCCGGTGACCTCATCTGTGAGATGGAAGAATGATCTCCAGCTCACAGGCTCATCACGAGGATTTGAAAGAATGAGAAATGAACACGATGCTGGGACCACGGCGAGTCGACAGTGTGAGCCACTCTCGCTCCTGAGTCTGCTTGCTGCTGCTGCTGCTGCTGACGACCCCCCAACTCTAGTCCATGATGGCCTTCGGCCACAGTGGGGGTGGAATCCCTGGGACAGTTGTGAGGCTTGGTGGGGTGAAGTCCCCTGCAAAGCCCTAAGGCAGAATCAGGCAGGGCCCATAGCCTCAGAGAGGAGCCCCCTCTCTCCATACCACTTCACCAAAGCCACCAAGAGCTCCCTTCCTTCACGTCCCCACACCCCCAGGGATTTGTGCCCTCCGAGAGTTCCCTAATGAAGGCGATGCTTACCCCAGACCAAGTGCCCCCTATGGGAGATTCACAGGCGAAGGGGAAGAGAGCAGGAGGCAAGAGGGAGGAGGGGCAGCGAGCAGGGGAAGCTGCCGCTTCTGCTCATTTTTTATTAAAGATCCACTTCAAGGTCAGCCCTGCCCGTCTGCCACTGGGGACTCCTCAATTTCCCAGGCTCTGCAGAGAGAGAGAGAGAGAGAGGGAGAGAGATGTGCCAGAGGAGGAGAAGGAAATGGACCGGAAGAGGAAGCCTGTGGTGGGCTAGGCAGGGGTGCAAGGAGAGAAGCGATGGCCCCCTGAATGCAGTGTAGACCCCACATAGTGCTGGGCATAGATGAGACACCAGGGTGTCAGGGATGGGACCAAGGAGAAAGGACCACTTCAGAGAAACACTGGTGGGTTAGGCTGGGGGCAGAGTGAGCAGTTAAGGTACCAGGACAGGGCGAGTGACCCAGATGCCCAGGGCTTGTCATTTACCAGAACATCACTGGCCTAACACCCACATCACCAATTTACTTCAGGCTCTCGTCCTGAGAAGAACTATAATAATTAGAAAAGGAGCACAACAGTCGTGCAGGTATTACTGGCCCCATTTTGCAGATGAGAAAACTGAGACTCTGCAAGGCTTAAAGCGCCCTTCCAAATCTACACAGCTAGTCAGTGGCAAATCTGGCTCCAGACCCTGCTCTTCCCACGGAGTCTGTCACACCCTCCCCACGCTTTGGGCCCAGCTCAAGACTCTCCTCCAAAAATACCTCCCAGATTGTTCCCATAGCTTCCTGAGGGCTCAAGTCCAGCCAGTCTTGGAAGACATTTCAGGCACCTTGACCCCTCCCCACTCTTGCCTGCATGGAGGACAGTGGCCGTGCCTTCAGGGTCCCCAGAGCCACAGCCAGCAGGGACACACCAGACACACACTCTTCACCTACTGGAGGATCAACAAGTCCTGGTGGCCTCAGAGGGTCACCTCTTGTCTTATGTGCCCTGGGTGGCTTTGCACAAATCCCCTGGAGTTGAGGTTCAAGGGACTATTTTTATCTCCCGGTTCCAGGCCTTTCTCTCCGGTGAGAACAGGATTATGCAATCGCCCAACATCCACCGCCTGGCTGGTGCGGTCTCTTGCAAATGCCTGCTGGCCGCGTGTGCTTGAATCCTGCCATCCTTCTGTGGCCGACCCACGTGTCTCACACAAGTGTCACCGTGTGCTGTGCGGAGGTAGGCCAAAGAAGGGGACTGCTGAATGCAGTCTAAATCCATGGTGACAGGGCCGGGAGGCGTGCCAGGCGAAGGAACAGCCCAGGGGTGGAGGGGTATGAGCTCTTGGACAGGTGAGGGCCATAGCATCGGGTCTTCAAGTCCAGGAGCGTGATCTGGGGGTCTACTGCGGAGTATGACTCTGTAGATAGAGTGGATTAAAGATGGTCGCCAAGGGGTGCCCGGCTGGCTCAGTTAGTGGACCATGGGACACTTGATCTCAGGATTATGAGTTCAAGCTCTACCCTGGGTGTAGAGATTACAGAAAAATAAAAGTAAATGTAAAGTTTTTATTTATTGGGGCGCCTGGGTGGCTCAGTGGGTTAAGCCTCTGCCTTTGGCTCAGGTCAGGGTCCTGGATTCGAGCCCCGCATTGGGCTCTCCGCTCAGCAGGGAGCCTGCCTGCCTCGCCTCTCCCTCTGCCTGCCTCTCTGCCTGCTTGTGATCTCTCTCTCTGTGTCAAATAAATAAATACTTAATAAAATCTTTTTTTAATTATTTTACTTATTTGTTTGAGAGAAAGAGAGAGTATGAGCAAGGGGAGGGGAAGAGAGAGAGAGGAGGAAGCAGGCTCCCTGCTGAGCAGAGAGCCCGATGCAGGGCTCGATCCCAGCACCCCGAGGTCATGACCTGAGCTGCAGGCAGACACTTTACTGACTGAGCCACCCAGGTGTCCCTAAAAATAAAATCTTAAAATGAAAACAAACGAACAAAAAAAAAGATGGCCAGCCACTGCTTGCTCCTTCTTCCATCAAGAAGTGGGATCTATGTCCCCCACCTTTGAATACGAGTGACAATGCACTATTCTAAACCCACTGTGGTCTATAACTGCTTTGGCCAATAAAAAATGGGGAAAGTTATGTCGTGCCCTACTTCCTCTTCTTTGGAACACTTGCGCTCAGAGTCCTGAGCTGCCGTGGGAGAAGTTTGAAGACTCTGCCGGAGACGCCACATGGACAGACCCAAGACCATATGGAGAAGGAGAGAAGGCGCGATGAGTCCCGCCCTGTAGCGGTCCCCGCCAGGGGCCCCGGACATGTGAAGGAAAGTGTCCTGGACCTTCCAGTCCACGAGCCACCCCTTTGCTGAAAACCATCCCATGAAAAGTGACCCCATTCAATGCCTCGTGGAGCAAAAGAATCACCTAGCCAGTCCCTGCCCAAATTTCTGACCCCCCAAATTTGTGAGATATAATAAAATTGGTGTTGTCTTGAGTCGTTAAGTTTTGGAGTATTTGTTACACAGCAATAGCTATCGTTAGCGTAAGTCTGGATGGAGGCTTGGAGAGCAGCGCATTCAACAAGCATCCAAAGGGGCTCTGATGTGGGGGATCGAGGGAACACTCAAAGCACCAGAAGTGGGGTGCTTCAGTTGTTAAGCATCTGCCTTCGGCTCAGGTCATGATCCCAGGGTTCTGGGATCGAGCCCCACATTGGGCTCCTTGCTCGGCGGGAAGCCTGCTTCTCCCCCTCCCTCTGCTGCTCCCCCTGCTTTTGTTTCCACTCTTGCTGTGTCTCTCTCTGTCAAATAAATACATCAAATCTTGAAGGAAAAAAAAAAAGGTACCAGAAGAGAAGGATAGACTCTAAGATCAAGGACCCCAAGTACACGTCTCCATCACATCACACAGAAAAACAAATGAAAAGAGACAAGGCGGAGCCAGAGAAAAAGAGAACAGAGTAGACTGAGGGGTGGACAGGCAAACAAACTTAAAAAGAAGGGGGAAAGACAGAGAGCTGTTTGAAGACAGACAGAAAACTAGACAACTTGATTCAGCAAGCAATGACTCTTGTCTCCTGTGGCTTGAGTGGGAGACGTGGAGACAGGCACGCCCCAGCCCTGCTTTCATGGAGGTCATGTTCTAGACAAAAAGTGGCTCAGAAAGAGGGCAGCAGAGACGCAGCAGAATGAGAGAGAAGGGGCAGGGACAGTGCCGAGGTCAAGGCCACTCTCTGAGCCTGGAACTCTGGTGAGTGAAGGATGCCAGCCTGGCCTGACCCCTCATGACAGGGTCTTTCCTGCTCGTGCCCCTGAGTGTGAGGCCCCTGGAACGGCTGATCAGGCATGGGGCGTGGGGGAGTTCTCCCTGGAGCTGAATGTTGAAGGACAGGGACATAGGAACCGGTGCTATAGTTGGGAGAAAAGCAACTACCAAGGCCAATAGGGGATGCCAGGGTTGGGAGGGGAGGAGACGGGGGACATGGGGATTGCCAAGCCGAGTGACAGGTTGCAGGCAAGTGAGTATGGCTATGGGGGGGATGGGAGAGCACAAATGGGCTCCAGGTGCCAGGCTCTGAATCAGGCCCTGGGTCCTGGATCTACTTTGGAAAGGATCATTCATGGCATTATTTAAAAAAAAAAAAAAAAAATTTTTTTTTTTTTGAGACAAAGAGAGAGAAATAGAGACAGCAGGGGAGAGAGAGAGAGAGAGAGAGAGAGAGAGAATCCCACGCAGGCTCCATCCTTATCATCGACTCCAGGACCGTGGGACCATGACCCCAAGCCAAATCAAGAAAGAGTTGGACGTTCACCTGACTGAGCCCCCCAGGTGCCCCTCATGGATGTCCTTATTGTTCTCACGATACAAACGGCAGGATGTGAGACAGACCAACTTTTGGCTGCTGAGGCTAGACAGAGAGGGACCGGGAAAACATCACGGAACACATTTAGATATTCAATCCTTAACTTTTTTTTTTTTTTAAGATTTTATTTATTTATTTGACAGACAGAGATCACAAGTAGGCAGAGAGGCAGGCAGAGAGAGAGGGGGAAGCAGGCTCCCCGCCAAGCAGAGAGCCCGATGCGGGGCTCGATCCCAGGACCCTGAGATCATGACCTGAGCTGAAGGCAGAGGCTTAACCCACTGAGCCACCCAGGCGCCCCAGTCAGTAACTATTTAGTGAGCAGACCCACCATGTGTGAGAACTGGGAACAGAATCCTCGCCCTCGTGGAGCTCAAGGTTTAGGGTGTGAGGGCAGAAAAAACCCACAAGCAGGTGAGTGATAGGATGGTGGTTGACAAGATAAACACGAGGGAGGTTCTCCGCAGAAGACAGACAAACAGCCGCTAAGCACACAAAGAGGCGTTTGACATCACTAGTCATCAGGGAAATACAAATAGAAGCCAAAAAGAGACACCAGCTTCACACCTATTATTAACAATTTTAAAGAGGGGGGAACGCTTGGGTGGCTCCGTCGGGGGAGCATCAGGTCATGATCTCAGGGCTGTGGGATCAGCCCCACGTCGGGCTCCACGATCAGCACGGAGTCTGCCGGAGAGTCTTTCTCTCCCTCTCCCCTCGGACCCCCCCGCCCCGGCTCATGCTCAATCAATCAGTCAATCAATCAAATCTTAACAACAACAACAAAAAAAACCACACTGGATGACACGATGCTAAGTGAAATAAGCCAGTCACAAAAGGGCAAATACTATAGGATCCCACATACACGAGGTCCCCAGAGTGGTCACGTTCATAGAGAGCAACATTAAAGGTGCCGATGTTTCAAGTGTAGAGTTCCAGTCTGGGTTCGGGTGATGCCTGCAGAACCCTGTGAATGGACTTAGTGCCACTGAGCTATACGCTTGAAATGGCTAAAATGGTAAATTTTATGTATATCTATTTTACCACGATAGTTTGTGTTTTTTTTTTAAGGAGGGTAAGAGGGAGCAATAGCGCTGGGCAGGGGGATGCTAGTCTATACGGGGATTTGAGTAGAGATGTATGTTCCAGGGGAGAGGGAATGGGGAGGAGCGGACACCAGACAGGGGCCCAGCACCTGGACCAGGCAGACAGCATGGAGGTGAAGAAAGTTCCAGGAGGCAGAAGGTCTGCAGAAAGTAGAAAAACCAGAGGGCTTAAGGCCTCACAAGGCTCTGACTTAGAGGCTGGGTGTGGGGCAGGGAGGTGCATGGGGCAGGGACCCGGCATCAAGTAGGAAATGAAGGGAGCTTGATAAAGGGACTTTGCACAGAGCTGTAGATCGGATCTGAGAACAAGCCAAGAACAACAGAGAAGCACCCAGATTCAGAGCAGTGGGAGCCACCAACACTGCCTGATGGGTCACAGAGAGGAAACAATGCCAGAGCCGGGCCAGGAGCCCTGGAGGAGGGGTCACTGGACCAGAGCCGGGGAGGAACTCATCAGGGGAATAAATACCTCGCTTCCCTTTCCTCCTGCTTTTCATTCTCCTGGTGATGCTTCCCCATGAATGAACCTAACCAGTAGCCAAGGGTAAGGGAACCCGGGTAACTGGCCTGCAGAGGTCAGCCTCGTAAGGCCCAGAGGAGGGCAGAGAAGGGAGGAGAATGGACCCAGAGGGGCAAATAGAGAAAACCCAGCACAGATGTTGATGCCATTTGTTGAAATGACTAACACAAGGGAAGGAGCCCTTTTTGGAAAATTAGCTGGCCGGTAGCGAGCCCAAAGTAGAAACCTATTCCTTTGAGGCAGGGCAAGGAGGTACAAGGGGTAAGGGGGGTACTGGGGCTGAGGGGTTGCCCAGGCATCCGGGGTTCCCCCATCCCAGGTCTAGTAGACAGAGGGTCCAAGGCAGCTGGGAAGGCTAGCCTGTGCCAGCTGCAGGCCCCCCTTCCCTTCTGCCCTGAACTACCTTCCACAATGAAGCCGGGGCGGGGCGGGGGGACAGGGGTTGCAGAGGAAGACGAGGGGAGGGCAGAGGGGGTGTGCCCGGGTAGGGCAAGGTGTGCCCAGGCGCTAGTCCCAAACTGTTGAGGCCAGGGCTGGCCAGGAACCAAATCAGTGTGGTGCAGTTTCCTAAAGCCATCATGACTCTATTTAAGGAATGGGCTTCCCTCCGAGAATGCCTCCTCCCTGCCCCTTCTCTGGCCTCCCCTACAGCCCCTCCACACACTCAGCCACGGCTCCCCAGGCAAGGCAAGTCCCCCTCCAGGGCCCTCTCCCAGCCCTTGATCTGTCTACTCCCCGCTCTGCTTTGGGAGCCCTGGCCAGGCAAAGGGGGCAGGAGGAGGGAGCACACTGGTGCTAAGCCAGCCCAAGGCCCCAGCAGATGAAATATTCATTCAGCCAGAAGGCAGGAGACCAGCAGAGGACTCGCCCCTGGGGCTACGAGGCTTTGGTAACGGAGGCAGCAGCTGTAGCCCACCCCTCTCCCCCACCCTGAGCTTTGTTCTGCAGACTGGAAAGGGCCAGCAGCGCCAGGATCCCAACCACTCAAACCCGAACACACTCCAAAAACACATGTGGGTGAAGAAACGTGGGGGGAGCCGGGAGGGGAGGAGGGCACACACAGACACTCATGTATACAGGCAGGCACACAGGCACATAAAGCCGCACACACCACACACACACTCCATGCATGGATGACTCTCGGTGTCCTATAAATGCCCTCTTAAAATCTGCTCCCCAAGACCATCACCCGCTTCACCCTAGTCTCAGTGCTCAGGCCTGCTCTGGCACTTCCAGCCCTGTTCCTTGGGACAGGAGGCTTCTATGGGGACACCACTAGTGGCCCCACCCCCAACCCCACAAAGGCCTCACGTCCCAGGCTTCCACTAGAGAAAGGTCTCTGGGCTTCCAAAGCCTCTTCGGGAGCCTGCGCTACCCCTGAATCCCCCCCGCACTCAGCCCCCCGCTCGCTGTTCGTCAAGGAAGGGAGGGCGGGAGCTGCAGGACAGACAGGCTGCCCGAAGTCACGAAAAGAGGAACCAACGGGTGACTTGAACTCACGACTCCAGACGCCCAACCAAGCACCACGGAAGGTCCAGAGGTTCCAGTCTCGAATTCCTCTCCCAGTTAGGAAGACCCTCCCCCGCCCCTCCCAGCCTCGGTTAGCAGCTACCGGGATGCAGGATGCATGATAACGGGGGGCCTCCTGGGGCGTCTCCCATGGGACCCCAGGGCCCTATCAGACACCAGCGGCGCAGTCAGTGTCCTGGCGAGAACTCAGACTAGCGAGTTCTGCTTCCAGTTCCAAATTAAAAACCTTCCTGGCCCCGGGCGCCCCCGGGAGCTGCTGTGCTCCCACCCGCGGGGAGTGGAACTGATGTCGCTGCGGTGGCGAGTCCTTGCCCGACGCCCCGTTCCTGGCTTCCCCTGCGGGGGGCCCTCCGGGCCTGCGGGGGGCGCTGTGGGGGCCGGGCCTCTCTGGCCGGCGGGCGGGCAGGGAGGCCACCTCCATGGTGGTGCGCTGTCCAGCATTTCAGCAATCGGCGGCGGCGGCGGCGGCGGCGGCGTCCGCGGGGAGACGGAGGGCGCGGGGCCGCGGGGCCGCGGAGCTGCGCTGCCGAGCCGAGCGGAGGAAGAAGCCGGGACTAGCGGGGCCGGAGGGCCTGGTTTCAGCACCCGGCGGAGCGCGGCGGTCAGCGGGGAGGTGAGAGCCCCTAGTGGGGCGGGGGCATTTCCCAGAGGGGCTGGGGCTGGGTTGAACCTCGGGCCTCCACAGTCGGACAGGGGCTCAAGAGTCCGCAGGCCCCAGAGCAGGTTGGGGGACTGCAAGAGTGTTTGATCCGGGGTGCGAGGCACTGGGAAACAGAGATAAGGAACATTGTTCATTTCACTGAGAGGAATGGAGAAAGTGGGAACACTGCGGGGTCATGGGCAGGACTCCCCTGGGCATAAATGACCATGGCCTGTCCCACGAGGATGCTAGGGAGGCCCCCAGCTGCAGAGCAATTGCCCTCCCCCCAACTGAAGAGAAGGACCTGTTCCCTAAGGGAGGGAAAGATCAATGCAGGGACCCCATGGAGATGCTGCTCCCTGGGAAGGGTGGAGGGAGCAAGTCCCCACCTGAATGCTGGGCTTCTGTCCAGCAGAGGGTGGCAGCACAGGGGACAGGCTGGCCCCTTTCCCAGCTGCCCAAATGCCCCTAGGGAGGCAGGCCTGGCAACGAGAACTGGGTCTCACACAGGATGGCATTTACTCTCACACTGGAAAGAGGATGGAGGGCAGAGAAGAGAAAACCACAAGGAGTTTCAGGGGGTTCTCTGTGGCCTCCCCGAACGCCCAGGGAGAGTTTCTGAAGCTCAGAGTGGGCCCGAGCTCAGAGCAAATTCCTGGTCAAAAGGAGAGATGAGAGAAGAGACGCAGCCTCTGCCTCGCAGCCTCCTCCCCCTCCCTCCCAGGGCTCCTGCCAGGGCAGTGTCGAAGCCTCCTGCAGTTCCTGCTCCTGGCAGCAGGTCCATCGTGGGCATGGGTTTGGTGGGAAGCAAGAGAAGGACACCCAGGTCTAGCCTGCTACTCCAATGCCTGTGCTCTAGCCCAGCCACGACTTCTCACTCCCCTAAGACCTCACTCATTCACCCACTTCTGGCATCAGAGGGCCTGGGCTGGCCTTTGGTCCTGTGTCAAGAGAAAAGGCAGGAACTTAGACGGAGAGCAAGGCAGGGGCTGGAGACTTTCTTTGTGCATCTTAAGGTCGTGGCCCCGGCAGGTACAAAATTCTACCCCAGCCAGAAATAGGACCAAGCTGTCTAGGAACTTGCTCCCACACATTACCAGCTTTGGGGTTTCTTAACTTTATGCCCCATCCCACTCTCCTGTGAGAGGTGGAGGAGGAATTCTTGAAGGGTGAATAAAGATTTGATTGGATTTTAAGAGGTGGGGGTAAGTAGGTAGGGTGTCACGGACTCTGAAGTCTGAGAGATGGGTTCAGATCTCCGTTGCATGACTTCAGGTCAGCCGCTTCTCCTTCCTGAACCTGTTTCCCGATTTGTAAAACAGGTGTCACGTTAGCAGCATCTACTTTGCTGTTCCAAGACATAATCCAGATAATAGAAGGGAGATGACTTTGGGGCTGGAAAATGCTGGGCGAGTGTTAGTCGATGAAAGGCAAGTAAGAATTTCTTCGGGAGGAGCTGGGTAAAGGTGGGAAAGTTTTCAGCGTTGTTTGAAGCACGTCTGTCTCTTCCCAGAGGCGGTGGATTTTGGCCCAGGGCCTGGTACCAGGCTCCGTGCTAGGCACAGTGCTACAGATGACTCAGTCAGTCCTCACAAAAGCTTCCCAAGGAGGGCACCATTGTCCCTACTTCACAGCTGAGAAATGAGACTGGAGTATCTTTCCCCAAGGTCACAAAGCCACCCAAGCCGTCTTCTCTGGGGCAGAAGTGCAGCTGATGACCTGTCCCAGCCCCTTGATAGCAATGCCCAGTTAAATGCTAGTTTCTTGATTCGGGATGCCGGCTTTCCAGGTGGGGAGCCTGAGACCTATGAGTGAGGGTGTGCAGCGCAGTGGGGAGCTGACTCCCCCAAGGTCGCTGGGATATTTGGAGGTGGAACGTGCTTTGAACTGGCCAGCTGGGTGCCCCCAGCACAACCCACCCCTGTCGCTGTCATGCCTGCCAGAGCGGGTCTGGCAGGCCCAACTGCTCACTGCCATGCCCACTTTTCACCTCCTCTGCCTGCCAGCCTCTTGTTGACCTCAGCAAGCCAGAGACTGGCTGTTCCTTTCTGAGCGGATAGCCCCCACCCCCTGAGACGGGGCCATGGTCACAAGCCACTGCCAGCGCTGCTGGGGTCAGCCTCCCCTACTGGCTTTACTCTTCCTCTGCCCACTTCGTACTGCCCCGGGGGCAGAATCAAGGCTCCCCCTGTCCCAGCAGCAATCAGGGGCTCTGTTGAGGAGATGAGGGAAGCCACCCTCTCTTGCTTAACTCCCTCACACCCTCCGAGCCCCAGCCATGCACCTGTCACTTCGCATACATGACCTCATTTCACCCTCCCAAAACCTGGTATCAAAGGTGGTTTTTTTGTTCCCTTTCACAGAGGAGCAAAACAGGGCCTGGAAGTGCTGTGACTTTCCCAAGGTCACAGAGCAAGGTCTTGGTGCAGCCCACACCCACTGCCGCAGGGGCTCCGTGTGGCTTCCACAACATCACTCTGTCCTCAATTCCCTAGGCTCTCCTGGGTGACGGTCAGCCGGGGCACTGTGGGCCGGCGGAAGGTGGGAGGCGGCGGGAGGGAGAGGTGGCTGCAGGGCTCTGGGACAGGAGTCCGAGGACCTTCTTTCTGTGCCCATCTCCGCCCCTGGTTCCTTGTGTGACCTTGAGCAGGTCCCTTCCTGTCTCTGGGCCTCAGTGTCCTCAGCCATAAAATGACGGGGTTTGACTGGATGACCCCCGAAAGCCCTGCCAGCAGCACGATTTTAAGATCTCTCTGCTCTGTAAATCTGGATGTCGGGAAGCCTGTGGTGCTATGGGCAGAGGTAGAAGTCACCTCCAAGTGTTCCAGAGTTTGACTTACTAGTTGAAGCTGAGATTTAAAATTCACTTGTCCCTCTCATCTGCAATCTTGGGGTCTTAGCTAAAGCGGGAAAATATGACTTGGAGAGACCCAGTGGCTTACGTGGAGACCCCAGGTTCTTTCTCAGAGCCAGGATTTAGCCTTCTTAGGTCTTCAAGCCGTCACCGTCCTATAAGGAGGTGACTTATAGGGACACTTTGAAGATGCCCTCCCCGAGTTGTTCACCAAACTCCAGGAGGCTCCCAGGACAAAAGTGCACAGGCCCCAAACCCAGGGAAGTGGCAAGGGTGAGGTAGTTGAGGCTTTTTCGTGGTGTCTGGGTGAGAGGGAAAGGTTTTCCAGCTGTTTCTCTGAAAAGCCGGTGCAGGGCCCCGGAGAGGGCGTGAGCTGGTCTGGGGACGAGTCCAGTCTGAGCGGGGAGAGGAGGTCAGGCAAGAACGTTCCTTCTCAATTCTAACACTAATTGTGTTAGGTGTGGAAGGGTGGGGGGCTCAGGGAGGTGGAAGGATCAGAGAGGGCACTCGGTGAGGGGGGGGTTCAGAGAGGAAGGGGGGGTGGTCTGCTCTGTGAGGGGAGAGAGGGGTCAGTGAGCGATGAGCAGAGGGATTATGACGGGGGGTGGCTCATCACCAACAGTTACAGACCCCAGGCTGGCCCAGCCTAGGTTCTCACTGTGGCTCAGGGCCTGCCGACACCTCTGGGTTCTGCTCCTTCACCTTCTTCTGGGCACTGGAGGGGGACAGCTCCATTCCCAGAGGCCAAGCCCTGTTAACTCCATGCCAGCCAGAATGGGGGGCGGGGGCCTTAGGGGGCCAGGGCAGGCGAGCAGGTCCAGGCTGCCCACGCTGATTCTCTTGGTCTGGGGGAAAGGCCACAGTGGTCATGTGTGCCTTAGCCGCAGAGCAGCCCCCGACCCCAGGGACACCCCTACCCCCAGCCAAACTCTACCAGCCCATCCACCTGCGGCGCTGCCTCCCGGGCGTCCAGCCTGGCTGGCCTCAGCCTCCTGCCAGCCCCTCCCTGGCCTCCCGCCCGCTGCAGAGGCTGCTCTTCCAGCCGAAGCTGGCAAGCGGGGCCACAGTTCCCTTAGCATCCTCCTGGGGTCTTTGAGGCCTACGAGAGGGTCTGGGCCCAGTGAACCAGACCCTGGGGTGCAGGCAGCTTCCTGAGCTGGGGAGCTCTTGGCCTACCGATTTTATTTCTAGCTTCGAGTAGGGCCTGTGGCTCTGAGACCCCTCCCGTACTGAGCTCCAGCCCCACCACCACGCCCCAAAACTGCCTGGGTTGGAGACAGGTAAAAAGCAAGTTTCACTGAATTCTTGTGATTCGAAGAATGGCACATCTTCCTTGTACAAGACTTGAGAAAATAGAAAAGCCAAGGAGAAAATAGAGCTCATCTGTAGTCCCACCACCCAGAGACAGCCACTGTGAACACAGGGAATGGTGCCTCCAGGATTTTGTCCGTGTGTTCATAGTGACATGGAGTTAAATGACTGGGAACGCATTGTTGGGGGAAGCCGGCATTCTATTTTTCACTCTATCATGAGAATTCTCTGATGTCTTTAAAGATTCTTCAAAAAGCTTGCTTTCAATGGCTATTTGAAGGCTGGAGCTGCTTCCCAAGGGAGCCCGAGAGAGCTGGGAGGAGAATCTTGCCCCCCCACCCCAGCCCTTCATTCTTGGGTGGGGCACACCTTTCAGGTCTTCTGGCTTGCGGGTGGGGGGGGTTCCTTTGGAGAGATGGCTTTGGCCCTGTGACAGTCAACCAGGGATGGAGGAGGGGAGGGCCAAAGGTGCTGGGGGAGGAGGAGCATGTGAGGGTCATATATCCCCATGGATCCAACAAGACCTCAGAAGAAAGCTCAGAATGGGGAATCAGGCGATTACCAGTCTCCTGGGCTCTGATCTCCTTTGGGCCCCAACCTCTACACTCAGGTCTGTTTCCTCCCCTGTACAATGGGCATAAGGATACCTGCCTCCAGATGTGCTATGAGAAGTGACTTGGGCCAGGATTAAATCCAGGGCACTACCCCCAGACATGGCAGTCATCTGAGTGTGAGACCACATGGTCAAGATCTACTGGGTGCCTCCTATTTTCTGGTCCCAGTCCGAACGCTGAGGACCCAGGCGAATCAGACACCAACCATGACCTTGAGGAGCGCCCAAACTAGTGGGAAAGGCAGGCACGAGGGAACAGAGCTGATGTTCTGGTCGGGCTGAGGCGACCACAGTGGGCAGCCAGAGGAGGCTTCTGGGAGGGGAACATTGAAGTTGGGCTTTCGAGAACAACAGGGAGGGTGCCAGACAGAGAAGGCAGGGGCATGACACTCCCGAGAACAGCGTGGGCACAGAGGAATGAAAAGTCCTAGTGAGCTAAGAGGGTGAGGAATGATCTAATGTGGCCATGGCACACAGGGCACGCCTGGGAGTAGAAGGCGGAGGGCAGCCCAGGGGGCAGGGATAGGCCCGGCTGGGTTGGGAGGGATCTTAAGAACCACTGTAAGAGCTGGGGATTTATTTGGAAAGCAATGGAAGTCAAAAAAGGCTTTGGAGCATTGTCACGAAATAGTCAGATCTGCACTCTAGGAAGCCCACTCTGGTTGCATTCGGGCGGGGGCTGGGGTGGGGACGGAAAGAAAGAGACCAAAGACAAACAGGCCGGGGGTTGGGAGGAGGTGACCGCAAAGGGGACACGCACTGGAGACGCACGCTGGGAGAGCTGACAAGGGCGTACGTGCACGTGGGAGAAAGAAAGACCTGTGGGCCAGGGGCAGGGCAGGATGGGGCGCCCAGCCTCAGCTACTGGTCCGGCCCTCGGAATCAGAGAACCCCAGGCTGGGGGAGGAGGCTTCAGGACTGGCAGAGGAGCCAAGCCACCCCTTCTCCCAAGAGGGCACCAGAGGGGACTTCTGGGATGGGAAGGAAGCTGGAACACTCAGCTGGTCCTGCCTCCAGGCAGCCCTGTCCCCTCTCCCTGTCTGGCCCAGTCTGACACGTGCTTATTGATCCCTGTGACCCATCAGTGTCCCCAGAATTCCTCTCTTCCCTGCCTTCAAATGCTCTCTCCCTCTGTCCCCTGCTCCTCGTGAATCAGAAAGCAGAGATGATCATTCATTCATTCACTCATTCATTCATACATACATCAGACTTTGGCTCAGCAGCTCCTCTGAACTCAACAGCTGAATTACCATAGGCATCCCCAAATTCTGTGCTAGGCACTGGAGAAGGGGAGGAGCAGCCGTCCGTCCAGTGGGGAGCGAGGCCCATAAACGGGTGAATGTTTTGAGACAGAATATGGGTTAATGAGGGAGCATTCCAAGGACAGCTGGGGCACTGGCAATGGGGGAGGTTGCTTGCCCAGCTGACTTCGGAGCCGGCTTCGCAGACGGACTTGACAGGAGTACAGGTTTGCCAGGGGGAGGGAAAGGGGAAGGCATATCCGGCAGAGGAAACAGCCTGAGCAGAGGTGCGGAGGGAAAACACCGAGCTCTTGGGGGATAGTGTGGCTGGAGAGTCGGGGTCTGGGCCCAGGGGCTGAGGACCAGGCTGAAGAGGGAGGCCTCATGAAGGGTCTTAGTGCCAGTCCAGGGGGTGGGCGGTGGGGTCTGGCCTTTCTCCTGTGGGCAGTGGAGAAACCCAGGGATGTTTCCAGCAGGTGAGCAAATGGCCAGAGCGGTTTCAGGAAGGTCACCCCCGAAGGGCAAGCGTGATGCGGACAGATGGAGAGAACTGGGGGCCTGCGACATGTGTCACATGATCAGGGGCGTCTCCTACTGCAGCTCAGCTCCTCCCAACCTGGGACACCCAGGTCCACGGCAGCCATGGGTCTCTAGGTGCAGGGTAGCTACATCGGGGTTTCCAGAACAGCCTATGAAAAGCAGATTCCTGGGGCTCACCCATAAAGATGGATTCAGTATGGGGCCTGGGGATCTGCATTTTTTAAAGCTCCCAGGCGAGTGTACATGCCAGAGTTGGAGACCAGCACCTCTTCACTCTGCCCGTGCTGCTGTCTTTGCCCGGATGCCCTTCTCCCCCCTCCTCTACCTCTTTGAATTTCAGCCTCTGCTCATGTGTCTTCTGAACAATACCATGTTCCAAGCTCTCCTCCCTCCGTGTGCCCCCAAGCATCCCGTGCTACTTCCTTCCCGGCCCCTCTTGTACTCTGTCCTGGCTGGTCGTCTACCCTTCTGGCTCCCTCGGTAATCACGGTAAACACCCCATTTCCCATGTGCTGGGTCCTGCTCTAAGGGCTTCCCATGGACTAACTCATTAGCCCTCACAACGTCCTAGGAGGTAGTCGGGCCGCACAGCAGGGGGATACTGAGGCACAGAGCGGTGCCTAGCATCACCCAGCTAAGACACCGTAGTAAAAAAGACGCCTCACCGTTTGATGAGACCACAGACTAGGAGCTCCTAGAGGGCAGAACCCCTGTGTTAGTCACTGTTGTGGGTCCCCAGTGCAAACACAGGGTCTGGCCTCTGGGAGGGGTTCGGGGCAGTCATCTGTAGGATGGGCTTAAGGGCAATGATTCCCCTCCAGGGCTGCTTGGCAGCGTGGGGAAGTCCATGGCCCTGACAGGGGTTGAGGCATTGAGGGGCACAGTCTGGAGTGGGGGTAGTAGCAGCAGAGACAGGGACGCCTGTCTGGGATTTTAGGGCAGAACAGGCTTCTAGACAATAGCTCTCCTCTGCTGTGCTGAGGTGTGGCCTCTCCAGCATAAATCAGACCCTCTCAATCCTGGCCAGGGACCAGGGGCGGGCTTGTTGGCAGCGGAGGAGGGGGGAAGGTGTCAGACGAGGGCCCTATGAAGATTCTGGGGCTGATGACAGAGCAAAGTGGAGACTCAGAGAGCAGCCCCCGCCCAGTCACCCAGTCTGACCTTAAGGGACTCACCCCTTCCAGAGCAAGGAGAGCCCCCCACCATCCCTGCCTCCCACCCACAATCCCTCAGGAGCCATAGGTTATTGTCAATGACGTTGTTAATTAACTGCTTAATTAACTATTTAGGCTAATCAGATTAATTGACATTAATTGGCTACCATTTGTCAAGGACCCTGGAAAGCTGTGCCTCTCAGAGTTGAAGTGTGTGATGGGGGCTGAGCAGGGGAGTCAGGGAGGAGCTGTCACCGTACAGCAGAGCTGGGGGAGCAGGTGGCAGGCAGTGGCAGGACCAGCGGCACCCGGACGGCTGCACAGGGACTGTGCATCTCCCAGTGGCTCTTGGGGGCTGTGCCCTTGAACTCCCGAGTTCTGGCTCTTCATACTTTGGGAAACACATCCCTCGCCCTGTCTCTTAGTTGCATTAAGAAAAGGTCTAATGAGGGACCAGAGAGAAAGGGAGATACTTTCCATCCCTGAGGGCTGTAAAGACCTCAGAACGGGGAGAGACCTTAAAATCCTAAATAAGCCATTATATAAGTAGGTCAGCCCATCCCTGCTGGATGGCATGCATATATTTGGTTAAAGAAAAAAAAGGGAAAGATGTACAGTATAGGGTAGATGAAATATGCAAAATATTAAAATGTGATCAAGTGAACAGATTTGCATTTGGTCAATTACAGCCCCCAAAACCCACAGTACATTCTTATGCCTGTTTTAAAACACAACTTACAGTTTTAAATTACAGCACTTGAAACAAAAAAGAAAAAAAAAAAACTACTATGAAATGCATCCTACGTTTTAGAAAAAGAAAAAAAAAAGTGCCAACCCACTCAAAACTGGGAGTGTGAATTCAGAGCCACTCTCTTAAGCTTAAATGGCTCCTACATCTAGGGGCCCAACGCTGGGCTGGAAGTTGGTAGCCTTCACTTTTTCTGCAGACCCCCTGTGGGGTCTCTTCTCCTCTCCAGAATCCCAGGGCCTGTCTTCCTGACGGAGTGTTTATGGGCAACACAGGAGGTGTGAATTTCAAGTATTCTGGAGATGAATACAAATGTGAGAGGAGAATAGGGGTCCATTTCTGGGGGAGGGTCAAGCTGCCAGGATAGGAAGGGTGTTCCCTGGGTAAGAGGAGGGCCTTGGTGACAGAGATCTCTAGCTCCGTAAGGGAAGACCTAGAGAAAGAACGTGGGGTCTCTCTCTCTCTCTCTCTCTCTCCCCCTTTACTGCCCGATCCTGCGGCCCCTGGGGGAGGAAGGACCAGAAGAGACTGGAGGCGGTTGCCTAGCAACAGGAGGCGCATCTGGATCGATGGGAACGGCAGAGGAGCCTCCAGCCCCCAGCCCGGCTCTGTCTTTGATCTCACCCGGCCCAGCAGAAACCTTGGGTGGGGGGGGATGCCCAGGGCAGCCTGCTTGATTAGAGCTGAGTCAATAGAGGGAATTTTCCATAATGAGATTGTGTGGGCAGTGGAGGCAGCTGCCCTGCCTTCTCCTGTCACCCTCCCCAGTGGGTGGAAGGGGCTTGTCTATCTGTCCCGCACACATCCTTCCTGCTGAGAGCTCCCAGGGCAGCCCCTCGCCACCAACCTTGACTCTTCTAAGCCTTAGACCACCAGAGACTCAGAGCCCAGCCCTACCCTGGCCCCAGTAGTAGTAGTCAGGCCACTGACACTTTGTCCAGATGGGGAAACTGAGTCTCAAAAAGGAAAAGAGATCTGATCCTACGGCTTCTGGCCCGTCTTACTCTTCCTCAGTCCAGCTCGCAGGTGTGAGCCTGAGGGATCTGATCCTTTCAGGGAGAAGGTGGGGAAAGGTATGATGGAAACGGATGTGGGCCCACGGGCTCAACTGCTTTCACTGCAGCTTCAGCCCCAGAGGCCAGGTAGGGAGAGGCCTCAGAGAGTACGGACTCCTGGCACACAGGTGTCTCTCCCTAGGATGCCTCTCCAAGGCCATCTGGCTTGGACCCTCCCCAGGACACAGAGATCACTCCCTGGCAGCCCATGCTGTCAGTGACAGCTCAGCCATGAAAAGCTCCTTTCTCAGGTTACTGCCCTGCCCCCCCCCCGCCACCCCTGAACCTCAAATCTCCATCCTAGCTCAGGCAGCTAGGGGAACACGATCTGCTATCCAAAGGCCAGAGGAGACCCTGAAGAGAAGCAGAGTGGGCTGGGTGGAACGGGGTTCCTTTGTTCCAGCGGAGCACAGGGAAGGGGGACTGAAGACTGCTTGTTGGTTTGGGATCAGCACTGGTGTGTACAGATCTGCACTGGTCTGCATTATTTTCGATGACCGGTACTACATGGTCTGCTCTCTTCCACTGGTCTATAATCCTGGTCTGACTTGGTCTGTGGGTTCGCCCCACCCCCAGCCTCTGTGGGTGAGTCTGGTCGGAACTCTGGCTTCAGGCTCTCTGTGGCCTGTCCTGGGCTATGCTGGTCTGTACCGGTCTCGTCTGGGCTGTACCGCCTCTGCTGTGGGCTCCTCAGTAGGGAGCCGACAGCTGAAGCCTCCTGTCCTTAGAGACCTGCCACCCAAGACCTCTGCTCTGGGACCCCAAACTGGAGCCAACAGGAACAGGGACAGAGGCCCTGGGCTGATCGGCAAGAGCCTGGGTGCCAAGCAAGTCCTTTCTACCCCGTCAAAGACAAAGCTGAACGCCGAGGTTTAGCGAGTATATGACAATATGACCTGTGTAAAAATGCCAACGGACACACAAAGTCTGGGCACACTGAAGCAGGAACCAGGGACCTTTCCTACTGAGGTCTCTGGAAGTGGTAAAAAAACAAGTAGTGAGCTCCCTGTCAGCGCAAACACAGGCTGGATTTCAACAAAGGTTCACAGATGGTTTAAGTAAGGTTCACAACGTGGTTGTGTTGTGCCAAGATCTGTGCTGGGCACGAGGGACACAAAGATGAATGTTACCCTTGGAGAGCCCTTGGAGCCACTCTCCTCGCAGAGCCCCCACTAGGGCAGGGACAAGTCACAGTAGAAAGAAGTAAAGGCAGAGCGTGGCAGCCCGTAAGGCTCTGGGAGCACAGCAGAGGTGCACCCGCCACTGGAGGTCAGGGAAGGCTTCCTGGAGGAGGAGATGCTTGAGCCGTGTGTCTTGTAGGAAAACATGGAAGGAAAGGGCATTCCAGGCAGAGGGAGCGGCAGGGACTGGTGTGTTCTAGAGTGTAGGGCTGGACAGGTTGTTCAGGTGTCAGCTAAGCAGCCTGGGTTTTCTCCTGTGGACAGTGGGCTTGCCCTTCCTCCCTTGCCTGCCCTGGACACCCCATGCTGGCTCTAGGAACTTGGCCAGCCCCGCCCTTTCCATGCCACAGCAGACCCAGACTGTTGGCAGAGGACAGCTCCAAGCGGCGCCCGGGGCCTGGGGGCCTTCCTGGGCCTGGCCGTAGGGCTGGACCTGCGGGGGCAGGAGTGGGACCCTACAGCCCAGGCTGTGGGGCCAGCATCCCCCGTGGGCCAGGCTGCCTGCTCCTCCTGGAACCGGCCCTTCCTCCAACCCCTGCCAGACCCAGCCCTGGGGGGCTCAGGCCAGAGCCTGCCTCCTGGCTCCTCCGGGGGCAGCAGGAAGCTCCGGGTACTGAATAATTAAAAGGAAGGCTTTCTGCGGCTCTCCCTCCCTCCCGGCAGCGTCCTCTTCCCGAGGGTTGGGTAACAAACAGCAGTGCCAGCACCTCCCAAGAGATTCCAAGAAGGCTGGGAGGCAGCGCGCTCTGCTTAACCCTCTCATTGCCGGCCGGCCTGAATACCTTACCCCCCAGCCTCGTGCTGCAGGGTCTCTTAGCAGCTGAAAGGGGTCTGTGTGGGTTGGTCTCTGTGAGCAGCCGCCCGTGTTGGCCTGCTGGTCTTTGCAAGCTGGTGCTGATCTGGAATGGTACTTATCTACCTGATCTGTTCTGATTTATACTGATCTACAGGTCTTAGTGATTAACTCCCGCCTGTAATGGTTTAGACTGGTCGGCATTGTTTATGGGTAAAACTGGCAGTTAACACTTCTACCTACCCTTAATCTGAGGGCTAATTACTTCACCCCTAAGCGGGGAAGGCATTTATAGTAATCCCATTTTACAGATGAGGAAACTGAGCACAGACGTTAAGTCAGTTTAGGGTACATAGTAAGTGACTTTGAACAGCCACTTGCAGGTCTATGCCTGGGCTGGACTGACCCTTAGGGTCAGACCTCTCTCCAAAGGGCAGGGACCCCTAAAAGTGAGGGCACTGGGCAGCAAGAGAGATCTTTCGAAAAAGGCAAACCTGACCATGACCTCCCCAGCTCAACAGCCCTCACGAGCTCCCCATTACCTGCAGGGTATGACCTAGCTCCTCAGTTGCCCAGCACCCTGTCCCCCGCCCTCTGTGCTCAGCCAGGCACCAGGCACGAGCCTACGCTCTCCCATCTTTCCTCTTCAAGTCTTCTTCCCACACATCTCCACATTCTGCCCAGGACATCCATCCTCCCCTTCATTGTCCCATAAACTCCTCCTTATGCTTTCACATCTTGCCTCCAGGAAGACCTCCCAGCTATGCTCCTCCCCATACCCCAACTCAGTTGCTGTCTCTGCCACATCCCTCATCCCAGCACTCAGCATCAGTGCACCTTCCCCTGGATCTCTTATCCGCTGGGGGGCCCCAGAGTGGCCACTTGGTGAAGAGCTGTGACACAACTATTGCGACCCGAACCTTGGGCTGAGGGGGCTGTTCCGTGGCCCAGTGGCCCTTAGCCCCCACCTCTACCCTCTTGGACAGGTTGCACGGAAAGGCTTCTAGTTTGTTCTACCCACTACTTGATGACTTTGCCCCTCTCCCCATGCTCATGCTTATGGCCTGGAGGTTGGGAGAAGGGACCCCCAGGGAGGGGAGGGGTACTAGGAGAGCGACCTCCCCCTTCTGCTCCAGGGGACATGTCAGCGCCAGGGATGGGAGTGGGGTAGGGGCACCCTCGGATTCCTTGGGCCCAGTGGGGATGGTCGCACACTCACTTTTACAAAGACCCAGACTTAGTTTCCCAACCTGAGTACCTGGTTTCCTATGAGTTTGTAAGTTCCATCACATTTCTGATGGGCCACATCAGAATCTTTTTTGTCCGGGAAACCCTGCCCACACACTGGCCTTCCGCTCTGAGAGACCTCACCTTCACGACACTGGGTGTCCCACACACCCTGCCCCTTTTAGTCCCAGGTCCCTGCGCCCTGCCAGGCCTTTGCCCTCAGCCTGTGCTGTGCCCCGCCTCCACTCCCTCTCCCTTCCACCATCAAGACTCATCTTGGAAAGGCCAATTCAAACACCATTGCCTTCACAAACAAAGACAGACCCCCTCTGGTCTCTTTCTTGTTCCCCCAGCACGGGGTAGGGTAAGGTCATCAGGATCTGTCTTCATAGCAAGCTTGTCACGGAAAGAATGAACCGTCCCACCACATTATGAAGTAGGGGGTATCGTCTCCATTTTACAGATGAGAAAAATGAGCCTTAGGGAGATTTAAGGATTTCCCCTAGTCACCCAGACAGAAGTGGTAGAATTGGAATTCAAGCCCAAGTCTTCTGGCTCCGAGTCCAGTGCTCCTTGCCTACTCCCCATTTTTGTCTTGGGCCAGTTGGAGAAGGGACCTTAGTGGCACCACTAAGAAGGACCTTAGTGGCAGGATAGCAGTTAAATTGTGTGACCATGGATCCAGGACTTGCTCGAAGCCATGGAAATCTGTACCTTGAAGGGGTGGTGGCCTCGAGTCCTGGCACTGTATCTGGGGAGGTGGGCCTCTCGCTGGCAGGGACAGGTGAAGGAGGCCCCAACAGAAGGGTGCTGTTCTCTAGGGAGCAGAGGGGCCCTGGGGTGCCTGCCTTGGGGGTGCCCCAGTGCTGGAGGCTGAGATGGGGAGGAGGAGAAGTGGCCGGCAGGGAGGGAAGGGAAAGTGGCTGAGGTCAGTCCAGCAAACTCCTCGGAATGGTGCCCACTCCCCTGCCCCGGCCAACCTCTGTCCTCTCCTCCCTCCCCAGTCGACTACCTGGTTCACTCTTGGGTTTCAGTCTTCCCAATGTAATGACAACTCCCAAGTGAGGCCCAGGTCATAGCCTCCTCCCCAGTGCCAGACCTGATAGAAGGCTCCCTGGGCATCCTCAGGACGTGTAGGGGTTCCTCACACCCGCTGTGTCCAGAAGAGGACAGTTGCCCCGACAAGCAACGATAGTGACGACCAGTACTACCTATGAGACGCTCATTGCATGCCAGGCACATTTCCTGGTAGCATTGCCCAGGGGTTAGTCCTTTACAACAAACCGAGAGGGAGGATGCTATTATTAGTTCCATCTTACAGGCAAGGAAACTGAGGCATAGAGTTTTAGTCATGTGACCAAGGTCACTCAGCTCATGAGTTCCCTCCAAAGCGTCCCTGTCTCCCCATCAAACCGGGGTTCCCGGGGACCCATGCCACTCTCCCCCGTCAGACCCATATGTGGTCCGCTGCCTTCTCTCCCAGACCTGGCCAGGCCCGGAGCATCCTCGCCTTCTGAGCCCTGGGCTGAGTGATGAGCTCATTAGCTGCACCTGAGCCTGTCAGCAGCCTGGACCCTGCCATATGGATGGGCTGTTTCACCTTCCATTAATCTATCCCAGCAGAGCTGGACTTGAAGGTACCCGCATGCAGACTGCGTTCCATCCATCCTGTTCTCAGCCAGGCCAGCTCAGGCGAGCCCAGCTGGGGGTCTGGGGGATGGAGGCCAGCCCAGGGACTCAGCCGCAAGCCTTGGAAGTCAGGGCTCTGGCCCTTGAACCACTTCCCGGCCAGGAGGAGAGGAGATGCTCCCCATCAGCCATCAGCCAGATCCTTAACGTGCACTTGCGTGTGGCTTGCCCTTGGGACCTGAGCCCATGCTGAGGACAGCCTCAGGGCTGAGCTCTGGGGGTGGCTGGTGCGGCTCTGGCCACTGACCACATCAACAGGAAGGAACTGGGCTGAAGGTTTGGCAGTTACATAGGAGTTAGTATTACCTAGATTTCCAGAGAGGGAGAACGCCTGAGGATCTTTGAGTCTACGGTCCTCATTGACCTGTGGGGGGGGAAGGGTCCAGAGTGGGGGGAAGTGACTTTTTCAGGGTCTCACAGCCAATCCGCAGAAAAGACTCCCCCATTTCCTACTGTATCCCCCAAGAGACTCAATGTATTTGTCCCCAAGGACCTTATCGTATTAGGGTCAGGGTGAGAGTTGGGCCATTGGTTCCACACCTGCCTGCTTGACCCCCACAAGCTCCTCGCTCTCAGTGTACCCCCAATTTGCCCTCCATGTTCCCCATCACCGGAAACAGCTGCACCATCCATCTGGTCTCCCAAACTGGTCCATGAGCTCCCAGATGGCCAGGATAGGGTCATGTTCATCTCCAAATGCCCAGCCTTTCATAGGATCGGGCCCGAGTAGATGCTGGGTGGGTGTTTGTCGAGCGGATAAGATGTCTACCTCCTGTTCCAACATTCCTGTGATGGGGAACTCGCTTATATTAGGATGAACTGAACTGCTTAGTTTTTTTTTCTTAAAGGTTTGATTGCTAAGGGGGAAAAAAAAAAAATCTGGCTTGGGCTTAGCTGAAGTCCGCTCTAGCCGACTTTCCCGCAGGAGTCCTGGCTTTCTTCTGGAACAGCCCAGATTGCCCAAGTCCTTCCTCTTCTCAGTGTGACGGGGGACAGGCAGAATCAAGGGCACATGGGAACGCGTTACAAATGCAAATTCTCAGACGCTACCCCGGATCTACTGAATCAGAAACTCCGAAGCTGTGTTTTAACAAACCCTCTGGGTGACTCTGATGCAGAATAAAATCTGGAGAACTGCTGCTCCAGACACCAGCGCCCAACGGCTGGTCCAGAGAGAGTCTGTATCACAATCACTCGGGAGACGTGACCAATCCCCCAGAGACTCGGGTTCGGTAGGTCTGGGGTGGGTCCCAGGCAGGACTGACCTAGAAACTACAAGACACCCAGTTAAATTTGACTTTCAAATAAACAATGATATTTTTTTGTATAGGTATGCCCCAAATATGAAGTTCATGAAATTCAAATTTAATTTAACTTGCATCTTAGTATTTTTCTTAAAGACTTTTATTTATTTATTTATTTGAGAGAGAGAGAGAGAGAGAGAGAGAGAGCACAAGCAGGGTGGAGAGGCAGAGGGAGAGGGAGAAGCAGGCTCCCTGCTGAGCAGAGACTCCCATGTGAGCCTCGATCCCAAGACCCTGGGATCATGACTTGAGCCAAAGGCAGACGCTTAACCAACTGAGCCACCCAGGCGCCCTTCCCTAGTATTTTTTATTAGCCAAATCTGGCAACCCCACCTAATTCTTTGTCTTTTTCTTAGAGAGAGTGTGGACTTATGTGCAAGGGGGAGGGGGAGAGGGAGAGGGAGAGAGAGAATCTTAAGCAGGCTCCAAGCTCAGCACAGAGCCTATTGTGGGGCTCGATCTCAGGACCCTGAGATCATGACCTGAGCCAAAATCAAGAGTTGGACACTTGACAGACTGAACCACCCAGGTTTCCCAACCCTATCTGATCCTAACAAGCTTCCTCACAGATTCAGCCAGGTTTGGTCTAAATCCTCTATAATCCTTCAAGTATTTGAAGATAGGGATTCTGACCACCTGTATATTTCTTATCACCTCCCCATTCTAGACATCATGTCTTTGTTGATGCAGCCTAAGATAACATGCCCTTTTGGCAGCCACAGGATAGTATTGACTCAGATCGGGTCTGTGACCACTGAAGACCCTTAAATCCTTCCTAAATATGCTGCGTCTAAATGATGTCTATCCTATTCCAATTTTAGAAAGTTCGCTTGGGATCTGGCTTCAGAGTGAGGGAATTTTCTCTGTCCTGTTCCACCTTCTTCAGTGTCTTCCATTTGTCCAGTCTAGTGAGTCCTTTTAGAAAATGACTCTAGGGGCGCCTTGGTGGCTCAGTGGGTTAAGCCTCTGCCTTCAGCTCAGGTCATGATCCCAGGGACCTGGGATTGAGCCCTGAATCGGGCTTTCTGCTTGGCGGGGAGCCTGCTTCCCCCTCTCTCTCTGCCTACCTCTCTGCCTACTTGTGATATCTATCAAATAAATAAATATTCTTTTTTAAAAAGGAAAAAAAAAGAAAGTGACTCTATTTATGAGGCTCCCCAGGTGCTGTCATCGATGAATCTGATCATCAGATTATCAATGTTCCATCCAGTCAATGGCGAACATACCAGATCAGACATGGGTGAAGACAGAGCCCTGTGGTCCTCCACTAAACATGTCCATCTAATGTGATACCAACCCATGAATCAGCTTCCTTGGAGCACAGGTCAGTCTATCCACCAGTTACAACAGTGCAGAATATTCGTTCTAATAACCACGATCGGTCTCCCTCCTTTTGCAATTTCACAGGGATTCCATAAAAGATAAGGTCAGATGCCTCTCAGAGAGACCTTGTGCCTGCAGTAACTCCCTGGTCTGCTGCCCCAGCACCTACAGCTTGGAAGGAAGTGGCTGCTTATGCAGGGACTGTTCTGAGGGGCCCAGCCCCTTCCTCTCGGTGTTCAGGGGTCATCCCTCAATGACCTATCTCTGATTCCTGCCTGGTGGCCGCCTCCAACACACCCAGTGAAGTTGGCAGAATCCGCCATCTGTCCCAGTGGAAATCCAGATTACCCCTGCCCCCGTACCCATGTACCCTCTCTTTTCCTTCTTAGAGCCATTCCTGAAGGATTGCCCTCAGCCCTCTGGCAATCTTAGCCAGGTGTTCTCCTAGAGCTGGGGACAGAACTGCTGGGGGCAGGGGCGGGGGCGGGGGCGGTCTGGAGATCTGAGTGTGCTCAGAACTGCTGCCACCAGCTTCCCCTCTCCCCTGCCCTCAAGGAGCTCAGGCCAACTTCTAGGCTGGGGAGCCTCGCCCATGTCAGAGGGAAAGCATGCCCAGCAGCATGGCTCAGAGCCTGGCTCCTTGGGCTCCCCTGGAGCCTAAGCACTTTCTCCTTATACCCTCCGTAGGCCTCTTCCATTACCAGGGGCTGGGTAGGCTCTGGGGAGCCAGAATGAAGGGATCCCTCCTCTCAAAGGGCTCATGGTTCAGGAGGCGGGATCAGATGCAAACAAGTTGAGCTTCAGTATCTAAAGAGGTGAGGACAAAAGCTGGAGCCCGAATAGAAGGAATAATGGCTCATTCTTCCTGAGCAGCCTGGACAGCTTCCCGGAGGAGGTGACAGTTGGGCTGGACACTGAAGGATGAGCAGAAGCTCCCCAGTGGAAAAGAGAGGAAATGGAATTCCAGCACAGGGGAACTCTATGGGCAAGGGCCCAAAGGAGTGAGAGTGCCTGTCTGGGGACAGATGACCAAGGCTGAGAGGCCGGATGTTGGTTGCACCATGAGGCATAGTGAGAGAGGGAAGTTGCCAGATAGCATAAGGCAAAATGCGAAGAGGTCTTGGACCCTGTTGAGGACTCTGCCCAGTATTCCTCAATCCCGCCTCCCACTGTAACTGTCTTCTATTGGTTCCATGCAAGCGCACCGAGCTCCCCCTGCTCACTCAGGCACGCCGCTGGCACTAGGAGTTAAAGCTAGGCAGCCCTCTGTGCTGGTGGGGACAGGAAGGGGGCAGACCTGTGAGCCCTCGGGGACAACGGTGAGTGGCAAGAGCTCTGGCTGGGTAGCACCAGCTAGAGGGGTAAGGGAAGCCTTCGAGAAGGTGGTGATGCCTATGAGCAGTGACTCCGAGGACACAAAGGAGTCAAAAAGGTGTCCCAGGGGAAGGGAGCACCACGTGGAGAAGCCTGGACACCAGAGAGATGGAGAATCTGTGGCAGTGCGAGTGTGGTTACGGCGAGACCAGAAGGCAGGTCGTGTCTGACTTTAAGTGACGGGAAGCCACTAGAGGCTATTACCCAGGGCACGACACAGTCTGGTGTGCTCCTGGACTGACTCTCGGATTACTGATGGTGAAGGTGGACACAGGGTGGAGGGTCGGGGCGGGGGGTGAGCCAGGATGTGGGAGGCAGAGGAGCAGAGTGAGGGGCTGGGATTTTGCTGGTGACAGGCATAGAAGCGATGTTGAGAAGAGAGGCTAGGGAACCAAACTTGGTGACAGGTGGTGGGCCAGGGCAAGAGGGGTCTCCAAGCTCCACGAATGTCCCTGGTGCAGGAGACCAACAACCAGAAGGGTCCCCCGCGGCCAAGCACCATGGTCAAGGCGGGTGGAGAACAGGGCTCCCAGAGCTCTGTGTGGAACTTGGTGAGCGTGTGTTGCAGGAAAAGCCCCATCTGGGATGTCCAGACATGCCCAATCCCTTCTTCCCACCTCCCTCCACTCTTGCCTCTCTCCCATCCCACTCCCTGGGAAGGAGGCCTCCCTGTTGCTTAGCAACTAGCTGGAGCCTAGGAGAAAGGAAGTGGAAATAGCTGGAGGTGCCCCCCTCTGTCCAGATAGGTCCTGTCGGTGCCCATGAGTGTGCTTGCACGGGTGCGTGTGCATACACTACTCTGAGCCCTAGTGTGAAGCCAGGGCCGCCTACCCCGAGGGGCCGGGCTGACTCCCACATCAGTCTGAGCCTGCAGGAGGATGCGGCTGTTGGCCAAGCTCATGTCAGTGCCATTTTGGTCACATCTGCAGGAGCAGTGTTTCCAGAACAAAGGAGGGGACAGACCTGCAGGCTTCCCTCTGGATCTGGCCCACACCTGGAAGGTTGGCTTTGGAGAACTTGGCCAGATCGACTGAAAACGGCATGGGTGGTGGGACTGTAGTCGACTGCGTCTCCCCGTCTCCTGTAGGGCTGTCCTGGGAGCCCATGCAGCCTGTGACCTCGGGGTGTTGGGAGGTTTAACTGAGGCTGAAGGAAAAACAAAACTAACAGATTTCACCTGGGGCACCTGGCTGGCTCAGCTGGAAGAGGACGAAACTCTTAATCTCAGGGTTGTGAGTTTGAGCCCCACCTTGGGTGTAGATTACTTAAATAAATTAAAAAACTAAAAAAAAAAAAAAAAAAAAAGACAATAAATTTTCCCAGAGACCCGATGTGGTTGCCTGGGGCAAGTTACAAGCAGGTGTGCAAGCAGGGGCCCAGGAATTGGTACAAGGAAGAAAGAGTCCGTTGCCTGGGTGGTTACTAGGTCCCTGGAGAGGACTATCCCAAGCTCGCAGCCCTTGGAGGCCTTCCGGTCCAGCATCCACCCACTTTGCAGATGGGAAAGCCTGGTGTCCAATCCCCACCCCCTCCGCCAATGTCCTGAGGTGTGACCCAAAGGTGCTAACCTGACGTCCACCCCGGCCTTCTGCAGCATGAGGGGAAGCGGATTAGAGCCATGAGTGGGCCTTTAAATCTCCAGGATTAACCCGCGCGCTCAGGAGCTTAGCAGGTGGCCGAGAAGTGACCACCGCCTGGTGTCTGTGTCTGTCTCGCAGGGCCGAGGCCAGCGGCTCCGAGGCCAGCTGCCATGTCCTCCACGGTCAACAACGGGGCGGCCAGCATGCCCTCCCCACCGGACGCGGCGAACGGCTTCCCGCAGCCCGGCGCCTCCTCGGGGGCCTGGCCGCGGACGGAGGAGGAGTTGCGCGCCGCGGAGCCGGGCCTGGTGAAGCGCGCGCACCGCGAGATCCTGGACCACGAGCGCAAGCGGCGCGTGGAGCTCAAGTGCATGGAGCTGCAGGAGATGATGGAGGAGCAAGGGTGAGCTGGCTGGGGGCGGGGGCGGGGGCGCGGGCGCGGGGCCCGGCGGGTGGGGCCTGCAGGGATGGGCGGGGCCGGCCGGGGATGGGCGGGGCCTGCAGGGCTGGGCGGGGCCTGCAAGGCTGAGCCGGGCCGCCCGGGGCTGGGCGGGGCAGGAGGGGCTCGAAACCCTGCAGTCAGGCCGGGTCGGGGTGGGGCCCTTGCCAGGCCAGAGGAACTACATCAGTTTATTAGTTCATTCAACCTATAAGCTGTCTTGAACGCCTGCTCTAGGGCGAGCTCCGAACTTGGCTCAGATTCACTGACACCAGGGAGACACAGTCCGTGTCTTCCCGAAACATCCAGTCCCAGGGAGGGATGGGGAGGGGGGAGTGCAGAGAGAAGTAATGAAACCAGGACAAGTCAAGGTCTCAGTTTGCGCTTCTCTAAAACGGCTCTATCAGAGAGATCATATATTAAAAAAACGAATTTTTTAAAAAATTTACACTGAAAATGGCTCTATGGAGCTTCCGGGACTCTGGCAAGCAGGTGCCGCAGCCAGGCACGAGAGCACAGTGGGCCCTGACTGGGGGGTGGGGGCGGGGGTCCGGCGGCGGAGTCCCGGCCAGCAGCCAGCCCTGGAACTTCCGTTTTACCTGTGCAGTTCAGAACCAGTCACAGGGGCACGCAAAGGTGCCGGGCACTGTGCTGGGCAATGTTGGGCCCCAGAGCCAGACTGGAGTCACTTCCTCAAAGACCACCCCTCACCACCCCCTACTCCCTCCCCATCTCAGAAGAGAAACAAGCATGTTTACAACCAGCTCCACCATAAAACAGGTTAAAATCATGGTTCTGGGACAGGACAGGAGAGGGCCAAGTGCTTCAGGAGCTCAGAGGAGAGATTCTGAGAAAAGATGTTTGAATGGGCCTTGAAGGATGAGTAGGAGTTCGTCAGAGCTTGTGCATTGATCAGTCAGTAAGGATCTTTTTAGGGACTTGCCTCAAAAGTCCAGTGGAGGCAGGACAAGCCTAGCACGCGGACCTGGAGGCAAAGAAACAGAACCAAGCTGTTCCCTTTTGTGCAGCTCCAAGAAAGCTGGTGGTCCCAACGTTCCATTTTCCATCCGCCCTGAGTACTTTGAAACTAGTGAACTGGCTGCCGAGGGAGTCAAAGTGGGGAGCAGGGCTCACCCATCAGACTTGCACTGTCCGTGAGCTGAGAAATCAAAAATGCCCAGTGCATTGGGGCCCCGAAGCCACATGGGGGCAGACGCCTGTGTCCCCAAAGTGCTTCCAAACCACTTCTTTGTCCATCCAGGCCTCCTGCTCTCCAAGAGGCAGCCAAGACATGGCTCACCATCACCAGAGAGCCCAGCAAGACACTGAGGCTTAGATATCGTCATTGGCTTCAGGCAGAGCCAAGGCTGGGCCTGGATCCAGGGTCCTCAGGGGGCAGCGGCCAGGCAGGGCCCCTGGGGCACGTAGACTTGGTTTTCATCTCCAGCTGGGGACCAGGTGGGGATGGGTAGGGTCCCTGCAGAGAGCGGTAAAAGGATGGGAGGCAGCTGAAGGCAGAAGGTAAGGAGGCTTCCAGCTGGCAATGAAACCAGGTTTGATGAGCCGTGGATACAGACAGAAGGAATGAGATCCATTAGGGACAGGGTCAAGTAGGGGGTGGGAAGAGGAGAAGCTGAGGACCTTAATTCAACCTACAAATCCTGCTAAGTTGGGAGACTCAGGCCTTGACGGGATTGTGAACAGGTGGGCACGGTCAGGGAATGGAGTGCCTGGGCCGGAAGAGGGCCAGCCTCCTATACTGTATTCTTGGGAACTGCCCCCTTCTCCTCCTGGAGCCCCACCACCTTCCTGAGCCCCCTCCCTCCCGCTTGCAAAGCCCCATCCCCTCAGGGAACTCCGAAGTCCCCCTCTCCTGGCACCCCTCCCCTCCTCAAGCCTCCTCCCCCTGGCTGAATCTCCTTCTCCTCCAGGAGCCCCCAGCCCCTCACTGCACACAAGAGGGTTATTCTCAGATTCGGACAGCCTCAGGCAGAAAGGGACGGCATTGGCCATGTCTTTGACGCTGGTCCCCTGGCATCGAGGACCCATGCCTCTCTGGGAGGCACCCACTAGGTCTCCCAGTCAGGGCCCTTTCCCCCACCCAAGCCCGTACTCCAGGTGGTCCTTAGACTGGAGTCTCCCGGAAAGCTAGCTCTCAAGTCACCAGCCCCCCACTCCCACCCCTTAGCAGCAGTCTGCTCAGCGGAGGGCACAGCCGCTCTGGAACCCCACAGTCCAAGCGCGAGCAAGCCACAGCTCCTGGCCTGGGAAATAGGGAGTCGTTCAGAGAGTCCTGCGAGTTAAAGATGTTCGGGGCTCCCCCACCTCCGGCCAGTCCCCGGAAGGTGCTCCACCAGCACTGGGCACCCTCGCTCTGTCATGACATCTGGTCATTAATATCCATTTCCACAAACACTGGTTCATTCGAGCTTATTTACCAGGTTCTCAGGCATTTGACAAATATTCCCACTAGTCACAGGAACACACATTCTTTGGCCCCATTAAAAAGCAATCCCTTCCCTAATACTGATGGATGGCCGGCTAATTCACTGGTGATTGATGCTGTCTGGGAGTCGCCTTCCCGGCAGCCTCCGCGGGCAGCCTGTGGTCACCGGAAGGCTAGGGCCGGAGCCCCAGGCCTGTGTGGTGTGCTGCTCCCACCCCAGCCCCAACTGCCGCCACACACACACCCACCTATGCCCCTTCCTTTGAGGACTCCCGAGGTAGGAAGATAGATGGTTCCTCATCTATCAAATGGGAAGAGGAGGGCCGCCCACTGCCTCGGAGCTGCAGGGAAGAACAAAGTAGTGGCCGAGAAAGCGACTCCGTAGGAACCTCCAGGTCTGGGCGTAGATGGGCAGAATGACACATTTTGTACTCTGGGGACCTCCTTGAAAGTGCAGTGTCTCCTTACCACACTCCAACCTCAGAGGGTGGTCCAGGGAGCAACAACGAATTTGGCCTGTCCCTCCCTTGTGGTCCCTGAAGTGGAGGGGAGGCAAAAGAGCCAGAGGGCTGGAGGGAGGAGGTGGGGACACTGAGACAGGTGTCGCCATCCTCCCTGTCCCCAGTTCCCTGGCCAAGCCTTTGGCTTTTAGTCTGAGACTTCGGCATGGCAGCTGGCCCCCCTGCGTGGCCTTAAGTTGGCAGGTGCCGCCTCCCCCACAAGGAGCGGACGGTTTGGGCACCAGCCTTCCTATCTCGGCCCTTGCCTCGAGGAGAACACGGAGAAGAGGCCCAGGTGATTCCCAACGTGGGATGATGCTGACCTGGCAGGGGTGTGGCATGGGAAAAGGCAGGGGGCCTAGGACCACGAGACCCTCTGTCCCTCCTGCTCTGAGACAAATAGTCCTTGGTCATTACTATTTACTGAGAGGCTACTATGTGCCACCCACTGCACAAAGTGCTTTGTAAGCATCATTTCCCGCAGTCCTTGCGACAGCCATGAAAGACAAGTTACTATCCCATTTCACAGATGTAGAGGCTGAGGCTAAGAGAGGTGTATGGACTCGTCCAAGGTCACAGAGCTAGGAAGTGGGCGTTGCCAGGGCTCAAAATAGGACGGCCTGGCTCTCCGCCTCTTCTCTTAATCACTGTCCAACGTGGCCTCAGCTAAGGGTTGACCTCAAGAGGCTTGAAGGAGCAGGAGACTTGGAGGTAGTGGTTGTACCTGAGACCTCCTTGCCCAGCCCTGGGTCCCCAGCTTCTCCCAGCAAGATGTCCTGAGACATAGGGGGTCCTTCCCACGCCTCCACATCGATTCAGCCCAGCCCTCCCGGCCTCCCAATGACACGTGCTGGAGTCCATCAGTTTGCCTTGGACCTGCCGGCTGTGGGCTCAGCCCTCAGTCCCTGCACGTGTCCTGCTCCAGGTCTCAACGAAACCCTGACTTCTGCTCCTACCGCCCAGCCTCCACAGATCCCAGGAGTCTGGGGAACTTGACCCTGGCCTGAAGCTCATCCCATTCAACTGAGGATCTGGCCCAGCCTCATTCTTGGACCATGTACTCCCCAACCCCTCCGGGCCCAGGGCCCGGTGCCTAACGGCCCAGCCAGCCTGTCTCTGCCTCCCAGAGCCCTGTGAGTCAGGGGCTGGGCACTACCGAAGGGCCACTACTATTTGTCTCTACGCTGGTGCCAATGACAAGCTGGTCTCCCGAGGAGGAGGTGGGGCGGGAGGAGCTCCTCCACGCCTCCACTGCTCAGAATGCGCCACCACCCCTTCTTCCTGGGCACCAGGACAGCCCAGCGGAGCACTGCCCAACAGCAAGGCCGAGGCACCTCCAGCCAAACGCAGGTCTGAGGCTAACAGGGACTGGGGTGGACGTGGGTGAGCTAAGACCCAGGCTTGGAAAAGAGGGGCCCCTGCCCCGGGCAGGCAGGACTTAATCCTCCCGATGATGGGCCACATCACAGGTACTTGAACCTGCGGAGGGACAGACCTCAGCTGGGGTCAGGGGATATGTGGACAAGAAGCAACTTATGCTTCTCATGTAGCCCCTGACATCCCCAGTCAGTCCCCAGACCCCAGTCATCCTGCATCCTTGATGGATTGTTGTCCGCTTCTCCCCTGCGTCCTCATGGCCACTCTCTCGCTCAGACTGCACAGACCCCTGCAGTAGCCCAGGGCCAGCCTCCAGGCCTCCAGATCCCTCCCCTCCAGGCACGCAGCCACCGGAGGCTGATGTCCAAAAGGAACATCCAACCTGCAAACGGTTCGATGCCCCTCCATCACCAGCCACTCGTTTGTCTAAAAAAATGTGGACCCCACGTTTGGCAGACAAGGTGTCTGATGCTGGGGACACGATGGCAATCCAGACAGACAAGGCCCCTGCCCTCAGGGATCTCCCAGGCCTGCGCAGGATACAGAGGAGTCAGTCACAGGTAGACTAGCTTGTGAGCCACCTGCCGGCCCCTGGAGGTACGGGTTGCTATGGAAACGCAAACGTGGGCACCTAACCTGGTGGTGGGGGTGTCCGTCCTGCTGTAAACATCCCATGAGTCACGCCTTTGTGCTTAGCCATGACTATTTCCACGGGGTAAACCTGCAAGTTAATTTTATGAGTCAAAAGATGTGCTGATTTTTTAAGGCTTTTGCAAGGACTTGCCAAATTGCTCTCCAAAAAGGGCTGGGCCAATCCCAAATGCCTGTTGGAGAAGGGGAGGGAAGGTGGGAGGAGATGAGGGGGGAGGACAGCCATGGGGTCCCTGAAGGACAACAACCTGCCATTTTCATGGAGAAGCTCCGTGCGGAGGCCTGGGTCTGCTGTGTGGACAGAGCGGATGGTGAACGGAGGAGAGACAGGAAGGGACCCCGTTCGTATTTTGCCACCATATTTTCCATCTGGGATAATGACCTGCAGCCCAGGAAGGGGGGAGTGAGGGGTTTAAGACCCTGAGATTCATTCAGCGACAGAGGCATGCTATGTGTCAGGCACAGGGCAAGGGGCTGGGTGAGCAAAGATTCCCCCCACAAGCCTGCCCCGGGGCAGTGTGGACACAGGCTGGAAGGGGACATTCCAGAGGAGCTGAGAAGCCCTCCAGAGGCTGTCACAGGGGTGCAGGGAGAGAGGGTCGTGATGGACCCCGGGGCATGGAAGCAAGGATGGTCGTTCTGGACTTTGGTCCCTAGCCTGAGCCGGGGCTTAGGTGGGTAGGGGGAAGGGAACAGAGAAGTCAGGGCATTCATTCAAGACCAGACGTCCCCCACCTCCCGCGCCAGACGAGGAAGCCATGGGTCTAGCACTGGGATCTGGGACAAGCCACTAGGCAGCCTCGCTCATGCGGAGGTCGGGACGATCTTGAGGACTTCCCAAGGCCATTGTGAGGATCAGATGTCCTTGAGGCCAGGAAAGCAGACAAGGCCTGGATCTTCATTTCTCCCTTAATATGTCTCCGGAGAGTGCCTGTAGTCTGGCTGTGGGAGCGCGGTCTGCCGTGGGAGTGGAGGAGGACCCGGAGGAAAGGCATGGCCTCCGCTGAACCATCTCCCCCCCTCTAGGAACAACAGCTCCTTTCGTTTATTTGGTTGTTTGGCGAGTCGTTGCTTGTTTGTTTAGCTGGTGGGTTGTCTGGTGTGATGCCAGATGGGTAGGGCTTGAGCATCCCCAGTGCTGAAACCTTGCTTGGTGCTGGGACCTCAGACAGATCATTGCAAGCTGGAAGGTGCACCAGTGATGGGGGGGGTGGGGGCAGGCAGGGAGGGAAGGAAAGCCAAGAAAGCAGCCTTCACCGTCCCTGTGCCCCTACAGGTACTCAGAGGAGGAGACCCGGCAGAAGGTCAGGACTTTCCGGCAGATGCTGATGGAGAAGGAGGGAATGCTCACCAGGGAGGACCGACCTGGGGGCCACATGTGAGTGCTCCCCTGCCTGGGAGCGGGGCAAGGGGGGATGTGAGTTCAGGCAGCAGTGGGGTGCCAGAAGGGCCTTTCCAAGCTCCCTCTGGGGGCTGGGACAGGAGTGCAAGGTGGAGGAGAGGGCGTGCAACCCATCTACTGGAATCTCCAGTCTGGCCTGGGCACAAATCAGGGGCCACTGGGCCCCTGGCATCCCCCAGAGCTCCCCTGCTGCTCTGGGTTCTATCTATGGCTCAGCAGTGGGAGAGGCAGCCCAGAGCCCAACTTGGGGATCCTGGGCTATAAATCAGGGAAACCTAGAAATATTCTGACCCCGGGGGGGTGGCCTCTGGTTGACAGTGTGGCCCCAGGCCAGTCCGTCTTCCCCAACTATTACCACCTGTAAAATGGGCCCCAGAGTAAACATGGCTTCTGGAAAGTAGGAACCAACCCACCCAATGCCATTGCTCTCGTGGCCAAAGTCTCGTCGGGTAAAGAGAGCAAGGTGTCTGCGCGGGTCCCCTCTGGCACCTGTCAAGGGCCAGGAGGAGTGTGCGGTGCGCCCCTGGGCATCAAACAGGGAAGTGATGGGGAAGCAGGTTTGTCTCATGTCAGAGAATTGGGAAGGACTCGAAGCCAGATGAGAATGCAGCAGGCTGCTGTAGGAGGATGGAGGTGGCCTGTCCCTGCCTGTGTCCAGGCCGGGGAGTGGGGAATGGCTGCCCGAGCCCCATGTCCGGCAGGCAGTGCGCACAGAGGGAGCATCATGGAATCCACCCAGTGGACTTTCCCCTTGCTAAGCCTAGGAACCCCCACCCGGACTGAGGCGAGGTGAGAAGCCCGGGTAAATGCTCCTGGCATTTCCTCCGCGGTGGGACTAACTTGGGGAGCAGGCATCTTGCCGAGGCCCCAAACCCCTGTCACTTTATGTCACACCAATGAAAAGGACAGCAGCACCTTCTGAGAGATTTTCCCGTTGCTGCAGTCGTAAGGACAAACGGCATTGCGGGTGTAGACGGACCTGGGTGGGCAGCGGGGAAGCCCTTTTCCTCTTCCTTCTGGCAGCTGAGGGCTCCAGGTGGGGTGGGGGGGTGGTAGTGTCACCTTACCTCACCTAAACCTCACCTCTCCGGCTCGGGCATGGGTAGGAGCAAATATGGCCAGAGCAGCCACAGGCTCGTGGGGGGCTCGTGAGGGGCTCGTGGGGGGCTCGTGGGTGATCTGGGGGAGGCAGGCTCAGAGGCGATGAGGTCCCTCTCTCCGGCCACCCCAAACTCACAGCAGCCTCGGCCACTCCTGTGCCCTCCCTTCAGTGATGCCCCCCCAGCCCCCCACCCCAGGAGCGGGGCCAGGCCTCTCTCCCCTTCCCAGAGCTCCCGACAACCAGATCCTCCTCCAAACCAAGGGGTCCTGGCTTCCTGACCCGTGCCCCCTCAAATCAGCCCAGAGCTTCTCTGGAAAGTCATGCTTTTCCACGCAGTGTGAGGGTGGGAGGGCCCGTGTGGACTCTCCCGCCGTTTTCCCCGGCCCTTCCAGCAACAAGCCTGCCTTTCTCCCTCTCCTGGGCCCCTTCCTTTTAATGAAATTCCCAGCCTTCCTCAGCTCCGCTTCCTCCTCCAGCCACCACCCTACCTTGTGTCCTTTCTCAACTGAATTTCCATAGAGCATGTGGCACACAGGGCCTCCGCTTCCTTAGGCCACGGGAGCCATGGTGGGTTTCCGCCCTAACACTGTGACCTGCTTGCCCCGTGGCCTCCAGAGCCCTACTCCTCGTGGCCTGTGCCTCTCTGCAGGCCTGGCCTCTGGCAGGTGCCACCCCTGTGCTTCCCCTTCTGGAAGCTTCCTTTTCCCTTGGCCTCCAGGATGCATTTCTGTGTTCCCCCTCCTCCCCTGGGGGCTCTCTCTGTCTCTCCTGCTACTGCCCCCATCCCAGATGTTGGACCCTCCCCTCCAGTCCCTGGCGGGGGACCTCATCTCTGTGCCAGCTAGGACTGCCTCCTATGAGCGGGTGATTCTCCAGTCTTCTCCAGTCGTCTTGATCTTATCTTCCTTCAGATGAAGGAATGATGCATTTAAAAACAGGGGATGTGGGGCGCCTGGGTGGCTCAGGGGGTTAAGCCTCTGCCTTCGGCTCAGGTCATGATCTCAGAGTCCTGGGATCGAGCCTGCATCAGGCTCTGTGCTCAGCAGGGAGCCTGCTTCCCCCTCTCTCTCTGCCTGCCTACTTGTGATCTCTCTCTCTCTCTCTCTCTCTCTGTGAAATAAATAAAAAATCTTAAAAAAATAAAAATAAAAATAAAAACAGGGGATGTCCTGGGAAATCCGCCAGAGTGTCCGTCATCAGCAGAAATGTCCTCGAGGGTCTGTGCTGCGAGCCTCCCCCTGTGCTGGGGCTGGGAGTAGGGAGGAAGAGGGGGGCAGGTGAGGCCCCCACCCTCTGCAGCCTGAGACCAGGAATTACCTGTAACTCCTGACCAGAAGAGACAACAGCTGGTCACTCGTACCCCTTAGCCCTCAGGCCTGTGTGCGCTCAGCGGAGGAAGACAGAGGCGCGCTAGGGTGGTCGGTCGGGGAGGGTCCCTGGGGAGGGTCTTTGGGGAGGGTCCCTGGGGAGGGTCCCTGGGGAGGGGTGGTGTCAGGGAGGACTCCTGTTCCGGAGACAGAGGAGAATGTAGCCCTGGCTGGGTCCTGGGACCCACTCCTGTGTTTGAAGATATTGAAGACGAGATCTTTATTGGTTTGTTTACTGCTATCTCCTGAGGGCCTAGAACAGTGCCGCCTGCCCGATTTCCCCCCGAAGTCTGTTTCCTCCTCCACGTGGGAAAAGAGATGCGGCCAGAGGCTTCTCCTAGCTCGGGCAGCCCCAACAGTGTGAAAATAGCACTCTGGGGACTACAGCAAGCCAAGGAGTCTGACGGCTGACTAGAATCCTTGCAGGCTGGCGGGGGGTGGGGTGGGGGGGTGGCTAGCTATTTGCCATGCTGAACCCAAGGCCCAAGGCAGAGGGGTGACAGGGAGCTGGTGACAGATCGGTCATGTGCCTTCCTGTGGAGCTGGGCTCTGAGCGGGTCCTCACTTCCTACCTCAGAGTCCGGGGTAGTGGAGGGAGAGTGTGGGCTCTGGCACCAGACACCTCACCTGTGTAACCTCTAAGCTCAGTGTGAACCCCCTGGGCCCTGGATCCCAGCTCCGCCACACCCCAGCTGTGTGACATGGCCAGGTCCTTGACTTCTCTGGGCCTTCTCGTCTTTATTTATTTTTTTTAAGATTTTATTTATTTATTTGACAGACAGAGATCACAAGTAGGCAGAGAGGCAGGCAGAGAGAGAGGAAGAGAAGCAGGCTCTTTGCTCAGCACAGAGCCCAATGCGGGGCTCGATCCCAGGACCCTGGGATCATGATCTGAGCCGAAGGCAGAGGCTTTAACCCACTGAGCCACCCAGGCACCCCAACTTCTTTATTTACACAGTGGACCACCAAGCTGTCCCTGCGCTCATGCCTCTGGCTTCCTGCCCCTGGGACCCCAGCCCCTCATACACCAGCCTTTTGAGACCTAGAGAAATCACATGGCCTCTTAGAGTGAGGTGACAAAGCCAGAGACAGCAGAAGGGTCACCACACTGGGAGGAAGTGAGGAGGGACGTCTGATTTTCACCCATTATGGCACCTCCAACTCAAGAAAAGAGTCTCAAAGAGGCCGAGTCACTCCTAAAGCTTTTTGTCCCCAGGGATCTTTTTTCCTTAAGTTAATGGACTGGTCTGAGTGACAGTCTCTTGAGACAGACCCCCTTGGGTCTAGTCTCCACACTGGATACGGGACATCCATTCCATAGATGATGGGAGCCAGTGGAAGGTTTTCTGGGAGGTGTGATGTGGTCAGACTGGTATCTGGGGCTTTCTTCTTGGGAAGAGGAATCAGAAGGGTGACGCGGCAGGGAGATCATGGGGCAGCTGGCACACTACTCGGGAATCGAGGTGAGAGAGAGGAAGTCCCAGAGACATTGAGACAGGACACACCTTTGTCCTTGGAAACTGGTCTACATAGGGAGCCTGTTTTGCTGCAGAAACCCTCTGTGGCTCCCCCTTCCCCATCCACACAGCCAAGGCTGGATGCAGGAGGCCCAGCACTGGAGGCTGTCCGCACCCTCAGTCCAGCCTGGCGCCCCACTTCCAGCCTCACACAGCAGTGAGCCCAGCCTGCTGGCAGACCCCAGCTCCCTCCTGCGTGCCCTCCCTTCCGAGCCTTTGCTCATACTGGCCCCTTCTGCCCTTGGTTCACATTCACCCCATTGTCCAGGCTTGCATCTAACAACCACTTTCCTAATATTCTCAGGATAAAAGTAAAACCTTCTCCTTGGAATCCACACAATGCTTTCCTACTTCTAGTGCTATCAGTTCTTCTAGTGGCTATCAGTCCATTTTTATTTTTCCCTCCCTCGCTCTGATAGACAACCTTTAAGAATAATTGCTTTCATAGTTACGTAACAGGACAAAATGCTTGGGAGAGAGAGGGTTTATGGAAAACAATATTCATAAGCTACTCCCTCACACAGTGAGCAAATTCCAGTGTTTTGGGTTTGTTGTTTTTTTTTTTTTTTTCTGTGCATCTAATTTTCTGCATCCAGCCACGTCTCTGGGCCTCATGATTTTATCCATAAAATGGGAATATTAACGATGGTACCCATGTCACAGACTTGTTCTGTGCATTAAATGACTAAATGAGATAAACACACGTCAGGTACTTGGACTAGTCCTAACACCTGCATTAGTATTATAAGCTGTTAGTGACAGGTTAGTTAGTAATTATGGTATTAGCCATACAACCCGGGGTGCTGTGAGGAGCCAGAGGAGAGGCCCCAGGCCTGACTCATCCCTGTTCCTGCCACCGCTCCCTCCCTGCCCACCTGCCTCCCCCCTGCCCAGGCCCCAGGCAGGTCTGGCTGGCTGGCTGCTGTGACAATGAACAGAGAGGGCAGACCCTTTGCTTGGAGTCCTCCCTCCTCTGTCTGGACTCATTCATCTGTCAACTGGCCACTCTGCTCCTGCCTAATAGCAAACGGAACCAGTCCATCAGAGAAACGGCTGGTGTGAGAAGGGCATGGGATGGGCAGTCTTTACCCAGGCAGGGCCTTGCCCAGGGCGGACAGTCCAATAGTTGTCCTTGCGGTGCGGAACCCCCATCCATGCTTGGTCCCTCTGCAGGAGACCCCTGACTGTGTGCTGGGCTGGCTCTGGCCCGCTCTGTGGGGCTTGGTCTCTGCCATCACAAGGGAGGAAGAAGGCCTCTCCTGCCTAGTCCACAGACATGGTGAGGCTTCAGCTAGCTAACAAACATGAGGTTAAGAGCAGGAAGTGCTGAACCGGTCTGGAATTTGGTGCATACGCCTACAACTGTGTCTCTAGAGCAGAGAGGCCGTGCTGTGGCTGAGCTAACTTCTGCAGCGGAGGCCAGCCGGGAAAGTCAAGGTCTGTCTGTTTGCACGCGAATTCTCAGAGCCAAGTCCCTAAGTGAACTTACGTTCTTTACTCAAAGCTTCCAAAACTGTAGGGGATGTTCCTTTCCTTCTCTGGGCCTCAGTCTATTCATCTGTAAAGTGGGAGGGGAGTGAGATTTCTCTCGACCAAGCAGTGGCTCGGATTGGGATTTGTGGACTATGGGGAGTCATGAAAACGTTAGAGAACATCATTGTTAGTGACATTATCATCTAGGAGAGGCAAGCTAGGAGAACCCAGGTCCTAGCCTTGGGAGAGCCTACAAAACAGATGTCCTGATACCAGCTGCACAAAGTCAGCAAGAGAGGCCATGGCCTAGGCCCATTTATTTATACCCCTGGAATATGCCGGGCAAGTCTTACCAGAAGGTTCTGAGACCTTGTGTCTCTCTCCCTGAGCCCACTACACATGCTCTACGCTTGTCTTTCAAGGCTCCCAGCAGACAAGACCCCAGGTAAACCTCTCAGAAAGGACCAGAAAGTAAGAAAGGCCTCATGAGAGGACCCCAGCCAGGGAGGAGGCAGAAGCTCTGTCCCTGGACCAGAGGAAGAAAGATGTCTGTAGGGATGCAGGCAGTGGGGCAGGAGGGCACAGCTCGGGGAAGGAGGAGTTTGGATGTTACAGGCAGCAAAGGATCCCTGCAGAGGGCAGTGCCCAAACAGAGCTATTCTATTTTGTAAATAACCTTCATCACGTTTGTGTCGAGATAAACGGAGGCTCCCTCCAGCCATCAGCTCACCCACACGATGTTTGGGGTGCCCTTAAGTTTTGCTAAAGACTGTGTTTTATGTGTCAGGCATCTGTGTGGCTGAGGGCTGTGTGGGGGTGACAGGGCTGGGGATGATGGGTGGCTGGACAGGCCGAGGAGCTGGAGATTTTAGGAACAGGAAGGAGGAGGCTGCTGGCTTCGGGGAGAGCAGCGAGGGGAGGAGCAGAGAGATTTGAATGGAGGGATGTGGCGATAGGGAGGGTGACATGAACCCCTCCTCCACCAGCCCAGAAAAATCTCCCATCCTACCCGTGTGTCCTCAGGTTGCCCAGACCAGGTTTGTGTTTAGGAATCAAATGGCATTCTTGGGCGCCTGGGTGGCTCAGTGGGTTAAGTCCCTGCCTTTGGCTCAGGTCATGATCCCAGGGTCCTGGGATTGAGTCCCGCATCGGGCTCTCTGCTCAGCGGCGAGCCTGCTTCCCCTTCTCTCTCTCTGCCTGCCTCTCTGCCTACTTGTGATCTCTCTCTCTCTCAAATAAATAAATAAAATCTTTAAAAAAAAAAAAAGGAATCAAATGGCATTCTTGATATTGGCCCCAAGACTAGCTAACTCTGTCAGATTTGGGTTACCTTCTTTTGGGGGGGAGGTGTTTGTTTGTTTGTTGTTTATTTTTAAAGAGAGAGAGCGGGAGAAGGGACAGATAGAGAGGGAGAGAGAGAAAATCTCAAGCAGGCTCCATGCCCAGCACAGCACCTGACCCGGGGCTCGATCTCACCACCCCAAGGTCGTGTGACCTGAGCCGAAATCAAGAGTCAGACGCTTCACCAACTGAGCCACCCAGCCCCCACCCCACCCCCCACCCCCGCCCAATTCTTTTTTTTTTTTTTAATGCAAAATCAGTTCTTTAAAGAGCAGATTCATGGGTGTTCTCCTGGATGTGTGTCCCTGGAAATTCTTCCACCTCATAGCTGTGGTCTGCCTCCCTTGCTCTGTCTACCTTTCTTGTGTCATGACCCTGGAAGAGAAGGTGTCTTAGTGTCTAACAGAGGTCCCTCCGTCTATCAGTGGCGACCATGCATGGGACCACTGTCGTGGGCCGGGCCTATTTCTCGTGTCAGGACCTGCCAGACAGAATCTGACTTAATCCTCTCCTTAGCGGGGATATTCTTTTCCTGCTTGTGGAACTACAAGGAGGTGGAGACTCTGTGAGCATGGTCATGCCATGGTCATGGTCCTGGATTGAGAGCTGTCTGTGAATCCAAAGTTTGTACCATATCCTTAAAGCTCTGTCCCCGAAGGCCTGCCCTCCTCTGGCCAGGGAAAGTGAGAGCCTGGTAAAGGGCACGCAGGAGTGAGGGTAGGGGAGCCCAACCAGGGATGAGCTTCCATCCGGGAAGGGCACTGTTTGAACCAGACTGGAAGGAAGGATGGCAGGTGGGGAGCCCCCCCCCCACCTTGGAGCCCTTGCCCTGGAGGTGGGCCTTTGGAGGGTTCAATAAAAAAATGAGTTTGTACAGTACTGGTGAGCTCAGCGAATTCTCCCAGCAGCCCCGCAACAGAGTCATCACGGTCATCCTGGAGAAGAGGCTCTGAGGGGGGGCAGGACAGGTACCAAGTCACACAGGGACTCAGGGCCCCTGCGCGGGCAAGGAGGGCTGGTGTGCAGCTCCGGAGTTCATGCTCTTGCGGGGAGCCCCCCCTGCCTTTAGGAAGGGAACATCCCCGAGCCAGGTGCAGCCAGGTGCCCGCAGCGAGCAAACATCTGTGGCAGAGGGGGCTGGGGTCCCCGGAGCCGGCAGCAGGGACGGGCTGCGGCGGTCCCTGGGAGGGCTCCGCAAGATGGATGGGGAGCCTCGGAGGCGGCGAAGGCCTGGGCCCCGCGCTGCCGCCGCCGGACAGTGATGGATGACAGGCGGGCGGCGGGAGAAGAGCAGCCAGGCCTCGGGAGGCCGCGGAGATGAGGGCGAGGACAGGGCGTGAATATTTCAGAGCGGCAGCCGGGGCTGGGGACAGGGTGTTGGGGGTGGGTGGAGGGAGAGGCGGGGCGGGGGTGGGGGGTGGGGGGTGGGAGAGGGAAGGGACCTGGCCGGGGAGCCCGGATTAGGGAAAGGCTGACACCAGAGAGGGGGAGTTAGAAGATGGGAAGGGGCTCTCTGGGAGCTCACGAGGGGAAGGGGGGCTGCGGGGGGGCAGAGCTAGGGGCAGGGGGCCAAGGGTAGGGCAGTGGGGCTCAGGGGCAGGGGTGGGTGAAAGGGGTTCTATGTGGGAAAGGTGGGCGGGGGAGAGGAGAGGAGCACCGTGGATGGGGCTGAGGGGCTGGGTGAGGGGCTGGTCGCGCTGAGACGTGAGAGCGCAGAAGGGGTGAGGGCGACGCAAGGCGGGAGGGCACCGCTGAGGCGGGGGGCCTGCCCTGGAGGCAGCCCTTTGGGTAACCCAGATCCCCGCCTGACCCTCTAGGGGTCGGGGCCTCACCCCGCCGACCTTGCGGGGGACCAGGTCCCGGGGCGCTGCGCTGGGGGGAAAGGGGCAGGCGGAAGGCCCGGCCCCCAAACGCGGGTGGTGAGCGTCCCTGTCGCCGGCAGCGTGGCGGAGACCCCGCGGCTGCTCGAGGGCGCGGAGCCGGGCCTGGAGTACGCGCCCTTGGACGAGGACGACGGCCCGGTGGACTGCGACTGCCCGGCCGCCTGCTACCGCGGGCACCGGGGGTACAGGTCAGCGCCCCCCGCGGGAGGGGGCGGCGGGGGGTGGGGCCTGGAGCCGCCCCTCCTCCCTCACCCCTCCTCCCCCTCTTCCCCAGAACCAAGCACTGGTCCAGCAGCTCCGCATCGCCCCCTCCCAAGAAGAAGAAGAAAAAGAAAGGCGGCCACCGGCGAAGCCGGTGAGAGCTCCGCGGGGTGGGGGCGGGAGGGGCGGTGGTCCCCGGGGCGCCCACCCCTCTGTGGGCAGGAGACCCGGCGCTGCGTTTGGGAGCCCCGACCCTTGCGGAGCCCCTCTGCCTTTACTGAATCTTGCCCCCTTACGAGCCCCTCACCAGCGCGGGCCCCACCCCTGCACCTAGCCCCCTCCCTCACTGAGTCTCCTCACTGGCACTCACCCAGCCCCCCCAACTGGACACACTGACCCCTGGGTGACAGTCCATCTGCTCGTGCTTCCCCTTCCTCCCTCCACCAGCCGTCCTGCACTCCCTTCCCACACCAAGTGTGAGTGGCCTGGGGAGGAAGGGTCAGCTGGGTCACATCTGCGGTTCCCCGTCTGTATGTGCCCCTCACCTGACCCTAATGAGACCCTGGCAAACGTCAGGAGCCCCAACTGTCTGTCTGCCCTTTTCTCTCCCTGGCCCTCAGCAAAAAGAGGAGACTGGACTCCGAGTGCAGGTCAGTGATAAAGGCCCGCAGGGGCTGGGGGCAGGGGTGGGGATGTCTGGGTGGGCAGGACCTCAAGGCCATCCCCCAGAGACAGGAGGCCTGCCACAGCGGGGCCTGGGCCCTGGAAACAGCCCATGTGCCCGCTTTCCCCACGGAGGCCAGAAATCCCACCACTGGAGCCTCTGACACTTGGGTGTGAAACAGCCCTTGCTGACGATGCCAAGGAGGCTGAAGGGGTAGCCAGCGGACAACACTGGCAGTTCTGTCACCCACCCTTAGGGACCCTGATGACCCTGGGGGCCCCAGTTCATTTTGTACAACAGGCAGCTGGCTTCAGCTAGATGCCCCAGGCGCCCTGACTTCCCAGCCATGCCCAGCCGCCCCCACCCCTCCCCTCCTGGGGCAGCAGTTCACTAGAGCACACCCCCCCCCTTGTGTCCGCAGCTGTGGCAGCTCCTCACCCCTGCGCAAGAAGAAGAAAAGCGTGAAGAAGCACCGCAGAGACAGGTACCTTCCCTCCCCCGGGGCCTCCTCTCCCCTCTGCCGGCCCAGGGCTGTGGCTGTGCAGATTTGTGTCCCCGGGCCACCCCAGACAAGCTCAAGAGAACTTTTCTGTGGTCCTCCAGGTCTGATTCCGGGTCCCGCAGAAAGAGACGACACAGGTGAGCGATGCCGGGCTGAGGATGTGGACAGAGGCTAGTGCCACCCTGCAGGGACCAAAGCCCAAGGGACGCCATGATGGGAGGAGGGTGGGGAGGTTCTTCCCCTGCTCCATACTCCCCCCTCCTGGGACTGCTTCCCAGAGCCAAGCAGGGAAGGGGAGGGGGAGGAGGATGGAGGCCAACTGTTTGCAACACTTGCTGGTCCCATGAGTCAGCCTTGACTCGGGGGCCCTATGAATTTCCAGACAACACCGCAGGTCCGTAATCCAAGGGGTGTGTCTGTAGAGGTGTCAGGAAGGGAGAAGCATCAGGGCCCCAAATTTGCAGGGAAAGGGCACCCGTATAGAAGGAAAGCCCAGTGGGTAGGAGATCGGTAGGCAGGCTGTGGCTAGCCGTGGTGTCTGGGAGACAGGTGCCAGCCCCCAAAAAGGCCTGACTGCCAAGCCAAGGAGGTGGCCTCCTAACAGACAGGGCTGGGAGCCAGTATGGGGCTCTGAGCAGGACAGTGACTCCTTCAGGATGGACTGGGGGGAGGGGATGAAAGTCAAGAGCCCTTGGGGGGTGGGGTAGAAAGCTCAGCGTGGAGGGAAGGAAGATGTAGGGCGGTCACATCCACAGGGCCGACATGGGAGACAGAGCCCCTCCCAGTGGCCCTGAAGAGGGTCAGTCTCGCTCCTGCAGTGGGACTTTGCCCATGGCCACTTGCCAAGTGGGGCAGGAGCCTAAATAAACATCCGATCCTGACCCACCAGTTTCCTGTTTCCCATTCCCCCCTTCCTTCCCTTCCTCTCCTCCCCTCTTCTTGGGAGCCACTGTGGACCCCCGTTACTGCCCCCTAGTGGTCACCATCAGTCTGCACAGATCCTCTGGCCAGATCCCATGGGTCCTGGGAAGGACCTAGAGGTGACCTAGGGCTTAGACCAGCTCCAGATGAGGAGAATGAGGCCCAAAGCAGGCAACGTGAGTTCTGGAACTGACATCTTTGGCCTTCTGGGCCTGCCCCCGCCCCCTCAGCTCCTGTGAAAAACATATCCTGTTGTTTCTTAGCATCCCCGCCCGGGATATTCGGTCAGAAGAAGGCATCTGTTCAGGGCTAGAAGGATCCAGCTGGAATCTGGTGGCATCAAGGAGGGTCGGGCTGAGGGGCCTACAGGGACCAGGGGTGGAGTGAGACCTCAGACACCTACTAGGAAGCTTTTCAATCCTTTTGTCAAAGATAGAAGGAGAAGGACTGTGGGGCCTCCCCCCGGAGAGCTGGATGGGATGGGACAGTATGGGACAGGATTGAGTGGGATGGGAAGCTTTGGGGGCAACCCTCGATGAGAATCCAGAGGACCCAAATGTCAGGGAGATCATGCCCAAGGGAGATTACTTCTTTCCTAAACCCCTGGGGAGTTGGCCCAGAGCTGAGCCAGTCTGTGGAGGCAGAGAGGCAGGATGTCTGGGCTCTGCCCTAGGGAGCCCGGTCTGAAGGGACCTGGGACCCAGGGGACACAAACGAGGTGTGGATGACATATAGAGGGGCCTGTCCTGAGACAGATTCCAGAAGGAAAGGACGAGTCAGCCTTCTTTCTGGGGTGGTGGGCATATCGCTTGTGGCACCCCCAGGAGGAGCCCCAGCTGGGGTCCAGACAGTCAGTGGTTGAAGGCCAGGGCCTACAGGAGAAGGAAGGAAGGAGGCCTGGTTGAGTGAAAGGAACCAAAGCAGTGGGGTGGGGTGAGCAAGTCCAGGCCAGCAGGACTGGGGGCTGGGGCTCAGGTCCCAGACAGGAACAAATCTCAGATCCACACCAAGGCACAGCCCTCCTCCTGCCCCCCTGCTGGGCTGGGGCAGAGCAGTCAACTTGCCTCTGCTTCTGGCAGATCTCGAAGCCCCAAGAGCAAAAGAAAAGAGAAGAACAAAGAGAGGAAGAGGTGAGACCCTTCCCCGTTCTCTAGATCCTCCCCCTTCCCCCTTCTAGAATCGCAGAATTGGGTCCTTGTAGTTCATTTGGTCCCCCCCGCTGCCCAGATGGAAAATTTTGGACCCAGAGAGGAGGCCAAGAGCCCCTGCGAATCAGCGGCAGACGGGGAAGTGGAACCCAGGCGTCCCGCCTCCCAGTCCAGGGTTCTTTCAAGCTCGGCCCTTCTTACTCCCCACATCCCTCCACCCTAGTCACAAGAGCACCGGCTGAGGGGTCCGTGAGGTCTTGGGGACCGGGGCTGTCTAGACAAAAAGGTGCCTTTTCCTAATTCTCACCAATGACCCATCTGGGCTAGGGGGCCTATCTCTGTAGGAGACTAAAGGGGGTGGGGTCCCCCTTGGGGAGGTCAGGCAGAACTTAGGTACTGGCTGGTTTCTCTCCCAGGCCACACGGGGAGTCCCCAGGTCGGAGGTCCAATCGCCACAGCAGCGGCAGCTCCCAGAGTCCCTCCCTCTCCTCCCGTTACAGCGACTCCAGATCGCCCAGCAGGTAGGTCCTGGGCCCCTGGGAGGAGTTCCAGAGGTGGTTCAGCTGCCTTCCTTGCAGACTGAACACTCCGGAGGGCTGGAGAGGGGGCTGGGGAAGAGGATGGGGGACAGAACAGCAGTGGGGTGGGGGAGTCTACCAGGAGTGAGCAGGTGCCCACTCACCTGGCAGTGAATGGGCAAGGCCTGCCCAGAGATGCCCCAGACCCTGAACTGGAAATCGAGGCCGCGCGCAGCCTAGGGCCTTGTTCGCTCAATGCAAGGGAGAGAGCAGGTGAGGGGCTGCCCTTCGTGCAGGGGCAGCGCTTCCACTTGCAGAGGGGGCGTCCCACGCCGGCTCCCCCCCGTCTCCCCTCCTCCCCAAGGCTGAGCCCCAAGCACCGAGATGACGGGCGGAAGACAGGCAGCCAGCGGTCCAGCGGGAGCCGGTCGCCCTCCCCGTCTGGCGGCAGCGGATGGGGGTCGCCCCAGCAGAACGGCGGCAGCAGACAGCGGAGCGGAGCGCACGGGGGCCGCCCCGGCTCGGCGCACAGCCCGCCAGATGTACGTACGCTTCGCTTTGCAGAGGGTTCCCGCGCCGTGCGGGCCGCGCCGCGCCGGGGGAAGGGGGGGCGGCACGGCCGGGTCGGGCGCGGTGAGTGTGTAACCCGGGAGGAAGGCGCCGCTTCCCCCTCCCGGCCCGGGGGCGGCCTGGAATGCTTGGTGGTTGCGCCCACCCGGCCCGAGTGTCGGGGGAGGGGGGCCTGCAGGCTTGGGCCACCCTTGAGCTTGGCAGACGGATGGCCAGAGGGGGCTTGACCACTGGGGCTCTCTGCCGGCTGGGAACACAGCTGAGAACCCAGGGTCTCCTGCCTCCCTCCCCGACAGGCATATTGGGGTGGGAGGGGCGTGGACGATGCTAGGGGTCGCAGTCAGGAACCGGTTCAAGAGACAGGATCTCCCCTGGGCATCACTTAGGCCCTGAGTCTCCCTCTCCCCACCAAGCCCTCTCCCCTTCTCTGAGCACCCTCCCTCCCTCAACCCTCTCACTGCCTCACTCCCCCTCCCTCAGAGCCCTCCCCTTTCTCTGTCCCTGAGCCGCCGCTGAGCTGCATTTCTAAAGTCCCTGCTGCAAGGAGAGTCTGTCCTTTTCCCAGGGACTGCCCACGCGCAGACAGATGTCTCAACCCTGCAGGTTCCCATGTCCCCATGTCCCATCCTTCGTAAAGCGCCTGCCAGTGTACCCGTTGCTCCCTCAGAGACGCCGCACCAACACCACTCAAAAACCGTCCCTACCCATCCTGCAGGAGGGGCACAGGGTCCTTGAGACCCACGAGCAGGTGTGGTGATGCTAGGGGCTGGTAGAACGGACAGGCTTCTCCGCCTTTCTCAGGTGGATGGGCTGGGCTGGGCTGGGGGGTGGGGCTCTCCTGAGCCCCCAGGGAGGCCCACATCCCCTTCTGTCTATGGATCCTGGAGTTCGGGATAGAGCCCCCTTAGGGAGAAGGGGCTGCAGTACTGGCCGTGCGGCGTGGCTCGGGGTGGGCACGGGGGACTTGGGGTGAGCAGGCCTGCAGGTTCCCCCCCACCAGATCCAAACAGCCCCAGAGGCCTCAGCAGGGAGGGTGGGGCTGCCCCTCCCCAGACCTCAGGTCTCAGCAGCAAACATGTCCGTGTTGGTCAGTTTCATTTTGATTTTTGGCTGTTTCCTTCACTCCCTTTCTTTTCTCAAACACCCTTACTCCCAAGGCCTTAGGGAGGAAATCCAAAGGCAGCTGACAAGAGGCTCTTGGTCTCAAGGTTAAATTTGAAGGACTTTACCTGTTTTGAGACTGCCCCACTTGGACAGGATGCCAGGCTCCTGAGCTCCTAGGGACCTGGCTGGACCACATAGAGAAGGTCACATCCATGTCCCAGGATCTGCCTTGGGGGTAGGAGAGGACACACAGAGGTAGCCGAACACCAGGACAGGGACTGGTGCCACAGGCCCCAGAGATAATGACTCCATCTGGGAAAATCCAGGAGAGGGTGTACCTAGGCCCCCACCACCAAGGGCACAGAGCCAGAGCCCCAGACACCTTCTCGTGGGAGCTTCCCATCCTCCTGGAAAAGCACAGAAGGCAGCCAGGGCCAATAGTGGGCTCGTCCCACTTCTGGTACCGTCCCCTCCCTAAGCAATGGGCCACCTCGGGCCCTGGGCTTGTACAGACAGAACAGGCTTAGTCTCCAGATCCCAGGAGAGAGCAGCCTCTAGCCTTGGAGAAGATTCCGCCTCAACAGCACCCAAATCCTGACTCCCTCCCAGAGTGGGATTCCATTTTGGCACTGCCCTGGGACTTTCCTGGGAGGCAGGACTTTGTTACCCCCTTCATGAAGCATGCTCCCCAAATCCTCTCCCTGCCCTTGGGCCCTGCGAGATCTGGGACCTCAGGACATCCAGGCCTCTCACCTGCACCTCCTGGGAGGTGAGATGGGGGTGGGAGTGTTGAGGGGGGTCATAGACTTAGCCATTCACCAAAAATGTCTTTGGGGACAAGTACTTGGGGGGAGCGGGGGTATTCTTGGATGCTACCTTAAAAAAAAAAAAAAAGAGAGAGAGAACAAAAGAAAAAAAAAAAGAAAGAAAGAAAGAAAAGCTCACCATTTTTAACCCCGTCTATGTTTTTGCTTGTTTTTTTAGCCTCCCATTTGAACCGTGGTAATACTGTGATTCCATTTCTTGTTTAGTTGGCAAGGGAAGAGGGTGGGGAAGTTTGTGTAACTTTTTCTGTTATTTTATTTTTATTTGTATTTTCTTTCTTTTCGTTTCCTTTGGTAATGTACAGAAATGCAAACTATCTCTCTGGTTTGGTTTGGTTTTGTTTTCCTATCTTCTATGTTGTTCCAGAATTTCGCTTTTGTGCGTGTTACTGTGGGAGCCTCTCCTAATGCAGAGATGGGTTTTGAGTCTCAAGCGAACATTAATCGTATACATATCTCTATATCCTTATTCTTTTTTCCTTTGTAACCAGAATTTAAAAGGGAAGATAACTTAAAAAGTGACTCCCACGCCAACAGCTCCTGGCGAATCTGCAGCAGCAGCCACTCCTCTCCTCGACCCCAGGGCATAGGTTGGAACTACCTCAGCTTTTAAATGAACAGAAGGGGCCTAGACCATTCCACCATGTTCCTGTCTATAAGGAACCTTGGAGGGAAGCTGGGAGACCCAGGGAAGAAGAGAGCCTTGTCCCAGATCACCCGGGGAGCATCCCAGGGCAGTGAGCACCTGCTTCCATCTAGTATAAGATGGCTGGGCATGACAAGGCCAGGCTGCTGAGCACCTTCTGTGCCAGGCCTCAGATCCTAGACAAGGGAGCTGTACACCCCCAAGAGAGTTTAGTTCAGGTGAAGGCTTCAAAGCCAGACACTCCCAGGCAATAGAACAAGTCCATCCTCATCTTGAGACTGAGGCCAGTGGGGTGCTGGCTCCCAGCATATTTCTGTATTGTTCTATCTCAGGCCAAGGAGAAACCCCCAAAGGGATTTCTGGGTTCTGCTATTGACTGCTCCCTGGAGCTCAGAGAGGTCAAGTGGCCAGTTCAGGTCACACAGCTTTTTAGAGGTAGACCCAAAAGGAGACTCCGGTCCTCTTACCTCAAGACCACCAGCCACAGCCAAGACGTGGAGAGAGTGGTCAATGGAAAGCACACTCTGGGAACCCTAAGTAAGGAGAGGAGGATTCGGGAGGTGGGTGCTGGTTGTCTCAGCTCCTGCCTTCCCCTGGGGAACCCTCCCAGATGCCGATGGCACACTCCCAGCTCTCAGCTCCCTGGCACTGGGGGTCTGCCCACATGGAGACCAGGTTATAGGTGGGCCCAGCATTCAGCAAGCCCAACTCTATAGGAGAACTGCTTCAGCCGGTCGGGGAACCCTGTGCCCTCCCAGTTTAGACACACATGGGGACAGAAATAGTGAGGCAGAGAGGAAAGGGGGCTGCTTGAGGTCACACAGTTTGGGGCGAAGAAGTGAGATGCTGAGCCCAAGTCCCAGAAAAAAAGCATGCAGGGTTTAAGGACTTAGAAGTAGGGCCCCTGCCGTGGCTCCACCTGTCCCTGGCATTGGAAGTGTCAAAGGGAAGCCTCACTGAATAAGGTTCCTGAGCAAGGCCCTTAGAGACTCTCTCTGGCCTCTACCTTTGACTCAAATGTCATCACAACATGGGCAGCCTAGGGTGACCCCAAGAAGAGGTGCCCGTGGCACTGCCTGACCTGTCCCGTCCCAGGCCTCCCCCCTTACCTGCCCCTGGAAAGAACCGTGACTGCAGATGGAGGGAGGCAGTCAGGATAGGAAGGGGCATCTTGGCCTTTCTTCCAGGATGAAGCCAGAAGGCAGGAGGGATGACTTTTCCTAAGCACTTTTCCTAAAATGATGCAGAAGCCCTGGGAAAGTGGTAGGCCTGAGGCAGGATCTGGCCTCCAACCGAATCTGTGGTTGCCTTCCCTTTTAAATGTACCAACACCTTCCCCCCATCTATCCACTCTGCCTTGTTGAAACAGCTTTTCTCTCCTTTTACCTTCTGGGCCCACCTCTCTCTCATCCCTGCCTGTCTGTCTGTTTCCTTCTGCCCGCCCCCCGCCCGCCCGCCGCCCTTTGTGTCTCTCTGTCTCTGTCTCTCTTTCTCTCCATCTCTCTCCCCAACATGGGCCTCTCTCCCTACGCTGCCAGCCCCTCTCCTTGGCCCACCCTCTGGTTCTGCTTCTATCAGCTGCTTCCTGCATGCCCTCTGGAGGTTTTTTTGTTGTTTAAAGAGTTAAGGAAAGCTTGGCTTATTGGAGCCTGTGGGTAAAAAAAAAAAAAAAAAGGCAAACAGAACTGCTGGGCAGGAGCCCCCTCCCATCCCTGGGACTAGACCAGAAGCCACAGTGGCTACACAGGTGCTGGTTCCCGAGGGGGAGCGCAGCTTAGGGTCACTGTCTCTCCCCCCCCCCTTCTGCATTCCCAATGCGGAGACCTTCTTTTCTTTTTTATTATTGCATTCCTGTCCCTGACCACTGAGAAGGTAGGTATCCCGGCTCAGCTGTGCGCCCGCTCGCTCCCATCTCCAGATAAGCCCTGCCACTCTGCTTGGTTTGAATGTGGTTTTCTCTCTCTTTCTCTCTCGATCTCGCTCTGGTTGGTTTTCTCCCCCTCTCCCTTTTCTTTCTTTATTTTAGTGACTACTCATTTGTAAACTTGCATTTTCTCCAAATGAGCTACAAAGCTGTGTTTCCTGGTTTGTCATTTGGTTTTCTTGACTACCCCCACCCCTCCCGCCGCCCGACAATTTCTCTGGTTCATTCTCCCCTCCCCCCTCCCCCCTCCCTGTCCACCTGCCCTGCGCCTTCTTCTTCCTCTCCCACCCCAGCCCCCTCCGCTCCCTCTCTTTCTCATTTTGTTGTCCGAATGCATTTCTGTGTGGTTAGCATTCCAAGTTCGTGTTCCCTTCCTGAACTGTATGCTGCGGTTGAGCCGATCTGATTTCTGTTGTCTGGAGTAGCTGCTAAGCCCCCCGCCCCTCGCCCCTGCCAGCCCCTGGGGCCCATTTGGGCAGTAAGCAGTGGTGGAGGCACCTGTGCCAGGCCTCTTGGCCTCCAGATCCTGGAAGAAGTTCTGGCTGAGGCTGAGCCTGAGGAAAGAGCCCTGCCCTGCCCCCCTCCAGGGCCTGCTGGGCTCCCAAGGGTCCTGTCCTGGTGGCAGGTGAAACTTTAGGGTGGGAGTTACAGACTCTGGGGCAGCAGCTGGCCTCAGGGCCGAACCTCCGAGCTCCATCTTTTGGGTGTAATGGTAGTTGAACTTCAGGGGGGCAAGTGAGTTGGCACTGGACTTAGAGGGCCTACTTAGCAAAGTTTCTGTAGGGCAATTTGGGGAATGGGGGGACTCTCAGCTCACCCTCCCCCTGCCCGGACCACTACCCCTCCCAGACAGGGGCTCCTCAACTCCCCCCACCCCCAGCATCTTTCTGTCTTCTGAATTGGAGCTTTATGTGCAGAGAAGGAGTCAGAAAGGACAGTTTCCCCCAAGATGTTGGAGCAGAACCAAGCCTAGGTCTTGGGACTTGTGGCTCCCAGCCCAGTGCTCATGCAGTCACAGTGAGGGTACACGTTAGGAGTAGGTCCTCAAGGGACCCACCTCCCCATGCCTGCTCTTTGAGCTGTTTCCTGTCCCATCTGGGAGTAGCCACAGAAGTCTGACATCCCAGCCTTTGTGAGGCTTTGGTGGGCCTCCATCCACAGCTTGGGAAAGAGAAGGTCTGGCTCTTTATCCTCTCCTCCCCTCCGATGCTGGCCCCAAGGGCAGGTGGTGAGGAACTCCGGACTCAGAACATTCCATATCTGTGAGGGGGGTTGGCAGGGCAGACAGGAAGTTGTTCAGGGAAGGAGAAATTGCCTTTGGTCCCACAGGGAGGCTCCCTCCGTCCCAGCCTGATGGGAGGAGTAGAAGCCCCATCTTCCGGAAGGACCTGATGTGACCAGGGACCCAGAAACGGGATTGTCAAATGCTGAGTTAGGGGGTGTCGTTGTGTGAGCCCTGGGGGGAGCAAGGGTAAAGCATCCCAGATGCTCAGTGTTCTTGTCCTTAAAAATACCAGGATTGGGCCAGCGCACCCTCTACTTGCTACTCTCTTCCATTGTCTTTTCCCCTCAGAGATTTCTTGCATAAGCCAAAGAGAAGATAGCAGATAGCAAGGAGCAGAGAAGCTTCTGGAAGCCGGGCTCAAGGATAGGCAAGGTCCTGTGCGCTCATTTATTTGTTCGTTTGCCCACACACTAAGCCAGCATTTGCTGAGCACACCTCTGTGCCTGGGTGTCCATGCCTGGCGAGGGGCAGGCTGACTGGGGTTGGAGGCCCCCACCTGCCAGGCTAGAGGACTGACAAAAATGACTCAGAACAATTAGAGAGAAAAGCTGAACTGTGGATGGGAAGCTCGGCTCACAGCCTGCCCTAACACAGCCTGGCACAGTCCCTATTGAAAGAAAGCGCAAGGGTCTGTGGGATCATAGACGAAAGACCTGACTCAGGGTGCCGGTCAGGGGAGGCTTCCTGGAGGAGGTGGTCTTGAGCTGAGGACGCATAGGCATTAGCCTGGCTGTGAGGGGGTGGGGGATGAGGGCAGAGAAGGGGAAGAGGGGACAGGAGTCAGAAAGAGCAGGCTTCTGGAGTAGATGTTTGGAGGTCCCTGGCCACAACAGTCCTGTCTAGCTATGAAATCCCGTGGTGTTTTGAACTTGGATCTTCCTCAGTTCCTGGGAAGAACGAGACCCGGCCAAGCTGAGGACGAGGCTCACCCTCCAAGGGGATCATGGTGACCCTTTCTCCAAGAAGGGATGGGTGATAAGGGTGTGAGATTGACCCTAGGAATCTTCCCCCAGGGAAGGCACCGTCTGCCACCCTGCCCAGCAGCACCTTCCTCCCGTCCTCCACCATCCTGGCACGTGGGGGTGCCCAGACCTTCTAGCACTGGTCTGGCCCCGTGCATCTGTGAGGGGACTGTCAGTCACTGATGCTCTCTAAAGAACCCCTCAACCCCTATTCAGGCCCACCCAGCAAAGACCCCAATTATCCCCAATTTACCAAAGGGGAAACTGAGGCCCCCAAGAGTTAGATTGCTTCCTTGAGGACTCATGGTAGACTCACATCAGGGCTGATATCAGGGTGTTCCACTTTGACAGTTACTATCACCTGAAGCTATGGTATTGCCTTGGAGGAGGGGAGAGGGTTTGACTTCAAGGCACGTCAGGCAGGAATCGTCCAGAGAAGGACAGGGCGCCTGGTGCAGAGGGTAGTAACATGATGGGGGGCGGGGTGTGGGGGGTAGCGGGCATCCACCCGCTTTCCTTGCTATGTCCCACCACCACCGCAGCAAGCAAGGGCTTCTTAAAGGCTGGGTTCAGTGTTTCCTGGGTATGTAAGGGTCACCATGCCTTGGTTCCCAGGGGTCGCACTCCCCCACCTAGTATCTGTTCACTTTATACTCTCGGACAACCCAGGAGATAGAAAGAACTTGGAAATTTGAAGAGCCTGGAGATTTCTTTCTCATTTGCTTCCCCTGGAGGCAATAGGATGCTGTATGACAGAACCTTGTCCTGGGGGCTTGGGAGCTGTAGGCACAGGCCACCTGCTGGGGTGGAGGGGATATGTGTCAGGGGAGCCAAGGGTCTCCTTGTGAGGTCTGTTGAGAATGGAACTGTCATCTCACAGGGGCCATGGCTAGTCAGCCCAGTTCCCATGTCTCCTAGCCTAAAATGAGGGATGAGCTGGTGATCAGGAGAGTTCGGGGTGCTCAGGGAAGCATCTCAGTACCCAGCGATATCCACTCTGCCCCAGAGGGAGATACCAGGCTCTGCCAGGAGGCCTTCATGGCCCATTTGACTCTGGACAGCTGCCGCACCTGCTACGGCTAGTGTTCATTGGCTGCTTCAGCCGCCAATCATGAGCTGGCTGTGCCTTTCTACCAATGGGAATGACTTCTTGGCTCTGCCTCCAAGCCCTGGCTGGATGGAGGCTTGCAGAGAAAGGGCCTTGGCACCACCCTGCCTCTTGCGGGAAGCTCCAAGGGCCATGCCAAGGAAGCCATGCTCCTTCCAGTCTCTTGGCAGCAAGATGCCCTGAGGGATGATAGTTGGTTTGTTCTCCCATCCAAAGAGCCTGCCAAAAAAGCTTGGCCCAGACCCTGCCCCTCTTCTAGGATGACCTGGTTTGGCCCCCGACCCTTGTAAAGGCACTTATTCCTTCCTCAACAGAAGGCATTGAGGCCCTCCTAGAAGCCAAGTTCTGTGACCAAAACCGAGGTTACAGAGCTGAACCCAACACGATAATCTGCCGGGGAGTGCTCAAAGTCAAGTTGGTGCTGGTGATTGGGGTTGGGGCAGGGGTGGGGGACAGACTTCTAAAACAGAGGAGTGTAATCACCTGTTACCAGAGGGAAACCCAAGGACAGGAGGAGGGGTCAGTTCTGTGAAGGGAGGAGGACGGAGAGGGTGGTCAGGGGTGCACAGAGAATCCTGGAATATTTTCTCCGGAAGGGACATCAGGAAGCAAAGCCTAGCCCTCTCATTTCGTGAATGGGGAAACCGAGGCCCAGGATGGGGAGGTGACGTAGCCAGGGTCACTCAGTGAGGTAGTGGCAGGCTCTCAGACCCCTGGTGGCCAGCCAGGGACCTTTGGATGGTACCAGGCTCCCTTTCTGGTTTTCTGAATCCCAACCCTTGTGTCCTAACTGCACTTTTGGAAAAACATTTGACATCTCTATCCGGCAGTCACCCCAGAGGTGCCTGCTCAGGCCCGAGGAGCCGGGCGCTGCCAGTCCTTCTCCTCTCGGCCTAGAATGGGGTGGTTGCGTTTTTCTCTCTCTCTCTCTCTCTATCTCTTGCATTTTTGTGAATCTAATGATGAACTTACGCTACCACACTTTTCCCTTTTCTTACACATCTTACCTACTAAAGGAGGAAGTGCCACTTTATTGGTAAGTGGACGTTAACCAAGAGGGACTTAAAAAAAAAAATCAGAACTTAAAAAAAAAAAAAAAAAGGAAAAGAAAAGAGAGAAACAGAAAGACAGTCGGGTGCTACTGACAGTTCCACAGGTCTCTGCAGGGCCGAAAAACAAAGAAAGAAAAATGTTAACAGAAAAAAATGTCAGTTCCCCAGGAGTTCAGACATTGTTTTTGATTTTGGTATCTAATGACATTTGTGGATTTTGGTTTTGTTTTTATTTTATTTTTTTTTCTGTTTTTCCTCCCTTTCTTCGGTTCAGTTTTGAGTTCAGTTGTCCCGCCCCGCCCCCACCCCATCTGTGTGCCGTGTGCCCCCTCCATCCCCTCACCCACCCCCACGCGCTGGGGGGCCTGGCCTGGGGGGGCTGGCCCTGGCCCGGCCTCCCGGTGCCCGTCCTCTCTCTACTCTCTGCCGGGATCGTCCGTCCCATCGGGGGGCCAATGCCAGCCCCCGTGCCCGTCCTGGAGCCCCCTCCGTTTCAGCCCCCCTCCCCCCACCGCTCCGTCCCTCTTGTGTTTTGCATGCCGAGAACCTTGCATGAGCTGCACTGTTGAGGCCAGAAGGTGGACACTCAGGAGAGGCAGAGGCAGGGCAGGCGCGGGGAACCGTTTGTGCGATGCTCCGGGACTGGCAGCCCCCGGCCTGGGCCCGGTGAAAGCCCCCTCTCCTTCTCTCCCCCCACCCCACCCGCCCGCTCTCTCGCCCTCGACATCGCTCCTTCTCTTGCTCTGTCCTCTCTGTCTCTCCTCTTTCCCTCTCTGTGCCCGCCTCCGTCTCTTCTCCCTGCTTCTCTGACTCCCCCCTGCTCTGTCTCCTCCCGCTCTCCCTCTGTCTCTCTCTCTCTCTCTCTGCTCTGGACTCTCGACCTCCTCGGCTCTCTCTGTCGCTGCGGGCGTCTCTCTCGCCCCGTCTCTGTCTGTGCCTCCGTCCCCTCTCCACCCCCTCCGTGCCCTCTCTGCCTCTCTCCCCGTCAGAAGCCCAGCTCGCCCTCGCCCAGGGCCCGCGACCAGGCGGAGGCCGGCGCAGCCACGCCGCCCGCGCGGGGCAAGGAGAGCCCGAGCCCGCGCTCGGCGCCGTCGTCTCAGGGCAGAGGAGGCCGCGCGGCGGGCGGCGCGGCCAGGCGGCGGCGGCGGCGGCGGCGGCGGCGGCGCTCCCGGTCCTCGGCGTCCGCGCCCCGCCGCAGGGGCCGCCGGCGCGCCCGGCCCGCGCCGCCCCGGGGCTCGTCGCGCTCGCTCAGCAGGGCCCGCTCCAGCAGCGACTCCGGCGGCGGCGGCGGCGGCGGCGCCCCGGGTCCCGGGCCCGAGCCCGGCTCCGAGCGAGGCCACGGCGCGCACGGAAAACGGTGAGCGGTCCGCCCCCCACCCCCGGGCCGGCACGGAGCTCCCCTCCCGGCCCTGAGCCCCGCCCCGCCCCCACGGAACACCTGCCTCCCCCCGCCCCCTCCATCCCCGTGGAACGCCCTTCCCCGCACTGACTCCCCTCCCTCCCCACGGAACAGTCCCCGCACCGACCCCCCCTCCCGCCCACTGACCCCTCTCCGCGCACCGACCCTCCCCCCCACCGCTGCCCACTGACCCCTCTCCCCGCACCGACCGCTCTCCCGTCTCAGTAAGCTCTCTCCCTTCCGCGATCTCTAATCCCCCCAACCATGGAGCCCCTTCCCCACCCGACGACCTCTCTCCCCGTCACTTGATCATTCTCCTTCCCCAGTCACTGAGTTCCCCCGTCACTGACCGCTCTCTCCCCGCCCAGGAGCTCTCCCTTCCCCACACCGACCACTCTCCTCCCCAACAGAGTCCCAACCACCCCCCTCCCGTGATTCTCCTCCCATCAGGGAGCGCTCTCCTCACACTGATCACCCTCCCTGACACCACGGAACACACTCTTCCACACTTAGGTCACTACCCCACGCCCACGCCCAGCCCTTTTCCCCCCTCTGGGAATCTAGTCCCGCTCCACGAACTCCCGCGCGACTGCTCCCTCGCTAACCCTTCTCATCCACATCTCCTCCTCCATAGAATTCCTTCCCTACCGAATCCCTTTCCCCCCAGTGACCCCCTTGGTCCCTAGTTGAGCCCCCTCCCTGTCACCCGCACCCCTTTAAATCCCTCTCTGCCACCCCGCCCCCGCCCAGCCCACTGTCTCTCTAGCTGAGTCCCTGTCGCCCTGACTCTCCACCAGGGCCAAGGAGCGGCCCCCGCGCGCCCGGCCGGCCAGCACCTCCCCGTCCCCGGGCGCGCACGGCAGGCACGGCGGCCCGGAGGGGAAGAGCTCGTCGCGCAGCCCGGGCCCCCACCCGCGCTCGTGGAGCTCCAGCCGCTCGCCCTCCAAGTCCCGCTCGCGCTCCGCGGAGAAGAGGACCCGCAGCCCCAGCCGCTCGCCGTCGCCCAAGAAAACCCTGGGCCGGTAAGTGCGGGCCCGGGGCCCCGCCGGGCGCAGGGGTGGCGGCGGGGCCGGGCCCGGGCGGGCGGGCGGGCCGGGCCGCGTCGCTCACCTCGGCCGGGCCCGCAGGGACAAGGACGGCGAGGGCCGCGCGAGGCACGCCGAGGCCGAGGCCGCCCGCGCGCGGCGCCGCTCCCGCAGCTACTCGCCCATCCGCAAGCGGCGCCGGGACTCGCCCAGCTTCATGGAGCCGCGGCGCATCACCAGGTGCGGAGGGGCCGGGGCGGGACGCACTGAGCCCGGTGCGGGGAGGGGAGGTGGGGTTCGGGGGGAGGAAGAGGGCCTGGTGAGGGCTAGAGGCCCCTGTAGGAGGAGAGAGGCTAGAACTGGAGGTGCTGGGGAGGGCGGGACGCGGAGGCCGCCGTCTGAAGGCCCACGCTGGGGAGGGGCCGTGTACTTGGGTCTGAGTGGGGCAGCAGCAGGCTTGCAGTTGAGCTCCGGAAGATTCCAGCCGTCCCTCCTGGAGCCCCTCCCTCTCTCCGTCCTCCCCACGTCCATCTCACGGCAATGATGTTTCCTTTTCTCCTTCATCTCAAGGTCCAGCCTGCCGAGTGGCCTGTGGCCAGCCTGGGGGCCGGGTGGACCCCCTCCCCACAGGCTGCAGGGGAGATGCCCATGTGAGCTGATCTGGCTCTGTTCAGCTGTCATCTGTCTGCCTCTCCTTTTGTCACTAACCTCACTGCTCACCTCCCAGCGCCCCTCCCCCCCGAATTCAGAGGAGGGGGCACCAGCAGCCTGCTCTCTGGGGCAGCTGTGGGAGGGCCTGTCCCTTCCACTCTCCCCTCCCCCCACTCCAGTCCAATGGGGCCCTGGGGAGTGTGTGGCAGTATGGCAGAAGCCACAGCAGAGAGCTTCTCTGCCAGGACTCGACAGTGTGAGCCTAAGTCTCCCCGTGAAATTATGGTCTGTGTTTGTGGAAATTACTCTGAAGCCCTAGACCCCTGACTTGGGGTCCAGGGCTACAGGCAAAATTCTGAGCCCAGCTCTGCCACAGACCTTCCTGGGCAGCCTTGGGAGATGGGTGTGCCTCTCTGGCTTTGGGTGTCCCTGTCTGAACAATGAGCAGAGCTCCCTGAGCATCTTTTCAGCTCTAACATGGCCGGATTCTCAAACGAGCCCTTCCAAGTCCTTGGTGATGTAGATGGCTCAGGGAGGAGAGGGCATCGGCTCCTACGCTCAGCCCAGAGCTAGAGGCCAGATGGCCGGGCTTGGGACACCCCCAAACAGGCCATGCGCCTCACCTGTATGCGGAGGGCCCTAGTCGGCTGGAGTCCTGCACCCTCCACCTGGCACCCCCCTCCGCCCCTCTCCCAGGCTGCCTCCTCCTCCCACTAACTACACCTGTTTTCTTCCTCAGAATTAACCCCACGCCATGGGGGCACTGTTGCCCCCTTAACCACTCTCTTTTCTTTTCTCTGGGTCACAGCCTCCTGGCTTCAAACTAACTCTGGGCCGGCGGGAGGTAGCTGAGTGAGAAGGGGCCAGAGGGACTGGGTGGGCCGTGGCCATGGGCAGCAACGGCCAGGGCTTTCCTCCTTGTCCCCTTGAAGTGACCTGACAAACCCAAACCCTCGATTCTGTGGGGACCAGAGAAGCAGGGCTGGGCCATACCCACAACTCTTTCCATGTCCAGAAACTGCTTAGCTTGGTTGATGTGAGGTGTCTATATTTATTTTTTTTAAAGATTTTATTTATTTATTGGACAGACAGAGATCACAAATAGGCAGAGAGGCAGGCAGAGAGAGGAGGAAGCAGGCTCCCCGCTGAGCAGAGAGCCCGATGCGATGTGGGGCTCCATCCCAGGACCCTGGGATCATGACCTGAGCCGAAGGCAGAGGCTTTAACCCACTGAGCCACCCAGGCACCCCGAGGTGTCTATATTTAAAAGTTGAATTTACTCAACAAATATTTATCAAGCACCTTCTTGGGCCAAACAGAAACTTGGTCCCCTTTCTCTGAAGACAAGTGAGGAAAAACAAAATGACCAAACTGTCCAATCCCTTTGGGGCAGGGGGCACTCCAAGGCCAGAGCTCAGGGGAAACTGAGGCAGGGAAGCCCTGGCCACTGCTGGGAAAGGGCTCGGGGCCTGAGTGAGGGCCCAAGAAAGAGCTCAGGACAGAGCTCAGGGACTTGAATGGCCTGTAATCAGCTTTTTCCCTCCCGGCAGTGCCCGAAAGCGTCCCATCCCCTACTACCGGCCCAGCCCCTCATCCTCCTCCAGCTGCCTGAGCAGCGACTACTCAAGCCGGAGCCCCAGCCGCAGCCCCAGCCCAGGCCACAGCCACGGAAGCTACAGCAGCCGCAGCCGTGGGACCCGCAGCCGCACGCGCAGCCCCTCCCGGACCCCCAGTCCCAGTTACCACAGCCGGAGCAGCTCAGAGAGTGGGGGCTTCTGAGCCCAGACAGACCGAGCTTGGTGCCCCCTGGCATAGGGAAAGGCAAGGGGTCAGGCCCCAGGACCTGTGAGGGGACCTGCACCCCTCTGCTACAAAGAGGTCCCCAGGCCAGGGAAGACCTTGAGGGTGGGCGCCCAGCAGAGGAGGAGGAGCTGGGTTCTGCTGCTTCTAGAGGGCCCCCACCCCCACCTCCTGCCTGCCCTCCATGTCCAGGGAACAAAGAGCCGTTGCGAACACAGGGATCACCCTGTCCCCCTTCCTGCTTGATGCCAGCTCGCCAGGCCGGGGACAGCTCAGTGGACCCAGGGACACCTCGGAAGGTGCCAGACCTGGGAGCCTCCCCTACCCTCTCCACAGTGCCCTCGGATCCTCTCTACCAATGGGCAGACAAGGCGGTGGGAAGGCAAGCAGGATCTAAGTTAGACAGAAGGAAGAATGGCCTAACCTTCGGTGCATCACCACCCAGACTGGGATGCTGCTTCCTTCTGGACCGGTAGCAGGATCTTGGCTGAGAGCTGGAGGTCGGCTCCAGAGCCTCCCGCAGCCCCTCACCTGGCCCAGGAGTCCCCAGACCGAGCGGGTGGGCCCCAGCCTGAGGAGCTGGGGAGCTCACTCTTGGTCTCACCTCTCCTCTCCAGGCCAGGCTCTCCCCTTCAGCCCTCCCCCCATGCCCTGGGCCAAGGCCACAGCAGCCAGGCCTTCTGCAGGACAAGAGGTGGGACATTCAGACCACACTGTATCTGACCATGAGGTCTAAAGGGGCTCGGGTCAGAAGGTGGAGGAGAGAAGGGGTAGATAGAAGAAGAGCCTGTGGGGAGCAGGAGAGGGCAATGCAGTCCGATGACCGAGCAAGGCCTGGTGTCCCAGTGTGCCCTGTGTCTGGGACATGGGCCAGATGGCAGCACAGGATCACCGGCCTAGGATAACATGCACTTCAGGGCCTGCCCAAGGGAGCACTTCCTTCTTGGGTTTGGTGGGGAGGTGGTCAGTGGAAGCTACCCAGAGAAGGGTGCTACAGCCCTTTGAAGAAAGGGTAAGATCTAGACTGAGGGCCTTGGCCTGGGCATCGATGGGGAAGCAGTGGCCTCCCCAGCCCTCTGCTGCTGCTCCCAGCCCACTCCTCCTGGGGCCCTCAGGGATCTCACAAAGTCTTCCTTGGCCCAACAGGGCACCTGCCCTGGGCTCCCGTGGGGGGAGGGGTCTGGGGTCTGGTCCGGGTCCCCCCTCTCTCTATTCCCCCCTCCCTCTTTCTCCGCGGTGCGGATAAAAATTGGACTCTAATAAAACACTTGGTGCCCGGATGGCAGGTGGTGAGACCAGGCCTCTGTGGATTTGGGCACCTGGGGTGTGTGGGGAAGGCATAGGGGCCTGGGGTCCTTCCCTCCAAGAAGTGGGAGGGGGGCAGACTCCACCCCAGAGAGACCTGGCACCAATGAGCCAGAAGCTCAGTGCAGAAGCAGAACATGCAGCTTGGTGGGGAGGAAAACAGAGACCCAGGAAGACTTTCCTTTCAGCCTGGAGACGCTGGGGGCTTTGAACATCCCCACTTCCCTTAACTGCCACACCCCACCTTAGCTTCCTCTCCCATCACTGTCTTTGACTCCAATACACCCATGTCAGGCTGACTGGCCTCCTTGTGCCCTCCATGCATGACCTCTCCACCGGTGAGCTCGTGGTTCAAGACCTAGCTCAGCTGCCTCCTACTCCAAGGAGCCTTCCTGGTCCCCGGCTGCAGGGGCCACTCTCACCTCTGGGTCCCTCCAGCTCTTTCGGGTCTGTACCTGCCTTTAGGGTCCAAGCTCTTGTTCGGCTTACTTGGGGGCATGTCCATCTCTCCCTAAATCCGTGTTTCTGGAGCCCAGGCCATGCCTTCTTGGCCTCTGCATCCCCCAAAAAGGCACCCTAGAGATGTTTGTCAAATGAGTAAGCAAGTGAACTGGGGAGCCAGGGAGTGAGCCTGTCCGGAAACCTTGGGGGAGGGGAGGGACCAAAGGCAAGGTGTGGTGGCAGCAGGTAGACATTAGAGGGCGACAGAGAGGCGGAAAATTGCCTGTCTGTGGCTGGCCAGGAATGGGACCAAGCAGGCCGGAATAGAGCGAGCCACGGGCAGAGGGTCTATGTCAGCCTGGAAACCCAGAGCTTCCGCCCTCAGCGCCCATCCTGGCTACTTGGGGAAGCGGAGTCCAATCCCCGGGGAGGAATGGGACAGTACCAAGCCCCTGCCTTCCCACAGACTGAGGGTTGAGCCTGAACTCTGTCCTATACCTTGGGGAAAGGGAAAAATACCTCCAGGAAGGCAAGCAGGAAAACAGGAAACTCCAATTCTGCATCTGGTAGCCAGGGGGGGTGGGGGGGATGGGGTGTCTGCACGGGGGAAACTTCCCAGGACGTGGGCCTTTGGGGTGTTGTACGTAGGACCTCTCCTCGTGTGTCTGCAGATGGGGGCCTCAGGGACCCCTCTGTCCTTCCCCTTCCAAAACACACAGCAGCCAGGAGTCAGGCTGGGCAGGGCTTCCTGTGTCCTGTTAGATATTTTCTCTTCTCTTTAACTGGTTTCCTGCAGCCCCAGACCCAGGGTAGCAAGTCAGTACACATGCCCAGTTTGGGAGTCCCAGCGAGCATCTCCTATCCCCTGCCTCTCTGAGATGCTCTCGGAAGCCCCCTGGCCTCCCACCAGCCAGTGAGTGAATATGCTGCCGGCATATTCAGCAAACCAGTTTCCTTCTCCGGGCCCCTCTCCACTCAAGGACACCCAAGACACGAGAGTGCTCCAGCCATAGAGCCTCCCAACCCCACAGCCACCACAGGGGAGGCCAGGTCCTCCCTCACCGCCTCCCACCACTCACCACACACACACCCTCCAGCAGGATTAGGTGGCAGAGCAGGCAGTGCAGACAGCCGGGGGTGGGGGGGAGTGAGGGCGAGTGGAGGAAAAACTGTTGATTCACTATGCTGGAAGGAGCCTTCGAGAACATCCAGTCCAATGGTCTCATTGTACAGATGAAGAAAATGAGTCACGGGAGCCGGCTGCTGGCCAAGGTCACAGAGCCAGAGACATGCGGGTCCCCAGGCTCCCCAGCTAGACAGATTGTTTCTGCTAGACATCAGAGCGGGAGGGGCCAGACGATGGATCACCAGCCCTCCCCACTCGGCCCTTCCTTGGCCCCCCTTCAGTGGTGAGGGGGTGAGGTGACACCCAAGGCTAGCAGAAGCCTAGGGGATAGGCAGGCTGGAGAGGGACTCCCAAAGAGGCAGTGTCTAGATGCTTCCAGAAAGACCTGGTGCCCCCCACCCCCATGTGCTCTAATTACTGTTGCCCACATTTTTAATTCCCAGTAAGCCCAGTGACTGGCGCAATCCATCAGCTGTCAGGTCTCTCCAGGGAGCTCGGGCAGCTGCCTGGAGACTCTCGCACTTTCTCTGAGGCCGAGCCAGGGAGGGCGGGGCTGGCTCAGCCGCAGCTGGCACAGGCCTGTCAAAGGTGTGGCCAGTGTGGCCAAGGCCTAGGCCTCAGTGCCAGGCAAGGAGGCCGGGAGGCTGGTCTCAGGCTGCTGCGGAGTACCACAGACTCTGGGGCTGGGGGGGGCGAGGGGAGGGCCCCCTCTGATTAAGGAATCCCAGACCCGAGCTTGCCTCCCCCCACCACTGCCCCTGTGGCTACTGGGAAATCCCTGGGGGGTGGAGTTGTCCTCTTAATCCCAGAAAAGCGAGCCCTGGCAGCTCAGTGTCCAGAATGATAGAGTGGAAGGTTGTCAAAGAACACGTCGGCAGGTGGGCCAGTGGGGGCTGACATTCAGCCCTCGCTCCTCTTGCCCTGTGCCCAGGGAACCTGGCTGCGGCCTCTGGAAAGGGCGCCCGGTCAGGGCTGGAAGGGACTCCAGAGAGGCTGGCCCAAACTTCCCTGCCCCTCGGTTGCACATCTCCCCCAGGGCCCACCAGCCCACAGCCCCCGACTGCTTAGGAAGTCTCTCCCCTGCTCACAGAGAGTCAGGACACTTAAGTTCCAATCCCTCTACCCGCTCACGAACTTTGTGACCTTGGGGCAGGTCCAGCTCAGTCTTCTCATCTCAGAAATGGGACTCTGATAAGATACTTGGACTTGCCACAAAGTGCATACAACTGTATATAATTCTTATTAGTCTAAGTCTCAGTATTCCAAAATTAAAGGCCCTCTTTCGTTAATAATGATGAACACCTACTGAGCACCAAGCACTTCCCACGCATTATTGCATTTGAGACCCACCACAACCCTAAAAATGGGTGTGTCATTACCACCCACGTTTTGCAGATGGGGACAGCAGGCTCAAGGAGGTCACCAGGCCGGTGAACAGCAGCACCCAAGTTCAAGCCCAGCCTGTCTGACCCCAAAACCCAGTTCTTCCTGCAACCCTGCCCCCTCTTGCCACCGCTCAGAGCCACCCATGTCCCCTCCCTCGTGACTGACAAGGTCCCTCAAGAACAGATCCACTGAAGATGGATATGAAGTCTCAGTCCTGCCTCCCCCGCCCACCATGGGCAGGGTGCTGGGAGCTAGGTCCTGGTTGGCACAACTTCCTGGCTGGGGCAGCAGGAATGGACCCTCCCTGCCCTGGCTTCGGGCAAGATGCAGAGCGCTACTAAAGGGAGCCTCTGTCTACAAAGGGTTGGCAGGTAAGGCAGCCCGGCTGCCCCCACCCAAAGCGTGGCTGGGCCTGGCAGGACCACACTTGAAAGCATCCATGACCACACCTGACAGCTCCTGTAGGGTGGGGCTCCTGGACTCCAGTCTGGGCCAAGGTGGGCAAGCAGAGGCGGAGGAGGGCCCTCCCTGGCTCCTGACCTCACCTCGACTTTATAGAGCTGGGAATGGGTGGGGCTCGAGGTGCCAGGGAGCCAAGACCTGGGGCTTGCTGAAGCTGAGACCCTTGTTGGGGGGTGGGGGGGCGGGTAGCCAGTAGCAGCCAAAGGAGACCTACTGGACCCATGACCTGATCCAGCAAGGGAGGTGGAACGGAAATGGGGTCCGGCAGTCATCCAGGAGCGCCCCCTTGAAGAGGAAGCAGACACAGAGAAGGCATGAGGTTTGCTGCTACCCCCAGCTCATCAAAGAGCAGCTGGAGTCTGGGTTCTGGGTTCTCAGGTGTCCTGGGCAGGGCAAGGCCCCCAGTAAGACTGGTGGGGGTTCAGCCTCAGCCCAGCCCTGGGAACGGGGCAGCAAGCAGAGCGGGCGTCAGAAAGAGAGGAAGTGGAGGGAGGACTCCAAGGTGGGAGTCCTGCGAGGGCGAGAGCCATGGGTGCCAGACAGGCTGGAGGATTGCTCTGCTAGTGTCTTACAGGAGACAGGGCACCAATCACTGTATCTCTTTGAACTCGTTTCCTCATCTTAAAAGGAGGTATAACAGGGTGTAAATCAGGAGAAGGACGACTGGAGGGGGCTCATGCCTGTGAAGGCAGGAGAGAGGGAAAGTCAGAGAGGGAATGTCAGAGACAGCCTAGGTGCAGCACGCTCTCTGAGGTGGGGGAAGGGGGCCCGGATCCCATCGGTGGTCAGACAGGAGGTGGGGGGGGTCAAGGGGCAGGGCTCGGGCTCCAAGCAAGTTTGAGTGAACTGTGCTGGAGCTCTCCCCGCCTTGGTCCCTTGCAAATCATAAACAAAAGGGTCTTTGAGATCATAATCTGCAAAAAGGGAAACTGAGGTCTAGAGAAAGGAGGGGCCTTGCCCCAAATCACAGTAAGTCAACAGCAAAGCCCAGCCTAGATTCAAGGTTACTGCCTTTCAAGTCCCCTGTCCAGGGCTCCTCAAGGAGCAGTAGATACGTGGCGGGATTTGACAACCACCTTCCTCTTGACCCCCTCTCAGCGCTGGGTTTCTGGCCTGGGTCACTGCCTCTGCAACACGGATATGTAAACACTCTCCTTCCGCTGCCCCCACCCCTTTTAATTGCAGATAGATAACATAACAATAGTGAACAATTATTAGGTGCTAGGCCCGGGACTAAAGTCGCTACTTGCACCAAGTTGCTGAATCCTCACATCAACCCAATGATGTAAGCATTTTTATTACTATCGTCATCATCATGTCCGTTCTCTAGATGGGGAAACCGAGGCACAGAGTCTAACTTGCACAGGTTCATCCCATTAGTGGCAGAACAGGATGTGAAGCCAGACAGTCTGGCTCCAGAGCCCACACTCTTATCTGTGACGCCAGGCTGCTTTTTAAGACACTATTTCATGGACGCTTGGTGGTTCAAATCCTGACTCTGCCACTTTTAGATCCATGTGGTCTGGGACAAGGAGCCCAGCCCCTCTGGGCTTTGTGCTCCGAGACAAAAGGATGGGACCGTCTACCGGCTTTAGCGCCCGAGGCCCACCAGTGTCCAGCAGTGGGCAGTGCACCAAGACCGGTGCTCCAGTCATTTGTTTTTTTGAACAAGAGAAGGTTCCAGATGTGGGCAGGGCCTTCCTCGGCCCGCCCCCGCCCCGTGTGCAAGGGGGAGGAATGCAGGGGGAGGGGCTGCCCCCAGCCCGTCATTGCCTTTAATAGAGACCTGAAACACCGCCTGCTAAAAATACCCGGCTGGAGCCGCATAAAAGCGCTGCGGGTCCGACGCCCCACACTTCTCCAAGCCTCAGCCAGAAGCGCGGAGCCAAGCCAGCATGACCGAGCGCCGAGTGCCCTTCTCGCTCCTGCGGAGCCCCAGCTGGGACCCTTTCCGCGACTGGTACCCGGCCCACAGCCGCCTCTTCGACCAGGCCTTCGGGCTGCCCCGGCTGCCCGAGGAGTGGGCGCAGTGGTTCGGCCACAGCGGTTGGCCGGGCTACGTGCGCCCGCTGCCCCCGGCTGCGGTCGAGGGCCCCGCCGCGGTGGCCGCGCCCGCCTACAGCCGCGCACTCAGCCGGCAGCTCAGCAGCGGCGTCTCGGAGATCCGGCAGACGGCCGACCGCTGGCGCGTGTCCCTGGACGTCAACCACTTCGCCCCCGAAGAGCTGACGGTCAAGACGAAGGACGGCGTGGTGGAGATCACCGGTGAGTCCCCGGCCCTGCGGGGACGCGGCTGGCGGGGCGGGAAGGGGGCAGGGAGACTCCACCAGGGACCCGGAAGACTTGGGACTCGCCCTGCCCCCGGGCTGTGCCCCCGGGCTGCGGCCCCGACTCTAGACTCTAGAACGGGGGACTGCGGGTAGTTCAGGGCCCCTCTGACCTGAGAAAACTCTCTGTGGAGGGAAGAAATCCACCTTCTAGCGCAGACCCCCTCCGAGCCCCGCCCCCAAATGACCAGGTCTCCCTGGGGCCACCCACAGGCCCGGGCGAAGAGGCCATTGTCCCCTGGCGCTGTTCCTGCTCCCTGTCCCTAAACCCGGGTCCGCGGAGGGGGCGTGTGCGCTTCTTTGCGGCGCTCCGATCCCCACCCACCCTCCAAAGCACTGAACTTTCCAGTTCCAGAAGCACTTTCCAGAAGCTTCTGAGAGGCCCGGAGACAGTCCGACCACCCATGGGGGCGTGTGTGGATTTGGGTGGGGCCCCTCCCGGCAGCTTCTGAGCCATCCTTCTCTCCCCAGGCAAGCACGAAGAGAGGCAGGACGAGCATGGCTACATCTCCCGGTGTTTCACTCGAAAATACACGTAAGTCTTGGCCCCAGATCCACGGGGACCTGAGGAGGGATGCCGGGGGTGGGGGCCAGGGAGGCCCGGGTGTGTAACCCTTGTCCTCCCTCTCTGCCTGTCTAGGCTGCCCCCTGGTGTGGACCCCACCCTGGTCTCCTCCTCCCTGTCCCCTGAGGGCACGCTCACCGTGGAGGCCCCGCTGCCCAAGCCAGCCACCCAGTCTGCAGAAATCACTATTCCTGTCACCTTCGAGGCACGTGCCCAGATTGGGGGCCCAGAAGCTGGAAAGCCGGAGCAGCCTGGAGCCAAGTAAAGGCCTTCCTTAGCCCTGCTGGCCACACCCCCACCTCAGTAGCCATCACTGACCATCCCTACCCGCCAATCTGTATGCTTTTTTGATACGTCTATCTTCTGTTTTTCTCAAATAAAAGTTCGAAGCGATTGCCCACTACTGCCTCCGATTCTGTGTCGAGGCCCAGGGGTTGGTGCCACTTGCTGGCTCACACACGGATCACATTTGCAGAGGGCCTACTGTGTGCCAAGCCCCGTGGTCCTGTGGGTACAGGCACGGGCATACCCCAGTCCTCCAACCCGGAGTCCAGTAAGAGAGAAGTAATGATCGGAACCAGCAGCGATGGGGGAAACCAGAAGAGGCAACTGGTCCAGCCTTGAGCACTCAGGGACACCTAGGCTGGAGTCAGGTGCAGGGGGACAGAGCAGGGCCCCGGGAGGGGAGCTTCTTAGGAGCTAGAGTCCCTTGCTCACTTCATTGAGACTTTGCTGTTCTCCCAGAGAGGGGCAGGACGTCCGAGAAGGCATGGGAGGTGTGGCACTCCAGCTGACAATTTTTTTTTTTAAGATTTTATTTATTTATTTGACAGAGAGAGATCACAAGTAGGCAGAGAGGCAGGCAGAGAGAGAGAGGGAAGCAGGCTCCCTCCTGAGCAGAGAGCCCGATGCAGGGCTCGATCCCAGGACCCTGAGATCATGACCTGAGCTGAAGGCAGAGGCTTAACCCACTGAGCCACCCAGGCGCCCCTCCAGGTGACTTTCTGAGAGGAGACTGGCCTTGTCAAAGGTTTTATTCCCTGATGCCTGTGCATGTGGGATGAGGCCTGGGCTCTCGGGTCAAGGGCACTGGGCAGAGAGTGAGGGCCGTGTGGCCAAGGTTTTGGTGGAAGAGAAGCAAAGACCCTGACAGGGCAGACTAGCCCAGGTAGGGACAGTCACACCTGCCTGGGTCCTCTGCTTTGCCCTTCATCATACCCACCACCCTCTCACCTGGCCCTAGAAGGGTTTGGAGGAACCTGGGAGAGGGATAGAGCAGATAGAGGTTTTGAAGTCCAGTCTCAGGTCCCCCAGAAACTTGAGAGATCCCACACCATCGCCACCTACGAAGGTCACAGAGCCTGAAGGTGTGGCAAGACACTGTGACGTTCTTTTCTAAGCCCACAGCCCTACTTTCCCAGGGTCTCTGAGAGCAACAGCACGCTGCGGGGAAGGGCCAGGAGCACGCACACACACTCACTACCCTCACCACTGCCCGGTTTCTTAATTTCCACTCCCTGGTGCGGGCTCCCTGTTGGGATACCACAGTCTGGAGCAGGCAGGAAGCCAAAGCAGGTGCCAGGCCTCGGAGGCCTCACCGGGCCTGGAGGGAGGCCAGCCAGGGAAGCAGACACATGAACAGCTGGTGGCACGGGTCTGGGCCTGTTGGCCAGGGCACTGCCTGGTCTGCGCCACCCCTACCACCATTCACTGCCCAAGCTCCAGTCTCCTAAATCTGCCATCCTTCTCCCTGCCAACAGACAAGCCACATCTCAGGTGTCTCCTGGACACATCCACATTCCTGTGGTCACGACTGAATCAGCCTGTCCAGGGCTCACCCTTGCTCTGCACGCCAGCTCCCTTCTGACTGAACACGAAGGCCCCGGCCTGCAGGGCTGTGACTGCCTCCTCCCGACCTGTCAGTCTTGCCAGGGAGAGCGAGAGCGAGGCTGCCAGGTCCTCTGCCAGCGCCCTGGAAGGGTGGGAAAGCTGGTGCCAAGCCTGACAAGGTAATCCTTGTATCAACTCCGCAAAGGGGTGGGGTTAGTCCCGCCGAGCACCTGGGCACAGAGAGCCTCGGAGAGGTGAAGAGACTTGCCCGGGTCGACACAGCTGGTCCTGGAGGGACGGGGGCACATCAGTGTGGCCACGGGCAGGGGGAGGGCAGGTTAGGTCCCACAGTAAGGCTGGAGAGGAAGGGCAGGGGTGGGGGTTGAAGTATTCCCCACAGCAAGCCCGAAGTGCTGAAAGAGGCTTGGTGGGGCCACAGGAGGAGGACAGGGATGCAGGTGAGTCTGGGGTCCAGGGCTGCTCAAGGGGGTCAGGCAGCGAATGACCTGGCAGGGTCAACAGGGACAACAGCTTTGAGGTCTTGGGGGCCGAGGCCATTATTTGGGACACAGCTGGGCACAGGGCAGGTGGGAGGGGAGGAATTCGGCCCCTGCAAAGGAAACAGCCCAGTTTCCATGGGAAACTAAAGTAGGAGATGGGGAACTGTAGCCTGCCTGGGCCACCGCGGGGGCAGAGACAGGAGGGGAGTCAGGCTGGGCCAGCCATATGCCCGGAGCTCCACTCAGATGTGGGGTCTGGGGCAGTACTTCTGGGCAGAGTGGATAGGGCTGGCCGGCTGAGGTCTGCGGGTCTCCCCTGCGACAGCCTGGCACCGGGGCTGCTCTGCCCGGGTCTCCCCTGGGCATGGGGACACCTGGTGAGTCCCTGAGCTGCTGCTGTGGGGCAGGAACAGATCCAAGCTTCTCCAGGCCTTTCCCTGATTTTCACTGGGTCCTATCTAAAGGCCTCTGATGACCTTCAAGTCTGCAAACTCGACGTTGACCTTGATTCAGTGAATGCTACCCTTTGGCCCCCTCTGCTCAGCTGAAGGGTGTCTGAGGGGCAACGCTCTGTGCTCCAGGCTGATGACCGAGGCCTCAAGTCCCTGTGGCTGCCGATCACGCCTCACCAGCTGCAGCTTCCCTAAGGATCTGTGCAGTGCACAAGCCACCCTCAGTCCCAGGCCCATCCCTAGGTCTCTCCTTCTCTCTCTCCCTCCCAGTTGCGAAATCTGCCCTCCCCGTTGGCACTTCCTCTGGGCCCGGCATGCAGCCAGTCAGTCCAAGTCCCTGCTCAAGGGGCCAAATGGAGGAAACAGCTCAGTGACAAGCAGCATTATGCCAAGAGCAAAGGGGCGTGACATCCTTCAGGGTCTTAGTGGAATAGGGAAAAGGGATTTCCAGAAGTGACTTTGGATAGGCAAGTGGCAACCACATAGGCCGGGGCTGCAGGCTGGAACTGTCAGGCTGGAGAAGGAGAGCAAGCGGGCTGGGGAGGGTGGTGGGTGGGGCCTGTCTGTGGGGGAGGGGCGCTGAAGGCCACAGAAGTGCAGGTTCAAGCAGCCCCGCTTCAGAGACAAGGATCCAGATCTTAGAGGAGAGTGGTTGGGAGGAACCAGTCAAGAGGCAGGGGACAGTGTGCTTCTGAGGTGTAGTGAGCAGGAGGGGGAAAGGGGGCCAGGTGTCAGCATGTAGCAGCAGCAGGCTCTGCGGTGTGCGGTAACAGACGGGGATGTGGGGGTGCAGGGGACAGGGGAGGAAAGGGATCTGCTGAGGCCCTGAGCCCTGGACTTTCATGGCTCCCTGCCCAGGCCTTAATGACCTCTGTCTCTGTCAGGTCGGGCAGACCCCATGCCTCTGCTGCTGGGGAAGTGAATTGTTTCCCAGTAGCATCATCTTCCCTGCTACAGAATCAACCCAGGGGTTGCCAGGCACAGACTGCCCCATGGAGAGGGTGGGGTGGGAAGCAAAAGCTGCCCGGACAGTGGCTGCAGAGGACCCTACTGCTGGGTCCAAAGGACGTGGTCAGAGCAACTTTGTGATGGAGGCAGGGGCAACGAAGCAGAGAAAGGAGAGGAGGGTCAGGCAGGACTGGAGCCCTGCCCAGGGACTGGCCATGGGGTCCACAGACACCCCAGACCCCCTGGTCTGTTGGCAGCCACCCAAGCACTCCCCCGGTAGAGCCTAAGACTGGGCAGGGATCAGGCTAGTGAGGGTCCTATCTGCTTGCTTTACCCCGGATTTCCCCCACACCTCCCCCCTTGCACACCCCTCCTCCATGCCGGGGATTTGGGACAAACCTCGAGCTCAGGGCTTGGCCTCTGGCCCAGACTTGCATAGCAGCAATGAGCTGCCAGCTCAGAACCAAAGTAGGGAGGAAGCTGCACAGGCGAGGACAAGCCTAGGTTGGTCTTAGCCAGGATCTGGCACTGGGCCTGGCAGCTCTGACCCAGTGAAATGGGGGCTAAGCCCCACCCTCATGCTGCCCTCCCTGGAACAGGACAGTGGCCCCAGGGAATATGGAAGAAGCCAAGTGTGTGCCCCCCACCCCAAAATATGGAGTCTGGCCACCACTGTACAGAGTGTCCACCGCCACAGTCTGTCCACTCACTGCCAGCACTGAGCAGCACAGGGTTCCATAGTAGGGGGGGGACCCACACACGAGTGGGAACTGTCTCCATCCCCACCACGATCCTCTTAGCTAAGGGCTCTGGATCCTCCCTACCTCTTACATGAGGCCTATGGACCTCACCGTGTGTGCCTCACTGTCTATCCCAAGGATGGGCCGTGTTCTCCTGGGCTTCTTAGGAGACAGCTCTGCCCACCCCTCCTTGTGGCGGGAGAACTGGCGGCATGAAAAATGTCACAATCCCAGGCATGGTGAAGAAGGAACAGATCCAGATCAGTAACAGAAGCGCTGGATGGTTCCATGTAGGAGCACGGAGGGCGCAAGAGCCTCACTGGCCGGCCAGCCGGGCCCCTCTATCTCATCTGCGGGGCAGACTGAGGGCAAGGGAAAGTCAAGTGCCCGGCCAGGGCTCCTGAGAAAAGGTCATGTTTGGGGACCCTGGGGGGGGAACCCATCAGCCCTGCGAGGGGTCTTGGCAGTGTGATGACCCCCCTCTATCCTTCCAACCTAGCACACGTACCAGCCTGGCACACCACTCTGTCCAAACTATGGCGGCAGTGGTTGAATCAAGATGTGGCACCAGTGGTCCGGGGGCTGCCTCGGAGGAAGAACGTCTACCCCCACTCCCTCCCCTAGGCTGAGCAGGGCAGAACCTTCCAGAAAGGCTTGGATTAAAGAACGGACTGAGGTGGCAGAAGCAGCTGTGTTCAGGAAAAAGCACTGGGCTGAGGCCAGCTCTGCCCTTGTTGGAGGTATAGTCTGGGGTGCACCCTGCTCTGGGCTCAGTTTCCATTTGGGGGTCTGGATGACCTCTGAGGCCCCTCTCCTACCTTAGCTGTCTGTGTTGTCAGCCCTCTGCAGGGCGGGAATTAAGGGAGAATCATGAAGTCTGGCAGCTGCCCAGGGTCTCCTAACAATGCTAGGAAGGCCAAAGTCCCAAGGGTGTCCAAGGATGTAAGGACAGCTCTCTGCAAGGCCAACAACGGCCTGGCATGGGGAAGGCCTTCAGTCTTGGCCTTGACCCCAGGGCAGGTCTGGGTAACCCTTTCCTTCTCAAATCATTCTGCTGCCCACCCCCCACCTCCGTTGAAAGTTTCTCTGAAAGTCCCTCCATGATGGCTGCTGAGTCTGTGTGCTCAGGCTGGCAGGACAATGGGACAGGATAACTGAGGACCTATTTAGGTGAATGAATGACCAGAGAGGTCACTGAGCCTTCATCCCCAAGCCTCCCCCATCTCTGAGTTCTCCCACCCTTTTCCAGCCCTCTCCAACATCCTTCTGATCTCCCACCGCCCTGGACCCTGGTTGGTCTTCCCTGTTTCTGACTGAACCCCCTTACTCACCCCCCACTGTATCCCTCCCCAACCTCAGGCCTCTTCAATGAACACCCCCCTTTCTCAGAGTTCTCCCATTTTCCTTCCTTTTATTTTAAAGGTTTTATTTATTTGAGAGAGTGAGGAGGGAGGGGCGAGGGGAAAGGAACCCAAGCAGACTCTGCGCTGAGCGCAGAGCCCAACACGGGACTTGATCCCACCACCCATGAGATTAGGACCTGAACGGAAACCAAGAGTCAGACGCTCAACCAACTGAGCCACCCAGGCACCTCAGGGTTCTCCCATTTTCACTGACCCTCCAACCCCCCATCATTGAACTTTCTCACTTCACCAAGCCCACCGCCCTCCCTTGGTTGAGCCTCCCTACCCCTCTGAAAACCACCCCCACCTCTCTTCTGAGCCCTGGGGGGTGAGCTCTCCTTTTCTAATCCTCTCTGTGGGCCTGCTAAAGATCCTGAAGACTCCTTTCTCTAGGTCTGACTAGCTTGAAAGCCTTGAACCCTGGGAGTGTCCCCACGGTTGTCCCCACAGCCCAAGGCCCTCCTTCGGGGATGTTCTGGAAGAGGAGAAACCAATCCCTGCCAAGCAGGCTGCAGGCTCTGCCAGCTCAGGCCTTGGGCAGTACCGGTCAGATACAGAAAGGAAGCCCAGCCGAGGCCCCACCTGCAAAGGGGATTGAGCTGTGCCAAGGCAGGCCCTGACTGACCCCTGCAAGACCCCCTAGGGCTGGGTGTCCCCATCTTCCCCTCTCCTCCCCCAGGCCCAGACAGGACAGTAAATGACTGCCCCCGGGTGCCCTCCCAGAGACACTCAGATATCTAACACTGCCTACCCCAGAACCTTCAGCAATCTCTGCCCAAGTTCTAGGTCCTGCCAGGCCCCGAGCAGAAATGGGGCAGGAGACCCAGTCTTGGAAACCACTGATGCCCTCAGCCCCACACCTTCCATAACTCTGGCCCTGTTCTTTGTTCTGGGGCTCAGTCTCCGAGAACCCTCAAACCTCCCAGAAGATCCCATCTGTGAGTACCCAGCTCACTCCCTCCGCTGCCACCCCTGCCTCTGCCTTTTGCAGGGTCTGGAAGCCAAGGCCTGAAGCCAGAGCCCCCGCTCTGCCCCGCTGCATAGGTGTTCACCGCTGTTTCTGTTACTGGTCACAACTGGCATGTACTGGGCACCTGCTAGCTGCCAATCACTCCTCAGCTTCTGAAATCCTCACAGCAACCCCATGCCACTGAGAGGCAGCAGAGGCTTGTGGTTATGCTTTCTGCCAGTGGTCAAAACTGCGGGGGTTCAAATCCTCATCGGGTGGGGGCGCCTGGGTGGCTCAGTGGGTTGAGCCTCTGCCTTCGGCTCAGGTCATGATCTCAGGGTCCTGGAATTAAGCCCTATATGGGGCTCTCTGCTCTGCAGGGAGCCTGCTTCACCCTACCCCCACCCCACCCCCACTTCCCACCCCCCCACCTTCGCCTACCTCTCTGCCTACTTGTGATCTCTCTGTCAAATAAATAAAGTCTTTTTTCCAAAAAAAAAAGTCCTCATTGGGCTACTTACTAACTGTGGGACCTTGGGCAAGTTACTAACTCTTGATTTTCTTCCTCTGCAAAGTGAAGCTGATTTTATTAATTAATACAAGTGAAGTCTGAAACAGAGCGGAAACCACACACTAAACACCCGGTCACTGCCAGGCATTTTTATGAGGTCGACCGCATTATTCCCACTTTACAGATAGGGAAACTGGGAAACCGTCTGAAAGGCTACGAACTTGAGAGGTCACACCACACCACTGGGACGCGGTAGGGTGCGAATTCAGACCCGGAGCTTCCCACCACAGACAGCCCTTTCATTTGGAACACGGCAGACATGGCTGAGGGACCGAAATGTCACCTTTATAAGCAGTAGCTGACCTGCACATCTCCCCTCGTCCACCCTACCCCCCAACCCCCAGACTCTGGGCCTCAGTTTGTACTAGCTCTGTGTGGGGAGCTACTTAGGGCAGAAAATTGGGGCGCACGCGCTCCCTAACATTTCTGCCGTCTGATTCTGGGGCCGGCCCTGGGCTGCCACCATCCGTTCCAAGTTGGGAGCAAGTTGGGAGCGGCTCTCCAGGGGTGTGGGGGGACAGAGGGCCTTTGGGGGGTGAAACCAGCCCTCCCTCAGGAGGACGGGGCCGTGACGCGGGGCGCGCGGCTGGCGAGGCTGGAGAAGCTGGAATGCCAGGAAGAGGCCGGGGCGGCTTCAGTGCTTCCCGACGCCAGGTTACGGGGCCATGGGGCCTTCGTGTGACAGACCCAAGTCGCCTCCCTCCCTGAGCCCCTTCGACTGCTGTTAGGGTCGGGCAGGCTGCACCGAGCCCCGGCTTCCTCCTCTGCAGCCCCCGAGGCTGGCGCGCGCAGGTGAGGGCTGCGCAGGTGAGGGCGCCCGGCAAACCCGCTCAGGGCGGCTGCGGTTGCGCGGGCTGTTCGGAAACGGAGGGGCAGGCGCTGGTTCACTGGGAAAGCGGGCGCCTGAAGCCCTGTCCCCGCCCTCCCGTCCCCCGCCACGCGCTCCATCCCCCGACCACGGCGCCCAGAGATGTGGCCAACCGCCTACACGGCGTGATGACACCCCCAGCGCCCAAACCAAGCTCCTCAGTGCGACAACCGCGCACCAGGAGAGCGGAGGCGGGCTGAGGGAGGGCGGAAAGGGAGGACCCAGCCCCGCGGTGGGAGCGAATCGGGCCTGCGCGCCTGCGCAGGCAGATCCCGGCGCAGGGCTAGCAACAGGCCGACCATTGGAAGAGCGGGACAGGCTGGCCTGTGATTGGTTCTCGCCCCTGCCCGAGATTGGAAGGCGGGCCGTGTCCCGCCCAGCTCACATCCGGGGGCCTGGCCGGTCCTGGAACCTTCGCGACCCCGGCCTGTGAGGGCCGCCCGTTCTTCAGAGCGCGGGCATGTCCGTAGTCTCGTGGCGGGCGCGTAGGGGCGAGCACCTGTGGGGTGCGCGCGCCCGCGTAGGGCCCGGCGGCTCGCTCAACACGGCCTCGCCCGTGTGCCAGCGCCGAACGGAGGCCTGCGGGGCCCAGGTGTTCGGGATGGGAGGTGACCCGAGAGAAGCCCGTGCACGGGTGTCTGCCCGGAGGCTGCCCAGAGGCTGGCAGGAAGCAGAACCCGGAGGAAACCCGGGACGGGAGCCGGGGGCGGGGGAGGGGCAATGCCTAGGTGGGGCCTGGGCCCAGGTGGGTGGGGGAACCCCTCCCCTTACTCCCAACTCCAGGGCCCAGCAAAACGTCCGGTACCCCTGGTAATGGTACAGGAGTGGCCTGACCAGTCGTTGCTGGTGCATTTGGGGGAGGAGGGCGAGTCGTGAGAGATGGACAAAGGCGTTTTGAGTTCTGCTATCCAGGTTCATTTGGCCCTGTCACCACTAGGCAAAGAAACCTTAAGTCCTACCTAATACACTGCAGGGACCAATTATTATTGCCCCTTTCGCTCAGAAGACGGATGCAGCAGCTGTTTGATTTTGGACAGAATTTGGGGAGATTACGTGGAAAGGGACTCGCCCCAAAATATCTGCAATCATCCATAAACTGCTCATCCGTTATACCGGTTACCTAGCCATCATTCCCGAAATCTATCTTGTCTCTATTTCTAAGGCAGTCTCCTCATTTAGGGCAAGAGAATAGGTTTCACTCCTAGTCTGCCCACTACACAATCCTCTGCAACCTAGAATTCAACCCCGAGGGACCACAACGCTCCCCAAAAGATACGTTTTTAAAACTGAGGTTTGGGGTTCCTGGGTGGCTCAGTTGTTAAGCCTCTGCCATTGGCTTAGGTCATGATCCCAGGGTCCCAGGATCGAGCCCCACATCCGGCTCCCTGCTCCGTGGGAACCTGCTTCTCCCTCTCCCGCTCTCCCTGCTTGTGTTCCCTCTCACTGTGTCTCCCTCTCTCAAATAAATAAGTAAAATCTTAAAACAAACAAAAAAACTGAGCAGGTTCCTAATGGAGAAGGCAAAAACACCTGTAAACCATAATGACATTATACCTCCATATCTGGGGAGACAAGGACTTTCAGAAGGCTTTGATAACAAACGAAAAGAACCCAAAATGAATTTTCCACCAGGCTTTAAGGAGCCCACCGGCCATCGAAACCCCATTCCTAAAATCTAGCTTCAGGCTAAGTGAAAAAGAAGAAGGGTTTGATTACTCTTTTGGTCCCTAAGAGTAAGTAGGGGAAACGTCCATCACTGTAGGAAGAAGCAGTTAACACCAAGATTGTGTTAAAACAAGTCGAGGGGCGCTTGGGTGGCTCAGTGGGTTAAGCCTCTGCCTTCAGCCCAGGTCATGATCTCAGGGTCCTGAGACTGAGCCCCGCATCTGGCGCTCTGCTCAGCAAGGAGGCCTGCTTTCCCCTCTCTCTCTCTGCCTACCTGTGATCTCTGTCAAATAAGTAAGTAAAATTATAAAGTCGAGAGATTCTTTCTGCTGATGTAGATTCAATATGAAGAGAGCCTCTCAGACATGCCTGCCTGTTCCTGAGAACTCCTGGGTGCATGGGGTCACCACCTTCCCCAGGCATAGGGGTAGCACTGCTGCAGAACCAGGACTCACCGTGTAGGGTGCATGTGTTGGCTTGCTAAGTCAAGTAAGTGGGCGCCTGGGTGGCTCAGTGGGTTAAGCCTCTGCCTTCGGCTTGGGTCATGATCCTGGGATCAAGCCCCACATCAGGCTCTTTGCTCAGCAGGGAGCCTGCTTCCCCCTCTCTCTGCCTGCTTGGGATCTCTCTCTCTCTCTGTCAAATAAACAAATAAATAAATCTTTAAAAAAAATTTTTTTTAAATCAAGTGATGACAGGGCACCTAACACTTTCTCCGTGGGGGCGGGGGGGTGGATAGGAGAGGGTTGTAAGGAGGCAAAACATCCTAGCTGAGAAGACTCAGAAAACATTTGGTTCCCATGGGTGGCAGGCACTCCCTCTAGCCTGTCATTCAGCTTAGTCCTCATGGGCTCATGTAACAGGCCCTGGTGCTGACTCCTTAAGATCACCTGATTCCCGGTACACACCAGCAGACTCCCATTCAATTCAAACTCAATTCCACATAAACCACTGGATAGAGGGGCAGAGTGAAAGTCTCACCCAAGACAAAACAAAGATGGGAACCAATTAAGTAACACAGGAGGAAACAACTGGAAACCCCAGAATGTGGAACATTCTCTAAGACCGTCTCTTGCGGCTCAGTTGGTAGAGTGTGCACTCCTGATCCCGGAGTTGTAAATTCAAGCTCCACATTGGGTATAGAGATTACTTAAAAATCAAATCTTTTAAAAAAAGGCCACGTCTTACAGATGCCTGGTTTCTTGAAAAAGTCATTATTTGGTTATCACTGAATCATTCTTTTAAGCTTTTCTGCTTGAAGTTTCTCAAAATAGAATGTCAGGGGTGAAATGCCCCCCACCCACCACCACCTAGCTACGCTTTAAACAGGGTTAAATCTAATTCAAGTAGTACTTTCCTAGGATTACCAAATTTCAATTAACCATGTTTAGACTCACAAGGCAAAACCTTTTATGGACCAAAGGGCACTTATTGCTCAAAAGCAGCAGAAATCCATCTCAAAGCCAGTCTAGTCTACTCTAGAACTGAGCCAGATAAAGAGAAAAGTTGTTACCTCTGAGAAGGGGAAGTGGGCGGCTGGAAAACAGGTATGGGAGAATGAATTACTGACAAACCAGGGGTCGCCACACTACTGGCCAGATGGCAAATACTTCTAAGTTCCATGGGGGAACATACTGTCCCTTTGTACTCTCTTTCCCTTCGCAACCCTTTCAAAGTGTGGAAAACATTCTTAGCTTGAAGGCAGTACAAAAATCTGTTTTTTAGATTGCACTTCCGTATTTCTCATGTGTCTGCACTACCTACTGAAATATAAATCAAAAAAATCCTTTCATGGTCCCCAAATTCCTGACTGAATGCCATCTTAGAGTAGTACTTATATTGGGAAATCTTAACCCATTTGTCTTGCCACGTGTGGAGAAAGCATGAACATGAGATACCAAAAAAGCTGACCTGGTACTAACGACAGTCGGCCCACCCCCTACCAACCACGGGTATCTGGTTAATTAGAGCTTGTGGCCATTCGGATTCAACCATTTATCCTGATCCGTATCAGAACTGGAAAATTCAAACCAGCAGGCTACTTGGCAAGCTGGTGGACCACATTTCAATGTTCTGATTAGGCTGGGTTACCACTTAATGTCACTCCTAGAACCAGAGAAGCGTTACCCAGCTAGTTTTCAGCAGGTTTTTCCTCCAAGCCTGCTTTGACAACTGTACACCCCAGAGGCGGTAGCTGCCATTCTTAGCTACTTAGATCAGCCCGTGGGAGTCAACAGGCAGTCTCAGCTGACCAGCAGAGAGGCCAATGCATGTGGTAATTACACATAAATAGAGTGGAGGGAAACTACCGGCATCAAACAGCAACTGATTTGCTACAATGAAAGCCCCCGCCACTGAACCTCAGTGGACAGCCCTTGTGTTCTTGGAATGGGGAATTCTGCTCCTTCATTCTGCCTTCCTCTCCCGTCACCCACTGTTTAACTGCTTCCCGCTTTACGATCTGGAGTGCCCTGAGGAGGCCCACGATCACCGGTGCCTAACATGGGGCACTGTGCAGTTTCTGAATTAGAACTTAACTCTTTGGGGCCACCCATGTCCGACTACTTATCCTTGTGATGTCAGGTTTTTTTTTTCTTTCCAAATAGTTCAGCTCAAAAAACGTTGTAATGGATGGAGTGCAACAGCGGGTATGCCAAGTCCGGCTGACCTCTAGCAAGAGATCAGCAGAACTGTAAAACAATGCTCCTCTTCCCTTTTTTGGGGAGGGGCAGAGGGAGAGAGAATCAGAAGCAGGCTCCACACCCAGTGTGAAGCCCGATGCGGGGCTCACAGCCCTGAGCCGAAACCCAGAATTGGGACATTTAACATACTGAGCCACCCAGGTGCCCCAAAACTATTACTTATCGCAACATGTAATGGGTTTCTACTATTTTTAAACAAATGAGTATTTTTAATTTCTGGTTTTTGATACACCCCCCCATAAGAAAAAGCTCTTAAGAGTTTGTAAAGGGGTCCTGTAAAGTTTGAGAACTACCGCATGAAGGGGAACTATTCCAACTGGATAGAAATGCACCAACGGAGCATTTTGTCTTAAGACAAATTTAAGTGTACGTGGAAGTACTCTGGGCAATTTCCGATCTTCTGTCAAATTCCAGACACTCATAAATAACGGGAAGATAAAGTGGAAACAAGAGTGTTAACAGCAGCGAACTTCTAGGAGCCACCCTTCTTCCTGCCGAGCTTTACTGAGCCAGTGATGGGACTGCTCCGGTGTTGCCCGCCTGTGTACTGTCCCGTTGGTAAGATGTCGTCTGATAATCTCTCTACCCTCGGTAACTCGCACACTGAATGAGCCGTCATCGCGTGCTGAATGGTGGCTGCCACTCAGTTTCTTAGTCTCCTGGCTGAGCAGAAGCAGCCTGGTGTTTGTAGGCAAGGCTCAGGAGGGCCCAGGACTAGGGCTCTGACGTCCTAAGAACTTAGGCACATCCGCCACTTCTCTATCCGCAGCTGTGCCCATGGTGCCACTCAGGGTGGTTCTGAGTGACAAGGAGCCAACACAGGTGAATTCATCCAGTACGCGGCAAAAACTTGGTTTGCACAAATCATTATTCCTACAATGTGAATTCTGATTACCCCCAAAATTAAAAAGCCACCCTCTTTCAAATACCCCCACCCCTTTGCCGGAGCACAACCAAGCTGATGGAGGAAAGCCTTTGCCTTGGCATTTCTCGTCCCTAGAGACAAATATCCCTCCCCCCAGTGATCGAGGCAGAACACCCCCACACCCAGGGACGTGATTCATGCGGTGGGCGCATTCTGACAGCTGCCACCAACAACAGCAACGCTCCTGAGAGCTCAGGCCTCACCAACTGAGGCTGCAACCACCTCGGAGGGACTAGACCTAAGACCATTTATTTATGAACATTTTCAACGCAGAGAACCACCTCAGCTAACACTTGATGAGATCTCCAACAATACCGGGTGCCTCCCTGGGATACTGAACCAGGCACGTGACCCGGTTTCCATTTCGAACTACACCCCAAAGCTCAGAAGTTTCAGAATTTGCCCAAGACCGAAAGGAGCCATAATTCAAACTCAGGTCTGTGCTTCTCACAAATCACACCCCGGATAGGCCTTTAGAGATCTACCTGCACGTGCTCATTCTGCAGGAGAAACACTGGAGGCCCAAAAGGTACAATGATTTTTCAAGGTCAGTAAATCCGGGTCTGACTCCCACTCTAGGTACTTTCCAAGACAGTGTTGTCCCTTGCCCCCAGTCCCATCAACCCTTGGAAAGCAAAGGGAAATTAAAGTCATTTAAATAAAACTAAGTGGCACTGACATCAGATCTGTAAGTTTATTTGCTCAATGTACGACAGCTACATAATGACTCACATTCATGATATTCCATCACTGAGGAAAACTGCTAAGAATGGTCCGTGTGTGAAATAATTCCTTAGAGAAACACGGAGTTGGAAAAATAATCACTGATTAGACCTTAAAAATAGTTCACTGCATAACATGACAAAAAGCACAAAGGCTCATTCAGAGAACATAGTCATTGTTCTCCTACACTGTAATAGTTATAATTTCACCATGACAAACACCAGACATTAAGATTAAGCTAACACTGGTGTTTCTTTTGCTTCCCCCCCCCTTTAAAAACAAAATATATAACTGCATGTCACTATAGCAACATCCAAAACAGATCAATTTGTTACGATCACTATTTGGTAGAGCAAACTGTACCCCCAAAGGAAAAATTAAATTAAAAAAACTTTAAAAAATTTGAAGACTTAATTTTTTTTGTCATAGGAATACATAACACCTACAGTATAAGTTAATAAATTTCAAGCTACTGTATAGAAATACAACACTAGCATGCACAATATTGTATCAATAGAGTAATGGAGGAGTAATCATTTCACTGGAGAGACAGTATCAGAGGCAAGTGCATTTCTTTAAAAATAAAGAAAAGAAAAGAAACCATTCAAGCTGCTTAAATATCAAGTCTCCCGTTCCCTCTTCATTTTTAGCCCTCAGGTATAACTGTTATCTTGCATTATTCTAAAAAGCAGCCAGAGCCAAAGCTGAAATTTAAAAGAAAAAATAGGTTTTGTAATTCCAGTAAATCATTTCCAAAGGCTACAAGGAAGGACACAACACTGCTCACTGGACATGAAGATAAGTTAAGGAAAGCCCCACCTACCCCTCCCCCCCACCCCCAATCATTTCCCATCCATGGCATTGACTTTAGGGCCCCGGTGATGGCACAAAAGCTGTACAGCTCTCTTCTAGTTCTGCTAGGGTTCAGTTAATTGGGACTTTTGCTCTAGCGTATGGAGGGAACCTTCTAAGGAAAGTCACGCTGGGTAAACTGTGCCATGCTACAGGGCATCACTGTTCTAGTCCTCACTGTCACCTGGATCCTGTCACACATACTCATTTCCCAACTGTAAGTCCAATTTTGGTAAACAGCAAAAAGCAACGGTCAGTGTTTCCTCAATTACTCCTCATACCTCTCCTTGACTAAACCGAAGGAACAAACGAAGCGAGTCTGGTGTTATTACCTCCATCTCGGGAGTTCACACCGTTTCTGGTCTTGTAAAGAAAGGCTGAACACACACTCAACAGGTCACGTTTTTCAGACAGATTTTTCCAAAATAAGAATGAAGGACCTAAGGCTAACTGAGAACAGATTTGTGGAAACAGCAATGTAGTTTCCTTCGATTCCAGAGCATGCGTCAACTGTGCAAGAGAGAAAGGACTCTCCCGCTTCGATGCTTTCATTAAAAAGAAAAAAAAAATATGTAGAAAAAGTCTTGGTCAAATAGGAGTGATTTATTATCTGTTAATGCCTTTAGTTCATCTTCCTACAACAACTGCTTAGGGAAGGAGTGTTTTCGGGGAGGAAAAACGGACATGCTTACGAGGCTCCCGAAATTGGACAGAATGCTTATGAATAGAAGAGCTCTTCCTTTTGGGTTTTTCTACCAGTAAGCTTCTAGCACCTGAATTTCCACACACTGCACCACAACCTTCCTCAAGATGACTGCCCAGCTTCTCCAGCTCAACGGCGTCTCCACCGTCCCGAGAGCCACCAGCAGAAGGTCCAGCGGGGAACACTCAAGAGTGATGGCAGCGTGATCCCTGAGGAAGGAGCGTGGCAGCTTAAAAATCAGGAGTTCTCTGAAAATATCAACACAATAAATGACATACAGACCTGAATTTTCTCTATTTTTGTGGTGTTTTACGTTTCTATTAAAGTGATTCATCATTTTTGCGGTGGATTTGAGTTAAGAGGAAAGAAGGGCACGAATCCCACAGCCACCTGCCAAGCACCTAATAACCAAAACCTAAAAGGAGCTGCGATTCCCCGCAGGCGAGCCTTGTGGCCTGGGAGACAGCGAACAGCAAAACCCAACCTGGATAAGGCTGACTATGGATGTAAAGCCAAAGTAACTAGCAAAGGAAAATACACAATCAATGGCTTGATGTTACGTATGGCTGTCATGTAGAAATACTGTAAACTGCAATTTAGTGTTAATACTGTCAGCTAATCCGAGACTCAGGAAACTGGCCAGGCCTAAACCATAAGGATAAACACGCCTTATGTTCCAAGTCTGTCCGTTCGGGATTTAAACTAGTCCATGGCTGGTCGAGTACACCCTGAAAAGAAACGCACAGCTAAAACAGATGAGACAGAGTACCCAAAACGTAAGACAAGAGCGTATGTACATACAAATCCTTACTGGAACCACAGAACTCACTGAATGAGGGCCAATCCCGTTTCAGTTTTCTTTTCATCTTAAAACCCTATTCTCTAGCAATAAGTTAGATTAAAGACAGACAGCTCCGCCTGCATTCCATCTACAGAACAGTCCAGACGCCAGTGTGAGGCTGCTATTCCAATACGAGCACAGCTAGCCTGACTTTCCACTAGTGGTATTTTGGCAAAAATGTCAAAGAGGCGATCAAAGACAGGACAGGTCGTGGGCTTCTCCCTAGGAAGGGCATCCCTCCCTTTCCCTCCCCCACCCGACCCCCAGCTCATGGGAAAAAATAAAGACTGCAGTAGTAGCATCAGCGGGCGCTGCCAGTCCACCTGGGGGCCTTAATTGTTGCCTTCGCCGCCGTCGTCATCTTGCTGATCGCTTGTCCAGAGCGTTAGGTTGTCGCGGAGGAGCTGCATGATGAGAGTGGAGTCCTTGTAGGAGTCCTCGTTCAGAGTGTCGAGCTCGGCGATGGCGTCATCAAAGGCGGTCTTGGCCAAGTGGCAGGCTTGCTCCGGGGCATTCTGGATCTCGTAGTAGAAAACGGAGTAGTTAAGAGCCAGGCCTAATCTAATGGGGTGAGTGGGCTGCATGTGCTCCTTGCTGATCTCGTGGGCTTCGCTATAGGCCTTCTCAGAGGACTCCACGACGGTCGCCCTCTTCTCTCCAGTGGCGACTTCGGCCAGGTAGCGGTAATAGTCCCCTTTCATCTTCAGGTAAAACACTTTGCTCTCGTACTGGGTCTCACTGCAATTCTTGATCAGGTAGTTATCCAGCAGGCTCAGCACATCCTGACATACCGCCTCCAGCTCCTTCTCGATCTTCTCACGGTAAGCACGGACCATCTCTATCTTCTTCTCGTTGCCATCGGCAGATGTCTTCTGCTCAATGCTACTAATGACCCTCCAGGAAGAACGGCGTGCCCCAACTACGTTCTTGTAGGCCACGGACAGGAGGTTTCTCTCTTCGTTGGACAGTGGCTCATTCAGCTCTGTCACCTAAGAGGAGGAGAGAATGAAGAGTAGTTATGGTCCAGATGACGTCCCTTGGGTTGATCTCATCTTTACGCCACTAAACACTAACAGATCCACCAGCTGAATAAAGTGATGGACAGAAAGAACGGCGAGACTGTGCAGGTGTGCAGAAGGGGGACAGAGGCGGGACGAACGACAAAGAACGCAAACACTGCAGTGCATCAGTGGTACCTGAACCCCTGCTTCCTCCCTAGAAAAGGGCACATACTTTTCACATAGCTGTTTCATTGAAGATCTATCAAGCTGAGCTCTCAGATGACAAACCAAATCTTGATCTAAATCGTACAAGGTTAGTAGTTCTCTCCTGGAACGTTACACACATGCCAATCCTGGGGATTTTAAGCACAGATGGGTATTACGTACCTCAACAGTTTTTTAGGCAACCAGACTGACACTTTCCTTCTAACCGTGTCCTGTCTGCTCAATTCCATCCCTTTTCAGTGAGAATATTCTGAAGTCAAGTTTGGTTGCCTTTTGGGAAACGAGCTGGCTTTTCTGCTTTTGGGTTAAGACGATATGAACTACACATCTCAGGAAGGGAAGTCACATGGGGGCACGGGATTGAGTCTGAACACAGAAATGGCAACAACTGCGAGGACACACTTGTCGCAGGCTGAACGTTATGAGCAATACGAAAGAGAGGAGAGTCAAGCAAGGTACTTCTAAGCTGGAGTGGCCAGGAGAAATTAATGCTTCTTTCAATCTGGGCATTTCTAAGTTCCAATCCTTATCACCCTAGTGCTCGCTTGGGCAGCACATATACCAATCCTTATCACCCCAGCAATTAATCACCTAGAGGAAACTAAAGCAACGACACGCCAATGCTCTGCATTTTTACGACTACCAAACAACTGCCTTTAACAAAAAAATTAAACTGAGTCAATCACACCGCATTTCCTTATGTCCCTTCATGCCTGTCATATCAGAGCCATATACCACTGTCTACCATGTAAAACAGAAACTCTTTACAAGGAGGATAGAGCTCTCGTTTTTTATTCCTAATCAGAGAACAGATTTTTATTTGTCTGGCTGTTGTGTCTAAACTGGGGTACTACATCAGTGGCTAAGCCACAACACCAAGAATCCCAGGTCATTCGCTATTTCAGAAAGACTAGATACTTCTCTTGCCTGTCCTCTCCTACCTGTGGCTCCAGTCATAACTTTGTTAAGTGCAACAAAAACGTCATACTTCTGCCCCTTGTTCTTCTCCCCCGGCCCGGGAGACTTACACAAGTGTCAAGAAACAAGTTAATAGTTAATATTCACTTCCTCTATGAATTCTTCCCCATCTCTCCTTCCACCCCGTTAAGACTGGCCACTCTCTTGAACCCTCACTGATCCGGGTGTGGACCAACCACAGCATCTACATTACATTTGTATTAATTACAGGTATTGGAGGGGGAAGGCGGGGAGACAGAATCCAAAGCGAAATACCAAAATTCTTTTGGGGGCATTGGGGTAGCATGAGACTTTTTTCTGCATGTGAATCATTCACATTTAGTATGTATGGCACTTTCATCAACCGAGAGGTGGGGAAGGTTATGCTTAGTGCGACTGGTTGTGTAAATTAAATATTATCTCTAAGGAGGTAATTAAATCAGAACACAAACCACATCATACTTATTAGTTTACTGCAAGCAATTCATTCTTTTTTTTTTTTAAGATTCTATTTATTTATTTGATGGAGAGAGAGAGATCACAAGTAGGCGGAGAGGCAGGCAGAGAGGAGGAAGCAGGCTTCCTGCTGAGCAGAGAGCCCCACATGGGGCTTGAACCCAGGACCCTGAGACCATGACCGGAGCCGAAGGCAGAGGCTTAAACCCACTGAGCCACCCAGGCACCCAGCAATTCATTCTTTGAAAGAATTAATCAAGCTTTGCTAATTCCCAAAGTATCTAGCAAATGATATATACTCAAATATTTTTTAAGAGATTTTATTTAGGGGCGCCTGGGTGGCTCAGTCGGTTAAGTGTCTGCCTTCAGCTCAGGTCATGATCCCAGGGTCCTGGGATCGAGTCCCACATCGGGCTCCCTGCTCCATGGGGAGTCTGCTCCCTCTGACCCTCTCCCCTTTCATGCTCTCTCTCAAATAAATAAATAAAATCTTAAAAAAAAAAAGAAAGAAAGAAAACAGATTTTATTTATTTGAGAGAACAAAAGTTCACACAAGTGGGGGGAGCGGCAGAGGACGAAGCAGATGTCACACTGAGCAGGGAGCCCTGATGTGGGGCTCGATTCCGGGACCCTGGGATAACCACCTGAGCCAAAGGCAGACACTTAACCCACTGAGTCACCCAGGCGCCCTATACTCAAAATATTTCTTATACTGGGGTGCTTGGGTGGCTCAGTGGGTTAAAGCCTCTGCCTTCGGCTCGAGTCATAATCCCAGGGTCCTGGGATTGAGCCCCACTTCGGGCTCTCTGCTCAGCGGGGGGGGGGGGGGGGCCTGCTCCCCTCCACCCTGCCCCTGCCTGTCTACTTGTGATCTCTGTCAAATAAATAAATAAAATCTTTAAAAAATATATTTCTTATACTGATTAGCAGTTTCTCTTATGTTACCCTTTTACTATGCATTTTTCATTCTCCCATTATACTAAAGAACAAGACCTCTACCAGACATGGCCTTCTTGTGACAGTAGAGTTGGGAAGACAAGGTTTCTGTACTACCGGACTTGAGAGCAGAAGGAAACCAGGACAGAGGTGCTTTCTGTTCTATGACCCCCAACCCCATTCCCCTGTGGAGACACCAATTCTCTGGAATAAAGCAGCACATATCATCTGACATTCAATTCTTTTTTTTTCTTCCCACATCCAATTCTTTACATATTCCAGGCTTTGGAGACCCTCTGCTCAACCCACAGATCACTCTTTTTTTTTTTTTTTTAAGATTTTTATTTATTTATTTGACAGAGATCACAAGTAGTCAGAGAGGCAGGCAGAGTGAGGGAGAAGCAGGCTCCCCACCGAGCAGAGAGCCCGATCCCAGGACCCTGAGATCATGACCTGAGTGGAAGGCAGAGGCTTAACCCACTGAGCCACCCAAGTACCCCCACAGATCACTCTGTCACTCCTCCTGATTTCTGATGTGTATTCAGCTAACCCAGAAGATGCGTTTTCCCAGTCCCACCAATCCCACCATACTAAGTGACCTTGAGGGCAAACATTTCATCTCCGGGCCTTGATTTTCCTCTCTGTTAAACTTAGATTTCTGCCTTTTCCATAAAGTTATTGTAAGAGTGTATCAGATAAACGATAAAGTGCTCCTGACCTAGTAAAGTGACAGAGACGTGAGCAATTACTTTTGAGAATACCCTGGATAATTTTCCATCTTAATCCTCAGCATAGGAAGCCTCTAAATTTCTTACATAACCATCTGCCAGCTTATATCCCTGTATCAAGTATCTCGTCTCTGTTTCATCCTGTTTTCTCTTCTAAGTTGAAATTTCCTTAGCTTACATCACTTCCTTTCCATAAACTTTAGTGTCATACAGCCTGAAAACACTCCCCAGACTGGCTTTCAAACAAGCTGAGGCCTTTGTAAGCCTCAGGCACACATACCATAGGACTCCAGCCTATACTCACTGAATACCAAAGGCCAGCCGCCACTAGGGCAATCCGATCACGGTCTCCAATGCGAAGAGAAGCCAGAGTGCCTAAGGCCATTGAGATCGAGTTTTAGCCTTTCCCCTAAATCATGCTGTCCTTATTTCCAGAGCCAGCAACTATTTAAAGCTCACATGACCTCACCAGTACCCTATACTGCTGGATCTCCTCCTGCTGCAAGTGAAGTTATGGCTGCAGAGCCCAAAGGCAGCACTGTGTGCTGCTGTAGTCTGCACAGCTGCCTGAGACCAAGAGAAACGTGGAGATCAGGAAGTGGCAGTATCACCTTTAGATCCAGTAAACTCAACCACACTTGGAACATACCCAGATGTTCTCTGCCACTGAAAAACTAAGTTAGAGGGAAAAACCTTTAACTCTTGAAGTCTGCTCAAAGTCTCTCTTAAATCAGAATTTCAAAAAATCCTTAAGATCTAAAGAACTTGTGTGAGAATGAATCTGTGATTTTTACATTGAAATAGAGATCCCAACCACACTAGTTTCAAAAGTTAAAAGATGGGGTGCCTGTGAGGTTCAGGTCATGATCTCCCCAAATGCTGAGATGGAACCCCGTATCAGGCTTACAGCTCAGTGGGGAATCTGCTTCTCCCCTTCCTCTGCTTGTGCTCCTCTCTTTCAAATGAATAAAAATTTTTAAATATGTCAAAAGATAACTTTTTAAAAGGAAAAAAATTATGTTCATAGTGTCCAAGAAAAGGCTTAACCAAGACAGAATGAGATTCAATGTGGGAAGATGAGAGATATGTATCATCTGGGAAGGGAGGTAATTATTTTTCCAAATAGTCACTGAATTGTTTCTAAGAATGCAACACTTGTAAATATGTTTCCTGAAATACACTGTCACCGCTGTTGTAAAATGTAGAAAGTCTGTATTCTTAAGGTTTCTCTCTTTTCAAGGACTAGGATACTACCCCACGTTCAGATTTCTTTTAGTGAGTTAAAGATAAACAGATGAGTAAAAAGACCCCAAAAGTCTCTTATTCTCAGACAGCTGAAGTTGGACAGTTTACGATCTGGAACTCCCCAAATCCCCCGCTGAGGAATCAGATACTAATTAGCACCAACAGTTCTCCCCTAAGAGTTGATGCAGAGACTTTTCAATGGAAGATTAGCAACCCCTTGAGAAACTTGGAAAGCTGTTGAGATGACTTTCTGACCCCAACACTTAGAGCACTCAGCCTTCTACAATTTCCTCAACTCATCTATCAAGAACTTTAAATGGTAGTAAATGCAACTTCATTATGTTTAATCTTTTTAAATAAGAAAAAACTTGCATCAGGCTTAATTTAAAATCTATTTCTACCTTGCAAAAAAGCTTTTGTAGAAGTTACAAAATAAGGGGCACCTGAGTGGCTTGGCTGGTTAATCCTCTACCTTTGGCTCAGGTCATGGTCCCGGGGTCCTGGGACCCAGCTCTGCTTCGGGCTCCCTACTCAGAGGTGAGCCTGCTTCCCCCTCTCCCTCTACCTGCACCACCCCCAGCCCTGTGCACACTCTCTCTCTGCTCTACTAAATAAAAAAAATCTTTAAAAAATACAAAAATAAGAGTTAGAGTGGTGAACATAAGACACACTGATTTAAGAAAGCTGAAAAGTCTCTACAAACAACTGGGTTCACATCCAAAAAAATAAGATAGGGGGCGCCTGGGTGGCTCAGTTGGTTAAGTGGCTGCCTTCAGCTCAGGTCATGATCCCCGAGGTCCTGAGACAGAGCCCTACATCGGGCTCCCTGCTTAATGGAGAGCCTGCTTCTTCCTCTTCCTACTTGTGTTCTCCCTCTGTCAAATAAATAAATTAAAATATTTAATAAAAAAATAAGATAAAAGGGATTTTTAGGGTGGTGAAACCGTTTTGTGTGATACTCTAATGGTGGATACATGTCATTATACACTTGTCAAAATCCACAGAATGTATACCACAAGTGAACTCTAAAGTAAAAACCATGGACTGGCTGACAATGATGAGTCACTGTAGGTCTCAGGCCACTGACTCTAACAAACCACAGAGATGCTGAAAGCAGGCGATCCTGTGCATGGGGGAGGGGGCCTGTGTGCAGAGTGTACAGGAACTCTGTGCTTTCCACTCAATTTCACTGTGAACTTAAAACTACTCTAAAGAAAAAAAAAGTCTCTTAAAGAAAAGATGAAAAAAAGGAGGGGGGCTAGTGGACACTAGGTATAACATCTGGCCCCATCTTGCATTTTTTTGTGCCCCTAGGTTTGGAGTACTAATCACCCAGAAGTGCTAAGAGGACATGAAAAAAGATAAATGCAGTGACTGCTGTATAGGAACAAAAACAGAGAAAATAAGATGACAAGGTGCAGGACGGGCTCCCGTGGCCATGGAATGGATACAGTACCTATACACTGTGCAGAGGACTAAACCACTGGAAATAAATGTGACACTGTCGTGTCTGAATATACAGTTAATCCTATATTCTAGAAAGGACTACTAAGTAACTGCAGAAATTCTCAATCATCTGAAGCTATGTCTTGCCTGAGTAAAACACCTTAAACTTGAATGATGGTCTGTGCAGAAGAATTAACACAACAGGCTTGAGAATGCTAACTTTAGAAAGGTCTGCTTGCAAAGCTGACCCTTGGCTGGCATCTGGAAACTTGAATTTTGGAAGGCTTCCCACCATTCCCAGATAAGAATGGCTCCCTGCCCCTCAACTGTTTGTGCAAACAATGTGGTTTATGGTAAACACCTGTTTTCCTTCTAGGAGTCTCGAATACTGGGATGTGCTGGGCAGACAGTACCTCTGTGACCAGCCCCAGCAAAACCCTCGGGCACTAAATCTCTTATGACATTCCCTGGCAGGCACCATTTCACACACACAGCCACCTGCACCTGGTTTACTGCTGTCTTTTTTTCTTTGCTGGTTTAGCTCTGTATCCTTTCACTGTTAATAAATCACAGCCCTAAGTACAACTACACGCTGAGTCCTAGCACATCATCGACCGTGGCGGTAGTCTTGAAGACCCCCGAAACATTCATTCCACAAAGTTGATATAATGTGTGCCGTAAGGTCCGATGACAAGGAAAATTATAGAACAGCCACTCAGGAGATAACTCATCAGGCATTTGTTGAGAATCTAGCACAGGTCATATACCACTACTCTCTGAAGACAGAAAACGTAGTGAGATAGCCTCAAGGTGCTGCTCCTTGAGGAGGAAACACAAACTTACTCACTTTATTCTCAGGGTAGCATTCCGTCTGGAAAGTTTAGAGGAAATTTTAATCAGAAAATGACACCATTAGGGGCACCCGGTGGCTCAATCGGTTAAGCATCTGCCTTCAGCTTAGGCCGTGGTCCCAGGGTCCTAGAATCGAGCCCCACCATGGGGCTCCCTGTTCAGCGGGGAGAATGCTTCTCCCTCGCCCCCTGCTTGTGCTCTCTCTCAATCTCTCAATCTTTTTTAAAAAAAGATTTTATTTATTCATTTGCCAGAGAGAGCGAGTACAAGCAGGGGGAGCAGCAGGCAAAGTGAGAGGGAGAAGCAGGCTCCCTGCCAGAAAGCCCGATGCGGAACTCAATTCCAGGACCCTGGGATCACGACCAAGCTGAAGACAACCTCTTTTTTTTTTTTTTTTAAAGATTTTATTTATTTATTTGACAGACAGAGATCACAAGTAGTCAGAAAGGCAGGCAGAGAGAGAGAGAGGAGGAAGCAGGCTCCCCACGGAGCAGAGAGCCCGACGCGGGGCTCGATCCTGAGATTGTGACCTGAGCCGAAGGCAGAGTCTCCAACCCACTGCGCCACCCAGGCGCCCCTGAAGACAACCTCTTAATAAACTGAGCCAACCAGGCATCCCTCAAATAAATAACATCTTTAAAAAAAGAAAGGACAACATTAGATCCTGGGGTCCTGGGATAGAGCCCCATGTTGGGCTCCCTGCTCAGTGGGGAGTCTGCTTCTGCCCCCCCAGCCCCTCTCCCCACTTCCCAGCTTGTGCTCTCCACTCTCTCATGCTCACTCGCTGTCAAAAAAGTAAAATATTAAAAAAAAAAAAAAAAAAAAGCCACCACCACCACCCAGCATCAACCACCCCGGATAAAAACTGCAGAAGGGAAACATTTCAGGAAGAAGAGCGTCCTAGGAGTCCTGTAACTTCATATTCGACAGGGCCAAGTTCAAGGTCTCACAGACGAGAGATGAGCTGGCCAAACACCCAGGCTCTCTGGACAGCCACGAGGTCCTGTATTTGTTCCACAACTTCTCTACAAGGTGGACATCACACTTACTCACCGGTGGGATGCAGACAAACGAAAGGCGATTTCCCCCCAATCACACCACGAACGCACTGCAGAGATGGGACACAAACACGGGCCCTCCAGCTTCCAAGCCTGCGTTCCTTCTCCCATCCTGCGTCTCTGACAGTATAAACATGACCAGCACACCGCAGAGAAAGGGCTAACTTCTCTAATACACAGGCCTCCAAAGAGTTTTGGACCAACTGGTAATAGGAAAAGGAGTAAAAGGAACAGGCAGTTAAAGAAAAGGGAAACACAGGTGGAGCACCCAGTCTCATCCACTCTGAATGCTCGTTCGTCTCCCATCAGACTGGCAATGACTCGCTGTGCAGGTGATACCGTGCACCAACAGCACTCTCACCCACGGTGCGAAACTGTAACTGGTACAACCTTTATGCAGGGCAATCTGGAAAGGACTAACAAAAGTACACATATTCAACAACCTTCTGACTCTGCAATCCCCACCCTTCCCCCGTTTTTTAAAGGAAGCTCTAAACCCAACGTGGAACTTGAACTCACAACCCTGAGATCAAGAGTCACATGCTGCTCAGACTGTGCCAGCCAGGCACCCCTCTGCAATTCCCTTTCTAGAAACTGATTAACAATATTACTGCTAACAGCTAAAGCCTGGAACCACCTAAATGGTCTTCAGTAAGAAACTCACTAGCAGGGGGCCTGGGTGGCTCAGTGGATTAAGCCTCTGCCTTCAGCTCAGGTCATGATCTCAGGGTCCTGGGATCGAGCCCCATATCAGGCTCTCTGCTCAGTGGGGAGCCTGCTTCTCTCTCTCTCTCTCCCTGCTTGTGATCTCTGTCTGTTAATAAATAAAATCCTAAAAAAAAAGAAAGAAAGAAACTCATTAGGGGTGTCTGGGTAGTTAAGCATCTGCCTTCAGCTCAGGTTCTGATGCAAGGGTCCTGGGAATGAGCCCCACATTGGGCTCCCGGCTGAACTTCTCCTTCTCCTGCTCCCCCTGTTTCTCCCTCTCCCGCTCCCCCTGCTTGTGCTCTCTCTCTGTCAAATAAATAAATAAAATCTTTAAAAAAATTATATATAAAAAAGAAACTAAGATTATGCCACATCCATACTGTGGAATTCTTAGCCATTCAAAAAGTATCTGTCTTCTCAGTGTATTTCTAGAAAGGTCTGAAAACAGAGTGGCTGGGAAGCAGTCAAGATTGAGAAGACTGATTTTTGACCTGTTACAGTACCAATTCAAACAAACCTACTCCACAACTCACCCTGATAATTTTATCTACAATTAAAAGTTTAAAACCAATTTTGAGAATCAAGTAAAAAAAAAAAAAAGCCCAAAGGCAGTGATTTTTTTTGAAAGATTCTATTTATCTGACACACAGAGAGAGATCACAAGTAGGCAGAGAGACAGGCAGAGAGAGAGAGAGAGAGAGAGAGAAGCAGGCTCCCCGCTGAGCAGAGAGCCCAATGCGGGGCTTGATCCCAGGACCCTGGGATCATGACAGAGGCTGAAGGCAGAGGCTTGACCCATTGAGGCACCCAGGTGCCCCCAAAGGCAGTAATTTTATATAAACAAGTTTACTGATGTAAATAATTAACTCAAACCCACATCTGTTGAGAATGAGAATGTGCTCACTACCCCACCCCAAGAATATCTTTTTTCACTTATTTTTGTTGTATAAAAATCTTTCACTGTATCTTTATACAGATCAGGGACAGGATATAGAATATATACTAAACACTTCAGTCCTGTCTTATTAAACCAATTACTAATTCATATATCTTCCCAGTTGATTCCCTCCATACATAATCTTATGGTTCCCAAGCATCACTCTCTTTCCTGTAGTTATACTCCCTATACCTGTAATTACATGTCAAGCACACACATGGGCAATGTTACTAATGTTGATCACAGGCACCTTTGTTTTGTTTTGAATTTAACGGAATACTTCCAGCGTTTTTTTCTTAAATACTGACTCTGGGTTGAAAAGACTTCTCCTAGGGGTGCCTGGTGGCTCAGTGGGTTGAGCCTCTGCCTTCCGCTCAGATCATGATCTCAGGGTCCTGGGATCAAGCCCCTGCATAGGGCTCTCTACTCAGCGGGGAGCCTGCTTCTCTCTCTCTGCCTACTTGTGATCTCTGCCTGTCAAATAAATAAATAAAATCTTAAAAAAAAAAAAGACTTCTCTAGGGGCACCTAGATGGCTCAGTCAGTTGAGCATCTGCCTTTGGCTTAGACTGTGATCCCGGGGTCCTGGTGATCCAGCCCTGCTTCTCCTTCTCCCCCCTGCCTGTGTGTGTGTGTGTGTGTATGCGTGCGCGCTCTCTCTCTCTCTCTCCCTCTAATAAAGAAAAGTCTTTTCAAAAATAAAAGCTTGGGCACCTGGGCGGCTCAGTTGGTTAAGCAACTGCCTTCGGCTTAGGTCAAGATCTTGGAGTCCCAGGACCCAGCAAGTCCCGCATCAGGCTCCCTGCTCAGCAGGGAATCTGCTTCTCCCTTTGACCCTTCCCCCTCTCATGTTCTCTCTCTCAAATAAATACAATCTTTAAAACAAAACAAAACAAAAAAACCAGCTTTCTCTATCTTGCTAAGAAAGAATCCATCCATTCCATATTTTTCTAAGCCACTTTTGTCACATCAGAAATGGGTCCTTTACCAAATTTTAATTCCTCTTTTGACCTTCCAAATAACCCTTTATGATCTAGAATTGTTATTCCCATTTTAAAGTTAAGAAAATTAAGGCTCAGAGCCAAAGGATGGAACGCAAATCTAATGGCTCAAAATCCTCTATGCCTTCATTACAGAACTAGTTCTCAACCAAGGAAAGGAAGCTTTTTTTTTTAAAAAGATTTTATTTATTTGACAGACAGAGATCACAAGCAGGCAGAGGCAGGCAGAGAGAGAGGAGGAAGCAGGCTCCCTGCCGAGCAGAGAGCCTGATGCGGGGCTTGATCCCAGGACCCTGAGATCATGACCTGAGCTGAAGGCAGAGGCTTTAACCCGCTGAGGCACCCAGGCACCCCAAGGAGAGAAATCTTTTTATAAAATATCCCCTGGGACGCCTGGGGGGCTCAGTTGGTTAAAGCGTCCAACTTTTTTTTTTTCTTTAAGATTGATTTTATTTATTTGGCAGACAGATCACAAGCAGGCTGAGAGGCAGGCGGGGGTGGGAGGAGCAGGCTCCCTGTTGAGCAGAGAGCCGGATGTGGGGATGTGGGGCTCGATCCTAGGACCCTGAGATCATGACCTGAGCCAAAGGCAGAAGCTTAACCCACTGAGCCACCCAGGCGCCCCGCATCCAACTCTTGATTTCACCTGTCGTCATGATCTCTTACAGGTCACGGGACTGAGGCCCAAGCTGGGCTCGGCTCTCAGCACAGGGTCTGCTTGGGATTCTCTCCCCGCCTCCCCCAGCTTACACACATGTGTCCACACGCTCTTTTTCTCCAAATGCATGAATAAAATCTTTAAAAATAAATTAACTGAAATAAATTAAATACCCCCTACACAGCCCTATGCCTTGAAGATTCAGTACCGCGTGGAACCCATGCTTATCTGTTTCTGCGAGGTAAGACGGCAGCACAGGGGCGCTTGGGTGGCTTCGTCGGTTAAGTGCCCGCCTTCAGCTCAGGTCAGGCATCGATCTTAGGGTCCTGGGATGGAGCCCAGCGTGAGGCCGCCTGCGCAGTGGGGAAGACTCCCCACTTCTCCCTCTCCCTCTCCTTTCCACTTGTTCTTTCTCTCAAAAAAAAAAAAAAAGCACGGCAACACCGTGTTCCTCAAAATGGCGAGATACCACATGACTCAGCAATTCCACCCCAAAGGTGAATGTATACGGGAGAAATGAAAACACAACGTCCACACACAAACTTGTACACAAATGTTCTTAGCAGCATTAGTCAAAACAGCCAAAAGCGAAAACAATCTAAATGTCAACTGGTAAGCAGACTAAATTCAATGCAGTATTTCCAAACAATGGAGCATTACTCACGCACAAAAAGGAATGCAGCAGGACACAGGCTACAACACGGATGGCAGCGATCTGCCTGAAGCAAGGGGGCACATACGAAAGGATTCCGGGGATGGGAAATGTCCTGAGTGATCTACAGAAACACACAACAGACTGGAGGCTGCTTAGGGCTGGGGGGCTCCAAGGGTAGGGGTAGGCAGTGCCTCCCCATGGGTACAGGGTTTCTTTTGGGGGAATGATGATATTTATTCTAGGATTCAGATACTGGCGCCAGTTAACACAACCCTGAAATGTTAAAAACCACTGAGCTGTACACTTTTAATGCGTGACCCATATGGTATGTGGACTGTATCTCAATAAAACTGTAAAAATAAAACTGCTGCCCCATACCGTAGTCTGTACAGCAACCTCTCACGCACCAGCAATTACACATGAACTCGTGTGTGGTCGTGGAATTCTGAATTCCAAGTTCTTCACACTTCACAGTACGTGGGCTTTTACAAAGAAAAGTCACTGGGGGCGCCTGGGTGGCTCAGTGGGTTAAAGCCTCTGCCTTCGGCTCGGGTCGTGATCCCAGGATCCTGGGATCGAGCCCCACGTCAGGCTCTCTGCTCAGCAGGGAGCCTGCTTCCCCCTCCTCTCTCTGCCTGCCTCCCTGCCTGCTTGTGATCTGTCTGTCAAATTAAAAAAAAAAAAAAAGAAAGAAAAAGAAAAGTCACTGTCACAGAGCACAAACCCCCAATGATTAATTCTCCTCTTGTGATTTCAAATAAACTCCTGTGTCGTCTTGACGGATGTTAACAGTTCTCATCCCCTCCCCCAATATGAGAGGGAGAGTACTGCTCAGGTACACTTAAGCAAACTTCAAAAGGGCTAAGAAAAAAATGTACGTTTCCTACCACAGGTATCTGTCACTATAAAGCATCCAATCCTGCCACTATGGGGGGGGGGCGGGCGACAAGGAGAGAAACATACTGACATTACACAGGTCACTTCCCCAGGTACTGACAACCCACACGAACACCAAACCAGAGCACCTTCCCCTCTTACAGACCCTGAGTGAAGGTCTTCCGCCCTTCACCGGCACACCTGTGAGCACTCAGCCTAAATCCACCTTTAGAAACTAACTTCATGGTAAAACCAAGTTTAGCTCCCTACAACCACCATGTGCCAGCCTTAAGAATCTTCTCTCTCGGGCACCTGGGTGGCTCAGTGGGTTAAGCCCCTGCCTTCAGCTCAGGTCATGATCCCAGGATCCTGGGATAGAGCCCCGCATCGGGCTCTCTGCTCAGCAGGGAGCCTGCCTCCCTACCTACTTGTGATCTCTGTCTGTCAAATAAATAAAATAAAATAATTTAAAAAACCCAGCTCTACAGAAATTATCTACTGAGCAAAGGCCAGGGATACACTGGAACACCCTGCACCGTAACAGACAGCCCCCCACACGAGTGAAGAAGAACACGGTTCAAATACCAACGGGACCAAGGTAGAAAAACCCTATGCCAAGTTATCAGTACTCGGGTCATTATACTCACACTCCTCCTCATACTGCACACTTCCATGCTCTCATGCTTTTCCAACCACCTTAACACACTTCAAGAACCCATGAAGAAAAATTCTCTGTATATCCTTCAAGTCCTCAAATACTACATATACTTCCTTCCTGAAGCCTTCTGGAAAATTCTCAGGCAGCTCTAATCACTGATCACTGGGTATTAGTAACTTTTTACCTTGCATCTTTTATACTGTTTACTTCTTTTTTAAGATTTTTATTTTATTTATTTGACAGAGAGAGAAATCACAAGTAGGCAGAAGTAGGCAGAGAGGCAGGCAGATAGAGAGGGAGAAGCAGGCTCCCTGCTGAGCAGACAGCCTGATGCAGGGCTCGATCCCAGGACCCTGGGATCATGACCTGAGCTGAAGGCAGAGGCTTAACCCACTGAGCCACCCAGGTGCCCCGATATTGCTTACTTCTAATGCCCTGTACCACTGACTGTATACCCTTCCTTTCCACAGAAAGACTGAAATCCTCAGGGGCAGGTACCACACTGCACTCACCAATGAATCACCCTGGTACCGAACAGTCACTTTTGAGTATTTAGGTGACGTGAATCTACCCGCAATGTACCAAGCCCAGCTTGTTTGCATAAGCGGCACTAATAATTCCTCCCAGCCCTGTATAGATCTCTGTCCTCTGCAATTTGATTTTGTAGCTCCTCCCATGAAGAAATGGACTCTAGCTCTCTACCCCATCAGCGGCACACAGTTATGTGACTTCCTTTAGCCAGCGGAATGGCAGCAAGTATCAGGCAAGCAGAGGCCTGACAAGTGCCTGTGACTCCGGAAGGGCTTGCTGCTGGGAACCGTCCATGGCCACGGTAGTTTCAACGAGCCACATCGAGCCTGGCCAACCAACAGAACTGTTTAAGAAATTAATCTTTCTTTTGGGTAATCTGACATAAAAAACTAAACTCATATGCTTGTTTTAATACTATTATCTTACAGTGTTAAATTCTGCTTAAATTATCTTCTGAAAATCAATCAGCCTCAGTTCACACGGAGATCTCAATTAACGCCCTATGCCTCTCCCCCCCCAACAAGTGCTACTGTTAGGTGCCATCTACACCAAATGTAATCATGAAACACTGAACCTGGGGCCCAAAGGACAAGACTTTAGGCAAAAATAAGGCCACTTCAGTAGCCCAGATTCCACCCGTGGCTCCGGTCTGACCCCACTTTCTAACAATTAGGAGATCTGTCGAAATTTTGCAGCTTCCTGTTTAATCCCACACAGGAAAACACCTGATCGAAAGTCTTGAAAAAATTCAGATATACTAATTCTAGCACTCCCATGGCTAGTAGTCACATAACCTTATTCTAAAAAGCAATTAAATCAAAATTAGTTAAAAATTAAACAGTTTCTCAGGGAGCCTGGGTGGTTCAGTCAGTTAGGCATCTGCCTATGGCTAAGGTCATGGTTCCAGGGTCCTGGGACTGAGCCCTGTGCTGGGCTCCCTGCTTCTCTCTCTTCCCCCTGGCTCAAGTGCTCTCAAAACAAACAAACAAACAAACAAACAAACAAACAGCTTCTCATACAAACCCATACTGACTCCCCTTCACAATAATTTCCTTTTAGGCCTTTTCCTGGCTTCCACAACTTCCCCTGGAATCAATGCCCTGTTCACGTTCATTGGGATTGTTCACCTATGTCAAGATCTGTGTGCAGATCTCTGGTTCTACTTCCATTATCCAAGGCTATTCCTCCAAATTAATTAAAAAAAAACAATAGTTCAGTTCTCTCACCAAATTTGACAACCCCCAACCCACACCCCAGACCTCCTTGTTCAAAATCACTCGCCTTTAAAATAAAACTCTTACAACCTCCTCCATCCAGTACCAGTCCTCACTCCCACCTACTAGCTCGTGCTCCTGAATCCCCTCCTTCCTCTCTTTCCTTTCAGGCTTTATTCCTTTCTTCGAAGATTCAGCAATTCAACTATTGTTCTGTGAATATAAACTTTCCTACTGAGGTGAGAGGAGACAGGGAGGGAGGGAGAGAGACACCAACCCAAGACTAGGCCCGGCACATTAAGGATTTTCTGACCTCAGCGGAGCCCTTTGTACTTACTGCCTCAAGAGCCTCGCTTCCTCCGGCCTCTTCAGAGAGGAGAGTAACCACGAGGGAAGCCGAGTCTTTTCTTAGCAAAAAACTGGCGCTACCGTTGCCTCCTCCCTGCGTGCCAACCCAGTTTCTTCCCCCACGCTACACGCCCAGCAGTCACTCTCCCGGGGAGCTTCCCTCCTCCTCTCCTGCTCTTTCCCATTAACATATCACCCAAGTTCAGGATGAAAATGAGTAAGTGAGGCCTCTTAATCTCATTTATTTCCTGCAAAATCAAAAAATCCTGAAAATAAACTCTACATGTCTCAGCACTTCCTCACCCTTCATCCACCCCTCACCCGACCACCCCTGCACCCACTCAAAAAAGCCATCAACTGTCCTTCCCATTTCCAGTCCCCAACCAACGCTTCCCTATGTCTTCACCTTAAATCTCTATTCCTAAAAGAACCCAACACCACCGACGACTCCTCGTTTCTGACCCGTTCTCCCCTGGTTTCCTGCTTTCATCACTACCAACTCTGACGCCAACTCAGTTTCCCTAGGTGACCTTACGAAGCGTGGTTTTAACCATGATGGACAGTGACCCCCACTAGAATGTCCATCGCATGAAGGCCATGAGGTAGGCCATGTATTCCCCAGCTCTCGGACTAGAGCCCAGTCATTAACTGGTCCTATAAAAATATTTATTCGATGAATGAATAATATGTAACAGTGCTTGCCCCGGGCATGGCACTGTTCTAAGGGCTTTGCGTGTGGTAACATGTAGCTGCCTCCACTTACATGGCCCCCCAAACCCAAACTCAGCTCGACTGCGATGGAATTCATCTCATCCATCATTTTTCCTCCCGCTTTTCTTCTTCAGTCTCCAGCTATCAAATTCTCTCTCGGGCCTGCCCTCCAGGCGCTCATCCCTTCAGACTCGAGCCCCATAACACTCTCATCAGTCTCCTTACCTTTGCCTCACTGTCCTTTTCAATTTCCAAATCTTTTCAAACCAAAAATCGGATTATGATCCTCTTCTGCCTACAATCCTTCCAGAACTTTCCACAGCTTAAGGAAGAACTCAGACTTCGTGAGGCCCTTTGTGAACTGGCCCCTGCTCCCCTCTGTGGACCCGTTAGCAGTCCTCAAATGCACACTCCTGAGCACTCTGCTCCTGGACGCTATGTAACTACACCTCTGCCCCGACACCCCTTCCTCCATGCTCTCCCCCTCCTTCCTATCCCCCAAGACCCTACTTCAAATATCCTCTGAATCCAGTGTGACTTCCATGTCCTGTCACTCTGTTTACATCTGTCTGAAATTTACATTATTTTCCTTTCCTCAATAAATGGATCCCCTTCCAAAAATCTCAAGTTTCCCTACAGGACCTTCAAAAGGCAAAAAAAAAAAAAAAAAGATAAAATGACAACTTACCCACCTAAATTACCATAACATCATTAAATTGGTCAGCTCCATACCTGTGAGTATGGATGCAAAGCCAGGCCGTCTAGGGACAGACAGCTAGGATATATGCCTACTACCTACCCATCACCCACCCATCCACGCGAACGCCCAGCAGTATACAGACCTGAAGGCAAAAATGATTTTTTAAAAAATGTTTGGCAAGCAACAAAGCCAAACAGAAGCAAAGTTGTTTACTCACATCATCCTCAACTAATCAACTTGGGTTTCAGCTCTACTTTCAGGTTAGGGATAAAAGCCAGAACTGATGGAAGACTCTACCTTTCCAAAAACAAAAAAAAAAACCTAAGGCAGTACAATCGGAATCACAGTCCTGTAAAGATCCAACTCTTTCACATCATCCATCCTCTGGCCCCTCAGGACCTATCCAGGCTTTCATCCCCCTCAGGAGAAAAGGCTGATGGCAGGCAGTACCTGCTAACAACTGAAGAGAAGCACCTCTTTTAAGGGAAAAAGTGAAAATCATCTGCCATCTGGAGTAAACGCTATAAGCAAGAAACTACATTTGAGGTGGCCAAATTTGAATGTAGAGAGATCTTGCTGGTAACTTGAGCATTTATGGCGAATAAGGGGTAATTTTAGGTCGGTAAGAAGCCATCTTCCAAGACGGTAAATCCCAAGGGGGCCGACCAGGAAGGTACATTGATACAAGACTGACTGCTATGCTGACAAGTGGTGAAGCTGGTTGTATGACTTCTACTGTTCACCTCTACATGTGTTTGAAAATTTCCGTATTAGTGTTTTCTTTTTGTTTTTTGAAAGTTTATTTATTTAAGTCACCTCTATACCCAATGTAGAGATCAAGAGTGGTACTCTTGCCATTGAGTCAGCCAGACGCCCCCCGTGTTTTGTTTTGTTTTGTTTTTTTAAGATTTTATTTATTTGACACAGAGAGAGAAATCACATGTAGGCTGAGAGGCAGGGAAGAGAGGGGGAAGTACGCTCCCCAAAGCCCAATGCCGGGATCCTGAGCTGGAGACCATGCAAAGGCTTAACCGGAAGAGCCGCCCAGGCGCACCCCCCCGACCCCGTGTTTTCTTTTTATTTTTTTTTTTTAAGATTTTATTTATTTGACAGAGATCACAAGTAGGCAGAGAGGCAAGCAGAGAGAGAGGAAGGGAAGCAGGCTCCCCGCTGAGCAGAGAGCCCGGATGCGGGGCTCGATCCCAGGACCCTGAGATCATGACCAGAGCCGGAAGGCAGAGGCTTTAACCCACTGAGCCACCCAGGCGCCCCCGCCCCCCCCCCCGTGTTTTCTTTTTAAATGCAATCATTCCAACCACAAGAAAGTAACAAAAGGGAGATTTCCTGCTAACAGTCAAGCTCTCCCCAACCCCATTTTATTTTTCCTCATGAGAGTAAAAGCGCAATAGGGTATCCTTAAATTTTAAACCATGTGTATGTAATGCCTACTCAATTACATTTTTCACTACTTTTAAGAAAACTCATTACCGGGGCACCTGGGTGGCTCAGTGGGTTAAAGCCTCTGCCTTCGGCTCAGGTCATGATCCCAGGGTCCTGGGATCGAGCCCCGCATCGGGCTCTCTGCTCAGCGGGGGGCCTGCTTCCTCCTCTCTCTCTGCCTGCCTCTCTGCCTACTTGTGATCTCTGTCAAATAAATAAATAAAATATTTAAAAAAAAAAAAAAAAAAGAAAACTCATTACCTACCGATGATTTTAAAAACCTTAAAAATTATCCTTAGCCAGCCTTTCAGCAATTCCACTTTTGGGTCTATATATAAATTATGCTGGAAGCTTTAGCCACAAAGGTATTCATGGCAGTATTACTTACAAATTGGGCAAGACTATAAATGTTAAATAAAAACACAATTATGACACATCCACGGAATTATTCGGCCACTGAATATACTAATAACAGGAAAAAAAAGATCCTTGAAATAATGTCAAGGGAGAAGGCAAGGTACAAAATCAAGTCTAAAGCCTACAGAAAAAGACATGATGGAAATTTCCCTGCAAGGGGAATTGTTATGGTGGTACCTGTAATTTTTTCCCAAAATTTCCCAACATCCTAAAGGCCAGACATTTTTGTCATCAGTAAATCTGTCCCATTGATGACAGCCTTCCAAAAGTCAGAATCCCTTAGCAAATAACAGCATCTACGGGCGTCTGGGTGGCTCAGTCAGTTAAGCCTCTGCCTTCGGCCTCAGGTCATGATCTCAGGGTCCTGGGATCAAGCCCCACACTGGGCTCTCTTCTCCTTGGGGAGCCTGCTTCCCCCTCTCTCTCTGCCTGCCTCTCTGCCTATTTGTGATCTCTCAGTCAAATGAATAAATAAAATCTTTAAAAAAAAAAAAGAGGAAAAGACAATAGCAGCATCCCAAAATTCAAAATATTCCTGAATATTCCCCCTCAAAACAAAACAAACAAAAAAAATCAGGGGTGCCTTGCTGGCTCAGTCAGGAGAGCATGCGACTCTTGATCTCAGTATTAAGTTAGAGCCCCACACTGGGTGTAGAGATAACTTAAAAATAAAATCTTTAGGGGCACCTGGGTGGCTCAGTGGGTTAAACCGCTGCCTTCGGCTCAGGTCATGATCTCAGGGTCCTGGGATAGAGTCCCACATCGGGCTCTCTGCTCAGCAGGGAGCCTGCTTCCCCCCCCCACTCTCTCTCTGCCTGCCTCTCTGTCTACTTGTGATCTCTCTCTGTCAAATAAATAAATAAAATCATTTAAAAAATAAAAAATAAAAAAATAAAATCTTTAGGGGCACCTAGGTGGCTCAGTCCTTAAGCATCTTCCTTCAGCTCAGGTCATGATCCCTTCAGCTCAGGATCTGGGACTGAGACCCACATCGTGCTCCCTGCTCAGCGGGAAGCCTGCTTCTCTCACCCACTCCCCCTGCTTGTGTTCCCTCTCTCATTGTCTCTCTCTAATAAATAAATAAAATCTTAAAAAAAAAATTTTTTTTTAATATTCCTTTCTCTCCTACCCACTTGTTCCCACTACCTTTTCCTTGTCCCGGGATGTCCTTTCCCGCTGTTCTCAGCCTCCTATCTTATTCTCTCCTTGCCTTTCTGGACTGGGTAATTTTCAACTTAACAGTAAAAATTTAGTGTCTGAAGTCTATTTCTATTACACAAATGTAGTTTAAAAACACTAGCTATAGGTCATATGCGAGGAGTGGAGTAACATTTGAAAATAGCATCCATCTATCAGTCAGGCCCCCCTGTAAGGCTGTGCTGGCAAATGGACAGAGTATGTGCACCCCTACAATATCCACGCCCGCCCACCAGGGCAGAGGCCCACTCGTCCACTTTCTCATGTTAGACTGCTACAAAAAGAGCACTGTACTGATCTGAACGGTACTGAATTGAAACAATTCAGTGGGAAAAAAAAAAAAAACAACTTAAGCTTATTTCCGCATCCTTGAACTACTTGGCACCGGAGACCGCTGTTGCCTAGATCCGGGTTATTTAAATATGGTAGGCTCAAGTGTTGTATCAAGAATTCCTTTCAGAAAGCCCCCCAAATTGAAACGACCTATCTCCTCAAAACAAACCTGCATCTTTAAAAGCCTTCCTCTGGTTACCTCTTACCCTTCTCTCTGCTGCTGCAGCTGCTCCGCACACTGGGCTGTGGGGGGAGGGGGGGCTAAGGGATTCTTCTTGAGCTCCTGTCATTACTCGTGCAGCTGCCCACTGCTGTCACTGTCCTATTCCCAGCTCTGACACCCCTGCTCTAGTAACAGAATTCAGAGGAGAGAGCTGACCCTGTACTTCAGTCCTACTCAGTCCGGCTTCCGATCTCTCCAAAAATAAGACCTTGCTCCAAAGATTAAGAGGATGAGATTGATGAGTTTACCTGGAAATTTACTTTCTAAATCTCGTGTTTAAAAAAAAATGTACGGGGGCGCCTGGGTGGCTCAGTGAGTTAAAGCCTCTGCTTTCAGCTCAGGTCATGATCCCAGGGTCCTGGGATCGAGCCCCGCATCAGGCTCTCTGCTCGTAAGAGAGCCTGCCTCCCCCCCTCTCTCTGCCTACTTGTGATCTCTTGTCAAATAAACAAATAAAATCTTTAAAAAAAAAAAAAAAGTAGGGGCGCCTGGGTGGCTCAGTGGGTTAAAGCCTCTGCCTTCGGCTCAGGTCATGATCCCAGGGTCCTGGGATCGAGCCCCACATGGGGCTCTGCTCAGCAGGAAGCCTGCTTCCCTTCCTCTCTCTCTGCCTGCCTCTCTGCCTATCTGTGATCTCTGTCTATCAAATAAATAAATAAATAATCTTTAAAAATAAAAATAAATAAGATAAAAAAATTTTTTAAAAAAATGTACATATGTGAGAACACGCTCATTTCCATTTACCTACTCACAACCCAACTAAGGCTATGCAGTCACGAACAGTATTCAACTTGGGTAAAGAAAAATCGCCCTGTGGGACACGCCCTTACAGGTGAAAAACTGATGCCAATGTGGCTTAGACTTCACTAGTGCTTTAGAAAGGAAGGGGAAAAAAAGACCCATGCGAAGTCCTTAAGATTTCACTATTATTGTTGCTGCAAAATCATGGCACCAAACCAATTCTTTAACCATTTACCTTAAAACTGAAGCTCTCTTTGGGAACGTCTACTGATCACGTTTCATGGAACTGTTTTTTTTACTCAAATTAATAAATGAGTAAAATCAAAATTCAAGGATCTCTACCAAGTGCCAATTTAAAGTAAGATGATATGGTGGTAGTGAACCCAAATCTGATTTGATATCTGGAATAGAATTTGGAGAAAACGATAGGGAAATGATTATGAAAGGAAAGAATGTAAGGCAGCAGATACTGGCAGCCTTTTCAATCTACAGAAACAAGCAGAACTGCCCATGAGTCTTAAATATCTGCTCAAGCACTAAGAAATACAACTTAGAAAATAAGACAAAAGGGGCAACTGGCTGGCTCAGATGATAGGGAGTCCTGAGGTCAAGCCCCACATCGGGCAGAGTTTACTTAAGCAAAAAAGACAAAGGACAGTGATCTAATCTATATGTGATTTTCCCCCCTTTGACCATTAAACCTATAAAATGGTCTGTGCTTTCCTTCCACATCCCATGGAATCGGACAGCAATACAGGAATAATCAGATGCTGCGCCAGATAAAAGGGTGAAGGCTGGTGATAAAGGGAGAGACGCTCTTGGCAGCCTCAGAAGCCCCCAAACGATGGACAGAACATCATACATAGGGGATTCCCATCTCTTTAGCATCCGTGTTTGAATAGCTCACCCTCTCCGTGCTGTACAGTGTTCATCAGGGGGCCGCTGCCACACAGCAGTGAAGCATTTATAACCAAGTCAGCATTGGGGTGGAAAATGAGTCATGGTAAGAACACAGCAACATTTCCATAATCTCCAAACAGTTAATAGTTTGTTCTGATTTCAGATAAATTGTTCCCATTAATCTGGGGGAACATCAAATGGTTTTAAATCTCTGTAACTTCTTAAACAGAAATATAAGCCTAGCTAAAATAGTCTGTTTTTTTTTTCAATTTATGCTAAAAAGGTTCAAATGTCAGAAAACAAAGACAAAAGGGTGCCAATTACCATTGGCTGTGAGCTGCTGTGGTTACTTCATTATTGACACATTCCTGAATCAGTAATGGTTTGAAATCCAGCCAGCTACAGCCAAACCATCATCCCTTTTTAGAAATATCATTTTCTCATTTTTTTCAACTAGAGATGACGGTTGCACAACATTGTGAACATGCTAAATGTTACCAAACTGTACACTAGGAGAACGGTTAGTTTTATTACGTGACTTTTACCTCGGTAAAAACAACATAATTTTCTCTAGTTTTTAATAATTTAGAGTTTGGCTTAATAAATAAGGCTTCCCAAAGGTACTAGGGGATGAAATTCTCCCCATGGTCTGCTATTAATCCAAAGCTACGTAATAAGGATATACATTGGGGCGCCTGGGTAGCTCAGTGGGTTAAAGCCTCTGCCTTCGGCTCAGGTCATGATCTCAGGGTCCTGGGATTGAGCCCCTCATCGGGCTCTCTGCTCGGCAGGGAGCCTGCTTCCCCGCCCCCCCCCCCCGTCTGCCTCTCTGCCTACTTGTGATCTCTGTCAAATAAAAAAATAAAAAAATTAGGATCTACATTTAGCAACACCTTTTATCTTGATGTAATTCAAAAGATACATAGGAAGCTTTTTAAAAATAATTACAAAAAGCATTTAATATGTCATTTCAGTTATTGCAAAGAATACTGCATAAAAAGCCAACTGTTATCTGTATTGTTTTCAAAGAGAACAATTGAGACCACATGACTTAGAATAATGGCTGGCAGGACTCCACCTAAGTCCGCAGAGGTGTCCTTACTCCATTAGTGATAATGGCTATTGATCCAGCCTCCTGGAAGAGCCAGTAGGAAAAAGAAAATATTTAAGATAACAAGAATTTTTTTTTAAAGATTTTATTTATTTATTTGACAGACAGAGATCACAAGTAGGCAGAGAGGCAGTCAGAGAGAGAGGAGGAAGCAGACTCCCTGCTGAGCAGAAAGCCCAAGATAGCAAGAATTTTCAACTATACTGATTCCAAGAAGACTTTTTTATATAATTAAGATAGCCTTCTGCAGCCAGTGCCCCCCAGTCCAGCCACTTTAAAAAGATGAGTAGCCCAGAACCTTTTCTCCCTCCTGAGGCAAGTACCAGTAGCCTACTTAGCTTATTAACTTCTGGAGAGGCTATTAGAATCCAAAGGACAACGCAAGAAACATCTAGGTGTTCACTCCCCCCTTAAATGGAAGACTACAGGTTTCTCTTAAAAAACTAAACTTCTCGGGTGCGTGACTGACTCCGCATGTAAAGAGCATGTGACTCTTGAGCTCTGGGTGGTTAGTTCAAGCCTGGCACTGTGTGTAGAGATTACTTTAAAAAAAAAAATTAACTTTAAAAAAAAAAACAAAAAAACCCCACAACTCTAAACTTCCCCCTTCTTTCCTCAAAACACTGCATGCTATTCCCCATCCTTGTCACCTACACACAAGTACCACAATGCACAAGTCCCAACAGTATTATTACCAGAATACATTTAATGAAATTATTCTGGTAATAATAAATTTAAGCTCCCTATCATCAGGATGATTTCAGCCTTAGGTATTCACTTAAGTGACAGGACGGAGTATTTTATTTGTATCTTTCTGTACTTTCCAAATTCTCCAGGATGAGATGACTTTTATAAACACAGGAAGAAACAAAGTTTTACAAATAGTTACTATTTTTGAGCACTACTACTTTCCTTATTTAATCCTCACAAGTTTTTCAAGTAGATATTGACCTATTTTACAGATGAGGAAAAGGAGGGTCAGAGGTAAGCATACTTCCTCAGTCACAGTAAACAGATTTGAAAAAAGGTCTGCTTTATTTTACAAACTGTTCTTTCCTCCATATTCTGACAAGAAGCAGAAGTAACTATGGTAAAAGAGAACTTTCCCAAATCTCAATCTAAAAGTGTTTTGTAACGAATTCTCACTCTCTCACATTACTGAAAATGATCAAGGAAGTCATAATTTTTTAAGGCTTTTATTAAAACCTGCCAAGTTAATACTCTGCAATAAACCCAAGCATACGGCCCACCCAGCACTATGATCAGAAGACATTCTTGTTTAAAATCGATATTTTTATATTATGTTATATATTATATTTGTTACTGTTCAATTTTTAACAATGAAAAAATGTTTTAAAATACAAATGTGTCTTATACTCTCCTAAGTAAACTAGAAATTGGAAAATGAACAGGCCTATCTAGAGGTCACTGATTTGCATGCCTAAAGGTAAATTAAATCATTATTTTGGGGGCCACCTCCTATCTGGTGAGTAAGATGAAGTGCTCAATTCCACCTGCTTATCTGCTAATTTCTGCATTACCTTGGACAAATGCCATTTGCATACTCCCTACCAGCCCTTAGGTGCATTGCAGCCTCTGTGTCATTGTGTGTGACATCACTGGGTTGCTATGGATATAGGTGCGAGGTCACTCACTTTCCTGTGAAACTAGAAATATGGAAAAATTAGAAGAGTCTAACATGAACTAAACATATTTCCAATACTGTTACCTATTAAAAGCAGAAGTTACCAGCTGAGCTTTAAAAATGTTTTAAAAGATAGCATCTGGAGCAATACATTAATAGAGCAATACTCCCAATTTCAGAATCAGGGCTCTTCCTTAATGAGAAAAATCGTTCTCGTTAAGGCAGCTGGCTTAAACAAAAAAGCATCAGCACGGTTATCTTTAATGAAACAGCAAAATTATTTAAGAATTAACCTTAACACTGCTTCATTAGAAAGATTTAACATGCCAAGAAGATACACTCCTGAATCCACTTCACGCCGGAGATGCATTTTCAAAAACCTTTGTTACATAAGGCAGGAAGTTAAATGCTAAGATAGTGGGAAACCTAAATCATTCATTAGATAATTCTCTGTATTTCATAATAATGCTCAATACTTGCCCCCTCCTCCAATATCAAATTCCTTGACAGCCCATCAGGAAAATGTAGTGTTACTGACAAAATGGTGCAATACAGGCAAGGATCTGAATCCCAGACAAAATGCGACAACTGGCGATCAGCATTCTCTTTTCATCAGTATGAGGATGCGCTAGCTTTTCTTATTAAAAAAAAAAAAAAAGCCTCAGCTATACCTACAACAAATTAAAAAAAAAAAAAAAAAAGACTTTTTCCTCTTTTAAAATAACTCCTCCCAGCCTCCACCCAGTCTAGGCTCTCTGCAATATGACAAATGCAGAATCTTCTAGAATGACTTGATACTGCCTCCCACCACTGCTTTGTTTGCAACATCAGATCAGAGAGAATATTTTTTCAACTTATAGGAATTTCAACAGATGTGTGCCTATATTTAAAAAAGAAACCGCATGTGTCACAAATTGAACCAGTCGGCTAAATGCATAACCTTTATTTTAAAGACAATTACCTACCCTTTTAAATACAAGAAAAATTAGGGGGAAATGGAGAGGGCATGTTGTGAACGATCAATGAAAAAGCTGGCGAGACATACGTTCCCCTTGCCTAAAAGCAAGAGGACTTGCTTTGGGGTATAGAGAAAGAGGAGCCTTTTGTTAAGAAAAACGTGAGAGCAGCAAGGAGGTTTCGGTTTGGCACCACTGAGCCCAGGGTTTCAGGACAGCCTACATTTTTCCTGGATAGGTTCTAAAGGATCCATCAGGAGAGGCAGTGGGGAAGATCTGAGGGGTGGGGGGGGGCAGTATTAGAAAACCCGGAGACCTGATGAGTGAATGGGAAAGGCGCCGCCCAGACACCGGGGAGAGAAAGAGGAACCGCATCCATGCGGTCCCCCGCCCCCACGCCCAGGCTGGGAGGAGGGGAAGTGGGGCACAAAGGATGTTCACGGCCCCCGCTCAGGTCCCCAGCGGACCCGGAGACACGGGGCCAGGGACCCCGCTCCCGAGACCAGCCCTGCAAGATCCCGCTCCAGCCCGAGCCCGGGGAGGGCCTACGAGGCAGCGCCGCCGGCCCTGGGGGACGCTCGAGGAGAGGCCGCGTCACAGCTCGAGTCCCTATCGCTGTCGGGGCCCTCCCCAGCCCCGCGAGTGGGTGGGGAGGGGCGGTCAACGCTGCAGTCGCGACTGGCGACTAGTCCCCGGGCCGTCCACGCGAAGACCGGTGTCTGCGAAGGGACTGGGGCGAGGCGGGGGGAGGGGAGGAGAAACTCACGTTCTTCATGGCCGCGGCCATGTCGTCGTAGCGCTCCGCCTGCTCGGCCAGCCGGGCTTTCTGCACCAGTTGCTCGCGGTCCACCATCTTCGCGGGCTGGGTCGGGACGGGTGAGGAGACCGGGGCGACCTGAAGGGCTCGGAGGGCGGCTGCGGCGCGGCTGGAGCCCGTGTGCCGGAGGGGCCGACCCACGAAGCGAGCAGCTGAGGCGACGACGGCGGCGCGGAGACTATGGCTCGAGCTGCGACCGCGGGACCGGGCGCGAGGCGGCTGCGGCTGCTGTGCGTGCCGCGGGCGGACAACCCCCTGCGGCCCCGCCCACGCCGCGTGACGCAACCGGCCCCGCCCCGGCCCCGCCCCGGCCCTTCCGCTTCTCGGGCTTCCCCTCCCCAAATGAGCTCGCGGCCCCTTTCTGGGCGTCCCCGTCTTCCCCCGACCCCCTGCCAGTGCTCCCCGTTCTTCACTTCGCCCCGATTCCTGCGCCCCAGCTTCCCCAGACTACCCCCCAAACTACCCCCTCACACCTCCGCCCTGTCAGGCCCAGCGCGTGGGCCCTTGGGAGTTGTAGTTCACCCAGCCGTGGGGTGATACGTTGGAGAAATCAAGGACAAAGGGGCGGTCGGGACTACAACTCCCAGTGGTCATAGCGCGTGAGCGGTGGCGAAGTTGTGGGGGGGGGTTCTAATTCCGCGGCCACTAGGGACCCCTGGCGGGGACTAAGGCTGCATCAGTCCGAGCGAGTGCTGATTCACGGCCCCGCCCCATATTCTCCGGGAAATTACGAGGGGAGGGGGCCAGGACAGCCCTGGCCCCAGTCTCTGAGATAAAGTAGCCGCAGGCCGGGGTAGTGCCCCGCTGCGGGATGCATTGAATTAAGGAGCTTAATATTGGGAGCTAAACTGTCACCTTCCCCCACAAGGTTCTGTTGCCCCATACCCACGTTGAGGTTCGTGGACCTGAAGGGGTGAAAACAGGGAAGGACAAATACTGGCCAGGCATTCTGGTTGATTTACAGAAAGGATGCAGCTGTCCGCAGGCTGACCCCTGGGGAGCTCCTTCCTCTCCAGGGTGGGGTGTCAGGATTCAATTCTGTTGCTGAGAGCCTACTGCATGCTTAACGTGAGGTCGTATCTGAGGGTTAACCAACCCTTCCCCTCCCCACCTAGGACTTATACACACAGAGGTCAGGCTGACAAATTCTTGCTGATATGCTTCCCTTTTCCACATCCCATGTAGCTCACACACCCGCAGTTTTGACAGTACATTTTATTTGCTTAATTTTTTTCAGCAATTATCTGTTGAGCACCTACTGTGTTCCAAGCCCTGTTCTAAGCAATGGGGGGAGAGCGAGGAACAAAACAAAAAATCCTTACACCCCACCCCCCAAAAATAGGTGATATAAGGATAGGTATGTAGAGTGTGTTAGGAAGTGATAAGGAGTTTAAAAAAAAAATACAGGATAGGCAGTGTTGTGTATGAGAATCTAGAACGAAGGAGTCTCTGAAAGGATGTGTAGCATTTGAGAGCATGAAGGCGGTACAGGCAGCAGGACTCAGAGGCTGGTTTCTCCCTGAAGCATTTATTTATCATTAGGCGAAGAATCCAATGTGTTTGTTGCCTTAAGTGATGGGTAGTGGGACCGGGGATGGAGTCAGGAGCCAGAACATGAAGGAGCCCTGAATGGCAGGCAAGGGAGTGAAGACTTTATCCTGAAATAAATAGGAAACCCGTGGAGAGATTTTAATGAGGGGCAGAAAATGATGAGATTTGCATCTGTGTTCATCACCATTGCCTTCTCGGAGCTTAGCACAGCACCTGGCACACAGTAAATATGTAGAACATATGAAATAAATGAATTATGGAATGCATGCACTTCAGGGACCCTGCTCTGGCAGAAGTGGAGGAGATGGACTCAGCGGAGGAGAGGCTCTAGGGAGGAAATTGTTCTCCCCACCACCACCATGGGATCTAACCCCTCTTCCCTTATTACAAACACCCAGCAAAATACAGGCCTGCTGGTGAATAAACCCTCCCACTTCCTTCTGTCTCTTACATGAGTGTTGGCCAAGTCATTCCTCTTCCTCTCTTCCTCCCTGAAGGCCGGGCCTGAGCCATTCCGGCCTGGGCATCACAGGTCCGTGGCAATGAGCCCTGATTAGCCAACCCCGCTCGTCCTCCCGTGCATTGTAAGTGTCAATGATTCGGGCCCCAGACACAAAATCTTAGGAACTTCCTGGTACATTTCAGGCTGCCTCTCTAACCTCTCCACCTCATTTCCTCCCTCCACCAGTCCAATGTGCATTACAAATCATCACCATTTTAAAAATCCAGGCCAAATCTGTTTGGGAAAAATAAAGCAGATGCGAAGAAAAGGATGTTCCAAAGCCAAAGAGGAATGACATCTGCAGTCTCCACATCAAAGCTTCCCTCCAATGGTGCAGGGGAGAGCTGGCCCTGCCCTCCTTTCCTTTTTGATTTTTTTAAGACTCTAAGCTTAAAGCTGCAGCAGCCCCGCAGCCCCTGGCTGTTTAGAGGACGGCTTCAGAGGCGGCATAACACAGAGCAAATGGCTTAATATTCCGGCTCCTTTCTCCACTGCTGAAAACAAACAAACAAAACAAAACCCACAAAAAACCTGGAGCAGGGAGGTGGAAAACTAGCTTCCTGGCTTCTGCCTAGCCCCCAGCTCTGTGTGCAAAACCCGTCCCTTCTCAGGGTTTTAATTTCTCCAACTTTGAAGTGAGAAATCAAACAAAATAAGCACCAAGTGCCCCACCCAGCTGTGACAAGTCATTGTTCTAGATTCAGCGTGTTCCTCCTCTTTAGCTGTGGAAACAGGGAGTCGGTACCCGCAGAACTGGGAGATGATTCAGTCCCAAGGGTTGAGCGGCTCAGAATCATCCCTGTTCTGGAGACCAGGAAGCCGAGACACAGAAAGGCTGTGTGACCAGCCAAGCTTCGCACACCAGTGACTGAGAGTCTGAATTCAAACCCAGGCAGATCTTCTAGACTCCCTGCCCAGGCTAGGGGGAATCTACCCTTTGGGATCTGCTTGGGAAGGAGGGGCCCTTGCCCTCTGATAATAGACCTGATAAAGGGCGGGCACCCTGGACAGCTCACCCTCCGCGCCATCTCCAGTACTGGAGGACATGACCTTTAGATGCACGCTCTCTGCCTGAGCTGGCAGACGAGCAGGCCAGCCAAAGACATTAGTGTCCTGCTGTTTCTGTGCAGTCATAAATCACTGCAGCCCCATCCCCTGGATCCTGGCTTCCTCCTGTGGCTAGAAAGCTCCCTGATTGGAGGGGAGGCAAGTAGCAGCAGCAGCATATTCTGATGCAAGCAGTACTCCCCACCCTGTCCTCTGGGAACACTTCCACGACACTCTTCTAGGCGACTGGGCTGTGGTAGGGGCAGAGCACATAACGGATTCAGAGGCCAGGGACAACAGGGAAATCTTCGTGGGTTGCCCACCTTCCTAAGGAGAATAGGGCAGCGAAAGAAGCCCAGGCTGGGAGGCAGGACCCACATGTTGACGCGTGACTTTGCTATTGATCTTGCTGGGTGACCTTGAGCGAGTCACTTTACCTCTCTGGGCCTGAGACAGTGTATCTGTAAAAGAAAAGAATTGGATGCTTCTTAAGATCTTCTAGCCTGTGGCAGCAGCCCTTCCTGCTTCCGCGCCTGCCCAGCCGCCCCAGTAAAAGATCTGAAAGATCTTTCCGCATATACATCCCAACTTCTCCTTTCCTGGCCTTGACTCCACCATACGTGCCATTCCCACTGCATATGGCCCTAAGTCCCTGGTCCATAGCCTGGGGTTAAAGGCCTTTCCTAAGGGCTCCCCGTCTGCCCCTCTAGCTGCATCTCTCACAGGACACTCGACTGGCATTCCCCGGCCGTGCAGCACCCTCTTCCAACTCTGGGGCTTTTCTTTCCTTTTTTAAAAGATTTTATTTATTTATTTATTTACTTATTTATTTATAGCAGGAGTGGGAGGGGCAGAGGGAGAGGGAGAGAATCTCAAGCAGGCTCCATGCTGAGCACAGAGCCTGACATGGGGCTTGATTCTACGACCCCAAGATCATGACCTGAGCAGAAATCAAGAGGTGGACGCCCAACCCACGGAGCCACCCAGACGCTGTAGCTCTGGGCCTTTCCTTCCTTCCTTCCTTCCTTTCATTTTTTAAAAATTTAAATTCAATTAATTAGCATATAATGTATTATTGGTTTCAGAGGTAGAGGTCAGTGATTCATCATCAGTCTTATATAATACCCAGTGCTCGTTATATCCCGTGCCCTCCTTACTGTCCATCACCCAGTTACCCCATCCCGCCACCTCCCTCCCCTCCAGCAACCCACAGTTTGTTTCCTACGACTTAGAGTCTCTTAGGGTTTGTCTCCCTCTTTGGTTTCATCTTGTTTTATTTTTTCCTCTCTTCCCTGATGATCGTCTGTTCTGTTTCTTAAATTCCACGTATCAGTGAGATCAAATGGTAATTGTCTTTCTTGGATTGACTTATTTCGCTTAGCGTAATACCCTCTAGTTCCATCTAGTTGCAAATGGTGAGATTTCTTTCTTTTTTTTTTCCTTCTGCTGGAAACTCCTCCCCCAATCCCCATTCTACTGTTACCTCCTATCTTTCTGAATCAGAATCAGACACTTTAAGTTGAACTGAGGGCTCCTCCTTGGGGCCCCAACCTATGCTACGCACTTCCAGCCAGGGGTCTGAATCTCCTTATTACACTTCTATCTATATGAATCTCTCATTTCCTGAGGTCTTACAAATGGATTCCTCAAAGAGATCCTTCTGAGTCACCTCTGAGCTCCAAGCCTCGCATGGTGCAGGTGTTCAGAGAAGTCTGGTTCAATGAAAATGACTCTCAACTTCAAGAAAGGAGTGGCCTGGTGATGGTCTTACCTCTTGAGGAGGATTCAAAAAGTTCTACCCCGAAATAAGCAGTCACAACCAAACTGCGGCAAAAACTCAGGAAAGTAGAACTGTAAACAGTCCTAGAACAAACAGGGCCACAGCCAGAAAGGATCATTTTGAAGAAGCGTCTACACAGGATTTCAAAGAAGGGCCTGTTGACAGGGAGCTCACTACCAGTGGAAATGCTCTATTCTGACTCTCTGGGGCTGAGCACTCCTTACCAAAACAGCTTCTCTGATCTAGGGCTTAACTCTCAAATCCCCTAAAACTGATTGAGCTGGAAAGAGGGAGAGCTTGAAAACTCTAATATATCTTTACATTTTATTTTACTTTTTTAAAAGATTTTATTTATTTATTTGACAAACAGAGATCACAAGTAGGCAGAGAAGCAGGCAGGGAGAGTGGAGGAAGCAGGTTCCCCACTGAGCAGAAAGCCCGATGCGGGACTCAATCCCAGGACCCTGGGATCATGACCTGAGTCGAAGGCAGAGGCTTTAACCTACTGAGCCACCCAGGCACCCCTTTACATTTTATTTTTAAGTTTTTTTTTTTTTTTAAGTAATCTCTGCACCCAGTGCGGGGCTCGAACTTACAACCCCGAGATCAAGAGTCACATGCTCTACTGATGAAGCCAGCGAGGCAACACTAATATATTTTTACATTTTAAGTTTTGCATTCCCCTAAAAAGAACCAACTTCAAAATGTACCATACCAAGGAACTGTCCATGGTAAAAATGGTTAAAAAAAAAAAAAAGGTGCCATTATCTCAAAGAGAGAAACTGTGCCATTCTCAAGGGATGGGCATTCCAAAGCAGAGGAGCCTGAGCTAGAATCTTCTGCCAAAACTCAGCTGTGTGAACTTGGACCAAATGCTTCACCAATCAGGACTTTGGGGTTCCCCCACTGAATCTTCATGGGAAACCTCCATCCTGCTCACTGAAATGGACAGTGACACAGATGAATTCTTTGACTTGGTAGAGGGGTCTGAAGCAATGTTTTGATGTCTGCAACTCTGACAGAGGGCACAGGATCATGGGAGACCGACAGGGATGGGCTTGGTGGCAGCCTGCCCATCGATGACACGGAGTGAGGTGACTCTTTTGTCTTTGGAGGACTGCTAGCTTCAGAGAGCCCACCAGTTCCTGCTTATTTCCAGGAAGCAATTTCTCCAGCAGCTGGGATGGTATGGTGATGACAGGAGCAGCGTCTGGAGGGGGTGGCACAGGAATCAGGGGTCAAGGACCAGCAGATAAGCAGGGTTGGGGGACCAGCCACTCCCTGGTGACGCTGAGCAGTGGTTCTCCACCTGCCTGGGCATCACTGCTTCCCAATACCTGCGGGGATGTGTCTAGAATGCAGAGTCCCAGGTGCAGCCTAGACATGGCGGGTCAGGATCTCCAGCGGTGGGGTCTGAGAAGCTGTGTGCTCCTGGGGGTTTCTTTCCACCACCGGGGGTCTGCCGGGGTGACCTTAAAAGGCCCTGGTGACTTGGAAGGAGACCAGGCTGGGTTTTCTAAGAAGGAAGTGGAGCGGCCATGAGGCCTTCTGAGAGCTGGCTAGAAGGGGTGTGGGAATTGGCATTTTCTCGTGTTGGCCGTTCTGCCGAGTCAGCCCGGCACTGATGTTTCCAGAGTGCAAATCCCACTTGGTCATGTAATAGGAACGCTGGTGCTGACACAGCAGGCAGACAGGAGCCCAGGCTGCACCAAGGGACAGATACTCTGCAGCAACTCCTCGCTCTGAGCCTGGGGATGGGCAGGGGCCAGAGGCACTCCCCCCATGCCAAGCCTTGAGTGAGCCAAGACAACTCAGGAACATAGGGCCTATTCTAGGCTTCAGAGCCAACCATGCTTCCTCGTTGTGTTCCTGGAGTTTGGGGTTTGTGATTCGAAGGGACAGCAGAAAAGGACCCCTGTTCATCCAGGAGGAGGACCCCTTCTGCAGCACCCCATCTCCTGGGTGGCAGCCCCAGACCATTCATTGTTTCCCTGAGGTCCCCTTCCCTCTGTGGGACAGCACCCCTGTTCCCAGAGCATCTGCCCATCCTCCCTCATTCTGCCTCCCAGCATTACAAGGAAAAGGAGAACCCTTCTCCCAAATGCCATGCATGTTTAAGGCCACAACATGTGAAGCCCAACTGTTTCCACACCAAGACAGTTGCCCCGGGCGTGGAGAGTAGGTTTGAGCATGTGTTTTCTGCAGCCGTAGTGTCTGATGCATGATGGGAATGGAGAGATGGCCCAGGAGCTGGACGGCCAGGCCTGGCAGTACAGACGTCCCATGGGCCAGAGCATTATACGAGGCCTAAGAGCGCTTCATCACAAGCTGAAGTTTGCTGTCAGAGCCCAGGGCAGCCGCTCCCCACATCAGCTGTGTCAGCAGCCTAGCTCTGGGGGTCTTGGGCGGGGGGGGGGGGTGGTCTCTAATCAGGGCTCCTGCCATAAAGTCCTCACCTGAGTTTCCAACACTCAGATGGCAGGGAAAGGCCAGTAAGGGAGGGATGCCTGGGTGGCTCAGTCGGTTAAGCCACTGCTTTTGGCTCAGGTCATGACCCCAGGTCATGTCCTGGGATTGAGTCCCAACGTTGGGCTCCTTGCTCAGCGGGGAGCTTCCTTCTCCCTCTGCCTCCGCCTGCCACTCTGCCTGCTTGTGCTCCCTCTCTCTCTCTCTCTCTGACAAATAAATAAATAAATAAAATCTTAAAAAAAAAAAAAAAGGAACACACCAAAATCCATAAAATCAACAGTGTAACAGTCGTAATCACCAGCATCAAATCAGTATTACTAGACAATGGAGAGAGTAGGCAAAATTTTTTTTTAAAAGGCCAGTAAGGGAGAAAAAAACCAGGAGAGCTTGCTCCCCCGTGCCTATAGCTAGGAGAGAAGCCATAGTACAGATGGCGAATCCAAGACACACAGAAGGAAAGGAACCTGTCCAGGTAAGACAGCTAGTAAGTGGAGAGGCTGGGGCGTAAGGGAGTTCCATGTGTCTCCCTCCTCATCGACCGCCCAGAAGCATCACTGTCAGCGGAGATTTCTTTCTTTCTTTTTTTTTTCTTTTTATTTCCCTCCTGTGTGTGGGGAGCCAGTGAAAGCAGTCTGACTCCCCACACACAGCTGGATTTATTAATTTTTTTTAAATTTTTTTTAAAGATTTTTATTTATTTATTTGACAGACAGATCACAAGTAGGCAGGGAGAGAGAGAAGGGAGGAAGCAGGCTCCCTGCTGAGCAGAGAGCCTGATGCGGGGCTCGATTCCAGGACCCTGAGATCATGACCGGAGCCAAAGGCAGCGGCTTTAACCCACTGAGCCACCCAGGCGCCCCAGCTGGGTTTATTTCTAACAGAGGCAGGAAGCGAGCTACCTGCTCACTCATGAGAGTGGGATGGAGGGTGAAGCAGATCGAAAGCCCTTCTGGAGAAGGAGGGACAGCAGTTTCCAGGTGCACGGTCTGAGGCTGAGGCCAACCAGGCTGGAGTCAAGCCCTGGGATGGCGAACAGACCACGGAGGACCCCGGCTCCACACATGACTTGCTGAATAACCTTAAACAAATTACTTCTCTTCTCTGGAAGTCTTCTCCCTCCTTTGTAAAATGAGGAACCAATGACACATCTGCCCAACACGAGCCACTTGGCTTAATACTACAACCTTTACATTTCATTACCTTCTCTAAAATGATCTGAACTCAGGTGATCCTGGGCAATTCAGAAGCACCCCATGAGATCATGGGGCTTTCCTGGCTATTTATGATATCATGGGGCTTTCCGGGGTGCCGGGGAGGGGAGGATAAAGAAAAAGGGGCCAAGAGGGACCAAGGTTGGGAATCTCAGAATGGATCAGATGCTGCCTTTCAGATTCTTCAGGCAAGAGGGGGTTTTTTTGTTTTGTTTTGTTTTAAATTTTTAGTTATTTGACAGAGAGACAGTGAGAGAGGGAACACAGGCAGGGCGAGTGGGAGAGGGAGAAGCAGGCTTCCCACCAAGCAGGGAGCCTGATGTGGGGCTCGATCCCAGGACCCCAGGATCACGACCTGAACCGAAGTCAAGACGCCCAATGACTGAGCCACCCAGGCGCCCTGCCAAGAGGGGTTTTAAGTGAGGCTGAGATGGGTCAGATTTGCATTTGGGAACACAGACACTCTGGCAGCTGGGATAGAGGATGGATTGGATGGGAAGAAGGCCCCCAATTGGGGGGGTTCCTGTAATAGCCCCTATGAGAGGAGGTGGCTCGGGTTAGGGCAGTAGTAGTGGCTGCAGGAGGAGATGCCCAGCATGACTCCGAGGAAGGTGGGTGGATAGGGAGGGTCCGATTCTGCTACGTAGAGCAGGTTTAAGGGAAAGATGATGGGTTCTGTTGGGAAGTGACAAGTACGCAATGCTATCCAAGTACAGGATTGTTGAATGACTATATTGTACACCTGAAATTAACATAACAGTATATGCTAACTATACTGGAATTTAGATATAAAACATTAATAAGATTTAAAATTTAATAAAAAGAAAGAAAAAAAAAAAGAAAGAATATCCAAATGAGATGGCCAGGTTCTGGGGCATGGAAACAGAAATTTGAAGGGTTTGGCCCATGCAGATGGGCTCAGGAGGAGACCTGGAGGGAGCACCAGGAAAGCCAGGGTCCCTGTGTCTCAGGGATCACAGAATGATGTTGTAAGGGCCTATTTAGCCAGAGCAATTCCATATCGGATTAAACAGCCATTTTGTTGTTTATGCAGTAAAACTTAAACTGACCATGCTTCCCCCCAGGGGACTTAGTTAAAAGCAAGCCCGGGAAACTAGTGTAATATGGTCGACCAGTCCCAGGTAACAGAGCCCAAATACAAGGGCGGGTCAGGTCAGGTGGAGATAACAGAGCCCGGATGCGGGGATGAGTCGGGCCAGGTGGAGATATCCAATCAGTGGGGGGCCCATACTGTCTCCCTAGCTACCAAGGAGTGTGGGCCCTGCCTTTTGGGTGCCTTTTGGGCACCAATTCTGACCAAGATGATAGACTAGTTCAAATAGCTACTATGGGGTGAATTGTAATTCAATTGGCCACCGGTGTGTGACCTAGCATGACCGTGCAGGTTTCTCTGTGTGTTGCAATTTCATTGGCCACCTGTGTGTGGCCAGGCTCAACCACATGGCCCTTGCCCTTTAAAAGTTAGTCGGCAAGGCAGGGAGGGGTCGCCCTCTCTGTAAGAGGCGGTTTGATTCTCGATGCTTGGCGCAAAATAAAGCTTTGCTTGACCTCTGCTTTGTATCAGTCTCGCTCCTTTGATCATGGACCTATCGTTGGGGGACCTTTCAATGTGATCATCCAATCTGGGATGTCCAGGGTGCTCAATTCCTGGTATCCATGGGGCCAGAAGCCTGCAGAAAACTCATGCGAAGACAAGAAAAGAAGGTCTTCTCTTGAGTTAGGGCACCCTTGTTGACCTAGGCATTTCAGAGCCATTTCAGAGGGGCGCCTGGGTGGCTCAGTGGGTTAAGGCCTCTGCCTTCGGCTCAGGTCATGATCTCGAGATCCTGGGATCGAGCTCTCTGCTCAGCGGGGAGCCTGCTTCCTCCCTTCTCTCTCTCTGCCTGCCTCTCTGCCTACTTGTGATCAGTCAAATAAATAAATAAAAACTTTAAAAAAAAAAAAAAGAGCCATTTCAGATAGCAAGGGGTAGGGGTTAAAGAATAAAAATCTGGAGCTGACTGCTTTCATCCGTAATTTAATGGTTAGATGAAGGAGAGAGAAGCTGGTATTGCTGGTGGCTCAGGCAGAGGGAGGGTTTTATTTGTGGGAAGGAGGCTGAGGGTTGTTTAAATGCTGGGAGGAGAGGCTGGGGAGAGTGGTGGGAAGAGGAGGGGACTGGAAGGGACAGGTGGATGAGTTGAGGTGGGGGAGGGCAGGAGACCCGAAGGAGGGGGGGAGGGCAGGTGGGTGGAGGGGCCTCCCAGGGAAAAGCAGGGAGGTTCCTGGGAACCTCTTTCTCAGAGAAGAAGCTGAAGTCATTTGCTGAGTCATGAGAGGAGGAGGGGAGGAAGCTGGAGAACAGGCTGAAGGTTTGAGGAAGTGTCTGGAGAGGACGGGGGAGTGAGGTGGAAAGGCCAGCCCTTTGAGGACCGGCTGGATCTAGAAGCCACGGGCACAAGGGCCCCAGTCTGCACAGCCCTGTGGTTTTTCTCCTGCAGCTCTTGCAGTGTAAGTCTGAGCTGAGAAGGTGAAGGTCAGATCGCCCAAAGCAGGCAGTGGTCAGCTATGGCCAAGGGTGTGAGGGACAGGGAGCCCAATATATCAGAGGAGTGAGTGTCCAGATGGGCCAAGGACTGGGCTAGGTAAGGGAAACAGAGGCCAGAAGGGAGTCAGGGGCTGGAGGCCTCGGGGACACTAAGGGGAGCAGGGAAGGGGAGGTGTCAGGATCGAGAGAGTGGAGTGTTGTCATTCCCAGAGGTCTCGCAAGGGCTGCAGAAAATTCTGGGGAGTGCACATGGCTAGGGCTGAGGTCCAGGAGGTTAAGGAGGTTCCCCCAGGAGGCTCTGGTGCAAGATGCTGCATCCCGTGGATGCTGGAACCTTCCAGAAGGAGGCAGGAAAAGGCGAACTGCAACCAGGCCACAGGCCTCAGGAATGCCACCCAGGAACGGGCTGTTTGAGCAAAGGGATGAGTCACAGAGCTAGTGGCCAGGCCTCAGCCCCAGGGAAGGGGACTTGCCCAAGGCGTTTGCAAGGAGCCGAGCTGGCAGGAGGAGGTCCTGAGGCTCACCAAAAAAACCAAAAACAAAAAACAGGAGATGAGAAATGATATTGACAGGCAGACACACGGCGGCAGAGACAAAGCCCCAGAGAGAAAGACAGAGAGAAGGAGAGAGACGAGGAGTCGACAGAGGGACAGACAAGAAGACAGACTGCCTGAGACAGAGACGGGGAGAGAAGGTGCTGAGCAGGCTGGCCGGGCGCCCACGGCTCATCCGGGAAGCTACTGGGCTGGACCCAATCAGCGGAAGATGGATGGCTGCTTTGGGAAGGTAGAGGCCGCCGGGCCGGGCCGGGCAGCCGGGCAGCTGGGCTGTCTCTTCACCTGCACAGCGTGTGCCCCAGAAATCCCAGGCAGCTGACCCTGTTTCCCCACAGGCAGACTGAGGAGCGTGCCCTCAGGGCTTCCTCAAGGGCAGCAGGAGGGTAGGGGAGGGCACCGCTTTGGGGACAAAGACCACCCCCCACCCCACCCCCACACCACTCTGCCCCTCGCCAGCTGAGAGGTTTCCCCGGCCACTGGGTCCCCCGCAGTCTTCAGTCCCATTTCTAAAATGAGAACCACGACCACAGTCCTCAGGGATTCTGCCCCACAGAGACAAGGGATCTGGGTAACCTGGGGCATCACAGGGGTCCTTTAGGGCCAACAAGAACTTGGGGGTAACAGCTGCCTTCTGTTCCTGGCTCACTAGGAGAGCCAGGAACAGAAGGGGACAGTTCCAAAAATCTGGCCAAGCGGTTTGGGCTGAGGGTGGTTGTGACCCCAGGTCCCAGAGCTGCACAGATGGTCAAGATCTCATCAATTAAGGGCTCCTCTATCCAGCGCCCCCTACCTCCTACCTTATGCTGAGTGCCAAAGCCTGCTGCAACAGGGAGATAAGGGCAGGTTTCATGGTTCTGTCCTAACTATCCACAGGGCATGCTCCAGACAGTAGCCCTCAGCGGCGGGGCTGCAAGAGACACTCCTGATCACCTAGGTCACCTGCAAACTGGCCTCATTCAGCCTCTCCACCATACAGTTACTCCTTCATTCACTCAAATGTTGAATGTCTACTAGGCACAGGAAATCTGGTAGGTGTGATGAGTCCAGGATGCAGGAAGAGGACATAGAGGAACCCATCGTCCTCTCCCCACCTATCCAAACCCCAGCTTAAATGTTCCCTCTTCCAAAAGTCTTCCCAGAACTTCTACTAGGATTGATGCCTTTTTCCTCCTCTGAGCCCACAACACTTCTCTAAGCACCTGCACGCTGGGGTCTTATACAAGGTCTAGGAATGTATATGCTTTCTATCCCTATAGATGGGTCTCCTCTCTGGGGGCAGAGCCCATATCCCATTCATCTTTGCTTTCTATGAGTCCAGTACTCCTAGCAAGGGGTGAGAGTTCAATGCATCCGTACTTCCATGTATTTGAACCCCAGTGGAGTTCAATGATGCGTAATAATTACTGTCTTTAAACCTCAATCTTTTCACTTGTAAAGTGGGGATAATAATCTTCACTTCCCAGTGTGGCCAGATGATCAAATGAAATATTGCACGTTAAGTCTTCTGGCAAGCTAGAGGCTCTACAGCTCTGTGCAGCCATGGGCTGTTGCTAATAATATAGCAATCTTGGGGCTGGAGCTGGGCTCAGAGAGGCAGGGAGCAGGCGCCCCTCTATCTGACGATGTGAAGGGAGTCTCTGAGCCTGAAACACCCCAAATGTGGGTAGCCAGACTACAGTGAGGAGAGAAGCCATGGGAACCCAGATACCCAGTTCCCAAGTCTGCCTCTAGTTCAAGGTGAGTGACCTTGGTCAGGGCAGTCCCCTTTCTGAGCATAAGTTTCTCCATCTGCTAGGTAGGAATAATAATTCCCGGCTGACAGCAGAGGGGAGTCAAAGCCTGGTGAGGGTTGGAATGCATAGGAATCCCCACATCAATGTCCAAATACTGTGGAGTTGTGGGGTCACAGAGAGCTCTGAACCAGCCCCTCTGCAGACATCACCCCTTGCCTTCTACCCTGAGAGGATCAGACAGCAGCCCCTTTCCCTGGGAGACTGGGCATCATCTCTGGCTCAGAGTGGTTCAGAATATTTTCTGAATGACAGAATGAATGAGTGGGGCCCGAGGAAGCATTAAAGCCCCCTGCTTCCCCTGGACTCACCATCTACCACTTTCACCAAAGTCCAGACCACCCTCACTTCCCCTCCATTAATCCATCAGTCTCCAACTGGTCTCGCTGCTTCTATCTTATTATCTTACTAGCTCTCTCTTCTCCACAGGATGCCCAGAGCGATCTCTGTAAAATTCAGATCTTATTAAGTTTCTCCCTTATAACCCAATAGTTAGCTTCCCAGTGCCCTCAGGATAATCTCCATAATCGTTAATGACCTACAAGGCTCTCCTCCCTTCTAAACCCACCATCTGGGTTGAACCTCTAATTCTAATCATCCGATTTTCTTCCCATTCCAATAAAGCCAGGTTCCTTTTCCTCTCCTTAAAAGTTCCTTTCTTCTCAAAGCAGTCCCTGGGCTCTCGTCCCAGTATAAATTAGGGGCCCCTACAACCTGCCCCTAACTTAACACTGTTCAGTCCCATTGCAATGCTCATCAGGCTTTGATGGAACTTTTCCTCTGTCTCCCGCCTGGAATATAAACTCGACCAGGGCATGGACCTGGTAGCCCAGCAATGGACCTTTTCATCCCTGCATGGCACAAGGAAGGGTCTCAGAATATTTGATGAGTAGCTGAGCGAGCTGAAGGGAAGAAAGACTGCACGGAATCTTTGAAAGTAAGGTCAAGCAGACCAAGTCACACTAGGAGCAGAGGCTAGTGTCAGAGACCGAGCTGATTACCCGGCCTTGACTTTGAGAAACCACTAAGAGCCAGAGACCACCTTCCCTGACTTGCCTACATCTCAGAAACGCTGAGGGCCACCAGGGACCACATCCTCAGTGGGACCCAGCAACCCCATCCCTTTGCTGGGGTGGGTCAACCCTCCCCTCCGAAAACAAGGGTAGAGACCCCAGCCCGCCCGATTGGTGGGCCACTCCTCTAAACTGCGAATGGCTGCACAGACTAGAAAAGGTCGTCTTCACCCCAACCTCCTGCAGGCCCTTTCCGAGCGTTCCTTTCCGTCCGGGTGTGGGCTGCTCCGGGGCTCCCCGCCCAGGTTCCGGCCAGCCCCACCCCTTCAGTGATCCGGCCCAGGACGCTCCCAAAAGCCCCGCGGGGCGCGCCCGGGAGGGGCCGATTCCTGGGGAGGTGGGGTCGTTTCCTTCGCCTTCGGCTGCGTCCCACCGGCACTCCGCAGCTTGCTGTGATTGGCTGGGCCGTTCCCAGTCTGTCCAATCGGGAGGCAACCGCGGGGCTAGGGGTGGGGCTTCAGTTCCCACGCGGGGCGGGATCTTACCCGCCTCCCCTCCGCGGTCCACCGCGCCCCGCCCCGCGTCGTGGCGGTGACTCAGCAGGAAGACGCGACCCGACTGGGCCGGAAGGGCCGAGCCTTGGCACTCTCTCCGAGTCCAAACACTAAGCGGGTGGGGCTTGGGTGAGGATCCCTGGTCTGAGATGGGAGTCCCTTCATGGGCTTGACGGATCACCCTATGTGGCCTAGAGAAAGTCCAGACCCTTCTCTGTCCATAGTTGCTTTTCTTTGCGCAAAAGAGAAGGATGCTGAGCGGTCGTGAGATACAATAGGACCAGCTAGTTAGTAGGAACAGCGTGGGGCTTTGGGGAGTTTGCTCTGGGTGTAGATCCCTAACCCTGGTTAATCAGGTTTGTGACCTTGGCCAACCCCTAAATACTTGTGTGTAAAACCAGAAGGATTTTCAGGTTGTGAACGTGAAATGAGGAAAAATGACATAGATTCATGGGAGGCAGCAAAATTTCAATTAGGAGAGCCAGCTTTGATTAGCAGAACGAAAAGGACTATATTGGAAAACTAGTCCTGAAGGCTAGGCGGTAGACAGGATAGCTAGACAGTTCTGCGTAAAAATGAGCAAGAACCCGATTGAAAAATGGGCAAAGGCCTTGAATAGATATTTCTCCAAAGAAGATATATAAATAGCCAATGAATAGCCAATAAGAATAGGGAAAGATACTCAACATAATGTCATTAAAAAGATGCAAATCAGGCGGGGGATGGGGAATGGGTATTAAGGCAGGCACTTGTTAATGATGAGCACTGAGAATCGTATGTCAATAATGAACCACTGAATTCTTCCTGGAACCAGTACTGCACTGTAAACCAACTAGAATTTATTTTTTTTTTAAAGATTTTATTTATTTATTTATTTGACAGATCACAAGTAGAGAGGCAGGTAGAGAGAGAGGAGGAAGCAGGCTCCCTGCTGAGCAGAGAGCCCGATGCGGGGCTCGATCCCAGGACCCTGGGATCATGACCTGAGCCAAAGGCAGAGGCTTTAACCCACTGAGCCACCCAGGCGCCCCATAAACCAACTAGAATTTAAATAAAAATTTGAAGAAGAAAAAAAGATGCAAATCAAAACCAGGAGATACCACTTCTCAACCACTGGGACGGCTAAATTTTTTTGGTTTGTTTTTGTTTTAGATTTCATTTTATTTTATTTTTAATGGGGAGGGAGTAGTAAGAGTTAGCAAGGGTGTGGAGAGTTGGAACCCAGGTGCACTGCAGGTGGGAATGTAAGATGGTGCAGCCACTGTGGGAAATAGGTTGGTGGTTCCTCAAAATGTCAGAGGTGGAATTACCACATGACTCAGGAATTCTCTTCCTAAGTACATACCCAAAAGAACTGAAAAATTCTCAGATGCTTGCACGCCAATGTGCATCGCAGCATTAGTCATAATTGTCAGAAGGTACAAACAGCCCAAGTGTCCATCAACAGATGAATGGATAAACACAATTGATTGCGTCCATACAAAAGACCAGAAAAATTCCTTTTTCACCAGAAAAAGGAATGACGTCCTGATACATGCTTTAATGCAGATGAACGTTGAGAACATTATTCTAGGTGATAGAAGCCAGACACAAGGCCTCATATTGCATGACTCTGTCTCTATGAAATGTCCAGAATAAGCAAATCCACAGAGACAGAAAGTAGATTAGTGGTTGCCAGGAGCTGAGGGAAGAGGAATGAGGAGTGCCAGCTAATGGGTGCAAGGGTTTTTTGGGGGGAAGGGGGATGAAATGTTCTGAAATTAGGTAGTGGCAATGGTTGCACGACTCTGCGAATATGCTAAAAAACAAAAACAAACCACTGAGCTGTATACTTTTCAAGGGTGAACCTCATGATAACTGAATTTTATTTTAATGAAACTGTTATTCAAATAGGGGAGAAAGGGGGGCACCTGGGTGGCTCAGTTGGTTAAGCATCTGCCTTCAGTTCAGGTCATGATCTCATGGTCCTGGGATCAGGTCCAACGCTGGGCTCTTTGCTCAGCGGGGAACCTGCTTCTCCCTCTCCCTCTGCCACTCCCCCTGCTTGTGCTCTCTCCATCTCTTGCTCTCTCTCAAATAAATAAACAAAAATCTTAGGGAAAAAAAAAAAAAGAAAAGAAAGCAATGAGCAAAAATGTGGCGGTCAGAGGGCTTGCAAAACAGGAAGGAGAAGGAAAGAGGTAATAGGAGAAAGGGAGGGTCCCAGCACTGGCATAGGCTGTTAGGGCTAGAGTAGAGAAAAATGAGTGAAAAGTATCTGGAAATGTGAATGGGGGGGAGGGCAGTGGTGGTGTGTATGAATATACAAGGGCTTTGTAAAAAAAAAAAAAGTATCTAGGGCGCCTGGGTGGCTCAGTCATGATCTCAGAGTCCTGGGATCGAGCCCTGCATTGGGCTCCCTCCTCAGCAGGGAGTCTTCTTCCTCCCTCTGCCTCTCCTCCTGCTTGTGATCTCTCTCTCTCAAATAAATCTTAAAAATCTTTAAAAAAAAAAACCACCAAAATATCTAATTTTCAATTTTCAGCTCTTCATTGGGTCTTTGCTCCAAATCACCAGCCAAGTGTGTTATAGGTACAGCCCCGAATTGGTGAAACCAGGAATAAAGGGCTTAGTTAGTGAACAAGAGAAAGGAAAATTACAGGGGAGGCAAAAGCAGATAAAAGATTCCGAGAGTCAGGTGCCTGGGTGGCGTGCAGTCAGTTGAACGTCCAAACCTTGGTTTTGGCTCAGGTCATGATCTTGGGGTTGTGGGATCAAGCCCCACTCAGGGCTCTGAACTCAGGGCAGAGACTGCTTAAGATTCTCTCTCTCCCTGCCCCCTCCCCGCTCGTGCTCTCTCTCTCTCAAATAAATGAATAAATCGAAGGAAGGAAGGAAAAGGAAAGGAAAGAAAGGAGAGGGAGAAAGGAACGCAAGCAAGCAAAAGTCAGCAAACATCCGGAGTGCTTGGCGGATTCCAAGGTTCTGAAGAACTCCTGGAGGTTTTGGTAGGGATTCCGGGTATCTGGGAAATACCCAGCTGGCTTGGTTCTTTCTTTCTTTTTCTTCCAAGTGCCAGTGTGTGGATGGAGGGTGGGGCAGAGGGAGAGGGAGAATCCCAACCAGGCTCCACACCCAGCTTGGAGTCTGAGCTTGATGTCAAGACCCTGAGATCATGACCTGAGCCAAAACCAAGAGTCAGATGCTCAACCAACTAAACCACCCAGGCGCCCCGGTGACTGGGTCCTTTTAAGTAAATTTTAAGAGGCAAGGCGCACTCAAAAAGTTGAAAGAGGTGGAAGGTATTCAAGAGATTGCCATCTGGGGCACCTGTGTCATCCATTTTCCAATGGATTCCTATTGCCCTTAGAATAAAGCTCCCCACAACTTAGAAAGCCCCAAGTGTCTGGTCCAGGTCTCTTCTTGCTCTGGAGCTCCAGAGCCTGGCCCTGCACATAAGGGCTTCAGAAATATTTGCTCATGTCCTTCACTCACCCGACAACTAGTATTTGACCAGCTGCTGTGCATGGCATCCTGTGCACGAAGCTGGGCATGACAGCTCCAGCCACAGCCCTCAAAGGCCCCCTGAGCTAGTAGAAGAGACAGCCAAGTCAGCAGTCTCGGCAGGGGTGAGTGCTGTCCCTGGGGAGGTACAGAGTATGAGGCTGGCTGTGCCTCATCCACACCGGGAGGAGGAGGCATCAGAGAGGGCGTTCTGGAGAAAAGGAAAGCTAAGACATGAGGCTAAATTAGAGTTGACTCAGGGGAAGGAGGGGAGAGGGTGACGTGTAGCACAGGCAGAGAGAACAGCGTGTGCAGAGGCCCGGTGGGAAGGGAGCCCAGACATTAGAGGAATTGAAAGTAGTTCAGTCTGGCAAGGACCTGGCAGCAAGTGGCAAGAGATGATGCTGGAAACACAGGCAGAGCCAGGCTGGAGAGGACCTTGCAAATTGAGCTAAGGAGTTGAGGAAGAGCACTGGGGAGCCATGGGAGGTGTTTGAGCAGGGTAGTGGCAGCGTTAGGTTTGTAAACAGGTGTGGGGAATGGGCTGGAGATAGGGAGACAGTGAAGAAGCTGGGGTGAGAAATGTGGGATGGAGAGAAGTAAGCAGATTCTAACAAGGTTTGGGAGATAGAATTAGTAGCGTTTGGTGACTAATTAGTTTTGGGGGGTGGGGATTGCTGGGGATAACACTCAGGTTCCTGGCTTAAGCTAGTGATTGCTAGCGTTACTTACCGAACAGAGAAACCCAGGTTTAGGTACAGGTGACAAAAGTTCTGAGTGGGACAGGCTGAGTTTCGGGAAAGCCTGTCCCACTCAGGGACAGCAAGTCAGCAAGCAGTTATTATGTGAGTTTCCCCAGGGCATAAGCACTGTCTTTTTTTATCTGTGTGCTCCCAGTCAGCAGGCCCTGGCCCCACAGAATATTAAAAAGGACCCACGACAGGGGTGCCTGGGTGTCTCAGTGGGTGAAAGCCTCTGCCTTTGGCTCAGGTCATGATCCCACGGTCCTGGGATTGAGCCCTACATCGGGCTCTCTGCTGGGGGGGGGGGGGGCCTGCTTCCCCCTCTCTCTCACTGCCGGCCTCTCTGCCTACTTGTGATCTCTGTCTGTCAAATAAATAACATCTTTAGAAAAAAAAAGGACCCACGACAGAGTCATAACAACAGTGCTAGCCTTGATAACTGGGTGGAAAACAGGTCTTAGATAAACCCCACAGGCCAGGGGCCCCTGGGTGGTTCAGTTGTTAAGCATCTGCCTTTGGCTCAGGTCATGATCCCGGGTTCCTGGGATCCAGCCACGCATCAGGATCCCTGCTCAGGAAGAAGCCTGCTTCTCCCTCTCCCTCTGCTCCTCCCCCAACGCATGCTCGCTCTCTCTTTCTCTCAAATGAATAAATAAAATCTTAAAAAAAAAAAAAAAGGACGATAATGCTTCCACAGGGCTGCTTTGAGGGTTGACAGAATGTTGATGAGAGCAGTTTGTTTAGATGGGAGAGAGGGGTCCAGGGATGGGAAGCTGTGATACTTCTCAGGACAGGGAGGGGCACACCTGAATGTGGGTGTGGCCAGAGGGGCTGAGCAGAATCTGAGTGCGAAGCATGCACTCAGCTCTGGGGGTTTCAGGCTGGCAGGAGGGTCTCTGTCCCTCTGCCCCGACTCCTGACTCAAGTATTTTTGTTCCTTTCATTGCTTGGTCCTCATCCTTCTAATGACACAGTGGGTCTCAGCTCCCTGACAAATGGAGACAAAGCCATTCCTGCCAAGTGCTGATGGACTGTGGAGCTCAAGTGTCTGCCTGGCTCCTTGGCTGGGAGCCAGGACCCAGGTCTGGAGCCTGTGGGAGGCAGAATAATGCCCTCCCCCACTCTCCTCCCCCAAGATGTCCCTGTCCTAATCCCTGGAGCTCCCAAATGGGTTACTTTACAGGGCTAAAGAGATTTTGCAGACGGGATTAAGTTAAAGACTTTGAGATGGGGGAGTATCCTGGATGATCCAGGGCTTCCCATAATCACAATGGGCTTCAGAGGACCGAAGAGGGAGAGGCAGGAGCGTCAGGAAAGGAGATGAGGTGATGGAAGCAGAGGTCGGAGTGATGCACTTACTTGCTGGCTGCAAGGAGGTCATGGAGCGGGTATGGGATGTGGACAGCCTGGAAAGTTAAGGAAATAGATTCTCCGGAAAGAATACCAACGTGCCAATACCTTGATCTTAGCGCAAGGAGACCCCCTTCAAACTGATGACCTGAGAAACTGCAGGATAGGGGCGCCTGGGTAGCCGTCGGCTGAACATCCGACTCTTGGTTTCAGCTCAGGTCACGGTCTCAGGGTCCTGCCACCGAGCCCCGAGTGGGTCTCCACAGCCAGCGAGGAGTCTGCTTCTCCCTCCCCCTCTGCTCTTCTCCTAGCTCACTCTCTCAAATAAACAAAACCTTAGGGGGAAAAAAAAAAAAAAAGCTTTATAGGATAATAAATTTGTGTTGTTTTAAGCCATTCCATTTATGATAACAGGGTACAGCAGCCATGCGAAAGCAGAGAGCCTGCAGGCCAGACACGGAAGACAGAGGCTTGACCACGCCCGTTGCTTTTTACCCACTCCGAGCCTGAGAGGGGCTCTGGCAAGATCCCCCTCTTCTCTCTGCCCCTGGAGCTCTGGGTGAGCTGCCCCTGGGAATGCCCCAGTGCTGCTCTGCTCTCATCTCCCTGCCTCTTCTCACGTTTCGCTTCTAGAGACCCTGCCCATCTTGCAATGTGTCTTGGAGCAGACCCTTTCCTTCAGTGGAAAAATTTCTCTATATGCAAAAGGAAGGCAGAGATGGGCTCGGAGACCCTATGGGGCCTCCCAGGCCTTGTATCATGAGTCAGCATTTCCAAGATGTGGGGGCCTGCTGAGAGCTCTCCTAAGATGCTTTTGGACTACCCTCCGTTCCCAAGCCAGTTTTCTCCAGAGTCCTAACCAGTCTTTCCTGCTGCTACAAATGATGCACTTTTGCCCACAAGTTAAAAGATTGGAGTGGGGGGGACAATGCTTTATTGACTTGGCACCTATGAACAGGTGGCTACAGGCCCCCAGGGTTCTTTGCTGCTGCAAAGTGGGGGCTCTGTGGTGGGGGCAGCATAAATCAGAGATGCTGGTTCCAGCTGCTCAGAGGGGCCACTGTCCCTGCTTTGGCCCCTCCAGTCCCCTTGTCCAGCCAAGCACCATCTGAGTCTGGGCCCTCTTGGAGAAGGCCAGGGCAATGACCGGGATTCTTCTGCAGCCCCAGACAGTCAAAGGTAAGAGCTGTGGGCCTCTCTTGCCTTCCCTCTTCTTGGGGAATCCCAATATGGGTGGGGGGTAAGGGAGATACCCCATTTACAGAGAGCCCCTGAGCCTCCTGGACCAGGGTCCAGGAAGTTGCTATAACAGGAGCCCCACCAAAGAAGAGCGTTAAGTCATTCCCTTCCCCCCATTTTATGTTTTGGCTGTGCAGAAAGTGGGAGCTCTCACTGAACCGGGCCCATGGTAGTTGATGACAGGTGAGGTCACACAGGAAGTTGATGGGTAGAGTCAGGCTCTAGGCTCCTCCAGGCAGGACCACACTGTCTGAGTGGGTTCTCTCCCAGACAAGAGGAGGAAAGGGTACAGTGAACTGAAGTTGTCACAGGAGGAGGGCTTCCTGGAGGAAGAGGGAGAAGCCACAGCAGGCTCCCGGAAGAGATGGTCTGCAGAACGGGCTGGGTCACAATGACCGGCACAGGACACTGGCATCCTCACTGTGGTCACAGTTGTGGGCATCCCAGCGTATGTGAGAACAGAGCAGAAGAGCACTCTCATCTCCTTGGCATTTGACGTTGTCCAGGAGGATAGGGCCTCGGCCTGGGCCAAAGTGGGCCTCACCGGGGGCTGCCAGGGCCTGGCCACAGCCCAGCTGGCGGCACAGGACAGTGGCTGCCCGCAGGTCCCAGGCGTCATCGCAAACAGTGCCCCACCGTTGCCCTAGGAAGAGTTCTACACGCCCCTCACATTGGTGGGCTCCGTTGACCAGACGCAGGTGTCCTGTGGAGACAAGGATCAGGGCTTGCAGGGGCTGGCCCATGCCAGGCCATGAAGGGGTAGACAGAAGAGGCAAATGGTGGTGGTCTGAGACACAGCATTGCTCTAGGGGCTGATGGGTAAGGGCAGACAAATCAGATTAAAATAGGATGGGGCAGCAGCCCAGACTCAGTCTCTGGACTGGAAGAGCATGTCCCAGCCTTTGTGGGGTGCTCTGCACATCCCGAGGGCTCCATGTCTGTTCTTAGTCCTCTGTTCATAATCCCAGACCCTAAGCCCCAGCGGGGCTCTCTGGAGACTGTGATTGTGTCCCCTGAAGGTCATCATCTCCACTCGCTCATAGGTTTAAAAGTGAATCCTTTATTTCTCTCTCCAGGAAGGAGCCACATTCCCTTACTTTGGTTCCTGTCCCTAGGAATCCTGAAGATTGCTCCCTTAAAATCCCCCTCTTTTTGGACACCATATCTCTATTAATGAAAACAGAGACTAGCACAGAACAAAGACTCTCAAACCTGGTGCAAATTGGTTGAGCTGGGTAACCTCAGGCTATGCTCTCCCTTGATTCTGGTCCTTCCTATCCTGATGCCTCTACTTCCATCTTTAGGGCTGTGAGCACCTACCGTCCCTTGGCCGAGGAGTGGGTGCCCGGGTGGTCTCAGAACTATCCTGCTGGACTTGCAGTCCCAGCTCCTCTGGGCCTGGCTCAGCAAGGACAAAGAAAAAGAAAGAGGTGGCCGTCACATTAGGGAACACGTTCCTTGAGGTCAGGTTACCTCCCGGCCTCCCAAGGGAAGCCTGATTCAGGGGTAGAGAAAAGTTGTCCTGATGGACAACTGCTCTCTGCCACTTGGATCAGAAATGGGGTTTGCTGGGCCGCCTGGGAGGCTCAGTCCGACTCTCGGTTTCCACTGGGGTCAGGATCTCAGGGTCGTGGTAGGTCTCCCCACTCTCTCTCTCCCCTCTGCCCGTTCCCCGCTGCTCATGCTCTCTCTCTCTCAAATCAATAAATAAGGATTGTTTTTCTTTTACCCTGGGGCCCAAAGCAGAAGCCTTTGAAGCTACCCCTTTGCGGCCAAAGTTATTAGGCCCAATGCACCAAAGGAGGGTGAAGTTATCAATTTCCACCCCAATCAATGAACAGAAGCATTTAAAACAGGTCAGACTCTACAAACACCCCTTTCCACTGATTCCTCCCGAAGGTCAGACGCTTGCTCCCAGAAAGCTGATGAACTCTCTCTGCTTACTAGAGCTTTGTGGGTCCTTGACCCAGCAGAGCCAAAGTACCGCGGCCCCTCCCTTAACACAATTTCCAGACTTTGTCCCGGGCTTTCCGCCTCTCACCTCCCGCCCGCCCCTCACTGCCGCAGAGCTCACGCCCTCCCCAAGCTCCACTCCCACTGCAGAGGGCGCTCCCTTCCCGGCTCCGCCCGCGCCGCGCAGCCGCAGAACGCGTCGATGGTCGGGCTCCGCCTCCCTCTGCGCAGTGCGCGCGTCCTCTCCGGTCCCGCTCACGCTGCCGTGCCGCAGAGAGCGCCCACGCCTGACCCCGCCCATTCTCTACAGCCCGCCTTGTCCCGCCTGCGCTGCAGTACGCGCCTGCGCGCGGCCCCGCCCATTCCGCGGAGGCCGTGCGGCGCGGCCCCGCCCGCGCCGAAGTACGAGCTTCTGCTCGGGCCCGCGGCGGCGTTACCTGAGCAGAGCGCCCCGGCGTCTTCGTGGTGGCCGCAGTTGTGCTGACCCCAGCCCAGGTGGAAGCAGTCGCTCAGGCGGGCCTCCGTTCCGGCGCAGCCCACGTTGTCCAGCAGCACCGGGCCGCGCCCGTAGCCGAAGTGGCCGAGGCCGGTGGCGCCCAACGCAGGCCCGCAGCCCGCCTCGCGGCAGGCCACGCGCGCATCCGCGAAGTCCCAGTCATCGTCGCACACGGTGCCCCAGCCCCCGGCGTACATCACCTCCACGCGGCCGCGGCACGGACCCGGGCCGCCCACCAGCCGCAGCCGCCCGCCTGCGGGGCGCACAGGCCCGCGGCCATAGGGGCTGGGCTGCGGCCTCTGGCTTCCAGAGCCCCAGCCCCACTCTCGCCCACCCTCCCCAGAACCCTGGCTCTGCCACTTACTTTTCTTCCCCGCGGCCCAGGTAGCGGTGGTGAACAGTGCCATCTCCCTGGAAGGCAGGGCACCAACTCCTGTAGCTGCAGAGACAGGGTATCTAGAGCACTTGAAGGGGACAAAGAGGCCTTCTGGCCTGCAGCAGGGCACAGGGACGCCTACGAGGTCCCCCAGCTGTACCACACCTGCACCCCACGCAGCTTCAATCCTAGTGTCGCCATGTCGGTCACCTGTGGTGCTTGGGAAACTTAACTGGAAGGAACCGAGTCCTTTTTCCAGGCATTATCCTAATTTCGATCCTAATGATAGTTCCAGACCCAATTCCAAATGTGCAGGCAGCCTCCCTTCAACCTTCAGCTCAACCCTCTCAAGGCCTCTCAATTTCCAACCTCAGCACCCACCCAAATGCTACCTCAGAGCTTCAAAGCAATCCCTTACTGTCTCCTCCCACCTTGCTGAACTTTCCAGAGCTCTGGATTTCATCCTTGCTCCACCTGCTCCTCGTTCTCTCACCCACCTCTTCACCATCTGGCGGGAAGACCTGGTCAGCGGGCCAGGGCCCCCTTCCAGTAGATCCAGAACAGCCTTTCTAATTCCCAGCCCTGCCTACCTTGCCTCTACCGTTCCAGCCTGGAAGGCTGGGCTCCTTACCTTCTGGCTCCGTGTGCCAGACCCAGTCCTCTCTTGTGGCCAAGGGTGGTAGTGCTGTAAGAGTCGGGGGGCCCAGCACTAGAGCAGGAGAGAAGGGAGCAGGGTCAGAGGCCAAGGTTCCTGGTCAGCCTTGGGCTATCAGGGGAGAATGGGAGGGTGTCCCTGGAGAAGACAGATTTTACTTCCAGTGAAAAGCCCAGTGGGGCTCAACCCCACTGGGGTCCAAGGAGGTCTGCCCTGCTTGACTGTGTATGTAATTTACTTGGGGTGCACTGTTGTACATTCCAAAGTTTATAAGGGGCTTGCAAAACAAGATTCACTCCCATCTTAAAGACAAAATAGGACTAGAGAGAGCAAGGGTCATGCTGGAGACTGTGCAGCAAGGTTAGCTGTGGCTTTTCCAGGGTTCGGTATGTGAATATGGGTCAGGCTCTCCCATCGGTAAACCAGGAATGAAGGCCCCTGGTTTGCTGTGAGACATGGGCAAACAATTTGTATCTTGTAGACTGGAGTCCAGCTGTGAAGTGCCATTACTGGTCCTATTCTTTTTTTTTTTTTTTTTAAGATTTTTATTTATTTATTTATTTGACAGAGATCACAAGTAGGCAGAGAGGCCGGCGGCGGGGGGGGGGGGGGGGGGGAGAGCAGGCTCCCGGCTGAGCAGAGAGCCCCATGTGGGGCTCCATCCCAGGACCCTGGGATCATGACCTGAGCCGAAGACAGAGGCTTAATCCACTGAGCCACCCAGGTGCCCCTGGGCCTATTATTCTTATTTGCTCAGAGAAACTCTTAAAATGGGAGAAGGACCAAGTGGGTGAAAATACTATTATAAGAGCATCCAGAATCTGGATACATCGCTGGACTACAGTGAGAGAATTCAGGAGTATCTCTGGTGCAATTCTAGAGTAATATTACTTTACTCTTTAGTATTCCATGAAGAGTGCCTAGAAATTGCTAGAAAATTCCGGGGGCAATCTTGGGGTGCTGCTAGATAATTCTGGAGTATTGCTGGCACAATACTGTGAAACCTACCCCAAAGACTTACAGAGGCACTACTAGAGCAGTACTGAGACGGACATTAAAAGGAATTTCGAGGTCTTTCTGGAAAGCACCGGGGAGCATTGAGGCACCCCCACCCCAGCCTTCCCCCGGCCCGCCCCGTTCCCGCCCCCGAGCACGCCCCCAGCCCGTCCCCAAGCTCGCACCTGCGCAGAGCGCGCCGGCGTCCTCGTGGTGGCCGCAGTTATGCACACCCCAGCCCAGGCTTAGGCAGGCTGCCAAGCGGGGCTCCCCGCCTTCGCAGTGCACGTTGTCCAGCAGGATATGCCCCGTGCCATAGCCGAAGAAGGCGTTGGTGGTGGCGGCCAGGGCCGCCCCACAGCCCAGCTGGCGGCAGACCACGGCAGCATCCGGCAGCCCCCAGTCGTCGTCGCACACGGTGCCCCACAGGCCACCGTGCAGGATCTCCACCCTGCCCTGACACGGGCCCGTGCCCCCCACCAGGCGCACGCTGCCCTCACCTGGTGGGGGGGGGGATGAGGACAGGGCGCATCTCCCACAGGGCTCTGCCTCCCTCACCATCAGTGCACCTGACCCGACGCACCCACAGTGCCTCAGGCCCTGTGCCTCAGTACCCACAGTGCATGGTGCCCCAGGACCCAAAACCAAGGAGGAGCTGCTCACCCATTTACCCCACGGCACTGCCTCCGCACAGTCCCAGATTGGGGGAGGTTTGTGGGATCAGGACAGACTGGCTTTGCGTGTGTCATTTCCTGCCTAAAACCAAACTTCCTAGCGCTGGTTCATGCTCTCCTAAGCAATCCTAACCCTCTAGGATATGCTGTTTCCTCACTTACTACTTCAGTGAAAGCCGCTTCACCTCTCCAGGTGCATTGCCAACAACTCTTCCTCTAGGAAGCCCTCCTTGATCTCGGATAGATGAGACCCACTTCTTATCTGTCCATCCTTTAGGGCACTTTCCATTGTCTCGCTCTACATCATTACCCACATTTCTGTACATATCTGACTTTCCCTTTGCATGAAGCTCCGGTATTCAGCTCTTTCGCTAAACTTGTGCTGACTATGTTTACTCATCCCACGGGAATGGATTCCTCTCTCCCTATCCAGACTGTGAGCAGCCTGGGGGGCTGCGAGGGGCTGGATGGGAAGGGAACAACTCAGCTCACCCAGTGGTTATCCCTGTCTTCCCACCGTCAAGGGTAGATATGGGAGACTCCCCTTGGGGTCCTTAAGGCCCAGGTGATCCCCCGTGTTGCCCTTACTTACCTTTCCCATGCTGGGGAGTTGTAGGGGGCACCCTACTCGTGAACACTTTCCTTGTTGGGGGCTGCGTGGGCAAGAATTCTGGGAAGGAAGCAGGGTGGGAGGGAGGAGGATACATGGATCTTTCTGCTCTTCATCCTCACACCCACGGTTGTCTGAGCAGCCGGGCATGGGCCCCTAAGGTACCTGCCATAGGGCCTCTGGCCACACAAAGGGTCAAAGCCAGGAACCCTGGGGTATGAGAGGAGAAGGGGCCCCCTGAGTCCAGAAAGCCGTAGCTTCAGATGACTTCTTAGAGCAACATCCCATTACTTGAGAACATACTGGAAATGCACATTTCCAGGCCCCGCCCCAGACCTGCAGAATCAGAAACCCACCGTCTGTGTTTTAATGCGCCCACCAGGTGATTTTCTTGGAAAACTAGAACCCTTACTCTCAAGGTCAAAGCCTCTCAGAGATTTCTGCTGCAGCTCCACACCAGATGGGCCTCACTGCCAGTACTGACCCCACTTGTTTGATTTTAAAAATGGGGAGAGGCCTCTGCTGGAACAAGAACGCTGGTTCTCCTTCAGCCAACATCACACCATGAAGCGGAAGGACCACTGGGACCCTGACAATCAGAACTAGCCAACGCCACCCCTGGCTTGGCCTCCTGCGTGGAAGTCCCTTCATTCATCCCGCCTGCAGCCCTGCTGCCTGCCCTCCCTGGCCGCAGGTCTCTGCTTACCATCGCATAGGACAGCCACGTCTTCGTAGTGGAAGCAATTGTGGACGCCCCAGCCTCGGCTGCGGCACTGGCTCAGCGCGGCTTCCTGCCCGCCACACTCCACGTTGTCCAGCAGGATGGGGCCTCGGCCTTGGCCGAAGGCCAGGGGCCGCGGCACGGGCAGCGCCAGGCCGCAGCCCAGCTGTCGACACACCACGTTGGCATCCACCACATCCCAGTCATCGTCACAGACGCTGCCCCAGGAGCCGCCGTGCAAGACCTCCAGGCGCCCCCGGCAGCGGCTCGGGCCCCCCACCAGCCTCAGCTCTGTGGAGAGGGTTGAGCTGGCACCAGAGGGATCGCAGGGCCTGATGGGCAGGACGCCCACCTTGCTGTGAAGCCGTGGGAGCCTGAGGATCAGTCCCCTTGGGGCCTCATTTCTCCCTTTCGGTCCAATGGGGAGACCAGCGCAATCCATTTGGGGGCCTTAGAGTTACCGTGGGCTGGTTAGTCATCACTCCCCAAGGATCTGTTTTAGCCTCTGAGTACTTGGGGGCAGGGCAGGGTGTGGGCAGGAGGGGCAGAGACACCTACCTGGAAAGGGCAGTGGGGCGGGCTGTAGGGCACCGGCTGAAACAGAACGAGGAGGAGCATTGGCCCCTCTACACCCTCCCTGGGCCTCCCGGCCCTGGGGACACAGCCTCCCCCACAACCCCCCACCCCCATCCTTACCACCACCCCCTTCCTCTTCACTTCCCCTGCCTTCTCCAAGCTTCTCCTCTCTCTCCCCGCGACTGCCCCAGTGGGCCTCCTCGCTTCACCCATCTCCCATCACCCCAGAGAGATCTGCCTGAAACAGGGGCTTTTTACCCCCTCCACTGCGAGACTCCACATTTCCCACAGGAGTCCCCGACCCTGAGCTTTCTCTGCAAAGCCTTCTCGTACCTTCTGACCAGCTTCCCCTGACTTTTTTTAAAATTATTTTTTTAAATTTAATTTAATTAAAAAAAATTTTTTTAAGTAATCTTGACCCAAAGTGGGGCTGGAACTCACAACCCCGAGATCAAGAGTCACACGCTGTGCCTACTGAGCCAACCAGGCCCCCAGCATCCCCCCACCTCCGACTTCTTTATATCCCATCAGTCTTGTCTCTGGGTCTTTAACCCTGCAGTGTCCTCTGCTTGAACAGTTCTGCTCATTAGAGCCCTGCAGCTCCTTCCAGATACAGCTCGGAAGCCCCTCCTCCGGGAAGCCTTCCTGGAGCCCTCAGCTAGAAGTGCTCTCGGTTTCCTCCCAATCCCTGGGCACCAGCTACATGCCCCTTTCTGGGCCTTCTGCCTGGTAATGTGGCTGTGCCCATCTCATCTCAGCGTTTCCTGCCCCCCCCCGCCCCCGCCCCAAGCCATGGTCACTAGCTCTGCCTTAAGTGCTTTGGGGATTCGTTAGGATATCCCCCCCAAACATTTACCTATTCAAGACCTTCTGCTTGAGCCCGCATGTCTGTACACGCCAGGCACTGTGCTCATTTTATGTGCCTGGCTCACTAAACCATTAAGACGACCTATGAGGTGGTGGGTAGGGTTGTGCACATGGGGAAGGTTAGTTTTCGTGAGTTTAGGCAACTCCCTCAAGGCCATACAGTGAACAGGGAGTAGAGCTGGGATTCCAACCCAGACAGCCACACTCTTCTTCATCACACAATTCTGGGCACATGGCCTGAGAGGCGGGGAGGTAAACAGGGAAACTGGCCTGGTATGGGAAATGGAAAACCCCTAACAGACCCTCGCTTGCATGCAGGATGTTATAGGTCCCAGACACGTTCGTGTACGTTACTTCATAGAATCCTTACAACAGTGCTCTGAGGTGTGTACTACTGTACCCATTTTACAGATGAAGAAACTGAGACTGAGTTTCTTCTTTTCTCAAGTTAGGATCATCCCTAGGATCATCCCTGCCTTTCGAATAGCCACTGCTGAGCCCACTCCTGTCCCTCCTTCCCTATTTCCAATGTCCCCCACCTGCCCAGACTCTGTGTAGGTTGAGCCCTCACCTCCAGCACTGAGCCCTCCGTTTCCCCAATGCAGACCCTTAACTCAACCCTGAACAAGGGTCAGCTGGAAAGAACTTCGGAAACCACCTCACTGACGAATCACGTCCCACCATAATGTTACAGCTGGGAAGACCCGAAGGGGACGGGTCAGGAGTTAGGGGAGGGCACTCACCCAGGGGCAAGAGGAGGAGGAAGGACAGGGCCGGGGGGAGGGGTAAAGGGGCGTCGCTCCTGTCTCCTGGCCTCCACCCGCTGCTCCTCTCTGTCCGCGGGGGATCAATTCGCATCTCTGCTTCCCCGAGCATCCAGCCAGGGGACGGCGGCCTTTCGGAGGGTCCCATCAAGGGGCGGTGGAGGAGTCACAGCTGGAACATCTGGAATTAAAGATCCCCCGTCACTTCCAGCTGGAAGGGGCCCAGCGAGAGCTTCAGAGGGATGTGACATTTCTGCTTGCATCTGTCATTCTGAGTGGAGACAGGAGCAGGGGCAACGGCGGGGACCGCTGGGCCAAGGACGGGGCAGAGCGCAGGACTCTAGCCAGCAGGCAGGTCTGGCGGGAGCGGAGGGGGTGTGAGAGCAAGTGGCGGGAGGCAAAGCTGGAGGCCTGCCCGGTCCCAGGCCCACGCGGGCCTGGAAGTCGTGCCGAGGGCTCAGCGCATCCCGAAGCCCGGTGTTGGTGCCCCGGGTGGTAATCCACAAAGTTTTAGTGGGTGATAAAAGGATGTTTACTCTTTTCTTTTCCTTTTCTTCTTTTCTTTCTTTCTTTTTTTTTTTAAAGATTTTATTTATTTATTTGACAGACAGAGACCACAAGTAGGCAGAGAGGCAGAGAGAGGGGGAAGCAGGCTCCCTGATGAGCAGAGAGCCCGATGCGTGGCTTGATCCCAGGACCCTGAGATCATGACCTGAGCGGAAGGCAGAGGCTTAACCCACTGAGCCACCCAGGCGCCCCTCTTTCTTTCTTCTTTCAACAGTGCTTTCTATTTATGGCAAAGGCTTCCGGTTTTCCATTTACTTGGAGCAATATGAGGTTTCTCTAAAGGGACGCGTGGCTCAGTCGGTTAAGCGTCTGCCTTCGGCTCAGGTCATGATCTCAGGGTCCTGGGATCGAGCACCGCATAGGGCTCCCTGCTCAGCGGGGAGCCTGCTTCTCCCTCTCCCGCTCCCCCTGCGTGTGCACTCTCTCTGTCTCTCTCTCTCTCTCTGACAAATAAAGTTAATTTAAATCAGAAGAAACGAGTCAAATTAAGGGGGGAAATCCAGGAAATATGGTTTCCATGACTCTCAAATATGCCAAAATGGTGAAGGGGCGCGAGACTAGTTGCCACGTGGGATGTTCTATCCCTCTGGAGTAAGGAAGCCCTTGAAGACGCTTGTTTAAGTTTTGGATTGAGGAGGGGCTCCTGGCTGGCTCAGTTGGAAGAGCACATGACTCGTGATCTCAGGGTCATGAGTTTGAGCCCCCATGTTGGGTGTAGAGATGACTTAAAAATAAGTAAATAAATTTGGGTGGGGGGTTTCTGGGCAGCTCAGTCGATTAAGCCTCTGACTGTTGATTTCAGCTCAGGTCCTGGTCTTAGGGTCATGGGATCGAGTCCCACGTCAGGCTCTATGCTCAGCGCAGTCTCCTCGTCCCTCTCCCCATCCCTTCTCAAGAAGATGAGTGGACAAAATCTTAAATAAATAAATTTTGGATCGAGGGATACAAGCCCCAAAGTGTGTAAATTGGAAGTGTAGCACTCAGCGAACATTTGCCCCCATGTAAGCGGCGTCCGGGTGAGACCCCTTGTCCCCCTTCCTGGCAGACCTTCCTCCGAGTCTGATACAGTGCCTGGACAGCAGTGGGATGGCTTGTGCGGGGGAGATGGGGTTCTGGTTTCGTGGACGGATCTGGGATGTACTGAGAGGGAGATACCTCCCAGCAGGAGAGAGCCCCCGTCTCCCCCTGGCTTGGCCTCCGTCCCGGCGTACAAACAGTCTGGTTGGGGAAGGACTGAAAACCTATCTGCATGTGGGCACGGGGTTTTCAATGCTCCATTCATGGGGCCCAGGACAGCCCCCAGTGGAATAATCAGCTTTTGTCTTCCCTCTGCCTGACCTGGGAACAGCTGGGAGATGGGGAGTGGAGGCCTGGAGGAGGGGCAGCCGTGGGCCAATCTTTGCTGAGGGGCTCTATAGTGATGGGGGCCTGGCTCTGCCTCACCTCCGGGACCCCAGGTGGAAGTGAGGCTTAACTGTTCCCTGCCCTCCATGAACTGTGACTCTCTGAAGCTCTCACGCTCCCTCCCCATCCTTTATTAGTGCACCTTTTACCTTTATAGCTTTGGTGGGGAGGCAGGCAGCATAACTCGATGCTCATCTCTACACCTACTAGCTGTGTGCCTTCACTGTCCTCATCTGTGAAATGGGCTTAGAAATACACTTCACTCCAACCATTGTTGCTGGGTTAAAGGAGCTAAAGTTTATAAAAGCTTTAGCCCAGTGCCCGGCCCACCCTAAGCTTGGTACCCATTTTACTGTTACTACTCTTTGTGGACCTTTGAGGGCAGAGGCAAGATTTTATCCAACGGCAGCATCTGGCACAGGGTGGGTACCCAAGAAGTGTTTGTTGAACGACTGAATGAAGTTTAGGGCTGCAGAATCATAGAATAAAGCTGTCAAAAGGGGCCCGGGAGATCATCAAGGGTAATTCCACATCTGACCAGTAGAAAACTTGCCATTCTCTCTCTCTCTCTCTCTCTCTCTCTCTCTCTCACACACACACACACACACACACCAGCAAAAGTGAAGTATTCATACCTGGGGGAATGTTCTAGGCTCTTTCTGTCCCCTCTTCCACAGTCTTTCCAAGGTCAAATTTCAAATCACTTTTTCTGCCCCCAGGAGTTTAGGAGGGGGAAGGATCCCCCGAAAGCAAATCAACACAGACCTTTCTTCTTCTTTTCTTTCCAGAGCTGGAAGATGAGCAGAGGCAAAGTCCCCGTCCATGGAGCTGGCTGGTGGCCCCAGCCTGTCCCCACCCGACCTCAGGGGCAGAGGGAGGCAAAGGGAGAGTGGAGGTGACCCGCACGGTTTGGAGCAGCCCCAGAGAAGGGGCACCCAGGCAGAGGAGGAGCTCGGGGGTGGGGGGATGGACTCTCAGGGCCAGGCAGCCCCTCCTTCCCCTTCCTCCTACCCCAGGGCTCGGGTTTCAGAAAGGCAGCTCAGCCAAGCATCCCTGAGCTCCTGCAACAGGCCTGATCCAGCCCTGACTCCGGTTGCCCCAGGGAGTCCCCTCGATCGAGCCCTGACCCACGCGTCCCGAGGTGGGTTTGGAAACACGGCCCCAGAGTGCGTGCGGTGGGCTCCCCGTGCAGGTAGGGCCTCTGATCTCGCTGCTCATTTTGCCTTCGTGTTATTCCCCTTGACTCCTGGTGCCTTTGGAGCTTTGGGGCTTTTGCAGTTATCGGTGACGGGAACAGGCATGTGGCGTCTATAGCTCGAGGCTTCCATAATGCTTTGCTGGAACTGTGCACCTTCCCTCCCGAACCACAAACTCTCAAAGCCAGAGCGCCCCCGCAGGGCACTTCCCCAACCTGGCTGCGCACCCACATCAGCCCCGGGGAAGGTGGGGGGCTCCTTAAAAATATATACAAATTCCTGCCCCCACCACTCTGCTATGGACATTCACAGATAGGGTCTCCCAAAAGTGTACTTCTGAAAAGCTCCTGGGGATCGAACACGTTTGGGGACCAGGGGTGTCGTCCAAACTGTCTATCCTGCAGGTGGGAAGACGAGGCTAAGAGAGGAAAACGGAAACACAGCCCAGGCTCCTGGAAGGGCTTCATTTCCTGGCTCTGGGGCCTGATCCTGCTTCCCGTCTCTCAGAGAAAGAGATAACTCTCTGCGGGGAGGTCTGCCGTCACCCTGCTCCCAAATCTATTCACCCTCGTGTGCTGCACCCAGCTCTCCTTCCCTCCTGGCTCTTTCTTCCTCCCCTGGCCTGACCGAACGGCTCCCCCGCAGTCCAGACCCTGGTCCTTCTGCCTCGTCAAGGACCTCCCTCTCTCCATCTGTGCATCTTCTCCCCCATGTTCAGCTGCTCTTTCCCAACTGGATGCTTCACACAGGGCTTCTGAGCATCCTCAGGTCTCTGTCGTGAAAAGCAAGTGACAGGGGCTCCTAGGTGGCTCAGTGGGTTAAAGCCTCTGCCTTTGGCTCAGGTCATGGTCTCAGGGTCCTGGGATCGAGCCCTGCGTCGGGCTCTCTGCTCAGCAGGGAGCCTGCTTTCCCCTCTCTCTCTGCCTGCCTCTCTGCCTACTTGTGATCTCTCTCTCTCTCGCAAATAAATAAATAAAATCTTAAAAAAAGAAAAGAAAAGCAAGTGACAGAAAACCCTTTCAACCTGTGGTTGGTAGGTCCTCAGGGTAGAAATGGTCAGGCCCTAGTTTCCGTGTCTGTCCCTGGCTGGAGGATGCCCCAGGAGTGACACTTTGGCTCTGATGCTCAGGCCTTAGAAGGTGCCGGAACTAGAGGCTGCCTGCTGCTTGAGTTCCTCACGACTCATCAGCAAGTTCTTTCTACCAGGGAGATCGGAGCAGGCGAGCACTGGGCCTGGATGGCTCAGTCAGTTAAGCATCTGCCTTTGACTCTGGTCATGGTCCCAGGGTCCTAGGATTGAGCCCCACGTCAGGCTCCCTCCTCAGTGGGGAGCTTGTTTCTCCCTCTCCCTCTGCTGTTCTCCCTGTGGGTATCTCTCCCTCTCTCTGTCAAATAAATAAATAAGTCTTTAAAAAATGAAATAAAATAGATAAATCCATAAAAGTGGGGCAACGGGCTGGCTCAGTTAAAAGAGCATATGACTTTTTTTTTTTTTAAGTACTGTGGATTTTCAAAAATCCTATCACCTAGAAGTTGAACATATATTTCCAGGTTTTTAAAAAATATTTTATTTATTTATTTGAGAGAGAGAGAGAGCAAAGGTAGAATCTCAAGCAGACTCGGCTGCTGAGCACAGAGCCCTAGCCACGGGGCTTGATCTCACAGTGCTGATATCTGGACCAGAGCCAAAACCCAAGAGTAGGATGCTCAACCGACTGTGCCACCCGGGTGCCCCCAAATGATCATTTTCTAAATGATCCTTCCTCCTATGATAGTGTTCTACTGTAAGGAAGCTTCTTCCCTTTCATGGAAAAATATTCCCATTTTTGTGTTTTTATGCATTGTCAGAATGGATGCCCATGGATTCTTACTTTATTCCTACTTCGATGTGGAGTCCTTGTTGCACAGTTGTCCCCAGCTTGGCCAGTGGGACCACCTCCCCACCCCCCATTCAATTTGGCTTGTGTCCTTTTGACACGTCCTCATCATTTTGTGATCATTTTTTTTTTGCCATAACAAGATACTCCAGATTGATCTTGTACTTTCCTGGCCCTTGCTCTGGAATCAGCCAGTCCTCCAAGGAGCCCTGGGTCCCCCAGTTACAAAGGATTAGCATTTAGAGACCAGTATCTGGGCTCTAAGGAATTTCAAGGAAAACGCTCTGGGCTGGTGGCTCCGCCTTTGGTGATTTTGGCCACCAGGGGGCAGCACTTCTCAGAAAAATGCAAAAGACCCAGAATCAGGGCTGGTTGGGGAGACTGGGGGCTAGACTGGCCAGTCTCCTCCATGGTCCTTTTTCTTGAAAGGGGACACACAAACTTACTAGGACTTTAAGTGCATACACTCCTCCGTCCTCGCCCCCTCCCCAATTTCTTCCTGTCTTATTTTTTGTTTGTAAACTCTAAGCCCAACGTGGAGCTTCAACCCACCACCCTGAGATCAAGAATCACATGCCCCACCAACTGACCCAGCCAGGTGTCCCGTGTCCTTTTTATCCTGGAGCCTTCTAGGAGGGGTTGGGTCCGGGCAGAGAGGGAGAGGGACTGGATCCCAAGGTTTCAAGGAGGCCCTCATTTCTAGTCCCCAAGCCACCCCACCCTATTTCCAGCACAGTCCGCAAACATAGCTGTGAGCTACAAGCATGGAGAGACCCCTTCCCCACAGGGCCACCACTCCTAAGACAGAGTGTCTCCAATTAGCTGTTCTTCGGGGCCACAGGCCACAGCTGTCTCCCTTCCTCTGGCCCTGGTGGGTAGGTTAAAAAGAAAACCACAGGCCCAGAAAGGCATCACTTGTGTTAAGGACCCAAGTCAGTAAACCAAGATTTAATACCTAATCTATCTGCAGTTTCAACCCCTCAGAAATGTAACCTTTTTTTTTTTAAGTATTTATTTATTTTTAAGATTTATTTTAGAGACAGTGAGAGAGACTGCAAGGGGTGGGGGGTGCTGGGCAGAGGGAGAGACAGACTCTCAAACAGGCTCCCGCTGAGCCCGGAGCCTGATGTGGGGCTCAACCTCACTGTGCTGAGAACAGGATCCAAGCTGAAACCGAGTCAGAGATTCAACAGACGGAGCCATCGAGGCACCCCAAAAGATTGATTTATTTATTTTATAGAGAGAGGGAGAGAGAGCACATGGGAGGGAGGGGCAGAGGGGGAGAAGCAGACTCCCTGCGGAGCTTAGAGCTGGACCTGGGACTCAGTCCCATGACCCTGAGATCGTGACCTCCTGAGTTGAAATCAAGAGTCAGACACCTAACCGACTGAGCCACCCAGGCACCCCAGAAATGTAACCTTTAACCAGCCAACCTAGGAACTCCCTGCACTAGGGTCAGCACTAGAACGTTTACTGCAAGATCCCTTCCCTTCCCCTTTGGAGGGTGACCTTGCCTAAAACAATGAATTCTTTCTAGTGATTTCCTTTGTTCTACTCCCTGTGTTTATTTTTTTAAAGATTTTATTTATCTATTTGAAAAAGAGAGAGAGAGCGCATGAGCGGGGTGGGGGGAGAAGGAGAGAGACAAACACACCCCCACTGACCACAGAGCCCGACTCAGAACCTGATCCCAGGACCCTGAGATGATGACCCGAGCCAAAGTCAGACGCTTAGCCCCCTGAGCCTCCCAGGTGCCCCTTCCTCTCTACTTTTTTTTTTTTTTTTTAAGATTTTATTCATTTATTTGACAAACAGAGATCACAATTACGCAGAGAGGCAGGCGGGGGACGGGGGGTGGTGGTGAAGCAGGCTCCCCGCTGAGCAGAGAGCCTGATGTGGAGCTCGATCCCAGGACCCTGAGACCATGACCCGAGCCGAAGGCAGAGGCTTCAACCCACTGAGCCACCCAGGCGCCCCCCTTCCTCTCTATTTTTAAAAACCTTCCATTTCCTGTGGCCCTTTGGGGCTCCCCTTTACCTGTTAGATGTAAATACCTGCGGATTCATGAACCAAATAATAAAACCAATTAGCTCTTGAAAATTTCCTGAGTTGGGGCACCTGGCCGGCTCACTCAGTGGAGCATGTGATTCTAGACCTTGGGTTTGTAAGTTTGAGCCCCACGTTCGGTATAGAGATCACCTAAAAATAAAATCTTTGGGGCACCTGAATGGCTTAGTTAGTTAAGCATCCAACTGTTTCGACTAAGGTCAAGGTCTCAGGGGTGGTGGGATCCAGCCCCATATCAGGTTCCACTGGGAGCTGTTTAAGCAACTTAAATCTGTGGTTTTATTTCTGCAGAAGTAAGCATTTGCAAGTGAGTCCGCACTTCTGTCCCTAGGGATTAGGTGCCATTAATTTTTTATTTTTATTTTTAGGTAATCTCCACACCCAACGTGGGGCTCAAACTCATGACCCTGAGATGAAGCGTCCCACGCTCCACTGAGCCAGCCAGGCGCCCCAGTGCTGTTAACCTGCGTAGTTCTCCTCCCCGGCTTCCCGGCAGTGTAAATGTAAATGTCAGCCCTGCCAGTCCTTCTTCACCTTCTCCCACCAGGACTGATACAGTAGCCCCCTGACCCACTTAAACTGACCTCCCCTCCTACCTCCTGTAAAATTGAGCAACGACCCCTAAAATTCCCTGGTCTCCTAATGAGCCCTCCTCCGGTTCTCTCACTTGGGATGAGCTCCCTGCCGCCCGGGATCAGTCCTCCCCACCCTCCTTTCGAGACCTTTCTCCCGATCTCCCCCGTAGACCTGGGACCACTCTTAACTCCCTCGCTGGGCCGGCAAAGGACTGACACATGGCAGTGGGAGTAGGGAAGGGGCAAGATGGCCTGCCCACGCTTGTCAGATGTAACTTGAACACAGATCACTTGGGGAGAGATTCAGAACCAGATTCTGACTTGGTAAATCCGGGATGGGACTGAGAGTCTGCCGTTCTGACAAGCTCCCAGGTGATGCGAAGCCGGTAGGTGGGGGAATGGCCCACTGATTGGTTGGGGAAAGGAGGCGCATGGGAGCCCAGGTGCAGGCTGCATCATCGGGGGGTATAAGATGGCTGGGGGTGGGGGTGGCACCCGGGCGTTACCAGGGGGAGTGATGGGAGCAGCCATGGGCCTGAGCTGTGGGGTCTTTATCTGCTTTCTGCTCTTGGGAGGCACGGAGCTATGCTACTCGCAGACCATTTGGAGTGATGAGACCAGCTCCCTGTTGCCATCTAGGCCCCCTGTGGTGGTGGAGTGTCTGGAGGCCCAGCTGGTGGTCACGGTCAGCAAAAACCTTTTCGGTACTGGGAAGCTCATCCGGCCTGCAGACCTCACCCTGGGTCCGGAGAACTGTGAGCCCCTGGTCTCTGCAGACACGGAGGATGTGGTCAGGTTTGAGGTCGGGCTGCACGAGTGTGGCAATGGGGTGCAGGTGAGAGCTGGCCCCCTTGGTGGCTGTGGGGAGTATGGACACAGGGCCAGGGAGAGGTGGGGCTGGGCCGGAGCCCTCTTGCTTGCTGGGGGCGGGGAGCCGCTGAGGCTTGAAGTTTGGGATCGGTGGTTTGGGGGGTGGTTGCAAGTGCTCGCCTCTAGTGACTGGAATCAGGTAGGTGGGGTGGAGGCCAGAGACGGCCGTGCACTTGGGGCCAGACAGGGCATCCCCCACTCTGATTCCTGAGAGTCCCTGAAACCCTGGAAGGCCTCGAGGGGAGACGTGGCTTTGAGGGAGGGGGCAAAGGGCTTCTTGATCACCCCTGTGTTAAGGAAACTCGAGGCACAAACTGGGCCCCTGGGGGTAGCCGCTGGAAGGGGGTGGGGACCAAACTGGGCCCCTGGGGGTAGCCGCTGGAAGGGGGTGGGGATGCTTAATGCGGGAGGCAGGTAAGAGCTAAGTAATTCAGGGACAAGGGGGCCTTCCAACGAGGCAGGGCTGGACTGGGCGCGGGACCCCTAGCTGGTCCTCGATTCCCTGGGCCACTTCCTGCCACCCTCCAGCCCTGTCCTCTCCTCTGTCCTGGGCTCTTGCCCACCAGGCCTTGGACTCAGCTTGGCTGGGGTGGGGGCAAGCCCAGTAAGTACCCGGAGGCCTCCTGGGGCTCTGATCGTCTATGCTGCTCTCCCATTCCCACCCCAGGGCTTGCCCCGAGGCCTCCCGGCCCTTGTTTTCCCAGGAAGAGGACAGGGAGCCCAGAGAACTCTGGGGTTATTCGAGGAATTATCCTAATTGAGTAACTCCCAAACCTTGGGCATTAAAACCACCGGAGGGGCATGTATAAAACCCTGATTCCCATCTCCTGTGCTAAACCAGACCAGCAGCTGAAGCCAGCTAACTGCGTCCCCCGGGTGACTCCAATACACACAACCTGGTCCCGCCTTTTTCCGGGGCGGGGTCTCCCATTCCTGCCCGATGATCACTTGGGGCCTGACCCTCGCTGTCTCACGCCGCTGTAGTTGGTTTGATGCCCTGAAATTCTGAACTGGGCAAGCCACAAATGATGCTGCGGGTCCATCCGGGGCCCCAGCTAACAGAAAGCTAAGACTCTCCCCTACTGACTGCGTGGTTTGGGCAGATCCCCTGGCGGTGGTGGCGGGGGAGGCTTGGAGGATGTCAGTACCAGCAGCACCTGCCTGAGCTCTTCCTGCCTCAAACAACCGCTGACCCAGTTTCCCCTTCTGTGATGTGGGTATGAGAAGAAGTCAGAAAAGGAAGGGCAGTTTGGGTCTTCACGGCTGTGGCCATGAATTAAAAACTCCTGAACTTTCTGGGTTCTTCAAGATGGTTTTCTTGGTCCCAGGCCTTCCCCGCCAGCCTTCCACCCCCAAAAGGAAACGGTGTTGGGATGGGGGTGGCAGCCTGGGCTGGGGAGCCCGTGCCCGAGACCTCTGGCCGGTGGGCACCGCTTGGGTCTGACACAGCCCAACCAAACCCCTTGGGGTGGCATCATAATTTTGGGGTTGGGGGCGGGAAACGGAGGTTCGAGGGTGGGACCTGTTCCCACGAGTCAGCGGGAGGGTGGGCTTTGAGGCCAGGGCCTGGGCTCTCCCCACCTCCGCTGGGCTGCGCTCCCTCTCGCCCTGATGAGCCGGTGATGCTGGTGGGGTTAACCCCTCCTGTTCCGTTCAGGTGACCGACAGCGCTCTGGTGTACACCACCTTCCTGATCCACAGCCCCCGCCCTGTGGGAAACCTGTCCATCCTGAGGACTAACCGCGCCGAGATTCCCATCGAGTGCCACTATCCCAGGTAAGTGTGGGGCAGGGCCCCTCCCATCAGCGGCATCTGGCAAGGAAAGGTCTAAGTAAGTACTTGGGTTGAGATCACTGCCCTCTGCCCCAGGAGGGAGCGGTGAGCACGCCTCTGAAATGGGCTGGGTTGCCGCTGTCTCTTGGAAGCTGCAGGGCTGCCCAGCCCAGGCCCATCTTGAAGTTCAAAGTTGGAAGTTCAGGGAAAAACTCCGTGCAGGGGCGCCTGGGTGGCTCGGTGCGTTAAACCCTCTGCCTTCGGCTCAGGTCATGATCCCAGGGTCCTGGGATGGAGTCCCGCATCGGGCTCTCTGCTCAGCAGGGAGCCTGCTTCCCCTTCTCTCTCTGTCTGCCTCTCTGCCTCCTTGGGATCTCTGTCAAATAAAGAAAATCTTTAAAAAAAAAAAAAAAACACCAAAACTCCGCGCAGGGGGAGGTTCAAGGCTTGGGTGATCACAGCCCGCTGGCTTCCCCCAACACATGCATTCAGGTGAGGGAAACCCATCAAGCCTTAGCAGGGAGGGCTGGCTGCCTCAGACCCAAAACCTGAGCCTCTGGGGTTAACCCTGATCAGCCGATCTGGGTCTAGAGGCCCAACTCCGAACTCAGGTGTATCCCATTTTCATGCCTCAGCTGCGATGGCTTCACCCATCGAAGGTGTGGAGTTCGGAGGGCCGAAGGGTGGGGTCAGACTTCTGTGTCTGTTCTGTGGCCTTGGACTCGCTGCCTGGGTGGGCCCCAGCTGAGGACTCTGCCGAGAGGTAGAAACGACAGACACGCCCCCACTCCATCGAAGCCGGCTGGGGTGAGCGCGGGACCGGTGTGGACGGCTGCTCTTCTCCACAGGCACAGGAACGTGAGCAGCCAGGCCGTCCTGCCCACCTGGGTGCCCTTTAGGACCACGATGCTCTCAGAGGAGAAGCTGGTTTTCTCCCTCCGCCTGATGGAGGGTGAGCAGGGAGGGCCGGCAGGAAGGGGGGCTGGCAGGGAGGGCTCTGCTGGTCTAACCCCGGACTGTGTGCCTTTCAGAGGACTGGGGCTCTGAGAAGCGGTCCCCCACCTTCCAGCTGGGAGACGTCGCCCACCTCCAGGCGGAAGTACACACTGGTAGCCACGTGCCACTGCGACTGTTTGTGGACCACTGCGTGGCCACGCTGACACCGGACCGCAGTGCCTCCCCTCATCACACCATCGTGGACTTCCACGGGTGAGGGCCGGGCCACCTCACTAGGGAGCCTTTAGAGCAACCTGACCTCAGCCCCTGACTCCTGTCCCCTCCTTCTCTTCAAAGCTGTCTTGTGGATGGTCTCTCCGATGCCTCTTCATCCTTCAAAGAGCCCAGACCCAGGCCAGAGACCCTGCAGTTCACAGTGGACATGTTCCACTTTGCTAATGACTCCAGAAACATGGTAATGAACCTTCAAAAAAATAACTAGGGGGGGCCAGTTGGCTGGCTCAGTCAGAGCATGTGACTCTTGATCTCAGTGTTGTAAGTTCAAGCCCCACGCTGGGTGTGGCGCCTGCTGTGGGGGCGGGGACTTGGAATAAGATTGAGCCATAGGGCAGGCTGACCAGCCTTACTGTCTGGGGGTCATCAGCTACCTCCTTAAGCAATGACTTGATAGCTCCGTCCCTGTCCCTGTCCCAAAACTCTGAACTCGGCAGATAAAGCCGTGGGCTCTAGTGAGATCTTCAAGGAAGAAGGATGGGTGGTAGAAACCCATGAAAGGTGGAGAGAATCTGGGGTCTTAGAACAAATCAGGAGGAGCTGATGACAGGCAGGAATTTCTTTCCCTACAGTAGTCTCTCGAACTTGATCATACACTGGGCCAGTGACTTTTTGAAACTGGAGTTCATCAACAGCATCTGGGGGGATTTCTTGAAATGGGTCGGGCCCAACCCCCAGGACTTGGTTTTGTGTTCCTAACACATCTCCAGGTGTTGCTGATTTTGCTGTTCTGGGAACCACCCTTTGAACTGCTAAGCTAGAAAGCCCAGCCTGAACCTTGGGGGGCTAGAGAGGAAGGGAGCTAAGGTGTGGACTGTTTCCGATGGCTGGGGCAAGAAGCACAGGTAGGGCTGTCTCTGGCCAGAAAGTGCTGGTGAAATTTTACAAATAAAAATCAAGTAGATCTTAAGTTTCCCGAGCTAGGAGCAGGGGATGCAAAGTTTAGAATTGCTGGTCAGGAAGTGATTGTAGCAGGGATTCCCCCCCCCCTAAATTCTGGCTCTGTACTAAGCACCTGGAAAGGTCATATAATCCTGTATCTTCACTGATTTGGGGTGAGGACTAGCACCCTTTTTCTAACTTATAATGGAAATCCTCATATGATGAAAAAATCTTACAGCAAATACCTATACACCTATCATCTAGATTTCTGCCATCAGACTAGTGAATGAATGACCGTAAAATATTGTTTTACTTGGAAGTGATCAAAAACTACTTAAGCTCCTAGGGGACTCTAGTAAGCAGCTGGGGTTACAAACCACTAAACCAAAGGCTCATATGGCTGAGGGGCATTGAGGGGTGAACACAGTGAATTTGTAGATGACACTGAAACTGCCCCCCCCCACGCCGCCCCAGTTCTGTCCTGAGAACAGGAAGTTTGATACCGATGGGTTGATAACAGGAGGGGTGTGAATCAAGGCTATTGGGGAGATGCCCGGAAGCTCCTGATGGGTTGGGTGGGGCTGGGGATCAAGGACAGACTGTGAGAAAGGGTTCTGATCACCCAGATTGGTGACCTTGTATGTCCTATGGGAGAGGACCCTAGTTGGGGTAGGGAGTGCCCCTGACTTCAGAGGTGTCCTAGTGGGGAGGAGAAAGGGGATAAGGTTTCATGTGGGGGGTGGTCAGCACAGACGCAACCTGAACTGGTATCTGCATCTCTAGGGATTTGGGGGGCGGGGGGAGGGGCGGGGCACCAGAGACCAGAGGATGATGCTAATCGATGGAAGGTAGCCTGAGTGCTAGGAAGATTCTCCCAGTAAGTGGGGTGGTTTGGCTGACTGTGTCCCAGGCACAGAGAAGTAAACCTCGATTCAAGAGGAACAGAGAACCATTCCAGAGTCCTAGGCCCCAGTTAACATCAAAAAATGTGCTGGGAAGAAGCTTGAGGATAAAAGCAGTGGTTTCCTGAAATAGGGATTTTTTAAAAAAATACTTTATTTATTTGACAGAGATCACAAGAAGGCAGAGATTGAGAAGGAAGCAGGCTCCCTGCTGAGCAGAGAGCCTGATGCGGGGGCTCGATCCCAGGACTCTGGAATCATGACCTGGGATCATGGCTTTAACCCACTGAGCCTCCCAGGTGCCCCTGAAATAAGGATTCTAAGGGACCCAAGAGCCCTCCGCTGGGGCAGATAGAAAGCTGGTAGCCTGGGGTGCCTGGCTGGCTCAGTTGGTGGGATGTAGGACTCTTGACCTTGGGGTTGAGTTCTAAGCCTCATGTTGGGTGTAGAGTTCACTTTAAAAGTTCAAAAAATAATAATTCAAAAAGCCAGTGGCTAGAAGTACATCCTTTTGTTCAAATTCCTGAAGTGGCTTCCCTGCTGGTGTGCTCAGCCACTAGGTGGTGGCCAAGGTTTGTGGCTCTGCAGAAGACTTCCAGAGAAGGTGGTAGAACTTCTGTGCCCTTGTGGGGTTGGCAGGGGGTACCAAGACACTACCTGGAGGATGAAGGGGGGAAACCTCTGCCTGGGGATGCCTCTGCCCAGAGGACCCGGGCTGACCTGAGCCCTGGCTTTGTGTCAAAAATTCCCCTATCCCACCCAGGTCGTAGGGCAGTAAGTGATTGGATGGAATTCGGGGAAGAAGGGAGCTGTTGTGTATAAAGCCGGTGGGTTGCAATCTAGAATCTGATCTGCCATTTGCTCAAATCTGGACAGCTTCTCTGACTCTCTACTCCTGTCTCTAAAATAACCAGTAACCCTGGGGGGAGTTCCAAAGAACAGGCTTACTCGAGTCACCGGTGCAGCCTAGAATTCCACCAAGTAACGGCTCTCTTGCCTCTAGATCTATATCACGTGCCATCTGAAGGTCACTCTGGCAGACCGGGTCCCGGACCAGCTAAACAAAGCCTGTTCCTTTATCAAGTCCAGCAGGAGGTGAGGGATAGACTGAGACACGGGGGTGGCAAGCCTGAGTGGCCTCCCTGGGGTCTGTTCCCCTAGTATGGACATCAGCAGCTCGCTGATTCCTGAGGGCAACACAGCCATCCCATCTTCCTGTCTCCCCCTGCTCAGGTGGTCCCCCGTAGAAGGCACTGATGACATCTGTCGCTGTTGTAACAAAGGCAGCTGTGGCCTTCCAGGCCGTTCCAGGAGGCTGTCCCACCTAGAGAGAAGGGGGCGCAAGTCTGCTTCCCAAACCCGAAATCGCAGGCATGGTAGGTGTTAGGACCCCTCTGGGGCTCTTACCTTCCCCTCTGTCTAAGGTACCTGCTGTCCCGGCAGGGTGACATTCCTCCTTGGTGCCCCACGTAAGGCTGCTCATTGCTGGGGGGAAGGCTGTTCTGGGCTTTCTTACATAGAAGCCCTGGGGGGTTCATGGGGGGGCTCAACCCCCACCCCAGCATCAGCCAGGGGTTCAGAGTAGGGTGGGATCTGCAGTGTGGGGAGATAACACAGCTTTTAGAGGAAAACCTAGTTCGATCTGCTGAAACAGCAAAACCCTCAATCTGACCCCTGCTTTGGGACTAAGGTGACCCTTAGGTGCCCTGTGTCTTTCAGTGACCGAAGAAGCAGAGATCACCGTGGGGCCTCTGATCTTCCTCGGAAAGGCTGGTGATCCTGGGGCAGAGGGGTCCACCTCTCCTCGAGCCTTTGTGGTGCTGGGCTTGGGCCTGGCCACGGTGCTATCCCTGACTCTGGCTACCCTCGTCCTGGTCCTTGCCCGGAGGCGCCGTGCTGCTTCCCGCTCTGTGATCTGCCCTGTGTCTGTTCCCCAATAAAAGAAGAAAGTGAGCTCTGGGGTGCGGTGCGGTGATGTCATACAGGGGGGAGGGGAGAGGGGGGCAGACGGGAGAATAGACACAACACGGACTGCTGTGTCCAGCATGGGCCGGTCTGTCCGCAGCGGAGAGGCCAGACTGGGTGGTGAAGGCAAGCCTGCCTCTTGCTGGCTTTGTGCAACAGGGCGTTCCCAGGAGTGGGGCTCACCTTCCCAGGCGACCATCATCCTGTGGCTCCAAGGAGGCCAAGATGTCAGCTACTGGGGGCAAAAGGGGGCGGTGGGCCTTGCCAGCCCCGCTTCTGAGCTAGCAGAGGGCCCGGTGTGTCTCTGGACCCCATGCACCTGAGATGGGGTTGGGGTGGGGCAGAAAGGACGGAGTCGGCTTCTCTAGGGGCAGCAGGCTGGAGACCCAGAGGTGACCGGGTCCAGGGCAGTGGTCTGGACAGTGGTGACCTTGGGCCCGAGGCTGCCGTAGGGGAGCATGTCTAGGGTATAGGGTAAGTGGGAGCGGGCTGTGGCCAAGTCCCCTACTCCGACATAGGGTCCTCAGATGCCCTGAGCCCTGCTTGAAGCTTCCTGTCACTGGGGGGAGCTGCTTTCTCCTCCCAGGCCCCAGGAGTGCCCGAGCAGCTTGTGGGCCCCTCTCCAGAGCAGGGGGGGATCCTCTTCCTCTGACAGCTGTGGCCCTTAGCTGGCTCTAACCTTACCCCAGACCCCAACTCCTTCTCCTGACTGGGTCAAGGGCCCCCTGACTTGAAGATCCCAGCCTTGCCAGTACCTTCTGTGAGGCTGAGGCTCGTTGGCAAAATGGGACTGGCACCTGTTGGGCAGGATTATTGGACATAAGCTCCTTTTGGTTCTAAGACATTTAATTGTGCCTCTGGGATAGTTCCGTCTCTGCAGCCTGGGGCCTGGCTGAGGGCAGGGGCTCAGATGTGTTGGCAGAGGCCTAGAGACAGGTTTCGAGTACATTCAGGGGATGTTGGGGTGGCTCAGTTAAGTGTTTGCCTTCGGCTCAGGTCATGATCTTGGAGTCCTGGGATCGAGCCCCACATCAGGTTCTCAGCTCAGTGGGGAGCCTGCTTCTCCCTCTGCCACTCCCCCTGCCTGTGCTCTCACTGTCAGAGCCTTAAAGGACCTTCAGAGCAAGGTTTTATGGTTCTGGTTCTTGCCCTCTAAGTGTGGGGTGTGAACATTCAGCACCACTGGGTGATTAGTGGAAAGGCAGAACCTGGGGTCCTGTCCCAGATTGAATCTACATTTAAAAATCTCCAGGTGATTCAGGTGTGTTAAAGTGCAGGGGGGCGGGGGGGGGGATTTGCATCAGGAAGGAATCCTACCCCACACTCTCCCCCCCACCCCAAGCAGTTCTGGGTGTGCTATGGGAGGGAGTAAAAGACTGGAGGTAGGAGGGGGTGCTTCCCGGAGCTGGTGATCCTGGAGCAAATCCATGAAGAAACAGCAGGTCCTAGCTGGACAAAATGGGAGAGGTGGTTGTGGAGGGACGGACGAGAAGAAGGAAAAACACTTTCTCATGGAAGAATGGACGACCTGGATGCCTGTAAGAGGGGGGAGGGAGGGAGGCCTCCTAAAAAGAGTCACAGTGTGAGAAGCCACCAAATGGGCAGTCCATGTCAAGACTCAGGAACGGGGCGCCTGGGTGGCTCAGTGGGTTAAAGCCTCTGCCTTCGGTTCAGGTCATGATCCCAGGGTTCTGGGATCGAGTCCCGCATGGGGCTCTCTGCCTCCTAGGGAGACTGCTTCCTCCTCTCTCTCTGCCTGCCTCTCTGTCAAATAAATAAAATCCTAAAAAACAGAAGACTCAGGAACAGCAGAACATGGCCTGGAGGCACAGCAGCAGCCTGGCTCTTTGCCACTGCTGGCCCGGCGTGGCGGGTCCCTTCATGTGTGAGACACACTGTCCAGGGGCTGAGTGAGGAGGGTGCCTGATGGCCTCCTGGTTCACGCAGCAGGACTCAGGGCAGGGGGCGGGGGGGGGGGGCAGAGGGCCTGTGTCCCATCCCACCCGGCTCGACTCCTCACCCAGCCTGTTTCCTCCCACTTAGCATCACCGCGTTTCGGACGGAGTTCTCCAGCCTTCCCGGCTCTGGGGAAAAGCAATGTGGTACTTGGGATCCAATGAAGGGACTCCAGACGAGTATCCCTGGAATGTGCTTCTCAGCCTTCAGCCCAAGATCGGCCACATGCCAATGGAGAGCCAACAGCTTAAGAAAAATTTTTGCCCCTCCCTTAGCTACCTAGAGGTATTGAAATTTGGGCGGGGGTGGGGTGGGGGGGGAGTGTCTTTCCCAGAATGGGAGTTGTTACCAGAAATTTTATCTGAGTGACCCATCTGTGTCTGTGTGTGTGTGTGGCAGGGTGGGGGGACAAACATTTTTTTTTTTTTTACGATTTTGTCAGAGCACCCAAGCAGGGGGAGTGACAGGCTGAGGGAGAAGCAGGCTCCCTGCTGAGCAAGGAGCCCGATGCCGAACTCGATCCCAGGACCCCAGGATCATGACCCGAGCTGAAGGCAGACACTTAGCTGACTGAGCCACGCAGGGCCCCCAAACCCCTGTGATTCTTGCCCTGTGAATCGCCTTACCCTGCCCACCGCCTTCCTTAGCTCAGATGTTCTGTAAACTCCACTTCTCCTTTGTCTTGGGGATCGCTGCATACCGGAGCGGTTCCTTCCTACAGAATGCAATCTGATTTTTCTCCCGTTCATCCATCTCCTGTCAACCTGTAATTTACCCACGTCGGTTTGCACGCTGGGATGTCAAACCGCAGCAGGCCGAGCAAATAACTGCTCGAGACAGAGGCAGGGTGGGTGGGTTCCTTTTGTTTAGACTTAAGATGATTAGATGAGGAAGCCTGGCCTTCCTATACAGGGTGGGTGTAACGTGATGCAAGCCCCTGAAGGAAACGCGCCTAGGCATACCTTGTACTTTATGTAAATGAGGCTGGGTGGAGATTTTAGTGCTCTAACCAGGTAAAGGTGATTGTGGGTGGGTCCAGAGGTCACCACCCCATGGGCCAACTGCACGGGGCCGGAGTCAGATATCCCTAAAAAAGACGTGGGTGGTGGGACCCCTGGGTGGCTCAGTCGTTAAGCTTCTCCCTCTGGCTCAGGTCATGATCCCAGGGTCCTGGGATCGAGCCCCGCATCGGGCGGGAAGCCTGTTCTCCCTCTCGCACTCCCCCTGCTTGTGTTCCCTCTCTATGTCTCTATGTCAAAAAAATCTTAAAAAAAAAAAAAAAAAGGTCGGGGTGGTCTGGGCCTGTGGGAGGTCTGGTCTGGGCAGCTGCCATCACCGGAGGGGTGGTTTCGGGTTTCATTTGCCTGAGTTCAGAGATAGGGGAAAGAAGAGCCGAGAAGAGTGGGGGGAGGGAGGGAGTGTAAGACAAAGTTGAGTTTGAGCAGGTGCACAGTGAAAGGTCAGGTCTTGGGGTCTAGCTGGTGACAAAATTTAGACCAGCCAGATTTGAGACCTTTTGGGGACGAGAGAATTTTCACTCCCCCCCCACCCCCCCGCCGCCTCCAACCAGCATGTGTTGGGACAGAAGGGTTCCATAAGCTACGGCTACTTCCAGGACAGGATGCCGAGGGGACTGTCCCTGGGACAACCACCCATCCGTTATCTGCCCTTCTGTTTCTGGGGCTTGCGACATCCTGGGAACTCCTCTCATTTGACTTCTGCCGTCCTCAGAATGAACAGGAAGTGGCTGTATCTGGTGGCGGGGGAGGAAGTGTGACTAGAATGTGACCCGGGATGTCAGCCCCAGCCAGTTCGAGACCGGCCTCTGCTCTGGGCGAAGCTGGCCTCGGGGCGGGGCAGGGCAGGGCGGGGAGAGGTGAGGGCAGAGGGCCCTGCCTTCCAGACGGCGGGGAAGTCTGGGGAAGTGCGGAAGAGAGCCGGCCCCTGAGGGTTGTCTGGATTTCCATTGCTTACAACCACTGTTGCCCTGGTGTTTGGGGCAGCTTCCCACCTCACACATCCTGTGGCTCAGTCCTTCCTGGGTTTCAAACTTTGCCTTTGGGCTTCCTGGTAGCCAGGGGGAAAAAGGAGAGGAGGTCGTTAAAAGGGACCAGGCTGGGCAGGGTGGGTAAAAATCATGATTGCACAAAGTGAAAATGTGTCCAAGGTCCGGTAACTCCTTCTTTGAGGGAAACCGCAAGATGTGAAAACCGGTTCAAAGGAGAATCCGAAGACTTACATAAAGATAATCAGGAATGCAGAAATGAATTTGCTGATAGATGCAAACTTGGCTTCCTCCAAAGGGCAGAAATCAATTGCATCTTCACAGACGGGCTGGGAATCCTTTGCAATCTTTTGCATTACTACAAGCTTTCTACAATATACAGAATACCTTAGGGGGTATTTAATTTAAGTACCTTAGGGGTGCCTGGGTGGCTCCATGGGTTAAGAGGCTGCCTTTGGCTCGGGTGTGATATTAGGGTCCTGGGATCGAACCTTGAGTTGGGGTCCCTGCAGAACAGAGTCTGCTTCTCCTTCTTCCTCTCCCTCCCCCCCCTCCTTCTGCCTCCCCATTCGTGCTCTCTCGCTATAATCTTTAAAGGGGGGAAAAAAACGTAAAAGAGTAGGCAAGGCAGGCTTTTATAGAATCAGATAATCTGGAAGGTTGCTAGAGGACATCAAGTCGTCTTTTTGCCCATGTCCAAGACTCACACTCTTGCCTAATGGGTGTTAGATGTATCAGGCATTTTTAGCAAGAGATTCTAAGCAGCTCCTAGGGACTAATGGAAGTTTTGGGGGGAAGGCTAAACACCACCAGAAAGATGGCTCTGTCTCTCGTTGGGGGGGGGGGGCCCTTGCCCTCAGCCTTTAGGAAACCTGGCTTGTCCACACAACACCCTGAGCCCTGTCTTGAGCAACTCCGGCTCCCAAACCAGAATGCCAGAGTATTAACTTACAATGAGAACTGGGGCGGAGGGCAGAGGTCGAGTGAGATTGCCCAGTGTTAAAACAAACTTCTCGGATGAATTAGCTGAGTACATCCGTTATTTCAGACTCGCAGCAAGGGAACCAGCAAAAAGGACAAGCCAGTTCAAAACATGTTCCAAGGGGCCAGGACTGACATAAGATAATGCTTTTAGGGGCTTCACTCCTGGGGCTGCAAAGCCATCATGCTTTTGTTGGCTGTGTAGGTCACACCTGGGTCCTGAGCGGGCACCGTTGCCCAGAGATGCCAGGTGCTGTCTATTAATCAGAAATAATGAGCCAGGCAGCTGTGGCTTCTAATCAGACAATCCCCCCAGAGTGTCAGATGGAAGCCAATTAGCCGAGGCACCAAGCAACAAAATTCTGCCTTTCCAAGCAAAACATCAGAAAGTGCTCGAGCCCCTTAGCGGAGAGGCCGGGCCCCCGCGTCTAGCCTTTTCCCACATTTACGTTGATCTTTTCTTGTTCCTGGGTGAGCTGGGGGCCGGTTCCAGGATTGGAACCTTCGGAAGCGGTAAACCCTGGCCCCTGGAGCGGAGTCTGAGGACTTTCTGGGGGAAAAAAAAAAATTAAGTTTCTTTGGCCACCAGCTCTCCCCATTCTGTGGCCAAGAGCCACATTCTTTCTCGGGCCACGTCATTTCATTCTCAGTTGCTAGGGAGCCTTCGGAGGCCTATGGGCGGTGGCACAAACTCCAGTCTTTGAGACATGAAAAAACAGCGGTGACAACAACAAAGCTCCCCTTCTGGGCAGACGATTTTGTTAGGGCAGAGAGCCAATGCCAGGAATGTGGCAGCTCCTCTCCCAGGAACACTGGGCTGGCATCTTTAACCTTCCCTTCCGTACTCTGTGTGTGTGTGTGGACGGGGTGGGGCACGCTCATATTTTTCAAACCAGCCACACAAACAGGTGCACATTCTCTACGCTCTATAAGTTCCTTTTTTTACTTAACAAGAGCTCTTGGCCACCGTTCTATTAGCTCCTGTGACTCCTCCTCATTCCTCCTACTAGTGTTCCAAGGTCATTTAACCATCCCCCGACTGCTTCCAGTCCTTTGCCACGGACATTGTTTTTTTTTTTTTTTTTTTTAAGATTTTATTTATTTATTTGACAGAGATCACAAGTAGGCAGAGAGGCAGGCAGAGAGAGAGGAAGGGAAGCAGGCTCCCTGCTGAGCAGAGAGCCCGATGCGGGGCTTGATCCCAGGACCCTGAGATCATGACCTGAGCCGAAGGCAGAGGCTTAACCCACTGAGCCACCCAGACGCCCGGACATTGGTTTAAAGTTCAGTCTGCAAGTGGCCAATCCCGTTTCCCTCCTTTCCAGCTCCCCTCAGACATCCCGCTGCGGCCTCGGAACACAGCACACTCACTCCCTCCTACCTAAAAATTTAAAGTCCGCGCCCTCCCCCCCCCCACATTCTCCCTCTTGCTGTTGCCCTATTTCGCTTCTTTTCACGACCCAAACTCTTTATTTTTCCCAAATAAAAATAGTCTTTCTTTTCAGGTTATAAAAAAGGAAACTATTCTTTGGGACACACTCAAATGATGCAAGAAGAGTACAAAGAAAGTGAAAGTCACCTGCTCTCCTCATCAGACGTGACTGTGTTGGCTAGTGTCCTTCCTGGCACATCCGGTCACGGGCGACCTTACGTAAGCAGCCTCATTCCGCACATGCCGGGGCAGCCTCTTCTGCCCCCTGCCCTGCTGTGTGCCAGACACAGGCTGTTCTTGGAAGAGCGGGACTGGACCGCACAACCTTCCCAGCCACAGACATCTAAGTGCATCTACATGCTCGAGCCCATGATTCTCTGTGGAAACCACTCCAGTCCCCAGTGGCCTTCCTGTGGCAAAGCTGGAGGTTTGGGGGCATTTCCTGAAAACTGCAAGATATGACAGAGCCCAGAACTGGGAGGCAGGGGCCCTGGGTTCTGGAATAGGCACCCCTCCCAGCAGACCACCTTGTTGGGCCTCTCAGAAGTGTCTGTCACCACTGAGTGCCACCTTCATGGGACATTCTTCTTGATTCTCCGCCACCACGTTCACGCCGGGCTCCCCCCACAGTCCAGCCTCCTTTCTGGACACTTCGAGGTCTCCTCTGTTCTTCAAAAGTCAGTGTACCTTAGCCCTGGACCCACCTTTTATCTTCCGTGGTCTTTCCAGGTGACTCCATCGCATTGCCCGGGACTCTGGGACTCCCAAATCCCTATCTCTACCCAGATGCCTGGATTTGCTTGCCTCCCTACCGCACGCCCAACTTGTTGTGCGCCACCTCATGGGAAGATACTCCACGCACCGAGCCTTCCAGGCTGTTTCCTACTTCCTGCTTCTGGGAAGCTTCTCCACCAGGGCCTTGCCCCTGGCCCCCATACTGGTCCCAACCTGGTCAGCCCCATCCAGCCGCCCTCAGAGCTGCAGCTCCTCCTGCTGTCCGAGTTTAGCGGTCCTCCCTTTTCCAGAGCCTACATTCCAGAACCTTCTGAGCCCAGCCTGCCACCGTTGTTCTGTTGGAGCCTGTGGGTGTGTAGTGTGCGCAGTGGAATGTGGGAGACAATAACGATCACTCAAGCATTTCACCGAAGAGAAAGGAAGCACTTAAGAGAACACCTTTTGAGGGTGGGAAGGCTTTTCTAATGCTTCAGACCCTTTTGTCTGCTCCACCCTCCCCGCCCCCACCACGCCCCAGCAAGGCCAGTCCTATCGAGCTGCTCAAGTTGGGGCTTAGACACGACCAGCTCTGCCAGTTGCCAGCTCTGTGACCTTAGACACATCGCTTAAACTGTCTCAGTGTCCCCATCTTTAAAATGAGGATAACGAGAGGGCGCCTGGCTGGCTCATTCAGTGCGACTCCTGATCTCAAGGTTGTGAGTTCAAGCCCCACGTGGGGCGTGGAGCCTACTTTAAAATAAAACAAACAAAAAAAAGAGGATGATGTTAGTACGTACCACATGGAGAGGATTTACTGTGAGGTGATGCGCGTCTAGTGCTTGTCACATGCTAGGTGCTTTGGAAATGTCGTAGATGGTTTTGGCTGAGAATACGGAGATTCCGAGAGAAAGGAAATGTCCCCCTTCTAACTTGAAGCCACTGCAGTCACCTAGTATAAATCACAGCGAGAAAGTCACCCTTCAGTTCTAGAAAGAGGGCTGGCATCATGGGGGAGAACCTGACTTTGGTGCCTCCCCAGACCCGAGGCCTATATCCTCAAAAGTCGGGTCCTGGGTCATGAAGAGTCCTGGCCTAGAGTCCCAGAAGAGGGCGCGCCACAGGCACTCCTTCCCCAGCTTCACCTACTTGGGATGGATTAGTCCCCCTCTCTGAGCCTTATCTTCCTTTTCTATAAAGTAAAGTTTTGAACTGAGTGATGGGGGTGGGGGTGGGAGGAGATGTCTCTTCCTTAAATCCCTGATGAAAAAAAGGTGAGTGACATTATATTATGTAAAGACTCTCAACTTTAATCCAAGATTCAGAGAACTCTGAACGCCCCTGAAACTGTGTGCAAGACTATATGTGTGACCTGTATGTACACGGGTGTGAGCATTTCTCTCTGAGCATATTTTGGGAATAGCTTTCTTTAGCTCTGTAAAGGAGGTCTGTGATCCCAGAAGAATAGTCACCATCCTGGTTCAGGCCTTCTATCTGGACTACAGCAACAGCCTCCAAATTGGTCTCCCCGCTCCTTTCTCTGTCCTTTAAACCTATCCTCCACCTACCACACAGGGTATCCTTCTAAACTGCAACGCCGGCCGTCATTCCCTTGCTTGAATCTTCCTACTGGCTCTAGTTGCCTAAATTCCTTGCATGGGCATTTAAAGACAATCATGATCTCACCCAGCCTGCTCCCCACACTCATACCCTGGTGCATTCTAATCTATTTTGTCTGTCCTCAACCCCTCTGTGTCCTCTCCTGCCCTGGCCACAGGGAACATTTCTCTGCTTCCTGAATGCGTCAAGCACTTTCACAACTCTCTTCCTTTGCAGGAACTTCCCTGTACTCCATCTGACAAATCCTGTATGTGCTTCAAAATCCAACTCAGGTGTCTGACTCCTTTGTGATGTCTCCCTGACACCTCCCCCAAATTAACCACACCCTTTGTGCTCCAGCTCTTGTGTTAAACACATTTATCCCACTGAACTGTAATTACGTGTTTGAGTGTCTGTCTCCCCAGGTAGAGATGAAGCTCTCCAAGGAGAGAAACCAAGTTTCTGACTCACGTTTTAATCCCCAGTGTCCAGCACAGGGCCTGGCACCACGTATGTACGGTAAAGACGATCTAAAATGAGTCAATAAGTTAATGAAGGAAGTCAGTGAGTGAGCAAACTAAGAAGGAAGAATGCATACACCTGAACAGGTGCGTGTTGGGTTGGGTCCCGCCCCGCCCCGCCCCGCCCCGCCCCGCCCCGCCCCGCCCCGCCCCGCCCCGCCCCGCCCCGCCCCGCCCCGCCCCGCCCCGCCCCGCCCCGCCCCCCAACCCACGGAACTACATTTCCCAGAAGGCCGCGCGTCCTGCGCATGCGCACCCGAGCGCTAGGAAGCTGCGACGCCGAGTTTCACTCTGGCTACCTCCTCAGAGTCGGAGCTTCAGTAGGAGCCGTGCCCAGGCCGAACCCGAGCTGTAGCCCGAGCGCGGCGGTGCCCTCCGCCTGCCCCCTCGCCTTCCTCAGCTTCGGTGAGAGGGGCGGGCAGGCCACCTGCCTGTCGCCGGGGCTGGGGTCCCGGGGACGCGGGGGAGACGGAGCCGAGCTGGGACCGGAAGGGGGCGGGCGTGGGAGTGAGGGAGGGCTGGGCCGGGCCGGGGAAGAGCCCCGGGGTGAGGTCCGGGGGGATTGGGAGGACCCGCCGCGGGGCTGGGGCAGCAGGCGGCGGGAGCTGGGGAAATCGGACGCGCTGGCAGCTTGGGACAGGACCGGGTGCGAGGGTGAACGCCGGGTGGAAGCCGAAGGGCTGGAAGGGGGAGGGGCGCAGACCCTGGGAGTTTGGGGCGGTCGCGAGGAGGGGACCCCTTCCTACAGGACGGGGGTCGAGGCGGTAGGGTTATTGCCACCGAGCTGCGTGGTTCGGGGTGTGGATTCTGCTGGGCTCTGCCTCCGGGTGGACGACTCGCTAGAGCCCGGGGCTGTACTTTGGAAGAGTTTGCCCCCGAACTCCGCTTCCTTCGCCTCAAGTAGGGGTCGCCCCGCCAGGAATCTCCTGTTTCTTGGGGTCCTGGGTTACTTTTGAGGGGTGCATAATGTATGTTGAAGAGGGTTTAGAAGACGCTCTTTTCTGAAGCCGTCCTTTCGTGTGCCCCCCCCCCCCAACTCCCCTCGAGCCAGCTGCTCTCCTCCGCACTGGTTCCACTTCCCTAAGTGCCAGTAACAATGGAAATAGTGTGTGCAGAGGCGCTTGGACCGTTAAGAATTAACTCAGAATATTTCTGCCTGCCATCCTGACTCGTCTAGAGTTCTAGAAGGCGGATTTCTGGTAGCCAAAGTCAGGCTTTACCATCGTGCTAACAACTATAACAGGCCTCTTGTTCATTCGCTGTGTGACCTTGGGCAAACTTTTACCCTCTCTGGTGTGCTCATTTTCCTGGATACTTACACTGTACACTGGCTTATGAAGTCTGTTTAGGCCTTCCCATGAAAGAGCTGAGGTGTTTGGTTTTTTTCCTCCGTCTCCTTGATTATTGAGTGGGTAGAGAGGGAGACTGTTGTACCTTTGCCCTGCCCAGGCTGTTGGAAAATAAATCCGGTGCTTTCCAGTGCCCAGCCGCAGCGCACAGACCCAACATCTGTGCATTCGTTTTCACTGACTGCCGTTTCTCAGTTTAAAACCTGATCGTCTTTTTCCTTGTTGGCAAAGGTGCCCTGGAATTTGTGTGGCCGAGTCCCCAAGGCTTTCGGATTTGTTCAGTTTCTGTTGTTTGCGTTTTCTATCAAGATGGGAACTCAAACAAGTCATTCCTCCTAAGGATCTAGTGTCTTCGTCGAGAAGAAACAGTTTGTGCCGGCCCTCCAGAGAGAAAAGGTAAGAGCCGCGGGGACTTTTCATTGTTGCCTTCTGGATCTGGTTTTTCAGTAGAGGAGGTGGAGAGCGGGGAGGGTAGAATTTGAGGCCTCGGCGATGAAAGTCAGCCTTGGGAGTCGATTGTTGATTGCCAACTGTCTCAAATAAAGTCAAGTGCTTTCTTGCCAAGGGCTTCTCCTGTTTAACCAGTCCTAGAAGATGCTTTCCACAGTTTCCACTCAAGGCATGCTTTACGGGGTGAAGGACGCAAGTCATGATTTCTGCATCTGAACTGGAAATTGGTATTTCTTTTGTTGCACGAACAAAACTGGGTGCCTTCTTTGTGTCAAGGCCCATACTCAATGGTGGGGCACCCTGATGAGCGACAAGGGCTCTGTCACCTTGGCGGTCATCATTCGGTGAAGCAGACAGACGGACCGTAGACGGTGGCAAGGTGTTGTCGGTGTCCTGTGTGTTGAGGGAGGAGAAATCACAGGGCCGAACCCCAGCCCCCGGTGCCCTAACCCCATTTGTTCAGGAAGTGGTAGAAGGGAAGGTTCCGGAAGAGGATAACTAAGGTGAGTTGTGAGGGAGTAGGACTTGAAAAGGAGGGGAGAAGCCCAGCAGAGGAGTTGGCGTCTGCGTCCAGAAGTTACCCGGTGCGCCTAGGCCACCGGAAGTAGCTCCATGTGGCTGGAGCACCCGAGGAGGCTGGCGAGGTAGGCAGAGGGCTGAGTGTGGAGGGTTTTGTGGGCTGTGCCAAGCCTCTGGGGAGCAGGATTTTAGCAGAATTCCATGAGGGCATTTTAAACGAGCTCACGGGCTGGAAAGTACGGGATGGATTAGGCCGGATTATGCTCATTGTGACTCTTTGCTTACACCACGCCAGCTTCTGATAGACGGGGAGTTAGACATGAGACGTTGCCTTTGGTTTGCTTGTAGCCTCCTTGAAGAGATAGAATGGACGTAGAGAACCGTACCGGGCAGACAAGGGCTGTGAAAGTTGATAAGAGGGTGTTTTCTTTCAGTTGGGTGCCTTGAGGCATCATGGCCGTGCTGTTTAAACTGGTTTGTTTTGTTTTGTTTTTTAAGATTTTATTTATTTATTTGACAGAGAGCAAGAGAGCACCAGCAGGCAGAGCAGCAGGCAGAGAGAAAGGGAGAAGCTGGCTCCCCACTGAGCAGGGAGCCCGATGCGGGGCTGGATCCCAGAACCCTGGGATCATGACCGAGCCGAAGGCAGTCGCTTAACCAACTGAGCCATCCTGGCACCCATGGCCGTGCTATTTAAACTGGGTCTTGGAAGTATGGGTAAGGGGAGGACGAGTGGCCAGGTGCAAATTCTGCATGGAGCCAAGGCACGGAGGTGGGGAAGCTGGGTGTATGGGGGGAGGAGGGGGGCGTTGTCACTTAAACTGTTGGGGGCAGTTGGGTTGCGGAAGGGGAGGTGTAGACCAAAAGGGGGTGCTGAAGGCAAGCACACGGGCAAATACTGGTCATAGGGAGGGACCAGATCGTGATGGGCTTTCAGTGTCAACCCAAGGAACTTGAAATGTGTTCCGGAAGTATACTTCGGGAGGCTCGGTCTTGCACGTGGCTCTCAGGCGGACCAGGAGGGACCGCTGGAGAAGCCAGTTGGAAGAGAATACTTACCAGGGTGAGAGGCATTAAGGTCCGAAGCCGATGCTGGCAGCAGGGGCTGAGGAGGTGAGGAGAGAGGAGAGAGCAAGCCATGGCAGCTGCACGACTGTGGAGGAAAGGTGGTGAAGAGCTGAAACCCAGGTTTTTCTCCTAACGGCCTGGGACAGGGACTCCAGAGGGGAAAGCAGAATTAGGAAGGAAGGTGAGTCAGGCTTCAGACATGGAAGGCGCCCAAGGGGCCAACAGGAATGGGGCCACGGGCCCCACAGAAACTGGGTGCCAGGGCTAGTGCTTGGCGCTTGGGGTAAGATGTGTTTGTTTTCATGTTTACCTTGGGTAAACACAGAGCTGGGTTAATTCACACTCATCACAGTTCACGCGTGGCTTGCTTTTATTTCCTAAGGGATTTTTAATGAATGTAGCCAGCGCCTGCATTGCATTGACCCAAACCCAAAGCTTGAGAGGAAAGTATACGTGTAATCCTTTGATCTTTCTCCCCATCCTGAGCTAACCAGTATCCCCTCGCTTTCGGGTAGTTTTGTCATACCTGCGTGTTTCTAAGGGAAAAAAAAAATACATTGTTGAGATTTATCTGAATTATCGCATGTCGTCGTCTGGTTCATTTGTTTTCACTGCCGAGTAATCCATGGGCGTGAGCACACGACAGTCATGTATCTAATGTCCCGCTGCTGGGCACGGAGGTGTTCTGCTGTTGCAGATGTGCTGCTCTGGACATTTCCAGGCACATCTGTATTACATGTGCGAGAGGTGTTCTTGGGTATGAACTTCGGGGTGACATTTTGCTGGGCTATAGGGTAAATAAAGGTGCCACTCTCATAGACAAAGCCAGACTGTGTTCTCAAGTGGTTGTACCAGCGTGTGTGTTCCCATTCCTGCCGTCGCTCACTACAGGCTGACTTTATTTTTGCCAATTGAATGGGTATAAAACGGGATCCTTGGGATTGTGATTTCTGTGTTCCTGACCCTGACATGGGATAAAGATAAGCTCGTTGGCACACGTGTTTCCTGTGAAATATTTGCTTGTGATTTTGGCCAACGTTTTGTTATTTACTGATTGTAAGGGTTCTTTACAGATTCTTGATTTTGATCCGTTTGTTCATATTGTGAATGTTTTCTTTTTTCTTCTTTATTTAAGCCATCTTTTGTTGAACCATTCTTTTTTTTTTTTTTTAATGATTTTATTCATTTACTTGACAGACAGAGATCACAAGTAGGCAGAGAGGCAGGCAGAGAGAGAGGAGGAAGCAGGCTCCCGGCTGAGCAGAGAGCCCGATGCGGGGCTTGATCCCAGGACCCTGAGATCATGACCTGAGCCGAAGGCAGAGGCTTTAACCCACTGAGCCACCCAGGCGCCCCTTGTAGAACCATTCTTAATTTTAATGTAGTGAAATTTTGTTGCTTGCTGTTTTCTTTTGTAGTCAGTGTTCTATGTCGCGTTTATTTCATTTATTTTTTGTCAAGGTTTTATTTATTTGTCGGAGAGAAAGAGAGAGATAACAGGCAAGGGAAGCAACAGGCAGAGGGAGAGGGAGAAGCAGGCTCCCCACTGATCCCCAGGACCCTAGGATCATGACCTGAGCCGAAGGCAGACACTTAAGGGACTGAGCCACCCAGGAGCCCCTCTGTGTCTCGTTTAATACCTCTTTTCCTGACCTTAGTCCTTGCCTTTAGGACTCTGTGTCCTAGCGGAGGGCCGGTAGACACTTGGGCTCAGATGTTACATGGACATTGGTTGTCAGAAGAGCCCCCTTCTGGGGCGCCTGGGTGGCTCAGTGGGTTAAAGCCTCTGCCTTCAGCTCAGGTCATGATCCCAGGACCCTGGGATCGAGCCCCACAAGTCTCTGCTCGGCAGGGAGCCTGCTCCCCACCCCCCGCTGCCTGCCTCTCTGCCTACTTGTGATCTCTACCAAATAAATAAATAAATAAAATCTTAAAAAAAAAAAAAAAGAAGTGCCCCTTTCTGCCTGTGGGCAGGAGTGGGTGTAGGAAAGATTTCACGGGGTGGAGAGCTTCAAGCAATATTTCCTCCTAAGTTGCTGAGGAAAGCCGTATCTGTAGAGGGAGAGGCACTTTCCTACTTTTTGACAGAGAAATGGAGTCAGAGAAGTATTTGTCTCAGAGAGTAGGTCCAGGACGGTGGCAGCGCTGTGATGGGTGTGGGGGGAGCTAGAGACTAACCCGTTAGTTTGCACGTCGTCCGTGGCCGGTTTCCCACTCTCGGGGCAGAGTTGCATAGTTGCCTCAGACACCCAGTGCTCTGCAAAAGCCTGGAACCCATCCTCTTTCGGCCCATAGGGAAGAGCTTGCCGACCACTGTCGCGGGGCATCGTGGTAAGTGTGGTAACCCGACCAGTGTGTCCCAGCCACCACAGTGGTTCACCTGGTTGTTGCTGGATGGGTAATGAGTCTAGGTCAGCGCTGCAAATGTTGTCAGTTTTTCTGCTTTCCAGAAGCTGGAAATTTGGATTTTTTTTTTTAAATAGTGAATATTCCAATTTTTAAACAGCAGCTCAGTTTAAAAAAACAAAGCAAAACAGAAAAACCTGGAAACTGTGTTGGCGAGGAAAAACCTATCTGGCAGGCCAGTGTGTCCAGCATCAGCGTACCCCTTGTGTCTTGGTGGACTCTGGAAACAGATTTGGGTTGCCTTAGGCCTGTGGATTCTTGGGCAGGTTGCTTATCTTCTCTTGCCTCCCGTCCTCATCGGTAGAGTCAAGCGAAGACCCATGCCTGGGACCACAGGGCTCGGAACAATAACCCGTGTAAGGGGCTCAGCGCGTGGTGCCTTGTAAGCCCTTGGTTGGTGGCCATTGCTCTAACTCCTGCCACTGCTTCCACGGCTCCCCCACTTTGACCCCCTGGGGAGGCCTGGGACCCAGGGCTCCGTCCTGACAAGCTGCCAGTGGTCACCTCGGTCCTAGCAGAGAAAGATCAGCGTAGTGGTTCTTGTGCTGGTGGAGGAGGTTGGCTACAGGGAATTGGAAGGTTGCTAGGGCCTGCCCCCTGGCCACCCCATGGCTTGATTTTTATGTATTTATTTATTTATTGACAGCAGGGGGAGGGGCAGAGGGAGAGAGAAAATCCCAAAAAAGCGCCCCGCACCCCCGCTTCGGCACAGAGCCTGAGGTTGGGCACCATCTCACAACCCCGAGATCATGACCTGAGCTGAAATCAACCGACTGAGCCAGCCAGGTGCCCCACCTGTTGGCTTTCTGAGCCCTGTTTGGAAGGTTCTGCTCTGACCTTCCCCTGGAGGGCTCAGGCAGGCACCCACTAGAAGAGGAGTTGTCCCTTCCTGTCCCGCAGCCCCATGTGTAAGGGACAGATCAAGTGTTCGTGTCCTTCCGTCTCTCAGAAACCTAGTACACTCTGGGTGGCACCGGCTTGAGCGATCTGTTTTTGAGACAAAAGCCCCTTCTGCGGTGCCCGCCTGTTGCGGTAGTTCAGGGATGTGGATGGTCTGTTTTATGCCTTTTCTTGGAACTCAGAGATGGGGATGTGTCCTGGCAAAGAGGTGCCATGGTACTTCGCGGAGGTGTGCTTGCGAAACCGCCCTGGGGTTGTTAGCAGCCTTCAGAGTAATGGTGCTAAGTCACGGTGGTGGGGTTGGGGGGTTGGTTTATATTTTTGGTCTTTTAAAAGTGCTGGGCAGGGGCACCTGGGTGGCTCAGTGGGTTAAGCCTCTGCCTTCAGCTCGGGTCATGATCTCGGGGTCCTGGGATCAAGCCCCAAGTTGGGCTCTCTGCTCGGCAGGGAGCCTGCATCCCCCCACCCCCTGCCCCTCCTGCCTCTCTGCCTACTTGTGATCTCTCTCTCTGTCAAATAAATAAATAAAATGTTTAAAAAAAAATAAAAGTGCTGGGCATTTGAAAGAGATGTGTTACTCATAACGGAAGTAATACTTTCCCACTATAGAAAATGTGAAGCGTTCAGGTAGGTAAGAAAATCAATCCAGAGACCTTCTACGGTTTCTCTTGTTGAAAGGCAACCGGTGTAAACACTCAGTGGGTTTCCATGGAATTTCCTCTATGCTTCTCTTACCTGGTCAAAATATGGCAAATATCTTTATGCCAGAGGTTTTCTATAATCTCCTTAGATAGAGTATGGGGTCAAAGCAAGTGAACATTTCTAAACCACTCCATACGTGTTAGCACACTTCTCTGGAAAGGGTTTATCCTTTCCAGGGGTGGGAGGACTCCGTGTACTCCTGCAGGCACCAAGTTGTTGACATTAAGCTTTGTTTGTTTGTTTTTTTTATTTTAATTTTTAAACTATTTTGATAGGCAAAAAAAATAATGTCCCATTGTTTTAAATTTGCATTAAAAGCAACATTTCTAGTCAGGTAGGACATTTCTTAGCCGCGTTTGTGTGCAGGAGTGGCCTCTCCCGGGTCAGTGGGAAGGCTTCCTGCCAGGGCCCCTGGTGGCTGGCTGCACTGTCCCGAGGTCTTGGAAGGTCATGGTCCTCGTGTCAGCTGGTGGGTGTGGAGTTTCAGGCCGAGCTTCTTGGAAAGGCCCTGAAGGAGAGGCGGCTTAGGAAATAGGCCTGCTGGCTTCCCGTCCATGCTCCCCAGAACTCTCCGTTCTGCAGGAGAGCATCCTGGGCCGCTGGAGAAGTGGGCGTGGCGGCCGTTTCTGTGTCCAGAGCACCATTCTTGCATTTTACATATCAGTGGGCAGCTTGCCATTCCATTTGCAAATAGATTCCCGTGCTCATCAGACTCCGGGGAAAACCCATCCAGCCGCCTGAGTGGGAAGGTGACTGTCCCAAAGTCACCAAGGGTGGGGCGTGCTTGTCTGTGGGTGGGTTCTGACCGCTATCTCCATCTCCCCTCGGGACAGTGGAGGGTGGGGGCCGGCCACTGTTGTCTGAGTAGATGGAAGGGTGAACCACTGAGCCCAGGCATGCATGAAGCCAGTACCTATTTCGGTGGGCTTTGGAGGAATGCAATGGGGTCCTCACATGTTGGCCAGGTGACGATCACTCAGCCTGAGCACTGCCTTAAAAACCACACTCTGGGCGCACTTGGGTGGCTCAGTCATTAAGCGGCTGCCTTCAGCTCAGGTCGTGCATGATCCCAGGGTCCTGGGATCGATCCCCGCATCAGGCTCCCTGCTCGATGGGAAGCCTGCTTCTCCCTCTGCCCACTCCCCCTGCTTGTATTCTCTCTCTCTCACTGTCTCTCTCTGTCAAATAAATAACTAAAATCTTTTAAAAAACCCCAAAAACCCACACTTGGGGCCCTCTTCCCAGGGGGCGCAGCCATTGTGGGATCCACTTGTGTGGTTCCCCCACCCGGAGGCCCACAGTTGGGCAGGGTGATTTTCGTTCAGATTCCTGTGCCAGCTCAGACCTTGTTCTAAAGCTCTTCTAAATCCTCTGCGGATAGGAAGACTCTGGGACACATGTAACTTTTTTCTTTTGTGTGACAATGCATCCGCGGTAGGACAGCCGCAGTCCTCTGTGCCTCAGCGCGGTGCCCGTGGACAGGATTTGCAGGTAAATCCGGCAAAAGAATGTGAAGGAGAGCAAGGAGATTTTTCTCGTGGTCAAAGTTGTTGATATTTTTTAAAAAGTAACTTTGGGCTCGTCCTAAGAAGTATTATGACCATTGTGGAACATTTACAGGTACACAAAGGGGTCAAACCAAACCAAACCATAATTCCCTCACTCCTGTTAACATTTTAGAGTTGTTCCTTCCAGCCTTTTTTCCCCCTTCCTTCCAGCCTTTATTTATTTATTTAAAAGATTCTCTCTCTCTCTTCCTTTTTTCTTTCTTTGACACAGAGAGAGTGAGTGTTATACAAGCAGGGGGAGCAGCAGAGGGAGAGGGAGAAGCAGGCTCCCCCACTGAGCAGGGAGCCTGAATGGGGCTTGATCCCAGGACCCCCGGAGCCAAAGATGCTTAACTGACTGAACCACCCAGGCACACCTTTTCTTTTCTTTTTTTTTTTAAAGATTTTATTTATTTATTTGACACAGCACAAGCTGGGGGAGCAGCAGGCACAGGGACAGGGAGAAGCAGGCTCCCTGCCCAGGAAGCCCTATGCAAGGCTTGGTCCCAGAACCCTGGGACTTGGCGGCTGTCCCCTGTGTGCCCGAAGGCAGATGCTTAACAGACTGAGCTCCCCACGTGCCCCTAGCCTTTTTTCTTTCTTCCTTCCTTCCTTTTTTTTAAATTTAATTTTATTTATTTGACAGAGAGAGAGAGAGAGAGAGAGCACACAAGTAGGCAGAGTAGCAGGTAGAGGGAGAAGCAGGCTCCCCGCTGAGCAAGGAGCCCAATGTGGGGCTCGATCCCAGAACCCTGGGATCATGACCAGAGCTGAAGGCAGTCACTTAACCAACTGAGACATCCAGGTGTCCCCTTCTTTCTTTTCTTTTTTTTTTTAAGTTTATTTATTTTTAGTAATCTCTACCCCCAGTGTAAGGCTCCAGCACATGACCCCGAGATCGGGAGTCGCACGCTCTTCTGACTGAACCAGCCAGGTGCCCCAGTTCTTTATTTCTTTTGGCCTCAGTTCTCTTATAAAATGGGGGACACACCCTACCTTCAAGGGCGTTTGAGGGATGAGAGAGCCTGGAGGACCAGAGCGCCGCACAGTAGGTGCCCAGTAAACGACACACCTTCTTGGCCAGCAGCGGAGCGGGTGCTTTTCTGTGTCCTGTATTTCGTGTTTGTCGTGAGCATTATCCTAGGTCCGTAAGCCTTTTGTAAACATCTTTGAGGACTCCTATTCCATCATTAGGTTATACTGTAACTTCTTTAAGAAGTCCCTTATTGTAGGTGTTTAGTTCCAGATGGAGGCTTTTTTTCCATGGCCAATTATAGTAATTATTATTTTCATAATTAAGGACACCCTCAATAGCCCCTGTCTTTAAGAGCCGAAACAAATTAGGTTTTTGAAGTACAGCTTCACGATGGCTGAGGTGGTTGTAGGGAGCGGGCACCTTGACGCGGCCCTTGTGTGCCCGTAATTGCCGAGTTCAAGTGGAAAACTGGTGGGCGTTGCCGGGCCTCACTTCAAATGTGCCCCAGGCCCCCGGAGCAGAAGGTTCTCCTCTGTTTTGTCCGCTGGTGTTTCAGACCCTTGGGGATATTGGGCATTTGAAGAGCTGAAGCCCCAGCTTCGGGTCAGCCCTAGCTCTGCCCTCGGGGAGTTCCTGTTCCAGTGGGGAGACAGACACCGAAACCAATAAATGTCGGCGTTCGTGTTGGGATAAGTGCAACAGGCCGGGAAGATGCCCGGGGTGGGGTGGGGGTGGGAGGTTGGAGTCGGCGCTTTTCTGGTGAGGGTGTGGGTCAGAGGGCTCAGGAGAGGGAGCTGCTGCGGCTGAGTCTGGAAATGGCACATTCGCTTGGGTTCCTTGGTGGAGAGAGGACCAGAGTCTGGACACATGTAGCACCAGGATGAACAGATGGGAGGCGTTGGGCAGTGGCTTTGAATGTTCCGGCACTTGCTAGAATTAGGCTGGACCTTAGGCTGGACTTAAGGAGGAGGCCGTGGTCTGATGGGGGACAGTGGCAGTTTGCCGTGTCGTCGTCTTCTCTGGGTCTCCAGTACCCCAGCAGTGCCTGGGTGAGGCTGGGCCCTTGGTGTGTGGAGGCCAGACGCGTTCATGGGAACCTCAGCTGCCGTTCTAGCCGGTATCTCTCAGGCTGTCTGGCAGAGTTCTGCGAGTTGGTTCATCTGGGGATGCGCGGACATGCTGGAACATACCACGTGTGCTGATACACGCGCGGCCCCCGCTGCCTGAGAGACGAGTGATGCCTGCCAGGAGGTGCCAGGAGGAAAGTCCGGGCTCAGGATTAATGGGCTCTGAAACCAGTCCTGTGATTTGTACCTGGATGTGGTTACAGAGGCTTCTAATTGCAGTCACAGAACTAATAAGCAAGCCCGCCTGCGGGCATCTCAGGTCTGATCCTCCTGAGTGGGAGGTGTGCTTTCGTTGGAGCAGTCGGCCGCCCGGGCACCCGCAGGTGTGCTCCCGAGTTCTTGCAGGCCTGACTCATCCATCGCCCGCGTTCTCGTGCTCAGTGCCGCCCCGGGCCACGGCTCCTCCCTCAGACTTGAAGGGTGGGGATGGAGGTCCTGGAGTGGGGGGTGGGGTGGCAGGGAAAGGGAGGGAGGACAGGCTCGGCGGCTCTGCTGTGTGCCGGGGGCTGTGCTGGGTGCTCTGTACAGAGCTGGTGGAACACCAGTGAGAGGCACTGAGAACAGATGTTGGTGTCATCATTTTCAGGTGGGACAAAGCAAACTGGGCGAACTTAGGTACCTTTGTCAAGATGATACAGAGAGTAGAGTAAGCCGGTGCCTGTTCGTTCTCACGCGCTGCTAGATCTGCTTTCCGTGTGGGGCAGGTGTCTTGGGCCTTCTCGAAACCTTGGTAGTACAGTGCCGTCTCAGGGACAGCAGCAAAAGCCCAGGGGCCCAGCCTTGTTACCAGCCGTGTAAGCAAGTCACCGCCACTCCCTGGGCCTCCGTTTCCTCATCTGCAAAATGGGGAAGACAGTTTAGTGTCCGTGAGGGGTTTGTGTAGAAATCAGAGCAGATGCTGTGACTGGGAACCCTGGGCCCTGTGGTCGGCGGTGGGGGATCATGCTGGAACAGTTGACGGTGCTCAGGACTTCGGACGGAGTCTCCTCTGTCCTGCCTCCTCCTGTGAGTGGAGCCCGAGGTAGAGTCGAGCTGAGCTTTCCTGTCCAGGAAATGGGCATTGGAGCTGGGCTGATCTCGTGTGCTCTCTGTTGTCGCTTAGCTGTATTTGTGTGCCCTTCAATAAGACCTTGACCTCTTTTGAGCCTTTTCACAAAGTGAAAGTACCACTTCGTCAGCCTGTTAGGCATACACGAGACAAGTGTATATTTGGCATTTGTCACTAAATTGGTCCTGTTCCTCTGGTACTCTGGGAGCCTGCCGCGGTACCGTGTAGCGCTCTTCTCCTAACAGCTGCGGGCTACTTCCCACTCAGCAGTGTTTTGAACGAATACGTATACAACACTTAGGACAAGGCCTCTGCCGGGGCTGGTAGTAGGACTGTGCACAAGGCAGACTCCCGGCTTGCTGCTCTCTGGAGAGGCAGTAAGATCTGGAACGTCATCCTACCTGTGCGTGTCTGTAGGCGTCAGAGTTCTGGTTGGTGCTGCACGGGAGATCCTTACATGATGGGCGGCCAGGGAAAGCGTCCCTGAACCACGCAGCCTGGGCCTCAAGGCTGAGTAGGCTTGACAAGGGCAGAGGATGGGCTGGGGTGGCCGGGACAGGAGCGTCTCCAGAGGTGGATGCAAACCCTGGCCTGACCGGTGGCCAGTGAGGCCCAGACGGGGGTGCAGAGAGGCCAGGCTTTAGCATCCGTGAGATTGTAATGTTTAGCTGGGGTACCCTTCGCGGCTAATGATGCCTCCCGGGACAGCCTGGAGCCCTGGGCGGAGCTAGTACCGGGGTCCTTTGAGTCCCAGCTCTGTGGTTGACCCTCTAGGTGTCCCCGAGCCTTCCCCTCCCCAGTCCTTTCATGTCTGTAGCATAGCAGGTGTCTCGCAAACACACCTGCTTCGGACACAGTAAAGTCTCCACCACACAGTGTAAGTGAGGGGTGACCACGGCCTCAGTGCCCGAGGGATTTGGGCTTACTCATGAAAACACAGGAGAGAAGGATACACTCAGTGGTTAGGTCAGAGGGAAATGACTGGTGAAAAGAAGCTGGGCTGGGGATTAGCATCCAGAATTCATTCCACTGGATCTCCCTGGAGGTTTGAAGAGGCAGGGAGAATGCTTGACTGACTGAATTCTTCCTTGCTGCCGGAGCAAAGAGACGGGATCAGGTCCTCGACTCACAGTGCTCTTAAGGTATTGGGGGAAAAGTGATTGTGGAAAAGTAGGATTTTTTTTGCCCCTTCACTGAGGCCGATTCTCGGGGGATGCTCTATGTGTGGGTAACTGTTTGTCCTTTTTACAGGTCTTCCGGAAGCACTGGGCAATGACCCCGAGACTCCAGCCCAGAGTGGTCTGAAACCGTTTGGGAAAGCAGAGGGAGTCCTGGGGAAGATGGCCATGGCCCCAAGCCCTTCCCTGGCTCAGGTGTACGCCAGCCCCGTGGCGGTGGCCGTGTGGGAATGGCAGGACGGGCTGGGCACCTGGCACCCGTACAGTGCCGCCGTCTGCAGCTACATCGAGCAGCAGTTCGTCCAGCAGAAAGGCCAGCGCTTCGGGGTGGGGAGCCTGGCCCACAGCATCCCCTTGGGCCAAGCTGACCCCTCGCTGGCCCCTTACATCATTGACCTCCCCAGCTGGACCCAGTTCCGCCAGGACACTGGTAAGACACTTCCTGCCTCTAGTACGCGTCCGAGCGCCCATGTTAGAGTTATACATAGGAGTGACTCTCACAGCTTCGTCCTGTCCCTGAAACGTGCCCGCTTGGGAGGCAGGTGCTGTGAATGGTACAGGGGCAGTGTGAAGGTACTTCTCAGTAGTAGGGAGTGCCTTGAGAACACCGCGCAGGGGCCCCCCTGGACCCCCACTTGTCTCCCAAACCCAGAAGGCCTGTTTCCACCGGCAGAGATTGGAGGGTCTCGCAGACAGGCTGGCGTGGATGTGGGATGCTAGTAAGGAGGGCCCAGGAAGGAGTCCTGCCGCCGCTGCACGTGTCTGTGTGACCTGGTTACACGGGTAACTGCACTCGCCCGTGTGCTCATGGGTGGGCTTTTTGTGTGTTTTGATCCATATTACAGAGACTGGAACCACCATCTTCCTCCTAGAGCTGTGCCCTGTCCCTCTAACCCAGCGGTTCTCAACTGGAGGTGATTTTGTCCCCCAGGACACTTGACAGTGTTTGGAGACATTTTTGATGGTCACACACGTGGGGCAGGGAGCCACTGGCTTCTGATTGGTAGAGACCAGGGATGTTGCAAAGACGCACAGGACTGGCCCCTTGCCAAAGGATTCTTGGCCCAGGATGTCACTGGTGCTGGGACTGAGAAACGCCGCTCTGATCCCCGCGCCAGGGTCCTCGGGAGTACTGGAAGCTAAGGCTTCCAGTCGACTGGCTGCAGAGGGAGGTCCCTGCCTTCCGGGTGTTTGCAGTCCACTGAGCAAGACAGCAGGCAAGATGCATCGTGTGGAAATTGTGCATTGCGTGAGGTCGCGGCGGGTATCAGATCAGGGAATGGAGCCATAAAGTGTTGGGAGAGACCAAAGTTTGAACTGAGGTGGCCGGATCACCAGGAAAGAATGAAGACAGGCCCGAGGAAAGGGCAGGTTGTTCCTTGAAGGGACTTTGGCTTTTATGCTGAAAGGGGGAGCGGTGGGAGGATTTGGGCAGAGGCGTGCCCTGGTCTGATTTGGAGGTGGAGAGTATCCTTCCGGCTGCCATGTAGGCAAGGCAGGGGCGGGGGGCGGGGGGGGAGGTCAGGAGACCAGTAGAAGTGAATTGTGGTGGTGATCTTTTGGCAAGTGCTGTTGGAAGCATGGCTCAAGTTCATTGTCTTCTTTTTCTGTGTAATCTTCGGGTTTGGCTTATTAATGGCATATAAGCCAACCATAGGGTGTTTCCTGATAGTTGCTGCTTGAGAAATCAGAGGGAATGGGACATCCATGTAAGGGACTTAATGTAACCATAAATAATGAGTTTTATAAAGTTTTAGAGGCATAAGAAATACTCACGGCCTAATACAAGGAAACAGCCCAAAAAGTTTTCAGAGTGGTGGTCAGCTCCCTAAGTGTCCGTGCGAAGGAGACCAGATGGGAGGAAGTGCACGGCCACATAAGCCGTGTGGTTGGCTGGTCTTGATTGCCGGATTATGGACGGTTTAATTTTGTTTTTGTTCCAGTTTTTTTTTTTTTTAAGTGGGGCTGCATGTTTTTCATCACTAGAAATATTTTGAAAAACCCTGGAGTCTGAGCCGCAGCTGTTCTTTGACCCAAGTTCCCAGCATCCCCCACTCCTGCTGAGGAACACAGGCCCCCTTCTGCCACTAGAGCCCTGTGGGCCCAGTTTTTTTCTTCTTCTTCTTTTTCTTTTTTTTTTTTTTTTTTTAGATTTTATTTATTTGAGAGAGCACGTTTGAGTGAGCACAAGCTGCGGGGAGGGACAGAGGGAGAGGGAGAATGAGACTCCCCGCTAAGCAGGGAGCCCGATGTGGGTCTCGATCCCAGGACCCTGAGACCATGACCTGAGCTGAAGGCAGACGCTCAGCCAACTGAGCCACCCCGGTGCCACCCCCCACCTAGTTTCTTCACCTAGAGGGAGCTTTCTGCCCCTCTTGCCCAAAATGTGGAAAGCATAGCCGGTGCCAGCCTCAAGGTCAAACAGCAGCACGACCCTATACACACTGTGACCATGCTCGTTTATTTTGGTTGTAGAAAGAGAATTTTTTTTTTTAAAGATTTTATTTATTTATTTGGTAGACAGAGATCACAAGTAGGCAGAGAGGCAGGCAGAGAGAGAGGAGGAAGCAGGCTCTCCATGGAGCAGAGAGCCCGATGTGGGGCTCGATCCCAGGACCCTGGGATCATGACCTGAGACAAAGGCAGAGGCTTTAACCCACTGAGCCACCCAGGTGCCCCTAGAAAGAGAATTTTTAAACGCCTTCTGTTTTGGGGGGGCTATCAGGTTCACCATTCATGTATCCTCTTCCTTTTCGAACAGGTACCATGCGGGCCGTGCGGAGGCACCTGTTCCCCCAGCATTCGGCCCCTGGCCGGGGCATCGTCTGGGAGTGGCTGGGTGATGATGGCTCCTGGACGGCTTACGAAGCCAGTGTGTGTGACTTCCTGGAGCAGCAGGTGGCCAAGGGCAACCAGCTCGTGGACTTGGCTCCCCTGGGGTACAACTACACCGTCAACTATGCCACCCACACGCAGACCAACAAGACTTCGAGCTTTTGCCGCAGCGTGCGGCGCCAGACGGGAGCCCCGTACCCGGTGACCACCATTATCGCTCCGCCAGGCCACACAGCAGTCGCCTGCTCTTGCCATCAGTGCCTCAATAGCGGTGGAACTGGCCCGGTGTCAGGCCGCTACCGCCACTCCATGACCAACCTCCCCGCGTACCCTGTCCCCCAGCCCCCCCACAGGACCGCCATCGTCTTTGGGGCCCACCAGGCCTTTGCCCCGTACAACAAGCCCTCGCTCTCTGGGGCTAGGTCTGCACCCCGGCTGAACACCACCAACCCCTGGGGTGGGGTGCCACCCTCCCTGGGGAGCCAGCCCCTCTACCGCTCCAGCCTCTCCCACCTGGGACCGCAGCACCAGCCCCCAGGACTGTCCGCAGCCGGTGGAGCCAGGTATCGTGTCGTGGAGGGTCAGCTTGTCCACCCGCACGCCATGTCAGCAGGCTTGGGTTTCTGCTTTTATTCCGCTGGGAAGACGCACTCACGTACCCGCAGGCCTGGGCCCTGCCTCCGGTGGCTTCTGGTGCCCAGGGGCCGGCCGTCCACAGCCCTGCCTTGCACGGAGCCTGCCTGAGCTCCGGTGCCTGAGTGCCGGCAGTTGCCTCGTGGGTCTCGTTCGCTCAGTGGAGCTCAGTGGAGTCCGGGCCGACGTAGAGCCTTGGGGCTGCTCCTGCGGGCCGCATAGCTCTGCCGTGGGCCTGAGGACGTTTCGTTGACTCCTCTGTGCCCGGCACCGAGGACACAGACGTGGAGGGTGCAGTCCCCTCCCGCTTGGCCCGGGGAAGGCTGGGAGCCCAGTTCGGTGCTTCCCGGTCACTTGAGTGGAGAGCAGCGTGGCGGGTGTGTGGCGGGTGGCCACGGGTGGCTTGCACGCTGGTGCGGTCGGCCCAGTGTCTCGTGGAGCTCTCTGCGCCTGCAGGAGGATGGTGAAAGGAGCCCCACCCGGACCGGAGGGCACGGAACAGTCGGGGGAGCCCTGGGGTGGCCAGTGGGGTCTTGCTCCTGGGGTGGCGAGAGACCTGTCGCTCACGAGGAGCGTCGTCAGGGCGCGTGATTGAAGGCGTTGGGCTTGGGGGACATTCAGAGACTGCTAAGCGTTAGCTGGGAGGGTGGGGGGGCTGGTTTCTGAGAGGGTGACTGGTGGCTGGACATGGGGCCTGTCCCAGGCCTGTGGCTGCTCTGCCTCATCCCCCCTGTTGGGTGGGGCTGGTGTTGGCCTCTGGCATTTTTGAAAGCTGGGTTTCAGAGGACTCTGCCAGCTTCTGTACGACACGGCGACTACTGCCGTTCACTGAGCTCGTATGGCCGGGCTGTGTGAGTGACGGCAGTAATCCTCACAAAGGCCATCTGTCCCAAGCTTACGGGGGGCACACTAAGGCTGGCAGGGCCCCCAGCAAGTGGCAGAGCCGGGATTCAACCCAGGGCGCAGAGCAGGCCATGAGGGACCCACAGGGATCTCGAAGCTCTCTTAAAGGCGGCGTGAGAGGAAGGCAGAGGCGTCCTGAGAGGGGGTGTGGCGGAGTCCGTAGACTGGAGGGTGTGGGCCAGGCTGTCATCCTGGGCATCTGCTCCTTCGGGGGCTGGGGACATGTGGACCAGAGGCCTTTCTGGGAATGGGGTGACCAGAACTTTCGCTTGGCCTCCTCCCTGGATTTTTACATAGACGTTAGCAAGCAGGGCTCTGTGCTGTCTCAGCCCTACCCAGCGTCCCGTGAGGCCCCCTCCTCCAGGATGCCAGCCAGAAGCTTTCAGAGAAAAGTGTGCTGTCTGCCAGCCTAGAATGGTTATCAGCAGGGCTAGAGCTGCTTCTACTAGGTCAGTTTTGCTGGGCCTCCTGGGGCTCCTTAAGTTCCAAATTATTTTGAGGGACATTTCTAGACAGTTCCAGAGCTAGGATTCTGGGATCGAGCCAGGTGACTTAATTCATGGGCTTCGTTGCTTTCTGCTGGTACCGGGCTCCCCTCGGTCTCCCCTGATACTTCTCTGGCGTCCCCCCTCCCCCGCCTGAGGGCCCCGGGAGACTGCCAGAGTGGGGCCTCCTGGTACCGGCCGGGCAGGTTCCAGAGGGGAAGGTGGCTGGGCCAGACGGCCTTACGTGTGCTTCTGGGCCGTGCGTGTTGCTACTTGCCCTGCCTGCCTTGGTTGTCAGCCAGGAAGGGAAGCAGGCCAGCTGGCTCTGTTAGTTGAAACCATCTCAAAGGGGGCCTGCCTCACGAGGTGGGTGTACCTGTATCTCCTCCAGCTTTTCAGGAGCTGGGAGAGGCGCCGTTCACTCGCCTGGGCCTATCCCTCCCTGTTTTGAAAAACAGGGTTTCCCCCTGTCTTATTTGTAGGGTGGCCCTCTTCTGTGAACCCCTTTCTGATGGGTGTTGTAGAGCCGGGGCGGGGGCGCTGCTTAATGAATCCTGTCCTCTTGACCCAGCAGAGCCAGGAGAACTGAAATGCTTGACCCCTCGGTCTCCCTAGGGGCCTTGGTATGGTTCTCTAGGCCAAGTGATCCTCAGCCGAGTTAGGTGGAAATCTCCCAGGGGGCGGCAGGGCTGGTGGCACCGTGGGCTGGGGAAGCCTGGGAAGTGGCCTTATTTACTGGTCGCCACCGGAGAGAACATGCGAGAGTGAGCGAGATCAGAATCTGTGGAACCCATGTGGTTTTTATTTGGGAAGCCGTGCGGTTTCAGATCGCTTCTTGCTCAACCTGGGTAAAACCTTGGCTGTTGGACTTCTCTGTGGCCCGGGAAGCTTTCCGAGTAGGCAGTAATGCGCTGAGCTGCCGGGTTTGAGAAAATTTCCTGGTAGCTGAACTTGATCCCTTTAAGCACCAGAACTTGTGTTTTAATGATGCTGGACAGAAAACTTTCCAAATGTGTCATGCGCCCGGTCTTCTTTAGTAGAGGGTGTGGTGGCTTAACGTTTTGATGGCTGGAGGTGATGATCGAGCCCGGCTGTCGGTCGCTGCTTTGGTGTGGCTAGGCCTGGGGATGCATGCCCCCGCCCTGAGTGGCCCTAGGATATGGCTCTCCCAGTTTGCTTCCATCTGCTCTGTTTTTGCTGCTGCTGTTCTCCCGGCTTCCAGAAGCGTTCCCTCCTGCTGTCCGCCTGGCTCGCATGCTCAGAGTCCCGGGGCGAGGGGGCTTGAGGGGTGCTGACTGGCTCTAGGCCCTTGGGTCAGCTCTGTTCCCTTGCCATGTCTCTCCTTTCTCCTCCTCAGTAAGATTAAGGATTTGGGCTGGGAAGTCCGAAGTTCCTTTTGCTCTAGTATTGTGGTGTTCGGGATTTCTGTGGGGGGGGTGCCTGGTGGCCCTTCGGCTTTCCGGTATATCCCCTTAACTGCTCTGAGAACAGGGTAACTGTGGACCTTGGTATTGGGCTGCAGATTAAGCCTCACAACCACCCTGAGGGCCTTTTGGAATTATTCTCATCTCGCAGATAGAGAATTTGAAGCTCAGAAAGGGGACTCCACTTGGCCGAGGGCACGCAGCTTGAAGCCAGAGGGGGCGCTGGAAGGGGGGGCTCCAGATTGCACATCTAGGGCTCCTTGTAGGGCACCTGCCCTTATACGGCACCCTGCCGGCAGGGCTTGCTTGCTGGTGCTGGCTCGCTGGTGCTGGCTCGCTGGCCCGTGCGGAGCTGGTGGGAGGCATTGCGTTTCTTTGCTCCAGCCTCCTGCCTCTGTGCTTTGCCTGGGACTGCTACGTGCTGCCTCCATAGAACACTGAAGTCCTCATGTCTCATGTCCTGGGCGCCGTTCAGAAGCTCCGGGAGATAGTCCCAGAGAGGAAAGCCAGGTTGGGCCTAGTAGGTAGACCCATGAACCGGGGAGGCTGTGACTGGAAGGAATTCTCGGAGAAGGGCACTCCATGGGGCAAATAGTGCCCATGTTGGGGAACATTCTGGTCGTCTGGGCCCTTTGAGGATGGTGGAGGGAGATTGGTGACATCCGAGGTCCTGTCCATCCTGAGAGTCCCCATCTTGGGAACCGCTGTGTCCTTTTACTGCTCTCATGACTGCAGGGAAACATCTGGCAGAGGAACTGGGATGAGTGATAGGGGAAGTGGCAACAGTGTGAGACCCACAGAACTTAGTCACGGTTCCTGGCCCCAGTTCCAGGGTGAGCTTCCCAGTGGGAGCCTTAATGCCTGTCTGCTTTCTGCTCCGGTTCTTGGTGGTAGAACCTAAGGCCTTCTCCTTCAGATATGTGCCTCTCCCCAGCAAAGGAGGACCCCGCTTCTGGGACCCCCTCTGGACCAGCAATGAGTAACCCACTAACATGGGGGAGGTGTCGAGCCAGGCTTCGGCTTTCCGGCTCCCTGGCTGAGGGCTCAGGCTCTGTGTCCCCTGCAGAGCTGGCTTGGGAGATGGAGGATGTCTGGAAGGGCTCTGTCATCCAGGACTCCTTCACTGTTCTAGAACCTGAGAATTGCAAAGGCTGTCAGAGATGATCTACTGACCTTTTTTTTTTTTTTTTAAAGATTTTTATTTATTTATTTGACAGACGGAGATCACAAGTAGGCAGAGAGGCAGGCAGAGAGAGAGGAGGAAGCAGGCTCCCTGCCGAGCAGAGAGCCCGATGCGGGGCTCGATCCCAGGACCCCCGGGATCATGACCTGAGCCAAAGGCAGAGGCTTCAACCCACTGAGCCACCCAGGTGCCCCCTACTGACCTTTAAAAAACCAAAGTGGAGAGACAGGCTTAGGGTGGGTGGGGTTTGCTCCAAATTAGATGGTTTAGTGGGGCCAGAAGCTTCGTTGATGCAGGTGTTCTGCACGCCCGGCTCTTCAGCGGCATGTTCAGAGCTCTGCAGAGTCAGGTCTGTTGTTTTCTTGGGCCTGAGAATAGCTGAGGAGGGCAGGAAGCCCTGATCTGGGCCGTGCCACACAGGTGATTCTCTTCCGGGAGAACAATCCAGAAGTGAAAACAAAACAACCTCTGCTCAAACAAATATGGGAGTGCCTGCTCTGCTCCCAGCTCTGTGCCGGTGGGGGGGGGGGGGCGGGGGGCCCTGCCAGCTTTAGCACCAGCTGAGTGTAAGGTTCTGGTTTGGAGCCATGTCGTTTCCACCAGCAGGACCTGTGCCCCCTGGGCTGGTGGTGGGGAAGGATCTGGGGCAGCTTCCAGAAGCGCTCACTATAAACTCGGCAGGTTGTTGGTTTGCTGGCGGCTGCAAGGGCACTACGGCAGATCGGAGCTGTCCATCATTTCCGGAGCACCATCCTGGCTCCAGGCTAGGCCAGTGGGACAGACGAACACAACCCGGCCCTGTCCTTGGGGAGTTCAGGTGTAGGGACTGCGTGAAAAGGTTTTATCACCCTTCTCGTGGCGCCATCTTGAACATCGGCAGGGATGGACCAGAAGACACAGGAACTGGGGTGGCAGGTTGACGGCGGAGGGGTCGTTTACCAGGCATCTCGGGCCGTCTACACCAACCATTCTCCATTGGGGGGGGCTCCCCCCAAACCATAGTGGCATAGATTCATTATCACTTGAAAAATACAATGGCTTAAAACCAAATGAATGACCCAAATATAGTTATTATGGGAAGCAAGACCATCGTTTAAAAAAAAAAAAACCCTGAAATTTTTAAAAAAAGATTTTATTATTTGAGAGAGAGCATGAGAGTGGGGGAGAGTCAGAGGGAGAAGCAGACTCCCTGCAGAGCAAGAAGCCGGATGCAGGACTCGATGTTGGGACTCCAGGATCATAACCTGAGCAGAAGGCAGTCGCTTAACCAACTGAGCCACCCAGATTCCCCCAAACCCTTTAATTTTGAACTAATTTTAGATTTACAGAAAAGTTACAAAAATAAGACTTATCTTGTAAAGCCAGACAGTTGCCATCCTGGGGACGTTACTGTTAACCAAGACGTTTCTCGATTCTCACCTTGTTTGTCCACTACTGCTCCCGTTCTGTCCCGGGATCGTGTGGGATCCCGCCTCACATCCAGCTGTCCTCTCTCCTCCCCACCCTCCCTTCAGGAGGAGTTCCGCTGTCTTTATCGCCCGTAACCTTGACACTTCTGAAGAACTGCTTTGTCGAATGTTCCTCAGTTTGGGCCTGTTCAGTTGCTTTCTCATGCTTGAGGTTATGCCGTGTGGCAGGAACCACAAAAGAGGTGTTACGTCCTCAAAACGCTGTTTCTTGGGGTTGCGGATGCTGATTGGTCATATTACTGGTGATATCTGTCTGGAGTACGTGTTAGAGTGGTCTCTGCCAGATTTCCCCTCTCCAGGTACCATAGAGCCCTCATTCCGACAAAGCTAGTGAGCTCAAAATTCTTTTAGGACTGTCTAAACACCCCACAAAAAAACGAAAGTCCTCGCTCACACAGCGGCAGCCACGTGGAATGAAACTGTAAAGGGGCCCCGGCAGCACCAGCGTATTCGCACCTCGGGCTGGCTCTGGCTCTTGTTTCCGCTAAGTTGGCTCCTACATTCAGCTTTGTTCTCTCTTCTCCCTAAGTGCCTCCCTCCCCAGCGGTCCTGTGAGCAGCCCTGGGAGCGTCCCCGCCTCGGTGCCCGTGCAGATGCCGAAGCCCAGCCGGGTCCAGCAAGCCCTCGCAGGTAGGCACCCTGCTGGGTCCTGGGTTCCAGAACAGGCTGTGTCTGACAGGGCAAGACACGGAGGCGGAGGAAGAATCCGTGGGCAGGGGAGGAGACCGTGGGACGGGCGTCTGGTTACCCTCTCCGTTCTCACGGAAAGCCACAGCGGCTCCTGGGGAGGCCAGTGCCTCTTTTCCGTGATGGCATGCCCTCAGTTGGTGAGCCTGTCTCTCACGGGGCGGCCTGCCTGATGACAGTGGGTCCCCTGGTGTGGACCTTTCCCCATCTTTGAAATTTCCACGTCATTTTATTTATTTTTTTTTTCCATAAAGATTTTGTTTATTTGGCAGAGGGCAGGAGAGAGCGAGCGAGCGAGCACAAGCAGGGGGAGCAGCAGAGGGAGAGGGAGAAGCAGGCTCCCTGCTGAGCAGGGAGCCTGATGCTGGGCTGGATCCCAGGACCCTGAGATCATGACCTGAGCCGAAGGCAGATGCTTAACTGACTGAGCCACCCAGGTGCCCCTCCATGTCACTTTAATTATGGTTCGAGTCACTTGTCTGTCCTGAAATGCTTTATGCGTTTCCCTGAAGGGGCCCGCTGGGGAACTCAGCTGTTTTGGCTGGAGTTATGCTTTGAATAAGTGACTTTGCGTCCACGTAAATCTTTTGTTAACCAGACGCCTTTGAACTGTTTTTAAAATTCTTTTTATAGGTTAGGGAGTTACTGAAAGTTACTTTTTAATAAGTAGGAAAAGCCAAGTGTCTTAGAAGGGAGTGTAGCAAGGTTGAAGCAGGGGACTGAGCTAACCCGAGTCTGTGTGTTGAGTGAGTCACTGTGGTAGCACGGGGGTTCGAGGGGACAGGCCTGGGGCAGGGAGACCCGTGCGGAGCCTGACTTCATGGCTCAGGGGAGCCAGCCGGGGCCTGACACGTGCCTCGGCGGTGGTGGAGGTAAGAGCTTTTGACTTGGTGGGTAGGTGGGTCACGAGAGAGGAGGAATGGATTGAGGCCCGGTGTGTGGCTGTCGACGTTACTGGGACACTCAGGAGGGGCTTTGGGTCTATCTTCCTTCATTTCTTCCCAGTAACAGCTCTGTGAGGTAGAAACTTTTATTCCCACTTTATACCTGAGGAAACTGAGCCTCAGAGAGAGTTCCAGAAACTTCTCATGATCAACCGACCAGCCCTTGGCAAAGCCGGGACTCAGCCCCAGGCATTCCGGGCCCCAGAACCTGGGTTGTCAGCAGTCACACTGTCGCTTTCCAGCCCGGTGGGAGCATGGGGAGGGGCGGGGGGGCGCTGCTAGGTTGTAGGGGGGCCGGGTCCCGGGACAGTGGGCATTTGGATGTGCAGCTCAGAAGAGCCGTCTAGGGTGCATTTGGGTGGCCTCTGCCCTCTCGGGGTGGGTGTATGAGCTCACAGAGACTGCGGGTGGGATGCGGGGAAGGGCCCTGGAGGGAGGTGGAGGGACCAGTCGGAGAGGGGGTAGAAGGTGGTAGAGAGTGGGGCCCTGTGGACCCTGCTTCAGCCGCTCAGCCATCAGCCCTCCGCTGGGGCAGAGAACGGTGAGCAGAGATGCGGTGACTGCAGAGTTCCTGCCCAGTTAGATCTTCCTGTGGGCCTGTGTGTGGGGTGGTGATCACTGGAGAGAGGTTGTGGGTGACCAGGCGCGGCCGGCACATGGCTGAGCTCCAGCCAGCTCTGTAATCGCCGAGGCTTAAATAAAAACCTTCCTAAACGCAGCTCAGAAGCGGTCCGGGATGGAGTAGCACTCGCTCCCTTTCCGGTGCTCCCGAGGCTGACGACCTCTTAGCCTGCATCCCAGGGTGTCCTCCGTGTCCCCTGGCCCCTTGGCTCTTAGATCAATCCTGGAGGTAGGCGAGTCTTTTAACTTCCATTTTATTCGCTGGGGAAACAGACCTCGGAGATGGGGGAACACGGTCTCAGCCAGCAAGGAGTGGAGACCGGAGCCTGTGGCCAGATGCCGCCTTCGCTAAACACAGGCTCTGCCTCGTACCTGTTGGTGGGAACCTGAGGTCCCGGGGAAGGAGAGATCCGAGCCAGCCCCCAGGAAGTGGGGTCTGGAGAATGTCTTCTTTCCCCGAGCCGCATTTGTGGATTCGGGAATACTCAGGCCACTGTGAGGGGGACGGGGAGGGGTTTGCGGGTGGGTTTACAAACCAGGGGTGACGCTGTGGAAGGCCTGGGTACCCTTCTGTGCGGGCAGAGGACCGTCACGGAGGGGCCACCTCCAGGTCAGGCCAGCAGGGCCTCGGGTGACAGCCTCACTGGCTGCGGCCTGGCCCAGCCCTCTCCTTGGAGTGTCTGCGTTTCATGCTGCCGCAGCCCGCCCAAGGCCAGGCAGCCAGGGCTGAGTGGAGCTAGGAGCCAGCTCTGTAAGACCGGTCAGAGGCCGGGCGTGGGCCGGAGCCCTGGTCGCTAGACAAAGGGCCAACGCCCGGTGTCCGAAAGGAGGTGTTTGCACATCTGGCCGCTGCAGGGGCTGCTCTCTCTGGGGGTCCGGTGGATAAGTGGGACCCTCTCAGGTGGGGGAGCTGTGGCTGTGCGGGCTGCTACAGTTATTTGGGGATGTTGGGCTTTGGGGGGGGGCTGTCCCTAAGTCCCGCTGTTGGGAAGACGTGACGGCCCGCTCCTGGCGTTCCCACCCAGCCGTCCTGTCCAGTGGGCATTGCTTTTGCGAAGCGTAGGTGCGGGGGGGATTCTCACACTTGCTCCCGGGGAGGCAGACCCACGGAGCAGGGGCCCCGGCTCTGCAGGCTTCTCCGTTGGGATTTCTGTGTCTGTGACTGGGGCTCGGGGGCGGGCCCTGCCCTGACGAGGGCAGAAGCCTTGTTCGTGCTGGCCTCACCGAGGCCACCCGGCAGCACTCGGGGGTATCTGGGTTCCCCAGCAGACAGGTTCTGTGCACCTGCTGTGACCGGGCCCTGCCCTCGGTGCTCAGTGCAGGGAGGACAGCTGTCGCGACACCCATACACGAGTCCTTTCAGGGGGTAAGAAAGGACACAGACGGCGGGGAAGCGGCCCTTTTAGGTGGGGTGGTCAGGGAAGGGCTGCCTCCTAGCTCACGCGTGGGGAGAGGTCTGCCGGAAGTGGAGCAGAGAGCGCTGGGGGAGGAGGTCGCGGTCAGGGCAAAGGCCGGGGTTCTACTAAGGCAAGCATTGCTCCTGTCCCCTCCGTCGTTGTGCCCCCGGCCCTCTTCCCTCGTCTGCTTGTCCTGCGGTCTGCCTGACATTTCGTTCAAACCCCCTTCTGAGCTCAGGAGCAAGCAACGTGGAGACGCTGGTGGCGTTGCGTGGCCCGATGAGCAGGTGCCAGGTGTGCTCTTCTGGTGGGTGCTTTGGGGTCTGTTGTGAGCGGCTGCCACAGGGCACCCTGCCCCGCTCCGCTGTGCTGCCCAGGCTGCTGGCTGGCCTCTGCTTCTGTCCCTGACTGGGCACGTTCGCCACTTTTGAGTCTTTGCTCTTCGAGGCCGTGGTGGCAGGCCTGGATGGGGCCCCGGGGGCAGGTCTCCCCTTACCCGCCTGCATCACCTCCGGAGTGGGCAGCGCCATCTGCTTGGCCCACCCAGGGTCCCCACTTCCTGCCCCAGGCTGCCCTCGGGACCCAGCACCCGAGCCTGATTCTGAGCACTCGGAAAGCCTCCCTTCGCCTGTAGCAGAGGTGTCACTGAGCGAGACGGACGGCAGGGAGATTGCACAGCGAGGCAGGCCGAGGGGCTCCCGTGGGAGACCGCGCTGTGTTCCAGGGAGCACCAAGGCCTCGGAGAGTGCCAAGAGAGCGGCAGGTGGTGAGGGTCCGCCTAGAGTATGTGTGAACCACCAGGCTGAGGAGTGAGGGCTCCCCCCGTGGGTGTGCCCTCGGTGCTACCCTCCAGGACAGAGCAGGCTGTTGGAGCCTGGACTGAGGGCAGAGATGGGAGCCGCAGCCCGAGACCTTTGCTGCTCCAGAGGAGCGGCCACAGAGGCCACGGGAGGCCTGTCGGGGAGCAGGCCCAAGGCCAGCGTTCCTGCCGCCCACCCTAGCAATGGCACCGGAAGCATCTAGAAGGGCCAGATGGAAAGCAGCACCCCACTGGAGGGAGGGTGACCAGGAGCCCAGAGGGCATGGCCAGGGGGAGCACGGGGGGAGGACTGAGCACGAGACTCTGTCCGTGTCTCCATAGCTTGCTCGCGTCCTTCCGTGTCACCCCTTTGGTCTCCTCCTCGCACCTGGCACCGGCAGCTCCCGCTTGGAGTGGCGTCGTGCCCCCCTCGAAGCAGAAGGCCTTGTCCCGCCCCCTTCCCCATACGCCGGGAGCACGGGCCAGCTGGTGGCTCAAGCAGACCCCTGTGGGGATCTGATGAGCCGGGCATTTCCCTGGTTCGTGGCCCGGGGCTTAGTTGCCTTGAGCGGCCGATCCCTCCGGAAGATCCGTGGGTCCTGCTGGCCGTTCACGGTGCCACCTGGACTCAGCCGGGGTTTGTGGACGTCCCGTGCCGAATGACTCCTTCTAACGTTTCTCCCTTCTCTGCATGTCTGATCTCGCACCCCGTGTAGGCATGACGAGTATTCTGCTGTCAGCCATTGGACTCCCTGTGTGTCTTAGCCGCGCACCCCAGCCCGCCAGCCCTCCCGCCTCCTGTCTGGCCTCTAAAAGTCACAGCTCAGTTAAGAGATTGAGGAAAATGCCCATGAAAGGTAGTTCCTGCTCACAAGTGCTCTCTGGCCTCTGCTAAGCCTCCGAGTCTTGCTGCCTCTGACTCTCCTGCATCGGTCGCTCTTCTCTGACCCCCACGGCCTTTCTCTGCTTCCTTTACCCCCAGGGGAGGGGCTCAGCGGCCCTTCTGCCTGCCCTCGGCGCGGAGGTGGGCCCTGGAAACCACTTACCCCCGAAAACCCAGAGTTCAGCTCCTGTCGTCTGGCACAGCTGGGGTGTGAGGGGCCTGTCCTTGAGGACTCTGTGACTGGACAAGCACGAGCGCGGGGTGAGGCCAGCTCGGGATGGGGGTGACTCTGTCCCTCTCGGCAGGGCCAGCATGCATCTCAGGAAAGGGCCCCAGCCCTGTCTGGCCCCCACGAAGGGCAGCTTCGGAGGGGTCCCCCAGTGGCGCTGCTCTGCCCGTCACGTGGCTGGGGAGAAAGGGGTTCCGGAACCGCGGCAGGTACTGTGGGTTTTAGCCAGACTTAGTGAAGGAGCCTGTGGGTAGTGAGTTCTAAACCTGCCTTTTCGGAAGCCGATGCTTCCGTCTTTGGGCTGGAGGCGCACAGAGCACAGAAAGCCCTGCGACCCTGAGTGCGGTGCGGTGAGGTGAGCAGGGAGCACGGCCCTGGCCTAGCCGGCTTGGGTTCCGGTCTTGGTTCTGACTTCATGTCCCACACCCGGTGTCTCCGTTTGTGAGCCGGCATCTCCTACTTCGCAGGTTGGTGGTGGACGGAATGAGAAGAGCACACGTGAGGCGCCCAGCACGTAGTCATGGGGGGCTCTGATCATGCCCACTGCCTGTCTAACCCCAGGCCTGCAGGTGGCAGGAAGGGCCAGGGAGTGGCGGGGCTTTACGCCCCGTTCCCCACCTCACCCCTGTCCCGGCAGCTGGGCCGGGCGGGCCCGGAGCTTCCCAAGACACTCCGACTTGCCTGGGAAGAGCACAGGCTCTTGGCGGACACTCTGATCTTCCTTCCTGGGCTCAGATGTCCCTTTCTTGGGGCTGGTGGTCCCCTGGCTGGCCCCCTTAAGAGAAGTGTGGCTCCTGGGCTACCTTGGGTTTTAAAAGGCTGTCCGGGCAAGGGCGAGTGGCGGGGGAATGGGTGCTGAGCCAGACCTCACCAGAGGTGGGCCCGAGGCTAGTCCTGGCAGATGGGGTCCCGGGGTCCCTCTGCTTTTCTAAATTGCTTCTCCCTCACTCTGAATAGCTACTGGGATGGCTGCCAGTGCTGGGGGTCCTTTGTGCTTTGGCCTGGCTTTCTCCCCAGTGACCAGTCAGTGGCCTAGAAATCTGCGTGTATGTGTTGTATGTGTTGGGGGAAAGGTGCATGCGTGCGTGCGTGTGTGTGTGTGTGTGTGTGTGTGTGTGGTGTGTGTGAAGGGGTGGAGGTACATTTGTGTGGAGGGGTGTGTGTGTGTGTGTGAGGGGGTTGGAGTGGGTGTTTGTGTGGGGGTGTGTAGGGCACATGTGTGAGGGACATTTGGGCGTGTGTGGGATACATGTGTGATGGGGTGGGGGGACATTTGTGTGTGTGTGTGTGTGTGTGTGTGTGTGTGTTTTGAGGGGGTGGGGTATGTTTCTGTGGGTGGGGGGTATATGTGTCAGGGTGGGAGGACGTTTGTGTGGGGGGTATGTGTGTGAGGTGGGTGGGGGTGCATTGGGGTGGGGGGTCTGGGTGGGGGGGATGTATGTGAGGGTTTGGGGAGACGTTTGTCGCGGGGGTTGTTTCTGTGTTAGTGGGGTCGTCCTTTGTCTGTAGCTGCCTCTCACAACACTCACGCTTTGGGTCAGGATGACGTCTCCATTTTTAGGTGAGGGGAGGTTCAGGTGATGTGCTGTGGTCCCTGCGTGACAGCCAGAATCAAACCTGACGTCGCCTGCTCCCAGCCTCTGCTCCCCTCCTCGGTGTCCCCTGGCCTTCTCTGGTTTTGAGGGCCCTTGGATGTAGAGCCCTTAGGCATGTCTGTCTTGGCAGCCACACCTGGTGGCTCTGAGCTTAAGTTCAGGCCGGGGTCCCTCTGGTGACAGAGGCTCGGAGCGGGACCTGCCCAACGACCCCGAGGCGGGAGGAGGAGCTTTCCCCGGCTGCACTGGTCTTCCTGGCCATCCTTTCTGCTCCCGCACGGCTTTGCTGCCATTCTCTGTCATTCTGCCGCTGCCTCTGGCTGGAGAAGCCCTGGGTCTGCCCACTTCTCTCCCCGGCTGGGGGAGTCTCTCGTCTTGGGGGCGTGGGGGTGCCCGTTGTGGGGCCAGGCTCAGGGTTGATGCCGGCGCGGGCCGCCCTCCCAGCTTCGTGCACGTGGGTGGTCTTGAGAAGAGTGGGGTGGCCGGGGTGCCCCTCTTTCTGCATCGGGGCTCCTTCCCGGACTCGGCGTGTCGCTGAGACCCCACAGTCCAGGGCCAGGCGAGAGAAAACCAAGGCTTGTCGTGACCATATCCGTGTGGCATCGTCCCCGGTCGGCGTGCACACAGACGCCCGCCGGGCAGGCACCTGCTGCACGTTCAGCTCCTGGACCTTCTCTCGCCTTGGCTTTCTCACAGGAGTAATGGAGGTTGGGCGAAACGGCGGTGCCGGGACACGCTCCAGAGCAGTTTGTGGTAGAAGCTGCCGTTTGACTTCTCTGTGTGTCCTCCGGCCTCCCGAGCAAATGTGCGCGGGGATGTGGTGGAGGCCCGGCACGCGGCTCCTGAGGGTTGGGCCCGGCAGCTGTCCCTGGTCCTCGTGCGTCGCCTCCAGGGCTCCTGGGGCCGGGCCTCCCACGGGTGGACCCTTAGGGCTCTGCCCGGCCGAGCTCCGAGCGTCCGCGCTGACGCCGCGTCTCTCCTCTTGCACGCTCGCTCCTCTCCGGGTCCCTCCTGGCAGCTTGGGCCTCTCCCTTGTATTCCTTCCTCTCTGGGCTCCGCAACGCCAGCGCGTACTCCTCGGGACGCCGCTGACGCTCTTCTCTCTTGCAGGAGGAACTCCAAAGCCGGAGCCGGAGCAGGTGATAAAGAAGTACACGGAAGAGCTGAAAGCGGCCCCAGATGAGGCACGTGTCACGGGAGCCGCGCTGCTTCTGGTTTGCTTTGGGGACGAGGGGTGGCTCCGGAGGAGGGTATCGGCCTTTCCTCTGCTGGGCGGGCACGAACCGAGGTGCTGCCGGGTGCCGGCCGTGCTCCGGGTCCTGGGGTGTGATCTCCCGGCGTCCCGGAGGAGGCAGGCCTTCCCAAGGGGAGGTGGCCCGGCCTCAGAGGCCCGCGTTCTGATCTTAGCTGCGCCGCTCACGAGCCGTCGTTCTGAGCAGGGCTCCTCACCGGGCCTCCGCGTGGCCCTCTCCCTGTGCCATCCTGGAGACGAGGGATGGGAGAGCCCGCCCCAGTCGCCGAGGACCGAGCTGGGGAAAAGCGAAGTGGCTTTGTCCCCATAGCGGGCCTGCCAGACCCTCATAGCAGCTTCGGTTGGACCCAAGCTTCTATGCTGAGCTGTGTTTTGGGGGCTGCTGTGCCCCTGGTCTCTGATTTGAGTGGAGAGTCCCAAGGACTCTGGGGCGGGGCGTGGGGGTGGGTCGTGGGTTGAAGGGCAGTCGCACCAGGATAGAACGGAGGCCTCTGCCCTCTTTTTCTCGCAGCTGTGGCTGTTAAAGGGTTAGTAACCTGGAGGTCGTCCCCATGTCTCCCACCCTCCCTCCAGTGCTGTCTGTGTCCCCAGGAGACAGCACACCAGTCTCTGTTCTTTCCTTTACCTCACGCCCCCTACCCCTGGCATAACTGGCTTGCTCTGCACCAGCCTCCTGGCCTCCAGGCTGCCACCTGGACAGCCTCCAGACAGCTGTGACAGTGCTGGTAGCCCCACCTTGAAACCCCTCGGCGGGTCCCCTGACGTGGGAGACAAAGCCCCGCTCCCGAGCTCGGCCATCAGAACCTTCAAGATCTGGTCCTGTCCCGCCTGCCTCTTTTACACCCTACTCACCCCTGCTCCCTGCGGCTGCCACTGCCCCTCCCAGACTATGCCGGTTTCTGCTTCGGAACGTTCTCCTCCCTTTCCCTGCCATGCCCGTTCCCGTCCTTGTCCACCTTGTCCCTTTCCCGTGTGACAGCCAGCTTTGCGGCCCTGTCCTCTCCATTTCCTGCCCCGCTATTTCCTGTCTTCCGGCCCATGTCTGCTGTCTTCGGCCTGTGCTGCTGTCACCGCTAAGGTCCCTGAGGCCCCTGTGCCTGTGGCCGTCTGTCATCCCCTCTGCTGTGCTGGGCCCTCTGAGGGCGTGGATCCTGGTGACTCATCTGTCTTCCTGCCTTTGGACCAGTAGACGGAAGGACTGACTGCCCATGATCCTGGTGTTTCAGCAGGACCATGAAACACCTTTTCCTATTAGGACCCCCCACCCCCCGCCTTGTGGCGCAGCGGGCCGTCAGTGAGCGTGCCCTGTGCTGGTCTCCCTCCAGGACTGCATCATCTGTATGGAGAAACTGGCTGTGGTGTCCGGCTACAGCGACGTGACCGACAGCAAGACCATCGGGCCGGGGGCCGTGGGCCGCCTTGCCAAGTGCAGCCATGCCTTCCACCTGCTGTGTCTGCTGGCCATGTACTGTAACGGGAACAAGGTGCCCGCGCGTCTGCCCCCGGGGGAGCGGGGTCGCCTGCCCACAGTCCTTCCCCGCTCCTGCTGCTGCCCTGCGGGGGGCCCAGGACACTCTCGGAGGCAGCCTCGAGCCGTCTGTGGGCCTGGGCCCGTGGCAGGATGGAGGTGGCAAGTGACCCCTGGCTGCCGTCCTTCGGTGGCACTCGGCCGGAATGGACCGAGGTTGGGAGGACGGGGAGGCAGGCCTCGGGGTGTGGCGTGGCCCCTCCTGCAGCACCCCTGGACCGCTCTGCGCCAGCCAGGGGGCGTGTGCCAGCAGTTGACCGGGCCTGGGGTCTTTTGTTGGGTTTGAAACCTGTTTGCCCGTGAAGACTTTTGTGCACCAACCCGATTTGCCTACTCGATGCTGGTCTCCCGGTGCCTCGCCCCTGTGCCGACCATCTCTCCGGGGAAGCGGTCGGGTTTCTGTGCTGGGAGGGAATGCGGGGGACGAGCCGGGGACCTGCTGTGGGGCAGGGGGCCATGCTAGGCGCTCTCTCAGGGCCACCGGCTCAGTCTGTGGTGCTCTGCTTTGCCTCAGGATGGAAGTTTGCAGTGTCCTTCCTGCAAGACCATCTACGGGGAGAAAACTGGGACCCAGCCCCGGGGGAAGATGGAGGTGTTCAAGTTCCAGGTGTCCCTCCCCGGCCATGAGGACTGTGGGACAATACTCATAGTTTACAACATTCCTCACGGCATCCAGGTAAGGGGCCCGGCACGAGAGGAGCCTCCTTGGACCGTTCTGGGATGGGTCCTTCTCAGTCTGGGCCACTCTTCTTCCTTACGCTGCCCCTCTCCCAGCAGTGCAGTCCCTGGGGCAGTCGGGAGGCACCAGTCTCCCGATTTCAGGCTCTCAGGAACCAGGAGGCACCGGTGTCTGCGGGTAGAACAAGCTCTTAGGGCTGCGGAAGCCAAGAGATGGCCTTCGGCCCTTCCCTAACGCAGGGAGGGCATCCTGGAGGCGGAGACGTTGTGGCTCGACTTGTACTGGGTAGAAGGCCAAGTGTCTAAAGCAGGAACAATGCTTGTGTTGGGGGGCTGAATGACGGGGGATCCCCCAGGGCAGGGAGGCGCCTGCAGAGGGGAGGCCAGCTTGGGAGGCCAGCTCAGCGGCCAGATCCAGGCCTGCTTCGGGTGTGGTGTGGTGGTGCCGGCTCTGATGGCAGGAGCAAGACAGGAACCCGAGCAAAAGGTCCCGGGGTCCCAGTAGAGACCCAAAGAGGACCCTAGGCCCTCCTGCTTGGGCCCGCATTGACCGCAGAACTGGTGGCAGGTGGGCAAGGTCCAGCCAGGGCAGTGGAGACCGGGACCCACGGGGGCCCGTCTGCGACAGGTGGCGCGTCCCTGTTTTGTTCAGTCACGTGCTTCTCCGAGGTTTCCCTCCGTTTCTTCTGAGTGGGTCGTAGTGAACTTTGAGAACATCCCTGACAGCCTCAGAGCCCCAGAGCAGAGGGAGTGTCGGGGGGGGGGGGGGTGTGGCGTGCCTCTGAGTGGCAGAGCGCACGAGCAAGACCTTCCACTGTGGCCGCCCTGTTCGCGGTCCCTGCCTCGGGCCCCGCTGCGGGCCCATCTCGGGCAAGGGGTGAGGGCGTCCGGAGGGAGGCCTGGCCATCGTGGCCACAGAGCCCAGTGCCCACAAGGGCGCCAGTGGGGTGGGAGTGTGCGTCCTGGCCTTGGATGAGTTCCAGTCTCGTTAGGGAGGGGTGGGACGTTAGCAGGAGAGTCTGATGCCAGACCGAGTGGCATAGGGTCAGGGAAGGTGGTCACTGAGGGAGGCCGGGTCACATTGGGTCTGTGACACGGATTGGGCTGGTCACGGGTGTAGGAATAGCCCTGGCCCGAGAGGCAAAGGGTGGGCTGGGCTGCTGGGCACCTCTCAGGACCCTCCCAGGCCCAGTGTCTGTGTTCCTCCTGCAGGGCCCGGAACACCCCAACCCTGGGAAGCCGTTCACCGCCAGGGGATTTCCCCGCCAGTGCTACCTTCCAGACAATGCCCAGGGCCGCAAGGTGAGGCAGGGCCCCCCGGCTGGTAGGGTCCCGGCTGCCTGTGGGCAGTCGGAGCGGGTGGGTGGGGAGGGCCTGGCCTGGTGGCCATGCCAGCTCTGCCCTGCTCACCTGCTGCTTGTTCTTCTGGGGCCGCTCGGGGTGCTGGCCCCTCCTTCCCGGGGGTCGCTGTGCATTGGGCATGCTCCCCCGGGAGAGATGACTGGAGGGGAGGCCTTTTCCAGCAGCCTCTCGGGCCAGGTCACCTGTTCTTCGGTCAGGCCAGCGTGACGACATTGGTGGGTGGGGGCGGTGGAGGGGAGGAAGGGATAGGAGAGGACTGGGAGACTGGGACAGCCTGCGGAGCTACCTCTCACACTGGGACTAGGGAGAGCATTCCCGGCAGACAGAACCCCTTGAGAGCGGCAGCCGGTGGGCCCGGCTGGAGGCTGGGAAGAGTCTGGGGGAGGACCAGAGCCCGGTGTGGAGGCAGTGGGGCATCGGGTGCCCCTAGGCTGCCCTGGGTGTTGCCGACTGGAGGTTTGAAAATGCTCCCTCTGGCTGCTGTGAGTGTGGCCTGCAGGTAGCTGAGCAGCGGGTGGGGGCGGGGGTGGGGGACAGAGAGGTGGGGGTTCCCTAACTTGGACTTCGGGCAGGGTTAGCCTGGCCCCAGGTGCGGCTTGAGCAGCGGGTGGCGGCACCCTCCGACGTGGGGGGTCCTCTTGGGCCATCAGGTCAGCAGGGGGAGTTCTGGAGGGGGGTCAGGACTGGAGCTGGAGGGTGGGGACCCCAGCAGATGGGGCTGACTTGGATCGGGTCACTTAGGAGAGTGGCCAGCCCGGGCCCTGCCAGTGGTTCACGGTACAGGTCGAACAGTCCAGGCAGGTGCCCTCTGTGCCTGCCCTGGTCCCGACTGGTGGGGCAAGTCGGACCAGGGAAGGGGAGTGGCCAGCGGATTCTGGCCCCCTGCTGCTCCGGGGGGTGAGAAACCCATACGCAGACTTGCGCTCACTCATTAGCCCCTCCGCCCCTTCCCTCCCCCACTGCAGGTCCTAGAGCTGTTGAAGGTGGCCTGGAAGAGGCGACTCATCTTCACAGTGGGGACGTCCAGCACCACGGGAGAGACGGACACGGTGGTGTGGAACGAGATCCACCACAAGACGGAGATGGACCGCAACGTGACAGGCCACGGCTACCCTGACCCCAACTACCTGCAGAATGTGCTGGCTGAGCTGGCGGCCCAGGGGGTGACCGAGGACTGCCTGGAGCAGCAGTGACACCCCCAGCCTGGCCGGGCCCCACCCTGCCCCACCTGCCTGCCTCCGGCCACCAGCCGCCCTCTCCCCGCGCCGCCAGCTGGGCTGTCCCCGGGATGGGCAGGCAGGAAGGTGCCTTTCCTCGGAGGCTGCGGTGTTTGTCGGGGGCCTGCCTCCCGCCCCCCTCCTCCCCTCCAGGCCTGGATCTGCGTGGGAGTTGGGCAAGCCTGGGAGTTCTACTCGCGGGGGCTTAAGATGCAGCTACCTCAGAGCGTGGGGCCCCGCCCTTGGGCTGCTTTGGGTCCGTAGTGCTGGGGGCCCGGCGTGGGGTGAGGCGAGACTGCCCCATCGCAGCCCCGGCCGCCGTGGTTCCGGGTCAGCTTCTCATACCTCAGATGTTCTGTTTGCAATAAATGCCCTATAGCCAAAGTCAGCAGGCCCTGGTGTGTTTGTCGGCGGAGAGGCTGTGCGTGTGCGCACGCGCGTGTGTGCTGCTGCGTCCGAGCAGGAGCGAGCCCGCCGACTGCCCATTCGACCCACATGCCCCAGTGACCAAGGCTGCGGTGAGGCCGGAGAGCCCACCCCCCCCCCCCCGAGTTGGGCTGCTGCCCCAGCCCCTGACCCCATCCTCAGAGTTCTAATTTCTCGACCCTCTTAGGAGGATCCAGTACCCCGGCCTGCCCTCTGCCTGGGTTGTGGCCTGGGGCTCCAGGGACACCGGCCGCATCCTGAGCGGGCCAGGGCTACTTTTGCCTCCATTAAGCCCCTTTTCTCCATAAGAAAAAAAAAATTAAAGTCTGTTTTGTGTGTTGGTCTAAAGATGAGTATATTATATGTTAAAGCATTTTTTTTTCCCTCTATAAATTTGAGTTTTGCAGCAGGGGGGCTGGGCTGACTCAGTGGAGCATGTGACTCTTGATCTCAGGATCTGGAGTTCGAGCCTCATGTTGGGTGTGGAGATGACTTAAAACTAAGATTTAAAAAAAAAAAGGTAGTTACCCTATGAATCAGCGATTTCACCCTTAGGCGTGTATCCAAGAACAGAAAACAGGTCCACACAAAACTTGTACATGAACGCTCGTGGCAGCATCATTCATAACAGCCCACAGCCCAACCGTCCGTCCGCTGAGGAGCCGGGAAACAAGATGCCCGGTCTCCGTACAGTGGAGGGAAAGTTCTGGACTAAGAACAGAGGCTGGTCACAGGCTACAATAGGACGCTAAGGGGAAGAAGCCAGCCCCAGCGCGCCACTGGTGTGATTCAGTCCATGCAAAGTGTTCAGGACAGGGAAGTCCGCGGAGGCTGAGAGCAGATGCCTGGTTGCCGGGGGGAGTGGGGAGTGGGGAGGGACTTCGAATGGGTACAGCGTGTCCTCTCGGGGTGATCTGCATGTTCTGAACTGAGTGGTGATGTTTGCACAACCTTGAGAAAGCCCGCTGAGCCGTACACTTTGAACGGATGAGTTTTATGTGAATTATCTTTTTAAAAAAAACTGTATCTTAAAAAAAAATAGAGCCAAAAAGAGTTAAGTAAGTGGGAGGCTTGTCAGCTGTCAAAGGGCCTTTTGCTGACTCCAGACTCTTGTTAGACAAGATCGTGGCCTTGTGCAGGGAGGGCAGGGGGATGGGCCCCGGGGCTGGAGCTGAACAGGTCAGGTGGGGCGTCTGCATCCCCCATCCTGCTCCCACTCCCTGGGTGGGGATGGAAGGCCAGAGGGCGGCCCCTGGCACCTGGGGTACAGGAATCTCAGGCATGTGGCCCTGTGCCCATGTTTCCAGAGACTGGGTCTTCTCGGGGGCAGAGAGGCTGGCTGGGACCCCAATTCAGACATGGGACTCTGGGGGGCTTGGCTGGCATCTGGAGGTCTGGGGGCATCCCCCTCGGTCCTGGCCTTGGGCCCGGGTCTGAAGCACCCTACAGGCCTGCCCAGCTCCCTTAGGGTAGGCTGGGTGAGTGGGAGAGGGTGGGGCGCAGTTACATTTTCAGGTCTTTCCAGGCCTAGGCCAGCCTCCCTCTGCAGCCGGACTAACCAGCTCCTCCAGGCGCTGGGGGCGGGGGTGTGGCCGGAGGAAGCCAGATCAGCCCCAGGCTGTGGATGTGGGAGAAGGGAGAGCTCGGGGGGCCATCATGGGGTTCCCCCAGAGGCAGCCTGGCCTATCGCCGCTGCTCCTCCTGGCGGGGGCACTGGTCTGGCCCCTGCCTTGTATGAGCCTGGGTGAGTGGGGCTCCTGGGATGAATTCACCTGGCCGGACCCAAGGGGCTGGGACACCCGCTGGGGTGACTGGATCCTGGGACCCCCCCCCGCCCCCACCGCCACCAGGGGAGAGCAGGTTCCAGGACCCTCATGCCTATCTCTGTGGCCACAGAGCTGATCCCCTACACGCCACAGATAACAGCCTGGGACCTAGAAGGGAAGGTCACAGCCACCACGTTCTCCCTGGAGCAGCCTCGCTGTGTCCTGGACGGGCTTGCCGGCGTTGCCAGCACCATCTGGCTGGTGGTGGCCTTCAGCAACGGTGGGTCATGGTGCGGGTCTGGGGCGGCGGAGGAGAGTCCACGGTGGTGGACCGGGCACTGGGCTTTATCGTGCCGGGCTCTGAGAGGGGTGACAAAGTTACCTGGTTTGTGCCTGGAGGGAGCCTCTGGGCCCTGAGGCACGGAGGGCCAGGTTTTGGGGGACCTTGGACCCAGCAAGGGGCTAGGCTCCCTAGCCCCACCTGTCTGTCCCTTTTTCCCACAGCCTCCAGGGACTTCCAGAACACACAGACACGAGCTGAGATCCCAGCCTTCCCACAGCTGCTGACGGAGGGGCACTATATGACACTGCCCCTGTCCCTGGACCAGCTGCCCTGTCAGGACCCCGCGGACGGCGGCAGGGACGTCCCCTTGCTGCGGGTGGGCAATGACCCCGGCTGCATTGCCGACCTCCGCCAGCCGCCCTACTGCAACAGCCCTCTCCCCAGCCCCGGACCTTACAGGTGGGTCACCTGCCTGGATCCTGGGACAGACAGGGGCTGTGCTGGGGGCGAGGGGGGGTCTCGGGCAGGTGAACTGCCTTTCCCAGCCTCTCCCCAGAACTTTCCCCTTCACAAGCTCTGGTTTAGGCCTCTGTGGGGTCAAGGAGCACTCACCCCAGCTTGGGGGCAGGCAGAGTGTGGCTTTTCCAGGAGGCCGGCCCATGACAGGACTGGTGGGGACAGGCTGGGGTCTCAGGCCCAGAGTTGGGGACTGGGTGGGGGCGCTGGGCTGCAGTCACTAGCCCACAGGCAGATCTGGCAGGAAGGTCAGCCCCCGGCTGAGTTCAGACCCAGCCAGTGGGTATGAGGCAGGCAAACAGACTAGCACCCACTTTTTCAGGTGAAGGAGCTGAGGCACAGGGCAGCGAGGGTTTGCCAGGGTCACGGTGGGGAGCCAGAGCGGGAGAGCAAGTGTCCAGATGGCGGCCGCCCGGGGCCTCAGGGAGTCCAAGCCCAGCCGAGAGGACCAGCTCGGGGCGCAGGGATGGTGGGCATGGTGCAAGCGGGACCGGCCCTTCCATCCGCAGCCTCCCTCTGCCCCCTGCCCGGCCCCCGCCCTGACAGGACAGCTCTCCCACTTCCCCCCTGCCCACTTCCTGGCTCGGCCTCCTCTCACCTCCTGCCCCCATCCCCAGCAGCCACCAGAGCTGGCTGCCCTCCGTGCCCGCCGGTCTGGGTCCCTCCACGCTCAGACGCCTTCAGGGTTCCCCTCCTGGAGCAAAGATACAACCTGAGCTCCTATGCGCAGCCTCTGGTGCCCTCAGTGCTCAGCCCGCCTCCTCCCCGGGTTCCCAGGCTCTGAGCGCGCCCTGACCTCACCCCTCCTTCCCTCCCTGGACCTTTGCTTAGGGCGCCAGAGCCTACCGGGGGGACTCGTATGGCTCCCTAGATGCCACTTGGCCAGCCGTTTTCTCTGGAGTCCTGGGGTTCCCAGTTCTATCCGGCCCACTGAGTCACCCTGAGGCCCTGTGCATGTGACAGTTAGTGACTGGGGTCCTCCTAAACCGGATGGGGTTTCTGGAGAGCAGCGGCTCAGACACACTGGGACCTGCTGGCCGAAGTCACTGTGGTCAGAGCGGTCTCAGAGGATCCCCCCAATGTGCCCCAGAAGAGCCTGGCCCAGAACCGCCTGGAGCTTGGCCGCTGTGGGCAGGCTCCGGGGCTCTGACCTCCCCCTTCTCCTCTCCACAGGGTGAAGTTCCTCCTGATGGACGCCAGGGGCTCACCCCAGGCCGAGACCAGGTGGTCCGACCCCATCACTCTTCACCAAGGTAGCGCTGGGGGAGGGACTGCTCTGGCTCCTGCCTAGCCCTGCCGACTAGTCACCCCCTGCCGCCACCAAACCAGGGATAGGGACACAGTGTCCAAGTCCAGCCCCTCCCCCGAGCAGAAGCTTGTGCAGGGGAGGTGGGGCACCGGGTCAGCCTCACTGGCAGAGAAAACGGGCCTGTCCGTGCTCAAATGTTGGTCAGCACTCAGGTGCCCAGGTCCCAGCCCAGTCGTGGGCAGAAGCAGCCTTGCCCTCCAACGCCAGCCCTGGGCCAAGCCCTGCAGGTGGAGAAGGGCCGGGACATGAAGGAGGCCAGGGTCAGAGTCAGGGCCGTGGGTTCTGGGAGATTTCCCTCAGCAGGGCCCTAAGGTGCCCGGGATTCACCGGGCCAAGGAAACTGCACATGAGGGGAGGCCAGTGTCCACTGTGAGGGACACCTGGGAGGCAGGCTGCAGAGGCCGGGGTGTTGGAGGGGGAGGGGAGAGGGAGCAGAGGGGATGAGGGGGTGGGTCTTGTCGTCTGAAGGCCTTGAACGCCAGGCTCCAGGGAGCGGGGCAGCCACGTGGTGGGTCCTGAGGTCTGCTGCAGCTCTGCCCGCCGCGGGCAGGGCAGTGGGCGGGCACACTGGCAGGAACAGCCTAGAAGGTGGGAATAAGAGGCCGGGGCCATGGGGGGTCCAGGCCGGCAGGGCACGGATGCCTGGCTGAGATGGACAGAAGGGTGGGCTCGGGAGGCTGTTAGGCCTTGAGAGGCAGCCTGGGTGGGGAAGGGACTGCCCTGGGGTCATGGGGCAGCCTCTGAGCGGCTGCTGTGCGCAGGGAAGTCTCCAGCCTCCATCGACACGTGGCCAGGGCGACGCAGTGGTGCTATGATCGTCATCACCTCTGTCCTCTCCTCCCTGGCCGGCCTCCTGCTCCTGGCCTTCCTGGCAGCGTCCACCGCACGCTTGTGAGTGCTGATAGCCCTGGGGCCTCTCCCCCACCCTGGGGGGAGGGGTGCCCTCCCCTCTCACTGGTCCCAGCGCCTGGAAGCTCCTTTGCAAGGATGTTCCAGGAATTTCCACCCCCAGTCTCCCTCACCTGGAGGGCAGGGAGGCGGCCCAGGAGCTCCTCGGAAGCCAGGTTCAGAGAAAGGGTCACCTCCCTCTGCCCTGCCCTTCTTGTGCCCTTGGCCCCCCGCCTTTCTCCTCCTGGGCCCTGTTTTCTCTCCAAGGAGCCCTCAGTCACTTCAGAGACCTGATACCGGGGTAGTCAGGGCAACCACCTGGAGGAGGTGGCCCAGCAGCTGGTTCTAGAAAGAAAGAAAGGGAGAGATTGCGGGAGGACCGGGGACCCAGTGCTGCCTCCTCTCCCCATCCAGCTCCAGCCTGTGGTGGCCGGAGGAGGCCCCGGAGCAGCTGAGAATTGGCTCCTTCATGGGGAAGCGCTACATGACCCACCACATCCCACCCAGCGAGGCCGCCACCCTGCCGGTGGGCTGTGAGCCTGGCCTGGACCCCCTCCCCAGCCTCAGCCCCTAGCCTGGCCCTTGTGGCTGGGGCGTGGCTGCGGCCAGTGTGGGGGCAAGGACGGGGTGCTTATTCCCAGCCCCTGCACACTCCCCCCAACCCCTGCCTGCAGTCCCACTGATGTAGGACAGATGTCAGGGTTCAAAACGTCTTTGGTGCAATAAGGTGGTTTTATTCAAGCACAGGGACAGGACCCAAGGGCAGGAAGAGCGACACCGGGGTGGTGAGGAGTGGCCCGTTATATATACTTTCGAGTTGGGAGGGCTTAGGGAGAGCGTACGTCTCTAAGGAATTTTGGAAGCGAGGTTTCCAGGATCCTGAGGGGGCCTAGCTGTTGTTAGGAAAAGGTCATTTATTACTGTTTAGTAAAAACTGTCACGAGACTCTTTGATGTGTATCTGTGCGTCATATGCTTGGAGGATAATTGCCAACATGTATCTCGAGGGTTTAGAGATAAAAGAAGTTTCCAAATGAATTTTTATGCGTAAAGTCGACTTACAGGGTCCTGGGGGTCAAGCTAAGATTGCCTTTTGCCCTTAGCAAAATGTCAACATCCAGGCAGCTGAGTCCCCGCAGGAATGTCACTCTGCCCGTTTCAAGGACTTGTCAGTGCGCTGTGAGTAGTAAGGAAATTTAATAATTTTTCTTCTGCCTCGGTTTCCCACGTCACCAACACTGGCAGCCCTGCCTTTGCCTTTCATTGTTCCGTCATCCCTAGCGAGGGTCCGGGAGAGGCTAGAGGTAATGTGCAGAGGCCGCCCCGACCAAAAGCTTCCAGGCTCCGGGAGCGGGGTGCAGGGAGCCGTCCTCTGCCCTGTGCAGGGGACAGGGCTGGGCCCACAGAGTGTACCGGGCCTGAGCCTCACTCTGTCTATCCGCCCCATCACCCGCGTCCCCGCTAGCGTCCGGCTGTTGGCAAGGCCGGTGGTTCTTGCTGTGGCCACACGGGGGCGCCGACGCGCCGCAGCCGTCCAGCCTCGCACATGCGCACTCCCATTCCCAGAGGGGCGGGACATTGGGGGCTGGCGGGCTGCGGCAGTGACCCGAAGCCAAAGAGTAGCCGCCACTCGGTGGGGTTCCCAGAGGTCGGGGCTCCAGGCCTCGTCTCGGTCAAGCCAGAGGGATGAGCAGTCATGCTCCCGCCTGCGGGCCTACTGTGTGTCGTCCAAAGTGCACAACCGCCACCGTTTTCTAGATGGAGAAACCGAGGCTCCGTGACTTGTCCACCCCCACCAGCCGCAAGACCTCCTGCAGGTGCAGGCGGAAGCAGATTCAAGTGCAGTCAGGAGCTCAGGCTCCAGGGTCCTGCATGACATGGGCCATGGGAGGCAGCCCCTTTGGGCAGCCACTCTTGAAATTCTGCTGCTCTGACACCTGGGACCGTCTGGGGCTCTTGGAATCGGAGAAGGGTTCAAAGTATCCCCCACGCTCACCAGCTCTGTCCGGCAGAGCCCGCCTCCCACTGTCCTGTCCAGGCCTGGCTCCAACACCAGAGGGAGAGGCGCTCTACCCCAGGACACCCAGCTCCGGGCCTGCCCAGGGGGGTATGGTGAGGAGGAAGACTGGAATGAACCAGCCCAGGGCTGGAGGGTAGAGCAGGAACAGGAATTGCCCTGCCCCGGGGCTTTTATGTGTCCCAGGGCCCTCTCGTAGCTTATACTGATCCTAGACACAGCCCCAGCCATGCCCCATGTGTGCCCAGGGCACACGTCGCGGCACAGTGGGGTAACGCGTAGCCCAGGGGAAGAAAGCGACCCCACCTGGAGGTCAAGGGGGCTTCCCAAGGGTGGCTTTGGAGAGGAGTCTTGAGGGGCACATGGAAGTGAGTCAAGTAGGGGCGGAAGGAGGGAGGAAGAGAGAGCGAGAGAGTCGGGGAGTCCAGGGGTAAAAGGGCTCACCCTGTGGGGGCAGCGGCTGGTAGTAGGGACGAGGGGCCTGGAGGCCAGGATGAGGGGGACTGGCCTGGTGTTCTAGGCACATGGAACCAGGCCTGTACCAGGGCAGACAAAGGGAGTTGGAGAGGAGGGGGTGGATTCCAGAATATTCGGGGGGTGGCCAGAGGAACAGGGACTTCGTAGATGAAGGAGACGCCGCAGGAGAGGCCATCCTTGGGTTTCGGGGGTGGGGGGGGTCTGCGACTGCAAAATGGAGGCGCTTTATGTCCTACAAGTGGTTCTGTCCCCCAGCCTGCCTCAGAGCAGACCCCCCCCAAAAGGGGGTTCTGGGGAATGCCATCTTGGCAAATGGGGGAGTTTGGAAGAACATTCACAAGTTAGTATTTTACATGGATGGCCGCCTACCCCGGGTCAGCGGGAGGCTTTCCTAGGAGCCCTGCGGACGGTGGGTGTTCTGGTTCAGGGCTGTGGCGGCAGGCATGCCAGGGCATGCCAGGGCATCGCAGAAGCCCCGTAGAGAAGGGGAAGCAGGACTGGTCATGGCCCAGCATGGGCCCCACCCGACTGGGCCCCGTGGAGACAAGACCGGGCCCCACGGTCATGCCCCAGAGAGGGTCGCCAGCTGGACCCCACCCTGCGCAGGCCAGCCCATGACAGCCTTGAGCAGAGTCTGTAATGACAGCCATGTTATGGCGAATCTTTTATTAAATGGCCTTTTAAATTGTCCCCAGGACTGTATTTGAGGAAAGGCCTCCAAATCCAGTGGCTAAAAACAAGTTCATTGTTAAAAAAGGAAAAAACAGCAGAGATTGCGGGGGTGATGACTCACAGATGACTCATGAGGCCAAAAATCAAAGGAATCAGGTGGAAACCGGGGGAGGGGGGCACCACTGCTCCCTCTCACCCTCTGGGTTCACTTTGTTCCTCTTTGCCTCTGAACCACGCGTTCCTGCCCATCATCTCTGCAATCCCCAGCCCGCCACCCCGTCTCTAGCTGGTCTCTCCACATCAGGGTTCCTGACCCCCACACCCATCCTCCTCCCAGCATGCAGAGGGGCCGGACTATGAACTTGATCATGTCCACCTTTGCTCACAACTTGCAGAGTCTTCCCACTGCGAGACCAGAGTCTAGATTCACCATCTCAGTTTTGAGACCCCGTCGACCTATTCCTTGCTCCCTGTGTTCCAGACACATGGGTGCCTAGTCAGCCCTCCTGCCACAGGACCTTTGCACTTGCTTTCCCCTCTGAGTGTAAAATACTTCTTTCCTTTGCTCCTCCAGATCATCCCTTAGCTCCTGTGTCTCCTCTTCAGGAAAGCTCTTCCTGACCCTTCAGCAATCTTGGGATCCCTGTTCTTTCCCTTTGCTGCATGTTTTCTATTTTATAATTAGACATTTAAAAGGGTGAGTTTTGCCTCTCTCCCACGGGACTGGAAACTCCGGGACAGAGACCGTGTGTCTGGTTTGCTCGCCGTGGCACCGCTAGAGCCCGCACAGTGCCTCGCTCCCCAGCAGGTGCTTCATGAACGTTTGTTGACTGACCACTTTATAAAGGGCAAATAAATCTTCGCCTTCTTTTAAAAAAATACCAGCTTCATTGAGATATAATTCAAATACCGTGCAATGTACCTACCTAAAGTGTTCCGTTTGCTGATTTCTAGCATGTTCACAGAGTCGCGCATCAGAACCAACTTCAGAACATTTGAATCATCCTGAAAAACCCCGGGATTGGCAAAAACTTGTGACTGGCAAAATTTGGGGGGAAGAGAACCAGAAGCCCTGATATTTATTTGCCTGTCATGGGTCCCCTCACTCGCTGTTCCTCTCATTTGGATAAATCGCTCTTAATCATTTTTCACTGGGTAGAACTACATTCCACTGGTGGGAAAAGTGGGGTCTCTCACCCACCCAGGAAACCGTCTCCACAGGGCCTGGAAACCCCTCTCCAGCCCCCAGGCCCTGGCATGTTCTCAGCCACAAAGAGCAGGAACCAACCTTGGGGAGCTCCGTGGGGAAGGAATGTTCTAGAAGAGATTAGGAAGCTCCTGGAAACTCTGAGGAAGCCGGGGTTGGAGATCACGCTGGGAATCCTAGCGCAGGACAAACTGCATTCCTTGGGTCCCGCAGTGGGAGCTTCTGGGCTGGTCGTGGGCATGGTGGCCGCGGCCTGGGCCGGGAGGGTTCGCCGCGGCACCCACTCCTCTGTCTGGGGTGGGTGCGTGGCTGGTGGGCAGACCGGCTGCCTGGGAGCCCGGGCCATGCTGACGGGCCTGGGTGTGGGTGAGGGGCTGACTGAGTCCTTGTGGAGGAGGGACGCCTTTTCCTGAACTCTCCAGGGCTGGGTCTGGGAGGACACAGTGCAGAAAGGCAGTGTCCCAGACATACGAAGGGAGTGGCAGCAGCTAGACAGACAGAATGGCAGCCAGTTGTCACTCTAGGAAGGTGGCTGTGCCCCAGACGGATGGGGGGTGTGCTTTATACGCACTTTGGTGAAAGAATGTCATTAAATGCCGGGGGCTCTTTGGAACTTTGCTGGGCTCGGTGACTGTCGGCCTTCTAGGAGGGCCCGCAAGGCCAATGTGGCGGGGAGCCTTGGACTCGTCACACCTCTCTCCTCACTCTGCAGCCTGCCTACCCCACCCCGTCGCTCCCTCACAGGGAGGGGGGAGTGGTGTGGGGGCTGAGGGGGCAGTTACTGGAGTCCCCACTTCTGGGAAGGACAATGGCCCCGGGGACCCAGCCCAGAGACCCGCCCCCCCCAGGCCATACAGAAGGCTCAGATCCAGTCCCTGTCCTTAGGGAGTGTCCCCCACACAGGGGAGGCGCATGCACCTGAGAGCCAGAAGTGTGGAAAATTCTTATGTGAAAACTGTAAGCCCTAGTGCCTCTGAATGCAGCTGTATTTGGAGGTAGGGTCTCTAAAGAGGGAATTAAGTAAGGCCTTTAGAGTGGAACGTCATCCGATCCTACCGGCGTCTCCATAAAAGAAGAGGACACGGGCACCAGGGCTGCACGTGCAGAGGACAGACCGTGGGACCAGGCCGCCCCGGGCAGCCGTGAGGTCGCCAAGGAGCGAGGTCTCCGGAGAACCCAACCCTCCCACCGGAGCGTGGGCTTCCAGAGTGAGAAAACAGATACTCGGTGTTTGGTTTTGAGTAAGCTCCAGGCCCAACGTGGGGCTTGACCTCACAATCCCGAGACGAGGACAAGGACGGCAGGCTCTACCGACTGGGCCGGCCCGGCACCCCAAGTCTTGCTGGAGCACCCCGGTCTGCGGCATGGAGCTACAGCCGCCCGAGAGCACTAATCCCCCCGCCACACAGCCCGGTGGGCGAGAACATTCGTGGAGGTAGAGCACTTGGGTGTAGGCCGGGGTCCGCCTGCTCACCGTGCCCGGCCCAGCTTCCTGGGTGGCCTCCCCCGCCCCCACAGAAGCCAGAAGCCTCTAGAGCCATGCCCCGCCCCTCTCCTTACATCCCTGCTCTGCTCCCAGCCTGGATGCCCCTGACTCCGAGGTCAGAGCCCCGAGCACGAAACAGAAGCCCCAGGGCTCTACTTTCTGCCAAATTTACTGGGGGAGCCCTACCAGAGAGCCCTGCTCTGGCCTCAGTTTCTCCTCCACAAAATGAGTGAAGACCTCCCAGCTCCTAGGCTCAGACACTCCAGTCCGCCTCCCCGAAACCCCACTCCCTGTGTGTGACACAGGCTAGAGTTACCCACGGGAAAGAATGTGTTGCCCTTGACAACCATTCTTCTCCCTGACATCTCTCCCTGAGGGACAGAGAGGAATGCCTCATTAGTCATCCTGGCCTCTCCCTCCTGGTCTCCAGCCCTGCTCCCTCTGCTTGCCGGCGGAGGCGGCTCAGAGCCCCCACGAGTGTTTCATGGAACCCCCAGGCTCAGCCTTGACCTCTGATCCCTGCGCCTGGAACCCTGTCCTTGTCTGAGCCCCAAATCCGTGGGGCCGGGGCAGTGGGAGAGCCCCTAAGGCACGGGGTGTCATGGGGTGCAGGTGGGGGGGATGGGCAGGAGGGGTCGGGCGCTGAGAGGGGGCTCAGATCATCAGACATCCCCAGGGTGCCTCTTTTGAGTGGGGTCTTTTGATGGCCTATTGGAGGGATGAGTGGGTAAGGTGCCCCCTTTTCCCAGTCCCCACTTTGCCTCTAGAGCTTCTGCCCACAGTGGTCCTGGCACATAGTAGCCCCTCAGTAAACAGTGCAGCAGGTGCACTGAACATAGTGACTAAAAAGTCCCCAGTTTTCCAACCTCCAGCTGCCCTGTGTCCGGCTGGGGAGATGTAGGCCCAGAGCAGGGAGGACTTGACCCGAGGCTTAGGTGGGTCAGGGATGAGCCCGGGTCACTGGCCTCTTGGCCCCCGAATTGTGAGATTTCACTCAAAGGAGGCATTCCCCTACTTAAAGAGCCTTCTGGTTTATGATTGCAGGTGTGTGATGCTTTCATGAGCCCAGGTAGGTGGTGAGCTGCCTGTCTTGAGAGGTGTTCAAGCAGACCTGGGAGGGGCTGGACCACCATGCAGCAGAAAGATTCAGGACCAGGGTGGGGTCAATGAACTCTGGGGTCTTTCCCCCTTGATACTGGCACAAAGGGGTCTTTGTCAGCGTTCGGTGAGCGGCCCCAAGGCCACGCTGGTGCAGGCGTAAGGGCCTGGGTCACCTGCACTCCCGCTGTCTGCACCAGGAAGCCCTAGACTGCCTACCTGGGGCATCGCTCTGCTGGGGCGGGCGGAGAAGAGCCTGGCCGCCCCTGGAAGGGCCCCGCTTCTCCCTGTGCACCTCCACAGGACAGGCTGTGATGGCTGCCACGGGGCTGGGGCCTGTTTGGCGACATGGAGTTGGGTGGGCCTTTGGGAGCCTTTAGCTGGGTGCTCTGTGTCTGGGGGCTGGCGGAAGACCCACCTCGTCCCATGAGTCACTCCAAAGGTACAAGGCAAGGCAGGTCCTTGGGAACAGACAATTCGATCTGGCTTGGCATGCCCCCCGCCCCCCGCCCCCCACCCAGTCCCTCTGGGCATTCTGGGCCCGCACCCTTCATGCTAGGACTCACTGGGGCTGGGGACATCTGGACCAGGAAGCACGGACACAGCAGAGAAGCTGGGTTCTACCCTGAGGCCACAACATGGTAGTTGTCAGTCCAATCCTGTAAAGCAAGATGGTACCCACGGGCCCACTGGTGGGGTACACAGAGCAGGGAGGGTTCCATATTCGCAGTCAAAGTCATCACTGAGCACAGCTACGGTGCCAGACCCCGGACCCGGCGCTGGGGACACGGTGGGGGACTTACCATTAATGGAGAAGAGACACATTCGTCCAATTAACGATACAGACAGTTAGTATAGTTGGGGGAAATCATTTATACTGTGGTCGAGTAGCATGTTGGGTAAAGTTGTCAGGCTGAAATGGCCTGACAGGGGCGTCTGGGTGGCTCAGTTGTTAAACGTCCGCCTTCGGCTCCGGTCCTGATCCCAGGGTCCCGGGATCCAGCCCTGCATCGGGACTTCATACCTGTACTTGGCGGGACAAAGTGAGCCGGTGGTACCCCAAGTGGGCTGTGGACACCCCTGGTACGTATGGGAGCTTGTCCTGGGCTAAGCTGAGAGGGGACCCTGAGAATTGCCTCTGTGCTTGGTGCATGAGAGAAATGGCATTTCAAATCACTTGGGAAAAAAAGAATATTTTTTTAAGGTGTTGTACGATTTTCTAGTTTGGGCTTTTTTGTTTCGTTTTTTGTTTTTGCCTTTTTTTTTTTTTTTAAAGTAAGCTCTACACCCAACATGGGGCTTGAACTCACGACCCCACGATCAAGAGCCACGTGCTCTATGCACTGAGCCAGCCAGGGGTCCCAGTTTTGGGGTTTTTATGGAGGCTTTGTTATGTAGGCATAATCGATTAAGCCATTGGCCACTGGGGATTAATTCAACCACCAGCCTAAGTCCTCTCTCTGGAAGTAGGAAGGAAGGGGCAGAAAGTTCCAGTCTTCTCCTCAGGCTGCTTCCCTGGGCCACCAGCACCCCTCCCCCGTCCTGGGGTTCCCTAGGAGCTTTCCAAATGTCACCTCGTTGACATAAACTCAGGTGTGGTCGAAAGGGGCTCGTTATGAAAAACAGAAGCGTATTTCCCGTTTACCACGGCAGAGCTCCTTGAGGGAACCGAAGATACCCCTCTGGGCTCTTTGTGTGGGGCGCCACAGACCAAGACCACGGTGTATCTCCCAGCAGCCACAGGTGAGTGATACGGGGACACACACCAAACGGAGGACAGAGGGGGCCTGGTGGTAGGTGCAGGAGAGGGAGGGACACGGGCAGGAAGAGGGAAATACAAAAGAAAGTGCAGAGTATGGGCCGTGAGTTCCCACAGGTCCCCCAGGGCAACACAGATCTAAAAGGGACAGAGTCCTGCATTGGCCAGACCTGGACCTGGGGCCAGTCTCCACCGGGCGGCAGGAAGGTCCTCTCTCTCTCCGTTGGGCCCTGGTTTCTCATCTGTGTAATGAGATCAGTCAAAACGCCCGCCCTGCCTACTGCTGGGGAGCCCAGGAGATGAGTCGCCTTCAAGAAGATGAAGCACGTTCTCCCCGTTATGATGTCCGCTCTCAATGCCTTTAGAAGGTAGAGGGAGGGAGCCTGACTGTGGCTCCGGTCATGATCCCGGGGTCCTGGGATCGAGCCCCGAATTGGGCTCCCTGCTCGGCGGGGAGCCTGCTTCTCCCTCTCCCTCTCTGTCTGCCACTCTGCCTACCTGTGCGCTCTCTCTGCCCAACAAATACATAAAATCTTAAGAAAAAAAAAGTTTACAAAAATAAAAAGCGGGGGACTTAAAGAAAGCCCTCCCAGGGCTGGGTCTGTCCCAGACCCTGAGGTTGGCCTCCCACTCTCCTCCCCTCCCTGCACCCCACGAGTATGGGAGGGCCAGGGCCCGAAGCAGGAGCAGGGCACAGGTGTGTGCAGTGATGATGCCCTTGAGGTTAACAGCACGTGACCTCACGGCGATTGGAAGACGGAGATGCGCACCCGGGGCCAGGCGAGCGTTTGGGGGAGGTGCCAAGGCCGACCAGAGCCCGTTTCTGGCAGCACCGGCTCCCGGCTCCCGGGGGTAAGTAGGACTGAAAGTCGCTGGGATTTGCAAAGTAGCAGAGCCTGGGGGAAGAGACTGGCTGAGTGGCAGGAGCCTTGAAGAGGTCCTCTTTGTGGCCCTTTGGCAGACGGACACCCTCCCCACGCCCACCCAGACTCACCCTGCCCTCCTCCGCCTTCCCTGAGCTTTTCCTCTGGTTTCGGCCCCCAGTTCCCCTGGCGCTGAGTCAGTCACGAATGGAAATGCAGTGATTTCAAATCTTGAAAAGTCTGAAACATTCTGCTGGCATGTCTGAGTAGAGGTGGTCACAAAATATCTAGCAAGCTTGGGGCGCCTGGGTGGCTCAGTGGGTTAAGCCTCTGCCTTTGGCTCAGGTCATGATCCCAGGGTCCTGGGATCAAGCCCCACACTGGGCTCTCTGCTCAGCGGGGAGCCTGCTTCCTCCTCTCTCTCTGCCTGCCTCTCTGCCTACTTGTGATCTCTCTCTCTGTCAAATAAATAAAATCTTTTTTTAAAAATCCAGCAGGCAATTACATAGCTGGTGGGAGTGTTTACCCTTTTTGAAGTTCACCACAATAGGCAGTTGGCATCATGTAAGAACTTTGGGGGGAAAAAATAGGGTACGTGGGCTGGCAATAGCATGAAAATGCATTATAATAACTCGAGAATATTTATAATTGTTTCAAATATGTGTTTGAGGGGCTCTTAGGTCCTGCAATTGCCTAGGGGTCTGACTCTTGCTTTTGGCTCCGGTTGTGATCTCGGGATCACGAGATTGAGCCCCGCATTGGGCCCCGTGCTCAGTGTGGAGTCTGCCTGGAATTCTCTCTCTCCCTCTTCTGGTGCCCCTCTCACTCATGCTCACATGCTCGCTCACTCTCTCTCTGTGTCTCAAATAAATAAATAAATATTCAGGGGGAAAAATTAGATAAATACATAAGTAAATGTTTTTTTTTTGTTTTTGTTTTTTAAAGATTTTATTTATCAGATAGAGATCACAAGTATGCAGACAGGCAGGCAGAGAGAGAGAGAGAGGAAGGGAAGCAGGCTCGGTGCTGAGCAGAGAGCCCGATGCGGGGCTCGATCCCAGGACCCTGAGATCATGACCTGAGCCGAAGGCAGAGGCTTTAAACCCACTGAGCCACCCAGGCGCCCCAAGTAAATGTTTTTTAAAGCAGTCCCCAAAGGAGTTTGGGTTTTAGGAGATTGGCTCTGGCCAGGGGCAGAGGTTGGGCTAAGGAGGGCTGGTGCTTGGGGCAGGGATGCCCCGTGAGGGAAGAAGAGAGAGCGAGTCACCTGGATACGGAGAGGAAGGGTGGTGTTGGGGAGCCCCCCTCCAGAGCCCGGGCTGCAGGGAGTGCCCCCGAGCTTGCCTTTGGGTGTGATTGACCCATCCAGGCTCTGTCCCGGTCTGGCTGGGCTGATCTTGGACAAGCCCCTGGAGGGTAACTCCCTTCAGCATGGGGGGCAGGGGAGGGGCTGTGGGGAGCTCTAGGGGCCGGGCTGGGACTGTTGGCAGGACTGTCCCTGGGGCTCCCTGGACCAGGAGCTACCGCCTCCTTCCTGGGGGCCCTCCCTGGCCAGGCCCTCCTGGAGTCAGGGGTGGGAGGGTCCGGGCTTGTCCTGGGCCGCAGCTGCTGATTGTTCTTTTCAGACCCCTCCCTGGGATGCCAGATCGTAGGGCCAGCAGATTCTGCCCCCGAACCTGTCCAACCAGTTGTTTGGGGAGAGGGGGCGCCTGGGAGGAGCAGCGGAAAGTGCCAGAAGCAGACTCCTCCATCCCCTAGCTGACAGCCGAGGCTCTGGGACGCCGGGGACAGATGCTGGGACAGACAGCCGGTCAGATGCTCGGCCTGCCCATGGGGCTCAGTGGGGGTCAGTATTGGCCGCTGATGCCACTGATGCTGCTGCTGGCCGGCCTCCATCAGGGGACAGGCCTGGGTGAGTGAAGGGGGCCGGGGCACCGTGCCTCCGGCTTCAGGACAGACCCACCTCCCCCAGCCACCTCCTGAGCCCCAAGTGTGGGGACTGGGTCCTGGGTGGGTCAGGGGAGATGACCCACCAGAGAGGTCACAAGACAGACACCTGTCCCCACGGGAGAGTGGGCAATGCTTTCTGCCTCTTTTTAGGGTTCTCATCCCCATGCATCCTGAACCCCCATCCGTTCTCACCAGTGCCCCCCTCCTTCCCCTCCTTCCTGTCCCTGAGGGGAGACTTAAAAACAAGGACAACACCCCCAAGGAAGCTTTCCTGGGGTGCAGGTCACTGTGGGCTCTTAAACTGGAGGCGCTTAGAGGGGTAGCCCCCCCCCATCTGGGCTTCTCCCCTCCTTCTCCTTCGTTAAGTGGACAGTAAGTGCCTACTGTATGCAGGTTCCCCGGGGGTGGGGGGGACAGAAGCGAGGGCTCTGAGGAAGGAGAGGTCTGGCCTTGGCCCTTTGGAGCGGAATGAAGTGGAAATGAATCATACCAAACCGAGAGAGGGAGAGGCTTCTGGAGACTGGCGGGAAGGCCGCCTCCCCTTTCTGCTGCCCTCCAGGGTTGGGGGCTGGAGAGAGGAGGGGCAGTGCCCTCAGGGGAGCCTTCTGGGCACCGAGGTTGAGTCCTTCCCCCCCCACCCTCTGCCCCCATCTCTGGCCCAGGCTTCCCTGCCCTTCCCCAAGCCGAGAGGAGGGTAAGATCCAGAAGGGGAAGGTGCCTGGGACGGGGAGGGAGGTGGCAGAGCACTGGGTGGGGAGAAGAGGATATCCTCCCCTCTCAGCCAGGACACCTCCTGGAGGCACGTGTCTGGGCCTGGGGTCTTGGTGGGGACCTTCCTGCATCACCCCCCATCCTCCCAAGCCACTCAATCCTCTCTTCAAGCAAACCAGCCCGGATCATGGGGGTGGCCGTGGAGGGACTGGAGACACCCAGAGAGTGCCAGAGCTCAAGGTCACTGGACCCTGTCAAGTCCAGCCTAGGGTTTAGGCTCAGTCTCCCCAAAATCGGAGTCTCACCCCAACAAGGCCTAAGACCCCTTCCCCACAACTGTGTATGCTGCTGGGGGAGGGGCCTCCTGTGCCTCCAAGCCTCCCCCGGCCCTGCCCGAGGCCGGGGCCCCAGTGACAGGTGCGGCAGGACCTCCCTCCCGGCCTCCCACGGTGCCTACCCCTAGTGAGCTAGCAAGGCAGGGGGCAGGGGCCGGACTCAGTCCACCCACCCTGGTCCCACGGGCACAGACTTGTTAGGGAGCCCTCCCGATTAGTGTTTGCCCGTAGCGTCCAGGAGAAGCCTGCAGGCCTCCCTCAGATCAGGGCTCCCAAATCTGGTCTGTGCCTTCCCCCTCAGACTGGGCCTCAGACTAGGGCTTCCAGGACCACGACTCCTCCCTCAGACAGGGGCTTTCAGGACCACGACTCCTCCCTCAGACTGGGCTGTGGGGGCTTGGTTGTCTTGGTTGAGCCCCTTCTGTCTGCCCCAGAGCGCATCCGCTATGTGCCCCAGCTCGCAAGCCCCAGCCTGGCGGGGACCCTCACCCAGTCTACCTTCACGCTGGAGCAGCCAAAGGGCCAGTTCAGTCGCCTCAACATCTCTGACTTGGACGCCATCTGGCTGGTGGTGGCCCACAGCAATGGTGGGTGCTGCGGGGAACAGGCCTTGGTTTTCCCTCTGTGAGATGGGCGGGAAGCCTGGGAGGAGTCGCAGGTCTGGGGGGAGGGGAGGCAGGTCTGGGGGTGGGATGTGGCAGGAGGGCTGCACGGCCCGGCGGGAGGGGGTGGACCCCTTGCCCCCGGCAGCCCACGCCATCTGACCGGCGGCTACCCTCAGCCACCCAGAGCTTCACAGCCCCGCAGAGGGTTGAGGACATCCCAGCCCCTGCCGACTTCACCCGGAGGGGCTACTACCTCACACTGATGGCCCACCGGGCCCTCTATCCGGGCAACCAGACTGGGAACCAGCTCCGGGTCCTCCGCGTTGGCAATGACACCAGCTGCTCCCTGGCCAAACGGGGCTGCAACGCCCCGCTGCCGGGCCCGGGCCCCTACCGGTGAGCTATCACCGGGCCCTCACCTGAGCCTGGGGGCCCTCACCTGAGCCTGGGGCAGCTCCCAGTGGTCCGCAGGGAGGTCTTGGGGAAATTCTCCCTTCTTTCTCCAGCAGCGGGCCCCGCACTTGAGCCTTCTGGACCCAGCAGGTGGTGGTTCTCTGTCCAGACAGGGGGAGCCCCAGCCCCATCTCCCCTCACTTGGGGCTTGAGTCACAGATGTTGAGTGCTGGGCATCCAAACCATTCCACGCACACATTTCCTACGTGAGGACTTTAAGGCCCAGAGAGGGTGAGGGAGGCACCCAGGGCTACACAGCTGGGAAAGTCACAGCTGGAATTGGAGCCCCTTCTAGAGGGTTCTAAGGCTGGCTTTGAGGTCCTGTCTCCTCTTCCCCCCACTCTCCAGGCCCTGGGAGTCAAGGGGTCAGACGGACAGGTGCCAGGGCCAGAGACCTCACCCCCGATCCTGGGTCTCTTTCTCAGAGTGAAGTTCCTGGTGATGAGTGACAGGGGACCTGTGGCTGAGACGGAGTGGTCCAGCGAGACCCGCCTGCAGCAAGGTATGGGGGGGGAGGCAAATGAGCAGGTCAAACACTGGGGCTGGGGGCCCTGGGGCCTGGGGGGGGCTCCCAAGGCTGGGCTGGGCTCGGGAGAATGGGCCAGCCCCCCATCAGAGGCACCACTACCACTGAGCTGTCTGCAGGTGCTGGGGGCCCCAGGCTGGGGCGAGGGAGGGTTGGTCTGGTCCCCTTGCTCAGGTCAGGTCTCTCCTCCCTGGGGCGCCCCCTTCACGCCCCTCAGCTGAGGCACTGCAGGCTGCCCCAGGGCCCCAGAGCGCGGGCACCGTGGTCATCATCACCATTCTGTCTGTCCTGCTGGCTGTCCTCCTCACTGCCCTCCTTGCTCTGCTCATCTACACCTGGTAAGTGGATGGGGGTCTCGGCCCCCTGGGAGGGGTGGGGTCTCTGACTGGAACCACCTCTTATGCCCCTCCCGCTCCCTACCCAGACGACGGCAGGTGGCGGGGCTGTGTGTGCAGGCATGAACCCCTCCTCCTTCGTCCCTCTCTGCCTGCCTGTTGCCCCGTGGGAGGCGGTGGTGGCAGGGGCGTGTCCACACTGGAGCGCGCACCACTCGCCCCCTGGCGGCAGCAGCCGGAATTGCGAGTGGGGGGGGCTCGCAGCAGACGCCCCAGTGGGATACATCCAAGGGGAGAATTGCTTTTAGTCCAAGTCCTGAGTTTTGCCTCCAAACTTCATCTGGAGCTCGGATGCTGGGGCCTGGTGAACCGGAGGTGCCTGCAACTTCCTAGAGGAAAGGGGAAGGCCGGTGTGGGTTGGATTTGGGGAAGGGAGGAGGAGAGCAGTTCTGGGAGGGAGGGGGGCTGCCTGGTGGGGGAGGGTTTCTGGCAGCCAGGAAAGCAGGGGTCTTGATTCCCCGCTGAGAAAAAGGGCTGTGTCCTGAGGGCCTGGGGTTCGATCAGGGGAGATAAGCAGCTCCTGGAATGCAGGGAGTAGAGGAGAATGGGGTGCTGGGAGGGCACAGCTGCATTTGTGAAGTTTAGGGGAATAGCCTGGTTCCCTTTGGTATTCCCAGCCTGGCCAGCGGAGCCTCAGTTTCCCCAATGCTCCTATGCCTAGAGCTCCAAGCTGTAGGACTTGGACCGGGCCCTAAGTTCATCTCGTCTCCCCTCCCCTGAAGCTATGACACCTGCGGGAGCACTCCCATTTCGGGCCCAGAGCAGTCGGTGTGCGTGAGAAGATACGACACCCACCACGTGATCGGCCCTCCAGCCACGGGGGGCTCCTGAGGGGTCCTCGTCTACCCCTCAGCCTCCGCCCTGCTACAGATCCTGCCTCTTCGGGATCCCCGGGAAGAGAGCGTTTCCGAGTGAGGGTGGGGGGAGGGTGTCCTTGGCCCCCAATTGGGCCTGTCCTTGTCAGAAATAAATGTCCCCAGCATCCCTGTGCTCCTCGGAGTTGTTGAGAGGCTGAGCAGTCCCCCTGAACTCCTGTCCCCAGCCTCCCTGGGGGGCTGTGTGTGTCTGGCACTGGCTGCTCTATCCTCCCAGCGTCCTCCCTGTGGCCCCCCTCTGGCTGGAGGGCTCAGAACCTCTAAGCTTGCCGGCCAGCCCAGCCTGAGGCTCACTCTGGGCGTGGGGGGCAGGGTATGCAGGTGAAGCCGACCCTTTCTCCAAACTGAGTTCTGGGGCGTCTGGCATTTGTGACCATCAGCCCCACTCCGTGCCAGGCTCCCCAGAGCAGGAGATGCCCCACGCAGTGTCCTGCCCTCAAGATGCCCCCTGCTGTACAGGGAGGAGAGGGATACCAGCCCTTCTAGAACGGCGGGGGCGCAGGTACCAGAGATCCAGATGGGGCTTCCAGAGAGACTTTCTGGGCACGTGTAGCGTTGGAGAAGGAGCAGCCCTGTGCCAAGTGACACAGGAAGGGTGCTCAGGTTGGGGGGAACAGCATATGCAAAGGCCCAGAAGCCACCAGGGGCTGGTGGATGGGCAGGTTTGGGGTGGCTTGAGGTTAGGGTAAGGGATGGCAGGGAGGCTGGAGGACAGCCTATGCTGCGTGTCCTGGGGGCCGGAGGCGGGGAAGGAAGGCAGTGGCTGGGTTCCCAGGTGCCTCTTTCTGGGAGGTGCGAATGGCCCTAATTGGTTTACTAGCCCTTGCAGACACATCCGGGTCCTGCTCTGGAGGAAGTGCTCACATGACCGTGGGGCAGGCAGGCTGGGAGGGGCAGGGAGGGGAGGGGGGCAAATGGGCCTCCATGCCCTGCCTAGGTCAGCCTTGGCCTCGCCAGAGCCTTTCTGGGGCAGCCATGAGCCCCTACCCCGGGGCTGGGAACTCTGGACATATTGGTCACCCTCTCTGGTCCTCAGTTTCCCCTTATGTAAAAAGGGAGGGTTGAGCTGGGTGACTAAGTTCCTCACTGCACAAATCAATGTCCTGTAGGGTCAGGCCTGGCAGGAGACAGATGGCACGCTGTCGCGCAGGAAATGTTTACAAAGGTGTGGTCAGCGGGCTAAGGGATATAACAGAAGAGGGCCCTGACTGGGGCTGCCCAGCCCTCCCGTACCCGAGGGGCCCACGGGAGGGAGTGGTGCTTCCAGAGCCAGTGAGCAGGAGTCCTGGGGGAGGGTCTGCCCCCCAGAACTAGGGGCTGTAGATAAAAGAACACAACTACCAGAAGGAGGGGGAGACAGGGGAAAAGCCAGAGGACTGCACCCCAAGACTGCCCCCCACTTCAGACAGCGGTAAACAAGGACCGGGTGCCCAGGATACCCCCACTCTGTCCGACTTGGCTACGATGCGGGGATTCCCATGACCCCATCCTCGGACTGGGTCACTTGCTAGAAGGGCGCACAGAACTCAGGAAAACAGTCTCCTTACTGTTACCGGGTTATTATAAAGGCTACAACTCGGGGGCAGACTAGAAGAGATGCATAGGGAGAGGTGGGGGGGCGGGGGGCGTGGAGTTTGCATGCCCTTTCTGGGCGCACCGCCCTCCCAGTGGGGCCGCCAACCCAGAAGCTCTCTGAACCCATAGGCTAGGGTCTTTGTGGGGGCTTCCCTCATGGAGGCGCTGCTGATGAAATCATTGGCCGTTGGTGATGGAACTCAACTTCCAGACTCTCATGAAGGTCGTCCCATCAGCGTGGCCTCAGGTGTGGTCGACAAGAACATGTTACAAAAACATAAGATGTCCCGGGGCACCTGGGTGGCTCAGTCGGTTGGGCGTCTGACTCTTGATCTCGGCTCAGGTCATGATCTCAGAGCCTCTCCTCCGAGCCCCTCACCCACAGGACCGGCTCCCATGGCCCTTTGCAGCCTCCAGCCTCCCCATCTCCATCCTCTGGCCCCCAACCAGACCCCGGTTGTCCCCTGCAGCAGGAACCCAGGTGGCCCAGTGGACAGTCATGGGAAATCAGGGGGCTCTGCCCCCCACTCCCTGCAAGTGTGCATTTGTACCCCGTTCCTAGCGTGGGACCTAGGGCTCTGCTGGGAATGCTGGCTCACACAGAGGGGTGTGCCAGAAGTCAGGCAGGCAGGAAGGGCGATGAGGCCCTGGAGAGGAAGGGAACAGCGAGTCCTGGAGTCCAGGGGTGGGCTGCTTCTGCGTCTGACCCCACCAACTTAAGCTTCTTCGGGGGTGTTTCCATCCTGGGGCACAAAAATGCAACCTCACTTGAGAGACAGGTCTCTCCGGGGTCCCAGCCACCTAGCGGGGAGACCTCTCTCCAGGAGGACAGTCCAGCCAAGGAGGTCATCTCCTCCACTGTCCCCGGACCCATTGGTGAGTCCCAGGCCAAGAAGCAGGCTCTCCTGGGGTCCCCCTGGGGACGTGCTGTTACGGGGCCAAAATCTCTCCTTGCTGGGGTGCCGGGGTTTGAGCTGCCCAGAGTCACATCCAAGGTCCCTGTGCCATCTTGATGGGCCAAGGGTTCACACATGATGTTCCCCTTGCTCTCCTGCTGCTAGTCCCACCTCCCATCACCTTCACGTGGAGCCCAAACCCTCCCCGTCATTCAAGCCCAGCTTAAATGTTGCCCTTCTCCTTGTGGCCACCTGGCCCCTCCAGCCCAGCCCATCAGATGCCACACATGGAGGGCACAGTGAGTCAGAGGACCGGCTGACTCTCGCACGGTACCTACTACACGGTATCTACCAAACAATTCACATGTGAGCCTCCAAATCCTCAGGCAAGGCTATGATAGGCTCATTTTAGAGAGGAAGACACAGATGCATGGTGAGGGCCATCAGGGGAGGGAACCCAGCTCGGGGGTGGGGGGGAGGGCAGAGAGGGTCTCAGAGCTCAGCCGCAGGGACCGCAGGGCTCTCGGAGGGGAGACAGGGGTGCCCAGCCCTCCCACCCCTGCCTCCGATCTGGACAGCAGCCTGGACGGTCCCCTTACCTTCCCCCAGCTCCCACCCCCAGCTTCCGTAGCGGGAGGAGGAAGCAGGGCGTTTCTACCCCTTTCTGCAGGGTTCAGGAGGTTAATGAGAGCAAAGCACGGAACTCCACTCAGGAGATGCACTTCTGGGAAGTCAGGAACCTGGGTCTGGGCTGAAGGCCAAGGGTGGGGTGGGCAAGGGCACCTCTGGTCGTGGAACCTGACTGCCCGTGTCCCTAGGGCCACTGCTCGGCCCCTCCCACTGGCCAGGGGACACCCCCCCCAACTGGGGAGTCTTCAAGAATCTCAGAGACCTCTTCTCTCCCCATGGCTCACCTGCTCCAACCAGGGTTGCTGGGAGGTGGGCTGACACGGCTTTGGTGGTCCCTCACTCACCAGCCTTGAGCCTAAGGCTTGGTTGGCAGTTGGAAGGGAAGAACGGGTTCTGACCCCGGAGGGATGCCAGGCCTGAGTTAAGGACCCAGGACATTGAAAGCAGCAGACAAGACCTCGAGTCTCCATCTTTAGGCTTGGTCCCAAGGTGTAGACATTCGTCCCCAGACCTTCCTCTCTGTCCCTAGCTGTCTGTCATCCTCTCCAGGCTGCATGCTGGGCACTGGGGGCAGGAACAGCTTAGCCATAGTCCCTGTCCTATACGGGGGAGGGTGGCCAGGACAGAGGGACAGACCCCAAGTAGACAGACCCCAGGTAGACCGTCCTGAAGTGCCACAGGAGGTGCTCAGGGAACAGTTTTGTGTCCTGTTCGGGCTAAGGAAGGGCTCTGTGTCTGCCGACCAATCCGGTGGGCCCTTCAGCTATGACGGGGGCGGGGGGGCCCTTGGACCACAGGACGGTGGGGGCGAGATCAGAGCCGCCCTGCTCTGCCCAACAAGGTGGAAGTAGCTCGAGTTTCCTCTACTGGGCTGTTGGAGGGAGGTGGAGAGGCCATCTGGTGGGCCCCCTGGGGAGAGGTGGGGACAGGTGTGCCATGCCCGGGGAGGGGCCTTAAGAGTTGACCTGTTCAGGACTCTACCCTAGAACCCCGCGATGCTGCTCAAAGGTATTTCCCCGAGAGAAGGCAGCACGAGTGTCCCGCAGAAGACACGTGAAGGACTCACGTCCACGGCCGTCTTATCCATGACAGCCCCGGGCTGAACACAGCACAGGGGTCCCTCCACCGGCCAAGGGAGAAGGAGATCGTGGGAAGCCAGGCACGGAAGCTGTATTCCGTGGGATTCCATCCAGATAAAAGTCAGAAGCAGGCAAGACTCACTGTCGGGACAGAGGTTGTCCTTGGTGGGTGGCAGTGACTGGACCGGGGCACGAGGAAGCCAGCTCAAGGCTGGGAATGTTCTAGACCTTGGCCTGGGGGAGGTTACCCAGGTGTAAGCATGCGCAGAAATCCTTCCAGCTGTACAGTTAAGACGTGTGTGTTTGACTGCCTGAGAAAGGGCCCTTGTTTACCCGTGAGCGTCCAAGGAGCCCGCACCGAGCAGCATCACAGACACAGCGGCCAGCAGGCGGGGGCCCTGCCCTGACAGGAGCTGGTCCCCCCCACCCCGCCCTGCTCGGCCCGGCTGCCCCTCGCCCAGGCACAGGCCGGAGAGATGTGGGTCGGGCAGAGTGTGGGGGGGTCCAGCAGGGGAAGGGGGGACGGTCACACAGAAGGTGTAGGAGGTCGGTGGGGGTCCTCCTGGGGGTGGCTAGGGCAGGGGACCCCAGTGAGCCGAGGCCAGGGCCCCCCCGAGCCAGAGGAGTGGAGGAGGGGGTGATGGGGAGCGCCGCCGGGAGGGGCGTTGGAGCGTGACGGGTGTGCGGAGTCTGTGCAGGAGTCAGGCCCAGACCTGGGAGCTGCCCCCACGTCCTGTCCCCCAGGACTCCTGGTTCCTGTCAGCCCAGCCTGGGCCTGGGCCGAGCTGGAGCAGGGAGGCGGTGGCGCCAGAAGCCACAGCAGGTTTACGTTCCGGCTGCCGCCGCGCGGCTCTCAAGCCAAGTCCCTGCCTCACACGACATCTTTCTCCCTTCGGAGCCTGGAGAGGCCCCGTCAGGGCCCTTTGAGCCGGGGTCTCCTTGCGGTCACGCTCTCCCCACAGCCTTGGGCTGTCCCTGCTTGAGACCTGAGCCTGGCCGCTTCACCCGCACTTCCTGGCCCCATCCCTACTTCTTCAAGGCCAGCCTGGGGCCACCTCTTCCGGGAAGCCCACCAGGAACACCTCTACCCTCCATAGGAAGGCTGTGCTGTGCTTTTGGTTGCTCCCGGACCCAAGACTGTGCACTCCCTGCCCGCAGCTTTCAACACCGGGGGCTCCTGGTTTCTCACTTGTCTTGCCATGCCTCAGTTTCCCACTTTGGGGAGGCGGAAAAGTAGTTTTCACCCACAGGGGTGGAGGCCGAGGGGGTTACCAGAAAGGGGCCTCTGAGCTCCCTGCTGGCAGCCACAGTTTGCTGCCACTGGGATCCCCGTGCACACAGGGCACCTGAGGGACACTTGTCACCAGCCCTATGCCTGCCTCTGCCCACCTTAACTTCTGCCCAAGACCATTCTTGGCCACCTGGGGATGCCCAGAGAGGCCTGCAAGCTGTTGTCCCCTCACCTCCCAGCAGGGAGTCCCTGGGGACAACTGGGTGGGGGGACAATATTCTCCTTCCCTCTGCCCCCACCTCAGTCCGGGGGCCAGGATGTTCCCCTCTGTTCCTGTCTTTTCTCTTTCTGACTTCCGGTCTCTCTTTCTCCGCTTCTGTTTTTCTCCACCTAGTTCTCTCTGTCTTTCTCTCTGAGTGGGGTCTCTTCTCTGTCCCCTCAGGGAGGTGGGGGCCATGCGAGGAGGGGGCAGCTCCATGGAAGGGACTCGGCCGACATAACACAGGGCTTGGTCCCAGCCCCGTGGTGTGGACCCGGGGTGACAAGGGCCGGCCCTCACGCAGCAGGGGTTCATTCTGAGCTTTCCTCAGCCAGGAAGGGGGGATGACAGAGAATGGCCCTCGTGTGCTCAGCATTGGAAGGTGCCTCCCGAGGTTTGGTGACATCGGCCTGCTCTGATGAGTGGCACAGCTACTCTCTGGGGTGCACTTTATACATTAGGCAAGTGAGGCCCAGAGAGACAGTTACTTGCCCAGAACCACACAGCAAATCCTATCGGGGAGGCGGACTCAGGATTTGAACCCAGCGCCGTGTCTCCAGGACCCACCCTCTTCACTGTGGGCCTCAGTTTTAAAAATTGTAGTTAGTGCTCCCTTTCTACATGGGGTGGGTGGCGTGTCAAGGCCAGTGGGAGGACGGGGGGAGCTGGGGACAGAGCCCCCCACCTGGCCTGCGAAGGCCTCTTAGTCTGCCCTTCGGGGCTTCTCACAGCTGGCGAGTCCAGATTTCCCGGCACACTGCTGTCACCCAGCCCAGAGACTGCCAGGGCTCCCGGTGGCCCTGGGTTCAGTCCAGGGTCCTGCACCCAGAATTTCTGGGGGTGCAGCTGGGCCCCTCTAACCTTTGTGTGGGGGCTGTCCTCACCTCCTTCAGCACATCTGTCGAGCTGCCTCGCCATTCCCTGCTCCTTCCTCTGACCCACTTTCCCTGATACCCCTTAATGGTAATACCTTAGCGCCCCCTTCTCCCGGCCTGTCACCTCCCAGTGGACTGGACAGGCACCAGCAGTCACAGCCTCAGCGGGAAGGATGGTAAGGTGTCACAAAAAGGCCTTTCTTCTGGGCAGCGACAGTTGTCTCCAAGCGACAGTGGGCTTGGGGCCTCCAGCTCAGGAAAATGCACGCGGTCCGGTTGGGACAAAAGAAAAAAAAATTAAAACCCCCACATGTAAAAGATAACAAAGGTTTACTTAAATTTCTTCTAAATGTCACACCGTGTCAGCTTCCCTTACTGTTACATTTAGTGTTTTAAAACATGTCCCTGGGCACGAAAACAATTTGTAGGTCACATTTTCTCACTTGGGAAAAATTCCCAAGATTCCCAAGAATGCGTGATGTTTGTAGAAAAATCCAGGCCAGCAGCAAATCACAGGAGTGTTTGGTACCCAAATGGTTTCCAGAAGCTAAGTTATAACATCGTTTTCAAACGTTCCTATGACCAAAATACACACACGAAGTTGGGGTATATCTGCATTTTTTTTTTAAGATTTTACTTATTTATTTGACAGAGAGAGAGAGAGAGAGATCACAGGGAGGCAGAGAGGCAGGCAGAGAGTGGGAGGAAGCAGGCTCACTGCTGAGCAGAGAGCCGGATGCGGGGCTCGATCCCACGACTCTGAAATCATGACCTAAGCTGAAGCCAGAGGCTTAACCCACTGAGCCACCCAGGTGCCCCCATCCGAACTGAGTTTTTAAGGAAACAGCTCAGCAGTGAGAAGTATATTCATGCCGTTGTGCAACACACCTCCAGAACTTTCTCATCTTGCGAAACTGAAACTCTATACCTACTAAACAACAAGTTGCAGGCCCCCTCCTTCCATCTCCAGCCCCTGGCAACCACCATCCTGCTTTCTATTTCTAAGATCCTGACAACTCGAGGTCTCACATGTAAAAGGAAGCATGCGGTGTTTGCCTCGTTGCGACTGGTTTATTTCACGGAGCGTGATGGCTTCAGGCTTCATTCATGTTGTAGCATGTGACAGGATTTCCTCCTTTTCTTTTTTTTTTTTTTCCAGTAAACACTAACATCCAGTTTGGGGCTTGAACTCAGGATCCTGAGATCACGAGTCACATGCTCTACCGACTGAGCCAGCCAGGCACCCCCAGGAGTCCCGTCTTTGGCAAGGCAAGATAATATTGCATCGCGCGTGCGTGAACGTGTACGCGTGTATCCTATTATCTTTGTCCATTCGCCCGCTGATGGGCATTAAGGTTGCTTCTAATTCTTGACTATTGTGAATAACACAGCAGTGAACATGACGGTGCAGATATCTTTTCAAGACCCTGTTTTCAGTTCTTTTTTTTTTTTTAAGATTTTATTTATTTATTTGACAGAAAGAGACACAGTGAGAGAGGGAACACAAGCAGGGGGAGTGGGAGGGGGAGAAGCAGGCTTCCTGCCGAGCAGGGAGCCAGATGCGGGGCTCGATTCCAGGCCCCTGAGATCATGACCTGAGCCGAAGGCAGAAGCTTAACCCACTGAGCCACCCAGGCACCCCTATTTTTAAATTTTTGAGGAGACTGGTATGGGTGCATTTTAATCCATTTTGTTCCAGTTTTCTTTTCTTTTTTTTTAAAACATTTTTTAAAAATTATTTATTTGACAGACAGAGATCACAAGTAGGCAGAGAGGCAGGCAGAGAGAGAGGGAGGAAGCAGGCTCCCTGCTGAGCAGAGAGCGCCACTCGGGACTCAATCCTAGTACCTTGGGATCATGACCTGAGCCGAAGGCAGAGGCCTTAACCCACTGAGCCACCCAGGCACCCCTCTTTTCTTTTTTTTTTTTTTTTAAGATTTTATTTATTTATTTGACATAGAGAGAGAGATCACAGGTAGGCAGAGGGGGGGTAAGCAGGCTCCCCGCTGAGCAGAGAGCCCGACGCAGGGCTCAATCCCAGGACTCTGGGATCATGACCCGAGCCGAAGGCAGAGGCTTAAACCACTGAGCCACCCAGGCACCCATTGTTCCAGTTTTCCTTGTGTTAGTGTTAGGTGTACAATACGACGATCTGATATGTGTGTATACCTCACGTAATTATTGTTTTCTTGGGATGTCCACTTTTAAGATCTACTCTCTTAGGAACTTACAAATACACAGCCCGGTACTGTTAACTGCAGTGAGGACGGTGTGTATGACCTCTGAGCTCCCCCCGCGCCCAGGGTACACACAAGGGGCTCATCCTTGTCCAAGGCTCCTTCCCCATCCCTGCGGGAGCTGGAGGGGGAGCTGGTCCTGCCGCCCCTTCTGAGGCTCCCTGGAAGCTGGAAGACCCAGACCCTGTAACTCCCAACACGTTCTTCTTCCAACATGACCCGCCTCCTGTGAACTGGAACTCAAGACCTGTCCCCGTCTTGGCTTGCCTGAGCCCTGGGCACTTCTGACCGGCGGGGCTCGGGATCATACTCTGTATTTTCCGCTGCTTTGGTATAATGGTGAGCACAACCCACGCTGGATTCTTTTGTTTCGTATTCTTCACTATTATACTCACGTTTTTGTCTGATTCCAAAGAAATTAAAACATTTTTGTGGGTCCCTAAAAATACGTGGGCGGAGATAGTCCATTCAACGGAGCCGGCGGGTTGGGGGTACAGTACGTTTAGGGTGGGAAGGAGACCCACCTGCTAACACTTCAGAAGGTCAACCTTGTGTATTTCCAGCACCCGCGTCCACCCACATCACTCCCCTGCTCCAAACCCTGCCCGGGAAAACGTCAGAGCTCTCCCCACAGTCGGAGCCCTCCGTCAGCCACTTCTATCTGCTTTTCCAGTCTCCTGGACCCTCACTTCCTACTCTGCCCTCTTGGATGTTTCCAGAACATCCCAGGCTTCATCACACCTCCCCACCTGGGCTCAGGCTGCTCCCCCCACGGAGACCATTGCCTTCCCACCTGCGACCACATAGCAGACACGCCTCCCCGTCCTCCCTGACCCGGCTCAAATGCCACTTTCTCTGTGAGATCTCCTGCGCACACCTCTCCCCTCCAGATTCCCCATTTGTTTCTCTGCTCTAGCACTTACCCACCCCTTTATGCCCATTTCTTTCCTTCGACTGTAAACCCCTTGAGGGCAGGGACCAGGGCCTTGTACACAGCAGGTGCTCAATGAATGCTGAGTCCATAAGCAGGTGGCTGAGTAAAGGACCGAATGGACGAGGAAGATAGGAAACAAGGGCCCCACAAAGGGGTCTGCTCTGCCGTCCTCCACAGAGGAAGGGTCTGGACGCGGGGTGGCGGAGCCAGGGCTGGGCTCCCCTCATGGCCCCGCCCTCTGACTCACCCCTCCCCAGAGACTGGTTTCTGGGAACGCGCTGACAGCTTGGCTGGCCTCCCTGGCTGAATCCTCTTTGTTGACCGCCGTCTTCCCGGGGAGTTTCAGTGCTCAGCGGCAGCGCTACCAGTGCTCCCAGGGTGCATGGCCAAGGCCGAGGCAGTGGTGGCTGGGGGGTGGGGGGCAGTGCTCATGTGTCTGCGGCAGGGACCATATGTGGGGAGGGGGGCAGAATGGCAGGGCGGAAGGCAGAGCTGGAGGCCAGCCAGCTGCAGCCCCCACAGAGCCTCTGCCTTCCTGCAAAGTGGGGCTCACTGCGGGATGCCAAGCCCCCCCCCCGAGATGCCATGGGAATCTCAGGGAAAAGGGGGTGATGGCACCTGAACCCCCTTCCTCTCTCCAGGGTCGTCCTCCCTCTCCCCTGCCCCATCTTCTGAGGTAGGTCCCTCCCGGTGCAGGTGCTGATGGCACTGTCACTGGCCTTCTCAGCCCTGCACTGATGGGGCAGGGCGGGGGGGATGCCACAGAGAGGTACTACTTGTGACAGCAACACCCCGGTGTCTGGTGTCGGCCTGAAATGAGGGGTCCGTGGTTAGGGCCAGCGCTGGGGGGTGTCCTGACCAAGCCACTTTTGGCATGTGCTTTGAGGCATTGTTCTTGGCTGGGTACACGCTTTGGGCCTGGTTCTCGTCCTCCCAGAGAATCTGTGACACACTCCATAGCCTTCTAAAGAATCCCTTTCTGTTTAAATTAGTCAGAGCTGGTTTCTGTTGCTTGGAACCAAAAACCAGAGCAGCGTGGCCCAAAAAAGCTAAGGGGGTTGCGGGTGGCATCATTAAAGGTCTAGTGCCAAGACAAAGGGAGGGTTTGGTCTGTTCGTGTTTGCTCTGTGTAGCACAGCACAGCAGGGAGGCTCAACCCTTCTCCGGAAGCCACACTCCAGAAAGGCCCGTGACAAACTGGAGGCTTTCTAGGGACAATGACCAGGTCAGTGTGGGATCTAGAACTCATGGCAGGAGAAGGGAGCCTGGCTTGGGGTTGAGTAGGCAGAAGGCTCTGGGGAGAACGGCCATGGTTTAGGCTCCAGAAGCCCACTCTGGTAGCTTAGTGGGGTGGGGGACAGGCCTGGCTCACAGTTGGAATAGTTTGTGAGGTGAGGAGGAGGAGGTGAGCTCCCCAGTTTTGGAGGTAAACAAGGCTGGATCCTGAAGTGGACAAAAGAGCCCGGCCTGGGCTTCCCTGGCTCCGCTTGGGGGTGCGGGTCACCCGGGTAGGGGAGGGATCAGCCTGCAGTACCCCCAAATGTCAGACCTGGCAGAAGCTCTGTGGCCCACCACTCACCAACCAGGTCTCCATAACAGCCCACAGCCTGGGGGAGGCAGGGAGTGAGACCCCCATCTACCAAGAAGCCAACAAAGCTGCTTCTCATTCTCCAGGTGACCCGGGGGTTGGGACACGCCTGAAAAATGACAAGGCAGAGGGGGCAGATCTCAGTGACTGTGAAGACTGAAGATGTCCCCGATAAACCACCTAAAAACATAGCCTTGGGTACCCTGAGAAACCATCATTTTCCCACGGATGATGCAGACGAAGATCACAGATTGATAACGGGGCACGCGGGGGACAACAAGGGGGAGCCGGCACGCTCCTGGAGGTCCTGTGTCCTCGGAACCACCACCGTGGCCCCAGAAATCTGCATCCCGCGTACGCACATCATCTGGCCCAAGGATTCCGCTTCTAGGAATTTATCCTTGGCTGCATTTGCTTACATACGAAATGATGTGCGAGCCAGGCTATTGTCTGGTGAAAGGAACAGCCCATCCACGCACAGCAGAGCTGTGGAAGGGATGAGGGTGCGTCCCCACACTGGAAAATGGGGCAGTTTGGCAGAGAATGAGAATCTGTTTAATGTATAAATATGTATGGCTTTCCAAGATAAAGTAAGAGAAACTGTAAGCAGAGCCTGTTAGCCATTATTTGCATGTAAAAGGCAGACACATATGTCTGCTCTCGCCTTGTAGTCGGAGAATGTCTCCAGCACGCTGTGCAAGGAATCCGGGCATGTGGGTGCCTTGGGGGAGGGAATTTGTGTGGCTGGGAGAGACGAGAGACTGACTTTTTATTGAAAACGTTTATTTACTTTTTACTTTTATTATATATATAAAGTAGGCTCTAACGCCCAGTGTGAGGCTTGAACTCACAACCTTGAGATTAAGCGTTGCATACTTGGGGTGCGTGGGTGGCTCAGTGGGTTAATCCTCTGCCTTTGGCTCAGGTCATGATCTCAGGGTCCCGGGATCGAGTCCCCACATTGGGCTCTCTGCTCAGCGGGGAACCCACTTCCCCATCTCTCTCTGCCTGTCTCTCTGCCTTCTTGTGATCTCTGTCAAATAAATAAATAAAATCTTAAAAAAAAAAAAGGAGCTGCGTACTTTACCAGCTGAGTCAGCCAAACGCCCTGAAAGCATCCTTTAATTTTAAAATATTTATTATTATTATTATTTTAAAGATTTATTTGTTTGAGAGAGAGACAGAGACAGTGGCAGAGGGAGAGAATCTCACGCAGACTCCCCACTGAGCAGGGAGCTCCCCATGTAGGGATCAATCCCAAGACCCCAGGATCACGACCTGAGCAGAAGGCACACGCTTAACTGACTGAGCCACCCAGGCGCCCCCAAAAGCATCCTTTAAAAGTAACCTCTAGGGGTGCCTGGGTGACTCAGTCATTAAGCATCTGCCTTCAGCTCAGGTCATGATCCCAGCGTCCTGGGATCGAGCCCCACATCAGGCTCCCTGCTTGGCGGGAAGCCTGCTTCTCCCTCTCCCACTCCCCCTGCTTGTGTTCCCTCTCTCGCCGTGTCTCTGTCAAATAAATAAATGAAATTAAAAAAAAAAAAAAACCAACCAAAAAACCTAAGGTGGAGCTCGAACTCACCATCCCTAGACCAAGAGTCACATGCTGAGCTAGCCAGGCACACTTTTTTTTTTTAAGTAACCATTGAAAACATTGTAAGCATTCAACATCTTTTGCATTTCGACAAGTGTGCATGTGTTGTATACATAACAAAACAGGAAAAGAAAACAGAAAGTAAGAGAAAAATAGAACCGGTGCTAGGCACCCACACATACAGTGTTTCCTGGGTGTCAGTGGCAGGTGCCACGGCTCCCTCATTGCAGGTGATGAAATGGATTCAGCTCATAGAAGATCGGAAAGCCACTCGGAGTGAGTGACCGGCAAGGGAGTGGTGAAGCTGGGTCTGGGACCCAAGCGTGCAGTGATGTTTGGGGCAGTGCCCTCTGGGGCAGACAGATGCCTAGGGCCAGCTGTGGCTGGGCCGGCCCCAGGACTGTGACCTCTCCATCTGGGAGAAAACCACGAAGGGGTTGCTTCTAGAAACCCAGCTCTGGACACTGAGTCTGGGAGAAGGATGGTGCCCCTCACGGAAAGGCCGATGCTCACGGAGTAGCAGGGAGGCCAAACCTAGCTCTGATAGCGCCAAACGGGGGGCCTCTAGCAAGTGATTTTCCCTCTGTGAACCTGAGCGCCTCATCCAAGTTCCCACTGCTGGGGAAGCAGGAGGCCTAAGTGCGGTGACAACTGAGAAAGCCCCCTCCTCCTCCGAGGCAGGTTCCCAAAAATAAACCCAATCTTTCAGACTCAAAAGCGCGGTCCCCAGAGCTCTGAACTGCCCTGGCTCTCGATGCCTCCTTCTGGGTCCAGGTGGCTCTAACACAAACAGACATACTGTTTGCTAAGTGCGTCCGATTGTTCATTCATTCATCTTACACCTACGCAGGGTGTCCCACGCGCCAGGCTCAGGTGGCCAGGGCGGTCCGCCGCGCGCGTCCCCGGCCCGCGTGTCCCCGCACTTGCCCACGCCTCTGAGCACATACTAGGGCCCCATAGCCCCCGTGCACCTGGAGACTGGCACTCTGGGACGACGCCTGCCGCCCACGCGTACCGGTGGCACAGGCCACCCGGGCGCCGACCGTCGCGCCCTCGCCCCACTGTGACCACCAGCCCGCGGCGAGCCAGCAGGGCAATAGCCCTGGGCGCAGGCCCCGCCCCTACCCCCCCCCGGCCGCCAATGAGCGCCGCGACCCGGTCCGGCCCCGCCCACCCGGGGAGCCCCGGCCGCCGATTGGCGGGCCCGGGCGCTGAGGCCCCCGCACGTGGGGCGGGGGCGGGGGTGAATGAAGTGGAAGCGATTCCCCCGCCCCCGCGCTTACCTCCCGCGCCCTGCGCGGCCCGCCCCCCGCGGCGCCCAGTCCCGCGCCCGCCTGCCCGCCGGCTGCACGCGACCCTGCCGTCCGGCTCCCTCGGGCGCCGACCCCGCGTCGCGGACCCGCGATGGCCAAGCGCAGCTCGCTGTCCATCCGCATCGTGGAGGGGAAGAACCTGCCCGCCAAGGACATGTGAGCGCTGCCGGGGGTGGGGGTCCCAACTTTCTGGGGAGGGGCGCTGCCCCTTCCTTAAGCCTCACCTTTCTAGGGTCCACACGGCCCGCCCGCAAGTGGAGCGGCGGCGAGGGTGTGGCGAGTGTGGCCGCAGTGGGGGACTGGAAGGGAAATGGGGACGGTAAGATTTGTTGCGAGCACGGGGCGGGGGTGGGGCGGGGGGACAAGGAAGGTCCGTGGACAGGGGAGGGGACGCGGGTCTGTAAGGGGCCTGAGCTAGCAGGAGCGAGCGAACGGCGCTCAAGAAGGGAAGGGGTTTTAATAGGACAGGGCTGAGCGTGGGGGGCACCTCGCAGGGAGATGTGAACTGCGGGGGTGTGGCTGGAAGGGGTGGGGGTGCCCCCGGAAAACGAGGGGTCTTCCTCGGTAGTTCCGGAACCGTAGTACCCGAGGGTGTGCACCTGAAACACGCCCCGGGGGGCCGGGGCTGTCCCGGGGCTTCCAGCTGTGCGCTGGAGTGAAGGGTGAACCTGTAGGTCAGGAGCCTGGGACCGTGCAAAGATGGGGTGGCCGGGGAGCAGCTGTTCCTTGTGCCCTGGGCTTTATCTGAGCCCTGCGGTGGCTTTACCTCCTCACAAGGACTCAGCAAGGCAGTTCTCATCATTCCATTTTACAGATAAGGAAACCGAGGCTGGGAGACCTCAAAAGGCTGGCTCCAAATGGCAGAGGAAGGGCTTGGGTCCAGAGCTCCTAACGCGCGCCAGCATCTAGGGCATTCCCTGGTCTCTGGCCAGATTTGAGGAGGTGTCTCGAGCCCCTTGTCCCAGCGCCTTTCTCAGTAGTCCCAGAGCTGAGGTTCCCCATCTCATCCCTGGCTCGATTGTATACAGCCTTAGGCATCATCTTAGCTCTGAAACCTCAGTTTCCCTTTCTGTAGACTGGGCCAAAATCCCTTAAGCGTAGGGGTGTTGGCTGGCTCAGTTGGTAGAGCATGGGGCTCTTTGTCTCAGGGTTGTGAGTTAGATCCCCAGGTTGGGTGTAGAGACTACTTAAAAATGAAATCTTATTTATTTATTTATTTATTAAAGAAGATTTTATTAATTTATTTGACAGAGAGAGACACAGCGAGAGCGGGAACACAAGCAGGGGGAGTGGGAGAGGGAGAAGCAGATTTCCAGCCAAGCAGGGAGCCCGATGCGGGGCTTGATGCGGGGCTTGATGCGGGGCTTGATCTGGGGCGTGATCCCAGGACCCTTGGATCACAACCTGAGCCGAAGACAGACGCTTAACAACTGAGCCACCCAGATGCCCCTGAAATCCTTAAAAAAAAAAAAAAGAAATCCCTTAAGCACAAGGCTCTAGGTGCACTGGCCTCCTGGAGCAGGGTATGGGGGAAGGGGAGGCCAGAGGCTGCATAGGGTCCAAAGTCCACTGTCTGGAGTGCCCCCCCCACGCCCTTCCCCTGCCCGCCCAGGGCTCCTCAGCCCGCTCCTGGATGCCAAGAGGTGGCGAATGGGGAGGGGCGCCGGAGGAGGCCGGGGCGAGGGCGTCTCTCTCACCCGGACAGTGGCCCCTGTGAGTTTGCCTGCTCACTCAGCGCCTTGAGCAGTTCTAGTTCAAGGCCCCCTGGGCCTGGTGAGGCCAGGCTCAGCAGTTGCTATGGCAATGGGTAAGGGAGGGGGCTGGGCACGCCGTCTCCAGGTGGGTTTCTGGTCTCGGGGCTAGGTGGGGCCGACGCTGGGAGTGCGGTCTCTGGGGAGAGCCAGGCGGATGAGCTCCGAGGAGGGTCTCAGCCTCCCGGCCCAGCCTCTAAGCAGCACCCCCCAGGCTGGCACTGCTAACTAGGTCAGCTTGGCCTCCTCTGGCTGGTGGCTGCTGGGAGGAGCAGCCCCTCCGTCTGTCGCCTCCCTCCCCATCCCCGCAGGCCCTAGTGCCTGGCTCTAGGCTTTCCCCAGCCCCAGGGCAGTGAAGCCGCCGACTGGGTCTCCCTGGGAGCCAAGGTGCCAGGTTGTCTGCCCAGCCCTGCCTCTGCCCAGCCCAGGGACCCTGGGGCTCCATCCCTGGGGGGTCGCCACTAAGTCCTGTTGGTTTTAGCCTTCGGGATCTCTTTCACTGCCCGGCCCCCTGCCTGCCCCCTGGCCTCTGTCACCTCCTGAAGCCTTTGGTCAGAGGGCTTCCTGTCACCTGTTTCCTAAATTCAGCTGTAACTCCCCCCCCAGCCCCCCACATTCGAAGCCCTGCCTTTGCACGGGTTTAAGGGGCGTCTGTCTTCAGACACTCCCACTCGGAGTCCTCCAGAAAACTCCTGTTCATCCTGCAGGACCCCTCTCAAACTTAGGCTCCGTTCCAGGGTTTTCCCTGGTGCCCTCCAGCAGCACTGGTGCTCGTGCCCCCGTCTTGTGCCCTCCGGAGTCGGGAGGACGCTCTTGGTAGCAGTTGCTGCCATGCTGTGTGACCATGAAGGGTAGGAACCGTGACTCATTCAAGTCTTGGCATTCCAGGAGCCCTGGAGGGGGTGGCTCCTGGCCCGTGGCAGAGGAGACTAAGGGCTGTAGAGGACCCTTCCATTCGATCCTTGTATTAGTTCTACAAGGTAGATAGGCTCAGTTTGCAGAAGGGGAAACTGAGGCTCAGGATGTGTAAGTCCCTTGCCAAGGCCACATAGCGTTTAGGGAGAGAAGCTGGGATTCAAACCCACTCTTTCTGCTGCCGACAGGCTGAGAATCCTAGCTGGGCCGAGCCTGCACGCTTACCATGGGCTTCAGTGGGGACTGAGCCTTGCAAATGCCACGCAAACCGCTTGGCTCAGGGACAGCAGGGGTCCGGAGACCCCAGGAGGCCCTCACTGGGTGCCAGAAGCTGGGAAGGGGGCGGAGGCTGGGAAGGGGGTGCGCCTGCCTCACTGTGCCTCATCAGCCTGTCTCCTGAGCAGCCTCCCTTCCAGCCAGGACTTGCACACCTCTGAGGACAGGGAGCTCACCACCTTTCATAGTGACTCATCTTGATAGACACGGTTCTGAGGAGGGACTCATCATCACAGCTGCCATTTCCACTCATGGGCTTTTAGTTCTCTTAAGGGCACAGAGCACAGCTGTGCTCCCTGTCACTGACCGTTTTCAGAGCCCACCTGTTCCCCTTCTGTTTCCATCCACGGTCTCCCATCCTTGCGTGCCTGGGTCAGCCAGACAGGAACTAAGTCTCATAATGACCGGTGACCGACTGGCTCCCACGCCCAGTGGCCCTGGGGATGGGCCCAGGACTATTTCAGGGTTTACCCTGATCCTTCCCCTTCCACGGCCTGGAAACTGCCAAGGGGCTAAATATAGAGGACTTGCAAGTAGCCAGGCTGGCTTCCCCAAGCGGCTTGGGGAAGGGGAAGGGGAAGTGGGGCAGGGGACCAGTCCCGGAGCCTCATCAGGACAGAGGGCACTAGGCAGGGGCACAGGTCCCAACAGCTGGCCAGGGTTCATGGGTGGGCCTCTGGCCTCAGCCTGCTCCTGACACTGTCCCCTTTGCCCCCCTCGGATCCAGCCACCCAGCTCCTCGCAGCCCCTGCACACCCAGGGCCTCTGGGCCTTTGCCCACCCCGTGACCTGGCCTGGAACCCAAAGCCCAAACCTCACGGTTCATTCAGAGATTCATTCATTGAGTGAGAGCTGCACCGTGGGCAAAGCTGGGCTCACAGGGGTGCCAGCCCAGGAGGCAGAGGCAGGGTAGAGGAGCCCATTCCCAACCCCCACCCCACCCCTGCCGCACCCCGCCACTTCTCAGAGCACACGGACATCTTCCTCCTTCCCAGTTCCTTGTGCAAATATGCATGCAGCTGCTGGGGCCTGCTACCCAGCCCAGCCCTGGGAGTGCACAGGGGCCTGATTGCTGGAAGTCTGGAGCCCCCCCGGATTTGGGGGGTTGGGATGCAAGCTGAGGTGTTCCCAAGGGGCTCTCTGGAGGAGAGGGCTCCTAGGCGACAGGGAGAGGGGTGGCAGACAGAAGAGCAAGGAGTCTAGAGCCATGCGAACATTTATTGAACACCTGCCGTGGGCGGGCCCTCCCGTCAGACCAGGCACCTGGGGCAGCCACCCTGTGGGTGGTCATTCCGCGCCCCACTGCTCTGTGTGGGAAACCGAGTCCTGGCAGACGTTTCTGGTCAGTTTCCAGTCAGGTCAGTTTCCGGTCAGCATCTGGAGGACCTTCAGAGATCGGGGGTTCCTTTGCAGGAAGAACCCCTTTTGAGATGAGAAGTGGGGCTTGGAATTCCCCAGCCTCCCACATGCAAATCATTTCCTTTTTATGGACACTGAGCCTGAAAGGCACTCCTGGACACAGTCCTTATCCCCTTTCTTGCCTGGGACCAGCCCTAGGCCTGGCTGGGAATGCCCCCCAACCCACTCCAGAAATCCCCCAGCAACCAAGACCAGAAAGACCAGGGCACCTGAGCAGTCCCAGGTTCGTCTTCCCCTTCCTTCTTTCCCAGACGGTCAAGAGCTCCAGGCCAGCCTGTTAAATTTGTTCATTTATCCAGCAAACACCCCCGGGCCCCCTGTCTTGTGCCCTGTCCTAGACCCTGGGGACACAGAAGCGACCCCTCCCTCAGGTGGTGGGGGGACGGTGGTGGCAGCTGAGGACAGCGCATCGCTAGCAGTCCTGGGATGGAGGGAAAGACAGAGTTTGCAGGCACTGGGCCCGCAGAGGAGACCTTACTCCCCGCCTCTGGGATGGGGCCGGGCTCTGAGAGGCCAGGGCCAAGGCTGGGTCGGGGGCGGGTGGGTAGCAGGAGCGAGGACTCCGGGGAGAGAGAACAAGGTGCCCACTTGGGTGTTGAGAATTGGCGTTTCTGGACCTGGCCTGGGGCTGTTTCTGTCCTCCTTGGGGCAGAGCAGGGTGCGGGGGTGCGGGAGGAAGGGGTGGCAGGCAGGAGCGTCCTTATCCCTCTGCAAGAGCAGGCGTGGCCTCGAGCCCTTTCTCCCCCGGTGCAGGGAGCCTCACGCACGTTCCTGCCATTTGCTCACCACCAGCCTCCCAGACTGACGGGGGGGCACGGGGTACACGTTTCGAGCCGTTGGGCCCCAGCCCAGGCCCCCTTGCCTCACACTTGATTGTCCTTTCCCTGGGGTCACCGAGGGCTGAGCTGCCTGGGAGCCCCGGGGCGCTCCTGCCCTCTCCGCACCTGCCGCTGGCCGCCGGTCAGCCCCGCCCTGCCCTTGTGTCTTGCAGCACCGGTAGCAGTGACCCCTACTGCATCGTGAAGGTGGACAATGAGCCTATCATCCGGTATGGGCGCCCCCACCCAGCACCTGCTCCTCCCCACGCTTCCCGCTCACACCCCAGTCGGGGAGGGGGGGAGGGGAGGGCTCCAAGAGCAGCTGGTCCCCAGGCCGGCCCCCTGCCCTGACGCACCTGCTGGGAGGTGAGAAAACCCACCTCTGACTCCTGCTGATTACTGACCTGAAGGCCCATCCAGGCCTTGGGTCCAAGGGCCTCTCGCCAGTGCTGCTCCTTTCTGTGATCTTTACGGCCCTCAGAAAGGACAGGATGATGATTAGTAACAGCGGCTGTCACTTCTGGGGTGCGGTCCGCCGGGCCCTGTGCTAAACCTTTTGCAGCCCATTTATAACTTGCACGGAGCTCGATGTGTTATTATTAAGTTGCATTTACAGAGGAGGAACCCCGGGACTGAGAGAGGCTAAACTGCTTAGGGTCGCGTACCTCGGAGTTGGCAAAATCCGACTGGAGCCCAAATCTGGCTGACCCCAAAGCCTGAGCCTCGTCCCCCTCTCTTGTCCTGGCTCTCCCTCCGGGTTCCTGTGCCCTGAGAGATGCCCACCATGGTTATACCCCAGAAAGGCTGCTTCAGGCGAGGGGGTCCCAGCCTGTACCCAGAAGGGCCACTTTCCCTGGATGTGCTTTTGTCCCTGGGCTCCATGATTCTGGGCAGGCTCTTTGAGGTCCCGTTCCTTTTGTGTCTCTGGCCTCGACCTTGAACTACATGTCCAGAGCTGCCCCGCAGTTCTGCCCACCGAAGTGCCCGTTGCTGACGGCCGGCCGAGGCTGTCTGGCTCGTGGTTCTTCCCCCTTGCAAATAGGACCCCAGGTCCTTCTTCCACATTCTGTCCAAACCACGATACCGAGAGGGGGGCTGGCAGGATAGCTCTGATTGTCTCTGTGACAGACAGGGAAACCGAGGCCCCAGCATTCAAGTGGCCTGTCGGAGAAGAGCTTGGGGTCAAGGTGATCATTTGAGCTTTCGTCTGGGTCCTTGGCCCGCCTTGGGGGTTTCGGCTCCCCACCCCCCAGCCTTCCCTGCTGAGTCCCATGGGCTGAAGGCTCTGTCCTGGGTCTGGCCACGTAACGCCTCTCTGGTTCTGGCTCTGCCACCGTCCTGTTCATGTGACCTGAGGCTAGCTATGGCCCCCTGTGGTCTCAGTTTCCCCAAATGGAAAATGGCCTGCTCGATGCAGCCCTGTGCCCCACCCAGGGCAGAGAGGACGGTCAGGAGGGAATGGCTGATGGCGGGCAGTGGGGTCGAGGACAAGGAGAATCATCAAATCCCGTGGGTGGGCCCGGGGCCTGCGGGTGGCCCGGCCAGGCACTGAGGGTCCTTTGCTGTAGGACAGCCACTGTGTGGAAGACCCTGTGTCCTTTCTGGGGCGAGGAGTATCAGGTGCACCTGCCGCCCACCTTCCATGCGGTGGCCTTCTACGTCATGGATGAGGACGCCCTCAGGTGGGTGGGCCCCACCCTTCAAATGGGGCCCCGACCCTGCCAGCTGACCCCCCAGTCCATGCCACTGCTGGGCCTGCTGGGCCTGCCGGTCACTTTGCATCCTCTTTGTGGCCTGGAGGGAGGGGGAGCCCTGGGAGGGTCTGCAAGGGCTCAGGGTTTGAGCGAGCAGGGGTCTGCAGGGGCGGGGGTGCTCACACCTCTCACACCACATCACCCATGTGCACATGAGGGAGTAAAGGCACAGGTGTGCGCGCTAGGGAACCCAGGACGAACTTGGCATATATGTGGGCCCGTGTGTCCATCCACGTGTAGCAACCTAGCACATGCCCGTGAGCATGTCCAGAATGCAGGTCCCGCAGGAGGGTCGTGGGTCCTGCTCCGATCGGCTCCTGCAAATGACTGGAGTGTCAGCTTCCCTGCTTCCCACAGGGCCCCTGAACAGGGCGGAGGGGGGTGCGGGGGGGTGGTCCTGGGGTCCCTGCGGAGCCCTGCCCAGCTCTGACCCCCTCTCCATCCTCCAGCCGGGACGACGTTATTGGGAAGGTCTGCCTTACCAGGGACACCCTGGCTGCTCACCCAAAGGGTAAGATTCCTGGGAGGGAGCCCATGGCCTGCTCCTGCTTCCCCCGGCCCCCTCCTTTCTCCCCTTACTGGTGGCCCCGTCCCTGGCCTTCCCCCAACTCAGAGATGCTTCCTCTAGGCTCCTTCACAGCTCATGCCCAGGGAAAGCCATGTGTGCCCTCCCCAGAAGGGCCTCTGGCCCATCTCCTGCCCCTGGCCTCAACGTCCTGGGCCCCATTCTGTCCCCTGCTGGGACTGCGTGCCCCTAGGGGAAAGAGGGGTTGCCAATGCTGGGATCTGAGGCCTCTGCAGGCACAAGAAGGAGCCTCTCCACCCTTGCGGAGGTGCGGAGACCCCTCCTGCCATCAGGCTGGCTCTTCCTGTACCCTTGGTGTCCCCTTAGCCTGGGCCCCGGGGCCGCTCTGCCCTAAGCCTGAGTGGTCGGCCTGCGGCTGGGCTAGGCCCCTTCGATGATGCCTGGGAGGCTGACACTGTTTTGAGGGGTCAGCCCTGCCCCATCCTCACTGTGGGACCTGGGGTAGCTGCTGCCTCCTCCGGGCTGGCTTCCTGGCTGCCCGTGAGGGTTCCGACCTGGAGCTCTCAGGCGGTTCGGGTTTGGCTTGTGCAGCCCCTGTGACTCCTCCCGGGCCTTCCCGGCACACACCTGCTCCTGTCTGTGAGGCCGGGGCGGGCATGCGGGGGTGGGGGACTTTGCTGACTCATGGAGCCTCTCGGCCCCTGCCAGGCTCAGAGACCTCTCCTGTCTGCGGCCCCCGCAAGCCCCTTGGGGTCCAGTGGCCCAGGGGATGCTGGGCCCTTAATGCTTCCCCACCTGGGCTCGGCCCCTCCCCAGTAGCCCCGACAAGAGCCGCTGTTTTAAGATGGAGAAACTGAGGCCAGAGAAAGCGGTTCTATCACAAGTTAGGGGACGGGGGGCACGAGAGGAAGGACACAGGGGTCGCCGGACTTGGGTTTGCATCAAGCTTCTTCCAAGAGCCGCTGCTCAGCTTCTGAGACTGTGTCCCCATCTGTCCCCGGGGACGATGGCCCCTGCCCCCCGGAGCTGGAGAGGACCCCGAGCGGCCGGTGCGGGGACGCTGTGGCGCCCGGCGGGGCTGAGCTGCTGGTCCCACAGGTTTCAGCGGCTGGGCCCACCTGACGGAGGTCGACCCTGACGAGGAGGTGCAAGGCGAGATCCACCTGCGCCTCGAGGTGCTCCCGGGGACACCGGTGGGCCGGCTGCGCTGCTCTGTGCTGGAGGCCAGGTGAGGCGGGAGGGGCCCCTGCGGGCGGGCGGGCTGGGGAGGCTGCCTGACCTCAAGCTGTTTCCTGGGTGACCCGGCCCGGGATGCCATGTCTCTTAAGGGACGGGGTGATGTTCTAATGGTGGGGTTTCGGGCATCATAGAGCAAGGGGGATAGCAGGTGAGAGGGGACCCCGAGCTCTGCGCATGCAGCCCCCGTGCCAAGCCCGGGCTTCCCCTGGGGTTTAACTACAGTATGAACTTGGCCTGGTGTGTGTGTGTGTGTGTGTGTGTGTGTGTGTGTGTGTTGCGGGGGGTGGGGTGCGGTTCTCTCCAGGAGGAACAGTGACTTGGGCAGAAAGGTGGGCCTGAGTCACCTACAACAGGCCTCCCTCCCCACCCCATCCCCTGTATTTTTAGCTGTGGGCTCCCCTCCCGTCGGGGCCTGAGTGTGAGTCACACACGCTCCCTGAGGAGCGCCTTCCCTTGTGGCTTCAGGCCGCCTCCACAGGGTCCCTTGGCTGCCTCTGGGGCGGGAGGGCAGGGCCCAGGCAGCGCCCGTGGGGGAGCCGGTCCCCGCAGGGGTGAGGGGGTAAGCGCTGTCGGCTTGTGGGAGGAGCAGGGGGGGGGTAGATCTCTCTCCGGCAGGTGGGGACGGTGGCTCCCCGGCCCGATTCCCTGTCCTGGGGCTGGAGTGTGGATGAGGAGGCAGAGGGAGGAGGATGTGCAGACTTGGGCAGAGGCCGCTCACACTCGGCCATTCCCGCCCTCCGGCTCACACGCGTGCGTGCTCACATGCACGTGCTGCCGACACTCCTGGGGACACGGGGGCTGGGCCCGCCCGGCCTCCACTCGGCAGGTGCCTGGACGGGAGGAGCCGTCTGTCCAGACCTCTGTGTGGAGCATCGGGGGTCTCGGCCCCCACCGCCCCCCGCTCAGACCCCACTGGCATTCCGGGAGGCCTGAGAAGCTGTCTGCAGAAAGAACGTTTCTTCTCATCTTTCTGGGCAGATTCTCAAGTTCATGTTCCGGAATTCTCTCAGCTCTGAGGAGGCAAGAAAAGCCGGCACGAGAGGCTTTAAACTAAAAATATGGGGAAGAGCAGGAAATAGTATTTACAGTAAAAAGAAGAGGGGTGGGCTTTGCTGTTGCCCCACAAAGGGCTCTGAGCTGGGGTGCCGTGACCGGATTTGGGCTTTGCAGATCATTGGCAGGATGGCCCATCAGGGCTGCTCCCCAAGATCCACCTCCCCCAAGTAGGAGAGTGCTGTAGGGCAGGCCTTCTAGAAGCCCGTGATCTCAGTCGTGGGGGTTCTCTTCTGTATTCTGCGATGGGGAAACTGAGGCTTGGAGAGATGGCCCCGGCTCAGGGCTGCGCTGGCAATCGGGGATGGGGGTGGGGGACACAGCCCAGGCTGTTCCACGATGTACTTGGCCTCCCTGACTCCCCAGAGCAGACGATAAGCTCACAGCCCGCCTGCGGCTGTCAACCCAGAGGAGCCATGGGGGGGCCCTGGTCTGGTGTGGGTGCCCCGTGGAGGCCTGTGGGGGGAGCACTGGGGGAATCAGTGTCCCGGGGAGAGGTGCTGGGCACAGATGAGCCCAGCCTGGTGGGGTGACCCCACAGCGGTCAGGTGACAGTCTGGGGAGGGGGTGTGAGAAGTGGATGCCCTGCTTCCCCCCCCAGGGACCTGGCCCCCAAGGACCGAAACGGTGCATCCGACCCCTTCGTCCGAGTGCGCTACAACGGCCGAACACAGGAGACCTCGGTGAGGGGAGGCTGGGGGAGCGGGGGGCCCTCATCAGCTGGGTGGTCAGGCTGGGACTGTGGTCTCACAGAAGAGATTTACTTATTTATTTATTTATTTTTAAGATTTTTATTTATTTATTTGACAGACAGAGATCACAAGTAGGCAGAGAGGCAGGCAGAGAGAGAGAGAGGAGGAAGCAGGCTTCCCGCTGAGCAGAGAGCCCGATGCGGGGCTCGATCCCAGGACCCTGGGATCATGACCTGAGCCGAAGGCAGGGGCTTTAACCCACTGAGCCACCCAGGTGCCCCTCACAGAAGAGATTTAGAAAGGCCGGGTGACCCCGGGGCATAGCAGGTCCCGGCCCTCCTGCCACCAACCCTTACAGCCCCAGCTGTCTTTCACTCCCGGCCTCCTGGCCCAAGATGGCCTGCATGGGGTTCAGCTGCACCGTCCAGTAGCTCCCCCGACATTGTTCTCCCCCAGGAAACAGCCAGAGTGGTGGGCGTGGCCCTGGGGTGGGACAGGGGTGGAGACCTGGTTTCTCAGTGCAGTCTGCTACCTTTGTGCTGTGTGGCCTTGGACAAGTACCTTACCCTCTCTGGGCCTCCATTCCCCCCCCCTTGAGAAATGAGCAGGGGTTTGGACAGGAAGGTTATACCTCTGCTGTTGCAAGGCCCCTGCAGGGATCCCAAGTGGGGTGTTTGGGGTGCCTGTGCCGTTGGCTGGGCCTTGCTTGGGGACCCCCTTGGGGTCAGCCCGCCTCTACTGGCCCTGTTCTGGACAGATTGTGAAGAAATCATGCTACCCGCGCTGGAATGAGACGTTTGAGTTTGATCTGGAAGAGGGGGCTTCGGAGGCGCTGTCTGTGGAAGCCTGGGACTGGGACCTTGTCAGCCGAAATGACTTCTTGGGCAAAGTGAGTGCCCCACTCCTTCGGGCCGCACCTGCCTCCATTCCGGCACCGCCCCCAGTCTCCCCCTGCCCCCCACTGCCCCAGAGGGGCACTCCCCAGAACCAGCCACTGGTGCTCGGGGACCCCGAGGAGGGACTCCCCCAAAAGGAACAGTAGTTGACAAGGAAGAGAGTAGACGCTCCCAGCCCCAGCGTGTCCCCCCCACCCTGCCTCTGCCTTGCCCCCAGGTGGTGGTCAATGTCCAGAGACTGTGGGCGGCCCAGCAGGAGGAGGGCTGGTTCCGGCTGCAGCCCGACCAGTCCAAGAGTCGGCGGGGAGAGTGAGTGCTTGGGCTTGGCAGTGGGGCTGGTGGGCTCCGGGCCCCAGGGGGCTGGGGGGGTGGTGGGGAGAGCTGACAGTTGGCTCCAGCAGGCAGGCGGGCTGCACAGTGGGGGGCAGATCCTTGCCCTCCGGGCCAGACTCTGTTATCCTGACCGGTCCTGCCACCTGGTCCTTCTCGAAGCCTTGGACTTGGCCCTGTCCTCTAAGCTCCAAGGCGGTACAGGTCTCCCGCTTTCTACTTTCTGGCAGATTCCGGAATAGGCCATCAGACTTTTTTTCCCTTTAAGGCTTTCCCAGCAGACCTCACACCAGGGTTCAAGTCCCCAGAGCTCTGACTCTCCCCCAGATTTTCCAGGAATGAGGTTGCCAGATAAAATATAGGATGTCCACGTAAAGCTGAATTTCAGGCAGACAGTGAATCATTTTTCCGTGTGGTGCGTCCGTGCAGTGTCGGAGACAGACTTAGGCTAAAGATACTCAAACTTCACTGGGCGTCTTGTATTTTTATTGGTTAAATTTGGCAACCCTATCAAGGAAGCCCTCTGGCCTCCTCGCCCACCACTCAACCCAGAAGTGGAGGGTCAGCAGTGTCCCCACCTTGGATGGTTCAGCTCCGTCTCTCTGCAGAAAGTCCCAGACCCCCCATCCCTACCGTGGACATGGCGGGGGCGGGGCAGACGGCTGTGTCCAGCCACAAGGCCTCTCCAGAAAACCAGCCGGGGGCCGTTTGGAGGGCTTCTGGGGATGAGGCCGTGCTGAGCAGCAAACTTAGTGAACTGCACTGTGCTTCTGGAAGTGGGGGGGGTGGGGCTCAGAGACTGTTAAGGCTTGGTCAGCACCCCTGACAGGAGGGATCCGCCAGCAGGGATCCGAGCAGGAGAGCTTGGCAGTTAGATCTGTTGTGGCAGGTTCTCCGGCCTGCTCCAGCCTCGGTTGCCCCGGCAGGTTGTTACGACCGTCGGGGATTTGCTCCCAGCTTAAAGCGTATACACGAAGGAGCTGTCCTCTGAGAGTTTACAGATCTGAGGCTGTAAACCATGCATGTTCGCATGGGTCAAGCTCGGAGTCCAAGGGGTCTAGAGGGGGCAGGGAGCCAGGCGGTGGAGACGGCTGGAGGAAAGCAGCTTTCAGGGAAAGAACTGGAGCTGGGCCGTGCAGGGGGTGGGCAGGGGGAGGGTGCGAGCCGAGCCGAGACACAGAGGCTGGTCCTGAGTAGGGGATATGGAGCCAGCGGGGAGGGGGCCCGGCGCAGGCGGCCTGGGTCCCTGGTGGAGAGGTCACAGGCTGCCCGTTCCAGGGGCAGCCTGGGCTCCTTGCAGCTGGAGGTGCGGCTGCGGGACGAGACGGTACTGCCCTCCGGCTGCTACCAGCCCCTGGTGCAGCTGCTGTGCCGTGAGGTGAAGCTGGGCACCCAGGTGAGGGGGCCCCGGGGGAAGCTGGGAGGGTCCGGGGCTGGTAGGCCAGTCCTCCCTGTCCTACACCCGCTCTGAAGAGCAAAGCTCTCAGTCCTCAGGACGGTAAGGAACTAGCCAGTACCCAGGGCCCCTTGCCATCCCTTGGGAAACACCCCCCCTTCCCCGGGGTCCTCTGAGGTCCTCAGAGTGAAGGGTTTGGGTTCCCCTGTGGGTCCTCCAACCCTGTCTCTCCTTGCTGCTTCCTGCAGGGCCCAGGGCAGCTGATACCACTTATAGAGGAGACAACGAGCACTGAGTGCCGCCAGGAGGTGGCCACCAACCTGCTCAAGCTCTTCCTGGGGCAGGGACTGGCCAAAGACTTCCTGGATCTGCTCTTCCAGCTGGAGCTGGGTCGCACCAGTGAGGCCTGGGAGGGGGTGGCCTGTTTGAGGGTGTGGTGGAGAGGGGAGCCAGGAGCCAAGGACTCCAGAGATGCTGAGGGCAGAGAAATTGGGAAGGCTTCCTGTAGGAAGCTGCTGGGTCCGATTAGGAGGCAAAGGAAAGAGCAAAAGGCATAGGTGGGGCAGTGTGCTGGGAGGGGGCAAGGAAGGTCCTTACAGAGGGGCCAGCTTAGGGCCCCCAGCCCCGTGGTCCTCCCTTCCCCAACCGCGTACCCACTAGAACCTCTGCTTGCAGGTGAGGCTAACACCCTGTTCCGGAGCAACTCTCTTGCCTCAAAGTCCATGGAGTCTTTTCTGAAGGTGAGGTTGAGTGGTATACGTCTTTGTTGCCTAGATGAGGAGACCGAGGTTCAGAAGGGCCAAGAGATAAAGAAGTTCATGCATTCACTCGCGTGTTCGCACAGCAGCGGTTGGTCTCGATGTCCCCTTTGTGGGCCTGGCTCTACCCCAAGCGGACACAGCAGGCAGATGGCGGCGCCCGGGGGTGGGGGTGGGGGCCTGGGAGGCCAGCTGCAGGGAGACGGCCGGGAGCTGGAGGCGGGAGGCGGGACCAATGCCACCCCCCACGGCCCCCAGGTGGCGGGGATGCGGTATCTGCACGGCGTCCTGGGCCCCATCATCGACAGAGTGTTTGAAGAGAAGAAGTACGTGGAGCTGGACCCCAGCAAAGTGGAGGTCAAGGATGTAGGGTGAGCCCGGATGTGGTCCCCGGGGCGGGGGCGGCGGTGCCAGGCCCTTTTTGCAAACCTCCATCCTCTCTGCGGGATCCACTCAGGTGCTCCGGGCTGCACCGCCCACAGACCGAGGCCGAGGTGCTGGAGCAGAGCGCGCAGACGCTGCGCATCCACCTGGGGGCGCTGCTGAGCGCGCTCGGCCGCTCCGTCCGCGCCTGCCCCGCCGTGGTCCGCGCCACCTTCCGGCAGCTTTTCCGGCGCGTGCGCGAGCGCTTCCCCGGCGCCCAGCACGAGGTGCGCCCCCTGTCGGTGGGGCCGGGCGGAGGGAAGGAAGCGGTGCTGGGGGGTTGGGTAGAACCGCAGGCGGGGGCAGGGGGACAGGCAGAGGCCCGGACAGCACCGAAGGCCCGCGGGCAACCCAGCCCCCGCTCTCCCGCGCCCCGCAGAACGTGCCGTTCATCGCCGTCACCAGCTTCCTGTGCCTGCGCTTCTTGTCTCCCGCCATCATGGCGCCCAAGCTCTTCCACCTGCGGGAGCGGCACGCGGACGCGCGCACCAGCCGCACCCTGCTGCTGCTGGCCAAGGTGGGTGCCCGCGGGGCCGCGCCCGCACGGCAGTGTGTCCCCGACTGGCTCCAGGGTCGCCCGTGGCACCGCACTTGACACTGGACAAGGCTTTGTCGTGGTCACCCGAGCCCACGGACGAGGAAGTGGGTCCCTGCGGGGAAGGAGACTCGGTCCCGGAGCCTGTGTGTGTGAACGCGGGCCCTTTAGCCCCCAGATCGGCCTCTTATTCCCAGGCGGCCCCTCGCTGCCTGCCACCAGGCTGGGGCCGGCGTACCCAGGGGAGCCGTCTCCTCTTAAACTTGCCTAGGAAGGCCGGCGGGTTGGTCTCAAGTAGCCTCAACCGTCCGGTCCCGACAGGCCTCACACTCCGTGTCGCTTCAGCCCCGAGCCGCAGTGGGGATGGAACGAGCCCATGAGCGGAGCTTGTGCCGCTGCTGCCTCGGGTTCTACTACGGGAGTGGCACCCGATTTGGTGGCGGGGCGGGCGGGGGAGGTTGCCGTGGGGGGGGCTTTGACCCAGCAGAGCCTGGCCTTTGCTGCCGTCCCCTGCAGGCGGTCCAGAACGTGGGCAACATGGACACGCCGGCTTCCAGAGCCAAGGAGGCTTGGATGGAGCCGCTGCAGCCCACCGTGCGCCAGGGCGTGGCTCAGCTGAAGGACTTCATCACTAAACTGGTGGACATTGAGGAGAAGGAGGGTGAGCACTCCCGGTTCGCCCCGCCCCTGCCCGGTGGCCCCACCCACACTGGCCCCTCCTGCAGCCCCGCCCACAGCCTCCCCATCCTGTTTGCTCTGTCTTCTGGCCCAGGTCCCCACCTATCTTATCTCTGTGGCTCTTTGGTCGCACCCACAGTCCCTCGATCACGCTTGCATGGCCTTGCCCACCTGCCGCCTGTGCCCCTCCCCTCGCGTCTCTGCCCACCCCCCACTACATCCCTGGGTTCACATTTTATCCCCCTCCCCGGCCCGGCAGAGCTGGACCTGCAGCGGACCCTGAGTTTGCAGGCTCCGCCGGTGAAGGAGGGGCCGCTCTTCATCCACAGGACCAAGGGCAAGGGTCCCCTCATGTCCTCCTTCAAGAAACTGCACTTTTCCCTCACCACCGAGGCCCTCAGCTTCGCCAAGACGCCCAGCTCTAAGGTGGGTGAGGAAGGAGGTAGGCAAATGGGGATCCGAGGGGTTTATAACAGCTCGGAAGCACGGGTGCTCTGTGTGGCTGGGGTCACTCACAGAGCCGGGTCCCTGATGCCAACGCCCCAGACTGTAGAAGGGGAGACTAAGGCCCAGAACTAGGACATAGAGTGGCCCCGGCTTGGACCCTGAGTCTCCCTGTCTCGGCCCACTCCAGAAAAGTGCCCTCATCAAGCTAGCCAACATCCGGGCAGCGGAGAAGGTGGAGGAGAAGAGCTTCGGCAGCTCGCATGTCATGCAGGTCATCTATGAGGACGATGCGGGCAAGCCCCAGACCGTGTACCTGCAGTGCAAGGTGGGGGCCGTGTGGTGGGCCCTCGGGGCGGGGGGCTGCTGGGGGAATGGCCGCCTGGAGGGGGCAGCTAGAAGGAGGCCCCGGTGAGCCTCTTACCCCCTGTCAGCTGCATCAGGCCCAGGAGGTGTGAGATCTGATGTGAGTGCCGTGTGTGTGTGTGTGTGTGTGTGTGTGTGTGTCTCCTGGACTCGGGGGGGTCCTGGGGCCCTGTGCCCGTGGATTTCCCTGGGCCTAAGCACCCACATCTAGGTCTGCGTGGTCCAGTATAGGACGTCTATTTTCCCATCAGTCGGAGCGTCACACGTTGTGCATGTTTGTGAGAAACTGGTTTTGTGAGTATCTTTGTTGGTGCCTTTGTGTTTGCGGTGCGATCAACACGCAATCATCATGTCCGTGCAGGCGTGTGGCTCTGGGTGCATGCTGTCCAAGTCTCGTCTCTTTATGTATTAACTCATCCATTCATCTGAGAAGTATTTGCAGAGAGTCTGCAAGGCTCCAGGCGCAGGTCGTGGTGGTGGGGGTACAGCAGCAGGTGAAACCGCCCTGCCCTCATGGGGCTGTCTCCCAGGGAGGCGGACGGACCGCTAAGTCAATATTTCACATGTCAGGTGGTGCAGCGCCTTGTGGTGGCAGCACCTTGAAGGGCACAGAGGAGACTTAAGGGGGAGGGGACAGAGTAGTGTTCAGCAGGGGGTTGCTGCTCTCTAAAGTGTGGGTGGGAGGGCCGCCAGCAGGTGGCCTCTGAGCCGGGGCATTGTGAAGGAGAAAACGTCTAGGGGCAGAACACGGGGAGCAAGAAGGAAGGCTGAAGTCAGAGGGGTTTGGCTTATGCCCGAGAGGGACTGTCCAGAGCCACAGGGTAAAGTGGTGGCTACCCCGTACAGTTGGCAGGTTGTACACTGCTCAAGGCATGGCCACGGGGGGTGGTGGCAGCTGACGTCCAGCTGCCGCTCTGCTCATCAGGCCGTGTGCCGGGGAGCTCCAGGAAGGGAGGGCGGGCTTCCTGGAGGAGGTGAATGCTGATGTCTGCGCACGCCCCTGCAGTGTGTGAACGAGCTGAACCAGTGGCTGTCTGCGCTGCGGAAGGTGAGCATCAGCAACCCCGGCCTGCTGGGCTCCTACCACCCTGGCGTCTTCCGCGGGGACAAGTGGAGCTGTTGCCACCAGAAGGACAAGTCAGGTGGGAGCGGAGGCCTGGGCCCCTCTACACGGCACCTGGGCACCCTGGCCGGGGCACGGGGCTTCCAAGCCTTAGCTGGGGGGCCACCTGTGCACCTGGGGGAAGTCGTTGGTGGCAGGCCGGTCCCTGCAGGGACTCCGGGCGGGAAGGGTTCCGGGACAGGAGTTTGGGAAATGCTGCGTGGTGTGGGTGCCACGTGTGGGTTCATCGAAGGCTCTGAGAAGGCCTGGAAACGAGCTGGAGTGCCGTCCATCACGCTGTGTGACGCAGCACTCCCTCGCTCACATGACAGGGACCCTCTCTTGCCCAGGGAGGGAGGTGTCTATGAACCAGGGCTTCGAGGGACACACCGTGGGGACTCCTTGCTGCTGCGGGCACAGGAGGGCCCCTGAGCTTCCCATTCCCACCTGGCGGCCTGATGCTGGAGCTGCGGGGGTGGGGGCGGTCCCTGGGCACCAGAGGGACGGCCGAGACAAGCTGCTGCTAGAACTTTCCGAGATGGTGGCAGCGGTGCCCAGTACTGTGTGTGTGCTTGTCACGAACACGTGTGGCCAGACTTAAAGTATGGCCACTGTGGCCCAGGAGCTGAGACTTAAGTTCGTTTTAATTTATGTAATTTTAATGATTTTGCATTTAAGTGGCATTATGTCATCAGCTGGCTTCCCTGTGGGACAGCTCAGTTAAGGTCTTCCTTCTCTTACCTTTATTTGCTTTGCAAAACTTTTGTTCCCCGGTCTCAGAAGAGAGTGTCCCCAGAGCCTGCTACACGGGGAGTCCCTGGGAAGCCGCCCCACCTGCTGCAGCCCAGCCCTGGGTCTGGGAGGGGACAGCAGCTGCTCTGCTCTCGGTTGGCCTGACCCAAAGCCGCTGGCTTTGACCTTTGTGGCGATGGCCTTTGTTATTGGTAAGGGGGGGCTCCCTAGGGCGCTAGGAGGCAGGGTCTCGTAACCCATTCTATGGAGGAGAAAACGGAGGCTTCCTGGGGGGCCAATGCCTCTGCCGTCGTAAGGCCAGCTCATTCCAGCTTCCGTCCCCATGGTCTTACGGTCCCAGGCTGCTCCCTTCTTCCTTCCAGGCCAGCAGCCACCGGGAAAGCTGTCCGGCCCCCTGAGCTGTCTCCTGTGCAGCTCCCGTGCTTGGCCGTTGTGCATCTCTGGGCTCGGGGGCTGCTCCCGACAGAGATGAGCTGCTGCCCCTCCCGGGGCCCCTGAGCCTGTTCCTGTCCCTCTGCAGGCCTCAGTGTCCCGACCTGCACTGCCACGAAGTTGGACGTAAGCTCTCACGGGGCCTGCCTGCAACCCTGCCCTCTTTGTGCCCCCAGATCTGGGCTGCGACAAGACCCGGTCGCGGGTGACCCTCCAGGAGTGGAACGACCCTCTGGACCATGACCTGGAGGCCCAGCTCATCTACCGGCACCTGCTGGGCGTGGAGGCCGCACTGAGGTGAGGAGGCCTGTGTGGCCCCGGGGAGTGTGGCGGGAGAGGGCAGGAGCCGGGGCCGGGGCCGAGAGGCTGGTCTCCGGCTGCACATCAGGCCTGGCCCCTTCCTGCCCGTGGCCCCCGCATCGGGGCAGGGGTGCGTGGGCCTCCTCGGCAAGAGACGGGCTCACCTGAGGACGAAGGCCCAAGGACTGCAGAGGCCCCAGGTCACTGCCACGGCTGTGTCCGGCCTCGGGCTGACCCGGCCTCCTGGCCCGTCCGGCCTTCCCGTGGTGTCCTTGGAGCGCAGGGGTTGTCCCCAGCCAGCTGCTCAATGCCCTGGTTCTCGGCCCTGGCTCCCGCTCAGAAACAGCCAGGACGCCTTCGGCCTGCCCCACGGACTCAGAATTTCTGGAGGCGCAGTGCGGTGCGGGCTGACCTCCGAGCAGCCCCTGCTTCCCTGAGCCCGCCGGGACCGCGGCGGTTTCCTGTCGCGCACCTGCGTCCTGCGGCGGTGGCGGCTGTCGTCCTTGTTCCTCATCCACTTTCCCAGGGTGTTATCTCGTCCTCAGAAGCCCTTCTGGGGCTCATGGGGTCGGACGAGAACCGCGCAGTCCCCTGTGAGCCGCAGTCTCCAGTAGCTTCCAGGTCACTCCTGTCACCGGCCCCCTCTCCGCCCCTTGTCTGGCCCCCTGGCTCGGGGACGTCGTCCTCCACCTACCGGATGCAGCCACCACCCTGTCTGGTCTGTCGTGGGGACCCACAGTCGTGTCCCCCCTTTAAGCCGGGAAGCGGCGGAGCAAAGACTCGAATCCAGGCCACCTTGGGTTCAGGTGGTTCCTGCCACGGGACCAGTGCCATGGGCCTGACCACAGCCCCCTGCCTTGAGAGCCTCCGCACTCGTGGAACCGCTTGGCCACCCTTCCTCTCGATCGGCCTCGCCTCCTTGCCATCCTGCAGCGTCCGGCCCGGCCCTTCCGCCCCACCGGCTGCTCTGGTCCCCTGACGCAGTGGCCTGGCGCTGCTGTAACTGATCGCTGGACGCTTGGCTGGGAATGACCCAGGTGTCTTCTCCGGCAGTCAGGGTTGAGTTAGCGCATGAGCGGAGCGGGTAAGGGACCGACCCCACAGCCTAGAAGGCATCTGAGGGAGGAGGAGCGTGTTCGATCTTAGCAGAGGGACACAGCTCTTCCCAAACGGGTCAGGGAGACCGTCCAAAGGACCAAGCCAGTGGGGATTCCTAAGTAAGGAGCTTCAAGCCTGGGGTCCCCGTGGCTGCTGGTTCTCCCTCCGTGTAAGCTCCCAGGATCGTACTTCAGAGGGCTCGGGGATCTCCGGTGAACCCTGGTTAGGAATCGTGCATTAATTGTCATTGTCTCCTACTGCCTTAAGAAGGAAAGTCGTTTCACGGCCAGTTAATACTGGGGACTTTGGGGCCCCAATTGGCCCTTTCCCCCAGGGTCCTCTGTGGTTCGAACTTGGTTTCCGCAGTGCCGTCTGCTGGCCCACCGTTGCGGAGGTGGGGAGGACCAGAGGAGACTGGAAGAGGGAAGGTGGCAGGTGGCCAGGGCACCACGACCTGGGCCCCTGTTACTTCCCCCTAGATTGAAGGGGTCAGCCCCTCCCTCCCAGAATCCCCTCCCGCTCAGGAGGCCCACATGGGGTCCCCCGGCCTTCCTGGCAAGGCCTCCACGAGCTCTCCCTCTGTCCTCCCTGCAGAGAGAAGCACCGGGAGCTGAGCGCGGGCACGGAGGCAGGCTCTGTGCGCACCGGCCCGGGGGAAGGTAGGTCCCTCCCAGCTGGACTCCCACAGTGGCCTGAGCTCCGTTTTGGGGTGCTGTGGGCGGGGCCGCACCCGCCGGGAGCCTCTGGCCCTGGCTGCTCTGCCCTCATCGTGCCTCTGCCTCCAGCCCCCGCGGACCCGCTGGCCCAGCTGCTGCAGGTGCTGCAGGACCTCCGGGAGGCCCACCGCTCCGGCCCGGCTGGCCCGCCGCCCTCGGAGCCCCGCCGCCCCGGGCCACTGCAGACGTGAGGCCTGCCCCCCTGCCCTCGCCGAGCCCCCTGCCAGGTGCTTGGAGACCCCCGGTGCGCTTTCGGCTCTTCACTCCCACTCATGGGGGAGCAGGGCTTAGGGCTGTCATGGGCTGGGTGAGTTGGGGGTCCAGGGGGTCCAGAAGGCCCGTCGTTGGCTGCGCCCGAAGTCTCTAGGGGACTTGGCGCGCTCTCGCTCTTCTGTGAAGCCTGGCTGCTCCCCACGGCTCTTGTGGGCGTCGCTGGCGCTAGCCCAGACTCTCCAGGGACCCTCCCTCCCGCCCAGGGCAGACCTGGCCAGAAACCGCCCCTAGGATGGCCCGAGCCCAGGGGGACTGATGCTCCTTGGACCCAGAGAGGTGGGAGGGAACGCGGAGCGCAGGTGCCCAGGCCTTGACCTCAGCATCCCCTAGCTCCTGGCTGCCACGCCCCCTCTCCCCTCCAGCCACTGGCTGGGCGCCCTGGGAGAGCTTCGCCGGTGCTCTGTTGCTGACAATAAACCTGCTGTGACTGCTGGGCTCTGGGGTCTTGTGGCGGGGGTTGGGGGAGGGCCTGGGCCTGGGGACTCCCGTGGCTCCTTGGGGGTGGCCAACGACTGACACCACAGCCTAGCCTTTGTGTATCCCGTCTGCCCAACCCCCCCCATCACAGGGGGACTCATTTCTCCCCCCACCTGCTGTCCTCACCATAACCCTGGGTCCCACTGCTCCATTCCTCACAGGGTAGAGCCTGAACGTGCCTCACCTTCCCTTCCTGGCCCCGGGGGTGCTGAGTCTGCACCGCCCCTCCACCATCGCCAACACCCTGTTCTCTGGCTCCTCCTTCAGGCCCTCACACAAGCCCTCAGGCCTGTTCAGCCTCCTTGGGTTTCCGGGACCTTGTGGTCAGGAAGTACAGACCCCAGGGTCTCCTGCGCTATTAGAGCGTGAAGGGGCAAGAGAGGCGTCCCTTTATGGGGCTGCCACTGGATTCGGGATGGGGATGCGCACACTGCCACCCGGTGGCGACACCTTCCACCCTCTCCCCCAGAAGGGTCCTGGCGTGGGGTGGCCGCTGCAGCCTCAAGAGGGGTTATAGTAAGTGCCTGGCTCTGTCCCTGCTGCCCATATACCCCCCGCTGCCCCCTGGGTTCTACCAGGCAGAGAGTGAGGCCCCCTCCCCCCAGCCAGCGCAGTTAATAGCATCCTTGTTCCAGACTTGGCCAGGATGGCCTGGAGGGTGGAGGTTCCAGCCCTAGGGCACCATCCCCTCAGTGCCTTCTGTCCCTTCCCAGTTAAAGAGCCCCCCTCTCCCACCACTTGGCCTGGAGAATCAAGGCGGCTGTGGGTCTCAGGGGGAATGACACTTCCTCGGCCCAGGGTCCAAGGCTTAAGTAAGGGATGGCTCTTCTCAGGAAGTGGTGTGGAGGCTTCTGGTTTCCTTCGCGGGTGGTCAGCTGCTGTGGCTCCAGCAGCTAATCGGACACCCAGCCCCCAGACAGCGCGTGGGGCCTTGATGACAAACTGCGGTCTGCAAGCTACCCGCCAGTCCCAGCGGGCTCCGACGCTTGGCCCTCCAAGCTCCTCTCTCCCCGCCGGGTACACCTGCCTGGCCCCCGCCCTCACCCGCTGTCTGCCCGACAAACGGCTCATCGGGCCACATGCCTACTGGGCAAGCCGGCGACGACACGGCCGGGGAGGAGGGGGCCTCTGATGGCAGGCAGCCTCGGCAGGGGGTTTATCCGCACCGGCCCGATCGGGGCCCGGACGCCCACGAGGCTTCCCCCGGCCCCCCTGCGCCGCGGCTCCATTCTCCACTCGAGGGCCCCGCGCTGGGTGTTCCAAGGGCACATTTCCAAAGAAGGATCACGGGGAGCGGAGAGAGGCCGTCGCACCACGCGCAAAGCAGCCCCGGGCGCTGCCAGTGGGGCCCCAAGCACACCTACAGGGCAGCGAACGCGTGGACGCACCCGGGTTCACCCATGCGCAGAACCACCCGCCCCCCTCCGTCCCCGGGTTTTTCTCGCGCCTGCACTACGCCCCCCGGCCGCTAGGGGGAAGCAGCCGGACTTCACGGGTGGGGAGGGCTTTGGGGGCGTGCGGAGCCGCAACCCGGAAGCAGTCGCTAACCCGGAAGAGGTGGTGGTATAGGCTTTGCTGGCGCTGGTGGCGGCTGTTGCGACTCTGGAGGTTGGTGCGGCGCTAGGATGAACGCGCCTCCCGCCTTCGAGTCGTTCTTGCTCTTCGAGGGCGAGAAAAAGTAAGTGGAGCCGGCGAGGGGTGGGCCGGGGGTCGCGGGCGGACCCTGGGGCTTCTCGGGCTCGTCCACAGCGGGGAGACGGAAGCAGCTTTTAGTGTGTCTGCGGGCGGTGGTCAGTGGCCCCGTGCTGCAGAGGAGGACCCCGAGGCGCGGAGAGGCTGGGGAACTGCCTGGGCCCACGGGAAGTGGCGCTGTGTGTGGGAACCAGGGTGCCCGGCGCCACAGTGCTTTCCCTCTGGGATCCGGCAGCCTCCTGGCCGCCGCCTTTGCAGCCAAAGGCTGGCTCTCCGGCTCACGACCGATCCTCACTGGCCTGTGAGGAGCTTTCAGGGGCTCCTTGCCTGCAGCGAGCAAGGGAATGTGGTCCCCTGGTCTCTCCGCCTGGGCCAAGCTCCCTCACTTAACGTCTCCATGTTTGGGGGCAAGTGACTTAATGAGCCCGAGACCTGTTTTCCTCCTCTGGAAAACGGGCTTCCTGCTGTATTCAATCCCGGGATTTTTTCCGAGGGAGCTTAACGAGGTCATTTACTGGAAGTGCTTAGGCCAGGGCTCAGCACCGGGAAGACCGTCTGAAACACTGGCTTTTTGTTTCTTTTTAAGATTTTATTTCACAGAGAGAGATCACAAGTAGGCAGAGAGGCAGGCAGAGAGGGAGGGGGAAGCAGGCTCCCCGCTGAGCAGAGAGCCCGATTCGGGGCTCGATCCCAGGATCCTGAGATCATGACCGGAGTGGAAGGCAGAGGCTTAACCCACTGAGCCACCCAGACGCCCCAATACTGGCTTTTTCTTAACAGCCTGATGTGCAGGGCTCTGCGGTCTAGCCCTTGCCAGCCTCTTCGTCGCCCTTGAGAGTAGTGGTTGGCATCTGGGGCCATTTTGCTCCCCAGGGGACTTTTTCAACATCTGCCAACAGTTCTGATTGTCACAAAGGGGGTGCTGCTCATATCCTACGGTGTCCAAGACAGCCCCCCTACAGAAAAGAATTATCCACCCTAAAATGTCACTGGTGCCAGGGAGCAGTCCAGAGCAGGTGAGGGTCTTGCAGAATCAGGGCGTAGCCCCTCTGCTGCTCTGAGGCCGAGAGGTCTTCGTGGCTGAGGAGATTGAGGAAGGCTCCTGGGAGGAGGTGGGACCTGTGCCTGCGTTGAAGCGCAGGATTTAGACGTGGGGGAGGAGGGCGGTCCCTGTGTTCTCACCTGCTTCTTCATCCTCTTCCCAGGATTACCATTAACAAGGACACCAAGGTGCCCAATGCCTGTTTGTTCACCATCAACAAAGAAGACCACACGCTAGGAAACATCATTAAATCGTAAGTTCCACATCATAGGCTCTTGGAGAGCGTTTATTGAGGGTCTTTGAGGCAAAACACACGTTCTGGACTATTTCCCGAAGTCTCTGAGCTGCAGGAAGGTCTGGGGCTTGCTCTGACAGTTCCCCCATTCCGGTACATTTTCTCCAAGATGACGCTGACCGAGGTCGGATCACACCGCCGTGTGTCTGATTTGCCGGAGGCAAGCCAGAGAAACGCGCGCCTGCTTGTGTCTCTGTGCTGAGGAGCAGGGAGGGACAGTCTGGGCGTGCTGCCGCCCACCTGTCTTTAGGACGATGATCTCTGGGTCACCTGGCACGCACAGACGGATGTGCCGGAGTTTGGCTGTTATTAGGAGGAGGGGAGAAGGTGGGAGAGGCTCTGTGGCTAGCCGGTGCCCCGGTGGACAGCGGATGGGGGCTGGTGGGTGTGTGTTTACACCATGTAGTCCTTACCAGCTAGGAGGTTGGCGACGGGGTCACTGTTCCGGTCTCAGGTCTTGTCATTTCTCTGCTGAAGACGCCAGGGGTGAAGCCGGGTCTTCCCGTGGCGTACACATGTGGGGTCCCGGGTGGGAGCCCAGGAGGTGGAGTTGGCCGTCTTCCGTCTGGGTGACTCCCACCCTGAGCCACACCGGTGGCGCCCCCAGACCCTTCTAGGGCCATGCCACTGCCCCGCATGGGTGCAGACCCATGTCCCCACCTACGCAAGGGCCCTCATGCGTGGTGCCTACTGCTGACCAAGCTGCTCTGGAGGACCCCATGGGCCCAGGGCACGGCACGCAGACGCAGGCTGCCAGCCTTGCGGACGGGGCCCCCGGGGTGCGGGCGGCGGCTGCCAGCCGGTGCTGCCCGGAGGACTTCCATTCACCAACTGCTCAGGGCCCGAGCCTTCTCCCCCGGTTGCCTTTATAGCTGTCAGAGGCTCGTCCTGGGCTTTGTCTGGCTACTAGACTCGGGCTGCCTGGGGCGGGCTCCTTGGGGCTGTCAGAGGGTCCCCTGCTTCCCGAGGGAAGAGTTTGCCGGAGATCCTGCTTAGCTGCTGGGGTCCTTGGAGGGTGTGTGTGTGTGTTGTCCCCATGGGGGGGTGGTGATGGTGGTGGGGGGGGTGTGTCTTTGTGTGTCTTTTTTGGAATGTTTCACTTGGTCAGTCTTTGTGGGGAGGGGGGACTCAAGAGCAGGGAACCTGCTGGGGTCAGCCCCCCCAGTTGTACTGGCTTGCAGGCGTCAACCCAGTGGGAAGAGGCCTTGGTTAGAGCCTGGTCATCCCCAGGGGTGCTCGGCTCAGCGCCCCGTGTCCCATCCCCCCGCAGACAGCTGCTGAAGGACCCGCAGGTGCTGTTCGCCGGCTACAAAGTCCCCCACCCCTTGGAGCACAAGATCATCATCCGGGTGCAGACGACCCCGGACTACAGCCCGCAGGAGGCCTTCACCAATGCCATCACCGACCTCATCAGCGAGCTCTCCCTGCTGGAAGAGCGCTTCCGGGTGAGTGGCTGCACGTGCAGGGGAGCGGCGCTGGGTCTGCCCGCAGCTGCGGTGTCCTCGTGCCCACAGCCTGGACAGCCCGTGGAGAGTGTCCTGAGCTCCGGGGGGCGTGGGGGGAGGCGGTTCGACGGAGGGAGGGGTAGGGCGCCAAGGCTGGGGGCCTGCTGGGTGCGGGCACGGGTGGGACGTGCTTGCGCCAGGGGCTCCTGGGGCCCTTTGGGGCTGCTCCCCCAAGCCTTCTCCGGTAGGGCCTGGCCGCTTCCGGGGTGTTTGTGTAGGGGGCAGCTCATCCCAGGGTGGGGCCCCACAGTTAATTAAGGAGGCCAAGAGGGGTGGTCACACCTGTCCACGCAGAGGGCCTCGGAGTCTGACCTGGCCGTAGGGGAGAGACCCCGGCTTGTCCATGTCCAGTACCGTGGCCCCTGCACCACACGCAGATGGGGTGGGGGGCGCGCAGGGCCAGGGGGCTGCCTCCTCACCGTGGTCCTTCGAAGCTAAGTGGCCGCCGCCCCTCCCCGCTCAGGTGGCCATTAAAGACAAGCAAGAAGGCATCGAGTAGCGGCGGGAAGAGTGTTGCTGGGCCGGCTCCTGCCCTGCGCTGGACCCTTCTTCAGCTCCCAGTCGAGGAGAGCAGCTTCGCCAGCGCTGGGGACATCCTGGTGAGCCCGACCCTGCCGGCGTGTCCTGCACACGGTCTGTTTCGCCTTCCTGATAAAGGGCAGCAGGAGGCCTGGCCGGGGGCTGCGGCGGCGGCAGGTGCATGGGGCGCGCGGAGGCCGAGGACTGGTTTCCCATTGAGGACGGGCCCCGCACCCCGGATTCCTGGCTGAGGAGCTGGGGGGACTGAATTCCTTCTAGACCAGCCCTCGGGAACCCAGGCCAGGTGGGAGGGGGGCGGGCAGCAGCCGGGCAGCCTCTGCTCACGGCTCGGCCGGCCTCACACCGTGTCGGCGCGCCAGCCGGGGCCCCAAGCAGCTCTCCAGCCTTCTTACACAGCAGAGAGTTTAATAAAAATATTCCCCGATAAAAACAGTCTGGTCATTCGCTCCGGAGCTGAATAAGTTAAGTCGGGCCCGCAGAACTCCCCCACCTCTGCAGAGGCAGGAGCCCCGCGCTGGCTACTGTCTCTTCCAGATGGCCACGATGTTGGAGTCCGTCAGAGCCGTGAGGTAGGTAAAGGTGCGGTTGGCCGCCACCGTGTTCACCATGGTTTTGGTCACCATCTGGCCGAGGGCCCAGGGCTGGGGCCACTTAAGGATCTGGGGGGGCAAAAGAGGAGGGCGGGGCTCCAGCTTCCTGCTCAGCAGCCCCCGCAGCGGGCGGGGGGCGGGCAGGGGCGCCTACCTGCGTCGGGGCCTGTGGCACGGCCGGCAGCGGCGGCTGCTGGCTCAGGAGGTGCCGGACGTCGTAGAGCCACACGTTGCCCTCCTCGTCCCCACACAGCACGATCCCCTCGTCTGCCGGAGGCTCAGAGTGAGAAGTGGGGCCGGGCAGGGCACAGCCACAGGGGGTGAGGGGGCAGGGGGTGCGGGGGCTCACCGGGGCAGGTGCTCAGCGAGAAGTAGGCCAGCTTGGTGGGGGACCACTGCAGCCGCGCCAGCACCACCACCGCCAGCGAGGACTGCTTGCCGCGGGCCCCCCACGTCTGGCTCCAGCTCCACAGGCAGATGGTGCCCAGGCTGTTCCCCTTGGAGGCTGGGGAGGGGGACAGAGAGCAGAGCTGGGTGGGGGCCCCTCTGGAGCCCCCAGCCCCAGGAGCAGCTGCCCCCAGAGGCCTTCCAGGGCCTGTCTTGGCTCCCAGGAGGCCAGGCTGTCCCCCGCGCGCGGGGTCTACTCACCCACCACATCCTCGTTCACAAACGCCAGCCCGTCCACTCTCCGCCCGGCTGCCTCCGAGCCCTCGGAGAACACAAACTCCACCTCACACCCCCTGCGGGACAGAAGGTGCTGCCGAGCCACCCCACGGCCCGGGAAGCCGCTCCTGGAGACGCTGGGTCCCCCCTCGCCCATCTGCCCTCCGCTTCCGCCAGAGACGCGCCCATGGAGCTGGGTTCTGGGCCCGGGAAGGGGAGCCAGCGTGGCCGGGGTGCAGGCTGGCACGGGCCAGGAAGGGTCTGGAGAGGCAGGGACTCAGGGCCCCGGGGCAGGTGGCTGCTGCACGGTCCCCAGCGGAGGTGCACGCCACGCGGGGTCACACGGTGCTTACAAAGGCAGCCACATGCCAACACAAGGAGCAGCAGACACCTCTGCGGCGTGACCGCCACCGGGCTTGGGGCCAGACGGATCGCACTGAGCGGGGAGCAGGGGAAGCCCAGGGGCTTCACTCCTAGCTGGGGCAGGGGCCCACACAGGCACTTGGCTGGACAAAGGCCACCGCTGGGCCTGACGCTTTTGTTACCGGCCCCCACGTCACAGCTGCCTCACTGCTGTCACCCCGCCCTGAAGCCCTTCCCAGACTGTTCACAGCACTGGGGACAAAATTCAGTCTTGCCCCAGCAGACGGAGCCCGTGTCCCCTGGCCCAAGCTGCCACCTCACCTTGTGGCGCGTCCTCCCACTTCCCAGGCTGGGCCGGACCTCCCTGGTGGGACCACCCCTGTGCCAGCACCTTCCCTCCTGCTGCCCGCGGGCTCCCCGTTAGGATCTAGGCTCGTGCCCATCCGCCACCACTCACCTCCGCATCGTCCCTTACTCTCCTTCCTTCACACCTGACACTACGCTTTGGGGGCAGTAACAGGCCACCTTCTGTAAGGATGTGGGGCGCACGAGGGCAGGGGGCCAGCCTAAGCACGGGCCCAACCCTTCTGGGCGGTACAAAGGAGCCTTTCCGGGGCCTCATCCCTGTCCCGACACCATCCCCGACCGCCCCTCCACGGTGACGTGAACACGGCTCCGAGAGCTGACCCGCCCCGGTCCCACAGCCAAGCAGCGGTGAGGAATGGGGCACGGACCTTTCCTTGAGAGACTAGAGGAGGTGGGGACAGACCAGCCCCATGAAGAGGCCCCTGGAAACAGCCCCTGGCTGCTCGGGATGGGGCGGGGCTTGAGTCCCACCCCCGGCAGACGTGCTGGGGGTCAGGCATCTGGACAGGCCGCTGGGCTGGCATTCAAGGCCTCCCCGGCCAGCCTCACCTCCTCTTCTGGGGCTGGTCCAGCCGCACGTCCCAGCAGCAGCAGCCACCCTCGCAGCCGGCCAGCAGGAAGGCATCTGGGCAGGAAGCCACGGGGCAGAGGCGCAGAGGGATGGACGTAGTATCCAGGGTGAGCAGCTGGCTGCCGGCGGGGAGGAGACGGTGAGGCCTCGGACCCGGGCGTCTGTCCGCCCTGGCAGCCCCCTGCCCAGCCCCCAGCCTCACCTGGCCTGGAATTCGTAGTCGTGGTTGGGCACCCCGAGGTCCCAGAGGATGATCCGCTTGTCATAGGAGGCCGCTGAGGGGGGAAGGGGAGAGGCGGCTCTGAGGAGACCCCGTTCGCTCCAGCAGGCTCCCTCCCAGGATGAGACCGTGGTCGCAAGGCCACCCGCCCCTGCCGAGGACGCCGAAGACTCGAGGGCCACCAGTCTCTACCTCGCTCTCTGCTGCCACAGCCCGCACCAGGCCCACACATCCCTTCTTGGGCTTAGCACACTGGGGGGGGCCCAGGGGGATCCACCGAGGGCACGGGGTGGCCCAGCCTCCCAGCTTCCAAGCCACAGAGCACGTCAGGGGGGGAAGGCAGGAGCTGAGGCCCTGTCAGTCATCCCCCAGGCCACACTGCTTCTAGCCTAGCCGGAGCGGACCCCGGCGGCCCGCGGTGACGCCCATCAGCCACGGGCATTCCCTCCCATCCCAGATTGCAGGACAGGGCGCTGGGGTCCCCTCAGGGACACGGGAGAGGGTCTTACTGAACAGGTGGGTCTCGTGGGTGGGGCTGAAGCAGAGGGTGGCGATGGCCTTCTTGTGGGCCCGGATGACCCCGCAGCAGAAGCCAGCCCGCACGTGCAGCAGCCGGACCAGGCCCCGCAGGCCCGCGGCCGCCAGCACGCTCCAGCGCTTCTTGTGGCCGGCCTGCGTCACCACGGTCAGGGCCGTCCAGGCCACCGAGAAGAACTCCTGGGTGGGGATGGGGACGGTGGGGGGAGGGAGTGGGGTCACTAAGGGGCAGAGCTGCGCATGCCAGTGAGCTCAGGCCGGTGGAAGCGAGACCCAGCGGGACCAAGTCATCTGCCGCCCCCTCCCCCCCCCCCAGCAGTCCCGGACCCTCACCTCGCCAGGGGCCTTGTACTTGTGCAGCACGATGCCCGTCTGGCAGTCTATCACACACACGGCCTCCCCGCCGCACGTGGCCACCGTCTGGGAGGTGGCCCCCGCGTGCCCTGTTTTGAGGGATCGGCCTCAGTAAACACATCGTCTGTGAAGTCGCCCCTGCAGCTTGTCCTTCCTGGCCCTGACGATGCTCCAGGGGCTGCCTCTCCCAGGACCCCCATCCACCGAGGCGGCCCCCTCCAGGTAGCGTCCCTGGGCCCCCCGTCTAGAGAGCTGGTGCTGCCGGTTCCCTGGGGCGCTCGCCCTGGCCCTGCCTGCCCGCCATGGCTGTACCCTCCTCCCAGGCCGGCTCAAAGGCGCAGGCCCAGAGCTGGGTCTCCAGGTCCCGAGGGCTGTTGTTCTTGCTGTGACACTGCAGGAAGTGCAGGGGCTCCAGGTCCAGCGCAGGCTGTGGGGGCAGAGGGGGCGTCACAGCTGCCCCAGCCTGTGCTCCCTGCCGGCTGCTCCCTGCCCCTTGGCTGGCTTACCCGGCTGCCGTCAGAGCCCGGGGCGCTGCCCTCCACGCAGACCGAAGAGGAGGTACACACCCGCTTGCTGGGAGACGGGTTGAGTGAGACGTCATCGGGCCGTTTCACGGCCACGGGCCTGGCCTGTGGAGGGGGTCGGGGCTGGGCTGAGGGCCTGGGGACCACAGGCCCATCTGCCTGGCGCTTCCTTCCTCGGCGTCACAGGCTGGCCTGCACCCTCTCACGGGGGCAGAAAGCAAGGGCTGGCCCGGGGTTAGTGCGAACGAGCTCAGACATCAGGGGCCGTCTCCGGGGCTTATTTCCAGGGCCCGCTGCCCCATCCCGTTTCCCTACAGTCTCCCTAGGCGGGCTTGGGAGCTGCCAGGTACCACACTTACCCTGGGTTCCTGCACACCTGGGGCTTTTGGAGGCCTCTCCGGGATGTCTGCCTCACGCACCTGGGCCCCACCAGAGGCCACCAGCTCCTCAGAGATCATCCGCACCTAAGTGGGGAGGGGACATTGGGGAACTAGATACAGTCCGAGGGCCCCCGGGCCCCTCTCCCAAATGCTGGGGCAGATGGAACTTCTGCTTCCCGAAGTGGGAAAGGGCCTTTCTTTCTTTTTTCCTTTTTTTTTTTTTTTTTTTTTAATTTGATAGACAGAGACCACAAGTAGGCAGAGAGGCAGGCAGAGAGACAGGGGGAAGCAGGCTCCCTGCTGAGCAGAGAGCCCGATGCGGGGCTCGATCCCAGGACCCTGGGATCATGACCTGAGCCGAAGGCAGAGGCTTTAACCCACTGAGCCACCCAGGCGCCCGGGAAAGGGCCTTTCCAACCAATAAGTTTCCCTTCCCTGACCCACCCCACTCTCTACCACCCCTTATGGCCAGAGGCCTCTAAGGCCGCTGGAGCCAATCGAGGAGCTGGGAGAACGGACTCTGAGCACAGCAGGCGAGGTCATACCCGCCACTGGGTGAACTCGCTGAGGGACTCAGGCCCATAGCGGATGTCCCTGACAGCAGACTTCACAAAGTCAGCCTGGGCCTTCTCTGCCTCCTCGTCTGGGCTCAGTGCAGCCTTGAACTTTTCCCAGTGAGCTGTGACCTGGAACAAGAGGGACCAGATTCAACCCCAGTCCACCCCAGATCTCCTGGACCCCTGCCTCCAATCTCATGGGCACAGGTGTCTCCACTTCAACGCCTCCTGGAAGTCTCCCTGAACTACAGCCTTAGCGGCAGTGTGCACAGACACACACACATACACACATCAGCCCCGAGGAGGAGGAGGAGGAGGAGATGGCTCGGTATAGTTACTGGTCCCTGGCTGGGCCCTGCCTGCACACCCAGAGAGCAGGACCTTCCTTGAAAGACAAGAGGCCAAGCACCACAGCCAGGCGAAGGGACAGACGCCACTCAGTGTCAGAGCAGAGAGCCCTTGGAACGCCCCCTCAGGGTCCTCCAAATGTCCATTCTGTCGCTCACTCCTCAGAGCCCCCCGACTGCTCCAGAGACGTGGGTCCACCCCCTTACCCGGCTGGTCAGCTCCCGGTTTAGGTTCTCCACCTGAGAACAGGTGGACGAAGCATCCTTGCCATTGACCTTACGGAGCTTGGGCAGGAGAAAGGAGACTTTCAGGTTGTCACTGACCTGGCGGACGAGGGAGAGCGGCTCAGTGTATCCCCAAGCTGTGGCTCAGCCCCGCTGGAGTGCTGGCCCTGGGTCTGGGGCAGGTGGGGGCCCCCCACTTACAGTCAGGAAGGGGTTGCCCTCCAGGCTGAGCTCCTCGAGCTGCGGGAACTGGCACAAGGCAGTGACGTCCCCCAGCTGGTTGTTGGCGCAGCGGAGGACGCGCAGGTGGGACAGGCCCAGGTTGGCGGGCAGCGTCTCCAGCTGGTTGTTGGAGAGGTCCAGCTCTTGAAGCTGCGTCAGGCGGCTCAGGAGTTTGGGGTCCAAGTGCTCTGAGAGCAGCTTCAGCCCGGACAAGCTGGGTGGGGGCAGACAGGGAGGGCTCAGGGAGCTGGGCAGGCCTCACACCCCGGGCAGTCCTGGGCGCCTGCGAAGGCTTTTACAGCAGAGGTCCTCTGGCACCCACAGCCGCGCCTTCTTAAAATCCTGTAACCACTTCACAACGGTCTACAGCTGGTCCCTCCAGAACGCTTTCCCCGATCCTCTAAGGGGGCTCCTCCGCGCTGCCCAGCGCCTCAGAACTAGCTCAACAGGCTGCTCTACACCCTTTCCGCAGGGCTGTCTCCCCCACAGCCGGGACCCCTTCCAGGGAGAGGCCAATCGGGGCCCAGCCCGCCCGTCTCTTAACGAGAGCCCAGCGTTCGGCCCGAGTGTCGGAGACTCCGCCTAACCGACAGGGCGATAACGGGGCCGGGCAGGGAGTGGGCAAGGGTCCCAGCCTTACTTCCCGACCGGCCGGCGACCCAGGCCCGGGTGGCGGGCTGTGTGGCCGCGACCCCGCGGACCCCCGTCGCCCCCCGGCCCGCCTCTTACTCCAGGCTCCGTATCTTCCCCAGCCGGTCGCTCTTGGGACGCCCTCGCTGCATGAGCAGCCGTGCCGACAGAGGGCCCATGGCGACGAGGCACAGCCCGCGCTGGCCGGTTAGCGGTACCGGCGTCCGCCCGAGTCCGTGCCTCCTGGAGACAGACGCTAACGTCCGCCCCCGGCGGAACTCTGGAGGCGGTGCCGCGCGACGACCGGAAGGAAGCGGCCCCGCGGACCTCCTGTCCCGCGGGCGGACTACAACTCCCAGCGGCCCCCGCGGCTCCGCGCCTGCGCCCTGGTCGCGAAGACGCGACGATGGCGGCTGCGGCGGTGGCTGCCCCAGAAGTCCTCCGGGAATGCGGCTGCAAGGGCATCCGGACCTGTCTGATCTGCGAGCGGCAGCGCGGAGGAGACCCGCCCTGGCAGCACCCCCCGCAGGTGAGGGCTGGGGGAAGGGCCGTGCCACAACTCCCTTCTTCATACGGGGAAACTGAGGCCCAGACTGGCTACGAAGACGGGCCCCGGATCAACCCCTGTCAAGGGCCCTCGCTGTGGGGGCGTTGCAGGATGAGATGAGCGCTTTGAGGGGTGGGCTTGGAGTGGGTGCCGTCCGACCACAACTCCCCTTTGAGTCCTGGGGAGAGTGTGACAGCAAACCTCCACGTAGCGCCCCCCCCCCCGCGCCCCCTACCCTGCGTCCGGGGCTGCGAGCTTCACGGAGTGGGGAGACGACCAGGAAAGAGAAAGAGGATGCCGAAAACCAGGCAGGGCAAAGTGCCCTAGACACCGTCGAGCAGAAGTGGTCAAGGAGGAAATTAATTCCAATTAATTAAGGAAAAAGGATCCAGAGCCTTTGTCGGGGCGGCGGGGGGGCGGGGGGCGGCAAGGGCTTTCCCGCTGGGGGACTGCTTCGGTACAGGCCTGGGGCAGGTCCCTGGGCTTGGAAGGAGCGTGACGCTTCAGGGGCTGGCCTCCCTGACCACAGAGGGCTCTGTGTGTGGTGGCTGGGTAGGCTGGACTTGTTCTGAGAGCCACGGAGAGCCGCTCAGGGTTTTAAAGGAAGTTAGGGGTGAGTTTTGGAAAGGTCCCAGGAAGAGGGGGAGGCGGGGGGAGGCCGATGGGAAGGTATGGAGTCTGGGAAGCCAGTGCAGAAACTCCCAGAGCATCCCTGGTAAAAGCTTGAAAGGTCCTGTGGAAAGTGATCTGGTGATTTCTCAGCAAACGAAAATTAGAATTACCGTGCGATCCCTCAGTTCTGGGTAGAATCGGAAGCAGGCCCTTGAAGAGAGATCTGTATGCCCCTGTTCCTAGCACCGTGGTTCCCAGTAGCTACGACGTGGAAGCAGTGAAAGTGTCCAGCAGTGGCCGAGCGGGTAAACAAACGTGGCCTGTGTCCCATGGAATGTCATGTGGCTTGAAGGGCTTTTGACACCTGCTGTGACATGAATGGATCCTGAGGTCATTATGCTGAGTGAAATGTCCGTCACGAGAGGATTGAGTATTGCAGGGTTCTGCTTCCGTGAGGCCTGTAGAGGAATCACATTCATAGAGTCAGCAAGTAGAATGGTGGATCCCTGGGGCTTGCGCAAAAAAGCAAAGCGTTGTTTCAAGTCCAGAGTTCAGAGAGGTCGGGATGGGCGCAGGACAATGTGACTGGATTTAACACTTACCTGTACACTTAAAGATGGTGACGATGGCAGTTTTATGTCCTGTATATTTTGGTTAAAAGGAAAGCCTGAGAAGTGCCGAGAGTCTGAACTTTGCCTGTGCCCTCGGGTGTGGGGTAGCCCGAATTGCTGGCTGTGGGATGAGCAGAAGGTACAGGGTGATCCCCGATTTTAATGTGTTCTGTGTGAGGTGCCAGAAGACGGAGGACACGATGGTTCACAGACGGGGTGGGCAGCAGTGGCCATGAAATGTAAAGGGTTGAGGGTGAAGAAGAATTAGCTGGACGGGGCGGACCTCAGGCTGCCATGCAGCTGGGACAAAGTCACGGCCAGTCCAGCTGGGAGCTCCTGAGCAGCCTGATGGATAGAGGAGTCCCGAGTCGGGTAGAAAGAGCCAGACCTGTGCTGAGTCATTGGCTGCGGGCTGCCTGGGACCAGGATGGCCTTTGCCCCAAACCTGAGGCAGCAGGAAGTTGTCCGCTGGGCACTCCTCGAGGATGGCTGGCAAGTTCTCTCTTTTGAAGCAAAATTCAGGCAGTGCCTCTGCAGCCGCAGAGCGGGGCAGAGCCCAGAGTCACCCCACTTCGGAGACGGCATCTTCCCTCTGGCTGCCCAGCATGCTCGCCCTCTGGACAGCCCCGGGGTCCTCTCCTTTAGTGCCCCCCATGACCAGGGAGGCCGGAAGACATCCCACAGCGACACTAGCACAGTGTGGACTCCCAGGCAGTGCCCCGCTGTGCAGCCTCAGGCTCATTCCTTAACGTTGCTGGGCCGGGTCACCTCATCTTTAAAACGGAGAGCAGAGAGTAGTTACAGGGATGCTCTTCCCTGTAAGATGAGGAAAGTGAAAAAGGACGGGCAAAGGGCCCTTCCCAGGAGGCAGCCCCAGGCGGGGAGGGGTTCTGCCTCCCTCTGGACTCCAGCTGCTTTCCAAAGTGGCTTCAGGGGCGGGACAGCCGGCCTCCAGAAGGCACATGCGCCCGTGTGAGGAAGGGCTTCAGGGGCTCCAGGTCCCTCCTCTTTCTTTTGCAGAAAACGCACCGTTTCATTTACTACTCTGACACTGGCTGGGCCGTGGGCGCCGAGGAGTCTGACTTTGAAGGCTGGGCCTTCCCCTTCCCCGGAGTGACGCTGATAGAGGATTTTGTGACCCGGGAGGAGGAAGCCGAGATGGTGCAGCTGATGGACCGGGAGCCTTGGAAACTCTCCCAGTCTGGACGGAGGAAGCAGGTAGGCCTCGGGAGGCGGGGAGGACCGGGCCGGCTGGTCAGGGAGGAGTCATGCTGCTGGGCCGCTCCGGACTCCTTGCCCCACACCCCTTTGCTCACATCCCTCCCAGCGCCTCTCTCTGCAGCCACAGCACCCCAGGGCTGTTAGGGGGTGAGCTCCCCTGACCCTGGGGTTTGGGCAGCCAGGGGAGCGGTGTGTGCTGTGTGTTGGAGGAAGGGGCACAGGCGGGCCTAGCCTTCTCCGCTGCCCCACCAGACACACTGGATGCGGTGCAGCAGGGCCGTAGGGCAGACTGATGCTCCCCTCTGAGGGTTTTTAGAGGCCGCCGCTCACCTTCCCACTGAAGTCCTTCCCCCATCAGTTTTGAGATACTCGGACCCCCAAGTCCTGGCCCTCTTCCCGGCAGTACTGCCTGCCTTCTCTCCCTCCCTCCCTCTCAGTGACTTGAGGCCTGTCCGGTCATCACACCGCTTCCTCTGGGGCTCCTGTGCCCTGTCGCCCCCCCCCACTGTCCTGCTGAACTCCAGCCCCGGGCAAGTCCGGCTCCTCTGGCTGCTGGCCTCACGCCTGGCTGCCCTGCTCCGGCGGTCACATCAGCCTCCCCCGGGGAGACTGGACCTTCTGGACCTTCCCCCTGCACCCCCGACCCCGAGAAAGCCGCGTGGGCCGTGCCCTTCTCAACCCCCGAGCCAGGCTTCTCGCTAAGGCCCCCTCGAACTCCGAGGTGCTGTCCGACACTGCTCCCCTCTGTCCTCGACATCATTCTTACCTCAACTGGATCTTCTCCCCCAGACCACCCGTAAGTTCGCCCCTCACCTCTGCAGCCAACTTCTCCGTAGTGTCGTCTATTCTGTCTTCACCGTGTCTCCTCCTGCTCCCGCTTCACGCCCTCGCCGCCTCCATCCTGGGTCCTGGCCTCCGCGCCCCCACCCAGCGGCCGCTTGTCAGGCCCAGCCCTGGGGCCTCTCCGTTGCCAGAGCTCCCTGGCTGGTCTCCGTGAGTCACGGCTCTGACACCGTGCGTGTGTTTGCGACTCCCACGTTCGTGTCTCCAGCCGGCTTCCCGTGTTCGTCAGACCCTTGCTGAGTCTTGGCTCGTCCCGGTGCCCCCGCAGTGTCCCCAGCATGGCAAAGTCCCCCTTCCATCTGCTTGTGCCGGAAACCATGCAGCTCTCCAGATTTCTCTCCCTCTCCCTGGTCATCCCTGTCCACTTGCTTCCTTCAAAACATGCCCGGAATCTGAGAACACAGCACCCCGCACCCCCATTGCCCCCACTCAGTTCTGCCGCTGGGATTCCTTCTGGAGCTTCCCGGGGCCCCCGCCCCTCTTCTGTCAGTTGGCCCGGGAGAGGCCCCCCTCCTCAGATGGACCCGCTGCTCCGCTACAAACCTGCCGGGCCTCCCATCCCAACCTCCGCTCCCCCCGCTGCTCTGTGGTGTCCCTGTAAGCCGCCTCTGTGCTCCGGAGATGCTCCAGGTCACACCTCTCTGTGCGCTGCACCCCGAGCCTCCTTCTCTGCCTGCCGCTGCCGGGGGCGCCCAGCCACGCTGACACGCTGAAGGTGGAAGGAGAAAGACATTTGCACCAGATACCACCACTTGCCACTGGGTTGGGGGGGCCCGAGGGGCAGGAGTTGGTGGATAAATGCTCAATCCTTCGGGCCACAAGTCTGAGGGGTGTTCTGGAAAGCTCCTCCCTAACGATTGTATTTTTTTTTTTAGATAGAATCCACAGACCATAAAATTCGCTCATTTAACATGTACAGTTTGCTCTATTCAGAATGTGCAACCTTTTGCACTGCCTGCTCGTCACCCGCAAAGGACATCTGTACCCAGGAGCAGTCGTTCCCCGTTCCCCATCCCCTGCCAACCACTAATCTTTCTGTCTGGCTTTGCCTGTGCCGGACATCTCACGTAAGCGGGATTATAGAACACGCGGCCCTCCGTGTCAGCTTCTCCCCCCAACAGTGCCGCGTGGCGTTTGTGGCCAGATGGCACCCCCTTGTGCGGACCTGCCCCCACCACTTCATCCATTTGTCCCATCACGGCCACCGGCCTGTGCCCGCCCTTCGGCTGTTGTGCCCCGGTGTCACCGTGAACACCCATCGGCAAGTGTCTGCGTGGCCATGTTTCCAGTCCTGGGCGTGTAGCCGGGAGCAGAATTTCTCTGACTCCCTTCTGAACCCCCGGGAGCCCCAGCTCTGACCACGTGATGAGGCTGCCTGGGGCTGACCCTCCCTCCCTCGCGGCTCCTTCGTCTCGCGTCCCGACTTTGGCCTCACGGCCCAGAACGCGCTGCCTGCTCGCAGGTCCTCTGTCTCCCTCCCTCTCTGCCTGCACGCAGGCTAAGACACCCCCCGGCCCCGGCACACCATACCCCCTTCCCTCCTTCGTTTCTTCCCATAGCGTTGACCGCTGGGGCCGGCCGCCTCCCGCTGGGAGCGCATCCTGGTCCAGAGCCAGGCGTTTTTGCCTCTCTTGGTCTCCGCGGTCAGATCCTTCTGACCTGGCCTGTGATCTCCATCCCTGTACGCTCAGACACCTCTCCACTTCCTCTCTGTCCCCACCCTTCAGGACTACGGCCCCAAAGTCAACTTCCGGAAACAGAAGCTCAAGACTGCCGGCTTCAGAGGCCTCCCCGGCTTCAGCCGGGACGTGGTGCGCAGGATGGGCCTGTACCCCATCCTGGAGGACTTCCGGCCCGTGGAGCAGTGTAACCTGGACTACTGCCCTGAGCGGGGCTCGGCCATCGACCCCCACCTGGATGACGCCTGGCTGTGGGGGGAGCGGCTGGTGAGCCTCAACCTCCTGTCCTCGACTGTGCTGTCCATGTCCCGGGAGGCGCCCGGCAGCCTGCTGCTCTGTCTGGCCCCTTCCGGCTTCCCGGAGGCCTTGGTGGAAGGGGTGATGGCCCCCAGCAGGTCCGTCCTGTGCCAGGAGGTGGAGGTGGCCGTCCCCCTACCCCGCCGCTCGCTGCTCGTGCTCACGGGCGCCGCGCGGCACCAGTGGAAGCACGCCATCCACCGCAGACACATCGAGGCCCGCCGCGTCTGCGCCACCTTCAGGGAGCTGTCGGCCGAGTTCCGTCCTGGTGGGAGGCAGCAAGAACTGGGGCAGGAACTCCTGCAGCTCTCGCTCTCCTTTCAGGGGAGACCTATGTGAGCCACCTCCCTGGGGACAGGAGCTGGGGCCGGGCCTGGCCAGGGCGCCGGCTCCGGGCTTGACTGTCTGCCAGGATTTGAGGCCGGGAAGCCTGGCCCGGGGGGCTTTCCCCCAGCTTCGTAGCTTTGAAGAGAAGACTGCTCCGCCTCCTGACACGACGACGGTGTGGGCCCTGCCTGGGAGCCGGATGGGCTGGAACCAGGCCTTGGGTCAGTCCTGACTGACCTGCCCCATGGCCGCCTGGGTGGCTGGCTGGTCACAGTTGGAGGGCAGTGGGGTCATTTGAGCTTAAACATGTTAGTACCACCTAAAACCGTATTCTCCTTTATCCCTCTTTCAATGAAGTTCCCTGATAACCCCATTCTCCGGTCCTTTCATTTGGGGAGTGAGTCGGAGAGCAGAATCGACAGACCTAAAGTTACTATTTCAGCCTTCAGAGCTGGTGACCGCCTCTGCGTCAGGCTCTGACTGTCACGCTTGACCCCCCGGAGGTGTTGGGGGTCATGAGGACAGGGAAATTTCCGGAGAGTCTGGTCCCACCTTCCTCCCCTGCCTCATGCTGTGAAAAAGTAGGGGGATACTGGTGCTGCGCGGGGTGCTCATGTGGATGGCGGCCTGCCCTCTTCTGCTGCTCCTAAGACCAGATACGCTCGCCAGCCACAGGTTCAGTGCCAGACTTTGGGACCAGGGCCCTATCAGAGCCCAGAAAGGTTCATGGTCCGCGCTGGTCTTCAATCATTCTCGAACCTTCTGCGAACTGTTGGCAGTGGGAGGGCACTCACTGGCCACCACGCACTGTCCGTGAAGTGGCATCGCTCTGGAGACCCCGGAAAGGCCGCTGGGTTTCTAGTGGCTGAACTGAGCAACTGAGCTGCAGAGCGGGTGGTTCCCGGGGTCAGCTCACTTGGAGCAGGAGGGTGGAGGACGGCTTCCTCCCGGAGTTGTGACCTGCACCGACGCTGCTCTGGGTCCCTCACTGGGCTTCAGATGCAGGCCTGGCCAGTCCTGTTGCATGTGAACAGCTCGGTGCGCTTGCAGGCCTGGGGGTCTGCTCCACGGGGACAGTCTGGGGGGGGGGCGGTTCTGCTCCTGACAGGCCAGGCCTAGGAGCACCCATGTGGAGCCTACATGATGCTCCACCAACACTTCTGTGTGGGAAACGCTGCACATCCAGGCCTGTGCAGGGGGAGGCCCGTGAAGGCCGGGAGAGCCACTCAGCAAAGAAGCTGGTTGCCCCCAGAATCACCCCGTGCTGGCCAGACAGTTGACAGTGGGCCCTTCCTGCAGTCCCGCAGAGCGCCCCTCAGGACACACCCCATGCCACGGTCCATACGGTCCCCGGAGCCACCTCGGGACATGCTGCATCATACCGTGGTCAAGTTGGTGACTCTAGGTTGGGTTTGTCCTTGAAGCCACGACACGAAGACCATCAGGTTCAGTGTGCCCACTTCGGCATCCACCGCTCGTGCCGCCCACTGGGACGGGGCTGGGAGGGCCGGGCTGGGGTGGCTCAGCCACAGGCTGAGGGGTATAGTGGCTGCTTAGCCCTCTATTTGAGGTGGCCATCGCTGCATTCCCACGCTCTGCGTCCACACCAGACACACGCTGTGTGGACCGTTCTGTCCCAGCGGTCTGGCGGCCTCAGGCTACGAGGAGCGATGGGCCTTACGGGAATGTACGAACACAGAAGCGTCCAGTCTGAGGCTGGCTTCCTGCCCCATCGTCTTCCACAGTCAGACAGAGAGCACAGCTGATAGCCTGTCCTACTTTGAAAGATGTTAAGGAAACTCAGGGCCATTTATTGGAGCTGGGGCTGGTGAGGCCCAGGCCGGTCCCGGCGGGCGGGCGGACGGGGAGCTCAGTCTGGGAAGCGTCCTCTGGGTTACTCCTGTTGAGACTCAAGTAGAACCTGTCTGTACTGTGTCCCCAGTAACTGTGGGGGTGCTGCAGGCATCAGGGGCTGGGAAGAGGGGTCCGCAGGTTCTAAATGGGCCCAGTGAGGAATCTCGGCTCAGTTCTGCGCCCCTCGCCCTGCTGGCCCCCGCCCGGGGCTCCGTGGACCCTACCTCTCCACCTTCTGGAGGCACGTGAGTGGAGACTGAGCCTTCTGTGGGTTGGCTGCACTCACCGGGGAGATGGTCGGTGCAGGGGGCTTGCCAGACCCGGGCTTCCTGCGGAGCTCAGCCCTCCTTTAGACCCAGGGGCCTGGGAAGTCCTCCTGGGCGGCAGCGGCAGGTGGGCCACCCCCACTGGATTGGTAGAACTTGCCCCTGTTTGCACACCTGACTCCTAGGAGCCTCTAGGTTGAGGCGCCTGCAAGTTAAAAATAATAAAAGACAGACGTCCTTTCGTAGACAGGGGACTCAGCGGGTAACAGTTACAAAACCGGAATGTCCGAGAGCTTCTCATGAGTGTCACTAGGCTGCGGGAGAGAGTCCCTATTCTGACGCCAGAGCCGCAGGTACCTGGGACAGAGAAGACGCCACGGAAGGACGGGAGCCTCAGTGGCTCCTGACCTGGAGGGTGCAGATGGGGCCCTTCAAGGCAGGCCCTGTTCAGATGGGCTCTGCTGGTGCTCAGCCACCCGCGGGGCTGTCCCTTGCTGTGTTTCCAGAAAAGCGGGAGCCCGCCGGGGAAGACAAGGGAGGCAGCAGGCAGAGACGCCCAGTTCTCTCGGGGCCCCACCTGGAGGGACCCTCCCAGCATGTCTGGGCCTGAGCACCCCACCTCCCCGTTCCAGAGGGGTCACTACCCTCGCCTGGGAAACCCGTTAAGACGCAAGGCCGGTGACCAGTGACCGGCAATACGGAAGAGGCAGGAGGGGCTTCAGGAGGAGGGGTCTGCCCTCTGGGAGGCACCAGACATTGCAGGGGTTGGGGGGCGTAGCGGGGGAGCACCAGGGGCCCCCGCCTGTCACCTCGGCCACGGCGCTCTGCCAAGAAGAGAGAGGACGCGTCACAGATTGACTTGTTTATTCAGCTCAATCCCGGGCAACTGCTGGAAAACCCACGCACAGGTCAGGGGTCATGTTCACCGGATGTGAGGCCCAGCGTCGTGCATAATGAATCAATCAGCGCGAGACAGGTAACCGCCGCCGCCGAGCCCTGAAGCTCTCAGACTCGCGCGGTTTGAGCCTCACCAGACTTTCCTAGAAGACGCTAGAATCCACTCTGCCCTCGCAGTTTCTAAAATAGAAACACTTGAGTTTAGAAACTTCTGGCCAGGTACTAAATGGAGACCGTGCTCCACTTTGGGAAGGGCCTCAGCGCACCCGCGGGCGCTCGGCTCGTGAGCACGGGGAAGGCTCAGCTCGGAGGAAACTAGGCCAGGCCCTCGCTGGCTCCGGGGCACCTCCTGGAAGGCTTCCCGACCGGGTTCAACCTCCAGAAACTGCCGTTCCAGCTCGTCGTCGGCCTCCCCCTCCCCCGGCCCGCCTGCTGAGTTGCGTCTGCAGCTCCAAGTGGCAGGTCACCCTCCATCTCCCCCAAAGCTCTGGGGCTACCCTGAGACTCCACACTGACCGCCAGTCCCCAGACCCATGGTCCACTTGCCCCACGCCTTGGGAAGCTGGGAGAACACTCCAGACGACAGAACAAGAGCGACGTTCTAATCGGCGTTAAGAACACAGGATGCGGCATCTTCGCTACCCATGTGGCATCGTCCCGGGTCACCCAGTGTCCAGCCCGAGGCGGCGAGGCCAGCAGCTCTGTCCGCGGAGCAGGCAATAACCACCGGCCCCCCAGCTGGCTCTGGGGGTGCTTTCCAGTCTGGCAAGCCTGGCACGTCTGGCACGCTTGGGGCAGGGGCACCCGATGGCCCAGGAAAGGCCATCGTGGCCAGGAGAGGCCAGCACGGCCCCTCTCCGAAGGCTCAGGCTGGAGGGCGGGGCTGCTGCCCACTCCCAGCTGCGGGGAGGAGCCGCCTGCACCGTCCCCGCCAGGACACAGAGCAGCCGTCTTACAGCGACGCTGACGCAAAGCAAATACACACGAAGCCAGACAAGCCTTTTCACAAGGCTGCGGGACAGGACAGACATGCACTAGACAGCAAGCACGCACAGACAGAGGTCTGCGGAACGGCAGGGCCGCGCCCGTGGACGACGCCAGGCTCTCGTCTGGCTCCACGGAACCCGACGTCCGGGCTCCCATAACCTCCCGACTTAACCACGGCGACTCCCGCCACGGCTCCCAGACAGCCCCGTGGCGTTTTGGTTATGTGTTAAGGTTTATGTCCTCAATGGTACGTCACGTTCCCTGCAGCCACAGCCAGGCCAGCCAGGATTTCTCGGCACGGGCCACCCAGACCCCACAGAGACGCCTTCAGAGCATGACGTCCCATGATGATGGAAACAAGGCAGGCTCCCTGTCCGGGCTGCTGCTGGCCGATGTGGTAAGCGTGGGTTTGGAAAGCAGCTCAGGGTGCAGCATGCTCTCCCCTAAGCTGAGCCGTAGGTATGTACGTGCGCGGCCGTGGAAATGGGTGAGCCGGGCCCCTACGTGTGGCCGAGAGGCCTGGCGTTTGGCTAGGTCAGGCCAATGGGCCTTGTCTAGGGAGGAAGTCCCCCAGGCCACACCCTCCCTCCTCCTGGGGTCACAGGCAGCGGGGAGATAGGAAGCATGCTCCGCTCTCTGGGCAAGGGCCTTTGGCAGCTGTAGCCTGGAGGGGCCGCTGATGTGGGCTCAGAAGACAGTTTGTAGATCGAGGCCTCTGGACTGTGAGCCCTTTCCCCAACCTGGTGACTTTGCCGGGCCAATATGCCCAGGACTCCAGACTGGCTAGGAAGAGAGAACTTGAGCCCAGTGTGCCCCAGAGCACCCCCAGTTAAAGGTCTCTGCAGGTGGGCATCTCCCATGGGATGCCCAAAGACGTACCTCCCGGCCCGGCCAGGCCTCCGTCCTTGGAAGTCTTCCCCAGGGCGAGACCAGTCCGATGCCGGCTGAGCGCCCACCGCACCCGCTGAGCAGACCTGGGACCCCAGCTCCTGCCCTCCCCGGTCAGCCCGGCCACCTAATCCCCCCAGGATAGGGGAGGGAAGCACCAGGCCAAGCTGTGGGCCTACACCCCATCTCCTCCCAGCAGGGTGGCACGGTGTGGTCCCTTCTCTGAAACCCTCAGCCCTCCCCCGAGCGCCAAGCTTGCCCGTGACGCTCGTCTCCTGCCGCAGGGAATCCCCAGGCCCCAGGACTCAGGCGGTTTTGCTCTCAGCTCTTAGCAACAGAGTCTCTTTTTTCTACAGAATGCCATTTTCTGTGGGAGGCCCAGCCGGCCAGGCTTTCTGGCGCGAGGACGGGGCTAAGACTTTGGTCTGGAACGGCGCGGCGCGGCAGTGTCGGGGCGGCCTGGCCGGCAGCTCCACGCCCGCGCTGGGCCCCGGGCCGGGGGGGGGGGGGGCAGGGGCGCGGCGTGCTCACACCGCCTGCAGGCTGCGCTCGTGCCCGTCCAGCTGCACCTTGAGCTTGTGCAGCTCCTCGATCTCGCGGTTGTGACGCTCGGTTTTGTGGCGCACCAGGGAGCGGTAGAAGTGGAGGGTGAAGACCACGAAGATGAGGCCCACGGGCACCATGATGATGGTGGACACGAGGGCGGCCTGCCAGCCCGTGTGGCCGCCGGGGCCGGGCGGGGGGCCGGGCTGGCGGCGCGCGTCCACGGGCAGGAACTTGATCCAGCAGAGCAGCACGACCTCGGCCAGGAAGAGCAGGATGCCCAGCACGGTGGAGAAGCCCCAGGCCAGCTCGATGTAGGGGTGCATGCGCTCGTGCGGGGACTCGCTGATGGAGTTCAGGTTGTGGATGTTGCTCACGGCCTCCACGTTGGGCAGGATGCACGTGCTGATGAGCAGAGCGAACAGGTGCACGGCCACCAGCACCGTGGTGCAGGCGCTGAAGGCGATGAGCAGCGGCCGCGGGTACTGGTACTGCGTCTCCAGCTGCACCTCCACCATGGCCACCTGCGAGGCAGAGCGGGGGGCGGGGAGGGGGGCGCTGGGCCGGGGCCGCGCAGGGCAGGGGGCGCCCGCCTCGCCCTTCGCACGCTTCAGCTTCTGTTTTCTCGGGCGCTAAAGGACCTCCCACCGAGGAAGGAGCTCGAAGGCACGGGGTGGGGAACGGCGGGGCTCACCCCCCGGGGGGCCTTCCTGGCACCAAACGCAGGGGGCTCTCTGGGTACCGGGCTTTGAGCCAGGACAGAGGCCATGCTCCTCGGGAACCTGTGGCTTGGCTTAGCCACCAAACAACGCTGTTTTCAAACAATAAAAAACTGGGACGCCTGGCTCAGTCAGTTGAGCGTCTGCCTTCGGGTCAGGTCATGATGCCAGGGTCCTGGGATCAAGCCCCGTGTCGGGCTCCCTGCTCAGCGGGGAGCCTGCTTCTCCCTCTCCCATTCCCCCTGCTTGTGCTCTCTCTCTGTCAAATAAATAAACAAAATCTATAACATACGTGTAAAAAACCCCCTTTCAAAGGGTAACAAGAGAATGGTAGTATCGGGGGCTCCTGGCGGCCCTCAGACTCAGAGCTACAAACCTGGACAGCCTCACGTGGACAGCAGAGTGCATCAGGCAGTGGAGACCAGACGCCCCAGGGAGAAGCCCGCATCTCCAAGGCCAGGAATGGTGACAGGAATGAGGGCAGAGGTGACAGGGGCTGTGGGGAGGGGGCTGGGCTGGGCAAAGAGCTGAGTCATCACCCACAGTCACAGGGAGACAAGGCCAACAGGTAAGGCCTGAAATGGATAAATCCAGAAACAGCAGTCTGGAGAAAGCCGTTCAGCACGGAGGGGCCTGCAGTCACCGCTGCGGTGGGGACCGGAGGCGGCTTAGAGCCTCAGGCGCTCCTTCGTTTGTAAACTGCCAGCACAAGTATTAACTTTGATAAAATAAAACCCGTTTTTGTTATCTTTTTTTAACCAAAAAAATTTTTAAGCTCACGCCCCTGAGATCAAGAGTAACCCGCTCAACTGACTGCCAGCCAGGCGGCCCCAAAACGAGCTTTAAACAAAAGAAAAAGGGGGACCTGGGTGGTGCAGTCGGCCAAGCGTCTGACTCTTGGTTTTAGCTCAGGTGGTGATCTCAGGGTCGTGAGGTCGAGCCCCACATCCGGGCTCCACACTCAAGGGAGTCTGCTGGAGATTCTCCCTCTCCGTCCGCTTTTCCTCCCAACTCCTGTGCGCATGTGCGCACTCTCAGGAAGGAAGGAAGGAAGGAACGAAAGAAGGAAAATCCTCAGAGGGAACCAGAAGCCCCAGCCTACCTCTGTGGCAGCGGATGCCCATAGCCAGCAGGGCAGGACCTGCACAGCACAAGGCCTAAAGGGCATTCAAACCTCAGACTAGGAAATGGGCTCCAGCTTTGCTTCCCCCAGGGTGGAACGCGGCCCAGCACCGTGGACTTCCCCCAGGGGACGGTTTAGTCCAGGCCTGGCAAGGACTCTAGGGCTCACCAAGGGCCTTCTCCCGGGTACCCAGAGGTAAGAAACCGGACCAGTCAAGGAAAGGGGAGGGAAGGCAGAACGAAGCCGGAGGAAGGCTTTTCTACCCACTGTGTTTACTTCCTAGATCTAAGCCATCCCGTTTTTAAAATTTTACAAGAAAGATTTCACAACTTTTAGCAACTACCGCCTCCTAGAGTGAGTGACTCATCGTCTCAGCAGAGACGGAACATTTGGTAGGTAAAAAGAAGATACGGCAGTCCTAGTGGACCACAGCTGAACAGAAACTCAGAAGTGCTCACTGCTCCATACGGACAGTTGCCACACCACACGAGCTGAGGGATGGTCTTTTCTCAATGCCCCCTGTGGCCCGGGCAGGCTCTTGCTGCCACAAAGGACATGGCTCAACAAGAGGAGGTTGTAAACCACAGAGGGCACTGAGGTAAGAAACAATGATAAGTAAAAGGCCTACGGTAAGAAACCGGTTTTGTTCAGCCTTCAGGAGAGAAAGGGCCCAAAGGCCATTTTTCAATGTGTTTATGCAAGGATTTTAGGAGGGGGCCTCGGATCACTGGGTCTGTGTGTTTGCAGAAGGATAAACATGAAGAAACAGGCTCACCCCTCACCGCAGGCAGAAGTGCTTTGCTGTTGGACAGAACAGCTCTGCAATTCTAATTAGGGGATACAGAACACGAAGGGAGCGACTCCACCTAGCAAACTGCCTCTTCACTTGTGCTCGTCCCTGCCCCTCCGTGGGCCACGGTGTCTGCGGCTGCCACGCTCTCTGCCCATCTGTGTATGTCTGCTTTCTCCCGCACTCAGCCCCCCCTCCGAATCCTGACCTGGTCTACGCTAGTCCACTGGGTCGGCTGCCGCTGTCCCCACCGCTGGTCTTTGCACCCCACTGTTTCTACTGCTTTCCACTTCCCCCCTGTTACAGCTGACTCTCGGGTGTGTATTAGGCTGTGGCAGCCTCCCTGAGAGGAACCTTCTAGAAGGGAGGGTGAGGGCATGGTACCGCTCCTGAAATGTACCCCAGACTGCGTTAAGGGAGCTCGTGCAGGGAGAGGAGATACTCTGTAAATGCTGAAGAAAGGAATTACTACTGGCAAGGGTGACCGCCATCGCCAAGCTAGGGATGGACAGCACCCTGTGGGGTGCATCCGGGCCCTCCCATGCCTGTCTTTCTGTGGTCACTATTTTCATTCTAAGACCATTTCATACCCTGCCGGCTGCCACTCAGTCTCACACTAGTCCTCCAGAATCCACTCTTTGTTTTAGAACCTGAGGAACAGGGCCCGTTTCCTGATCTCATTTTATTTATTTATTTATTTAAGACTTTATTATTTATTTTCAGAGAGAGAGAGGGAAAGCTCACACCTGAGAGTGGGGAAGGGTCAGAGGGAGAAGCAGACTTCCCCGCTGAGCAGGGAGCCCGATGTGGGGCTCGGTCCCAGGACTCTGGGATCATGACCTGACCTGAAGGCAGACACGTAACCGACTGAGCCACTCACGCTCCTCCCCACCCCATTTTCCAATTTTAAATGAGTAGTTCTGGAAGCTTCAGTGTGGGTGAGCCCTTTTGTGGGCTGGGAAAACAGCAGAGCTTCTCTAAGTCTGCAGATCCAAGTGTCTGGAAGGCCAGGGAAGACGGGAAAGGACGTCTGAGACCCGGGCCCCCCCACACAAAGGAAACCCGACGTACGTGATACTCCCCACGGTTTGTTTTCCACAGTCCCAAGAATTATCCTTAGAGCGGGCCAGACAAAGGTAACACAACCCTATAATTCCGTGGTGGAGAAAACGAGCTCTCATTTTCATAGTGTTGTTTATACTTCTCACACGTTGTCCCTTCAAAGGAAGCTTGAGAAAGCATTCTCTCTTTTGCTCGTTATGGACAGCACGGGAAGAAAATCACTCTAAACCAAGGTTGTGCCCCATGTGAGTGTACCCTTCTGAAGTGATGTTAAGAATAAGTCAATCAATACCATGCGACACCAAAATGAAGCCTTCGCTTTAAACTACAGATCTAAACCCAAACTTCTAGTCTCTAAGCTTGGTGGCCTCTGCCACGCCCTGACTACACAGGCTCTCGGTTTTCGAGGGGTGGCCTGTACCAGCGAGAGAGCAGGCCCCTGCCACAGGACCAGCCACAGTGGCTCATTCTGATGCCTTATTTTCTGTACTACCAACCTGACAACAAACGCTCTGGGCTTTGGAAAAATAACCATTGTTTTTTACATTAAAGAAAAAAATTGGGGCACTTGGTGGCTCAGTCAGTTAAGCGTCTGCCTTCGGCTCAGGTCATGATCCCCAGGTCCTGGGATCGAGCCCCTTGTGTGTGTGTGTGTGGGGGGCGGTCCCTGCTCAGTGGGGAGCCTGCTTCTCCTGCTCCCTCTGAACCTCCCGGGGCTTGTGCGTGCACTCACTCTCTCAGATAAATAAATAAAATCTTTAAAAAAAATTTTTAAAAATAAAGAAAAACATTATTCCCACCAGATAAGACCTCTAAGCATACAACAGAGACACAGGGGCGGTCACTCCCGTGTTCACCCTGGCTTAGGGCATGCGGTTCTACCCGAGACCGACTCTTGTCCTGGGGAATGACTCAGAAGGAAAGCTGCAGCCTGACAGTCTGGAGGCAGGCCAGGGACTCTGCTTCATCACCAGGAGGCCACATGTGGGACGGCGGGGGAGGCGATCTGTGTCCTGGGCTGGGCTAACCCAAGCAAGCCCCAATCGATCCCAATCCCGTTCCATCCTTCAGATTTCCCCTCTCGGGTGGTGCTCGGGATGGGGCAGACATGGGCACTTTCCTCCCTGTACACTGAAGCTGTTTCAATCGAGCTCGACTTCCCTGCCAGGTAGCTGCTCTGTGGGAATGTCAGAAGGGGGTTTTCTCGGGGCTCCTGGGAGGCTCAGTGGGTTAAGGCCTCTGCCTTCGGCTCGGGTCATGATCCCAGGGTCCTGGGATCGAGCCCCACATCGGGCTCCCTGCTCAGCGGGGAGCCTGCTTCCTCCTCTCTCTCTGCCTGCCTCTCTGTCTACTTGTGATCTCTGTCAAATAAATAAATAAAATCTTTAAATGAAAAAAAAAAAAAAAAGAAGGGGGCTTTCTGTGGCCTCTGGGGCTTGGGGACTCCTTGGGGAGACTTCCACTTCCTAAGGGTCTGCCCTGACAGCCAGTAGGGCCCAGAGAGAGCACTCTGCTCCCTGGAGCGCTGCAGGAGTCGGACAACAGAAGCCCACCCTGCAGGCCACGGGTCCCGCCACGGGTCTGCACTCACCATGGCAAAGCCCGAGAGGAGAGCAGAGGTCCGGCTGGAGGCCTTCAGCTTAGCTCTGCTCAGGTACAGCTTTCTCCAGGACAGGGCCTGCACGGAGTGGTGGTTGGACGTGACCAGCTCCAGGTAGCTGCGGCGGACCCAGTCTCGGTAATCCATGCCCTTGTGGCCGGGTTCAGAGCAGGCGGGAGTGGAGGGGTCCACAGGCACGTTGAGCTCGGCGCTCATGGTGGGAGCCAGGCTGGGGGCAGGAGAGAGACACTCTCAGGCATCCCAGAGGGCCCCCGAGACCTGGAAAATCCAGAAGCTGGGCAAGTTAACCTTCTCTGGGACCTGCTGTATACACCCTACACCATGGCAGTGTCGTGTGTGGGGCCCATCTGCTGGGGAGGAGGGTCAGGAGGGCATTTCCAGGACACACACCCCCTCCCAGCCCCGTGCACCACCCACATTGCATCCATCGTGTCTCCACAAAGCTAATGACCCAGGCTTCCACCCCTACATCAGAAAGGCTCCAAGCAGTGTGGCTTGTGGGTGAACAAGCACAGAAGGAATCCTCCAAATTGTTCCTCTCTTCAGGGAATAGGGAGCTACGGCCTGTATACCGATCCTAGGACCCAGTCACTAGGCCGGGATTGGCTCCCACAGTGTGATCCTGGGCATGACATCTGAACGTTCTGACCCCACGCATCTTCCAGTGGGGACATCTCTACCCCTACAGGGCTCAGAAACAAAATAACGGACCCGAAGACTCAAAACCGCTTTTCAACGCCCAGGCGCCAACCATGAAAAACACATTTCCAAGCCGGGGTGCATTTCTCAAATCCAACTTGAATTTTGATGGGTGCAGTTCACCCCCAGAAATACCTGGGGTCTGGGACTAAAGGAAAGCCACATCCAGGCTCTGATGGAAACTGTGAGCAAAAGGAAAAACGGAACCCAACCACACGAGCAGGTTCCACAAGGCAGCGGAGGCCGGCGGCATCGCAGTCACCCCAGGTAGGTATCTGGTTTGACAATAACACGGCACGAAGATCGGAAGGACCAATCTGTTAAGATTTGTGAATTTAAACCCAAATCTCCAGTAATCCAAATAGGGGACTGACGGTCTCCTCTGGCCCAAGGGGCCGGCCCACGCGGCAGCACATTGGACTCGGCTCTAATTAATCTGTAGGGCAGACTTCAAGGGCACAGGCACCTCGCAGCTCGCCTGGCATCAGATATTACTTGTACGTTCAGGCCCCCACAGGCCCCACCGAAAGCCTACTTGAAGCTACTATGAACAGACCAGTGTTTCCAGGTCCCAGGGAGCATGGCTGGGGTTGGTGGGGGCGGAGAGTAGGGGCTGTTTACCAAGGTCAGTGGCTGTGGGAAGGGGCCAAGCTGGATCTATCCATGTCAATCTCTAAAAGGGTTCTGTGGGAAGGTCCGGGAGAGGGGGGAAGAGCTCTCTTTTGGGGTGCCTTCCTCCTTTCCTTTCTTCTTCTCCCACACATCACAGAAGTGAGCGGACGGGTGAAAGTCACAGGCTTTGCCCCCTCAAGGGTCCGTCCTCTGCACTCCGTCCAGTAGATGCTTACTGGGCTCTGAGGTCAGGCTGCATTTGGTACTCAGGCCTCAGAGACGGAAGTGGTGAGGGTCCGCTTACTGCTCCCAGTGGGGGAGCAGCCTGGGGGGGGGTGATTATCACCCAGTGAGCTAAAGGTTGCTTTAGTGGCGAGGGGGTGCGGTCAAGGAGCAGAGGAGGGGCTGGCTGCCTCGGCCTCAGGGAGACGGGGCCCGCTGGGGAGCACGAACAGGCGTAGTAAAGGCAGCCCTGGCAAACAGGGACCCTCCCTCAAAGAGGAGACGCTGCCCGCACGGGAGGGTTCTGAGAGGCAAGGGGCCGTGGCAGGAAGGCCGGCTGGCTGCAGAAGGGGTCCAGGAAATGCAGGGGAAGGCTGGATGCGGGCGGCGTGTGGAGCCGGGGGCAGCCCAGGCAGCAGGACTGAGCGGGCCTCTCAGAGGGGCCGGGCTGAGACACTCTGAAGGAACTAGTAAAGGGAGCAGCCTGCGGTCAGTCTGGTCTGGGGGCCCACTGAGACGGTTGGCTGGCTGGGAGGGACGGGAGGACCTGGGAGCCTCCAAAGGGGGAAAGGCATGTGTGGGGTGAAGAAGCGGGAAGCCCGGGGGCCATCAGGGGGCATGGGCTGGGCTCAAGATGGACAGTGGAGGCGGAGGGCTTTGGGGGCAGTGAGGGCCGACGGTGGCCCCTGCGTAGTGGCCGGCCAGCAGCCCCGCACATGTCCTCAGAGTGGCAGGCAGTGGAAGGAAGGGGCGGGCTGTGTGTCCGCTTGGAGTCTGGGTCTCCAGGCAGGCCCGCGGGTCCTGGAGATAGAAAGGCCACTCCACTTCCTGCTGAAGGAGCAGCCCGGGCCGGATTCACATCCATCCAAACCGACCCAGCCCCAGTGTCCTACCTTGTGCCAGGCCTCCTCTCCCTACCCGTGGGAGAGGCAGAGTCTGGTCCTCACACTCCCGGACGGGGTATGGGGTGGGATGGGGCAAGATGGAACCGGACATTTCTGTCAGGTGGCAGAGGCTCCAAAAGGTGCTCTCCTGGCTGAACTTTGCAGGGGATTTTTGTTTTTTTATATATACAGGTTAGAGAAAAAAGCTCTTGTAGAATAACCGTGACTCTCTAAAGATGAGCTATTCTCCTTGGCAGGCCTGTCTGAATCTTTTCCAGGGGGTAGGTTTGGGGTTTGCCTGTCTTAACTTCCTTTAAACATCTGGGGCATGAGCAATGCGAGTCTGTTTCTGACTCCGTCTTTGTCACACCCACGGAGGAGGGGGGTGCACAGTCCCCACAGGGGTCTCCCAGAGGCATCCACCTGCATCTGAGTCCCTTCCCCTAGGGAACCCTCAGCAGCCGCAAGACACACACTCCGCCCCTGTCCCCGACCTCTGAGCCTTCTCAGCGCCGCACCCCGCGAGGATCCCATGGGGTTGGGGCCACCTGGCCACCCTCCAACCCCTGCAGCCACCCCATCCCGAGCCTGCCCAGGAGAAAGCCCATCCCCTCCCCCCCCCCCCCCCCCGTCGAGTCTCCGGCGCAAATCCATTCCGGCCCCAGCAGGGCGGGGTACCCCCCCACCCCCCACCAACCCCCCACGGCGAGCACTCACCGAGCTGCTCTGCCTGCCCGCCCGGCTCCACTCCGGCTCGGGCTTGCGGCGGGCGGCGTGGCCGCGTTGCCCTGTGGCCCCGTGGCCCGGCCGGGGCGCTGAGCACGGCCCCCTCCCTCCTTCCGTGCGTCCCGCCGGGTCCCCCCTCCCAGCCCCGCCCCCGCCGGCTGCCCCGCCCCCGCGGGCCACCGCAGCCGCTGTCAAGGCAACGGCGCGCCGCCATCACGTGGTTGGCCCGTGGGGGCCGCCATGGGCCACGTGACCTGGCAGGCCGGGAGGGGAGGAGGGGGAAAGGGAGGGACGGGACTCGCTGCACCTCTTGGGGGACCCCGGTGGCGCGGACCTGCTGGTCAGGACCACCCGGGCCGGAAGCCGAGGAGCGGAAACCGGCAAAAGGTGCGCATCTTTCCGGTTCCCCGGGCGCGCCGTGGGCCACAGTGAACACGGTTGGCTCGGCAGTGGAGGGGGCGGGAAGCCTGGGCATCCCTCGCTCTCACCACCCCCTTCCTTCTCCCCCAGTGGTGCGGGCGGACAATACGGCCGCGCTTTCTCTGGTCCCTGGGTCTGGACAACAGGTGCTCGGCCTGCTCGAGTACTCAGTACTTGGGTACTCACACCCAAAGCGAGCACGGAGTCCCCAGGGTGAGTCCCAAAGGATGCCCAGGACTGGCCATGGGCCTTGTGGAGGGGTGGGGAGAGGCCAGGAGGGCACACCCTGCGGGGAGAGGGCACAGGTATCCCATTGTCTGGCCACAGGGCCAGAGGGGTGAGGCGGCTGGAGTAGGGAAGAGGGTAAGGTTCCCGCAGCCACACCCGTTGGCCAGGGTGGACCGTGCTGCTGCACACAGCAAGCCAGAGCTGGTCAGGTGGTCGCGGGGACTGTAGCCGGCCACCACCCCCCCCACCAAGCCACAGGCCCAGCCACACACACGGGGTTCTCACCCCGGTGCAGCTCACTTGGCCCCTAATGGGCGTCCACCAAGCCGAGCTATTCAAACGAACATTTTCAGGAAGTGCATACGAATAATTAACTAAGAGACTGAGAGGCGAGATGGGTTCATATCAAGCCCCTGTGCCAGACGGCCCCTCACAGTCCTTCCTGAGTGCCCTACATAGGATTTTTCCATCTGTCACAACCCTATCCAACAGTGACACATTTATCCAAATGAAAGAAAAATTCCACTCATGTCAACCGGTCCAAGTTTTCTGACAGCCGTAAGAAGAGAGGTGAACGGATGTCAGGCCAAATCCGTTTCTCTCTCAAGGTGTATCTTAGAGGCCGTTGCTGAGAACCAGAATGACACCTTTTAATTCAGGAAGACACTTTAAAAACAGACCAGGAGAACAGCCTAGGAAAATCCCAGGGTCTGATTACTGACCCTCCACCCAACACACATGCACACATGTTACAGAGGGCTGTTAGAAAGGGATCATGTGCATTTTAGGGGCAGAACCCTCAAAACGCAACAGCTCTTTGTAAAATGATGTGGAAAACAGGAAGAAACACTTTGTAAACTAGAATCATTGCATCACAGATGACCATCCTTTCCACAACAGAATCACTTGCTCTAATTTTCATCCTTGGAGTCTGACTGCACACCCTTTAGAAACCTTCCAGCGAGGGGTGCCTCCAGCCCCAAGCGCACTCACCCAGCGTGTCCAGACAGAAGCAAGATCTAAGTCATCATCGCCAGTGGTTTTCGGAGCCAGTTTCCTATCCAAACACAGAAAATGGCTTTCTCTCCCACAGAAGATTAAGGAAGGTGCCAGCACTGTGCTGAACGGAGAGGAGCAGTTAGAATGCCACCAGTTGGAGGGCCGGTCAAGTACACAACTATACAGAGGAGGGTCAGGGCAAGGCCCATGGGAGCGCCACCCAGCTGTCGTGTCCAGGGACAGTCTGGGCTGTGATTTCCTGAGGGAGTTTGGCCACGGCAAGTCGCTTCTTCTCCTTGGGCCTCAGCTTGGAAAAGACCCAATTCTCCAGGGCACATCCCAGGGGCCGATCATGTTCTGGTCTTCCCCGCCAATGCACACCCTCTCATTCCAGGAAGACCACAGCCCCTGCTTTCCCTTTCCCTGGGTCTTCTCATCTGGCTGGCTGCTCACCTGCTCGGGACAATGTATCCAGCCTCCTGAGAGTTTCTGTCCCCTTGGCCACTGGCTCCTATGGCTAGTCCTTGTCACTACTCTTTAGATCTTAAATTTGTACCTCCCACTTTCTGAGCCTTTCTCACCCAGCCGCCAGCCTGTCCCACCTTGCCTCCTAGCCTGTGCTGAGACCAGCGCCTCCCACCCCGCCTCCCCTCCCATTCAGCCTGACCCCTTCCGACCTCTCCTACCACTGCCCTTCCCCTGCTTCATGCCACACTTCTCAAGAGAGCTGTCATCACCATTTCCTTCCCAGCCCTCAACAGCCCACTGCCACTGTGAAACTAACTCCGGGACAGATTTCCGCCGTGCCTTCCTCTCCTTGCTCTGGTACCCTCACCTTTTTTTTTTTTTTTTTTTTTTTTTTAACCTGTGCAGGCTCCCCCTCTGCTGTCTGTCCCCTAGATATGGGGATTTCCCCACTTCCCTCCCAATGGGTCCCACCCGCTCGGCTTGTTTCAAAGAGGCTGTTGGCTCCAAATGGTCACCTCCAGCCCAGATCTCCCTCATCGTGGCAGGGCATGTTCCAAGACCCCCACCCCCAACCCCCTCCGCCCGCCACACTCACAGCTGAATTCCTTATCTTTCCTCACCTGCTTGCTCTACCTCCTGGGTCCCCTATCTCAAGGAGTTCCACCAGCCACCCAGTTGGTGACATTACAGATCTGCTGTCATTCCTGATTCCTCCCACCCGCAACCAGTCCTGTGAACTCTCCCGTTTCTCCCTCGTCCCACAGGTCCCATGCTCATTCAGGCCCTTGTCACCTCTGTTCTGCATTCCTGCAGGACCTTTCCACCTGTCCCCTTCCCATCTGATCTCCACACTGTGAAGTGGAAAAATCCCCATCTCTCCAGCCCCCCTCCAGCCCCTCAGGTTTCCCTGCGGCCTTAGATCAACTTTAATCCCCTTAACCTAGTGACTCAGGCCATGACAGGGCATCTACTATGAATCCGGACTCAGCTTGCTTTCTTAAAACTGCTGTGAGCCACCCAGCTCAGCTCAGCCCTGCCCACATCCCGGAGGCCTGGGTCACATGCCATCCTGTGCTACGGGCCACCACACTGACCTTTCTCTCGTCTGTGTCTCTTATCAGATCTGGAGCTCCTTCAAGCCAAGGCCTGCGACTTGCTCACCGTCATCCCCAGTGCTGAGCCAAGTACACTTACGGATCCTTCAGATTAAGCTTTTGATCCTATTCAATATTTGCTGTATTCTGTTGAATAAGAAAACTGAAAAGTGCCTCGGGACCTGCGCCGTGGTGTTCTCTTTACGGAAATATATTAAAATATGGTAACGGTAGCTCACTTTAGTCAAGTACGAGCCAAACGGTAGACAGAAATGAGCTTGCACAGGGGAGAAGGCGCACCTAGTTCCAGCGCCGCTGCCGAAGGAAACTGAGCTCTCCCCACTCTCCTTCCAGGTAGCCTGGAGACGGACTGAATTATATTCCTATTTCCGAAAGTCAGCAAAATATCACTCCTCTAACTCAACTGAATAATTGGCTTTTTCCAGAAAGCTCCATGTCGCAAACAGGAAAGGGAACTTGAACTAGTTATAGTCCTCGACCGGTTCCAAGCCAGTTTCTGAAGATACAGGGACACCTGCAGCAGCAGCTGCCCGGGGGGGGGGGGGGGCGCGCATCTGAAATGCCTGAGCGGCCAGCAGTCGGCCTCCGGGACCCAGCCCAGCAGTCTAGAGGTCTGAGGCGGGCTCTGCGGGGACCTGGGGCATCACATCCGCGGCTCCGGCACTCACGGCTGACCGTGTGCCCCTGTTCAGGCTCTTCCTGCCACAGGGGCCGTTTTTCAGGTACGAACAACTTCCCTGCTCGCTTTCAGGCCCTGAAATTTGCTCGGTCACCGAACCGGACACTGAGTACCTGTGATGTCCAAGGCCCTGTGCTGGCACTAGAGGTACAGCAAAGCACAGGACAGGCAGGTCCCTGCTCTGGTGGCGCTCAGAGTTGACCGGGGGATGTGAGGGATGCTGGCGTGGCAGGGGGCTGAACAGCGTACAAGGGATGGGTGCAAGGAAACAGAACAGGCTGGGTGGGAAGCCGAGGCCCAGTGCATGGACGGGAAGAAGCAGAGCAGGAGTGAGGGGAGTGGGACACGGACCCAGGCCGAGGCAGAGGCTCCAAAGGGAAGCTGAAGCCACAACTCGGAAGACAGCCGTGAGGGCGGTATTGAAAGCCGCGGGTCAGACTAAGATCTCCTGGGGCCTGAGTGTTGACCATAAAAGGCAGTGCACTAGGTCACCCTAACATTTAGAATTTGAGCAGAGAAGCAAGCCAGGGAAAGGCAGAAGGCAGTGCTGTCAGCGATGCTAAGGGTTTGGGCTTCTATACAATACAGATGTCCCCAGGGCTGGATGCGGCAACACCGCAGGCTCCCTGGGATGATGGGAGAGGTGGAAGCAAAGGCAGACTTCTCTGGAAGTTGGGCCAAGAAGGGACGAGGTACATGGGGTGGCGGTTTACAGGAGAGCCTGGAGCGGGGGCCCTGCTCTGTTGTTGCGGCTGGGGGCAGGGGGGCGTGCACCAGGCAGTGCACCTGGAGGGCAAGCCGGGCGGGATGAAGTGGTGGGGCATGAGGCCTCAGCATGGACCTCTGCGTTCTCTCCGCTCTAGGAGACGGTACCCGCTGCGGGGCACAGGGCCGGGAAGGGACACATGAAAACACCTGTTAGATGGTGGGAGACGAACGCAGTAGGGAAGACCGAAGGATAGGTGGGGAGTGCTGGTTCCCTCCCATGTGACTTCTCTGGTCCTACATTCAGAGTGGGACTGAGGAGTCCAGCTCCGGATCCCCCCAGTGAGACCAAGTACTGTGCGCACGGGGAATACAGCAGTGACGTCCAATCTGTGCTTTAGGAAACGCTGCTCTCCAGAAGGCCAGGCCTGCTCGTGCACGCTCCCTCACTCTCCAAACACACGCACAGTTGGTTCTCATGATTCATGGTATAATTATTATGTTCCAGAAAGTCACTGCAAATGCTGGGTGCTGATTAGTGAATACTGAACCACTGCTGCTTGGGGAAACAGGGGTGTTTTTGTGACACCGCCCCCCGTCACATCAACCAATCGTCACATAACCATGTTTTATGTGTGTTTTTGTTTATAAACACTTTCATTGGGGGCGTCTGGCTGACTCAGTCGGGGGAGCATATGACTTTTTTTAAAAGTTATTTTATTTTTATGGGGGGGAGGGGCAGAGAGAAAATCTCAAGCAGGCTCTGTGCCAGGGGCTTGGTCCCACGACCCCGAGATCATGACCTCACCCGAAATCCAGAGTTGGAAGCTTAACCAACGGACTGAGCCACCCAGGTGCCCTGAGCGTGCAACTCTTGACCTAGGGCTTGTGAGTTCAAGCCCCATGTTGGGTGTAGAGATTACTTTAAAAAAATCTTAAGAAATAAAAATTTAAAACATGAAAAGACTTGCATTAACATGTATTGATTCATTAATGACGAACTCGCAGCCAATGGCACCGTAACTCATGCCTGAACAGAGCTCATCGAAGGCACATCAGCCTTCTTGTTTAGGACACTAGACAGTACTTTGAGTACTGTGCTTTGGGGCCATTTTAAAAGGCAAAATCATCCAGGAAAAGCAAAAAATGCAAAAAAACTACCATTAAATAGACACGTTTGAGCCAAACAGGAAGGCAGAGCACTGCCTTGTTTGAACTCAGCTGCAAACCCTGCATGGGGCCACTTGAATTCGTCACCACTCTGTGCATGTCTACCCACGACCGCAAAAGCACGAGTACTCATCTTGGCATTACAAGTAAGCGGTAGTGAACGGGTGAATTCACGAACACAGACCTCGTGAACAGTAAGGGGCAACTGTATTTAAAACTAGCATAAACGTTATCACACACACGCACACACCGGGAGCTTCCTGAAGGAGTGGTCTTCAGCCTACAGCTCTGGCGCCAAGAGAGCTGCACCGGCCTCCCTCCCCCGCAGGTCTGGGCCCCACACGGTTCCCCCCAGAGCAGCATAGCACTATGGCGCAGGGGCCGGACTGTGGGATTCTGCTGGGGTTCAAAGGGCAGCTCTGCCACTTACTTGCTGGGTGATCTGTTCAAGTTTCCAGATCTCTCTGTATTTATAAATCTCATCTGGTAAACCTGTAAGGGACATCTAGTTGAAGGACGGAGTGTTCTAATGCAAGTAACTCTGGCTGGCATAGGGCTGTCCCATGAAGTGCTCAAGGGAAACGCAGGGAGCGAGGAAGTAAATGAAGCGAATCAGAATTCTTATACGCAAGGCTTCCTGAGACAGTCAAGTTAGGCACACCTTTGTGGATGAAGTCCCCATTGTCCCCTACCCCCAAGCCGATCAGCGAGGGCATTACTGAACGATTCTCTCCTCATCATGGCTTTTCTTGGCAGGGGGATGGGATGGGAGTCTCTCCATATCTCCTACTCCCTTTTCCATGATGACACCTAACTGTTTCCTTTTCTCAAACGATACCCCGAAGACCGTCATTTACCCAAGGTATTGACAGCCCCTTAAAAATTGCCAGAAATTACTACACATTTCCTACCTAAACATACTCTTCCAAAACCCGGGAAAGGCGCAGAACATAACCCTCCAGCGCTGGCATCCTGCTGTTTGCTCTGGCATTCGCCCCCACCCCCCGTCCACCACATTAATAAGCTCTGGGCTAGACGCGCCAGAGGCAGCGTCAGAACTGGATACCCAGGGGGGCACCTGGGTGGCTCAGTGGGTGAAGTGTCTGACTTTGACTCGGGTCACAATCTCGGGTCCTGGGATCAGGCCCCATATTGGGACCTGTGCTCGGCAGGGAGTCTGCTTGTCCCCCTCCCTCTGCCATTCGTGTTCTCTCTCTAATAAAATCTTCAAAAAAGAGCACTGGAACATCTAGGTCTTCCGGCTCCAAGCTCTAGCACCGTGGACAGCCTCCAGGGCGAGAACACCCACGAGATGCAGGCTGGAGATTCAAAGCAAGAGTTGTGACACACATCTTGCAGGGAGATAAGGAAACCAACAGTACCAAGACAGTAAAACAAAAAATAAACACGAAACTAACCAGCGGGTCCCTGGCGGCGAGAGAAACACAGGTTCTAAAACGTACAGCCACGGGCGTGCTAATTTATTAGTGCTGATTTTCCATTTCAGCTCCCTGGGAAAGAAAAATTCCTGTGGCCTGAATTGCTTAAAGGACAGAAGTGCTCACAGATGTCGCCTGGCTCAGGGTGGGGCCAGGAAAATCCATATTGCAAAAACGAAAAAACAAGTGAAATGCTTCTTAGTTTCCCTTCGCTCAAAACCACTATTTCCTTAATTCTATCACACTCAATAAAAGGCACAAAATATACTTAGAAACTTGGAACGGGAGATAAATAACCCCACAAGTGAGCAAAGGCTCTAAACCAAACCATCTCTGTCCCTCCTGCTGGTCACCTCACACTTTGTTCGACTCCCCCTTTACAACAGGACGAAAATGCGGCTTTTGGCCGATTCACTCCCTCCCTTCGGGCTGGGCTAGGACTCCCCATCCTCTGCTCTGCCCAGGCCAGCTTGGATTCTCCACCTGCTTACTTTTCTAGTCTTTAATTGGTTTTCTCAAAAGCTCTCTTCACATACCAAGTTGCCCTTCTACGGCTCAGCCCCTGGCTGAGCCCCCACATTTCCCTTTGCCCAAGTGCAGGGCTTCCCAATTCATACTTGGGGACTGGGGGGTGCTGGGCAGCGGCACGTATCATGGGGTACGGTCTGCCCCCCAGCTGGAGGAAGTGGGGGTCCTGCACTGTGCAGTGCGAGCTGCCCCAGAGCCAGGGCCATTTCCTTCAGCAAGCCTGGAAACAGGCCCACCCCTGTCACATCGCTTTCCAGCCGTCCCTGCAGCTTTGGAACAACATTAGACAGGTCTGAACAAAACCTGATGTTTCTGTTCTTTACTAAATAAATGTTTCTTTCACAGAAACCAGTCCAAACTCATCACTGTCCAAACAGGAGAAGAGGCACCAGGGGCAGAAGGTGATACGTGTTCCCCATCAGCCGGAACGTGAATGAACTCTGCTCGGTGGTGCCCCAAGGGTCCAGGACACGGTCCTCTCTGTCCCACAGGCATGGAGGCCTGCCAACAGGCGGGGCTGTCAATGGTCAGGATGGGTTCCCGCTTGCTTCTCTCCAGCAAGGCGCTGGGAGGAGAACTGAGCTGAAACAGAGCCTCCTTTCGCCTCGGGTTGTGTGGAGGCTTCTCTGAGGCCCCGGCCACAGAATGGGCCAGGCTCCAGACAGCCACTACAGCAAACACTGTCATCGCCCCATGATGAAGCTGGGCTGCTCCTCCTCCTCCTCCTCCTCTGTTCCAGATGCTTCCTCAGAGCTACTGGATGGCTGCTCCTGAGACTGACTGGATCCTGTAATCACACGACATCTGATTAGAGACAAACGGACCCAGAGAACCAAGGGACGCTTTAAAAATGGAGGAGCACGGAGGAGAAATTATGAACTACAGTTTGCCCTTGAACGGTGCAGAGGTTAGGGGCGCCCAACCCCCATGCAACCAAAAATCCACACATCTTTTTTTTTTTTTTTTTTAAAGTAGGCTCTATGCCCAGCCTGGCTTGAACTCATGATCCTGAGATCAAGACCTGAGCTGAGATCAAGTTAGATGCTTAACCAACTGAGTACCTTGGTGCCCCTTCCTGTATAACTCCTGACTCCCCCCAAACGGAACTACAGTCTGTTGACCAGAAGCCTTACCCGTGACACAAACAGACCACTAGCACATTCTGTATGTGACATGTATTGCGTACTGCATTCCTACAGTAAAGCAGGCTTTAAGAAAAGTAAGCCAGATATAAGAGAATGTTAAGAAAATCAGGAAAATACATTTACAGTGCTGTACTGTAAAAAAAAATCCACATATATGCGGGACCACGCAGTTCACACCCGTGTCCGTGTTGTTCAAGGGTCAGCTGTAGTTGTTCCCACACAGCGTGAGGAGCCAGAGGAGATGCTCACGTCATCAGTCCTACGTGCCACGTCGTGAATATAAAGGGTGGGTCCCAGAACTGGTCTGCCACAGCTGTGAAGAAGGTCCGGAAGCATCCGTAAAGAGAGCCAACACCCCATCAACTGGGCCTCACCGCTTTTTATTTTACTTTTTAAGAGATCTTTATTTATTTATTTATTTGAAAGAGAGAGAGAGAGAAAGAGGGGAAACATAAGCAGGGGGAGTGGGAGAGGGAGAAGCAGGCCTCCCTGCTTGGGCATGGAGCCCAATGTAGGGCTGGATCCCAGGACCCTGGGATCAGGACCTGAGCTGAAGGCAGACACTTAATGACTCAGCCATCCAGGCGCCCCTATTTTTTTTTTTAAGATTTTATTTATTGGGGTGCCTGGGTGGCTCAGTGGGTTAAAGCCTCTGCCTTCGGCTCAACCACCCAGGCACCCCTAAATAAATAAAATCTTTTAAAAAAGATTTTATTTATTTATTTGCCAGAGAGAGAAAGATCACAAGTAGGCAGAAAAGCAGGCAGAGAGAGAGGGGGAAGCAGGCTCCCTGCTGAGCAGAGAGCCCGATGTGGGGCTCGATCCCAGGACCCTGAGATCATGACCTGAGCCTAAGGCAGAGGTTTTAACCCACTGAGCCACCCAGACAGCCCCCTCACTGCTTTTTAGATGTCGCTCCCCCCTCTGACCCATGTGTGTCACTGTCACCATGGCAGGGCCATGTCCCCAGCCACCACTTTAACACTTAACATTAGGCCAACAACACTCCCGCCCAAGTCTCAAGCTCTCACGACAAGATTTAAAAACTATGTAGCAGAGGGATCTGCCCACAACAAATATGCCAGCTTCCCGGCTCTTCCCACAGACCCAGAAACCTTCTCTGTTGACACTCCACGTGCATCTCTGAATTCCGATGTTTCCCCGGCATGACTGTTGGTGCCCACGGTGCAGCTGAGCTGGCCAGAAGCCAAGCAGAAAGACAACTTGTTCCCAGCTCCTCCTCCCCCTCCTCCTCCCCCTCTCCTTGGGAGCCAGGGCAGTGGGCGAGAGTTGGAACAGGAGAGCCAGAGCCCACAGAGGCAGTCCTGTCCTCCAGTCCCCTGCAGGCACCGCGGGCTCCCTAGGCCCACCAACAGGCCTCCTCCCTGCAGATATGTAGGAACTCGCTCTAGCACCCCCCAGAGCCCCCAGGGACCCAGAGCTGTGCTACTGCTGCTGTCACAGGGACAGACAGACAGCTACAAGGTGGGAGGCCTGGGGTGCCCCGGGCACAGCGCGGTCTACAGTTCACCCTCACACCCCAGGCTGGGCCACTGGAGAGCACTCCTGGCAGAGGCTGGAACCATCTCTCAGACTCGGTTTCACTGCTTTAGGATACTCCCCCTTCTCCGCAACCTCATGCCGAAAGGAATGAGATGTTTCAAAAGTACAGTGAGCACGTTTTATTCTTTAAGGTTTATTTCTTTATTTGGGGGGTGGGTAGAGAGAGAATCTCAAGCAGACTCTGCGCTGAGCGGGGAGCCTGCAGTGGGGCTCAACCCCACAGCCCTGAGGTCATGACCTGAACCAAAACCAAGAGTCCGACATTCGACCAACTGAGCCAGCCAGGCGCCCCGAGCATGTTTTAATAACTAATATTTGTAGAAAAACTATTATGTGGGGGCGCCTGAGTGGCTCAGGTGGTTAAGCATCTGTCTTCGGCTCAGGCCATGATCTCCAGGTCCTGGGATGGAGCCCCGCATCGGGCTCTCAGCTCAACAGGGAGCCTGGCTTCTCCCTCTTCTTCTGCCTCTCCCCCTGCTTGGGCTGTCTCTCTCAAATGAATAAATAAAATCTTAAAACGTAACGAAACAAATCCCTAAAAAACCTCTTAGGTGCCAGACACATGCTCAGTCTTTCCGTACACCACCCTGTTTCATTCTAACGGGCATCTATGAGATGCGGCCGCCTGGCCGGCTCAGTCCGTGGAGTGCGCGACTCGGTCTCAGGTTGGTGAGCTCGAGCCCCGCGTTGGGCGTGGAGATTACTTAAAAAGAGAAGTCTAAGAGACAAGCACCACTACTCCAGATCCACTTCACAGATGAGGAATGGAGCTCACAGAGGTTACGTAACTGGCTACTCAAGGTCTCAAATCACTAGGAATCAGGACTCGGACCTGGACGGTTTGGGCCTCCGCCAAACGGCGCCTGCAGAAGTGCACGAGGAAACGGAGGCAAAAGGGAAACACGGCGGAGACGGGGGTGAGGCGGGCACACTGAATGGATAAGCAAAGTGGAGTCCGTGCACACAGCAGAGGATCACTCAGCGTTAAAAAGAAGGGCATTCTGACACCTGCCACAACATGCATGAACCTTGAGGACATTATGTGCAGTGAAACAAGGCACCACAGAGCCAGGTGCCCATGATTCCAGTGCACGGAGACAGACAGTGACCTGGTGGTTGCCAGGCTGGGGGGAGGGCGAGTTCATGTTTAAGTAGGTACAGTTTCCATTTCACAGGATGAAGATTCTGGGGAAGGATGGTGGTGACGACTGCACAACAGGGCGAACGCACTTACCGCCACTGAGCTGTCACTTAAAAATGGTTAAGATGGAAAACGTTACGTGTATTTTTACCACAATACAAAAAGAAAAAAAAAAAGAGAACAGGAAAAGAGAAACTGCGCATACCATGGAAAAATGGAGTGAAAAACTAGGGATGCATCAAAAACCTGGCTCTGAGCCCCCAGACGCCAGGCCAGTACCCCTCGCTCCCTGAGCGTGCGGCGGGCACAGGAAAGAATGTTATTTCTATGGCACGTGGTATGACTGGTCCAAGGCCTGCGGCCTCGGTCTCCACCCCGCAGGCCAAGGGGAACACAGTCCTTGCCACTTGTAGCCCATTCCCTGTATACCAGCGGGGGGCTTGCTCTAGAACTTGGGCTCCAAGGCTGAAACTGTTGATGATTTTGCTTTGTTCCGTAACTTACTCGTACTCTGCCTCAGAGTTCTCTAAGAACCACCAACCCCTCCTAACAGTAAACACAACTGATGCGTTACGTGTCGGAAACATGTTGTCGGGGCCTGGAAACATCACCTTCAAGGAGAGGCCTAGGAATCTGGTGCACACTCAAGTCCTTTGGTAATTCGACAAAGTTACTTCACTGAATGCTCCTTCTTTCAACATAATAAACAAAAAATAAAGTGTTTATTACTACTAAGTTTAATATCAAGGACACAAGAATCAAAAAGAAGCCGCTCCAAATTAAAACAACAGTGAGACAGCACAACATAGACTAGAATGGCTACAACTGAACACGGGGCGCTGCCGCTTGCTGGGGAGGATGTGGAGGACAGCAGCCCCCGTTTACTGCGCTGGGAGTGCGGGACGGTCCGGCTGCCCTGAAAGCCAGTCTGCCAGTTTCTTACACAGCGAAACACACTCTTATCACAGGAGCCAGCCGTCACCCTCCCAGGCACACACTCAGCGGACCTGAAAACACCCACACGACAGTCACGACACAGATGTCTGCAGCAGCTTTCTTCCTAAATCACCTGAAACAGGAAGCAACCCAAATGTCCTTCGAAAGGTGACTGGAGAAACCAACCATGACCTAGCCGTGGGATGAAAGGCCGTTCCACGATAAAAAGGACGGAGCTACGAGGCCAGGCAAAAGCATGGCTGGATCTTAAGTGCCTATTTCCAAGTGGAAGAAGCCAGCCGAAAAGGCCACATGTTCTAGGACTTCAACTACGTGGCATTATGGAAAACGGTGAACAGACGGGAAGCTGTCAGGGACTGCGGGTGGGAGGAGGCTGGAGGTGGAGCACGGGATTCTTTTTTTTTTAAGGCAGTGAAACGATTCCCCAGCACAGTGTAATAGTGGATACAGGATGCCACGCATTTGTCGAAACTCACAGAACTTTACAGCACGAAGAGTAAATCTTAATGTATGCGAATTTGAAAAGTTATTTAGGATCCCAGGACGAATGCAAAAGGTGACATGTGAATCCAACCCTGTACCAAATGGATGAAACGTCTGTGAAGGGGGTGGGAGAAAAGTGCTGCCCTAAGGAGTTCTGGAAATAGCGGCGTCTGTATGACCAAAGGCAAAGGAACTGTACGGAACACTGGACTCTAGCTGAGAAAACTGTTTCGCACAGGTAACAGGTTAACAATTCTGAAGGCACCACCCACAGGCACTGGAACTGGACAACGGGACAAGTGACCGGTGGAGGGCAGAGGCCAGGCTCCTCACTGTCGGAGTGGCAGGTTACGGGCAAACAAGCTGGAATGAGGCTGGAGGCTCATGCTGGAAGGCTGGAACGATCCATGTGGTCATAGATTGGAGCTGGAGACATCAGTATAAGCTCAGGTTTAGTGTAACAGAGAACAATGCGCATGGTTATGTCTAGAAATATCTATAAATATGTGTAAGCACACTGGTTAGTACGTGCGCATGTTTCCTTGTCCTATCAGTTAAACAAACACCACCACCCAGCGGCAAAGAACATGCCCAACCCCCAGATCTTGATTTCTAAAACCATTCCCCAAAAAAGTGAACCAAACCTCCTTAGAGAAATGGCTGGTTCTGGGTCTGGGGCAGGAAATATAAAAGGTAAGTCTGGAATAGGTTATAGTGCCAGAAAGTAACGATGTGTTTTAAAAAAGAAGAAAAAATCCAAATCTCATAAGGAAGGAAGTATGTAAAGGGGCCACAGAAGCCAAAGGAAAGAGGGCTGCATGACCAGAGCTGGAACGAGCGAAGCGACAAAAGAAGTAAGGTGGTGTTGCATTCGACCTAAAGTATAAAATCAACATCCACAAGGCCATACTGATACACACAAGCAGGGGAGAAGAGGACAATCCGTGCAGAATTTCAAATCATCCATGTGGTTACTCCACCTTCACAGAGAGGAGGCACTAACTCCTCAGCTGATCCGCAGTGTGGGCGGCAGGCAGTCACTTCTTTCCAGAAAGTACAGTGTGGGAAAGGGGAGAAGCAGAGTGAGTTTACAGTAGGCAATCCTGACAGGCATTGCCTCTCCGCCAGGCGATCAAGGTCGACGCATCCACAGTGCGAGTCATCTCGATAGTATACAGTCTTGATAGAGCGTGATTAAGAATGGAACTTTATCTGTGTGGCCTTCCTCCCCAAAATAAAATAACTCCAGGCTAATCAGGAGGAAAATATCAGACAAAACCCAGTTGAGGGACATTCTACAGAACATCCAATCCTCCAAACTCTCAAAGGCATCAGAAACAAGCAAGTCTAAGAAACTGTCAGAGCTAAAAGAAGCCTAAAGGTACGTGGTGATTAAATGTCAAATGGTATCATCGATGGGATTCTGAAACCAGAAAAAGGCATTAGGTACAAACTAAGGAGATCTGAATAAAGTAGAGACTTCAACTAATATATCTATCAATACTGTTCATTAATTGTGATAAAATGGTTAACTTCAGATGTTAATAAAAGGGAAAGCTGGATATGGAAATCCTTGGGCTTATACTATCTCTGGACTTCTCCTGTAAATCTAAAACCATTCTAAAAATTTTTTATAAAAAATAAAATAAAATAAATAAATAAATAAATAAAGACGCTGCCCTATACTCATGGAACTGGATTTTACAGCAAAATCGTGTTGGGGAGGAAGAATTTCCTCTACCCTTCAAGGTCCTTCTAGCTGGACTAAGAATCAAACTGATATGAGACAGTAATGGGAGAAAATCAAATCTAGTTTTTTATGTATGGGGAATCTGGACAGACACAAAATTCCAAAAACAGACAACAAGAAGGCTTAAGTGACATCCTGAGCACAGGAGAGGGGTAGGAGTCTGAAGATACAAAGAGGCAGAAGCCCATTAGCAGGAAGGTAACAGTAGATGTTTGGAAAACAAAGTGTGCCCTATTGTGCAGAAAATTTCTTAGGTAAAGAGGAATCTCTATTAATAGCTCTCTTCCTGGTACAGCAGGCAGTTGAGGGGGAGGTAAAGAGCTTTTCCTGAATCTGCTGGGTTTTGACTGCTTCTAACTCGTGAAAATTAGTAACGGGAAACCTTACCAAAACGGAGTTGAGGGGGGTTGGCACCGTACCCTCACCATGAGTTGCAGACCCAGCAAGAAGAGAGGGACTCGATCTTTTCTGTGGATACTGCTTACTGTCCTGGCTGGAGAAAGAAATGCTTTCCATGTATGCCCCTGCCCCCAAAGCTTAGCCAATGAGAAGCCACCATACTTTGAATTCCAAGTTTACTCTACTGAACTTTTAGTTTATAACAGCCTTCCCAACTTACCCCTTTTCTCCTCAAAAGCATTTCCTCAGGGTGCCTGGATGGCTCAGTTGATTAAGCATCTGCCTTCAGCTCAGGTCACGATCCCACGGGCCTGGGATTGAGTCTCACCCTGGGTTCACTGCTCAGCAGGGAGTCTGCTTTTCCCTCTCCCTCTGCCTACCCGCTACCCCGGCTCATGCTTGCTCTCTTTCTCTCTCTCACTCTTATAAATAAATAAATAAAATCTTAAAAAAAAAAAAAAAAAGGGCACTACCTCTCCTTTTTTCTCTAGACTTGCCTGCACTTTGGGAACAGCTTGTTTGTACCAAACTGCAATTCTTTCATTTCTGAATAACGCCCTTTTTGCTGGTAAAGTAACTGGCAATTCTTATGTTTAAGGTTAACAAACTCAAAAACAATGTTCATGCCCGTGTGGCCCATCGTGGGGCAGCCTGCCCTTGGCTCCTTCAAGAGAGAACCACATTAGGTGACTTAGTAGACTGTCTAAACCAAGGAAGTGCACAGCCCTGGGGGGGGGCGGGGAGGCTAGATGGTTCGGTCGGAGGGAGGGTAGGAAAGGCTTTAAAAAGAGAGAGAACACGGCAAGAGGAAGGTGCAGGATGACCAGCAGCTGTTCGGGCAGATGGGGAGCCAAGCAGCAAGGAAAAGGACAGAGCACAGAGCCCGGAGCATGTGAAACAGGGGTTAGAACAGAGGGGTACACCCGGCGGGCGCGGAGAACTGGGAATCAGGAGCTGCTGACTGGATTCCAAGCAGGGTCGCCCTGTGGGTAAGCACACTGGACAGGGGACACCCATTACCTGGGTTCCAACTGTGCCCCGTCACTCCCTCCCTCTAGCTCTGTTCGGTGCCTATAGTCCCCCAACTATAAAATGGGGTAACGCCACTGCCTGCCTATATCTCAGGGCAACTGGGAGGATAATATTCGCAAAGCACTTACAGCTGGGAGTACATAATAAATATTCAATAAGCGTTAGCTATTGTTATTATATAATTAAAAAAAATTTTTTTTAAGATTTTATTTATTTATTTGACAGACAGAGATCACAAGCAGGCAGAGAGGCAGGGAGAGAGAGAGGGGGAAGCAGGTTCCCTGCTGAGCAGAGAGCCCGATGCAGGGCTCCATCCCAGGACCCTGAGATCACGACCTGAGCTGAAGGCAGAGGCTTAACCCACTGAGCCACCCAGGCGCCCCTACGTAATTTTTTTTTTTTAAAGTAAACTCTACCCCTAACATAGGGCTTGAACTCACGACCCTGAGATAAGAGTTTCATGTTCCATCAACTGAGCCAGCCAGGTGCCCCTGTTATTATATAAAATTAAAAAAGAAAAACAAGTCAAAAATGGAGTCCTTTGCCCCCAACCCCAACAGCAAACGGAGACTTAATTACTTTCAATCTATCCCAGGAATGTGACTTTTTAACAGCGGATCTGAAATTTCCTGATCAACACTAGAGAGTCATATGCATGACTAAAAACCCTGCCATTAATTTCTTGCCCCACCCTCCTTCCAATAAAAACCTTCCATTTTTATACCTCCAGGGGGCATCTATTTGCTAGATGGGATGCTGACTCATGAATTGCGTAATAAAACCAATTAGCTCCTTAGATTTACTTGGATGAATTCTGTTTTTTAACAATAAGCAAAAGAACAAATGACTGTCTAAACTCTGTTTTAACAAGAGCTTTGGGGACTGTACACAGGTGGGAGAAGTGGGGGCCGGGCTGGGAAGAGAGTGGAGGCTGCCACCCTGGTCCCGCCAGATCTGGATCTGGATCTTTGTGCGGTTTTTACTAAATCCCCAATGAAACCATGACTGCTTTTGAAGTCACATTCTTATCCACATGGAGGAATAATTTTTAAAAGCCAGTGCTGGCAAGGATACAGCAGAAGTGGAGACTGTTGCACGTTGTTGATGGCAGTAATAATTGGTATGACTCCTCTGGAAAGAAATGTATTTCAAGAGTCATTAAATCTTTTTATACTCTGTGATCTAGTAATTTCCACTGCTGGAAATTTGTCTTAAGAAAATAAACCATAAAAGGGGATACATAATATTCACTACAAAGTGTCTTCTAAAGAAGACAAAAATGAATCAATCTAATGTTTAACAAAAAGCAAAGAGGTGTGTTGCAGCGTGACAACTGCTGGATGTCATCAGTCACTCAACAAATTATGAAGGACCGGAAATGCTTACAGTATTAAATATGCAAAGTGGACAACTATTCACATACCACGCAAATGACATGCACGTGCAGGGAGAGACAAAGCAAATGGACAGAAAGAGAGGGGACTGATTACGATAATATTTGAGTTATTTCCATTACTGTTACATTATTGTTTACATAATATTTTAAAATCTAGGAATGTGAGATTTTATTCCTGTATTTCAGGAATACCAGGTAAATGTCACTGAATGTAACTGAAACTCATTTATTTACTTTTTAAAGTTTACTTGTTTTTGTAATCTCTACACCAACATGGGGCTTGAACTCATGATCCTGAGATCAATCAAGAGTCACATGCTCTTCTGAGTCAGCCCGGTGCCCCAAAATGGATATTAACTTAAAAAAAAAAAAAAATGAAAGAACAGATTAAGAAAAAAATCCTTCCTTGTACTATGGAATTATAAGGACATGGGAAAATATTTATGAGACAATGTTATGTGATAAAATTAGAACAACTATAAATACAGTATTTATATAAAGAGGCTTATGTGATATATATTTAAAAACTGAATTTATTTATTTTTAAAGATTTTATTTATTTATTTAAAAAAATTTTTTTAAAAAGATTTTATTTATTTGACAGAGATCACAAGTAGGCAGAGAAGCAGGCAGAGAGAGAGGGAGGAAGCAGGCTCCCCGCTGAGCAGAGAGCCCGATTCGGGGCTCAATCCCAGGACCCTGGGATCATGACCTGAGCCGAAGGCAGAGGCTTTAACCCACTGAGCCACCCAGGCGCCCCTCTTTTTTTTTTTTTTTTTTAAGATTTTATTTATTTATTTGACAGAGATCACAAATAGGCAGAGAGGCAGGCAGAGAGAGAGGAGGAAGCAGGCTCCCTGGTGAGCAGACAGCCTGATGCAGGGCTCGATCCCAGGACCCTGAGATCATGACCTGAGCTGAAGGCAGAGGCTTAACCCACTGAGCCACCCAGGCGCCCCACCCTCTCTCGTTTTAAAAAGACTTTATTTATTTATTTGACAGACAGAGGGAGAGGGAGCACAAGCAGGGGGAGAGGGGAGAGCAGAGGGAGCACACTCCCTGCTGAACAGGGAGCCTGATATGAGGCTTGATCTCAGGCCCTTGGGATCATGACCTGAGCCAAAGACAGCCGCTTACCTGACGAAGCCACCCAGGCGCCCCTATTAGCTTTATTCTCAAAAGGCACAAAGCATACGGATAGTTTTCCAACATGGCAAATATAAGAATCTGGGCACTGAAACAACGGTTCAATCTAAAACATATACTCAGTATCTTCTGAACACCAGATACCAGTTGAGAAAGATAAGTGTTAATCAGGGCAATTTTGTCCCTCCCCCCCGGCCCTCCCCCCAAGAACATTTGGCAAAGTCTGGAGACATCTGTGACTGTCAGTAACCAGGGGCGGTGGGCACTACTGCCATCTAGTGGGCAGAGTTAGCAGTGAACAGGACTCAGCCCCTCACAACAAAGAATTCTTCAGCCCAAAATGCTGAGGGAGCTGAGCATGACAAACTGCTCTAGATGCACCTCGTCACCAATGACCCGAGGCCACCCTACGTTCTTCTGGTGGGCCGGCCTGTTAGGATTAAGTAACGCTGGTTTGGGGAGTTCAAGGTTTCAAAATAATCCACATTGGCTTAACGCCGTCCCATGGGTCATTCGGACTGGTCGTCTCCACTGAGTTACTGGGCCAGTGCGGACAACAAACGGGGACAGTTTCTCTCCAACAACAGAACAGAACGCCTAGCCAGCTGCCCCTCACCACTTTGTAGAAGGGCTTAAAAAGCTGCGGTGATTTTTCATCCAAATTCCTCAAGAACCCAGTGGTGCCCTGAAGCCACCTTGTGGCCCAACCCAGTACCACCGCACTCAGTTTCTCTTCATCTCAACCAGACAGCAAGAAAATCCATGTTCTCTTTCACAAAGTGAAAAATGAGGAAGGAGACAGAGAAGGCACACGCATCACCCTCCTGACCAGCACCCTCTCTCCGGCTCACTGGTACAAGGCCTACCCGGCCGTGTCACTGTACTCGCCGTTTAGTCCGGACAGGTGCTAACTTCACGATGAAACGTTAAGGGCAGGGCCCACGTACTACAACAGCGATTTTCAAATTTGCTGGATGGCAGCCCACGGCCAACACAGAAACTGAAAGAAAATTTCACAAATCCCTTTATCCAGAGGTGTGACGCACTCGGACGATTTCTAGCCTGCTCTATGCACATTGGGAAAAACGACAAAACGACAGCTGCAACCTGGAAACCGACTGCGGGACTCCGCGAGCAAAGATCACAACCTCGGTGTGACAAAACAGTGTTACAAGGTGTGACTCCACCTGGGCACAAACATCGTCTTTCTGACAGAACCGAAGCTCGAGACGTGGGGAGGGGCGGCAGTGGGGGCAGTGAGAGGGCACAAGGCCACCGTCAACGAGCCGGAGGCTCTGGACATGAGCTCCTTGGGAGCACCGGAGCCTGCTCTGTGAGCTCAGATCTGCTTTGCAGCCTCGGGCAAACTGAAGAAAGGTGCCAGAAAACCGCAGGGTCCATGCACCTAACGTCTAAAAGAGGTTAGAGGAGGAGGATTTGAGAGGCCCCAGCTCTGTGCCAGTGCCACTGGTCTCCTTCGATCACAGAACTGATGACTAAAAAGTTAAAATGTGACCCCCTAACGACCCAATACAGGTTCGTTAAGTACAAATTCAGAGCAAACTAACCTCAGCTTCCTGTTACGGAAGAGTTTTTAGACGCACTGCTGAGGGAACCCCCCCAAAATGTGGTGTGTATCTCAATTACAGCAAGATGTTTGGCAAAGTTATCAAACTGTAGACTTTTAGATCTAGAAAGTGCTTATCAGTTATAAGCTAAAAAAAAGAAATCTGCTCAAATAAGAGAAGCCAGATGCTCGAGGTCAGGGTGAGCCAGAGAGAGAGCTAAGCCTAGAACTTAGGTCTACTGTACTCAGTCCACACCTCAAATTACCTCTGAATTTCTTATGACACGTCTGGGAGTAAGGGAAGAAGAGGGAGTCTGGCTGATTCTTAGCTGGAGAATTAACTCCACCCTAAAAGTCTTAGTGAACAGGTCCATGCCAGCCAACACGGAGCTCTCCCGGGGACGCTGGAGGGCTCCGGCCCTGGCCCAGGCCCAGTCTGGCTCAACATTTTCATTAATGACAAAGGAGTTATGTTTATCAACTCTGCCCATGACAACCCCAGAAAGTCATGGTAACATGCTGAATTTCAGAATCAGAATTCAAAAGGATTTTGGAACCTGAATCAGCACCAGGCTGAAATGCAAAAGAGCTACAGTCCCGTGTTTAGATTCTAAACAAAGACAGAAACGGAGGGTTCCAGGTAAGATAGAGCAAGCACATCTGACTCCTTCTCTCCACTGAGTATCTCTATAGGACGTGGACAGAATGATGGACTCTTTTTTTTCTTAAGATTTTATTTATTTGACAGAGATCACAAGTAGGCAGAGAGGCAGGCAGAGAGAGAGAGAGGGAAGCAGCTCCCTGCTGAGCAGAGAGTCTGATGTGGGGCTTGATCCCAGGACCCCGAGATCATGACTTGTGCCGAAGCCAGAGGCTTTAACCCACTGAGCCACCCAGACGCCCCGAATGATGGACTCTTGAGAAGCAAGCAGATTAGAGGAAAAGACCAGCATACAAAGTGCCACGGGAACAGCTCTGAATTCCTGAGGACTCCTCCCCTCAGTACCCCCAGCCTGGAGTCGGGGCAATCCGACATGCAGACATGGAGCCCAGGCACCGAGGGAACTCCACAAGAAACCCTCTGGTTCTGGTCTAAGGAGAAAGAAAGGGATTCCCGATGCAGAGAGTAAGGGAAATTCTTGGGTCTCCTTTTTCTCCGTTCACTCAGACCCTAGCGCTCAGGCAATCCTGCCTGAGTCGCTGTGGCAACAGCACCTGTGGCGGCAATGGGGGCCTGTGGGCACAAACACTTCAGAAGAGGGGAGCCTTTCTTTCTGACTAAAGCCCCAGTTTTCCGGCTGGGGGTCTGAGAAGCGGAGTCCCAGGAAACCAGAAAGTATAGGAGAGCTCACGGAGAAAAAGGAGATTAGAAAAGACACCGTAAGTCATTTCTGAACTCCCAGGCTCAGCCTAACAGCACAAGCATGGATGTGGCCGGAATCGTCACACCGAACACTTCAAGAACCGAACTCAAAAGAACTAAGCCCTGCCTGGCCACTGGGTGGCACATGCAGGACACACCTGGAGAGCAGGGCAAAACCTGGAAAACCAAACTGACCTTGGAACCACAACCTACAGGAGGCTGGGGAGAACCTGTGTTCTGGAACACAGCCAGGCTGACTACCTACAAAAACAAATACCACCAAGACCAAAGCCTCATGATGTAATATTCAAAATGCCCAGGGGATGGCCTGGGAGGCTCATCTCGGTTAGGCATCTGACTCTTGGTTTCAGCTTAGGTCATGATCTCAGGGTTCTGGGTTCAGGCCGTGCAAGGGTCTCTGCTCAGTGGGGAGTCTGCCTGTCCCCTTCCCTCTGACCCCCAGTCCAGATAGTGCAGTGTTGCTCTCTCTCCAATAAATAAAACATTAAAAAATAAAAGTCAAAATTGTAAAACTTTCTGGGGAAAAAAAAAAGAGTAATTGAGATAAAAAATTAACTGGGTAGGATCAATAGCAGAATAGAAATGGCAGAGGGAAGAGATAGTTTGAAGTCAGAATGACAGGAATCACCCAACAGTTAGAATAGAAACAAAAAAGACTGGAAAAAAAAAACCTTCCAAATTTGACAAAAGACACATGTGTCTAGATTCGAGTAGCTCCATGAATCAAACAGGATAAACCCAAGGAAATCCACATGTAGACACATCATAATCAAACTGCTGACATCTAAAGACAGAAATCTTAAAAGCAGCCAGAGAAAAACAATGATAGAACAATTTGAACGACTACAAAATTTTTATCAGAAACCGCGGGAGACAGACAAAGTGGAATGGCATTTCTAAAGTGCTAAAAACAAAACAAAACAAAACACACACACCAAAAAACCCAACAAAACTGTCAACCCAGAATTTTGTATCTAGTGAGAATGTCTGTCAGGAACAAAGGTCATATGAAAACAGCCCCATATGAAGAAAAGCTAAGAAAATTCATAGCCAGCAGACGTCTTCTAACTGAATGAAAAAGTTTTTCAGAGAGAGGGGAAATGATGCTGCAGGCAAGCTTGGATCAAGCACTTCTGGGTTCCCCCATGCGTATGGAGGGAGAAGGGGTCTGGGAAAGTAGAAAGGTGGACTATTTGAGGAATGAGTTCTTAGCAATCACATTTTAGTGTAGTAAAATAAATTACTCTAGGAAATAGTAGGAAATAGTTTAGAACTATACCATATACAACGTGTCATGTAGTATGTTCATAACTTAGAAGGAAACAGATTCTGGAAGGGACCAATTATATTTAGTGTAACAGGGAAAGTCTGACTTCATCTGAAGACCAAAAATCACAACTGTCCACACAGGAGCCACATCTGGTCAATCAGGGAAGAGCCACCCATTCAGGACTGTGGTCTACAGCTGTCATGTGTTTGGTCTCTTGGCATCCTTTGTCCTTTCCACTGGAGACCTCTTGTTCCCTGACTCTCAGCTCATGGGCTCTCAGGGGAGTGGCTGGCATCTCTGGCCGTGTGATGGGTTCAGAGGTGCACAGGACCAGTAGCACTATGGGATGGTGATACATGACTCAGCCCCTAGTCCTCCTTGTTTGTTTGTTTTTTAAGGATTTTATTTATTTGACAGAGAGAGACAGAGATCACAAGTAGGCAGAGAGGCAGGCAGAGGGAGAGGAGGAAGCAGGCTCCCCACTGAGCAGAGAGCCCGATGCAGGGCTCAGGCCCTGAGATCATGACCTGAGCTGAAGGCAGAGGCTTTAACCCACTGAGCCACCCAGGCGCCCCCCTATTCATCCTTGTTAACAAAATTTCATTTCAGTCTAAGGTGGCAATGTACCCAGCTTCCAGGGATGAATCCTGACAGGTTTCAAAGATAGTCACAACAATTCTGTTTTCTATTCATAGCAGCAAGGAATGGCAAAGTGACCAATGAAATATAAAATGACGTCTCTTGGGCACTTTTGGGGATCTTTTCTCTTCTGTTAAAAATAGAAAAAGAGAAGAAGAAGAAGACAAGTACCACTTCTTTCCCCTTTCTTTCTTCTTTGAACACTGGTCTGATGGCAGGAGTCGTAGCAGCCATCTCATGCCCACAAAATAAAGGCCAAGAGAACTGCCGGGATACTGGGCCTGACGCTACTGAGCTGCTGAACCACACCAGGCTGTCCCCTTCCACCAAATTTCTTGTCACATGAGAGAAATGAACTCCTCTTTAACTACTGCTAGTTGAGTTTTCTGTTTCTTAGAGACCAAAGCATTCTGGTTTTGTTTTGTTTTTTTTTAAAGATTTTATTTATTTGACAGAGAGGGAGCAGAAGCAGAAGGAGTGGCAGGCAGAGGGGGAGGGCGGCTCCTTGCTGAGCAGGGAGCCCGACTGAGCCCACTGGACGAGAATGAGGCAGGGTGCGGTCCCAGGGACCCATCAACCACGGGGAGGACATGCGCCTGCCCGAGGACAAGGAGCCAGGGGACAGAGGGAGACAAAGAATGCCAGTGACATCACTGAGCTCCTCTACTAGCCATCCCTGAAGGGAGGTCTGTCCTGACTTAACATAAGCCAGTATCTTTCCTTCTGTTTACCTTTCTGACACTTGCAGTTAAACAAGTCCTAATTAATAGAAACAAGTCCTCGTCTCTTCAGTGGCCAGCCAACCAGCTCCAAACGCTAAATCTCCAAATTCTAAATCTCTCTTTTTTTAAGATTTATTTATGTGACAGAGAGAGAGAGAGAGAGATAGCAAGGGGTGTGGGAGAGGGAGAAGCCCCAATGCAGGACTCCATCCCAGGACCCTGGGATCATGACCTGAGCTGAAGACAGACGCTTAACAACCAAGCCACCCAGGCGCCCCTCTAAATCTCATTCTTGACAGGTCAGCCGTGGTGATCAACACCAAGAAAGATCACAACCTAGAAAAATAGGTACCACTCACCTTCTTTTTGTTTCTTCTGTTCAAGTTTCATCTTCTTTGCCAATAATTTCTTCTCTTTTAACTTCTGGCTATAAATATAAAATACGTGAATTCCTTTACTAACTTACTGTATGTTCTAGAAAATAAATATCTACTTATAGGGTGTTTGAAGACCTTAATAATAACACAAACACTGTAATACTGAAAGGGAAGAAATACTTTCCCATGATTCTGCTACTCCAACACCACCAATATTATCAAGCTGTTTTCTTCCTGAATCAAAATGAAATCGTTTGTGGAGTCCTGACGTGATTACTGAAAATGTTTTTCATTCTGAGATACTTAGGGACTATTTTTATTTACTTGTTTATTTTATTTTTTTAAATGACAACACTTTATTGCAGTATCAGCTTTCTGAAGCTGGTGGAGACTGAGCAGCATTTCCATGTGAAATGTTACGGCTTTACAAGTTTTGTTTCTTATTTAATTTCACATGCAGAAACAAAAACATGGTAAAAGAAAAAAAATGCAAAATAGCTAGAAAAAAAGATGTAATCAAGTTGTAGCAAACAGACGTGCTCTGTAACTAAATTTACTATGCGTATCAGAAGGCAAACGAAATGGGGCGCCTGGGTGGCTCAGTGGGTTAAAGCCTCTGCCTTCGGCTCAGGTCATGATCTTGGCATCCTGGGATCAAGCCCCACATTGGGCTCTCTGTTCAGCAGGGAGCCTGCTTGCCCCTCTCTCTCTGCCTGCCTCTCTGCCTACTTGTGATCTCTGTCAAATAAATAAATAGAATCTTTAAAAAAAAAAAGAAAGAGAGAAAGAAAGCAAACGAAAGACGACTATCTCGATAAATTAACAGACTGCCAGAAACAGACTAAGAACTAGGAACTGTTTTTAGAATCCTGCTTAGTTCTCTAAAGGACAAGGGAGCATTTACTAAAACACACACACACACAGAGTCTACATACTGATGTAATGTCACTGAGGGAGGTCACACACCCTAATTTAAGGAAGAAGCTAAACAAAGTTTGCTCACAGCATACTGTTAAACTCAATATTGAAATACAGACGTGGAGGAAGCCTAGAAATCCACCTGATCACCCAGGCGCTGACCTGAGCTGCGGAGAATCTGTAACGGGGGGATACGGGGGAAGTATCAGCAGTACGTGACTTAATCTCTCAGATACTCAGGTATCTCAGGCCATCCGTCTACTGGGTAACACCCAAGACCTCGACAGGTCACCCAGTGAACTTCTGACCGCAAGGACGACTCAGCTCTCACATTTCCCACCTTCAGGTTTCATTGGTCAGGAAGAGCCACAGAGCACTTACCGCTTTTTCCGCCGCTTTGCCGTCTGCTCCTCCGCAGCAATTTTATTCCTCTCCAGTCTCTTCTGAAACTCTGCATCCAATTTTTGCTGTGAAAAAACACATCATTTAGACGGACTCTGGGCCATGGATGAGAGCTCTAGAAGTCACACCACTGGGGGTGCTGTAGGCACACCCAGGTCGGCAGGGCCACTCTTAACTGGAAGAGGTTGCCCAACAGGTGGGGCAGGAATCAATATACGGCTTTCTGCACTTGGATGGTGAATGTGACTGCTTCGGCTCAGTAAGAGACCCTCCTGCCCAAAGAAACATGAGAGCATGAGAAAAGGCACAACTACTGGTTATGTAGCCAGGGTCCTGGCTAGCGTGCTATTGTGATTTATAGTAAGAAATCTAGGAACGCCTGGGTGGCTCAGTGGTTAAGCATCTGCCTTCAGCTCAAGTCATGATCCCAGAGTCCTGGGATAGAGTCCCATGTCGAGCTCCCTGCTCAGCGGGAAGCCTGCTTCTCCTTCTCCCACTCCCCCTGCTTGTGTTCCCTCTCTCACTGTGTCTCTGTCAAATAAATAAAATCTTATGGGGCGCCTGGGTGGCTCAGTGGGTTAAAGCCTCTGCCTTCAGCTCAGGTCATGACTCCAGGGTCCTGGGATCGAGCCCCGAATCAGGCTCTCTGCTCAGCAGGGAGCCTGCCTCCCTTCCTCTCTCTCTGCCTGCCTCTCTGCCTACTTGTGATCTCTGTCAAATAAATAAATAAAATCTTAAAAAAAAGAAAAAAAAGAAAATCTTAAAAAAAAAAGAAAGAAAAAAAAAGAAATCTACACAACTGATCTTTGAACACTGGTTTGCACTGATGGTAGCTGAGCCAACTGCCTACTCTATTTCCTTCCCTCTAAAGTAGTTTAAAAATTTAAACAGTGCTTCTGATAGCTTTTACATAGAGTTTTCTTATTCTTGACAGTGGAAAACTCACCATGGTGACCAGGTATAGCTGTGGGACAAGCCACCAGAAACTCCCCACTAGAATTGAGAATGTCACAAGCGGAGGACAGCAGCAGCTACTAAAGAACCACCAACGGCTGGGGACCAAGACAGGCCGCAGGACAAGCAAACACCAGGTGAAAACCACCACGGCAATGATTCCATTGCCTTCCTGAATCCTAAAGATATTTTTCAAACTCAATTTTGGCCATTCCAGTGAATTTTTACTTTCATGCATTTTCTCCTGTGTCATGTCTATCTCTTTAATATTTTTTATGTTTTTAACATTGTTTTTTGTTGGAACTGTTTTATGTTGGAAAATTTCAAACACAGAAAAGTTGAAGGAATTATACACTCCACATGCCACCACCAAGATCCTACAATTGACATTTTGCTCCTTGCTTTATCACATCTGTCCACCCATCTATACCACTACCCATCCATCAACCTGTCTTTTTTTTTTTTTTTTAAAGATTTTATTTATTTATTTGACAGACAGAGAGAGATCCCACGTAGACAGAGAGGCAGGCACAGAGAGAGAGAGGTGGAAGCAGGCTCCCTGCTGAGCAGGGAGCCTGATGTGGGGCTCAATCCCAGGACCCTGGGATCATGACCTGAGCTGAAGGCAGAAGCTTTTACCCACTGAGCCACCCAGGTGCCCCCTGTCTTCTTTTTTTAAAAACACATTTCAAAGTAAGTTGCGGACACCAGGACATTTCACCTCCAAAAATTTAAGCATGCATAACATTAATAGGGTTTAATACTTGTTAACAGTTTTTCTATTTTTTCTGCTTAAGGTAATACATACAACAAAATGCTCAATTGTGAGTGTACTATTTAATCACACTAGAAAGTTCTCTCCTACCTCTTCCTATGCAACTCCCACAGACAATCGTTCTGAAACACATATATGGTTTAACGTAAGTTAGTCCTGCCTCTTGCAAAACTTCGTATAAATGGAACCATACGACAGGCTCTCTCATGCAAGGCTTCCTTCACTCAGCACAATGTTTCAGGGATCATTGTATCATTAGTCTCTTCCCTGTGATTGCTAAATAGTATTCTATTTGAATGAATAATCGTTTTAATTTTTTTAAACGTTGTATTTCCTTTATATAGGAGGAAATTGTACAGTGAGTCTTTTTCAAACCAAATTACTAGAAAATCAACTGTTATTGGATAAAGTGATTTCCTCCTTTGTAAAAAGCGAACAAATACCACCGTAAAGTATGTAAAACTCTCTAAAACACACTGATGTATTCAAGGAAGTAACAGGCATCATGGTTAGACTGAGAAAAAGGTCTTTTCCAGTGCATGCTGTAAGATTAAGAGCAAGGGGCAATCTCTCACACGTTAGGAAGAGAAATCAGATATGGAAAATCATGAAGAATTAGCCAAATAATATCTGCAGGGTTTTTTGGTTTTGTTTTTTAAGATTTTATTTATTTATTTTGACAGAGAGAGAATGAGTTGGGGAGCTACAGAGGGAGAGGGAGAAGCAGGGTCCCCAGTGAGCAGGGAGCCTGATGCAAGGCTCGATCCCAGGACCCTGGGATCATGACCTGAGCCAAAGGCAGACGCTTAATGACTGAGCCACCCAGGCGCCCTTGGTTTTTAATTTACTCAGGTGGGAAAATATAGGAGTGCTAAAATGTTACTATTTTTTTTTCTGATTTTTACTAATTGCCATTAATAAAATATAAAGGAGCAACTAGCACCACTGCAATCAAAAAAAAAAAAATCTTTGAACAAATGTGAGTTCTACACCAAATCTCTAATCATCACTGAGAGATTCAGAAAAAAAAGAACATTTCTAGAGAGGATGCCTAAACACTATAACATCCATCCTCATTCAATTTAAGTTATGGACTCAACTCAATTCTAGTTTAAAAAAACAAAACAAAAAAAAACAAGATTTTCTGGAGTGGGTAAAGTAACTCCAAAGTTCTACCTGAAAAATAAACAAAATATCCAAAGAGTATTTTTTAAGAACAACAAGAGAGACGTTTTTGGGTCTTCTGGCCAGGTAATAAAAAGCGTAATAGTTCTTACAATACAATTCCTAAGGCTACTCCCAATTCTTAGTTATTATTTCACATCTGTCATGAAGAAATGCCAGCCTCTAACTAGACCACTCAAAGAAGCAGACACATGAAAGCACGCTGCTATTCACACCAAACACACAGCTACAAAGAATTATAGGAATTCAGCCCAAAAGAGAGAGAACAGAAATAATAACTCGAGTGATGTGGGAGATCCTGCTTTCTGTTCCATTTCAGGATAAATGGCCTGGAGGGGAAAAGGGACTCTCCTGTCCCTTCTACGCACACGGAAGTTTCCCTCCTCTTGCTCATCTCCTAGTGGGAGCATCTTGATGTGCTGAGTCTGACCAATGAATAATCTGGATTTGATGTCTGTTTCCCATGCCGACTTTAGAAGGCAGCCTTCACACAGGCCAAGAACCAGGTGTTATTTTCTCTTCTTTAAATGCTTTTTCCTAAAAGTCCTAAGTGCACATTGCCCAAACCCAAGGGCTCAGCCAGCCTCTCTGCTCACTGACCTTCTCCGCCATGGCATCCATGTAGTCCTGTCGCTGGTACTCTCTCCGCCGAAGGTGCCTGTACACATGGAACTCTCCACTGCCAGCCCCAGCGCTCGAACCTATAGTCAGGAGAATCCAGAGTTCTTAATGAAATCCAGTTACCAACACAGGCTACCCTTAATCAAGAGGGACCAAAGAAAGAAACCGGAAGTAATCGAAAGGACCACCCCCCATTGTACTCCAGAAGCTGGCACAGTGACTTGCCTAGCAGGGTAATCATTAAATAATTGTTGCATGAATGTTGAATGTGAAGTCACTAAAAATTCCACTCTAACACACTAAGAGGAGGACCAAACTGTGGTTGAGAGATCAGAAACCTAGAAGATAGCTTAAGCCCTTTACCTCCCCTGCCAGATGATTTCACATTTGACATGCTAAATTTCTATTGGGCTGAAAAGATGTCCATGTATATTAAGTTTAAAACAAAGCAAAAAAAGTTACTAAGTACTTGTGTTGAACAACCAACCAACAACCAACCATTTTTATAAAATCATTTTTTCTTAAACCCAAGTGGTTTTGACTAGGAGTTTGAAAGGCTGTATCAGAATGCTACAAATGGGGGGCACCTGGGTGGCTCAGCTGGACTGAGCAGCTGACTCCTGATTTAGGATCAGGTCATGATCTCAGGCTCCTGAGACTGAGTTCCATGCTCAGTGGGGGGTCTACCTGGGATTCTCTCTCTCTCCTTCTCCCTGCTGCAGGCAAGCACGTGCACTCTCTCTCTCAAAACAAATAAATAAATCTTTTAAAAAAATGTTACAAGGTGAATGGTGGAATTATGGGGGTTCAAAATTTTTCATATCTCTGTTATTTATTCTTTACAATTAGTACGTTAGTTTACAACCCCAAAACCATGTTAGAAAAAAACCAACACGATGCATTATTTAAAACAATGCAGAAGAAAATTCTCTAGTGCCAAACTGTAAGCAACAATACCACTTCTTTTTAAGTACAAAATTACAGAACCGGGGCGCCTGGGTGGCTCAGTGGGTTAAAGCCTCTGCCTTAGGCTCAGGTCATGGTCTCAGGGTCCTGGGACGGAGCCCCGCATCGGGCTCTCTGCTCAGCAGGGAGCGTGCTTCCTCCTCTCTCCCTGCCTGCCTCTCTGACTACTTGTAATCTCTGTCTATTAAATAAATAAATAAAATCTTAAAAAAAATTACTGAACCAGTGAACTTTTTTTTTTCCTGTTAGAAATCTAATTAACAAATACTAACTGCAGGGTTTTTACATTTATGCTTCAAAAATTATATTCACTCACACACACATATAAACAGAAGGCATTACCCATTACATCTCGAACAAATTCTGGGGGAGGCCGAGGTGCCCATTCGCTCATTTTTTCTGGAATTGGAACTGCTTTGTCCTGCAACATTTAAACACGGAGGCATCCTTAAGTACAAAGCTGCTGACAAATTCACAGGTCTCTTTGAGACCAAAGCATTTTAACTGGATGAGTGAAATAAGACTGCTTTGCTCCTTGGACCTAAAGCTGATTTTCTTCCCTTAGATTTACCCCATCCCCTGTACTGTGGGGTCTATCACAGCCCATAGCCTCGCCAGGGCTACACCTAACTTTCCAAAGCAGAATTCAGAAGCCTAAGTCACCATTTATGGCTGGAAACCTCTAACCTTAACTCTAGGACACCCGGAGTCAACCCTTTCTAGCCAAAGCTGTAACAAGAGACCTCGTCCAATTATTTTTATGACTGAAGAGACCGAGACCCTGACGGGAGAGTGACTTGTCCCAGGTATGTCGGCCAATGCCCCGCTAACAATCGATGCTGTTTAGAAGAAAATAAACCCTTGTGTCAACCCATAGATTCTATCTTTTCAGTCAACGCTTCAGTTCACAGAAAGGTAAACTAAGAGTGCCTCGGAGCACGGGAAACCGCTCCACAGCGCCCTCACCCAGCCTGGGCTCCAACATAAGGCCAGGGGAAGCTCACTATCTCCGGGGTAGCCTACTCCTTCCTAAGGACTGGCCCTGGGGTTCGGGTACTGAGTTTCTAAGTTTGCAGGCGGGGGAGGCGGGCCCGCGGGTTCCCGGAAGCGCGGGAAGACGCCGTCGAACCAGCGCCTCGTCTTACCGGGTTCTTCATGAGCCGCTCCAGCTTGAGCTTCTGCTCTTCGGCCGCATTCTTGGGGATGACGAGCGCTTGCGGCTCTTTCTTGGGCCTCGGCGGTCGCACCGAGGAAGCAGCCGAACTCGCCATCACAGCTCCCCTCCGCTCCCGGCGAGCGGCAACGGCGCGCGCCTACGACGACAGACCCGCGCGCCAGCGGCGCAAGCGCAGTTCGCTAGCGGGGGCGGGGCTGGGGCGGAGTCACAAGCCGGAAGTAGGCTGCTGAATATTCATGAGCTCGAGGCCCGGCGGGTTATCGTGATCAAAGCTGCTTGATTTCATTTCCTGCGTCTGAGCAAATCACGGCCGCCGAGCGCCCACGTTTCTATGGGAGAGGTGGCCTTGCACGCCCGAGGCTTCGACCCCAGGCGACCTCTCCAGTCCGCGTGCGCGTCGTGGCTCCGCCGGCAGCCCTGTTAATGGCTCTCAGCATCCCCTCCCGCCCCCAGGCCTTTGTCCCGGCGGTTCCTTGGGTCTGGTCCATTCTCCCTTCTATTTCTGACAATCTATTTAAAACAGCGCAGACTTGTCACTGAGCTCCCTGAGGACTGGGGCCATGTCTCTTTTGTCCTGCTCGAATTATTCTGCACCTGACACCCAGAAAAGGTGTCATGGGAAAGAGGAAAGGGCCCCTCCCATCTGGGAGCCAGCCTGGCACTCCCAGGAGGCCTTGATGTCCTCCTCTTGGACATAAACAATTTCCCGGAACACCAAAAGCACGCAAGGCCATTCTGTCACCATGATGCAGGGAGGCATAAACACATGTTTGCACGCACATGAAAACAGGAATATTGTTGGAACCGCAAAAAGACCAAACGTTTTCCTCATTCTGTCTCTTACAAGTAACTGCTGCCTCTTTAAAGCATTAGCCTCGGTTCACTTTAAATATTTATGAAGACAGCCAGTCACAGAATTGTGTCTCTTCCTGACAGTGTCTAATCCAGAGTTAAACCCACTTGCTTGAACGCTCCGCAAGTCACTTCACCCAAGCCCAAATCCTGTAATAAGTCCTCTTTCATACCCCCTTGTTGAATGAAGCAAGTGCAGTCTTCCTGCTCGAAAGAGGCAGAAGAACCTGTTTTTCAACTACGAGTGTGTTTCCAGTGGTCTTCACACTTGCTGGTTTTCTCATTTCATTAGTCACCCACTAAAGGGTGGACATTCTGTTTGCTGTGGTATTCTGAAGTCTGGGGCAAGATCTGGCTCACAACGAAGTACTCGGGTTTTGCTGGATGACAATGGGACCTCAGGAACCACTGTTGCTGCTGCCTGCACAGCCTGCTCTGCCCGGGACAGCTCTCCCACTGAATGTCCCCTGCTGGCCAGGAGACCCTTGTAACAGGATATTGTGTTAGTGCCCTAAGGCCATTCCTGGCCCCTGAGAGTAGGTGATTTTCCAGTGACCAAGGGTGATGAATTAGGAGAAGTCCTCGACTGGCCCAGTTCTGTCACTGGAATCCCTGGAGGGCTTGGCTTGGGTATGGTCATGGACACATGATCCTATAAAATACACTCCAGCCACCCAGATACCTCACTTTCCCCTGAATGTGCCACATACCCAAAAAGACTTTACCTGGAGGGTCTTTCCCTTCCTGGAGAACTCCCACAACACTTCTTAGCTTTGCTTAAATGCTACCTCCTCCATGAAGCCTTCTTTGATTACCCTATTCTCCCCTACACCCCCTGCCCTGTCCCCATTCCCTTCTCCAGGCAGTCAGTTGCTTGCTCTCTTCTTGGTGCTCTTCCTGCTCTAGGTCCCGATGCCTGGCATATGGTAGTTAGCACAGCGTGTCCTCACCATCTGCCTACCCACAAGTTTGGGAGGAGGGTTGAGCTGGAATCCCAGCATCTAATCCTGGCCTCGTGTAGAGTGGTGCTTCCAGAATGCTTGCAAAACAGAGGAATTAGGGAAGGAGGAAAGAAGGGAGTCCACAACTGCCTTAAAAAAAGAAAGAAAGAATGAATGAATGTGTAAACGATATAACCAGGGGATAGATGAATGAATGAACATGTGAGATAGTGGATGGGCAGAATGAAGAGCCTGAGAGCAGCCATGTCTCCATCACTACCCCCACCCCCACCCCCAGATCCAGGTCTGGCATAGAGCCAGTGTTTGGCAGAAAGCTGCTGGACAGAAGTGAAATGAATGAATGAAGTGAATGACTGCACCAGGGTGGGGGGGGGCATGTGGGCGCAGTGGCGTTCGTAATAACAACCTCAGCATCCAAGCCTAGTCTAAATGTGTCTACATGTTTATCCTCCTGATTTACAAGTAAGGAACTGAGGCCCAGAGAGGTGAGGGACTGGCTCAGGGTCACACAGACTCAAACCCAGCACTCTGGGCACAGGTCTGTGAGGGCCTGCTTGATCACGAGTCTTAAGAATGGAAAGACCATGACCCCCAGCAGGCCTTGGTGGGGTCCCTTCATGGGGCACCTTTCTAGGACAGAGGCCAGTTTCAAGGTCCTGTTCCAGGACTCCCACTACTGGCTGCCCCACAAGCGTGGACTCGGACCAAGAGCACCACCTCCTCTGCCACCAGAGGGCAGCAGAGCTCCACCCAGGTGCACCTGCTGGCCTGTGCCCAGGAGGCCCGGGACTAAGGTGCTTTGCCATCTGGCAGACCCAGTGCCAAAGATTGGCTCTACCTACTCCAGAGTGTGGGCTGGGGAAGCAACTTAACCTCTTGAAGGCTGTTTCTTTATGCACAAGTAAGTAACAAATCCACCTTGACACTTGCTTGTGAATGAAATGATGTGACGGACTTTCAGCGTCCTGACACTCAACAGTAGGGTGACCACATATCCCGGTTTGGGGCCAGGACTGAGCAGTTTCTCAGGATGCAGGACTTTCAGTGTTAAAAGGAGGAGAATCGGGGCGCCTGGATGGCTCAGTCGTTAAGTGTCTGCCTTTGGCGCAGGTCCTGGTCCCAGAGTCTTGGGATCAAGCCCTGCATAGGGCTCCCTGCTTGGCGGGAACCAGCTTCTCCCTCTGCCACTCCCCCTGCTTGTGTTCCCTCTCTTGCTGTCTCTCTCTGTCCAAATTTTTTAAAAAAATTGTTTTAAAGGAGGAGAATCTTGGGCAAACTGGAACAACTAGAGGGGTGGGCTAATCCTTCAGTTGCGGTTGGTATGTAAAGAAATAAAACAAAAATGTTTACAACTATTCTGTAATTTAAGTTTTTCACGGAATTAGCGAGTCATTGGTCTTGCCACTGTGGTCCTGCTGTCGATGACAAGAGAATGGTTTCACCAAGGGGAATCAAAACTGAGATGAGATATACCCACTTGGCAAAAGAGTTTGTCAGTTTCCTGTAAAGACAAACATGCAGGGGCGTCTGGGTGGCTCGGTCAGTTGAGTGTCTGACTCTTGGTTTCGGGTCAGGTCATGATCTTGGGGTCATGAATCGAACTCCACGCTGGGCTCCGTGCTCAGCAAATGAAGAGTGTGCCTGAGGATTCATTCTCTCTCCCTCTGTCCCTTCCCCAGCTCGTGTGTGCACACTCTCTCAAATAAATACATAAATCTTTTTTTTTAAGATTTCTTTTTAGTTTGACAGAGAGATCACAAGTAGGCAGAGCCGCAGGCAGAGAGGGGAAAGCAGGCTCCCCGCTGAGCAGAGAGCCCGATGTGGGGCTCGATCCCAGGACCCTGAGGTCATGACCTGAGCCGAAGGCAGAGGCTTAACCCACTGAGTCACCCAGGCGCCCCATCAAATAAATAAATAAATCTTTTTAAAAAGACAAGCGTACATGTACCATACAACCCAGCGATCTCACTGCTAGGCATTACTCCAGAGAAATAATCGTCAGGCTGTGATATAGCCACACGGGGATGTACTGCTGAGTAATAAAAAGGAAGGAACTATTGATATTTGCAACCACATGGATGAATTTCAAAAGCATTATGCTTGGTGAATGAAGCCGGATTCAAAAGGCTACAACCTTTTGAATGATTCCATTGCTCGACATTCTGGAAAAGCCAAAATGATATGGACAGATCGCAGCTCAGTAGATGCCAGGGGCCAAGGGCAGGAGGATGGCTCTGACTTTACGGGTTGTATGTCTGGATTGGGGTTGTGGTTATGCAAACATACACATTTGTCAGACTTGTGGACGTTTATGCTTAAAAAGGGTGAATTTGGGGCGCCTGGGTGGCTCAGTCGTTAGGCGTCTGCCTTCGGCGCGGGTCATGATCCCAGGGTCCTGGGATTGAGCCCCGCGTCAGGCTCCCTGCTCGGCGGCAAGCCTGCTTCTCCCTCTCCCACTCCCCTGCTTGTGCTCCCTCTCTCACTGTGTCTCTCAAATAAACAAATAAAAATAATTTAAAAAAAAGATGGGGTGAATTTAATTGCATGGAAAATGAAACTTCAATATGCTTGACATGATAAACAAAAGTGCCCTTGCCAGGTTGCCTAGGTGCTGACCTCGTCTTGTCTGGATGGCTTTGGGGAGCGCTACCACCTTTGAGCCCGCTTTGCCCACCCGAGGTGACTCAGACCCTCTAAATCTGTCCTGCTCTATCCCATCCAGTGGGGGGCTTAGGGGCCGGGTGGCATGTGGACGAAGCTCCCATGCTTCTGTCCCCGGGCCCCACGCACCCACAGGACAGGGTCTGGCATCTCTGGCTAAACCAGGTCAACACCCACAGGCTGGGGCACCTTCTCACCCAGGCCATGCCCAGCAATGGTAGGAGGAGCTTGGAGCTGCTGCTGGCACAACCTTATTCTCCAGACCTCCCAGTCTGACTTCCTATTCTTGAACTTGGCCCCCCAGTTTAAGGGACGTCACCCAATAGGAGAGCTGTATTGCCCTGATGAGGCTAGCCCGTGAGCTCTCAACTCCTGACACAGTCTGCCCCATCTGTGCCCCACACACCTTCCCTAGCCGGCTGCCCATGAATATACGCACCACCCACGAATCTTCTGCTGAGTTCCACGCGCAAGGGCAGGTCACATTCAGAAACCCCCAATCTGATGACAATTAGAGTCGTTCACCGTGGGTGGATACTTGCCCATATGCCAGGCTCTTTGTGATGGGGTCCGATGCACTATCTCATTTAATGGCCACAAAAAAACCTTCTGAGGGGCCCCTGGGTGGCTCAGTCGGTTAAGCGTCTGCCTTTGGCTCAGGTCATGATCCCAGGGTCCTCGGATCGAGCCCCGCCTTGGGCTCCCTGCTCAGCGGGAAGCCTGCTTCTCCCTCTCCCTCTGCCGCTCCCCCTACTTGTGCTTTCTCTCACATAAATAAATAAAATCTAAAAAAAAAAAAAAAAAAAAAAAAAAAAGCCCTTCTGAGACAGACACTCTTTTTAAACTTCTAAATCGTGAAATGAAACACACAGAAAAAAATGTAGAAAAACAAGACACCAAGCCAACACCCATGGGATTCCATTCCCATCAAGGTCTAGAACACGGACCTCAGGCCACTCCTGAGGCTCCAAATCACGAGCCCCCCACCCCACCATCCCGAGGTAACCCCTCTCCTGGCTTGAATGGTAATCACTCTCCACCTCTTCTTAATATCTTTATATTTTCACCCCCGAACCGTACATCTCTAAAATTCACGCGGTTGGTCCTGTTTCTGGAGCTCTGCCTGCTAGGAATCAGTCCGCCCACTAGGAATCAGTCCGAGGACATCTTCCTCCCTGTGCTCACCTGTTTTCTTACTTAAGAGCATCAGTTGTCAAAAAAAAAAAAACACTATATTCATTCAAATATAGTCAAATTTACCACATTTCCTCTGTTTAGGGCTTTCTATGTCCTATTTTTAAAAAATCTGTTCTTACCACAAGGTTACGAAGAAACTCCCCTCTGTTACCTATTAGGGCTCTCTTGGCGTGCCTTTCTTTCCCATTTGGATCTGCCATTTCCCTAAAACTGTTTTGTGGGGGGCGTGGATGTAAATTCAAGAACTAATTTCATCTTTTCCACATACCAATATCTGGTTTCCCCAGAATCACTTATTAAAAAAAAATCATCCTTCCTCACTGCTCTTGGACCTTACTTTATTTTTTTTTTAAGATTTTATTTATTTATTTGGTAGACAGAGATCACAAGTAGGCAGAGAGGCAGGCAGAGAGAGAGGAGGAAGCAGGCTCCCCGCTGAGCAGAGAGCCCGATGTGGGGCTCAATCCCAGGACCCTGAGATCATGACCTGAGCTAAAGGCAGAGGCTTTAACCCACTGAGCCACCCAGGCACCCCTTGTGCCTTACTTTAAATCTTCCCAACCAGACTTTTAATCAGGGCCTTGCCCCCACCCCCCACCCCACCCCCCACCCCCCCAGGGCATGACACAGCTCTTGCTCCAAGATCTCGGCCCCTCTTGTGCTCCCCCAGATCCACAGCTCCCTCGCCAGGGGAGTTAACATTACGTGTGGAATGATTGACCTATGGGGACAGGAGTTTTAAATGCTTCTCCCTTCCACTCCCTGGGTGGAAAGTTCTGAACTGTGCCCTATATGGCTTCTTAGAGGGTCCAAGTTGGCTTGCGCCCCGGAACGCCCACAGCAGGGAGCAGCTCAAGCCTTCTCTCTTGGATTGGTTTTTTTTTTTTTTTCTTCCCGGTTTCTATCTTCCTTGCCCTCTACGTTCTGTCACCCTGGGATTGCTTCCCAAAATAAATGACTCACACTTCTGAATGGAACCCAGAAGAAGACAGTCGGTACTAGAAGTGACTCAAGAAAGCAGCGCTTTGAGATGGGATTATAGGATTGGACCGGGCCCTGGACAGGCTGCATTTGGGATCCCCATGCTAGGGGTCCGTGGGGTGGTGATCGCCCCCGGCAGGCAATTACAATGCAATCACTCATGCTTTCTCCTGTGATAGCTGGAGCTGAGATTCAGGTAGAAGGCGCTGCATTGGCCTAGATGCCCCGCTGATCCTTGAAAGACCTCGGAGTAATGGAAAGTAAAAATTGTGCTGTTCCCTGTTTTCTGAGAACTGCTTCAGAAGGGTTGAAAGAAGAAAACGCAGGCTCGGGTTAGCCAACCATGAACTCAGGACAGGCTACGGAAGTCAGAAGGCGACCGAGGGGACCGTCAACACTAGGTAGACAAGATGGCTTGCCTAGGACGGGTCGTCCCGAATCTGTCCTAAGCCACTCCGGGGATGGTGCAACTGGTCCAGAACCAGACCTCCACTCAACCACACAGAGAATAGAAGTTCAAGTGCGATCAGAGCACGGTGACAGGCAGATAGCCTGCCATGTCCTGGGAGGCCTCCCCTTCCTGGGGCTCTTCGTAGCAGCTGCATTTGCATGAGCTTTATTTGGAAGATTTCCACCCTTTGCTGACTCATATGCAGCTCAGGTCAGCTCACACTCCCTGTGTTCACACCCCGCACCCCGGTCTGTTGAAGCTGCTGCAGAGGGGGAGGGGGACACACCTGATGATTCTTCCTGCTGAATTTCCTTCTGGGGACACTGCTGTCTCACTGGCTGGCCCAGATAATCTTGGACCAGGGGCGTGACTCACTCCTCTTTAGCTCCCTGGCAGCCCCAGCGGGATGCGCAGGGCCAGCACCCTGTCCTTAACAGCTGCCGCCCAGCTTTGCAAGGGAGAGGCTAGCAGTCACAAAGGCTGCAGCTGCTGCCCCCTCGCTCCCCTCCAGTGGCCGAAACTCCACCCTCGCCGCCTCCAGCCCGTCCTACTGCTACAAGCTTTGGAAGCATAGGAACTTGGGTTTCAACCCAGGCTCTGCCCTTTGCAGGTTTTCGGACCCTCAGGGAGTCACCGATCTTTCTGAGCCTCAATCCCTGACCTTTAAAATGGGAATAGGGGCGCCTGCATGGCTCAGTGGGTTAAAGCCTCTGTCTTCGGCTCAGGTCATGATCCCGGGGTCCTGGGATGGAGCCCCGCATCGCATCGGGCTGTCTGCTGGGCGGGGAGCCTGCTTCGCCCTTCTCTCTCTGCCTGCCTCTCTGCCTGCTTGTGGTCTCTCTCTGTTGAATAAATAAATAAAATCTTTAAATAAATACAGTTATAAAATGGGAATAATAACGCTATCTCATGGGATGGTTTTAAGGGCCAGTTAAGATCGAAAGTGGCATTCGGCTAATGTAGGCTGGAATATATCTGCCACCCTCGCCAAAGTCAAGCCTGCCACCTGGGCTCGGCGTCCTATTTCCCAGGACCCTCCAGAAGGCAGTTCGTCTGCTCTTTTCAGTCTGTCCATCAGCATATAAATATGCCCTCTCCCTGGACTTAATGTCTCCTCTTCACCATCAAACTTGTGCCTTTTTTAAAAAGCTGAATTATGGGAGCACCTGGGTGGCTCACCCTCAGCTGAACATCTGATTCTTGATTTCGGCCCAGGTCATGATCTCAGGGTCATGAGATCGAGCCCCAGGAAGGGCTCCGTGCTCAGTGCAGAGTCTGCTCGAAATTCTCTCTCCCGCTCTCCTATTGCCCCTCCCCCGACTCGTGCTAATAAATAAATAAATAAATAAATAATTCTTTAAAGTTTAATTGTGGGGCGCCTGGGTGGCTCGGTGGGTTAAGTCTCTGCCTTCTGCTCAGGTCGTGATCCCGGGGTCTTGGGATCGAGCCCCGCATCAGGCTTTCTGCTCAGCAGGGAGCCTGCTTCCTCCTCTCTCTCTGCCTGCCTCTCTGCCTACATGTGATCTCTATGTGTCAAATGAATAAATAAAATCTTTTAAAAAATCAGTTAGTTTAGAGGTGCCTGGATGGCTCAGTTGGTTAAGTGTCTGATTTTGGTTCAGGTTATGACCTCTGGGTCCTAGGATCAAGGCCCATGTCAGGCTCTGTGGTTGGCAGAGAGTTTGGTTCTGTGTCTCCCTCTGCCCCTCCCCCTGCTCATGAGCGCACACGGGCGCGCCCTCTCATAAATAAATAAATAAATAAATAAATAAATAAAATCTTTAAAAAATCAGTTAGTTTATGGGGTGCCTGGGTGGTTCAGTTGGTGAAGCACCTGCCTTCAGCTCAGGTCATGCTCTCTAGATCCTGGATCTAACCCTGCATTCAGCTCTCTGCTCAGCAGGGAGTCTGCTTCTCTCTCTCTCTCTCTCTCTCCTGCCTCTCTGCCTACTTGTGATCTACATCTGTCAAATTAAATAAAATCTTAAAAAAAAACTTTAAAAATCAGTTTAATGATTATACATCCTTCATTTAAAAAATTATAAAATATTCTCTATCCACAACAGAATATATATGCAACAATAAGATATTAAGAAAAAAATTAGGTGACCATCCACGTACTTACCAGCAAGCTTAAGAAACAGATTGTTACCAGTACCATCTTCCCCGGTCTCCCAGTCTGCCCCTCCCCACCATTGCATTTGCATCCATTCCCACAGGGGAAAACCACAATACCGAATTTCGTGTTTGTCACGTTTGTCAAGTTTTTTTCTTTTTTAGTTTTATTGTACATGTATACACCTCTAATACATTATTTAGTTTTGAATGTTTTTGAACTTCATGTAAATGGACTGTTACGTGCACATCTTTCAGCAACGTACTTCTTGGATCAAAATTTTGAGATGTTCAAAAAAAAAAAACTCCAAAATTTTGAGAGGTCCATCCATGGTAATGGGGGTCCCAGGGGCTCATTCATTTTCATGGCTCTAACAGTATCCCATCATTGGAATGTTCCATTATGTACTTATCCTTTCTCCTATCAGTAGATAATTCAGTAATTTCCAGGTTTTTGCTGTGTCAATAGTACTTCTGCGAACATTCTCATAGAAGCCGTTGGACACGTTAAAAGAGTTTCTTTAGGACACACGCTGAAGAGCGGAATTTCTGGGTAAAGTGTATGTATCTCCTCTACATCACTGCATAATGCCAAAAAGGTTTTTTTCCTTTTTAAATTTAAGATTTTATTTACTTATTTGAGACAGAGACAGAGAAAGAGAGTACAAGTAGGGAGACGGGCAAAGGGAGAGGGAGAAGCAGATTCCCCGCTGATCAGGCAGCCCAGTGCGGGACTCAATCCCAGGACTCTGGCTCAGTGGGTTAAAGCCTCTGCCTTTGGCTCAGGTCATGATCTCGGGGTCCTGGGATCAAGTCCCGCATCGGGCTCTCTGCTCAGCAGGGAGCCTGCTTCCCCCCCCCCTGCCTGCCTCTCTGCCTACTTGTGATCTCTGTCTCTCAAATAAATAAATAAAATCTTTAAAAAAATATTAAAAAAATAAATAAAAAGTTCATTAAATATATATATATATATGCACGCCCAGATGGCTCAGTCGGTTAAGCGTCTGCTTTTGGCTCGGGTCATGATCCCAGGGTCCTGGGATCGAGCCCTGCCTCAGGCTCCCTGCTCAGCGGGGGGCCTGCTTCTCCCTTTCTCTGCCCCTCCCTTGCTTATGCTCTCCTCTCTCTTTCTCTCTGACAAATAAATAAAACCTTTCTAAAAAAAGGAGTGAGAAATATGTAAATCACATCCAATTTACCATTTTAGCCATACTTTTTTTCATTTTAGCCATGTTAAGTGCACAATTTAGGGGTGCTAATTATATTCACAATGTCGTGCAACTATTACCATGTCTATGTCCAAAATTTTTCTGTCACTCCACATGGAAATTTTGTATGCATTAAGCAATAACTTTCTCTCTCTCACAAGTCCTCGGTAACCCTTAATCCACTTTCTGTCTTTAGGAATTTGCTGGTATCTTTTAAAGCTTCTGAGCACCAAATTTTAATCTCAATTAAGTCACAAAATAGAGTTCCAGGGGCACCTGAGTGGCTCAGTCAGTTGAGCAGCTCTTGATCTCAGCTTAGCTCTTGATCTCAGGGTCGGGAGTTCAAGCCCCGCGTCGGGCTCCAGGCTGGGCATGGAGCCAACTTTAAAAAAAAAAAAAAAGTCTTCCAATTTACAAGGCTCCATGCTGAAAGTCACAGTGCATAAGTCTACATGGGCATAAAATCTGTCTCTGTTTTACTTTTAATTAGTTCTCTCTAGCTAGTCTAAAACAGGGAGAATAAGGTCAGTGAGAGAACATTTTCCAAGACCACACAAGAAAGACCCGTTTCACCTCTAAGGCCTGGGTCCTTGTCCAGTTTGTTTTGCAAGATCAGAAGTCTTGATCATGTTCAAGTAATTGGGAGGTTAATTTATGCCACAAGCGGACGGTCGGACAGGGAGACCAGCGGAGGGCTCTTTGGACAGGAGGCATTTGATTTTTTTTTTTAAGATTTTATTTATTTATTTGACAGATAGAGATCACAAGTAGGCAGAGAGGCAGGCGGGGCGGGGGGGGGGGGGTGGGTGGGAAGCAGGCTCCCTGCTGAGTAGAGAGCCTGATGCGGGGCTGGATCCCAGGACCCCGGGATCATGACCTGAGCAGAAGGCAGAGGCTTAACCCACTGAGCCACCCAGGTGCCCCGAGGCATTTGATTTCTTATTGTGCTGTTGTTTCTCGGCTGCTTCTGAACATTCTTTTTAAATACATGTAATTTGTCTTCACTCCTTTTTTTTTTTTTTTTTTTAATGTAAGCTCTACACTCATCGTGGGGCTTGAACCCACGACCCTGGGCTCAGGAGTGGGATGTCCTGCCAGCCGAGCCAGCGAGGCGCCCGTCTTCACTCTTCAAGAGCGGGGTTGTTCATCTGAAGGCCTGAGATAGCTCATGCATAAATCATTCCGTAAGTCCATGAACTTGAACGGGGATAAAATTACATCTTTAACTAACCTCTAAGAACTACAGTTCTTTGATTTAAGGAGAGACCACAGCAGTAGTAGCGGCTCCCGCAGCTTTGCCACGGCTAGAAGTCAGGCATATTTTCCTATCAGATCTCGGTTGTTGCAGAAACTTTGAAGTGTGAATTACACTAGTCACTCTTTGGAATTACGGTGGTTATTAGAGCCGCTGCTAGAGTTTGCTATTTGAAGTGTTAATAAAGAAGCACGTATATTACCGTATCACAAGTCCAAAATTTTCTTGAATTATTTTTTTTTAAAGATTTTATTTATTCATGTGGCACACAGAGATCACAAGTAGGCAGAGAGGCAGGCAGAGAGAGAGGAGGAAGCAGGCTCTCTGCTGAGCAGAGAGCCCAATGCGGGGGCTCGATCCCAGGTCCTGGGATCATGACCTGAGCTGAAGGCAGAGGCTTTAACCCACTGAGCCACCCAGGCGCCCCTGAATTATTTTTTTCTTACAGTTCATCCTTGGGCTGAATTCCAGTATAATTTGTTTTCTTTGTGAGTCTACGCATTTGTTTCACGGGTTTTAAAACATTATTCTGAGCAGGAGTCCTTCGGCTTCTTCAGACCGCCACGAGGTCTGAGGCAGAAAACAGACTGAGGACCTTGTCCTTTCCTACCTGCAGGATGGCAATCTGGGCCGGATGAATCTTTTTTTTTTTTTTTTTTAAAGTAGGCTTTATGCCCAGCTTGAAGCCTTAGGTGGGGCTTGAACTCACAACCCCGAGATCAAGATCTGAACAGAGATCAGGTGTTGGACGTTTAACTGACTAAGCCACCCAGGTGCTCCCTTTTTCACTTTTTAAAAAGAAGATTTGAGGGGCACCTGGGTGGTTCAGTTATTAAGCGTCTGCCTTCGGCTCGGGTCATGATCCCCGGGTCCTGGGATCAAACCCCGCATGGGGCTCCCCGCTCAGCAGGAAGCCTGCTTCTCCCTCTCTTACTCCCCCTGCCTGTGTTCCCTCTTTCGCTGTCTCTCTCTTTGTCAAATAAGTAACTAAAATCTTTAAAATAAAAAAAATTTTTATTTATTTCTTTGAGAGGGAGAGAAAACATGAGTTGGGGCAGGGGCAGAGGGAGAAGCAGACTCCCTGCTTAGCACAGACCCAGAAGCCGAAGCCGCCTCCATCCCAGGACCCTGAGATCATGACCTGAGCGAGTCACACCCTTAACTGACTAAGCCACCCAGGTGCCTCAAAAAAAAAATTTTTTTTTTTACTCTTTTAAAGGATTTGGGGAGAATGAGGATTCAGTACTCAAAATTTGCATTAGAGGGCTGCTCTGTTGTCTCTTAATGCTGAGCATAGGAGAAGCCCCTGGGGGACTTTTCTATCTTCTATTCCAAAAGGGTCCAAACTTGGCGGTGAGGAGCACCTCCCCGAGAAGACCGTTTATTTGCATCACTGCCGGCACACTGATTCTATCTCTGAAAGTACTTTCACCACCGGGGCCGTAAAAGCCTGGCTTCGAGAGGTGACGGAGCCGGCGCAGGTGGGGACCCTCTGCCCTCCCCGCCGGCCCACGCCGTACCTGCATTCCCGTGGCAATGGCCACCTTGGGGCAAGTTCAGCGTCCGGTCCGCAGGCAGGGCGGAGAGCATTTTCGCACTTCGTGGTCTGGCTGGCGGGTGGCTGAGTAAGGGAAAACCCACCTCTTACCTCAAGAGAGAGCCCGAAGAGATGACAGAACCGGAGAGAAACAGACTGTCCCTGGGACCTCTGCTGGAGACAGGCAGGATTTCTTCCTTCTCTCCCTAGGTGTGGGGATTGGAGTCCGAGTTCTCCCCAGCCTCTCCCGGGTGGAGCTCTCCAGGTGGGTCCGACTGGCCTCCAAGCCTCAAGCCAGAGATGCCCCCGCCTCCACCCTCGGTCTGCGGGTCGGCAGCCCATCCTTTCCTCCTCCTCCTCTCTGCCCTGGCCCAGCTCCTCGCCCCGCCCCACACCTACAGCACCCAACCTGGCCCCTCCCCTGTCTCATTTACTGTCTAATCCATCCTCCTCTGGACCCTCTGGCCCCATGGTGATCTGTCTAAAATGCAAAATGGACCACCTTCCCTCCCATCTCCGACTGGTTCTGGCTCCCCAGTGCCCTTCAGTTCTGGCTGGTATTCAAGGCCTTCTCAACCTGGCTGGGCTCATGTACCACTCCTTGCCCTTTGTACCTGTGGTCCCCTCAAGGCCCCAGCTGGCAGCCTGGGCTCGTGGGCCATGTGACTGCAGTGCATGGGCCAGCCCTCTGTGGCTGCCCATCGCGCCGCATTGGGCCTCCCGGGCTGCCCCCTGCTACCCTGTGGGCCGGACCTGGCACGTGGCGGGCACCCAAAGTGCTCCCCCCACCCCTGGAGATGCTGCTGCCACTGGGCCACGGCCGTGGTTTCCCCAGGGTCCCATGGAGTCTCGGCTTTGTGGAAGCACCACTTCGAGTAGTAGGTCTGAGGGTCTCACCCTGGGGGAGAGAGCCTCCTTTCCACTTGACCTCCTGCTGCTGGGCCCCTGTGTGCCGTAGAGAACCCCCATTCTCTGCTGTTCTCCCCCAAATTCACTTTACCCTGGGAACACCTCAGGAACAGTGCCTGATGACCATCCCCGGGGTGGGTGCAGACCCTCTCCCACTTTCTCATGTGCACCCAATTCAGCAAAGGCAACAGGCTTCAGTGTCCTGTGCCCTACCTCCATGTCCAGATTCCTCCCCGGGGCACTCTGCAGTGGCCCTCCTAACTGCGTCAGGAGGGAGGGAGGGGAGGACCTGAGGTCGATGTGCTTTGTGTTCAAGTCTCACCCTCACCCCTGAGGCCACTCTGAACCCTTGCAAGCAGCAATCCGGAGGGAGTAAGGTCGGAGCCCCAGGCTTGGGGTGATGTCTGCGGCTCAGCGTCTTGCTAGAGGGGAGGAATGTTCCAGGACTCCAGATGACCGAGAGGTAGAAAACAGCCAAACAGAGTTCTCACCAGCTCTTGGGCTTCTGCCCAGGATGAGCCTTACCCCAGGCCCCCTGTGCTTCTGTCGGGTGGGACAACCCTGAACCACCAGGGCATGGGGGCAAGGAGGCTCCAGGCAGTGGGGTGCAGGCCGCTCCCCAGAGCAACGGCCTTGTACTCCTCCCTCTCCAAGGCACAGTGGAAGCACTGCTCAGTCCCTCCCAGGTCATTCTGTGAATCGGGACTGGGCAGTCGCGGCAGCAAAGCCCTGGGAGCTCAGTGGGGGAGCTACTGTCCCTCAGGTGGGGAAGGGCCTGTGGGTGCTGCAGACCCAGGAGGCCGGGGGCTGGGGGTCCGAAAGGCAGGTCATAGACTCACGCCCTGAAACGGCACTCCTGGGTGGGGGAACCTTGGGTCTGTGGCTACAGGTGTCTGCACTGGAGGAGGGGGTGCTCCTTAGCAGGAAGGAGACTGTCCTCAGGGGGAGTAGTGCCTGAGAGCTGGGTGCTGTGACCTTGAGCAGCCTGTGTTTCCAGTTCCCCCGGGGACACAGGAGCCGCTGCTGGACCTCGGCCAGCAGGGCAACATGGGCTGGCGCTGCGGGAGCGGAGGGCGAGAGGGAGGAGGCGAAAGGGAGAGTGAGAGGCCCTGCAGGCCTCTTCCAAGCTTGAGTCAATCAGCGTCCCCCACTGCCCAGTCCTCCAAAGGGCTAATGTGGAGGAAACCCGCCCACCACCCACTGACCTGCAGTCCCCTACGGGAACACCCTTCCTCTCTCTTAGCCACAGTGGGGGACCAGATCCTCATCTTGGCATTCAAGGCCCCTATGACTTGCCCCGGACCCTCACCTTCACCACGTCCTTGCATCAGGGACCTCTTTCCCTCTGCCGCCCTGTATTCTTTCCCCCAGCGCCCGCTCAAGTCACGGCTCACCCGGAATTCCACTAAAGCCCCCTCCCCTATCCCTTCCCCGTGGGCAGTTCCCTCGCGGGTCAGCTCTGTGCCTCCTTCAGGTACCGCTGGTTGTCTCCCCTCTGGATGTCTCCCTGCCAGACGGGGAGCTCGGTTCCCTCAAAGACAAGGCTGGGTGGGGGCCGGGCAGGCCCCAGGCCACGGTGGGCTCGATGAGGAGGTAGGAGGTGGGGTGCCATGGGTGGCCCCCCCCCCCGCCGTCCTTTCCCGCAGTCCCAGAGGAGCGATGTCCGAGACCAGGGCATCAGAAAGGATGACAAGAGAGCCTTGTGCAGTCCCTAAAACAGGCTCTTTAATAACATTTATGTCTTCACTGAAGAGCTTCGCTTTTCCCACCCAGCGCCGGGCTGGGGCCGGCCGGGTCCGCCGGACGGACCGGCGCACGGGCACGGGAGCGACCGCACGGCGGGCGGCGGGGCCGGGTGGCCCCAGGGCCTTGGCGCCGCCGCGCCGGGCTAGTAGAAGGAATACTGGTTCTCGACGGCGCGCGTGCGGCCCCGCGCTCCTTCGCCGGGCGCGGCCTCCGGGGGCTCGTCGGCGCCTCCGCCCGCCGCCTCCAGGAGGCGCTCGGCGCTGTTGCTGCGGCTGCGCGCGCTCAGCGGGCCCTCGGCGGGGCGCGGGGCGGCCGGCGCGGACGCGGCGGAGGACGACGAGGCGGACGAGGACGAGGCGCCGCCCGCCTCCGAGGGCGAGGCGGGCGGGCAGGCGGCGGCGGCCAGGCTGGAGAAGTAGTGCTGGCCGGCCGGCTCGCTCCAGCAGGCGGGGGGCGCGGGCGCGGCGCCGGCCGCGGGCCCCGGGGCTGTGGCGGGAGAGCACGGGCGCGTCAGGGCGCAGCCGGCCACCGTCGCCCCCGCTGTCCCCAACCCCCACGCGTCACACGGAGACCCGCAGGGGCCGGGTGACCTGGCTCTCCTGGTTCCAGACCCCCTCCCTGGATACCCGATGTCCCACATGCCGGACACCCTTCCCGGCCCCTCCAACACCTCCTTCAGCCTCTCTCCGCGGGGCCCCAACTTTGCAGGGGATCCCTCCGTGCTACCTGGGAGCCACCTCCCTCCTCCTGCCCCCAGTCACTCAGGACTCGGACGGGGCCCGCGCCGCCACTCTCCCTCTGGTCCCGATGGCCCGGATTGCTTACACCTGCCCAAGACCCCGTGTTCTTCCCACGGAGGCGGGGTAGCAGCCTGTGGGTGCCTCCCTCCCCCTACGGCGCACCTGTCTTCTAGAGCCATCACATAGGCCACCTGGGGAAGTCTTACCGGGTGGGGGGCCCTGGGCCCGCACGTAGCTGCGTAGGGTGATATCTGCAGAGCCCCCGGACTCCAGAGGGATCGGGTGGGTGTGGAAGTGACGCAGCATGTCGAGGACGGACTGGAACCACAGGTGCTGCACGTGGCACTGCCCGTGGCTGTTCAAGGACAGGCGCAGGTGCTGTGGGCACAGGTGGGTGTGGTCAGCAGTGGGGTCCCCGGCCAGCCAACTGCTTTGCAAGCGCCTCTGGGGGTCATTACCAGTATCAAGGCTCACAGAGGCCATGCGGGGCTGTATCAGAGCCGGGGCACCTCACACACTGAGCCCCATCTCGGGGTCACTCCCCTAGTGGGGGGGGGGGCAGGGTAACAGCCAGGCTGGGACGGAAGCGAGCCATGCGTTTGGTCCCTATGCTAGGAGCACACGCCTCATACCCTCTGCACCCCCATCTCTAGTCTCAGTCCCAGAAGAAATGAAATGAAGAAATGAAAGCCCCCATGTTAGCGATGGGGAAACTGAGGCAGAGGGAGGGAGGGAGGGACTCCCTCCCCACCCCAGTCACAGAGCTAGGAAGAAAACTCATTTGTGTGACTCTCCCACCCCGGCAGGGTTTCCGGGGGGGTGGGGGCAGGGCGGTGCGGTGGGGGAAAGCAGAAACAACCCTGAGTCTAGCTGGGGACGAGTGACCACATGTCCTTCTTAATGGTGCTGCAGTGAGAGCACCGGGAGCACGAGGAGCAGGGCTGGTTCCTCCTCGGGTCTCCAGGGCCCGCATGTGACAGGTGCCTCAGGGGGATGAGCCACAAGCCAGTGGTCTCTAGTGGTGAGCCACAGGTCTCTGGCTTCAGCCCTGTTTTGCTCAATGTGTGTCCCGCAGGAGGAAGACCGGCTGTCTCGTGGGGGGCGAGAAAGGGTCAGAGATAGAAGGGTTTTAGGTTATGCATGTGACTCCAAGCCCAGGAGGGAAAGGTGGCCTGGCCCCCTGCATAAAGGACAGAGAAGCCCTCGGGGTGGGAGGCATGAAGGCATCCCCTGAATGAGTTCTGCCACTCAGCAGGGCCCATAATTGCCAGAACGGTGCGGTGAACCCAGGGAGCATTCCTGGCAGCCCAGGGCAGGGGCTCAGCGGGAGAGGAACAGTATAGTGGGAGGGGTCCTGGCATAGCCTCAAGTCTGGGTGGGGCCTTCAAGGACACAGGTCCAGGCAGAGCTGGGCCTCAGGGGGCCGGTGTGTCTCAATTTTCGGGAAAACCTTCCAGATGTTTCTTATCTGAAGGTGAAAGGAGCTGCCTAGGAGGTGTGCACGCAGGGGGCTGGAGGTCCTGCTCTACCCCACGACCAACTGGTCAAACCCTGGCCAGTCACCCACCTCTGAGAGGGCAGCAGTTGGGGCGAGTTCAAGGCCGGGTCATGCCCCAGGAAGGAGAGGAGCCTCCGGCCCTGCTTCACCCGCCCCCTCCTTCCCCTCACCACCATGCCCCACAGAGGGCTGGGCAGCATCCTAGCCTCTGGCTTGGGCATGAGTCAGATCGAGGCGCTCCCGGGAGGCCGCCTAGGGCGGTGTTGGCCCAGAAGCAAACTTCGGGCTGCTGGGGACAGCGTTAAGCACCCGGTTGCCAGAGGAACTGGTAAGGGCAGCTGCTTTCCAAGGAGGTGTCCCCGGGGGGAAGTGCTGCCTCTTCCATGCTAGGGCCACTGCTGCCAAGGAGAGATGCCCAGGGAGCCAGGGGAGGGCCTGTGCCAGGCCAGTTGGGGGTTGGGACACTGACCACCAGGGCAGGCCTGGAGCAGGAGTCCTGGGGTGCCCCCTCCTCCAGCAGGGACGGACAGGAACCGTGTCCTGGGAGGAGCCGGGGCCGGGTCTATTTCTTTATCAGAAATTTGGGATGGCCGGGGAAGCGGGGTTGAGGTTTCCGCCCATTCTGGTCTCCTTGTAACCACAACCCCCTCACCCCCCTCCGCCTGCCCCAACATCATTTGACTTTTCTGTCATAGTTTCCTTTGTACCTCATTATTATTAGCACATAGGGTCCTTCCTTGAGAGCCCCCGATCTGGGCGCACTGCTACCCCCTTGCTGTGCCCCGTCTGGATCGCCCTTCTTCACCTTGAGGATTCTCAAGGTCACTGAGCCCTTACTCTGGCTGTTGGGGTCGGGAGAACCGCTCGCCGTAAATGTGCGGCAGCCCTGTGGCCCAGTCCGCGGCCTCCCCTCCTGCCCAGCTCTTGAGGGCCCGCCTGGGTGTGGTTCTGTGATCCTGGGGCTGCCACAGGCCTGGCTCAGAGCTGGGGTGAACTGACCTGAGCAGGGAACAAGAGGGGCTATCTGTGGGTGGGTGGGGCAGGAAGGCCTTGGTTGACCTTGGCCCTGCCCCAGTGTGGCTATGGGCAGAGACCCTCAGAAGCCTTAGCGGCAAGCGATCTCCGGTGCACAGGGTCAAAGCGAAACCCTCAAAAGGACGCGGCCTCCTGTGGGCTCAGCCCCCAGTGGGCGGCTTCCGCATCTGGATAATTAAGAAGCCACATCTGGGGCTGAATGCAGCCCTCAGGGAGGTGAGTGGGGGGACGCAGGTGGGGTGCTGGCACGCCTGCGGGAAGTCAGGCCTGCTCCTGGGGCTCAGGCGCAACCTCGGGCCCAGGACCACCTCAGTACTCCTCCCTCAGGGCTGGCCACACTGCCCCTGCGCACCCCACCTCCCCCCGCGACCATCCCCAGCCGACTTGCCTTGGCTTTGCCCTGGAAGTTGAAGGTCAGCACGTACTCCCCAGGCCGAGTCTCACTCTGGCGGATCACGAAGAGGCCGTGGCTCCGGGGCCCTCCTGCTAGCACCAGCTGAGCTGCCCTGACCCGAGACAACGTCCCGTGGAACCAGGGGTAGTCGGAGAGCTCCAGCTCGGGCTCAGCCTCGGGCTCCGGCTCCGCTCCCTCCTCTCCTAGAGAAGGACGATGGCGTGAGGGGCGTGGGGGAGCCGAGGCGGGGAGTCAGTGAGAGAGGGCCTGCAACAGCTTCTTGGGTGTTTGCATGCAAAATGCTGTTGGAATGATCTTAGAACGAGTCAGGGAGCCAACCCAACCCACTAGTTCAGCGTATCAGGTAAACTGAGGCAGGGGGAGACCGACTACCCTGGAGTCAGTCCGTAAGTCAGCAGGAAACCTGGGAACAAGTCGAGTCTCCTTGTTCCCAACCCTGGTCCCAACCCTTCACCCTTCACTCCTTCCTCTGAGCATCTTCTACAGAATCGAGGGCCTGTGGGAAGGGTCACCTTCCCAGACTTCCCCATAAAAGCCAGAACTACTGAGCTGCCACGCGGTGTGCCCGGTGGGACGGAACGTCACGGAGTCTGAGGCTCGAGAAGGGCCTCAGAGGGAGCCTGAGGGCCCCTGTGGCCTGGGGTGTGTGGGTGGGGGGCAGCGGGCGGGATGGCAGGAAGGAGGCCCAGGGACAGAAGACTGTGCACACACCTGTATTACTGCTGTCCCTGCCCCCACCGCCTGGGGACTCCAAGGTCTCCAGGAAGGTCTCCAGCGGGACATGGGCCAGGGACTCCCCAACGCCATCTCGAGCTCGGCTGTGTGGAGCTGTCACCACGGCTGCCGTTGTCTCTGGGGGCCGGGGCAGGTCGCCTGCTGGAGAAGTGGCAGGTGGGAAGCACATCATCTGTTGAGCCATCCGGGCCCCAGCGCCCCCTCTGACCCTGCCCTCTGCTCCCCAAGCCCGCTCTGCCCATACGTACCGTCCGTCAGCAGCTCACAACTGCAGGAGGCCACTCGGCCAGCCAGGCAGCCTCCCCGGGCACAGGACAGCTCAGCGTCTTCCTCGCTGTCCCTGCGAAGGTGGGAGGCATAATAGTGTCCCACCACGGGACTCAGACCCCAACCACTGGCTGCTCGTGGAGCCCCCAGTGATGGCTGACGGCCCCATGGCCGGCGACAGCCCTATCCTGCTCCTCTGGGTCCCTCCGCCTCCCTGTTCCCCTGTCCCATACCATCAGCTTGCTCTGTGGCCACCGGGGACATGACTGAGCCATATGGGGAGGTCTCCGAGGCGCTGCAGTCCTCCCCGAGGCCACGTGAACCCTGCCCACTAACCCATGAGGGGCTGGCCTCGTCCCGGCACCCCAGGGGCTGTCCCTCAAATGATGGCAGGACAGCTCCCTTCCCCGCCCCGGCCTTTGTCTCCCTGTCCGTGACATGAGGTGTCTGGGACCCAGCCAGCTCCATAAGACCGCAAAGTGAGGTTCACCTTCACAGGGGCTGGGGGAGGAATGTGCAGGGCAGATGGCTGGGAGGGTGGCAGGGGAGGGATTAGAGCCATTTGGGGGATGGGGCAGGGAGGGGGGGGGCCTGGAAGGCACTCAGGCCTTTAATTGCGCTTCCTCAAATGAAGCTGTTAATTAGAAAGCAGCGGCCCCTCCCCCTGGGCCTGGCTCACCCCATTAGCCAGAAGAGCTCCTGCCAAATGCTCGGCTGTTGGCCAGCCTGCCCCTCCTACTCCTGGCCTCGGGATCTCTCCCGGCTCATGAAGCCAGCCTCCCGGCTGCGCCTCCGCACAGCTGACCGTAACTGCCCTCTGCTCACTCCCAGCCATGGCTGCCCACTGCCCCCAACCTACCAGCTTCCCAGGCTCTCATCAAGGACCCCCTCATCAGCTCTACGTCTGGCTGCTGAAAGGCCCGGCCATCCCCTCTAAGCCCCAGGCCCTCACACCCCTCTGCCTGGCTCAGGCCTGCTCCTCCTTTAAGTCCTGGAGGAAGGGAGGACTTCTACCAGTGCGCCTCTGAGCCCTAGGGCTGTATTCGGGGTCTTGCCTCTGTTCGGGCACCCCTGGCCCTTTGGGCTCCCCCCAATCACTGCCCGTGTCCTAGTGGTCTCAGATTCCCCTGTTGTAAGGACAAGTCTCAGTCCAACTTTCTTCTGGGTCCCTAGGCCTTGGCCCTGTGGAGCAGGTCCCAAAGAGCTTGTTGGGGCTGGGGGTATAGGTGACCCCAGCCGGGACTGCCACGAGAAAACCCACCTCCCAAACTCAGGTCCTGCCCTCACCAGAGACCCCTCCCTGTACGGGGGCACCACAGGGCACTACCCAGTCAGCCCCCTCGACCCGTTCTGGGGCTGCCCGGGCACTCACCCGGGGTCCACGCAGCCCTGGATGTCAGCCACCCACGAGTGCTTCTGCAGCGAGTCAATGGTCTCTAGGATGTACTCGGCTCCGTTCTCGACCTGGGGACAGAGTGGCCCAGAGTCCAGCCCTCAGCACAGGGCTGCAGACTCTGGGGCAAATGGCTCATCCCACCCCTCCCCCACGGGGGCTCATGGGCACGGGCAGCAGGGACGACAGTGGGGTCACGGTCAGGCACCACCCCAAGCCTAGGTCGGGGGTCAGCGGCAGAGCTGTGGCCGCACCTTCAGCAGCCCCTCCCTCCGGGACCCAGCAGTGGGGATCGCTGGGGCTGAGGTCCTGCCCCCCCCCCCGAGCTTGGGTCCTGGGGCCACAGCCTCTGAGGAAGCCACGCTGGCCTGGCACCCCAGAGATGGGACAGAACAGCACCCCAGCCGTCAGGCCCATGAAGGGCCGTCTGGCCTGGCATGCAGAGCTAAAGGCCTCCGACACCTTAGCGCCTGGAACCCTATCTCTGGGGCCACGTGAGCAGGACAGACAGTGCCCAGAGCGTCATCCTGCCCACGTGTGACGACGACCTCCTCCCAGTGAGGGAGGCGGCAGGTTTTCCCCATTTTACAGAGGAGAAGACTGAGGGACCGAGAAGGCAGGTGACTTGCGCGCACCGGCGCTCAGTGGCAGCACTGGGACCCGAACCCAGATCTCCGTGATGCCAAGGCCCCGGGCTCTCAGCGTACGGTGTGTGTCCCAGTGAAAATGCAGTTTGCTGCCTGCCAGCACCTTGGAGCTGGGAGGGACCTCAGAGACCACCTTCCACCCCAGTCTGACTAGATGGGGAAACTTAGGCCCAGCGTGGGGCCGACAGGTGAGTCCCTGCGTTGGAGCTCCTGGGTGCAGGCAGCAGCATGGTGGCCGGCTGGCTGTCGGGAGCGAGGCCCTGGGCCTGTCTCACCCAGCAGACAAGCATGCCAGGCGGGGAGGGACTACGTCCTCAGCTCCCGGGGGCCTGGGGTGACTCAGGATATGGGGTTGACACATGTTTGGTAAATGAATAAGGGAGTCTGTGGCTAACTCTGGGCCTCCTTGGGGACTTGGCTTGACAAACACCCAGTGCTTTGAGGAGGTCCAGGGCCACAGCCCTGGCAGCCGGGAGCTGTGTCCTCAGCAACCCAAGCCGGCCGCCCTGGCGAGGCGGAGCCTGGGAAAAGGATGAGCGGCCCCCAGACCCACCGGGGTGCCTCCCCGCCCACCCTCGGTGCCTTTGTGCCCTCTGTGGGACCGGGCCGGTTCCCACACTCCGGTGCCCAGAGCCGGGGGCATTTGCATAACTGCCACAGGCTACAGGGTGGGTATATGCTGGGTCCAGTTGGGGAAGGGGGGCGAGGAAGTGAAACTCAGGGGAGCTGCACCGGGCCAGGAGGAAATGGGAACGGGGGGCCCCAGACGGTGGGTGACACCCAGAGCCCACGGCGCTATAGCCCAGATCCGGATTCAAGTCCTAGCTGTGTGCCAGACACCTGTGGCCGGTCCAGGGCCCCGCCACCAGAGCTCCCTCCCTGGGCCCTGCAGCTAACTTCTCACCTTCTCTCCCGCGGTAGCCTCAGGCTGTGCCGCCCACGGCGACGATGGCCTGGGGTGGCCGGGGGATTTCTGGGGCCGGGGATGGGGCTCACCTTGAGCACAAACGTGTTGTCTTTCTCCGGCATCTCCAGGGGCATTGTCGTGCGGACCTCGATGATGGCCGAGAGGGGGATGCTGACCTTGGGCCTGGAGGCCTGGGAGGCCAGAGGGGCAGTGAGAGAGTCAGCCGGGTCTTCTGAAACGCTCTGCACCCTCCCGCCCCTCCGAGGTCAGGGCTGCCCTCAGCTGGGAGCATCATGGCGGCCTGGGCTCCAGTTCCCAGATGGGTAAGTTGAGGGAGCTTCTGGGAAACAACCTCTGAGCGCCAAGGGGATAACTCCACCCGGGCTGCCCTCCTGCCCTGTGCACCCACCACATCTGTGGTTTTCACATTTTTGACCATGGCCCATACCAAGCAAGAGATTTGACTTTGGGACCCACTACATGTGAACTTAGGTAAGAATGTCTTTGGAGCAACCATCTCACCAGACAATATTTATCCTGTGTAATGGGGTAAGATAATCTCAAGTTCATCTTAGTACGCCTGAGGAAAAAAAAAATGCTGCCCTCCCCCCTTTAGACCAGACTTCCCAGAGTATGGCTCTGGAGTCCCTGACTTAGAACAGGGCTCCTGGCCGTGTCCCGGGTGGAGGAAAAGGGACCAGTGTGGGGTTTAACCAAGGTGAGCTGTCAGGGCTCCCATGGAGGGCCGCTTGGCCCTTCCCACTTTGCTCCAGAGCTCCTGGCCACGGCCCTAAAATCCCCCAGGCCTGGCCTGAGACAGCTTCCCAGCAGGGCTTGGGCTCCCGAGCAGGGACTTTCTCAGGAGGAAAGGGAAGGGCCACACACTGGGTGGGCAGGCTGATGGGAATTCCTGGTAGCCCTGGCCACCAGCCAGCGGGGGCAGGGCTGGGCTTGGAGCAGAGACCGAGGGCCTCAGCGGACCAGGGCAGGCCATCCCGCCACCCAGTGGGGCAGGGGGTCATGGTCCCAGAGTCGGGAGAGCAGATACAGACGGGACGGTGCGGGCCCGGACTGGGGGCTTTAGCTGGGCTCCCACTGGCCGGAGGGGCCGATTCCCGTGCCTGGGCTCTGAGATGCGCTGTCCTAGCTCAGTGAGTGGCCTCTGCCCCTGCTCTAGCCACACCCCACCGTTCCCATTCCCCGGCCAGAGCCAGTAGGGGTGTCCCGCCTGTAGTCTTTGCTCCCTCAGCTCATGCCTCCAGAGAGGCCGGTCTTGGGGGCTCTGCTCCTAGTGGACACTGAGACAGTCCAAGCTTCCCCTCCTTCAGGCCCCCAGAAGTCCCACTGCCCTCTCCCTGAGGTTTACCATCCCGTCCTACACACGCAGGTTTCCTGATGGCTTCTGATGGCATGGGCCGGGCCCACTGCTCCCTGGCTCCCCAGGGCTGTCCTGGCAAAGGGCTTCCTGCAGGATGAGGGTGCAGGTGGCCAGAGCCTTGACTCATGGAGCCATGTGAGAGGGAAGTTGGAGGACCCCGGGAAAAGGTCCCTGAACCTACAGACCCCATGCTCCTGGGCTCTGAGGGTGCGGCCAGGCCTCCAGGGGCAGAAGGAGATCTGGACCGTGGTGGGGTGCACAGAACTAAAAGGCATTGGGAGGGGGTATCAGGAGGGATGCCCCGTGGGGGCTCACTCACCTTGGGGCCCAACACATTTGGGGAGCCTGACCTGAACCCTTGCCATGGGTATCACCTGCCTTCCACGGGGCTCCCTCCTGAATTCACAAATACTTCCTTGGGAAAAGGAGGGTCCAAGGCCAGATCAGGGGTTAGGAACCCAGCTGCCTGCCTTCCTGCAGGTGCCCTGCCCTCCGCCAGCGGTGCATGGTAGGACAGGAGACTCGGGGAGAGGCCCAGCCCCTGCGCCCCTCCCCCCCAAGGGCAGCACACGCTATTTACAGCCGGGCAGCTGTAACTGCCACTCAGGCCCAGAGGCATTGAGCCCTGGGCCTCTGCCCTTGCCCTCTGGGTGACTCTGGGCCAGCCCCACCCTGCCTGCCCCACTCACCAGGGCTCGGTCTCTCTCTGACAAGTGGTAGAGCTGGACTTAGTGGTCTAGGAATTCTCTCAGGGGCCTAATGGTGGGGGCCTGGCAGGGAGAAAACCCTTGGGAAGTCTGGGTCCTACAACTCAAAGGAATACGTGGGTTTCCCCGGGAAATCATTTTCTCCAGAGTCCACGCGGCTCGTGGGCACCCAGCCTTAGGGAGCCCACACTCTGCCCCTCGAGTGGGGAGAGGCAAGAAGGCGCACCCAGAGTCCTGACAGCCTGGGAGATGGAGAGAGGCGTGAGGCTCGGGGTGACTAAAGGTGCCAGGGAGTAGAGTGGGCCCGGGAGTTGGGGGAGGGCCGGCTGGTTCTTGGGGTGCTGCCAGCTGCTGTGCCAGCACAGCCTCCCCCCTTTCTGAACCTCCCAGCGCACAAGCAGCTCCCATGTCCACGCTCCTCCGTTCTCGGGACCACCAGGGTAGTGGGTATTAATAGCCCGGCTCTGCCACCCACCAGCTCTGGGACTTTGGACAGGCCACACCTCCTCTCCGAGTACTCCTTTGTTCTTTCTTCTGTGACCTGGGGACGTGATGCCCACCCTACAGGGGGTCTGGGTGATGAGACTGGGCACCACGCTTAGGGCTCGGTGTGCTGGGTGTCCTCAGAGAATGGGCACTATTGTTCCATTGATTCCCACTTTCCCAGTACGGCAGGTCTGCCATCCTGGAGGAGGCCCGCAGCTGCCCCCGAGGCTCTGATGGCCAATCCCCAAGTTGGGGAGAGGGCAGGGTGCTCTCATGGGGTCAGCAGTGCTGGAGACAGCTAGATGCTTAGCTTTCAAAACCTGGGCCAGGGAAGGGCCACTCACCAGGGGCTGGGCTGCAGCCCGGTGGGTGGCGGGACGACAACACATTTAGGGCACCCTCCCTGAAAGTGCGACTGTCACTGGTGTTTCGGAGGCCCCAGGGGACAGCAAGCCATCAGGCAACGGCTGGAAGTCAGCCCTGGCACCCTCAGTGGCTGCCTGGGTGGGGGTTGGGCACTCACCTTGGGTGGCACGAAGAACTCCAGCCGGAAGCGCTCGCCGGCCACTGCCCGGCGCAGGAGCAGGCGGCACTTCTGCCACTGGGCGGTGCCGCCGGAGCCCGCGGCCGCGTCGTCGGCCACCATGAAGCGCAGCGCGCCCTCACGCTGGATGTCCACCAGCTCCACCTTGGCCGCCAGCGTCCGCGACAGCCGCAGGCGCCTCGTCCACTTGTCACGCGGCTCCGCGGGGGGCTCGGCTGCTCGCGGGGCGGCGCCCGCGTCGGGCTCGGGGGAGGCGCGCCGGTGCCACATGTCGCGCACGCCGTCCACCACGCAGAGGCTCATGTTGCGCAGCGAGAAGCCCTTGCGCACGCGGGCCTTGGCCACCGCCTGCGTGGACACGTCCTCCGAGCTCCGCGAGTGGCCGTAGGCGGCCGCCTTGAGCGCCGCGGACCCCGCCGGCTCGGGCTCCATGGCGTCGGGGGGCTCAGCCGCGCCCCGCGACGCCGGCCCAGCCACCAGCACGCGGCGCACCTCCTCCCCGAAGATGTCCAGGAAGTTGGCGGCGAAGTGGCGGGAGAAGGAGGCCCCGGCGTCGGGCGTGTCGTAGGCCGGGTTGTCCCGCAGGAAGCGGCAGAACTTGTGCGCGAAGTCCACGGCGGCCGCCTGCGCGTGCAGCTCGCAGAACTGCCGCCAGTCGGGGACCGGGGCGGGGGTGGCGGCGGCGGGGCCTGGGGCGGCACCATTCATGGCTCCCGTCCCATCGCAGCCCCCTGCGGCTGTGGGCGACAAGAGCGGGAAGTGACTCTGGGGCCTCAGCACCCACCGGCCCTCTCCCTGGGACTCCCTGGGGCTATGTGTGGGGGGTGGCGTGGGCGGGGGGCGACATCCTGCAGCCATTCAGAGCAGAGAGGGACAACCAGGGAGGTGAAAGGCAATGTCTGCAGAAGGGGGTTTCCTCTTCAAACGGCATCCTCAAGGTCATTTCTGGGGCCCGTGGAGGTTGGGTCCCTGGTGCCTAGAGTTGAGGTCCCCAAGAGTCTCCTGTTACCTATTTCCAAGGTGACCTCTTCTGAGGGCCCCCAGAGACAAGTAGACTGGAAGAAGTCATGTGCACTCCTCTTGGCTCTGCCTTTGAAATATGCTGAGAACTCAACCCTTCCTCCACTCTCCATCAGGGCTGCCCTCCGGGGCCCCACACGACCGCTTCTCTCCCCTGCCCTACGTTAGCAGCCTCTTCACTGGCACCCCGGAACTTCACCTCATGCACACCGCCCCTACCCGCCCCCCGCCCCCGTCACTCTGTTCTCCACCCAGGAACACAGTCATCGCTCCTAAAACAAGACAGATCAGGTCCCTCCTTTACTCATAATCCTGGATTGCCTCCCATTCCACTCAGAGTAAAAGCAGAAGTCCCACTCATAATCCCCACAGTGTCACATGATCTGCCTCCACTTACCTCCCGGAGCGTATCTCCTGCCACTCTTCCCACTTACTCTGCTCTGGCTGCTGCTGGGTTGCACCCCAGGGCCTTTGCACCTGCAATTCTGTCTTGCACTTGCCTGGCTCGTTCTCTCTCACTCTACACTCTCTCAACTCCTTCAGGTTTCTGGTCCTATACCATCTTGTCCAGTAGCCTTCCCTGACCCCAGTCTACTGAGAGTAAGGAATGTTCCTACCCTACCCAGCACTGCCATCTGCATGTCTTAACGCTTGCTTGCTTTTCTCCATGGTGCTTATCCCCATCTGACACACCATTTGTTCCCTTGCCTGGTTGTGTTGTCCTACCCACCCCACCCCCCCCCCCCGCTCCCCACCACACCCTTCCCCTGAGAATGCAGTTTTAAGTGGCTGTGTCCCCAGTGCTGGGCCCATGGTAGGCATGGTAAACACTGAATGAATGGGGGTGCCTGGCTCGCTCAGTCAGTAAAGCATGTGACTCTTGATCTGAGGATCGGGAGTTCAAGCGTATAGAGATGACTAAAATAATAATAATAATAATAATAATAAAAAAACACTGAATGAACAAATGAATGTGTCTGGCACACGTTCACACATGGATGTGTCAGGCATGTCACAGCTGTCACGGCCTAAGCCCTCGCACGGGGCCTGGGATCACGCAGCTCGTTAGTGATGGGCCTGGGATCCTCCCCCTGGGTCCAGGACCCCGGGGCTCACCCCTCCAGGGCGGATCAAGTAGGACCCACTTTTCCTACTGGCACTGAAGACACGCTGCCCTCTCAGACGGCTTTCCGTCCCCGTAGTCTGCGTTCTTCCCACCTTTTGGGATCCTGTTCCCTCCAGAGCTCCCATCCAAACCTGGCCTTCCTGCAGAGGTCCTGATGTAGGGACTCCGGCCGCTCATCGGCCAGCTTCCTCGTTTCCAGGCCTGTCCAGCCTTTATTACAATGGCTCGTCAAACTACTGCTCAGGCATCGGAGGCCTTGCCTCCTTGTCCCCCAAGGGAGCCACCACTCCTGGGGCAATGGTCCAGCCCACTGTGTTTATATATCCTACCCCTGCCCCCAGGCCAGGGTGAAAATTACTAGTGGGCAGAAGGTGGGGTGGTGTGGTCCCACCCTGCCTTGGGGAGCCCCTGTCTGAGGGGCTCAGGGGAACTAAGAAGAGGGTCATGCCCTCACCTGTCCTCCCAGGATACCCACATTTCCTGGAGTGGTCTTTCCCTTGGAGCTCCCGGGAGCACCCATCTCATCTCTCCTCTGGGACCCAAACTCTGTAATTAAACGCCTCGTAAAGATAGCTACCCGGCTTCTGTGCGATCCTCTGTGGGGCCTCTGGGCCGCAGGGCCCCGTGGGAATTCCCGCTCACCTCGGCCATCGATCTGCAGTCAATAACCACAGGACAGCCCCAGGGAGGACACGGGCCACTTGATGAGGCCACTTAGCACAGAGGACAGGTTTCCGAACCAGCCGGGCTGCTTAGAGACTCCTGCCCGGTACTGGGGAGGAGGGCAGCAGGGACTTGGGCAGGTTCCTGGAGTGGGGGGGGGGGGCTCTGCACTGGCCCTTATGACAGTGAAGAGAGACGTGAAGAGTGACCCCACTGCAGGGATGAACGGTAACTGGGAGGCAGACCTTCAGGACATAGTGGGAGGGACTGGGGGAGAATGGGGCCCTCTGGTCTTCCCTTCTTCCTCTGGCTAACTCCTACTCATCCTTCAATAACGAATCCAGGGGCCACTTCCTCCAGCCTTCCCTGACTTTCCCCCTGCCTCCCCCAACCATGAGGCAGGAGTGTCTCCTCCAAGCTCCAACAGTCCCCTCCCAGGACCCCCTCTAGCAAGGTGCCAGTTACGGGGTGCTCCAGGCTTCCGTTCCCAGGTCCGTCTCCCCGTCTGGCATAGACGCTCCTTGGGAGCAGAAGGCAGGCCCGAGTCATGTGCCAGGAATGAGGGCAGAGGTGGGAACGCACCTGCCACCACCACTGAGGCCTCGAGGGAAGGCTGAGAGCCAAGGCCCTGTGCTGACTTGCTGAGGCAGCACATTTGGGGGGTAGGAGTCAGGGGGGAGCTGTGAGGCCCCGTTCCTGTGCTCCAAGCCCATCCATTCACCCAGCAGGGCCGTGCTCCCTATAGCGGCCGCTCCTCCCACTGGACTGCCGGGAGGCTCATACTGGGTCACACAGCAGCCTGTGTGAACACCTGTGTGCCCCACCAGGGGCTGGGGGGTGGGGGTGGGCAGGGAGGAAATCAGTCTCAGTGCACATCTTTGCACAGCAATCCCTGGTTCTCCCCATTCTTCCTGCTGGGTGAAGGGGCAGAGCGGAGGGACAGGGCCCTGGGGGGAGGCTCTCACAGCGTGGGTCCCGGCTAGTCCTCACAGGAGGTAGGGGTGGGACTCAGAGAACCTGCCATGGACATGGTGGCCCCGGTCATGTCCTGGGTAGGGGCTGGCCTGGGAGGCACTGGGAGGTCAGGCCTGCCTTGACCTCCCCTACCCACCCTTGCTGGCTGGCCAGGAGCCTGGAGGCCTGAAGCCCAGCCCAGCAGCCCTCAGCGTCCCGTGGGTCTAGTGGGGGCTACACAGAAAGGACAGGGGGTTAAGCCCTCCAGAGGCCAAAGTTAAAAGCAGCAGGGCCAGCAGGGAGCCCCGCACTGTGTACAGATGGGGAGATGGAGGCCCAGATGTGGCTTTCTGTGAGGGGGAGGCCACTAGCCACAGAAGAGGGCTCAACCCCAACCCAACTGTCCTTGGAGCCCAAGCTGGGGATGAGACCAAGAGCAATGAACTTGGCTGTCCTGGGCCAGGCCTACTGGCCCCACTACCCCCTGGGTGAGGGATGCTGATCACAACACCCACCTCTGAGCCTGCTTGCTCACTTTAAGATGGGAAGGAGAGCCACCCCTTCCCGGAAGGACAGCATAGGGTGTCCGTGCGGCCATGGGAAGAGGCAGGGGCCCCCTAACCTCTGCATGATGAAGCCAGGAGGCCTTTCCAGCCTTCTCCAGGGACCAGCCAGTAGACAGGTCCCTCTCCCATTCTGCAGGTGGCCAGACCCAGATGTGGGAAAAGCAGAGCCTCGGGGGGAAGGGGATCCCAGTGGTACCAGAAGCAAGGCGGGCGAGTTCAGTCTGGCCCCCGCTGTCTGGCTGGCCTGGAAGGCTCATGGATGAATCCAGCTGGCCCTGGGCTCTCCCTCATCCAGCAGCTCCTTGGGGATCCCCCTGGGTGTTTGCCTGTGCCGCTCCCCTGCTTGGATGGCCGTCTTCGCTCTACTGACTACTGAAATTCTCCTGGGCATTTAGACTGCGTAAAACTTTTTTTCCAGAAAGCCTTCCCCCTACACTGGCCCTCCCTCCCTGAGCTCCCATGAGGTCCCTGTGGCCCTTGGCCCTCCTGCTTCTGTGGGTAGGATCCCAGTTCCTCTGCCTATGGCCCCAGGGAGCTGGAGAGACCTGCTGAGTCAGTACGGGAAGGCGCTGGGCTAGGCAACAGTGGGCTCGCCATCTCAGTCCAGGCCCTGTGTCTCCTCCGGCCTTGGCTCCCCACCGGTGACATGGGGGTGCTAAGCAGTGGCCTCTAAGGCCTGGGGCTGTCATGGCCCTTGGACACCGAAGACTGGGGTCCCACTGTCACCCCGCAGGGACCAGGGACGGGCAGACGTTGTGTCTCATCTTCAGGCTTCTCCCGTGAGGACTGGAGCTGGAGATGAGGGGCGCCTACCCGGACAGGCCACCCTCCCCTGATCCATCACCCCGCGGGTTTTGAGGCTCCGCTGACCTGCCTGGCTCCTGCTTTCTTTTCGTTCCCATTTCACCAGGGCTGCAGCGTGACGGGAGGGAGCTTCCGGGAGGCGAGACGGGGGAAGCCTAATCAAGTCCTTGCCTGTCACCTTCCCAAGCAAGGGCTCTCCTAACCCCGAGGCCCGCCAAGAACCCAGATGAGAGACCCCGCCCCCTAACCGGTTAGAGGCCTGGGAGAGGGGGCGGTTGGCCTTCCGGGGGTAAAAATAGCGTTCACAACTGCAGTACAAAAAAAAGGCCGGTCATCAGCCCCCGCCACACGCAGTTCCGGACCCCACGGCCAGGTCATTCCTTAAAATATTGATGAGGCAGCCTAGCCACCCCCGCTAATGGGCGGGTGGCGCATCGATCCGCCCCGCAGCGAGCAGAGGCCTGGGGAGCGGGAGACACCAGCCTGGCCCGCAACCTGCAGGGGCCTCGGGGCCTCGCGTGCGAAGCCCAGCAGCAGCTTCTACCTCCACGGGGAGACAGTCTACCCCCGGGGAAGGGAAGGAGGCCCTGCAGGGCAAGCTAGCCAGCCAGCACCTCGCAAAGCTGGCTTGACCCTCCTCCTGCCCCCTTGCTCAGCTCCACGCTCAGGGGAACACCTGGACAGCCGAGTGCCAACAGGGTGCTGGGGGTCAGAAATGAGGGTGCTGTTCTGCGCTGGGGTGGGCAATGGCCCCCCAAGAACCATACACAATGGGGAAACTATGGTCTCTACCTGGGGCCCCCCAACACAAGATGAGGCCTCACTCAGCCTCAGCCATGCCCACTGACATCCTGTGCTCTGGGCTTCTCAGGCCGGGCCGGGCCTGGCTAACCCGACGCCACACTTGACCACGAACGCTCCTTCTGTCCTCTGTCGTGCCGTTCTTCTAGCTGACCTCCTGGCCTCTGGGGGGAGGTCCCCTGCAGCCCCCGCCCTGCACCCCTTTCCTCCACGGGACACAGACCACATCTGGGCTAGTCCTTCCTCCAGGAGTACCTGCCACCCACGGGCTGGCTGCCTGAGTTTCCCCTGGGAAGGAAGGCACCTTCCCTGTGTCACTGTTGGGCATTGGCTCTCTAGGCTAGTCCCCAGCCTGCCCTATCCCCAGAGTGCGTCCCCCCAGGGCAAGGCTCTGAACCAAGGCCTCTGAGGGTGAGGGGTGGCTGGAATTCCCCAAGCCTCCCACACAGCGTATCTGTGCTCACCCCGTGACCCCGGCAGAGGCACAAGTGGGCATCGCTTCTGGTCTGAACAACCTTGAACCTGCTGGGACTTTGCTCCGACCAGGTGTGGGAGGAGGGTTCTCCGGCTAATGACGGGGACAGGTGCAGAGTCAGAGCCCCTGGGACTCTTGCCCTGTTTGGGTAGCAGTGGGTTGGAGGGAAGGGCGCTCAGGTGGGCCTGGCTTTTCCGAGCATCAGTGTCTCTAGCTGGGAAGGGGACCACCCTGCTCTCCCACGCGGGCTGCCTCGTGGTCCAAGGCCCATGTAGACAAGCCCCATTGGGGGGTGGCTGCGGGAGTGGGAGCCGCTCTGTGCTCGGTGCCCTCCCCCATACCTTTCACACGCTGCCAGCCTTTGCCCCTGGGGGAGGGTGGAAGCCCTCTGGTGAGCCCCTGGGCTTTCACTGATGCCCCCAACCTGGATAAGCCCTGCTGGCTCTGGGACCTGCAGACCCCCCGGTCCTTGGGGGCCCCCAGGTGCTCCCATCAGAGGCCCCACTGCCTGCGCATCTCCCCCCCCCCCGGTCATCTGACCTGTGGGACAGTGCAGAAGGTTAACAGCCTGAGATCTGGGGGCGCTGGGCTGGTTCAGTCGGAAGAGCCTGTGACTCTCGATCTCGGGGTTGTGAGTTTGAGCCCCATGGTGGATGTAGAGACTGCTCCATAAGTAATCGGTTAAGAAATCAAAGCTCCTCTGCTTCTGTTTGGTAAATGTTCTGCATCCATTCCCTCTTGTCCTCTCACTGCTCTGAGCAGATGGCTACAGAAGCCTCCTCCCTGGTCTTCCTGTTTCCCACGGTCCCCGCCAAACCCCAACAAATCCAGGCTCCACAGTGGGGCCAAGGTCTTTTCCTAGAACCCACACCCTATTGAGCTACGCCCCTGTTTCAGAACCTTCTTCCCTCATATGTGCCCCGCCAGAAGAGAGGATTCACTCACTGCACAGATGAGGAAATGGGGCTCTGGCAAGCATGGTGACTGGTCTGTTGTTCACTGGGTTCCCACTGTGTGTCAGGAGACATGCTAGGGGGTCCAGGGTCAGAGAATGGGCGAGAGGGGAGGGTGAGGTCAAACTCAGATCTGTCCCTTTCTGTAGCATACGCTACTTGAAACATGGCCCTATCCCTGGGGAGCTCTCCTCTGAGGGGATTCAGGGTGGGGGGACCCAGGCCCTGCCTCAGGAAAAAGAAGGGAGATGCCCACCCTGAGAAGGGGCACTCTGATAGGAAGGAAGACAGGCGAGTCCTGAGCTGGGCCCTGGAGGAAACAGAAGTCAGACAAGCAGGCACTAGGGCCCAGGACAATGATTTATGCTGGGGTCTGGGGGCTTGGGCAGGAAGCCCCTCCTCCTTCAGGAGCACCTGGTGCTGGACAGTTCCTGGAAAGGCTCTGTAGGTGGAGTGCAGGCTGGGATGGCTCCAGCTGCACTATCCCTGCCTTCCCCAGGGAACAGAGCAGAGGTACCCCCTCTCCAACGTCGAAGTCTCTCCTTCTCTCTCAGTGCCATGGATCTCACCTAGGCCTAGATTCATACCCTTTCCGGACCTGCCTGGCCCAGCCCCTGAAACCTGCAAGACACCCACCCCTTCAACTCCTACTACCCACCCCATCAGTCTGCCTTCTGACTTTTCCATGACACACATACCAGTGACTCCCAACTGAGACCTCAATATCCCCCCCCCCCCCCCGCTCAGATCTGAGTATCCCAGACCTCTGGGTACTATGGGTTCTTATAAAGCTTCCTTTGGGTCTTTCTCTGAGCAGCTAAACTCCCAGCCTGGCTGATCCCCAGGCACCTCAAACTCACCACTTCCAAGTTCTTTTACATCCTCTTCCTCCAACCTCTGCTTGTTCTCTGCTCCGAGCCTCAGCACCCAGCCCGGCATTGCCCCACCTGCTCCAACTCCTCTGCCCCAACAGCTGCCAGGCCCCTGAGCTGCTGGAGGCCTTGGGAACACCCCCTTTGTCTTGTCCCCGCCTCACTCTCCTGGCCTCTCTACAACAGCACCAGACCATGACCCCCCGCAGGTGTTGTATACCCACCCCCAGGGGGGCCCTATCCACAGAGGGTCCGAAGGATCTGGAGAATGGGGTCCAAACCCTGCATCATCCACAAGAGTCAAAAGATAATATAACCCTACACACTGATACCCTGCCTAGCTCTGCCCAAAAAGGTGCAGGCCGTAACCTTCTCTAGATAGAATGCAGCCACGAAACAGACCTAACCAGGTGAGGGGGGAGGAGAAACTTTGGGGAGGAGCTTCCCCAAAGCTCCACGGCTGCCACCTTCCCTTGGTCCCATGTGAACAATGAGGAGCAGGAAGCGAAGCAGGCTCCAAGAACTCCATGGGCATGGCAGCCAGGAGACCCACAGCACCTAGAACCCCAAATTCCACAACCCAGGATGGGCACACAGTGGAAGAGGTAGTGGGCAGGATCTTGGTTGAGTGACTCTGGCTCAAGTGATTTCACTTCCCTGAACCTGTTTCTTTCTCTGTAAAATGGGGGTAATAATAGTACCAAAGCCACAGGGCTAGTGTGAAGATTATATGAGACTTGGGACATCAACTCAAAACCAAAAGCTTGGCCTTGGGGGAAGCCCACTCTTCGTTGTGGTTGTGTGTGTGTGTGAGTGTGTGTGTGCACGCGTGCACGTGTATTCTCCCTAGGAGACCCACTAAGGAGGGAGGAAGGGCTTAGAAAATCTCGACACATTTTCCACAACAGGTAAGAGGAAAAGCATGTATATATGAGGAACCCTTGACAACTTAGAACCATTTAATTAACCCGCTTCAAAATCTCTGACCCACCATGTGCATGCCCTCTAGAGGGAGAGCGGAGTAAAGGGAGCAGAGCAGTTGGTGGGAAACTCTGCCTCCCAGACCCCCATAAACGGCCGGACTCATGTCAGCCTAAGAGCACTGCCCCTACTATCAGACCTCTCCCAAAGTTCCTAGAGCTGGAAGGTTCTAGGTCACTCCCCTGACCAGTCGCCTCCTGGATGGAGCAGGGAAGCTAGGAAGGAAGAAATCTGTTTAAAGTGGCAACAGAGTTGGGGGGGGGCGGGGTTCAGGTCACATCCCTCATAGAGGCAACCAAAGCCTCTTAGGGAAAACTCGCCTCCCTCCTTCTGCCCTCACCCCATGATCAGTGGCCTGTGTTTGAGTGGACAACTCTTGCTGGCCACCCAGCTAGGAGGGAGGCAGCACCATTTCCATTTTACAAGGTACATAATGGAGGCTCGAAGTGCAGAGGCAGTGTTCAACCCGGGTCTGCCTCCCAGCCCTGAGGTTCTCCCCTGCACCAAGTCGGTGTGAACACCGATTCTGGCTTATCCCTGTTGAGTTACTCCTGAGGCTGGCTGCCGAGCCGCCCTGAGGATCCCAAGGGACGGCAGCCACTGCAGACTTCTCCCTTTAAAGACCTCACTTCGTGGGCCGATGGGGGTGCCCGGCCGGGTCCCAGCCTCTGCTTGGCCTTGGCCCGCTGAGCTGAGCGCGGGCCCCGCAGGTTCATCAATGGCTGAGGCCGGAGGGCCTGAATGGAGGGCATGAACCCGCCCCTTCTTAAAGGCGCCGGCCTCTCGGGCACCCACAGCGGTCCTCCCCACTATCGAGGGCGGTCGGAGAGCTCCCGGGGTGGGCGGACCGAACGGGCGACCGTGAGAAAGACCGCCAGGGCCGAATGGAGGGCGTGCCGGCCGGGCGACTGTGGACTGGATAGGGTCTTCCCGGGGCTCGCACCCTCCTTCCAGGTTGGCCCGCCCCCCTCCCTCGCAGCCCAGGGAAGAGACCCGGGCTCCCTCGCGCCGCTCCCCAGCCAGAGACCCCTCCTCCAGGGGCCTCGCTGCGCTCGCCTCACCGCGGGCCTTGGGCCCTAGGAGGGGGCGGGGGCGCAGCTGCTCCGGAGGCGGCTCGGCCCCTCCCGCCACTCCCGCCCGGCCGGGGAGGGGGGAATACGGCGAGGGGGTCCCCGCCGGGGGCGCATCCCCTCCGTCGCGCTCCCTCCCACCCGCGCACACAAAGACGACACGCGCGGACCAGGGCGCGTGCGGCCGCGCTTCCCGGGGCAGCCGTGCGCACACACACGCACACCCTCAGGGGCGGCCCGGGTCTGGGGAGACGGACGAGGGAACCGAGGACAAGCAGACCGTACCTACAGGCGCTCAGCTGCGGCCGGGCGGGCCGGGGCGCCGGCGGAGCGCTGCCCCGACCGCGGCCCGGCTCCCGGGGCCCGGCGGCTCATGGCCCGCGGCGGGTTCGGGCTCCCTCCGGGCGGGCGCCGGCGTTGGCTGGGGCTCCTCCTTCGCTCGTCCGCAACCTCGAAGGCTCGTGCGCTCCTCGCGGGCCCTGCGCGGCCCCGGCTCGGCGGTCCCGGCGGCCGAGCCCCGCGCGCTGCGAGCCCAGCCCCGCGCCGCGCGCGCCCCGCCCGCTCCCCCTCGTGCCCCCCGCCCGCGCGGCGCGCGCCTCCTCGGCCCCGCCCCCGGCGCGGGCCCCGCCCCCTCGCCCGCCTAGAGCCGCGCTGGCCCCGCCCCCGGCGCGCCCCCAGCCCTCTGCCGAGCCTGAACCGCGCCCGCGGCTGGTGCTAGCTACCTTCGTTGGGGCTGCGGCGGCGGCGGCCGAGCCCCGGGGCCCAGCGGGTTAGGGTCTGGCCTGCGGCCGCCCCTTTTGGAGCGAGAGCCCCCCGCTGCACGGAAGCGCGCCCTGGAACGGGGTGGGTGGGGGCCGGGTGGGTGGCCCGAATAGTGGGGTGTATGGGGGCGTCGGCGCCCCTAGGGATGGGCGCCCGGCGGAGGCCGCCGCTGTCTTGGCTCTTGCGCGGCGGGAACAATGGGAGCCTCGAGGAGGCCCAGATGTCGCAACGGGGGAAGTCGACGTCTGGTTCTCATAAATCCCGAGGGCGAGCACCACGCCCTCTTCTTTCGCCGCTCCCCGTGCCGGAAATAGCCCCAAGGGCTACAGGGAGGGGAAGACGCGAGCACTGCCCCATCTACGCACCTTCACAATGATGGGGAGACTGACGCCACCCGGAGAGATCTTCAGAAGGGGCTGATGGGGACCAGACACAGACCTGGCTTCTTCACCTCCGCTGGATTCTGCAGCCCCAAAACCCAAGGCATAGGTTAGGGCAGACACCACTCTGGCTAAGAAAACAAAGACTCCTGCTGGTCCTTGCGGTGCAGTTGTGGACTGACACCTGGCAAGCTGGGGCCTCCAGGGGCCAGAAAGGGGTCGGGCAGAGTGGGAGGGTAGCTCAGACATCAGACCTATTGCTTGTTCCTGGGGAGAGGTAGGAGGGCGCTCTTGCTCCTTCTCTCCTCCTCTCCCTTGCCTCCTGCCCCAAGCCCTCACCCCACACAGGTGGTCAGATCAGTTCTCCCTGCCCTACCAAACCTTCTGCAGCTGAACCATCGGCAGTTCTGTGGGGGGCCATGGTCTCCCCACTAGCTCAAAGGGCTCCATCTGTTGTCCTCTTCCTCCCATACTGATCTCTGACCTTTGTAGAGAACCCTTTAACCTTTCACAAAGCCCTGTCCCCTCTGATTTCCCAGGAAGCAGGATAGGCAAAGAAGGGTTTTTATCCCAATCTCGGAGACGGAAAGGGTGGGCCTAGAGAGGAGCAGTGGGTTGTGAAGGTGTAGGCTGGCCCGGGAGCCCTCGCTTCCTGCCCTCCCCCCATAGCCCTGGGCTGCCCTCTTGGGGGGGTGCTGAAGCAAGGCAGGTCTCATCAGAGGTCCTGGTCCCTAGTCTTCTCCCTTCCACACACAGACTAGCCGCCTTCTCAGCGGGACCTGGCCAGCAGGCACTCAATGAAAGCTCAGACATGGACCAGTTATCGGTTGGAGCCTCCCAGAGGCCTCTATGGCTGGCTGGGAACTAGGAGGTCTATGAATGAAGCCGGGAGAGCTGTGGGAGCGCATGCGGGTGGCCTGGCTGTGGACCCCACCCTTCTGGGAGATGGGAGAGCCTGCCCCCCCCCACCCTGCCCCACAACCACGGACTAACCTGGTTCTGAGTAATGGGCTGAGCTCTGCCGGTGGGCTGTCATTGGCCAGGGTGGGTCCTGGGCAGGACAATAGCTCTGATCCTCAGGGAGGAGGAAGTGAGCAGGAGCCAGCTGTTTGTGACTCTGGCCGGCCCCGCAAGGAGGAACTGGTGGGAGATGTGGAAGTGGTGGGAGGGTGGAGGGTGTCTGGGATTGGCCAAGACCAGCACTGTCATGGGACAGCAATGAGAGTCAGGGAAGATAGGTTCAGCCGGGGTCTCTGAGGGCAGGGGCACCTCTGGGGCCTTGGAGGAAGTTCTGATGGGGCGGATGGTGAGGGGTGCTGAGGATGGGACCCCAAGGAGTGCTCCTGGATGTATGGGCTCTAGAGTGTTCAGGGAACGCCGGCCTGGTGCACTGCGGGGTGGGAGCTGGGTGTGGAGCTGGCCTCATGGGCTACCTGGCCAGTGGGGTAACGCCAACCACCACAAATCAAGAGGGAGACCCTCGGTGTGGGTGGGAAGGGACCCACATGAGTGGATGAATGGAGCTGGGTTGAGGCTGACTGGTGGCTCAGGGGGTCCCCATGCACGGCTGGAACTCAGGGGACTTGGTCGGCACAGGCTCTGCAGGCGCAAGGGAAAGGGGCATAGGGTGCATAGCTCCATGACACCCAGAAAGGAGAGGAGGGGTTCCCCAGGAGCTGACAGCACACATCCAAATGCAGCCTCATGGTCATCGTCGTCGTCGTCTTCTTTTTTTTTAAAGGAATAGATTTCTGTTTTTGATCGGGCTGCCTAGCGGCTCAAGGGAACTCAGACATTGTGGGTTTGGGTTCTAGCAAAGGTCTGGACCCACTCACGGAATTCCTGGGGCATGGAAAAAGGAAGAGAGCTCCCATGGTTGGAGGTCATGCCTCACATCAGCGGAGCACCCGAAAGGTCCAGCCCCAGGTCCCAGGCGTGTCGCTGTGGGCCCCCACCGGCCGCCTGTCCCCCCAGAGTCACAGAGCGTGGCCACCAGCATAGCTCAACTATGTGTTTATTTGAAATGTGCAAAGCTGAACGCGCAAGTGCAATTCTACCTTAGGGAGATCAGCCAGTGGCCCCAAAGTGGCCGTGCTAGGGTGGTCCATGGCCTGTTCTGTCTTGGCTGAGAAGCGCCTGGGCCCCTCAGACCAATCCTTAGGTCTGAAAAGCCTGGGGCACAGGGGCTCACCGGAGATCCCTCCTTGCCTAGAAGCTAAAATATCTTGCTAAAGAAGAAAGCAAAAATCACAATGGGTCTGGGGGCAGGGAGAAGGTGACAGAAACTATCCTACGCCCTCCCGGGCTTCCCCTCTTTTTGGGGTGGGCTTGGTGACAAAGCCTGCTGACCTGTGAGGAAGGGCCCTCTATCTCTTGAGGGGAAGTGGTGGTGGTAGATCGTAGGGGAGCCCGAGGGGATCCCAGACCTGGCACAGACCTGGCACAGAGAGACCCAGGGGACCCCACCTGGATGAACCATGGCCAGAATCAGCGAGGACCCAATCAGCATCATGGCTGGTGATGGGAGGTGACTGCCACCAGGGCTGGTGGTCAGGCTGTGGACGGGGCCCAAGCCAGGTCACCAGCCCAGGACGGGGCTGAAGGGGCCCCTTGACTCAGCCTGGCTGGGCCTCGGGGGCTTTTTGGACCTAGGGATCCTGATGTGGTTGACATTCTCGTAAGAGTTTCCAGGGGGACCTGGGACCTCTGGCTCCGGAGGGTGGAGGACAAGGGCTGTTTCTGTGGGGAATTCTCTGGGGAAGTCTAAGTCATTAGAAGCAGCCAAACAAGCAAGGGGTAGGGGGATGCAGCCATCAATGTGCTGGGGAGGCCTGGGGACATTACTGCCACAAGTCACCGGCTGCCGCCCCATTGTCATTCTCGTGGAACTTGTGCAGGTGATCGGCGAACCTGTTGGGGATAGAAACCTTCGCTGAGACCAAGGGTAAAAAGGAGAGAAGTTGTGTGTGTGTGTGTATGCCTGCACGCACACTCACGCACATGTGTGGAGGGGGAAAGGGGTCCCCAGGGGGTGTGCTCCCTGTGACAGGGGAGGTGCTGGGGAGCGGGGCGGGGGGAGGGGTGGGCCAGAGTGGGCAGCAGTGGTGGAGGGCTGGGGGTGGGGAACACAGGAGGGGCTCAGTGGTGCCAGATGGGGGAGTCAGTGCAGGGCCATGGGACTCGGGTGCTGTCCTCACTTCTTAGCACAGAAGGTGGCACAGTCCCTCTCCATGCTCTCGCTCCACGCCAGCTTGTAGAGCACCTGGCCAGGCAGAAACACAGTGAGCTGTCTGTCCCGACGCACGGCCCCTCCTGCAGCCCCCCTCCAGCCCCTCGGGCCTGGCCTCCCGGGCGCGCATGACTGTTGTCCTGGCCCGGGCTCCAGGGCAGGAGGGCCTTAGAGATGCCCCTGCGGCCGCCTGTTTCACACACGGTCAGATGGGCCTCGACGCGCCTCGACGCGGCAGTACGGTCCTTGCCATTGCTGTGTGTGACACCGGCAGGCCAGGACCTGTTGGGCCCTGGGGTCAGAGTTGGAGCCCAGGCTAACCACGCAGGGGCCGTCCCTCCCTGGGGCCTCACTCGGGACGGGAGCCTCCGAGGCTGGAGGCTTCCACGGGAATGCCTTGCCCTCTCTGATTCCCTGACTCAGCGGACTTGCCGACGTTCCCAGGACGGTCACTCTGCACCGCAGGAGATTCTGTTCAAGATGTCCCTGCTCGTGCAGCCCAGCTGGCTTGATCCTTAGTGACATCAGTCACACCTGCCTTCCCGCCTGCCTCAGGCCCCCACAGTGGTCATGCCCTCCCCAACGCCCTCCAGAGCGGAGCTGTGGGTGAAGTCAGCCAGGCCACTTCCCCAGAGTGGCTGGGCTGCTGCCCCAGGCAAGGGGCCTGAGGGGTGGGCTCGTCGTCCCCTTGAAGAGGAGAGAAGTGGCCAGGACCAGACAGTGTGTCCTGGGCTTGGCCCAGGGAGCCAGGCCGCCCTTGGTGGTCCGGGAAGCGTGGTGGAGGCATCCCTGGCCGCCTGCCTGGATACTCACCAGGAAGACCAAGCAGTGCAAGAAGAGCGTGTAGAAGAAGCCAATGGTGCGGGCCATCTTATTGGAGAGAACCAGTCGCCCCTGGGGAGCAACAAGGTGCGGCGTGGGGGTGGGGCAGGCCTCACCCACCCCTGGAGGGCTGCCCCGGGGCCTGCAGAGAGGGGCCCAGAGGAACGCAGCGGTCTCCCACTGTGTAGCCTGGGAGTTTGGGCCACAGGAATGCTAGGGAATGGCGCCCCTTGTGGCACGATCCCAGAACCTTCCAGGAACAGAAGCTGTCCCGGAGGGAGAGGGACCCTGTTCTAGGCCCCGTGGCCACTCTCGGCAGGGCCTATGAGGGGTGAGTGGGGTCCCTGGGGCTTCTCCAGGTGGCATTGAAGGCAGGTGGAGGCCCCCAGAGTCAGAGCTTCTGGTGTGTCGCAGGGGAGGGAACTCACCATGCTGAGTGTGGCCTTGTCCCAAGGGCTCAGGCTCAGGTACTTCCGCTGCCGCTCCTGAAGGGGGAGGGAGGATGAGGGGAGGACCCCAAGGGCCCCAGAAGCCCCAGCCTGCTGCGGAGGGGGACCCGAGGGGGCTGCTGGGGTCCTCCCTGCTGTCCCCTTCCACTCAGCGCGACACTCCAGGCTCGCCCAGCGAGGGTGTGCCCTGCAGGCTTCCCCGAGGCCCGCCCACTGCCTGGCCAGGGAGCAGCCCCTGCGGGCTCACACACCCGCTTGCTGAAGGAGGAGAAGGGGTCCAGGCGTTCCTCGTACTGGGAGGAGTACCGCAGCTCCGTGTCGTCACTGCCACCGCTCTGTGTGAGGAGGAGAGACCCAGTCATTCAGGGCCCACCAGGAACAAGGCCGGGGTAAGGCAACCTGAGGCTGGCAGGATCACGGGGGAGCCTCGGTTTCCCCATCAGCACCACGCCCTAGAGCTGGGAGAAGGCTGGGTGACAGCAGGAGTGTGGCCGGGGCCACACGTCCAGGAGCCGAGCCCGAGTTCGGAGACATCCCCGCGGGCTCCGGGCCAAGGTGACTCCAGGCAGGTAGAGGAAACTGAAGCCCACTGAGCTCTGGGGCCAGAGTGTACATCACAGACAGGGCCGGGCCAGTGGGGGCCAGTGGGGGCCAGTGGGGACCAGTGGGTCTGGAAGGGGTTTGCAGGGAGCACGCAGGGTGGCTGTGGGCAGAAGGAGGCACCAGAGGCGTGATCCCCGCTCCCCAACCCCAGCAGGGCCCTGGGTACCAAGTACTACTTAGCGCAGAGTCTGGCGCCCTCTGGTGGCCTGAGTGCAGCTCCAACAGGTGGACTTGGGGATGGGGCGGGAGCTCTGGTCCTGGGGAGGCCCCCACCCTGAGGGTCACTGCTCCCTGCGTTTCTATGGGCCACTCTGTCACCCCACAGTCACAGAAAGGTTTCCTCCCACGAGGGGGTCCTCTGTGAAGCCTGGGGGCTGAGAGAAGCCAGGGAGGGCCCTCAGATGCCCAGAATGGAGTGAGTGGGTTTTTATTCTGTTTTCTTGATTGGTTTGGGGGCTATTGGACCAAAGTCTGTTTTTTTGTCTGTTTTGTTTTTTAAGAATGTGAGTTTAAGACATACAGATTCCCCAGGGCCTCTCCGGCTCATTCAACGGCCCTGTGGTTTGATCCCCGGATCCTGGCTCCACTGTGGATCGCTCCCACTTCATAGAGGGGACGGCCGGGCCTCACTGCCCCTCACCGCCTCCTGGCTGGTTCTGATGAATGAACCTGCACAGAACCTCCACTGTGGGGGCTCTCCCCAGCTCAGGGAAGACAGCTGCCAGGCAGGGCGGGCTGGATGGCCTCTGGGGGCCCCAGGCCCGGTGCTGCCCAGTGGGTCACTGCCCCCAACTCTCTTGCCTTGGAGGGCCTGGCTGGCCTCTCTCCTTGCCTGGTACGCCTGGGGCCGCAACTGGGGAGGGCACTTACACGGCCTGGGTAGCTCTGCAGGAACTTGATCTTCTCGAAGAGCTTGATGTTGTCTGCACGTAGGCTGTCCAGCTCGCTCTGCAGGGCCTGGATAGTGTGCTGGGCCAGGCGGTTCTCCTGTGGGGGCGGGGGGCAGGCGGGCAGGTGGGCAGGCAGGCAGGGCCCATGGTGGAAGGGGTTGGGGGTGAGAGGCTGCCAGACTGGCGCAGGTCCTGCTCATCTACCCAGAGCCCCTTCTTGGCCTGCGGCCATCTCCCTGACCTTCTAGACTCTGGCAAGTCCCCTTCCTCTCCTGTGACCCCACCCCAAGCACAAGACAGATTTGGGGCCGGGTTCCTTCATGTCTTGTGTGGGTTTGTTTATGGTATCATCAACCTTTGGAAGAACTATTGAGATGTAATTCCTATAACGAACACACTGTCTTTAGGGTTATTTATTAATTATTTTTTTAGTATATCCACAGTGAATATGGTGAACCATCCCCACGATCGCATTCCACGATACGTTTATGACCCCAAAGGAAACCCCCAACCCAACACTTCTTCCCCTACCCCCTGGTCACCACTAATCTTTCTGTCTCTTTCGATTTGCCTCTTCTGGACATTTCATATAAATGGAGTCAGACGCTACGTGGTTTTAATGTTTGCCAATCTGGGAGCAAATGAAAGGGGACCTCAGTTTTCAGCTTATCCAAATGCATAAGTAGGTGTTTTCTTCATACTGTTTAAAACATTCAAACAGGACTGAAAAGTACACAGTACACAGTAATAGGGCGGTTCCTTAAAAAAAAAAATGAGGCCTAGAGGGGCACCTGGGTGGCTCAGTGGGTTAAAGCCTCTGCCTTCGGCTCAGGTCATGATCCCAGGGTCCTGGGATCGAGCCCCGCATCAGGCTCTCTGCTCAGCAGGGAGCCTGCTTCCCCCTCCCTCTCTCTGCTTGCCTCTCTGCCTACTTGTGATCTCTGTCTGTCAAATAAATAAATAAAATCTTCAAAAAAAAAAAAAAAGAAAAAAACCTAGATTTTTAAAGCAAAAGGTAGAATACTAAAACACTTTTCCTTCATCTGTTTTGAAGGCCTCCTTTTAAGGGCTGCCCAGCATTCCATTGCGTGGTTGTCCCTAGTCCCCGAGGGGAGTGAGTATGAACGTTTCCAGTCCCTGCTGGGAGGGGCGGAGCCGACCATCCCTCCTCTGAAGCAGATCACAGGAGGTCCGAAGGGGCTGGCCCAGCCTTGCCACCAGACCAGCAGCAGGTCTTGCCCCCCCTCCCCGTGGGCACCCAGTCAATGTCGGCTTCTCCCTGGCCTGAGCCTGGAAACCCCAGGGGGTCAACTATGGGTTTGGAGAGGAAGGGTCTAGAAATGTCATCATCAGCTCAGGCAGTGACTCTTACGAGAAGGATGGAAAGCTTCCGGCCTCCTGCTTGCACCCGGAGAGCTCAGGGATGACCCGGGAGGGCTCTGGGGGATGGGGAGTCTGCAGAGTCCCCAAGGCCAGGACAGCACCCCCTCCAGGTACACTTCTGGTCTGTCCCCAGGCCCTCTGCAATCTGGATCTGGCGTGCACTGTCTCTGTGTGCATGCCCTGGCCTGGGCCTTTGTGTCCTGACTGTCCCTTGCTCATGCTCCTTTCATTCCCTCCCTGACTCCCTCTCTTGTATCCTGTTCCCCCTTCCAGGACCATTCTCCAGTTGTCTTCCCAGGCCAGGTTCCGTCCTGAACTGGCTGCCGAGTGACCCTTCTTACGCTCCATTCTGACAGTGTCACTCCCTTGCTTAAATCCTTGAGTAACGCCTCAGCCCCGCAGTAGGGCCCTCTGTGTCTTAGTCCTGCGGCGTTGTCACAGGCTTTCGGGCTTGTCTGTCTCGGCTCACCTACTCTCCTCTACTTTGAGCATCTAAGTCTTCTTTCAAAGCCCAGTGTGGCATAACCTCCTCCAGGAAGCCCTCCCTGACTGCACGCACCAAATGTAACTCCTCTGTGGTTTATGGTCTGTGACACATCTCTCTGCTCCCAAGCCTGTGGGTCCAAGGGACATAAGGGAGGGAACAATGCAACTCACGGCCTCTAGCTCCTGGTTCCGGGCACGGAAGCGTTCCCTCTGGCTGGAGATGATGGAGAGCAGCGAGTCTACCTGGCCCTCGGGGAGGGCGCCACTGGCCGGTGCCGAGGGTCCTAGGAGGTGGAGGGGAGTGGTGGGTTCTCAGGTCGAGTAGCCCCAGCCCAGAGGGAGCTCTGGCCAAGGGCCATGAGGTACAAGGCATAGGTGTCTGAGCACAGGTGCTGAGAGGCTGGGGAAAGGAAGGGCTATCCAGGGGAATAGGGATCCGAGCAGGGGAGGGCCCCCGTTCCTCGATACTTGGATCTGAGAGCCTCGCATCTGTCAGACGAGGCCCGCCCTGTTCCTGGGGAAGCGAAAGGGCACTGGAGGTGGTGGGAAGCCGTGAGAGGCTCCCCCCAACATCCTGGCCCGGCAGCCCCAGGTTCCTCCTTGATCCTGACGCCGGAGGAGGCCACCTCGCCAGCAGCGCCGGGAGCTCTCTGGCTGTCTCTCTTCCCGTGCCAAGGCCTCCCTGGGGAGCTCACCACCCGCCATCGACAAGGCCACTGGCAGGGCAAAGGGGGCCCCGGTCCTAGGCGGGGTGTCAAGCTAAGGCATTGGAGGGCAAGTAGCGGACCCAGCCCCCTCTTTGGTTGCTGCTGCATTGCTAGGGCGGGGGGCCCTGACCTTCTTGGAGGAAGGGGGGTGCTCTTTAGGGATCACGGCTCAGACTGTAGCACCCCCTTTCTCCTTTCCCTGCTCCCGCCCTGCCCATCGCTGGGTCGGAGACGGGCCAGCCCCTCCTTACCATAGAACAGGGCGGTGGCCTCCTTGATGGGCTCCGGGATCTTCTCCAGGCCGTGCTCAGCTGCGCCCTGCAGGGGGGAGCAGGCGTGACCGTTCCCTATGTGTCACCGAACATACCCTTTCAGGGTGCCAAGCAAATGGGGGGCAAGGACCAGGTGGGGCGGTCTGGCGGCGGGACCGGGCCAGTGACCACAAGGGGCCCAGAGAGGATGCTTCCCGTGGGCTCCCAATGGGAAGGCGGGGCCTTGGGTTGACCCCGAGGCAGGGCCCCTGTGGTGGTGCCGTCACGGGCCACTGGGCCCCGCTGGGCCGGCCCCGCTGCTCTCTCCGAGCCCCATTTCTTCTAGAAAATGCGATGGATGACGGAGCGACCCCCAAGGACCCGGTGGGCTCCAGCCTTCCGCGATCCCTGGGCCTCAGGTTCTCCAGCTGTGGGATGGGTCGGTCTTCCTGCCCGGCTCCTGCCCACAGCTCTCAGGGTGGAGGTCGCAGCCTGGCCCTGTGCCCCGTGGCCCGGCATCCTGAACCGGGCCTCTGCGGTGAGGTGTGCAGGCGATACCTGGGCTGTGGGCGACAGCCCCGTGGCCTTGTGGGGGGGCAGGGCCCAAGGAGCTGGCTGGTTAACCTGTGAGGTTTTCCTGGGTGAGCGCTCAAAACCTGGGGCGGGGCGGAGGGGGCGGCTCACCTCGGCGTCCGGCCGCTGGATGGTCTGGATGGTACTAAGGTCCTGCTCCAAGCGGGCGATCAGCTCCCTCTGCTCGGCTGCCGTGGCCATGGCCTCGGTGACGTGCACTTGCAGCTCTGCGCAGCGCCCTGTGTCAAAGGAAGACACGGCCGTCAGGGGGAACCTGGTGTGGCCCGCGGCGCCTTCCCCACTCTGCCTCTCCGACCCACAGCCCGAGGGCCCCCCGTGAGGTAGGCCAGCAGGGCCACTCCTGGCCCTAAGAACTCAACACTCTCCTGAACTTCTCCAGGCAGGCGAGGGAGCCCAGGGTAGGGATCCAGGGTTCTCCCCGGCTCTGCAGTGACCCGCCGGGAGCCTGGCCAGCCCGACCGGCCCCTTGCCCTCTTGAGGCCTCACTTTGCCTCTGTCAAGCCAGGCAGGGATGTGCAACCCAGCACATCCCAAGTTTCTGCCAGGGCTGATGCTCTGGGATAATGACCAGAGGTAGGAGTGGGGAGAAAGGAGGGGCAGTTGGGGGTGGGCGGGCCTGCTGTAGATCCCGCAGGAGGTGGCGGAGTGAGGGGTCCCGCCTCTGGAGCTGTCACCAGACTCGCTTGGCCTCTACCCCAACAGGCTCCAGCCCGGTGAAGGGGATGGGGTGCCCCCCCTCCCCACAATACCCTGACCCACAGGGTCTCTACCTCCCCCACTGAAGTGCCAGTGGCTGTCTTTGCGACAAAATCGAACCCAAAATAATTCTGTATGGAGACCTTCCTGTCCTTTTGGAGGGCGAGAGGTGTTGGGAAAGTCTCCCAGTCCGGGCCCCGGGGAGGGGTGGGTGCCAGGAGCAGGGAGGACAGCGGGTGCCCCAGGGGCAGCCCGGGTCTCCTGTCTAAACGGTGGCAAAAGATCTTGCTTGGCCACCAGGGGGCTCTGTGGCACCAGAAATGCCCAAAGGCTCCAGGCTAGGGGCAGAGCCAGGAGGATGGCCCTCTACCGGCCCTGTCACAGGGATTTGCCCATCACCACACAGCCTGCTGACCTGCCCTCCAACCCGGTCTTGGCTGCGCTCAGCGTCCTGAGCCAGGGTGGGGGGCCGCTGACCTCACCCACCCCCGCCCTTCCCCTCCCTCTCCTGGGTCCCCACTGCACGCCAAGCTCTTTACACATCTCACGACAAGCCAATCAGTCCAAAAAAGGTGACCCCCATTTTACAGATGAGGAATGGAGGCCTCTTGGTCCAGGACCAAACCCAAGGGTGTCCCCTCCTGGCTATGTCCAAGCCCTTCCCCCACAGCTGGGTCTGCACCGGTTCCGGCCCCAAATGGACTTCGTCCTTCACGCATTGGTGCCTGGCAGGTGCTGGTGGAAGTGAGGGACCCCAGATGGGGTTCGGGGAAGAGGCTGGACCTGAGAGCCCAGGGTCAGGTCATGGAGGGAGAATGGGGTGGGGGTGGCAGGGTATGGTTGGGGGGGCCTGAGGTCCAGCCGGCAGTGTGCATGCCGCGTGGTGCCGAGGGGACCGGGGGTCGATAAGGCACCAGCAAGATGATTGCTTGCACTGCTGTTTTATCCGGCACGGTCTTGGTCAGGCCCCTGGGGTCCAAGGGGTGCCCGGCCCGGGGTTCCCGTGCACTTGTGCCCGTGCCCACTCACTCTTCTGGGCTGCCTCAGCTGGCGGGTGCCAGGCCGCTGCCAAACGCTGCTGCACTTGCCCCCAGACACTGGGGTAGCTGTTGAGGGGCTCTCTGGGGGGAGCAAAGCTGAGTGTGGGGAGTGGCCGTTCCCCCCAAGAGGTGGCTCTGGGCGGAGCTGAGGGCTGGCCGGCCCGCATTCCCAGACGGCACAGAGCTTGGGTGCCCTGAGACACAGGGAAGGGGCTGGGCGAGGCGGGGCAGCAGAGGTGATGCGGTGAGGCTGAAGGGAGGCCCCGGGTGTGGTGGGACAGCGGAGGCCGCAGAGGCAGGGCCAGGAGCCCAGCTGGACCCTAGCAGCGAACTGTCGCCCCACACTGGGGGGACGGGAAGCAACTGCACGTGTGGGCGTCTACCCCAAAGAAGAGACCTCAGTTACAGACCCTGCTCAGAGACCCTGTCCCGGAGCCACTTAAATCTGCTGTGTCAGGGTCCCCTGGCTGTTACCCCCATGCTTTCCTCTGTCTCCTCTGCTGGGGGAAGGAACAGCCAGACCAAGAAGTTGGGGGCACCTTTTTGGGAGACCAGTTGGTGTCAAGGGAGGTCCTGAGCTGGACTCCACCAGAACTGGGGCAAGGCAGTAGAAGGTACTGGAGACAGTTGTGACCTCTTTGTCATACAGAACCCAGGAGGTGAGGCCCGTGCCTGGAGCTGGTTCCCCAAATGCGGAAGGGGTGAGCAGCCGCACGGTTTGGCTTCGGTGAGTAGGAGGTACTAGTGGAGTGGCTAAGGGGTCGTGTGGATGGGGGAGCGGGACGCACGGCCCGAGGCCAGAGATGCGGCTGGGGAGAGCTCAGGACCGCCCCCTGCCCCCTCCCGCCCACCCCCGGTCTAACCCTCCAGGGCAGTGAACATGGAAGCCCAGAGACAGCCTGCAGTGAGAATGGCCAGAACCTTCAGGAACGCTGATATTTTCACGGGTGTCCCCGAAAAGCCCCTGAGAGGAGCTGGCAGGAAGCAGGGGGAAATCAGGAGAAAGTGTGTCCAAGTACCAAGCGGAAGAAGGGCAGTCGGTGAGTAAGGAGGGGTCCTTGGGGTCTCCAGAAAGGCTAAGCAAGGAGATGGAGTGAAGCCTCTGGTCAAGGTGGTGGTGGGACGGGGAGGCAGGGGTGTGGAGGGACTTGGGAATGAGCCCACTCTGGACAGATGCCAGGTGGGCAGGGGCTGGGGTGGGGCGGCGTGCTCTGGAGTGGGGCGCAGGCAGAATGCGGAGAGGGAGAGGTCTGATGGGGGCAGGTGTGCGGGCGGGAGTGACGGACAGACAAACGCTAGGGGGATAGAGGACCCCTCACCTCTGCAAGGTGGCCCATGTGAGACGGGCCAGACCGCCTTCTCCCAGAAAGTTCATGGGAACTCGTCGTTTGGGGAGAATCTGGGAAGGCTGCCTCGGGGGTGCATTTCACAGAGGGGGGGAAAGAAATCAAAGCAAAGTCAAGGTCAAGATTTAAGGAGCCTGGCTATGACTTAAGGTCAAGGCACAATTTCCTTTTTTTTTTTTTTTTTTTTTAAAGATTTTATTTGTTTGTGAAAGAGCAAGAGAGAGTGAGAGTGACCGCAAGCAGGGGGAGCAGGCAGAGGGGGAAGCAGGCTCCCCGCTGAGCAGGGAGACCGATGCGAGACTCGATCCCAGGACCCTAGGATCATGACCTGAGCCGAAGGCAGATGCTTAACTGACCGGCTACCCAGGCGCCCAAGGCACGATTTCCGACTGCAGATCGATTAAATGCAAAAACTTATCACAATTGGATGGCAGACCCAGGGGAGTCGCGCTCATGGCTTTCCTGCGAGTGGGGGACCCGCCTTATTCAGCCACCTGCACGCCAGGTGGGAGCACGGGAACTCCTCCTCACCCACCATCTCTGCACCTGTCTGTCCCCACAGGCGGCCGGAGACGAGTGCTGAGCGCTCCTGCAGGCACAGCCCCTCGCTCCTACTCGGGGCGGGGGGAGGGGGGGCAGCCAGGGTCCTCCCTCTCTCCTGCGACATCGGCTAACGTGCTCCTTTCCACAAGCCGCAGGAGTGTGTTGGGCTGCCCTCTGAAACACACACACACACACACACACACACACACACACACCCCTCTCGACTCTACTTCCCCTCCTGCAAAACTCTCTGAGGAAGTTAACCCGTTCTCAAGTGTCCACATCCTTAAACCTTTCCCTTCTGACTTGGACGTCCGCTACGCTGACTGTCCTTGCCAAGGTGGCCGATGGCCTCACGCATCGCTGTGTCCCCATCCCTCGTCTTCCCGACCTGCCAGCTCCTGGCTTCCAGGTCACCGCGGCCTCTCGGGCCTCGTGCCTGGCTGGCCGCTCCCCGTCTTTCCTTTGCTGCTACGTCTCCCTGCAAAGCTCCCAATGCCACGGGACCCGGGAGCTGTCCCCACACGCCACTCTCCTGTCCTTCACTCCAGCCACCTTGCGTGTCCTCCAGGCCACTCCTCTCCCTAAGCGTGGCGTTCAGACCGGTCCAAACTGAAGCCTGATCCCTGCTCCTCGAACGTGCTTCGCCCCAGCAGGCCCCCCTTTGCACAGCCCGGGAGGTGGAGTCCTCGGGGATGGGGGAGCAGAGGCCAGGTGCCGCTCAGTGGCTCAGCGCACAGCCCATCCTCGGCTCTTCTCTACCGCTCCTTTCATCTAATCTGTCTCCAGTCCTGTTTTTGGCTCCACCCTCAAAAAACATCCAGAATCCAATCACTTTTGGCCACTGCGCCACCTGGTGCCAATCATAGCCTCCGGGTCTTAAGGCAAGAGCCTCACAAAGCAGCAGCCAGAGAGAGCCTTTTCAACAGTGGGATTGGACCACACTCGGTCCAAACCCTCCAATGGACCCCAAATTCTACGATGGCCTACAAGGCCCCATCTCCCGCCCTGCGTCTCCCTCCTCTCTCTGACCTGGCTGCCTCCCACTCTTGCCCTTGGTGGCTTTGCTTCAGCTATTCTGGCTTCCAGGCACCTTTGTACCACAGGACCTTTGCACTCACTGTTTCCCCTCTGCCTGGAATGTTCTTACCTCAGGCATTGACATGGTTCAACCCCTCCCCTCTGTCAAGACTGTTCACGTTACCTTCTTAGCGAGGCCTACCCTGACCACCTGATTTAGAACTTTCACCCCTTACCTTGTTTTTCTCCTATAACATTGACCACTTTCGAAGGCACTATGTAATTCACTTGTACTCGGTCTACTGTCTGTCCGCACCCCCTGAAAGGCGAGCTCCTTGTTTGTCCCCTGCTATCACTGCGGATCAGTGGCACGGTGAGCCCTCTATGTCTATCAGCTGATGGGCGGAGTCCATTCCTCCCAGTGGGGAAGCACCCATTCCTTTAGTTGGAAGGTTGCAAAGGGATTTCCGGGGCACGGCCTCCTGGGCTGGTCCTTGCGTGGCCAGCTGGCCTCTGCTTGTCCTGCCTGCCGATAACTGCTCAGGCCTCACTCAGAACCTTCTGAATCGGGACTGCAGATCAACTACTGGCAAGCCCCAAGCCGACCCTGCACTTTGCAGAGGGGTGCGTGCTCGCTGGAGGGGCGGAGCGGGGCACTTTCTTCCTGGCTGGGATCCCCCTACCCCGAGCACGGGTGCAGCCACTCCACTACATCCGCTTGGATGGAAAGAACAAGCCTCACCAAGAGCCGCGCCACCTCCAGAATCCGCTTCGTTCTCACCAATGGGTCAGCGGGTGGCTGACCCATGCCACCCGCCCACCCTGCCCACGCACGGGGGCTCGCTGTCCCTCTGACTTGCCACATTGCAGACTCTGTGGCCCTGCCTCCCCTCACTCTGGGGTGCTCCCCCCATGTCCCGCAAATGTCTTTTCCCATTTTAAGGCCTGGGTTGTGGTATTGCAGTGCTCTGTCTCCCCTCTGGGCTGGGAGCCGCTGGAGGCTGCCAGACTCCCAGCCTGGAGCACGTCCCTGGCACATGGCAGTTCCTGGTGACTATCTGCTGACTACGGCCACCAAGGAGCCCCAGACTCCTCGACTCCGCACTGCTGACATTTGGGGCCATGTCATTCTTTGTTGGGAGTCAGGAGGCTGCCCTATGCCTTCTATCAGCATCTCTGTCCTCTCCCCTCTAGGTGCCAGCAGCACTGCCCCAAATGCTCCCAGACGCTGCCCAATGCCCCGAGGGGCAAAGTCCGCCCCCCTCCCCCGGTGGAGAACCAGCATCCCAGAGGATCTGCTCTCCTCCAACACGAGAGGCTCCCAGGTTTGGGGGGTCCTGGGGCAGGGAGCAGCCTCAGCAGAGGCCTCAGTCAGACGGAGCCTCTAAGAGGAAACCGGCTCTGTGGACGGCACAGCCCCCCTCTCCCCAGGACTGAGGCACAGGGAGGGGACTTCCTTCCTGTCTGTGGCCGAGCCCAGTGTGGCAGCTTCAGCCACACAGGAACTGAGACTTGAATTTTTAGCAGAGGCCGGAGAGAGAGAGCTGCTGGGTGTGGGGGACTCGGCTGCCCAAACTGTGGGCATCACGGGCACCAGTGGGCACCACTGGTGGTGGTCAGGCCGCAGCCACTGGAGCTCTAGCTAGCCTGCACTCCCACGTAGGGGCTCCTCTGGCCCCAGCACAAGGTGGAAACGACTTTGACCAGAGGGAGCTGCTCCAGCCACCACATTCGACGACATAACGCCCACACCAACCGCCAGCGCTAACGGGTCCTGAGTGCCTGCCGTGGGCTTGGGCACTGTAATGAACACTGGGGTCATCACTCGCTCCTCCCCATCCCCCCCCCCCCCCGGCAGCCCCGCGAGTCTGGCATTATTACATCCCCTCCGCAAAGACAGAAATGGAAGCTCAAAGAAGCTAAGTTCATTCATTGTCTCAGAAAGGGTTTCCTGAGTTGACTAGGTTTTGCCCAAGGTTGCGCGCCAGCCAGGGAGAGAAGACGGTGGGACTCGAGTGCATTGCCACCCGACCACACAGAAGGGTCCCAGCGCCTCACTGTGAAGCAAGCGGGATCCTCCAACTGCACTCCCCGGAGCCCCCCCAACTCCACCGTCCCTAACAGAGCAGGCTTTTAACTGTCCACAGACCAAGTTCTTGAAAAAAGAAGAAAAACGGCCTTTCCTCTGGACATTCTGAGAGCCCAAGCTTCCCGGAGGAGGCTTCTGAATGCCTGTCCCACACTGGGCACACACTGCGCCTCCCACTTCCGCCGATGTGGCTCCCCCCCGCACTCGAGGGGCCAAATGCACATCAAGGGTCTGGTGACCAGTAGCCCTCCCAGGCAGCACCAACACCAAAACGGCTCTCCCAAGCCCTCGGGGTTCTCAGCTCGGCCCCGCGCCCCTGCCCAGGAACCAATGCCATGCCCAAGAGACCAACAAGCTCTGTGCCCCCCAAAGCCGGCACGCTAGGGATTGTGGAGGCGACGGCAACGTACCCCAACCCAAGGCAGCCGCTCAGAGGCCCTTTTGGAAACACACGCAGACAGGATCACAGCGGAGGCCTCGCACACGGACGATTACTACGGACCCTTGGACAACACGGGTTTGAATCACACGGGTCCACGTACACGCGGATTTTTTTTTACAGTTCCCTAGTGTAAATGGGTTTTCCTGTGCTCTTCTTAATAACAATCGTTCCTCTAGCTTAGTTCATTCTAAGTATACAGTATATTATATGTATAAACACAAAATACGCGTCCAGCGACTATGTTCTGGGTAAGGCTTCAGGTCAGCAGCAGGCCCTTAGTAGTTACGTTTCGCGGGAGTCAAAAGCTACACGCGGGTTTTCAGCGGCGTCGGGGGTTGGCGCCCCCGACCCCTGTGTTTTTCAAGGGTCAACTGCATGTCCTCAGGTGGCCTTAGCCTATTTCCTTGAGTCATCAAACAACACACGTCATTTTGTTCAGACCCGCTTAAGCGCGGGGAGAGGGAGGCCACACACAAGGAGGCTGAGACTCTGCCTGAATTGGGGGGCACCACCCCGTTGCAGTCAGAGCACGAAACCTCGCTCCCCTCTCTGTCTCAGGAGCTGGCCGTTTACACAGAGCCGGGCCTAAGGAACCATGTGCAACTATAGTTTTGCTTAATTAAACCCCACTTGAAAAGCACCGGGGGAGACTCTCTGGGTTGGAAGGCTTTGTGCCAAGTGTTCTTTATTTTTATTTTTTTTTTTGCATGTTATATTTTAATTTAGTTAACAGATCTTTAAAGAGGGGGGCATGCCTAAACTAGCCATCGGAGAAGTAGCAGAATGTTAGCAGAGTCAGACTTAGAACGTCAGACTGGCAGAGCTTGGTCGGTTTTATCCTCATTTCTCCCATCTGTGGGGGCAGACATCTGGGGACAGCTCTAGCCACGCTTGGGTCCGACAGATGAGACTCAGGGCTGCCCAGAGCACCTGGCATTGGCAGGAGACTGCCCCGTGCTTTCGGGGGCTTCTCCTACTGGAGGGAGGACGGCTCACGCTTCTGTACCACATGTGGGAGCGTCACATTCTGAAACCTACAAATTACTGCACAACAAACCAATTCCCCCTGCCCCATCGCACATCGGTGAGAATGGCAATAATTTTCCAAACTTCTAGATTTCAACATGAGAAACCACCTCAGTCACGAGCACGTGGACCGCCTAGCCACCAACTCTGCAGAGCTCTCTTGGGTCCAGCCCCGAGCCCTGGCCGGAGACCCCTTCTCAGGAGCCTGATCATTCCAGAAACCCACAGGCGCCATTTCCTCCTTTCTCTTTCCACTCACTTGGCTCGAGTTACCGCGTACCCCAGGCCTGTCTTTGACATCAGGATTCAGGGACCAAGTGAGAGACAACCCCTGCCCCCTGAAACCCACACACACCGATCAGGCTAGGCCAGGCCACTGGCCGGGTGCACGCTGCCCTGCAGGGGTACCTGGCTGTAGCCCCTGGGGGCACCCGAGCCCCATGCAACCTCGCCCGGCACCATCGGCCACCATCCCCGGTCCTGCAGAGCCTGCGCAACAAGCGATGGTGTCATTTCACAGACAAGGAAGCCGGTACCAGGAGGGTCAGCATTTCATGGCTACTGAGACAGTAAGGCCCACGACAGCAAGCAGAGCAGGGACGTAGGCTCTGATGGAGACACGGTGCAGTGCACTGCCCAGACCCCCTGCGCATCCCACCCCATGCCTGGTCTCTGCAGCCGTCTCGGCATGGCGACTCCTGGGGTACCCTTTGGACCCAGAATGAGAGTGTTTGCTGCTTCTCCTCAGGCCGGGGCACTTTAAATAAAAACAACCCACGCATTCTTGTGTTTGTATAAAAGATATTTACTTCAATTATCACACCTAGGGTGCTAGTGAGTAATAATACATGGTGTGAGTTTCATACAGTGATATTGCTTCTCCATATCATATAGGGACCGTTGTACAGTGCTGAGAACAAACATCGTATGGCTAACCAAGGACAGAAGGGACAATGCCAGGGGCCGACGGGTGCCTCCCCCACCCCCACGCCAGCTGGATCAACTTTTGACTCTTAATGTCGAAAACAAATAGCAAGGAAAAAAAAAATGTTACCAGAGATGGGTCACAGCAACACAACAGAGGCTTCTCGAAGCTATTTGTACAAAAATGACGCCTTTTTTTTTTTTGTTGGTTTTTTTTTTGTTGTTTTTTTGTTTTTTTTGTTTTTGTTTTTGGTCAGTTGGGTCTCTGTGAGGATTAAAAAAAAAAAGTCTGTGATTGTATTAACAAACGAGCTCTAAAAACATCTAAGACTTAAGTGCGTTACAGAAAATATAAAATACTGCTAAAATGTAAAGACACCACAATACACGGGGGGGCGGGGGCGGAGCGGGGGGCGGGGCAGGGGGCGGGGCGCGGGGCAGGGGGCGGGGCGCTGAGCTTATGAAAAGTATCCCGGAAGAAGTCCGCCACTCTGCGAGCGAGCTCGTCTCGTGCTGCGTTAGTAGTCTGGACAGGAGCGTGGCGCTACCCGCTCTCATGGCAAAGTAGTTATTGCACATCGCAAAGAGCTAGGTCTCACTCAGCGGAAAGGGACGCGGGGAAACCCACCTTTCCTTTTTTTTTTTTTTTTTTTTCCTCCCACTTCTATTTTCCGACCAATTATGCTCAAATGCTGTAAGAATTTTTGCATGAATCCTCACGTCTCCAAAATGCACAGCATTTTCTGAGGGGTCTCGGTGGGACGGGAGATGCCCGTTTTCTCAAGGAAAGAGGCAGAAAACGGCTCGAGAGAGAGAGAGAGAGAGAAAGAGAGAGAGAAATGCATAGACTAATTCGAGAGAAATGAAAACCCTTTGGTGGTGGTGGTGGTGGGAGCGGGCGGAGGGATGGGGGCGATGATTTCATTGGAGGGCTCTCTTTCAAAGAGACGAGAACAAGATCAGGACCCCCAACGATTTCAGAGAAGGGAAGAAGTCATGGCACGGAAAGCGAGGCGGGGGTTGGCTGTGTGACCCCACCTGGACCTTGGCCCCCCGGGGGAGCCCCGTCCTCCTGGGCCAGCCCCTCCTCACCGTCACACCTGATTAGCAAGCAACGTGTTTCCCCCCCCTCCACGCTTGACCACATTAAGGGGGGGGGAAGGGGCTCCCCCACGACCTCCCCAGTGAGGGTCCTCAAGCCATAGCCGGACTCGCAAACACCGCTGTTTCACAAGATGGTTTTGACCCAACTTTGTACGCAAGGAAAGCCACCACAAGAACGACAAGAAAAGCCAACACAACAGAGCAAACCAGCGCGAGCCTTGCGAGAAACCTCTCTCTCTCCCTTGGAAGCCACGGTCTCGCCCAGGCCAGCCGCGCCCGCTCTGACCAGGGCTCGCTGGAACTTCATGAACCCAGAAGGCTTACCAGAGGCTCTAGGAGGCTTTGGGGGAACTGAACTTCGCTCTTCTAAGTCTCTGTAGCCCCTCACGCGAGTGTTTTTCAACTCTCTCATTTAAAAAGTCAGACCCGGGGAGACCACCCGCTTTTGAGCGGCTACCCTGGAGACAGGTGTCTGATTCTGCTGGAGAAGCCCCCTCTGCCCCCCAGTCAAATCCCCAGACCCTTCGGTTCTTTTGGGGGGGGGGGAGGGTTTGTGTGTCTGTGTGTGTGTGTGTGTGTGGCGGGGAGGGGGGAGGGCAGGAGGCAGAAGACAGTAACCACCAGAGTGACAGCAAAAAGCATTTATAGCAACAACACAAAACAATACACTCCTGATAAGAACTTAAATGATTAACCCTAACAATAAATAGAAGAGGATAGAAATAAAAATTTTTTTTTTTTCTTCTCAAGGAAACATCCTTTTATAATTATCCTCACGCACGCTGGCAGGTCAGTAGCAGTCAACTCATCTCAAGGAAAGGTTAAGTGCTGGAAGGGATGGCTGTGGTCTCACAGTCGGGAGGGTTCTTAGCTGCTGAGTCACACCCCCCGCTCCGCCCCCCACCTCCCCTGCCACCCAGCTGGGTTCCCCCCGGGGCCTGTGGGCCCTGTACACCTAGCTCGGGGGTGGGGGGTGTCAGCAAGAGGCAGGCTGAGAGAGGGGAGGAGGGGGGGGCTGGGGAGGCCTGGTTTCCCTTCGGTTCATGAACAAACGGAACTACAGTGAACGTTCCCATCCACAACCTGAATCGTCCTGGTCTAAAGCTTACTTTGAGTTCATTTGGTGTGCAATACATTATCTCTTAAAAATGAAGAAAAATGATTTCTATTGCACAGAGCTTTTTACACACATAGTCATCTACTTAAGTGCTTTCTGTTTAAAGCAAACTACACACACACACACGCGCGCGCGTGCACACACAAAGGAAAGCAAAGAAAGCAAGCAAAGAAAAAGATGGAAAAAATGAAAAAGGAGAGGAACTTTCGAACAAAAGCAGCCCCGTGCCACTTTTTCGATGCATCTAGCTGAATGGCGTCTGGTTTCACCAGCGGAAGTCCCAACGCTTCCTTACACTGTGCTTCTGATTATTTTCCATAGGGATGTAGCCGTGACATTGGGATATAAGGCACCTTTCCTTTCTGATCACAGAAAGCTTGATACATAGCATAATAGCATATTTTGTGGTAGAAATTAAAGCCTAAACACTACAGAAATGACAGGAACACAGACTATACCTAACGTCACTGGAGAAACTAGACCCATGGAAAGCAACTCAAAGTTATTTTCAAAGGCTTCTAACAGGGGGATGGGGAAGTGCACATTTATGCATAGCCTAATGCCTTTCTCTCGCTAGCCTTTTTTAGGATTCTTCGCCTACAATGCCCAACTTTTAAAGTTAGCATTCCGGAGGAGACTAGGCGCTTTGGAAATGTCTTGTTAAAGCTAAATGTCACTTCATGCAAAAATTAGAATGGAGATACCACTGACAGTGTGGTCACAGCATCTTTGGAGGGGAGGTGGAGGAAGGACGGCGGCAAGGCCTGGGCAGGTGCGGGCAGGTCCCGCAAGTGAGAGAGACTGGGAAGTTGCATTTCCTCCTTCCCTGGTGAGGACGGGGCAGGGAACTCGGGTGCGGCTCATTTCCTGCCCAGCTCTCTGCCCTCCACGCCCCTCCTCTGCCTCCCTCATTCACTCCGAGGGTTCGGGCCTCTGCTTTCAGCACACCTCTAAGGGTTCACAGGCTGGATCTTTCTGGAACTTTCCTTGGGAACTTGTTTCCTTGTCGTTTTTGTCTACAGAAAGGCAGAAACCGGTGGGAATGGACATAAATGTTGCCAAACTGGACCTCCGTCTCAGCGAGCATGCCGGCCAGACCGACATTCAGTGCACCCGGAAACAGAACTCTGCTGGAGGCCCAGGCCACCACCTTGCCACTTGGGGCGGGAGCTCTGCCTTGGGGGTCACGAAGCCTCCCCTGTTGCCACCAAGGCCCACACGAAACCACAAAAGCACTGGGGTGGGGGTTTCTAACTGTGGGCTTTTCCTGACAAATGCCCAAGCGCGTGACGATGACAACAGATCCTTAGGCTTCCGCTTCCAAGTCGCTCCCACCAGGAGGACACAACGGCCACCAGAGAAGGTGGAGCCACGTCTAAGCAGGGGCCCCGGGAGCTGGGTTTTTCTGCACTGCGTAGAAACCGGTATGCTCTTTTGGGAAGAGTCTTGTGATTGAAGACTGGGATTGCAGATGGGACAACACCATTGCCTTTCCCGTCCTCGAGACGCTTCCAAAGGACGTCTCACAGTGGAGCTGACGCCACAACTTCCCTATGCCAGGGACAAATAAGGACAGAGTTCCCCGATGCCAGGTAGGAACCCTGGGGCCGTGTCCTCACGTGGCCAGCCAGGGGCAGCCCAGGGCAAGGGAAACGGCTCTGACAGATCCTAACAGCTGAGCGGGAATGGGCAGAAAGCGAAGGCGGGCCGGAGCGGGGCCCTGTGAGGCCTGAGACCGCCCCTGCCTGCAAAGGAAACGGCTACCGGCGTGTCAGGAACAGGCGGAGTCGAGAGAAAAATCCACGTGCCTCGAGCAGCACAGGTGTCCGTCCGTGTTGTGCTCACGAGAGAGAGGAGGGAAGGAGGCCTGCCCGCCAGGCCCAGACACACTCACGAACGCCACGATTCTAGCACTCTCGGCTCTCCCCTCCCCGCCAAGAGCCCCCCTGTGCCTCGCGGTTCTGAAGGGAGTTACGTCAAGTGGGAGCACAGGTTAGTGAGGTAGAAGGGGACAGAGGAGGAGTGTGCTGACAGGGAGGACATCTAGGGAGGGAAGGAAACGGCCTGCCTGAAGGAACGTGGCAGAGAGCCCACCCCGCGGGCCACGCGGGCCCGAACCTCGCCTTGCTCCATGCCCCCCCGCGCGGCTGGCTTGCTGGCCCCCCAGAGAGGGGGCTTGTGATGGCTAAGGGCAGACTCTTGTTTTTAGGCCTGTCGAGAGGCGGCTGTCATAGTGCATTTAAGGCAATGGCTGTTGTCCTCCAGCTCGAGATGGAGTAAGTCGTGAACACCGCTTCACGCGGTGCGCATCCCGGAAGGGTGTGATCTACTCCCCGCACCCCGGGTCCTCTGTTATCTTCAGTGAGGTTTGTTTTTCTAAGATGAGAGGGAGGAGAAACATTGCATAGAACGTCAATAGAGTTCATTGATCACTGCTGCGAGAGAGGGCAGGAGTTCTGCAGGAACAGAGAGACCCAGTCCACCTGCTGGGAAGGTACCTGTGGACTGAGCTCTGTGTGTGTGTGTGTGTGTGTGTGTATGTGTGTGTGAGACTGGGGCACGATCTTAGGGCCACGAGCCCACGCCACAGCTTTCCCTCCGGTTAGAGTACAACCTGCCTTCTGCTTAGTCTCCTCACAGCCCCACGATTGACATGGTTCGGGCCATGGAGGGAGACCAGGGGTTTCCTTCCTCCCAGAGGCGGGCCGGCTGGGCCGGGGGCTGCGGGTCCACGGGGAGGGTCTCTCACAGCCACAGAGAGCACAGAGAAACCCTCGACCCTGTAGCTCTCTGGGTCTGGACCACCAGCCAGCGGACCTGAACGTCCGCATCGGACAGGATGGTTTTTAAATGGGGAGAAAACAAAGATGCCGAAAGCAAGGACACGGGGCAGGGAGCCCACAACCGTCACCTTTTTGCCTCAGTCCCTCTCACAGACATTGTGGCTGTGGTTTAATAGTAGTCATACGAGTCAAGAGCCTGGCATTTCCTGGAGACTTCTGGAAGCCTGCGTCCTGGGACAGTCTGCTGCTCACGAGCTACCCCAGGTCGGGGTGCTGTTCACGCAGGTCGGCTCTGAGAATAATCGAGCTGAGCCAGCTGGCTGGGGGAATCCTTTCTTTAGAAAGGGTGGCCGGGCGGCCGGAGAGAAATCACAGACATCCCGACTGATCCCGAAGTTCAACGTTGGCGGTCACCTGGGAGCCAGGCGGTGGAAGTGGGCAGGCCCGGGTCTGGGACAGAACCCACACACCTTCCACCTCAGATACCCCACAGACGAGTGTGGGTGGGAGCCCAGGGTCAAGAGGCTGGATGTGAACACTGATTTTATACCGGGCTTCCACTTAGCCAGCTAAGTAATGGCAAAAACCTTTAAGTTATGAACACTGCCTCCAATTAACAAAAAGGAGCCATTTAAAATGGTATAATGGAGCTTGTAATTAAGTGTTAGTGTTTTATACGGAACCGTTTTCCCCAGGGGAGAGGTACAAATCAGCTTTTTAAACTGATGGAGCAGAGAGAGAGGAGGAGGTCGGCTGCCTGTGGGAGCTACTGCTTGGAATGCCAGCCAGCTGAAGGTACGCCCCCCGGAGAGGATGCTGTTCAAGGCACTTGAATATTGCTTATCAAGGTGAAAGATCAACCCTTAGACTCGAACTGAGAGGTGCGACAAGGAGGGGGGACGCTCCCCCCACCCCCTGAAAGGTTTCTGTTATTTAGTGGCAGCTCTTAAAAGTATTACAGACAGTGAAAGCTTGACACAAAAGATCATACGGTTGGGGTCACGCTTGAAAAAAAATAATAATAAATAGAGGGAAAAAAAAATACAAACACAGAACCGCAAGCAAACTTTAACCAACTGATTGTATCGAGCACCCAGATGTAAGTCTGGCCAAAAAGGTAGAGTGGAAATCAACGAAAACCTAGTTAAGAAAACAAAACGAAACAAAACAAAACACAAACCAACCAACAAAACCCAACAGAAAGGACTAAACCGCTTGGAAGAGCCCGAGTGGCTGTTTTACTGTTTCTATTTGGCCACTAGAATGGACAAACTTACTTATACTTTCTCAATTTCCTCGGGTTGAACACCTTTGTAAATAACAGTCATGCCTTTAAAACTAAAACACTACCCTAGTACTTCGGTTAACTCCCTGGTTTTCATTCTAATGAAAAATCAGATATTCCGAGATTGATCACACACGATGACAAAATTCCCTCGAGGTTTTCGTGGAGAGGACACCACAGTACTGTCAGGGGCTCTGCTACTCACTGTCCTAGGGGGTCACTAACGCCAACTCGCTCTTCTTAACGCACCTGCATCGAGCCAGATGGTAATCTGCTTCCCCTTAAGCTCCTCCATTTTGAATTCTCTTCTCACTGAACCGGGTATCAAGTTCAGAGATGATACGACCATCGAAAGACAAACAGCCTGCCTCCCAGCCTCCTAGAGCCTTCTGAAAACTTCTTATTCATGAAAAGGCATTGTCTTTAGTGTAGTGACTCTTAAATTTGTGAAAACTTGAACTAAGTGCTGCGGTTGCAGGTTAAAAGACTGTAAATGAACTACATAATTCCTAAAACATCATGCAAGAAATGTGGTTTCACATCTTACAGTCAAAGTCCTACAAAGTTAATTAATACAAGCACACTGAGGTGTAATAGTGGGAGCATACCTTGAAAATTATAACTCCCTCCCACCCCCCCAAATCAAAAAAGGTAATATTAATTAAACTTAAGAAATAATGAATGCACCATTAAAATGCCATCCAAAGATGTTGACCTAAGACAAAGGTTTCAATGATACACAATACGGTCAAAAAGTTTTCAATCAGTAATATACAGTAGGACAACTACATCTTGTAAATTATACCCAATACTGCCGGCAGTCTATCCCTCTAAGAATATTTGCCCCTTTCATCCCTTCCTAACAATCAGATAATAAAATACAGCACCTATAAATAAGCAAAAAAAAATATATATATATACCGAAATCATCTATTGTTAGTTTAAAGATATGGCAATAAAGGAGTCTAAATTAGCAAACTTGTAGAAGCCATAACTGATAAAACAGCTTATTGAAAAAAGGTGGCAGTAATGCACTCTATGTGTGCACAGGTACTTAAGAAAATACACAGACGTATAAAATTGCACACACGCACACACGCACACTCTCATCCGCCTCTATTCTCACGCATATACACATAGACAACGGGAGGAATCCGAGACAAGTTAGACTTCTGATTTGTACTTAGACTGCCCTAGACTGTGCATAAAAGAACTGTTCCAAGAGGCAGAATGAAGGAAGCGCCAATGGAAGGTCTGGTCTGGAAGTGAAGAGCGTGTGTGAGTGCGGCCCGTCTACAGGGGTGGGAGCAGAGCCCAGACTGCCACGTTCTCTCTTCTGCAGGGAAGGAAGCTTCCCACGACGTCAACAGTCCTCAGTGCTTGTGGTGGGAAGAGCGGGTGGAGGGGGGCGGGGGGGGGGGGAGAGAGAGAGTGCGCGTGCGCGAGAGCCCTGCCCAGGCCCGGGGAGCGGCGGCCCCTGGTGGGGCTCAGTCCATCAGGCGCCCGGGAGAGTGCTGTGCGGTGTGCTGCCTTCTGTGCCAAGGAAAGCCTGCTGCCCACGCCGGCCGGGCCCCTGCGGCCCCCGACTGCCTGCCGCCGCCTCGGCGGCCCACTCTTTCCTCCGTGCTTTACACGCTCGCACGCGTGCCGACGCGCTAACACAGACGTAGACACCATAAATTAAACAGAATGAACGGGGACATGCTACAGTTCTAACTTGTCTCCTAAACCTCCGAGATATGAGGTCTGATCAGCGTGCTCTGCGGTTAGAGGTTAAAAAGCAGATTATAAAATACCTAGATTCGGATCTTTTCTTTTTGTCCTGATTTGGCCTAGAATGGAGTGTATTAAACAGACCCTGGCCGGCAAAAGCCCAGAGGTCAGTTAAAGCTATGGATCACTGTGCACTACATGTCAGGATTCTATGCACGTACGAGAAAACACTACCTCAGCTACCACAAAATCAGATCGTTTCCTGATGTGACTTCTCTTTCTGTTAAAAAATATGTGGAGTAAATGTGTTTTATTTTAATTCAAAGTCTCAAACGAGAAGATTCTTTACTTGAAAATATTTAGGAATCCAAACTAGTGTGTTTAGAGTCGGTTTGACTGTGCAATCTCTTAGTGGCAACTGAACAGCTACAAAAACTTTCTTTTTTAATTTTTCTGAAAAATCCCCCCTCCCCCCCATTTTTTCCTGGTTTAAGAAGATAATAGTGTATTATCGCTCTGAAGCCATTAGATGGCAGATAAAAAGCCCCCTTTTAATATGTGGGTTTGATTTTTTTTTTTTTTTTAAAGCCCACACGAAAGAGGAGGGCGCAAGGCAAAGCTGTAAGAGTTATTCCAGAACCTGTGGAAATCACTTAGGGCAATAAAAAAAACACTTCAGGGTACAAAAAAGCTCGACTACACATTTCCGTTTTCTTCCTTGAAAACACGACATAGATTGGGCTTAATGCTCCTTTGTTTTCTATATGCACCTTGGCCTATGGCGATTTTGCCCTGTGGCCCGCAGGGCGGTAAGTGCGCAACACGGTCCAGGCCGCGGAGTCGGCGCCCGCCCCTCTGCCCGGCCCGGCCCAGCGCGGCCCGACCCGACCCGGCCCGGCCCGGCCCGGCCCGGCCCAGCCCAGCCCAGCCCGGCGCGGCTCAGCCAGGCTCGGCTCGGCTTGGCCCAGTTCGGCCCAGCTCGGCCAGACTCGGCCCGGCTCGGCCAGACTCGGCTCTGCCCGGCTCGGCCCAGCTCGGCCAGACTCGGCCCGGCTCGGCGAGGCGAGACGCGGCTCGGCTCGGCTCGGCTCGGCTTGGCCCGGCTCGGCCCAGCTCGGCCAGACTCGGCTCGGCCCGGCCCAGCTCGGCCCAGCTCGGCCCCGCTCGGCCCCGCCCGGCCCGGCTCGGCGGGCGGCGCCCTCTCAGAACTCCCATTCGATGGGCTCCTCCCGGCTGGCGGCCTTCTCCAGGCGGTGGATTATGCTGTTCAAGTTCGCGGCCTTCTTCTTCCTCAAGGGGTTGTCTCGCGAGTCCCTGGCGCCCGCCGCCTCCGGGAGGCCGAAGAGGCTCTGCAGCGAGCTGGCCCTGCGGGCGGCCGCCGGCGCGCTGGTGCTTGGCAAAGCGGAACTCCTGTCGGCGCCGTCCCGGGCCCGGCAGGGGCCCTCCGCCGGCGGGGCGGCTGAGGTAGCGGCGTCCTCCCCGGCCGCGGGTGCGGCGGCGGCGGCGATGGCGGGGTTTGGCACGGACCCCGGGCCGTCGACGGGGCCCTCGGGCGGCGGGGGCGGTGGCGGCGGCGGCGGCGGCGGCGGCGGGGGCGCCCGGGGCCGGCCCTCGTCGTCGGCGTCGTCCGGGGCCGGGGCCCCCGAGGGCGGCGGCTGCGCCTTCTCCGCCGGCCTCGGCGCCTCCTCCCGCTCCTCCGGGGCCTCGGCCGGCCCTCCCTGAGACTTGGCGGCGGCCGCGGGGCCGCCCGGCTCCTCGGCGTCCACGGCGCCCGGGCCCTCGGCGGCTTCCACGCCGTCGCAGCTGTCGCCCTCCGAGCTGGGCGCCGCCCGGCTGCTTCGGGCCGACGGGGAGTCGCTGGCCCCGGCCTGGCCCTGGCTCCCCGCCTGAATCTCTTCAATGAACAGTTCTCTGCGGATCCGAGACCTGCGAGACACAAGCGGGAGGGCGCCGTGAGCGGGGCTGCTGGGGGGTCACCCGCAGGTTCCCAGACCCTGCGCCTTTGCAGGGTGGTCCCTCGGCTGGCTGCTGGCCTCCTCTTCCCCGCGAGGACGGCGCGCCCGTGTGCCTCGTTCAAAGGGCGCCCTCCCCACATGCCCGTCCCGCCCCACCTCCCAGCAGGTTGCGGGTGGCCCGGTCGCGCACCCTGCACACCCCGGCCCCGCCCGGCCCGGGGTACACGGTGGTGACCGCGGGCGGGACTAACAGCTGGAAATGCAGGATGGATGCTAACGCGAGAGAGAACCAACGAATACACAGCGCCCAGGGCCAGAAGCTTGAGCCTGGTGCTCTGAGCCACAGATCGGGGCCAGGGCCCTGGGCAGGGTCACTTTCGATCAGGCAGGAAGGAGACCACATAGGCGCTCCAACACACCAAGCATGTTGCCATCAAGCAGGACCGCCCCTACCGGGGACCCAGCGCTCCCTTACTTTGTTGTGTCTGAAGGAGCAGCTACAGATGGACCCTGGCCTTCCCCGTCTTGGGGCCCTGAGTGACATCAGGAAAGGACTCTTAAGTCTGTTTCTGTGCTAGAGTTTCTCCTTCCATCTGCTCACGGCACTAGGCTCCATCCGAACTCTCTAGATGGTTATTCTGAAGAGCTGAAAAGCCTCTGATCAGTGTGCCAGCTGTTACTGGAAAAGCATCCTCAGGTCATCCGGCTCGAAGCCCACTGTCGTGCAGAAACTGGGCCTCCCGACAGCCCTTGGTTAGACATGCGATAAAAATATTTTCTGCAGTACATAGACCCCAGTAGAGGTGACATGTTTGGAGAGCCCACTATATGCCAGGCCTTGTGTTGGACGTGGGGAGTGTTGAAGCCAGGGAGAGCGTTTTCAGCCCGGTGTGTCCAAACCCTCGGTGGTGGTGATGTGTTCATGCTGGTATCTGCTCCCGGCATGGCCTGAGCCCTGACCCTTGTCCTGAGGATGGTTTCTGAGTGAGAGCTGCAGGGTGAGGTCCTAAACCTACCGCCCTCCGCCCCCCCCGGAAGTTCTCTGGCATAAGTGAAGACTTTCTTCTCTGGGCCTACCACGGGGGCCTGTGAAATGCAAGCCCTTGTCGATAGGCTCCTGGACACCGGGCTGCGAGGGCGAGCCTGTTCTGCTGTCTTTCAAGGCCCTCGGCAGCCAGGAATGCCTGCTGGGGTGAACGCCTAATCCCGTCCCACCCGGGCTGGGGAGGTGGGAGCTAGACGGGCAGGCCACAGGTCTGCTGGGTACTAACTCTGAGTCCCAGGGGGCGGACTGGCCCAGAATGGAGCACAGGCTTTTATGGGACCAGGCCAACCTGGGTTTGAAATCTGGCTTTGTAAGACTTAGTAGCTATACAGCTTGGAAGAAAGGTCCTGAGCTGTTTTGAGCTTCAGATTTCTTATCTGAAAAATGTGGAGAATAGCATCTTCCTTGCAGAGATGTTAAGACTAAAATATTAACGGATAATATAGGACACATAGTAGACCCAGAAAAAAAGGGGACTATTCAGACCCTCCACCTGCCTTTTGAGAGACAGAATCCCTGGTGTTAGGTGCTAAGGCTGAGCTAAAAGGCCTGGGGGGGAGGGAAGGGACAGCTGCACCTGGGGCCTGGTATCCTGGCTGCCACCCTCGGCTGTTCGAGAATCTGATTAGACGCTCCTGGTTGACTGCCTGGCATGTACTACATGCTCCACCGACTGGAGACCTCATCCTTCTTAGTCTAGATTTGTCTCCATGTCCATGAAAAATACCGTCTTCTGATCTAGACAGACCAGGTCCCAGGAGCGGATCTGGTTTTCAAACAAGTCACACAAGGTTCGCAGGACACCGTGGTGTTTAGGGCCCGGCAGTTTCTCCTGGGTTGACCTGTTCTTCTAGGAGGAGACCAGGTGTCCTGTGGGAGGTAGTCTGTTCTGGCATTCCTGGCCCTGTTCCTGGGCGAATGGTCACCTTAAGATACTTCTAATGCCCTCCGAGTGAAAGGATAAGAGGAAGTAAAATTGTATTTTTTTGATGTGTCTAAAAATTGATCCCCCCTTCCCCATTATTCCCTGTGGGTTCCGGTAGGGCAGGGGAAAAAAAGAAAATCAACTTCTGCCGTCCAACGCCCGCAGAATGTGAGAAACTCTCTCCTCCCTGAGGAGTTTGGTGCATGCGTGCCAGTCCTTACATGAAGCTCTTGGGGGTCTACCAGGCTAAGCTGGTGTCTGTTCGAAGCGTTTAGTTGGAGAGCTGATGCCACGGAGGGAGAACTCACTCTCTGCTCTGCACTTTGTCTCCTGGGTGACTGGGTGACTTCAGTTCTTTGGGCTTTATGCAAATTCTGAATGACCTAGTGCTCACTTCTCATCTGACCTATTTTGTGGCTTGTAAAGATTCTTTTCAGGGGCGCCTGGGTGGCTCAGTCGGTCAAGTGTCTGCCTTCAGCTCAGGTTATGATCCCGGGGGGCCTGGGATCAAGCCCCATATCAGGGGAGCAGGGGAGCCTGCTTCTCCCTCTTCCCTGCTTGTGCTCTCTCTGAAATAAATAAAATCTTAAAAAAAAAAAATTCTTTTCAGTTCTTTTTTCAAGACCCTGCACATCTCACACCTCTTCCACGATATTTTTTCCAGATCTCTCCGGCTGAAACGAATCTCTGCCCGGTTCTTCCATTTGTCTTAGCCCAGCCCGCTTTGTTGCGGTTCCTTCTTTTTTCTTTCTTTTTTTAAAAATATTTTATTTATTTATTTGACAGAGACAGAGATCACAAGAAGGCAGAGAGGCCAGCAGAAAGAGAGGGGAACGCAGGCTCCCTGCTGAGCAGAGAGCCCGATGCGGGGCTCGATCTCAGGACCCCGAGATCATGACCCGAGCTGAAGGCAGAAGCTTTAATCCACTGAGCCACCCAGGCGCCCCTGTTGCAGTTATTTCTGAAAGGAAACATTTACTGAGCATCTACTCTAGATCTGGATCTGAGCTCTTTTGCTAAGTTCCGAGTTCTACTGCTCCTCCTCTCTGCCCCTTCTCCCTTGTGTTGCATATGCTTGAATTTGCTCATGTTAAAGGCACACATGGGGCCTCGCCACACTGAGCGGCTGGCCACCTGTGATGGGGTGGGCAGTCCCATAGCTGTCAGCAAGATGAGTGACAGAAGCTGAGGACTCTGGAGAGCGCGTGCCCTGGCCAGGAGGCAGGGACCGCCATTCAGCTGAGGCCTGTGGGTGAGATCTGGGGGAAAAGGTGACCCCAGCGGGGCCGGGGGAAATGGTACCCGGAGTTGCTCTGTGTAACAGGCAGCAACATTACTCGGTCCTCTCGAGTTACCACACTTGCACTAAAATGGGCACAGTGTGCAGAAGGGTCAAGAATACATATTCAAATGCACCTCTGTGTCTGGAAAGTGAAAATGGGATTGCACAACACCTGGCAAAGAAGGGGAGGCCTCTGGGGAACTCTGCCCAGGTTCCCATTCATTCTCCTTCATTTCCCTTGTCTACTGCTCTTGAAGCTTCCTTCCCTGTAGAGGGAGCGCCACCGTCACCCCGGCTAGCCTTGCTCTGCCTCTGGTTTTAGCTCATCTGTGAATTTAGGATGAATAAGTTGGTCGTGCTCAGCTCGTGTGCTTGCTTTGTCCTCACAGGAGGCAGCCCGCACACGGGGAGGCCTGCGGGCGACAAGTGCTGCCATGACCGATAAATCTGCCTGGTTCCAGGGGGTCAGGCAGCAGGGCTGTTAGGCTCTCACGCTAAGCTACGAACGCTCACTTGGCTCTCATCAGCAGTCAAGGTATTATTTTGGCTCCCGTCTAGTATTTTAAAACCTCCCAGTTGGCTCAGCACCTGAGGGTGGGAGTGGGGTTGCCGGGCCACTTGGGAAACCGCAGCAGAGCCTAACAGAGAAGGCAGGGGCCTGCTGTCTAGGGTGTGCTGTTGGCCACTGCCTGTTTGAGGTGAGAAACTGGGAGGGCGCTACCTGCACCGGCTACGTGTGTGTCCTGGTCACCTGGGTAGAACCAGGAGCACCTGCCCCAGTTCTGTTGAGCCCTGGAGAAAAGGGACGTTCTGATGACAACCAGCAATTGATGGTCACCTCCAGGGCATTCAGCACTCACTCTCACCGCGGCCCTGGGAAGTCCCGGTTTCTGGCAGAGAAGTCCGGATGACAGCCGTGGTCCACAAGCCTGTGTGTCCGTGGACTTTCATGAGCTCATCCAAACATCTTACCCTTGTCTGCCTTGTTCTACGGGAGAGCACTAGGCTCTTCTGCCTCTGTCCTTTACTTAACCCCTCGGAGTTTTAGGTTTTCCACCTATGAAGTGCAGGTAAAAATGTGTCCCTTAAAAGACTGTGATGATCAAGTGGGACCGTGCTGATTAAAACACTTGGGGGGCGCCTGGGTGGCTCAGTGGGTTAAGCCTCTGCCTTCAGCTCAGGTCATGATCTCAGGGTCCTGGGATCGAGCCCTGCGTCGGGCTCTCTGCTCAGCGGGGAGCCTGCTTCCTCCTCTCTCTCTGCCTGCCTCTCTGCCTACTTGTGATCTCTGTCTGTCAAATAAATAAATAAATCTTTAAAACAGTTGGGCTCAGTGTCTGGAGATCTAGTAGATGCTCAATAAATCTTCATTAACTCAATTTATTTAATGACAAAACTACTCAGATTTATTTGGAAGACGATGCTGTCATGATCCTGGAGTCCCAGGATCAAGTCCCACATCGGGCTCCCCGCTCGGTGGGGAGGCTGCTTCTCCCTCTGATCTCGTCCCTCTCACACTCTCTCTCCCTCATTCTCTTTCCCTAATAAATAAATAAATAAAATCTTTAAAAAAAAAAAAAAGGTAGAAACTTTCGCTGTTGTGGACCCACGGATGCCTACGTTCTCTCTGAGTGATAACAGTTTTTCTGGCCACAGCAGATGTGTGTGGTCTCTGACCATGTGATTCTACATTCTGGGAGTTAAAAACTCTAATGAGACTTTGAAAAGCCAACTAACCGACCAAACACCAAGCTTTTAGTCCCCCAGCCAACCAGGGCCAAGTCCCAGAGCGTCATCCCTGCGCACCGTCCCCAGCCACTGTCTGCAGGACAGAGAAGCCACTTCCCGAGGGCCGATGGCGCGCTCTCCCGGAGCCCGGATTCCCTGGGCCCAGAGTGGTCCAAGCCGGACCATACCTGTAATTGTGGAACCAGTTGATGACGGTGCTGGTTTTCAAGTTGAGCTGGGTGGCGAGTTCTTCGATGGTTTTTGGTGACGGGTATGGCTTTTGCTGATAAGCTCGTTTCAGAGCTTCTTTCTCCTCCGGAGCTAGCACCACCCGGGGTTTCTTCAGCTGGTGCTGGGGCTGGGGGCTGGCGCCCTGGCTGTAGTCAATGCCCGCGGAGGGGGGCTCGCAGGGCTGGCTGTCGCTGACTGAGCTGTGCCGCCGCTTCATGTACGCTGAGGGAGGGAGAGAGAGCGGACTGAGCTGCAGGCCCCGGTGGGAGATCCGCCCAAGGCCCCAACCCCACCCCACCCACAGTACCACGGTGCCCCGTCGGTTCACAATGACTTCTGTGTAGATCTTGCCAGCTGGCCGTTCCGCCCTGCCCTTCCCAAGAGCGTCTCAAAACACTTGGACTAGAACTGTTCGGAAACCCAACACACACACTCATCAGGGACCTGCTCTGCTGTACTGCGAGGTCGCCGGCTGTCCCTGCTTAACGGCTTAGTGGGGGATGCAGAGAAGTGTACAGGTGACCCCTGCAGAGCTCAGCGAGGCGTCAAGGGAGGCTTCCCAGGAGAATCTTGAAGGCCAAGGACTGATTAACCAGAAAAAATAGGTGATGAGGTAGAAGATGGTAGGAGGCTATTCCAAAAAGTGGGACAAGCATGTGCAAAGACCCAGGGGCACGAGACGGCACAGTTCCAGAGTGTGTGTGTGTGTGTGTGCACATGGGGTGTGGAGGGGGATGGAGGAGCTGGAGAGACAGGCAGAGTCTGGGTAGGCAGGACGTTTGGACTTGACCTTAAATGCAGTGGGAGGAAATGGAAAGGTTTTAGTTCGGGGAATGGTGTGAGTAGCTATACGTGTTTTGGAAAGGCTGCTCTGGCCGCAGTTTGGAAGATGGGGCGGATGGGCAGGCTGGCAGGAAGGCCCTCAGTTAGGAGGTAAGAATGATAAAGACTGGAACCGGGGAGCCGGTGAAGGAGCTGGAGAAAAGCAGAGGGCGCAGGGGTGGTAAGGGCCAGAGCTGACAGGACCGGCGGACAGACTCCTGAGGGACTGAAGAGAGTGGAGGAGCCCCCTGGTCTCAGGCTGGGAGATGAAGGGGGCTGCTGGCGTCTCTGGGCTGGGCAGCACGGAAGATGGGAGAAGACGGTGATTCGTCTGAAAACAGTGAAATTGGAGGGGGTCTCTGAGTCGCCCGCAGGGAGATGTCCGGTAGGCAATGGGACAGGCAGGTATGCAGCTCAGAAGAACAGCCGGACTGGGGAGAGAGATTCTCGGACCATCGGAACAGAAACCGCGGTTGCCATCTGTGCCGTCGAGGAGAAAGACCGGGGCTGAGAACGGAACCCCGTGGGACACCCGTGGGCAGAGGTCCACCAGGAAGCAGCAGCCAGGAGGGAGACAGGAGGGGACAACGGTGGGAGAGAAGGGGTGAGCGAGGAGAGATGACCGATGGCCGCAGTGCTGCAGAGAGCCTGATGAGGACCCAGAGGGCAGCTTTAGCGGTTAGGACGGAACTGGGGACTGTGGTGAACGGTGCAGTGTCGCTGTGGGAGCAGAAGCCGGGCGGCAGGAGGCGGAGTACTCGACGGGAGGTGAGGAGGTGAAGGCAGTGAGCCTGAGCTATGACGTTCAGATGCTCAAATGAGAACGAACAGCGAGAGACAGGATGGCTTCTAGAAGGGAAGTCAGGGCTGAGGGCGGGTTTAAAGATGAGCGCGAGCTGACAGTGTTTCCAAAGCTGAGGGGAGAGAGCTGGGGGTACAGGTGAGAGCGGGGATCCCTACAGGTGCCGCGGAAGGCAGGACGGGCGGGGGCGGCAGGTGCAGACAAGCTGACGGGGGCTGGGGCGGGAGAGCCGGTGGCCCGTGTTCTCCCGAAGGAAGGAGGCAGGAGCAGAGGTGATGTGAAGTGATGGGGACAGAGTCTTGAGAAGGGGTGGCTGGGAGAGGGGAGAAGAGCAGGGACCCCGCTGAAGCTGGGGCCCCCCAAATCTAAGGCGGCACCAACCCATGTAGCGCTGGGTTGCCCCGGTCCCGGAAGCCAAGGAGGGCGGGTGGAGAGAGCCGGCAGGGCGCGCTAATCCAAGGCTGGGATTTGCTGGGGGATGGCGAATGGGAAGGCGGAGAGAGAGGAGTCCACCTCGGACGATGGCCAGAGCATCCTGGAATGATGGATCATGGAGTCTGGGATGCTGGCCGAAGGAGGTAAGGGTACCAGAAGGCAAAATGATGCGGCGAAGCATGGGAGGGAAGATCGGGGGCCTGGAGGCCGAACGAGCCAGGGAAACACGGAAGGACAGCAGAAAGTGGTCAGCGAGTGGGGTGTCCGGGAAGTAGAGCAGTTGTGGGTGACGGCAAGACTCGGGGAGAAAAGCCCAGGGTTGAAGAGGTCAGAGAATTTGAGGCCTGAGACGGGGTGGGGGTGGGTTTTAAAATCCCCCTGGATGGGGCAGGATACGGGTATGGGGGAAGGCCGCAGTCTGGGGACCACGGTCTTGAGAAAAAGTCTAGAGTGAGCGGAAGGCTGGCGGGTGACGGAGAGTGGGGGCACTTGAAGCCCAGCGCCTGGAAGGGGCCGAGGAGGCGGGGGCCTGCCCTGGAGTGCAGGGGAGGGGGCTGGGGGGCTGGACGCTTCAGGAAACGTGCACCTGCCCTGGAAGGGGCAGCAGGTGACAGCCTCGCAGCCCAGCAGCTGGGAAGGAGCAGAGTCCTCATGCCCTTGACGTGGCCTTTTACCGGGGCGGGTGGGGGGGGGGACTGGAGGGGGCTGCGGGCAGCTGCCAAGGAAAGGGGACACGCCTCCAGGTTCAAGCTCTCTGTTCTCTCTGTGCTGTCGGGCTTCCCCTGCCCCCTCTGTCCTGACGCATTGCCCGTTCCCAGCTACGCTTCAGGTTAAAAGCCAGGCAGACTTCTCCAGCAAACGAGTCCTCCATAGTGAGCTTTCTAGTGGGTTAGCTTGAACATGGTTGGAAAATGCCTTACAACTTCTTAAGACGGATGTAGAATGGGACGTAATATTATTTCCTTCAAGCAGCAGCGGGGAGGAGGAGCGGCTGTAGCAGCAGCAGCCAACACCTGCCAAGTGACCCTCCCAGTTCCGGCCGGGGAGAGGGACCTTGACCGTCATGGTGTACAGGGGAGGAAACCGAAGCCTGGGAGTGAGATGATCTGCCTCGGGTCACACAGCTGGTACGTGACAGGCAGCCCTGACATCCGGGTCACAGATGAATGTCACAGGAGACGACTGTGGATGGTCGGGGTTCATCTGCAGCCACCGGGGAGAGGAGCCCACGAGCTAGCCCAGGCGGTGTGCGCGTGCGAGCGACTGGGGGCCGCGTGAACAGGCTGGTTCAAGGGCCATCTCGGCAAGGGACAGGAAGCAGAAGGTGGACCGCAGTGGAGACGAGATGTTCAGAGGAAGGAAGAAGGAAGGAGAGCAAGAAGACGCGGGAGCTAACGGGAGAAGCAGCAAAGCTTTCGTTCGGGAAGAGCGGGAAGCAGAGAGCACGCGGGATCACCCGGAGCGTAAGTTCTCATCCAGTCTAGACCAGGAGCCACGACAGGCTTTTGTCTGTTTTAAAGGGACCCAAGTTATTCTAAAAACTCATTTGCTGAGCGCTTCCGCGGGCTGGTGGTTATGCTCGGCGTGTTCTTTCTGATGCTCACAACCCAGAGAAGTCCGCATGACCGGCCTCGTCCCACAGAGGCAGAAATGCAGACCAGAGAGTGATGAACTAACTTGTTGTTTTAGGATTGTATCTAGGAACATAGTTGAGGAGGCAAATCTTGCCCCAAAGGGAATGCATATGAAACAGTCAGTGGGGGGCGCCTGGGTGGCTCAGTGGGTTAAAGCCTCTGCCTTCGGCTCAGGTCATGATCCCAGGGTCTTGGGATCGAGCCCTGCGTCGGGCTCTCTGCTCCGCAGGGAGCCTGCTTTCTCCCTCTCTGCCTGCCTCTCTGCCTACTTGTGATCTCTTGTCTGTCAAATAAATAAATAAGACCTTTAAAAAACAAAAACCATAAAGAAACAGTCGGTGGCCAGAAAGAACCCAGGCTGGTGTGCCCAGCGGGTCGCCCCCATCGGGTGGATGACCAGTAAGAGGCGGAAAGCACAGCAGTGCTAAGCTCTGGTTCACCCACTGGGGTGTGTGGAGAAGGTTCCTCTAGTGAGCATCCCTGCTACAGGGAGGGAGAAGACGGTGGGTCCACAGCCGCTTTCAGGGACCTTGGGATGTGAGGAGGGGCCTGGGCCCGGCCGAAACAGTAACTCTTCTGTAACACAAGATGGCGCCCGGAGCCCGCGCTGAAGGAGGGCCGGACTAGGAAGCCCCCCGAGATCTACTTGTGGGGGCAAGGGTTCTTCCCTAGTGGCCTTCGAAGAGAAACATACCAGGGGGGGATGGAACCAGGGCTGTCCCTCTCCTGATGCCTGCAGTCACGGGGGGTGTTGGGGGGCTGCTCAGGGGGCGGCCTCGGAGGGCTGGCCACGGGAGGGGGCTCCCCGGGAGGGGGCTCCCCGGCACCGGGAGCAGCCGCCACACCGAGCTCAAGGCGGCAGGCGTTGCTTTCTGACAGCGTGCAGGAAGCCTCAACGCTGCTCAGGTGGGCACTGATAATTGTGGAAACTCGGTAATGGACGTACTGGGTTCATGATACTGTTCTGACTTTTTGTTTCAAATTTCCCAAGGTAGAAAGTTAAAGAACTTTTGGGGGTGATGTGGCACCAGGCGCCTGTGGCTGCCCGGAGGGCTGTGGCCTGTGTCAGGGCCTCGGTCTACACACTGGAGGGCGGGCCGGAGTCCACCGGAGGGCCCTGCGTGGGCCCGCTGGTCCCAGGGTGGTGGGCTCTGGGCACCAGGAAGCGCGACACCCATCTGAGAGCAGCGGCTCCAGAGCCGGGCAGCCCGTGACTTGGGAGTCCCGCTCCCGCCTGTTAGCATCAGGCAAGTCTCAGGACGCCAAGGTCTCAGCTTTCTTGGAGAACACGCCTACGCTGGGCCGAGCTGGGCGGACTGCGTGAGGCCTTAGCACAGCCGCTGGCAAACAGGAGGCCCGACCCCACGGAGCTCTTGGAGGAGACATCAGCGATGCTCACTTCCTCCCGGAGCTCTGGCCCCCTTGCCCTGGCTGGGTGACAACAGTGCCACCAGGCCGGCCGTGAACAGCAGACTCTCTCGGTGAACTCAGAGGGTGTAAGCCTGGGCTCCGTGCCCAGCCCCTGGCTCAGTCACGAGAGCCCCAGCCACATGGGGGTGGTGCCTCGTCTCCACATCTAAGGGATTCCGATTTGGCCACTCCCTGAGCTTACAGCACTGAGCCCTCTGAGGGGAGGACCCGCGGAACGAGGAGCAGCAGGTGGGAGGGCCCACCGGGAGACGGAGCAGACATTACTTGGCACCACTGAGGTGCCCTCGCTGGGGGATTTCTGCTTTGGGGCCTCCAGGGCAAGAAGAAGGCTGACGAACATTGGAGAGGGCTGCAGGTATACACGGAAAGAAGAGCCGCACTTGGCCTTCAAGGGGGCTGAATCCCACACGGCCCCACAGCCCAGAAAGTAACAGCCAGAGAGACCTGTTCTGGTGAGAATTCGCTCTTCCGTGCTCCAGGCTGGGTGACCTTAATGGAGGTGCGTAGCTTCTCTGAACCCGAGTTTCCCCCGTCTACCAACGCGTCTATGAATGATCTCACCAACAAGATACGATACGGAAGGCCCTGGCTCGTGGCACACGTGCACGAGACGTACTACCCCACGCACCCTCCAAGGCAAAGACAAGAAACAAACGGGCCACCACTGAGCACTGTGCTGCTCACCTTTTGGTGGCTTCGAAGAAGAAACAGGGTACAGTGACTGCCAGGGCGACCACGAGGAACCGCGTGGTGCCCCCACCCTAACGCTAAAATGTATTTGGGTTCAGTCCGCTGGAGAGAAAAAGTCACAGATCTTTCCAGTCTTTGTAGGTACTCGTCAATCGATGATCGTTGAAAACCCCTTTCTGCCCTGCGTGACCACAGATCAGTGTCCCTCCCCAGCTCCGCGCACAGGCCTCACAAGGAACGGCGCATTCGCAGATATGCGAATGTTGCCTTCTTAGGCAACTGGCCAGAGCGGGCGGTGGGGCTCACCTTTCTTTTCCATGCGTTTCATGTCCATCAGCTTCTCCACGTTGTTGGGGTCATTCAGCCACAGCTGCATCCGGACAAAGGGCTCCCGTCCCTTCAGACTGAGCTTGTGCCAGGGCTTCGGGCGAGCGAGGAGGTCGGAGACGGAGCCTTGGGTGAGCCCTAAGATGGTCTCCCCAAATAAGCGCTGACCTGGGAACAGAACGGAGAGAGATGTCATGACGGAGATCTAGCATCTGGAAGAACAAGTATGAGCCAAGGTTAAAGTCAGACACGGGGCCTGAGGCCCCAGAGTCTGGTCAGCTGGGTCCTGCCTCGGAGCAAGTACTTTCTAGAAGCATTTCTTCAAGGGCGCCAGGATGGCTCAGTAGGTTAAGGGGGCGACTCTTGGTTTCGGCTTAGGTCGTGATCGTGAGGTTGTGGGATCGAGCCCCGCACTGGGCTCTGCGCTTGGCGCGGAGTCTGCTTCAGACTCTCTCTCCTGCTTACGCTTGCTCTCTCTCTAATAAATAAAATCTCTCTCTCTTTTTTTTAAAAGAAGCATCTCTTCAACCAGACTTGTGACAAGCTCCATCGGTAACGGAGTCAGTGTTCCTCGCGCATTCTGCGGGACACGACGATGTTTCTCTCAAAAAAAGCCTCCAGGCTTCGGATGTACTGAGGCCTGGTTAACACACCTGCGGCGCTTGTCAGAGGTGGTTAATCCCTCGCCGGAGCCCGGGAGGTTAAGTGGCGCACGGGGAGCCCGCTCTTACACAACCTCAAACCACAGGGCTGTCTGGCTCCTCTCGCGATTAGCGAGGTTATCCGGTCTTGCTGAGAAAACAGGCCACTTGACCCAAGGTCACAGCAGGAAAGAGAAGGAGAAAGAGCCCCTCAGCTCTGTTTTCCTGAAAAGCAGGCCATTTCCAATTCTAAAGTCCATTCCCGCAGTCTAAGCTGCCTCTGCTGACTGGAGCTCAAAGGGGATCAAAACCCCTTCCTCGATGCCTTTTCTCTGGGGCCGTGGTGGGCAGCCTGCTCCCCAGGCTGATCAGAGGGAATTCTGCTCTGGAGAGCTGAGCAGCCCCAGGTCTGGCATGTTCGTCAGAGGCTTGAAAAGAAAATTTCTCTTCTCTGAGAGCCATTCAGCGGCAGGTTAAGAGGGGCCGGCACTTTTGAAGGCGAGAACGAGAATCAGGGACAGCCTGAGCGACCGGATGGGAGAACGCAAATAATAGGACTTATTAGGTGGAAAAGGAGACTGGGATCAGACAGGCCAGCGTTTGGGGCCACAGAGTGTAGAGAACGTGACCCCTGGGCCCAGAGCAGCTCTGCCCCTCAGCGGAAGGGTGACTGTGGGTGACAGGTCTATGCCCTCCGTCTGCGAGACAGAAACACCGCCACCTGCGCTCACAGGACAACTGTGAGAAATGGCAGAGCACCCCCTTGTAAAAAGCCGGGCTTCAAGCTGAAATTTACTGCACGGAAAGCTCTGGATTTGAGAATGGTTTTTTTTGGCATCATTTTAATTTATAGATACGTTTACCAGTTTCAAAAACCTGTGGTTCCCTACATTCTTAGTTTACCCTATAAACATCCTAAGTCCTTACCGGGTTTCTGTTGTGGTTGTTTTATATAAAATTTTCTCATTCTCATCTGGCAAATGAATCCTGTCTCCTCCCAAGGAGTCTGCTATGTTTAGGAAAGTGATAGATGTAATAAACAGCTCGTTGTCTGCGTGACCCACCTTGTTGGGCGGTGGGGGATCAAAACGAATATTCTTGGACATTTTTATTACTTCTAGAGGTTTCAGAGCAGCAGCTCTCAGTCGTTTTTGGGTCACGGACCTACTTGAGAGCCCGAAGAAAGCCACCAGCCCTTACCCGATGAAACGTGCACACACATGCACTCTGCTGCTGATTTCAAGAGACTGGCCCAGGAACCCCTCAAGATCTCACCTGGAGAGGCAAGAGGACATCTGGGCCTTCCAGCTGCATGATTCAGCCCTAACTTGGCCCCCTCTGCGCCCTCTACTCCACTGAGAGACCCCGGCAGGGGAGGCGGCTGAGACCAGCTAGAGTGACCGGCGAGACTGCTTCTCAGCTCCACGCTGGCGCTGGGAAGGAGCTCTTGCGGAAGTGCCTACTCCGAGAGGAGGGAGTCCCCTCTCTCTGGTGTGGGCAGGTTCACCCCGGATTTGGGCTCCCCAGTCCTTGAAGATGGGAGTTCCATGGGCCCGTGGGGCTCGACTGTGGCAGCACCTGCCCGACACCAGCCAGAACTCCCGCGAGGACGGAAACGGGGATGGGAAGGCCAGGGACGAGATTTTAATGTTCACGACCTCACAGCTGCGACCCTGCAACTTCTCAGTGGCTCGTTTATTTATTTTTTAAAAAAGATTTTACTTATTTAGTTGAGAGAGAGAGAGAGAAAGAACGCACAGAGGCCGAGTGAGAGGAGAAGCAGACTCTCCGCTGAGCAGGGAGCCCGATGCGGGGCTCGATCCCAGGACCCTGAGACCGTGACCTGAGCCCAAGGCAAACAGACCCTCAGCCGACTGGGCCACCCAGGCGCCCCTTCTCAGTGGTTTAGAAGTTTTCCTCAGCTGCTTGCCGGTGATTACAGAAATGACACTTCCTGCGGGGCAGTGGGCAGCAATATTCTATCGGGCCTGCTTGTTTGGACACGTGACAAGGCTGTAAGGGAGGGCATGTCCTGTGTCTAGGAAACCCTGTGCGTTTCAATCATTGATGAACATGGGGGACGTCGTGGCCATTTTTATTTCTTTGAAATTTCAATTTTTTTGAATTAACTTAATTATAAACATTCTCAGCGGACGTTACTTTTTCTCTTGTTCTGTTTTGCACACGCGGTGGGGCGGCAAGCTGGCCGCTGAGCCCCCGGGCTGTGCAGTCAGCGCACAAGCTTCCCTGCGACTTCCTTCTTTTCCTGTCTCCTGGGAAAAGCAGACACGCAAGGCCCCTCTGCAAGATCCAGCCACTCTTCGGGGTTTTCTTCACGTGCACCGCACAGAACAGTGCCCCTTAAGTGACACTGACACTTGGGAAGTAAGGACAGAAGCGTTTGGGGCACTTGGGGCGCCTGGGTGGCTTAAGTCGGGGAAGCATCTGACTCCTGATCCTAGCTCTCGATCTCAGGGTTGTGAGTTCAAGGCCCGCATTAAGTGTCCGGGGAGTGGCTGTTTCCGTGCTCCGGGTGCCTGAGCCACGAGAACCCCATGTGGTTCATACTGCACCACGGGAACACAAGGATTTATAATGACCAAATGCTCTGCTATTGCCACAGTCACAGCTAGTGTCTGTGTGCCACAGAGGCCCTCCGCTGGGGCGGGCACGCGGCGGATGGCCCCGTCTGGGGTGAAACCTCGCAGGAGAAGCAGCCAACTCAGTTCCACAGGGGCTCCCTACTGCCTCCCAGTGGAGGGCCTGGGGAAGGGAGGCCGCTGCAGCATCAGGCAGGAGGTGGGGACGATAATGGACCATCAGCTGCCGGGCAGGGTGCCACTCACAAGCCCAAGCCGGGGCCCCACTGTCCCAGATTTGCGGGGGAGGCTCTGAGAGCAGCTGTTCCTATAGGCAGCTCTCAACGTTTAAGCCCGCTGGCAGGCTCAGCCTCGGTGCCCCCCACCCGTCCTTCCAGAAACCCCCAGGAAGCGACCCGCCGCCCCCGACCTGGCAGCCGGGGAGGGAACCTACCGAGATTGTTGTCCGTCAGCACCTCCTTGACCCTCTTGGTGATGCCGTAGGTGTCCAGCTCTGGAGACATGGCCACCAGCTCTTGGATGCTGAGGGCCGAGTGTCCGGAAAGAGGCAGCGGGGTGGCGGGCTGGGAGTCGGAGGCGGGTGGGTCGCTGGGCTCTGGTGGTTTGCCATCCTTACTCGCTTCGATGGGAGGACAGGGCTGTTGCACCAGCTCCGTCAGACTCTTCACGGATTCGCTGGAGCTCATCGGGGACTCGGGTGCGGGGCTGCAGCTGGCGGAGGTCTTTGGAGTGCTTTCTGTAATTAAAGCACACGACAGTCTGGGCCTGAGAAGAGGCGGCTTTCACGGCGCACGTCTGCTTTCCTGACCAAGGAGGTACTGGTGCGACACCCGTGCGGGACGGCGTGGCAAGGTATGGTGCTACAGCGGGGAGAAACCTCTCACGTTCCGACAGAACAGAACGTAACGGCCACGGAAGCCTAGGCAGGGGGTTAAACAAAAGGTTTCTGCGGGCTCGGTGCAAGGGCGTTCTGCTGAGAACCTGCTGGCCCATGAACCGTGGGCTCTGGCAGTCACGATTCCTTCCCACGGGACCCCATCGCTCCCGAATTCCGAAGAACCTTGGTGGAATCATAACCTGCCAGTTTATTCTGTCCGTAATTTCCAGAACGAAATGAATGGGTGGGTTCTTAAAGGACTGCCCACGGGGCGTGGCCACCACGGTGAGGAAGACCGTACAAGAGGGGTAAGGCCTCGGTGGCCGGCTCCGGGGGCTTCCCAGGACCAAGTCCCGGGGCCCCATGTGGGTTTCTGCTGTGACCCCGGAGGGAGGGCCCCCCAGCACCCAGCCTGGAGGGAACCGACCCAAGAGGAGCGCCCACTCTGTTCCCCGTCAAACCCCAGGACGTGCTTTTGAAGGCCGAGCTCTGTTTATCTACGCCACCCACGCTGTCCCCGCTGTCGGGGACAGATGGGACCAGAGTGGCTGCCACCTGAGCTCTGTTGGGGAGCTTCTGGTTGGTCAGCATCACCTGTGAAACCCAGCATCCATTTTAGTTTTGGGATGTCTGGAATAAAGAAAGGCTTTGGCCATTTCCTAATTAATTACAGAGAGAGAGAGAGAGAGAAAGGCTGTGTCTGGAAGGAAAGCGTGGAGTCATTTACACCATGGCCCTACCCGTGAGGTAAAATCTGCCAGTGGCTCGGGGTCTGGTACGGTCTCCCTGCCCCCCATCGAGCAGGGTACAGGGTAAGACCGCACGGCATCACGTGTGAGGGGCCAGGCCAGGTGTCGTCACATGGGTTCTCTGGCCCCAGAGAGATGATAACGTCTCAGAAAGCAGCCCACTCGCAGAACATCGGCAACACACGGGCATCCCCCCGCAAACACTCGCTACCCAACGAGACAAAACATTAACGCTGAGTAATGACTGAGTTTCGTAGACATGGGGTGTCCTTTCCTGGACATACCACATCCAGGATAAAAGCCTACCCTAAACTCAAGAGCGTGGGAGATGCCTTCCGAATACAAGGGCTCTTTCGTATACATACCCAGGAGGAGAAAATTCCAAATAAAACAACTGCAATTCAACCCATAAACCCGTTTATTGTCCTAAGCAGGAACAGAGTTCCACTGTCACATAAACCCGTGTCCTCAGCCTCGAAGATGTGGCTTAAAGAAAAAAAATAAAACAAAACCAGAACCCGGTGGTTTGCGAAAGATGTAAAAGAGATAGGCGTAAACAGCAGAAATGATCCATACAAATCTTTAAGGCAATATGAATCCTACAAATCGGATTTCTTCTCTCTGCTCACCTCCAGGTCATCACACAACTGGATATAAAACCCAGCAAATGTTATTTTTGTATCTGAAGCAGCAAAGAAATTGTACTGTAAATTTGCCCTGATTCACCCATGCGAGGGAGCGATTTGGCAGATCATCCATCTTGCTCACTGCGGACTGTCAAGGATGGCACGAATCCCCACATGATAAACAGACTCCTTCTCAGGTTTGTGTCCTGTAACCCACAGCAAGGTCAAAAGCATGGCTGCCTGGCGGCCAACAGACCGCCCGGGGCCCCTGCCCTGGTGTTTCGTGCCGCGCCGGCCGAGAATGAGCTCCCGGCTCCCCGGCTGGTGGGACGTTTCTTCCTCCCAGGCATTCCCAGCAAGGGCTCGCGTGGGTTTTTGCTACCAAGAACCACCGAGAAGCCCTGAGAGAATCACACAGAGGTACTGGTCGCACCTTCCTGGCACCTCTCGGTGCTCCCAACCATGACTGCAGGCACGGCCAAAGCCCTTAAGATCAAAAACTCCACCGGGGGCTTGAAATGTACTCGGCGCGTGCTGCCGGGCTGGTGCGCCCCAGACTCTGCTGTGAGTCTGGGTCTAAACCATAACAGACTCGAAGCTGAGCGCTCGTGCTGGGGGACATTATTCAGAGACAGACACACATGCACACAGATGCCACCGTGTGCTCAGCTCACAGAGAGCAGGATCGGGGCCCGTGCTTGGATGGGCACGGACAGATGCAGTAGCACACGGCCCCGTCGGGAGACCCCGTGAGTCCTTATGCTGAGAACATCACGTTGGAAAGAGTCATTCATTCATTACTTTCCTTCCTTCCTCCCTCTCTCTTTCCCTCTTCTTTCTTTCAAGATTTTACTTATTTACTTATGAGAGGGAGATAGAGGGAGGCAGAAGGATCAGCAGGCTTCTTGCTGGGAGCAGGGAGCCCGACGCAGGGCTCGATCCCAGAACCTGGGGATCATGACCTGAGCCGAAGGCAGATGCTTCACTGACTAAGCCACGCAGGTGCCTGGAAAGAGTCATTTCTTCAGAAAGCCGTTTCCAGTGAGCACCGAGCTCCGGCGCACCTGGACCAGCAAACTCAGTAACCAAAGTCACGGCCAAAAGAAGCCCCAGGGCCCCTGCGTGCAGGAAGGACACGTGGTTGCACGTCCTTGACCATCACGACAGAACACAAGACGTTGTCAATGGAAAAGAAGACACATTCCTGTTTTTTTCCCCCAAACATCAGCAACTAGAGGCTTTTGTCTAAAGCGACAATTCCTGAAGGAATAAGGCTTTCTTCCACTCCACGTAATTCAAAGTCATTTTGAAAAGAAAAAAAAAAAGGACGAGTCCCGGGTTTGGCACTAAGATATGAACTCAGGGATGGGGTGACCTCTACCAGACGGCTGTGTTCACATGAACGACATTCACAACTTCTTGGGACATCCTGGTTTCCTCATCTGGAAGATGCAGACAGCGTGGTAGTAAGGAATAAACCCCCCATGTACCTAGTGCTGAGAAACACAACTTGAATTTGGTGGATTTTGTTGTTGTTGTGTTCTTATAAAAACAGTTATTAAACTGTATTGAAATGTGTTTGTTGGGGCGCCTGGGTGGCTCAGTCAGTTAAGCGTCTGCCTTTGGCTCAGGTCATGATCCCGGGGTCCTGGGATCCAGCCCCACATCGGGCTCCCTGCTCAGGGGAGCCTGCTTTTCCCTCTGCCTGTCACTCACCCTGCTTGTGCTCTCTCTCTCTCTGACAGATACATAAAAATAAATAAAATCTTAAAAAAAAAAAAAGAAATGTATTTGCTTAGGGGGTGCGTGGGTGGCTTAGTGGGTTAAGCATCTGCCTTTGGCTCAAGTCATGATCCTGGGGTCCCGGGACTGAGTCCCGTGTCGGACTCCTTGCTCAGTGCGAATCTGTTTCGCCCTCTCCCTCTGCCCCTTCCCTGCCATGCTCGCTCGCTCTCAAATAAATAAATTAAAAAAAAATGTATTTGTTTATATGAAGGTCCCCTACGTTCAGTATAATCTCGTGATTTACCGCGGTTTCTTCCACAGTTCCCTGCACGGTACGGATGAGATGACATTCTAGTAAAGGTAAGACTACAGGGACATAAACCAGATCTGCGACTGCTGGGGGCTGGGGGGCAGGGCTAGACTACAAAGGGGCAGAAGGGAATTCTGGGGGAGTGGGGGGGTGGTCGAACTAGTCTGCGTCTTGATTGCCAGAACTCACAGGACACTTCCAGGGGCGAAGAGTGAAGTTTGCTGTGTGTAAATTATACGTCAGCTCCAATTCGTTCAGGACCAAGTGCCAGGAAAGAATGAAGAGATGCTACTCGGTTCATTCCTTCACTCGTTCCCGTAACTGCTGAGTCGGGCCACTGGCAGTATGGCCGTAGCCTGGTCAGAGGTGGCCCTGCCCCCTTTGGGGCTCACACCTAGAGGGGAGACGGCCATTCAACACAAGTCCCTAAGGGGCAATGAGGGTTCTGATGAGGGATGGGGGTCAGGGAGTGGGGACACGGATGTGGCCTGAGGAGGAGAGAGGGCCCCCCCCAGAGACATTTCTGGCGTGAACAGGAGTTAGCCAGGGGAGCCGGGAGAGACAGGAGTGGCAAGGAAGGCAGCCTGCGCCAGTCCTCTGGTGGGCTGAGGCAGGAATGAAAGGGAGGTAGCAAGAATATGGGGCAAAGAGAGACCCCCCAGGACAGGGCTGGGGCTTTGAATGGGCTAAAATGTCTGCTTTAACCCTTGGGCACGGGCACTTGAGAGCCGGCTTTAGAAGACGGGCCTACCCTTCATCCCAGCAACGCTTCTCTTCTGGGGACGCCAAGTGGCCACTAGAGTGTGTATTGAGGCCTTTTCTGGAAGAGCAAGAGACCGGAAACAGTGTCTGTCACCAGCAGACCAGGTCTCCCGATCGCGGCGTGTTCACACAACGCACCGCGTGCTCTGAGCCGCGGTGAGGACGTCAAGGCCGGGACCATGTGTACCGGTGCCCGGAGCGTACCGGGGGAGGCCACGAAGCCAGGGACAGAATGACACAGAGCACAATGTTCGTATGTGCTGAGAGCCTGTACCTCCTCCGTGTTTTGCATGGCTACATGGCTATGTAGAGGTGAAGATTTAAAATCAAGCCCAGGAACAATAAACAGCAAGTCCAGGAGAGAGAGCTGTTGCCTTCAAGGAGGACCGGGATGAGGAAGAGCGGCGCAACTCGATCTCTGATGTTTTGTTTCTTTTACAAATATAGGATTGCACCTTGACCCCATGTTCAGGGTAAAGTTGGGTGTTGGTATATGGATATTCACACGTATTTCTGTAATTTTAAGTATTACAGACCTAACATTAAAAACAAAAAACAAAAAACAAAAAACAGGGGCGCCTGGGTGGCTCAGTGGGTTAAGCCTCTGCCTTCAGCTCAGGTCATGATCCCAGAGTCCTGGATCGAGCCCCGCATTGGGCTCTATGCTCAGCAGGGAGTCTGCTTCCCCACTCCCCCCCGCCCCTTCTGCCTGCCTCTCTGCTTACTTGTGATCTCTTGTCAAATAAATAAATAAAAAATCTTTAAAAAACAAACAAAACAAAACAATGCAGGTAAGTTCCCTGTTGCTTCAGGGGAGGGAATGCAAGGTGGTTGGGGCCAGGAAGTCCTATGGTCCGGGGACAGTGGGTCATAGCCCGTAAGGGGGCACAACATACAGTGGGGAGAAATATCCAGGTTTGAGACAGATGTAGGGGATAGCTTCAACAGGCCTTAGTGGCCGGGTGGATGTGGGGAGAGGGCTGAGGAAGGGGGAGAAGCAGGGACACCTCCTATGGGAGGGGCCTGAGTACCTGGACATGTCGGAGTGCTATTCAGAGGGGGCATGTGACAGCAGGACCATCTTGGGGTGGGGTGGGGGAGACCATATTAAGGAGCCTTATTTTGGGGCACCTGGCTGGCTCAGTTGGTTAAGCATCTGACTCTTGATTTCAACTCGGGTCATGATCCTGGGGCCGTGGGACTGAGCCCCACGTTGGGCTCCACGGTCAGTGTGGAGTCTGCTTCTGCCTCTGCTCCTCCCCCAGCTCATGCTCTCTCTCTAATAAATAATAAAATAAAACAAAATAAAATAAGAAAGCCTCATTTTATCCTCACTCGTAAAAGCAGCTCCCACGTAAGTGAACTTTCATTTCCTGTGCATTCCCTGCATACCAGGCGCTGGGCTAAGGCTCACAAGAACAAACGCCCACCTGCGCTCCTCAAGGGGACCTCACAGAGGCGAGGCAGGTATATCCGTCTCCCTCCTTCGACAGACTCAAAATGTCCTGTCCGGTGACACAGCCAGGAACCAGTCAGATGTTCTGTATTCAAAACAGCCCACCCGTACGGCGGGGCCCGCACCTGTGTGTCCACTCACGGCAGCACGACGGGCCCGGCCTTCCACGACACGACTGCTCTACGGTCCAGATGTCAACATGCCTGAATCTCAAAAATGGGACGGCCTGCACCCCAAGGCCAACCCACTCCTGGGATTAGGGAAGGGAACCAGAACGCGCTCGTACCCAGTGCAAACGGGGCAGTGAACCGAGGGCGCGTTTAGACACTGCTGCATCCGATTCCTCTAACGGCCCCTTGGTGGGAATACAAACCCCGTACTCCAGGCGGGGAAACCGAGGCTCAGACGGGCAACGTGACTTGTCCAGGTCACGTGGCTGGAAAAGGCTCTGAACCCGACGGAGCAAGGCTCCGTGTTTCCGCCCACCCTTTGTCTGGCCGTCACCGGAGCATCCACGTGCCTGCCCGTCATTCATTCATTCGCTCGCTCGCTCACCCAAGCATCCTGAAAGCACCTACTGCGTCATGCAGTCTGCCGGGCACTGGGGATAAGAGAAAGCAGACCCCCATCTCGGTGAGAGAAATCAGACACCGATGCCGATAAGAGAAATCAGACACCCATCTTGCGCCCGCCGACAGCAAGGCCGGGCCAAATGGAAAATGGGCAATTTGCATATTGGAAAAGCCCAGCCACACAGCTCATCTATCCAACGTTGACAGCAATAGTAAGGTGTTCCATTAAGAAGCGATCCATGTGGATTAATTTTTTTTTTTTTTTTTTTTTTGCAAAGCTTTGAATCTCACACGGGAGTCGCTTGGTTAGTGAGATACAGAGAACAGAGGCAGTGACTCGAGGCCCTCTGAAACGCACGAGGCATTCAGGAACTATAAAAGGATTATGAAAAATATTATATTCCAAAAACAGCAGGCAAACAACAGCTGCCTTAAGTTTTCAATAGCAGCCGGTTGAAAACGCTCACCCGCGGTAATTTCCAGAGACCAATCTCCCTGTAGTTTATCCGATCCACGGTTGAAATTTCCATACCCGACCCTCTATCTGCAGTAATAATAACCCAAATTCCATTTAGTGTTCATTTGAGCAGTCAGGATAAAGTCATTTCTTATTATCTCCCTACTGTGTAAAAAACAGCTTGAAGGTAGGAAGTCAGCAAGCATTTTCACCAAAAAGTAATTATTGTAAGTGACATTTTTACTGCTGGCATGCCATAAGGCGGACTGTGCATTCAGAAGGACAAGTTGCTGAAACAAAATGACAGGGTACTCTGTGACATTCTGACAAGAACCCAAACATTATTTAACTGGTGGCTGGTCTGATGCACCACTTTTCATTATGTCCATAGTTTAGGCTTTGAGCCCCTGCCAAGCCAGGAAATTCCAAGTGACTGTAAAGACAGACAAGTATGGGGAGAAGGGAGAGGGGAGGGAGCAGGTGGGGGGTGGGGGGTTGCCAAACAGAGCTGGGGAACAGCACGGCCGGGGCCCAGCACATGGAGGGAGGGAGCGAGGGGCGAAATCAAGGAGACGAGGAAAAGGGGGTACGGGGTAGAGGCATAGCGGAAGACGGAGCCGGGGGCGGGGGGCGGCAGGCTCGTGGGCTGTGGCTGCACAGTGGGGCCAGGTTGGACTAAAGGTCCTGGGGTGCCCAGTGCAGGCCTCCTGGGTCCAGCGGGAGCCCTGGTGGCCTGGAAGGACCCTGTCCTGCCCGGGGCCTTCCCGGCAGATGGGGCTGACCACTTCGAAGGCCATCATGGTGTGGCCGGCAGTCTGCAACGCTTCTCAGTGGAGCTCAGATGTGGGTCCCGGGCCACGGCCGCGGAATCCGAGCTGACGCGTCGGGACCTGCTTGCCTTCTTCTAAGAGACCCCCCGACCCCGCGCCCGAGCCCCTCCACCTCGGAGGCGCATGGTGACGCTCGTTCCCCTTCCTGATTTCCGTCAGAAATCGACCAGGCCTGCCCCACACGGTCACGTGAGACCCCTTCAGCGACGTCCCCGGTGCCAAACCCAGATCCAGACCCAGCAGCGGCAGAGCCCAGTCGAGAGGATCGGCTCCTCCGTCCCGAACCCCGCCTCAGGGTCTGACAGCAGACACCTGCGGCCCCTCAGGACCACAGCCGACTTCTCCAGGCCAAGAAGAAAATGTGGAGCTGTTTTGTTTCTGAGTCTGAACAGCCTTTTGATGGATGAGCATGGCTTGAAACAAAACACACGGACACTTTAATACATGTCAGAGCTTTCTACACCCCTGGATGTTTTCTACTGAGAACGGAACAGAAAGAACCTAGTAGCATACAGAGGTGTGTCCACGCTACGGAACAGCCTCCTTCCTGAGGGCCGGGGCCTGCATCTGACGCCACGGGGAAGTAAGGCCAGGGGCCTCACCAGGTCCCATTCCCAAGGGTCCCCAGCAGTCACCCGACCCGCAGGAAAGGACCATTCCCAAACAGGCAGTGGCATCAAGCATCAGTGCATACTGTCCCCGCACCCAGGCCTTGCCTGCCCCCTCCTTGGGCCGGCAACACTGTCTCCGGCTCCGAACCAGCTCGGGCATTGCCTGAAGTCACCGAAAATCTCAGCAAACGGACCCAATCCCTTGTGGTTGCTGTTTTTCTCCGCCCCCGATGGCAGAAGGAGTAACCTGGCAATGTTTGGGGCAGGGGGAGCTGGGGAGAGGCCCGACAGGCTGGGTGGGACCCGCTGCTGTCTCAGGTTGGGAAAATGTCTCTGTCGGTCCTAGTTTCTTCTGGAACACACATCAGTGCTTCCTCTCCCATACACACGGCCCCGGGCCGGCACAGAAGGCAGGCAGATGAGACTAGAGCTCTGGTGCACGGTAGGTACCGGGCTCTGTGTGCGTGTGTGAGCGAACATTTTTAAAAGCCTGTCCAAGGAACCTCGTACAGTGACGTCAAAGCCGAAATACTTTACTTATTAAGAAAGAGAAAACCCCCATAAAAATAAGGTTGTTTTTTTAACTTGACCCATGCATAGTTTACCTCCCCAAACTTGACCTCTAAGCACTTGAAGAAAGGGCCTGTGTCTTTCATTCAGCGAGGTGGCCCTCTAAGTGCCGGCAGGGTGCTAGGAGATGGGGTGCAGTGGGGAGCTGGGCGGACTTCATGAAGCAAGTCACGGTCACAAAGACCCCGAGACGAGGGCAGGGCGGGCACGCTCGCGGGGTGGAGTGTGGGGGGGGGGGACACCGTGACACGGAAGCTGAGGCTGGGTGGGCCGGGAGTGAGTGAGGAAAAGATGGGGGTCGGGTCGCACACTAAGAAGGTGGGGCCCTGGGTGGGGAAGGGGCCGCAGCAGGGGAGGGCCCCAGCCGGCTGTGCCATCTGGAAGGAAGGCTCTGAGGCGTGCGCCAGGGTGGGGACTGCGGAAGGGGAAGAAAAAGAATCGGAGAGACACTTAGGGAACAGAAACGGTCAGCGTGCACACGTGTGTGCGTGCGTGCATGCACACGAGCGTGTTTGGGAGGGTGCGTGAGATGGAGAGAAGGATGGAGAGGGGCTGCCCGACTTGGGCTTAGACGACAGGGGCGGGGGGAGCGGGACGCTGTTCACCGAAGGGGGCAGTTCTGGGGAGACAAGGCTGAGTCCAAGGTCGGGTGCACTTCACCAGAGGGGGCGTTGAGCTCCCGGGTCTGGTGGTGGCAGTGGGCCCGCCGTGGGAGCAGGGAGGAGGCAGGACCGTCCTCGGCTGGGCACCTTAGCCCGGTGCATAGCACGGGGGGCAAGAGATGGTTTTTCACTCTTTTCGCCCCCAACTGGGAAAGTGCGCGGGGGAGAGATGGGGAGACGTTCTCCGTAACCCTGGGCTGACCCACGTGGCGCCTTCCTGTGGCGGTGGCCGAGTCGGGGTGGGCTTGGCGGATGATTCGGGGCGTCTGTCTGCCCTCTCTTGGGGGTCCTCGTGTTTCTGGTCTGTGTTTTATAAGCTCTGAAGTCACTATGCACATCAAAGGCAGAGTTTGGGAATTCGACGTTCATTTAACTCAGCTCAAAATTAAAAACGCTCCTCAAATTACCATTCATCTCTTGTCGTGCACTCGGCCTGGCAAAGTTGCAGAAGCAGCACTGGGCGACACACTTGGCCCAGCTTCAGGAGCTCGGGGCTCACCCCGGTTTCCAGCTTTTCTGCAGATCCATACTGATTTAGAAATAATGCTTTCAAATTACCTTCAATAACCTTATTACCGAACCAGCTGTGTGTATGAACACTTATCAATGCGTCCCTGTGCATTAAGAGAAAATGTATGTCATACAAACAGTCTAAATATATATTACCGAGATGGGAAAAAACAAACCCTCTAGTTAAATTGCTTTGCTGTAATCAAAGATTAATCACCGTGCGAGCGCGTGTGAGTGTGTGCGCCCGCATGCCCGTGTCCTCGCTCTTCCTCCACGTTCCTTCCTGGCTTCGGGCAGACCTGCCCGGCCTTTTCCGAGAGCCACACTCCCTGGTGGACAGGTCACACTCGCTGTTCCGAGAGCAGAACTAATTTCCCCAGATTTGCAAGAGGTGGTTTTGAATACGGTTTTATTCCTGAACCTTCCAGGCCTGCAGCTCAGAGACTCTCCTTTCCCCAGGCGCCCCGGGGGAACCACAGACTTTGCGGTGTCTGTCTGGAGGTGCTAGCGTCCCCCCAAAGAGTGGCCCGTCCCCTCTCAATGACACCGCCGGGCAGCCTGGTGTGCGGGTAATGATGTTTGGGCTGTGACAGAATGTTCCTCAGAGGATCCGGGACTGACGGCAGCCGCTGGACGTGCCGGTGTGGGGGGCTGCGACCCGACTTTCCAGCAGGACGCGGGTGGGGGGGCTCACACGCCCCCTCCCTGGGGCACCGGGTCGCACGGGGGCAGCACCGGTGACGTCTGCGCCATCCACGACGGGACTAGGCAAGCTATTAAGGTGCGTTATTTTACACCTCCTCCTGATCTCTCCACACTGCTTTACTTAATTTGTGATGAAATTGTTGAGAAAGGGTGCTTAATGTAGGACAGTCAGTAAAAGTAATTTATCATCTCCCCGCTTCAGCGCTCACGTTATCAGCGAACTCATTTTCCGCATTCATCATGCAATCAGCCTATTATTTGCATATTAATCAGGCAGTGGACCATGAAAGAACTGTATCCCAGCCAAACGCGGCACTATCTCAGGAGAAACACTCCGTAATTATCATACATCAGTGTTATGATGTGGTAATTGATTATAACATCTTTCGGCTGCCCCTGGGGAGCCCCGCTGCTCACCCGGCCCCAGGCACTCTGGACAGACTGTCCTCCTCCTCCCCAAAACAGAGGAAGCACGGCTGTTTGCTCTGACTACTATTTCGCCGGAGTATGGATTCTCTCTCCTGATTTCGGGAGCGATTTCAACCACGTGGCACCGAGCTGCCTGTGACGCTCGGGGCCGAGTAGGTCTAGCCAGGAGGAAGGCACGTCCCTCTGCACTCCACGCCCCCCTCTCGCTCTCCCCCCTCAGCTTTTGGCTTCGGAGGTGCTGCGAACAGCTTCCAAGAAAGTTTCCTTATCAGACAAAACGCTGCAGCTTCAGTCCCTCCTTGTCGCAAAGTTGGTACAAAGGCAGTTTGGCTGCTTTATTTAGGTGCCAAATGACAGACTAATTTTGGTCCTCTTGTAAAGGACAAATCCAACATCTGCCAATTCAGACTCGGGCTATATTTAGGGACTCTACTTCCAAAGGGAAGAACAAAACACAAAATCAGGAGGACGCCGGTGATGGAGGCTCCTGGCTGGCTCTCCAGCGGAGACGCCTTCTTCCCTTCTCGCGAGGGCCCCAACTGTGGCCCAAGGGCCAGAGTGCGTGGTGGGGCCAGGGGCCTGGGGGCCCAGGGCCCGGGCTGGCTCAGGGCCACCGCAAGGCAGGGCTGTCCTTCAGCACGGGAGAGGGCGCTGGGCCACTGTGTGTATTTTCCTTGGGTGTCCACGGGAAGGGTTTCAAAGCAGCGTGGACATGTCTCATGGGCCAGATGGATTACAAACGTTTTCATTGCAAAACTTCACAGAGTTGGGTCCAACGCTGCCACTGTCCTGTCGCCAGGTTCTCTCCTCTTCTCCCGGCCGAAATATAAGGGATGCATCCCAAGGCAACACAGGTATCAGATTTTCTACAGTCTTCTGTCTTGGATCTGCTTTTTTGTTATTTGTCCAAATGTGTCATTTGAACCGGTTTTGTTCCTTGGTTTGAAATGTGGTCTTGACTTCTCTCTGAGTGTAGTTCCAAGGACCTACCCTTCCCCCGTGGTGGGGGGACTATGCCCTCAGGGGCAAATGACAGCTCGCCTGGACCCAAGCTGGGCCGCTGGTCTCAGGACCGTCTTGTCTTCCAGCCGTTTCCGCCTTCCTGCCTGGGGCCAAATCACCTCTTATTTCTAGGCCTTGGTCTTCTCCGTCCAGAAGACGGGGGAAATCGTTTCCTCTTATTGTTGAGGGATTAAAGGTATTAGCAGCGTGGCCAGCACACGGACACACAAATACGTGAGTTTCCTCATTTTGTTCCTACCATGTTTTTCAAACTACCTGAGCGTGTTCAGCCGTTCAAGCTTTCTTCGGCCTTCCCGAGAACCAAACCACTGAAAACCCAAGTCCTCGTTTGCCCCTACGACCTACTTTTTGCTTCTTGCACTGAATGCCCAGCGTACTGTAAATTCTGTTTTCCAAAGGAAGTCTAATGGGGACAGAAGACAGACACGTCCAGAGGCCTGTGACCAGGGCCCGCAAGGGCTTTCTCCGAAAGGGGAGCTGGGGTGTGCCGGCATGGAGGGGGGGTGGTACTGTCGCTCGCCTGTGCCGATGGTCAACCCCTGTGTCTAGACAAGATGGCCTGGTTCCATGATGGTTCGCGCCCCAGACGGCATGAGCGGTAACCCGCAGTCTTAATCTGGAAGCTCAGGCTTTTGGGTTGACTTTACACAATGGTGGCTGGACAGGCAGCTTCCAAACAAGGATGTTATTTCAGAGAAGCCGAGATCTGGAGAGCTCCGCGCAGGTTATTCCTTTGGGGACCCTCGGTGCCGGCTGCCACCCAGCCTCGTTCGCGCTCGACGAGCTCCACCCAGGGAGTGAGTGGCTCGACTTCTTTCCTGTTTTGAAGGCAGAGGCCTGACATTTGGGGGGTGCACGTGCACGACCCTGCAGCTCTCCCTACACACCGAAGCGGCTCAGGATGGTACTGGTTGTGGTGTCGGCAGAAATAAAGGTTCAAACAGTGCTTGCTCTGGGCCAGCCTGTGCGGAGGCTTCTGTGCACAAAGTCGTTTAAACCTCCCAACAGCCTAGCGGACAGGTACTGTCTTCTCCCCGTTACAGACGACACTGAGACTCAGCGAGATCGAGTCACTTGCCCAAGGCCACACAATCGCTCATTGGCAGAGGCTGGACGAGCCCGTGGCAGTCCGCGGAGCCGGCCTCATCACACAGCTCATGGGCACTCAAGGCTGCTCACTGTGGGAGAGTTTCTTAGGTTTTGCTGTCAAAAGTAATTATTTTTTATTTCATTTTATTTTTTATATTTTATTAGAGAATGAGAGCGTGTGCCTGCCAGTGGTGGGGAGGGGCAGAGGCAGAGAGAGAAGCACGTGCCCCGCAGAGCAGAGAGCCCGATGAGGGGCTTGATCCCAGGACCCTGCGATCGTGAGCTGAGACGAAGGCAGACGCTTTAACTGACTGAGCTGCCCAGAGGATGTTAAAAGTAATTTGTATCTCTCTCACTCGTGACTGGTTAAATGAAATACAGTATATATCCAGACACGGGACTCTCTACGGCTGTAAAAAGAGGACGAGGAGATTCTCTGTACGGCCTGGGAAGCGTCTGCGGTGTATTGCTAGTTGAGAAGAGAAGGCACAGCCCTTTGAGGCCTGCGTGCTCCCTTCTCTGCGGAACAGTACCCAGCACCAGCTATGGGGAACTGGGAGCAGAACTGTCTCTGGGGAGGGCGGCTGGGAGGCTGGGGGATTAGGGAAGGTGGGCGACTTATTTTTAAAGAAGTGTGTAAGCCCTTCGAAATCTTGCCTTTTATAATCACGATGCCATTTCATTTATTCAAGAAAACCCACAACTCATCATTAAAAAAAAAAAAGTCAGATAAATCTGTTACTTTGAGTTACTCTAATTCTCTCCTTTTTTTTTCCTTTTTGGTAGAGGCATGGTGGCAAATCCCACTTTATGCCAGAGCAGCCTTTCCCGGGAACGGTGAGGCTGACATCTCTTGCCTGAGAGCAAACCCCGAGCAGGCTTCCTGCTCAGTGCTGGCCACCCAGGAGGCCTGTGCGGGGCCTTCAGGCACAGCGTGCTCCAGGGGAGGGCAGGCAGGGCTGGGCCTCCACTCTCCCCTGTCCTTCTGTGTTACTGTTGCACTGGGGCTGCTTCAGGGTCATGTGGCCGGTCCCCTACAACCAATCCCATGATAGTCCCAGGGGCTACGAGAGCTGAAAAGCAGCATGGGCACGAGCACGAGGGGAAGGTGGTCCTAACAAGTCACACTGTGAGGGAATTTGTCAGAGGGCACGCTCCTGTCCCGTGGCGTGTGGGCTGGGAGGGGGCCTCCCTCTGAGGCCCTCATGGGCTTGCTGTGCCCCAGTCTGCATCTCGTCGCTCTTGAAGGATTAGCTGTAGTACAGCCAAACCCCTTCTCACTGGAGCTCGGCTGAGAGAAGGTTAATAATTTGTGAAAGACACTAATCACAAGGAAACTCACAGAGCGCAGTTTCCTGGACCATCCTGGCACGCACGGGGAGATGCCTCGCTCTTGGAAGAGCAAGTTATGGCACCGCACTCAAGGTGGGCAAGGAACTTTCTAGGCCCTGGTGGGAAGTTCCTGAGTTGTGCCTTGCCTGGGGGTCTCAGGCCCCGCTCTGGAGCGCACACTCCTCAGGCTCACCTTCTCTCCAGAAAGAGCCACCGGGGGTAGGGAAGTAGCACTGAGACAAGAGGCAGCAGGCTGGCTTCCCAGGCCCAGCACCGGCAGGGGACAGATCGCCAAGGTCACGCAGAAAGAGCAAGGCGCCTCGGTCCCTCCCGCGTCTAAGCTTTTCTCCCTCCTACACCTGCGTCCAGGCAGCACAGCGACTTCAGCTACACACAGCAAAGAGGAAATTCTCCCAGAACCCACTTTCTTCCTGTCACTTTATTATTATTATTTAAAAAAAGATTTTATTTTTACGTAATCTCTACGCCCCAAGTGGGGGTCAAACCCACAACCCCGAGATCGAGAATCATGTGTTCCAGCAACTGAGCCAGCCAGGCGCTCCCTACTGTCATTTTAAGAGGAAAATAGAAAAGCTGACTGAGGCGCTTCTCACCTTTTCCAAAGGTTCCACCCATGCCCCATTCTTCCGGGCTCTGAACCTCGCGCCTACAGACCTCCCTCTGTGATGTTCTCCCGCTGGCGTCTTGGCCCTTCCTGGCCCAGCTCCTCCTTGGGGCTCCCTTAGCGCCGCGGGGCCTGTACCCACACATGCCCGATGACAGACAACGGGAAGGGAGGTTGTGCCTGCATCCAGAAAACTGTCTTTTCTGACCGTACGGAAGACAGTCACTTCTTTATTGTGGCATTCTTGATACAATGAAAGCCCCTTAATGCAGGTGTCAACCAATCAAGAAAAGAAACGAACGAACACTCAGTTTTGTAGGCCACCGTGTCACCGCGTCCTGGCGACGACGAGTGGGTGCGCAAGGCTGAGCCCCACGTCCCATGACGGGCAGCAGCCATCTCGCTCGGGGACGGGCACGTGCTAGTTTACCTGTGGCCTTCCAGAATTCTCTTTTGTCTCTCTGTTAGACCTGTGACTAGGTCTAAGTCAGTTATATACAGATCTTTTCAGGAGTTAAAGAGTAACTCTTTCTGGAGAGAACCAGCGGTTACTATCGTTGATTTATTCTTTTTTTTTTTAAACATTTTTTTTAAAAGATTTTATTTATTTATTTGACAGATCACAATTAGGCAGAGAGGCAGGCAGAGAGAGAGAGAGGAGGAAGCAGGCTCCCCGCCAAGCAGAGAGCCCGATGCGGGGCTCGATCCCAGGACCCTGGGATCATGACCTGAGCCCAAGGCAGAGGCTTTAACCCACTGAGCCACCCAGGCAGCCCGCGTTGATTTATTCTGATGAGAAGGAAAGGGGGCGCCCGGGTGGCTTAGTCGGTTAAGTGTCTGCCTTTGGGATCGAGCCCCAAGATGGGCTCCCTGCTCAGCCTGCATCTCCCTCTGCTCCTTCCCCCTGCTCAAGCATGCGCTCTCTCTCTCTCTCAAATAAATAAATAAATAAATAAATAAGAGTAAAAAAAAAAAAAGAAGGGAAAAAAAATCAAATCAAATCTGGTCTAATGTGCCAGCCGATGAGTTTCAGACAGTGCCACGGAATCTTCTGGGGGGGTGCGCCCAGCCCCTCCCCTTCCTATGACCATGCTACCCAAATGCCTGCATGAGAATCCGACTGCTGAGTTCAAAGCACTAACCCTGCACATACCTTCCCGGTCATCTCATGCGCACGAAACAAGAGTCATTATGCATATCACAAAGGAATGTCAGGCTGTCCCTCACCAGGGACTGCGGCCGCGGGACTCTCCGGGGTGCACGAGGCCACGTACGGCACCCAGCCCGTGACCATCGTGTCAGTGAGGGCGCACACGTGAGACCACCCATGTTCAAGACGCTGCCACAGCTGTCCCGTCCAGAGGCATCTGATGCCATGCTGAGAACAGGGACACGGAGCCATGGAATTCTCTGGGGGGGGGGGGCGGGGGGAGAAGACTTGGAACCCACAGTCCCCCACTGACACAACACTGGGAAAAAAACTGTATGTTCTAGAATTAACCTGAGGAGGCTGGGCCATCCTTTCGTTTAGAGTCTGCAATAATGCATCTGAGGCCGGGCTGGAAGCTTGTTAGCTCCAGTAACCAAATGCTCTCCTGTTAAAAAGTTACACAGCAGAGCGCACTGTTCTCTGTAATGTAGTGACTAACATCGCATCCCGGAAAATCGGTACCCCCCCCCCCCACCCTGGCTCTTTTATTTCTGCCCCTTTTAGATTGTCTCTTGTCTCCTTCCTTCCCTTGGGGCAAAAAGATTAATCACACCAAGGAACTGTGAATATGAAATGAGCTTCAGGGAAGGAAAATGGAAAAAAAAATTCCAGTGGCTTCCTGGAGCGTATCTACCTAGTGATCTAGGCATGGACCTACCTACCTAGCTACCCGTGGGCACGCACGCAACCCCCTTCCTCGAACGAAGCTCAAGGTTTTCTTCCCTTTCATAAAGCCGGCTGCCCGGTAAGCTTGGACGGCAGGCCCCACTCCAAGAAGACCAGCCGCACAGGGTCCCCCCTCTCCTCCTGTAAGCGCTTTCCTGGCTTCCCCAGAGCACCGCGATTGCTAGGCACCGTGAGGTCGGCTGATGCGCCATACCTGGGGCAGCAGACAGACAAAAGGAAGACGCGGAGAGTCTATCCCCAAAGGCCTCCCCGCCAATCCACCTTCCAGCACGTCTGCCATATTCGATCAAAGACGACCCTGGATGGAGCTGGTGACGCCCCCGAGACACTGGCGACTCCGAAAGAAGCCAGCTCAGAAATGTTTGCGGAGGGCTGGGCTGCCTGGAAACACATTCACTAGTACGATCTGAAGTTCTGGCCTTTAAGCCCCACGGCTCCTTCTTTTTTAAAGATACTCATGGGATTGGCACGGAAAGCCCCGCTTTTCTGACTCTTCATCGAGGCCCCCACAGCTTCCGAGAAAACACACAGGTCGCCGGCAGTAAAGGGCATCAAGCTTCCTGAAGGCCTAAAGCCATCGCCCCAACGCCCAGATCATCAAAGGAACGTTCGGGAATGGTTCCGGTCACCGAGAGGAACTGGTGATGGGATTCAAAGTTCGGTCTCTCTCTCGCTGTGAAACTCACCAGCAAGCTTGACATACAGATGGTTAAGGGAGACAGAGACCCTGGGGGCGACAGCACCGGGCAGGAAGAGGCAGACGGGGATTCTGTAGTGAGGCGAACGGATTCCCGCGTCAGCAGTCTGCGGCTCGGATGAGTTAGGCCACGTTCCACTCTCGGGCACCTCATCGCCATGGTAACGGAGCACAGAGCCCTGCGCTGGGCCCACGCGTTCTCGGCTCTGAGACGTACCTCCCTCACGGAAGGGCTGTGGACAGGCCAGTGTCCCAGAAGCCTTCCGCGCTCGGGACGCCCCTCACCGCCAGGCCAGCTCGGAGGCCCGGAGGCTCACATGCTGAGCGTTTCTCGCTGGTGTTCAGGAACCAGCCCACCCGGGGTTGGGGTAATCTTCCTGCTGCCACCAGCCCTCATGGAGCCACCACCGAGGACAGCATCTTTCTAGGTCCGCGGGGCGTCTTGGAAGGATTCCGTGGTAGCCATGGTGAGGACAGAGAACCAGAACCCTGAGGAAATCCTAGAACCAGGGCCTTCGTGACCGTGCCTGTGGGGCAGCATCGCTGAAGCCTTCCTTAGAGACACCCTGATTCTCTACTCGGTTGGGGAAGATTCCGGACTCTCCTCTGGGCATCCACGCCAGTGATTTACCAGTAGTCACCATCATAAAATAATTCTGTTCTTCACATCTAAATTCCACATACTGAAAAGCTCAGTGACTTTGATTTTTAGAAATGCTCTTGAAAGGATAACACTGATAGTGAAGAAACAATCTTGCCACCGTGATAATCGTCCTTCTCGTTCTGACAAGCACTTTCTAGTCTTTGCCGATCCAGAGACACATTTTGGCTTAGTTACCATCGCGATATTAAAAGAATTTAGGGGCGTCTGGGTGGCTCGGTCGGTTGAGTGTCCGACTCTCCGGGCTCAGGTCATGATCGTAGGGTCCCGGGATCGAGCCTTGCATGGGGCTCCGCAGTGGGTGGGGCGCCTGCTGGACATTCTCCTTCTTCCTCTGCCCCCTCCCCTGCCCCTGCATGTGTACGCACTCTCTAAAATAAACAAACCTTTAAAAAAATTATATTTTCCTAGAATATATGAAATATTTTTCCATTTCTCTCCACAATCACCATGACTACTATGTCCACAGTTTCCCTCTTGCTGACTGACAACGTGCATGGTGGGGGAACGGTCCGCAGTCCGTCTTCGTCTGGCTGAGGTGACACGGGGAGAGGCCCGCCTGCCGCGTCTTCACAGAACCCACTGGAAAGTTCTTCAAGTGCTCACTTTTACCTGGGGCTCCCTGCCTCCACCAATCTGTGGACCTTCCAAGAGTTCCATGCACCACCTCATTCTATACCTTACAAATACCATTTACGGCCCTCTGAGGAGCCCGCCGTGGTTTTCCTACGTTGGGAACGTGACGACGGACAACGGAAGTCCAGCGCGGTACCAATGACGTGCCGTACGAGAAAGAGCGGGAGGCCATTCTTTTTAAGGATTTGTTTGCACGTGGAGAAGATTTGGGCATCGATCATAATGGGCCTGGAATTGCAGGTTTCCCGTTTTATTTAGGAGCAAGGGATTTTGATCACATCCTGCCACATTTGGTCCTGACTCCGGTGGGGCAGGAAACGCTCTCGGAGGGCTCAGTGGGAGGCCAGCTCTCCGTGGGAGCAAGAGGCAGGGCTGATTTTCCGTGCAAGCATCTGCAAAGCTCGGGCGCAAACAGCTCTGGGCACCACTTGCCCTGCCGCTTCCGGAAGGGGAGCCGGGGCCAGTGAGTGCTCCGGGGCTTGCCAGCGACACTGCCCGACCCGGAAATGACGCGAGGAGGAAGTACCTGGGATCCTTCTGCGGGCGGACAACCGCTCCAGTTAGATGCCCAGCCAAGGAGACCGACCATTTGGGTACAAGGCAGCCTCCCGCCCCCATCTGGGTCCAAAGCACACGGGGACAGCCCCACGCGCGACTCCGCCGGGCACTCTGCCGCCAGCGGCCGATCCGCTGCATCTGTGCGTGGTTTGGCATCTCCCAGCGGTAGCGGCCGCTGCCGGCCAGCTGTTCCCCGCGCTACACATGTTTTCCCTCGTAAAACTTGCAGCAGGCTGGCGGGCTTCACGCTCCTCACTTAGCTTTGTTTGTGTTTTCAATGAATCAATGGGATATGGAGACTAATCAACATGTTTAGAAAAGTAAAGGAAAAACGAGGAACAGCTCAAGATGCCGGCTGTGCCTGGAAGCCGGGCGAGCCGAGCTCTGCGCCAGCGGGAGTGTGCGGAGGACACGCGAGGGGGTTGGGGAGCACGGCGCCGCTGCGAGGGGTCTGCAGGGCCGGAACGCCGCCTCCGAGACCTCGGGGCTTCAGACGCCAGTAAGCAGCCACCAGTGTCCCAGCCGGCCGGAGCTCCAGGGCCCCCACCTGCCCCCGCCTCCAGGCTGGATTCGCATCCTCAGCCCCGCGCCCCTGGGCATCCGTGGCTCTGTATCTAGTCACACCCCGAACGGTTCCCAGCGGCCCTCGGCCGTCTCCTTTATGTGACCCTGCCTGGTGTGTCCTTCTTCCCCAGCTTTCTTGCTTGAAGGTGGCCCCAAGTTCTTCTAGATGGACTCAACTTCTCCCCACCATGACTCTCCTGGGGGAGCATCGCGCATCTGATCCTGTCCGCTCCTATTCATCCAGAAGCCCTCCGGGGAGAGAATCTGTCTCTGACTTGGACCCCAGCCCCCAGGCCGGAGCACCAGAAGCCACAGATGGGTGAAAGACTTTGGTGGCGAGTGGGAAAATGCTGGAGGAAACCCCTGCTCGCCTGCTGACTCTCCCCGTCTCTGTTAGAAAGTAGGACCACGCGAACCTAGCGTGCCAATGGGATAGAGCGCTTTCAGCCCCCCCGGATCCAGCACCAGGGATCCACCAGACCAGCGGACAGGGAAACATACATACAGGGGACGGAAGTATTTCACACAAAACAACAGAAATCAGCTGCTTACCTGAGCTCACACAGCCCTGCTGCAGGGGGTCCTGTAGTGACGTCACAGAATGGAGAACTGAACAAGACACAGGGTGACAATTAGATGAGGAAACAAGCTGCAGGCGCTTAGAGCTTCCTAATGCACCTGGCCCGGCGGGATGGGGGACAGCGTAAGGGCCCCGAAGGTCCCACTCCTTCCGGGGGGGCCAGAACTCAGGGCCTGTGCAGGCAGGGACGGCTCTGCTGGGAGAGAGCTGGGACCTCCAGGCAGGGGCAGGTAGAAGCCAGAGCCCGCTCTGTCTTTCACCTCTGTGTCTTTGGCTGATTTTCTCTCCCGATTCCCTGATTTAGCTACTTGACTTTTACTTGTATTTATGTATCAACAGCATTTTCTTAATTAGTAACTCATTTTCCACTGCTTATAAAATGAGCGAGGCACAATCTTCTCTCCCCTAAAAGCTGCCGTCAATCCCCAGGCGACAGGTGGAGGAGGAAGGGGGCAGTTCACAGCCTCCGGGCACCGGGTGACCGTCGAGGGCTCGGCCGGCAGCCTCCCCGGTACATTTCCCCTCCCCCCACCCGCAGGCGCTCTGGCCCGGGCTGCCCTTACCTGGCCCTTGCTGCTGTCCCTGCACGGGCAGGACACCCTGGCCCAGCTCGCCGTTGAGCCAGAGCTGCATCCGGATGAAGGGTTCGCGGCCTTTCTGCGTCAGCTTGCTCCAAGGCTTTGGCCGGGACAGCATGTCACTGACGCTGCCCTGAGACAGGCCTAGGACCTGGAGTGGCAATCAAAGACACGGCATCAGGGGCGGGATGTACCACGAGGCTGAGATGGGCGACACCCCGTGCGCGTTTTAGGGGCTGAGCACAGATCGCGTTCCCCCCGCCCCCACCCTACCCCTGGGCCTGGTGGAGGACCCTACCCCTGGGCCTGGTGGAGGGCCCCAGCCTGGGGTGGGGGAATAAACTTTTCAAGGTCACCAGGGGGCACTGTCCTGGCATGGGGGCATCACAGTTAATGTCCTAGCTTTCTGCTCCCGGGGAGAGGGGACAGGATGTCGCCCGGGGCCTCAATCCTGCCGAGGCCACGGGGCTCTCATCCCGACACCCTGAGGAGGCAGCACTGAAGCCATCTTGCTCTCTGGGGGCGCCAAGAAAGGCGGAGGTGCTGGGGCCAAGGACCCCTTTGGCGGCCAGAGCAGCAGATGCTGGCGGGATGCGGGAGGCCGGTCGTCCTTGGGGCGCCGGGCCAGGCTGGCCTTTGGAGAGGTCCGCTCTGACCACGCCCTGTTCTGCAGTGGGGGCCCAGAGGTGAGCTGGCGGCAACGGGGGCGCCAGCCCGGGAGTGAGACTCCCTGTAGACGACCGACAAGTTGCACGTACATGCCCGAGTTTTCTTGAACGCTCACATATGGCCATACATATGTATGGGCACAAACACCCCCCACAGGACACAGATGCAGCCCAGAGATATTTAGGGGCTGCATTCGATCACTCTTTTGAAAAGTTCTCAAGTTCCAGAATAAACTGCACTCACGGGCCAAACAAGTTCAACGCTATTAAGTCTCTGCTAAATTTAAGGCATGAGCACAAATGTCTATTTAAATGTTCTCCCATGATATTTTTACAACACTGAACTAGAAATTTCAAGGGACTTTAAATTCTCAGCCTCACTTCTCTCCACCCCATCACCTTTTGCAAAATCAGGACAAAGAGATCACCGTTGAGATATTGTAAGGCTCCGAGGCTTGGGACGTTGCAAACGCTGAAGGGAAGGCAGGACAGTGCGGGGCTGGAGGGGACACGGGGCGGGGGGAGGGAGGGAGACCCCGCGTGGGGTCCCATCAGAGGCCACTGCTGATCCTGCCATGTGCCCCCCAGGGAGGCTGCCTTTTAGGGGAGCGGAGGGCTTCTCATGATGCTTGGAAATGACGCTGAGGATTTATGTTTATCTTCTGTTTTACACACCCGGTAAATCCCCATTATTCTTAATCTGTTACCGGGAAATGCCAAGAACAGAAAGGGTCTGGGGGCTCATTCAAAAACTTGTGCTTTCAGGAGCCAGGGAGGGAAGACGTGCAAATGGGGGCTCCTGGGGCCAGCTGTGGGCACGGCCCCCGCCACCCCAGCGATGGATTCTGGGCAGGTCGTTTCACCAGTCTGGCTGAGCAGATTGTGATTATTATTATGATTATTCGGAATTATGAGAAGGTAGGACTGATGACGCCTATCACGTGACACGAGCTTTTCCTACCTTGTGCCTTTTGCGTCTCTGCACACTGGGGGGCTCCCTATGGGCTCAGATCTTTTTTGGCCAAAAAAAGCCTGTGGAGGTGCGTCTGGGCCCCAGTTGGCAGAGAGGTGGGACTTGAACTCAGCCACCGGCCGCCTGGGGGACTACAGTTGACCTCCCTGAGCCTCACTTCCGTTTCCCATCGAGTGGCGACATCAGTGTCACCGCGAGTGGAAAGGAGCGTTGGGGGTGGCGGGGCCTAGCCCAGAGTCTCGCCCCAGCTGGGGATGCGGCAGATGGAACATTCGCCGGCCAGCCCCTCCGGAAGTCTGGGGGTGGATAAGCCTTTCTGCTCCGCGGCTTAGCACAGGGGCGACGGCCACGTCCTCCAGAGAGACGGGCAAAGCCAGGCCCCGGAAGCCAGCCCCTACCTTCTCCCCGAAGATCCTCTGACAGATGCCGTTCTTGGCCAGCTTCTCCTTCACCTGCCGGGTGAGCTCGATGGTGTCCACCTCCTGGTACATGTAGATCTCGTACTGCTCCGGGGTCAGCGGAGGCACCGAGGGCTTGGCGGGCTTGGACATGGGCACGATTGGGGAGGAGGGCAGGGGGCTGTTCTGGGGCGTCTCGCTGCGGCTGGCTCCGGTGAGGCTCAGCTCCGAGCTCTGGGAGTACGGCGACTCGGCGCTGGGCCACTCCTTCCAGTACTCCGACGACGAGGGTCCCTGGAGCTGGCTGCGCTCGGCCCGAGGCTGGCTGCTGCCACCTTTCTCCTTCGCGCCGCTGGCGTCTTCGGACTTGGTGTCCTCGGGGGGCGCGGCGCTCTTGCGCTCGGGCGGGACGGGGCTCCACCAGTGGTCCTTCCACACGCCGCCGCGGCCCAGCTCGCTCTTCACGTGTCTCAGGACCCCCTGTGCGGACTCGGCCGCTCCCTGGAGGTCCAGCCCGGGCGCGTCCTGGGACTCCTTTTTGAGGGCCGGGGGGTTGGGCAGAGCGGCGGCGCCGGCATCGGGGGCGGAGGGGGGCTTCTTCAAGGAGAGGGCGAGCGGAGGGTAGCTGGACACGGACGACATGGGCGAGGAGGGTATCAACTTGGGGGTCAAGATGGCGAGGTCCGCCTGGGACAGCGGCGCGGGCTTTAAGGCGGGGTCGAGGGCGGCCTGCTGGGCCTCCATTTCGCGGCGGGCCTGCTGCAGGATGGAGCGGATGGCGTCGTCGGAGCTCCCGCTGCTGGACGTGGACGAAGGCTGGGCCGGCTCTGCTGCACGGAGCAAACACAGATGTGAGACGGTGGCGGGCTCACCCCCCGCGGTCGGGAACTCGCTGCTCTCCCTCTGCTTCCTTCTAACCGGGCCTCCCACAAAATGCGGATTCTCCGGGAGAACCAAGCTGCCCTTCTCTGCCAACATTTCCTCGGGCAGGGGACCCCACGAGCATCCTGTCTGGGCAGGGCCAGATGGACTAACGCCACCTCTCTGAGACCCGCTGGCCTTTACCTCGCACCATCTGAAAGGGTTCATTATCCCCAAGTGTTAGGGGAGGAGGGCAACAGGCAAACACCCAGGGACACGCCATCATCCCTGAGAAGTTCTAAACAAAATTCTCGTGTGCTAAATTCCAAAACTGTAGTGGTTGTGTCAACCTTTAGGAACAGAATTTCTGCTAACGGTTGCAGCGTGACACGGCTGTGTCTGGGCTGGCTCACGTTTCTTCTTCCCTGGGCACGTGACTGTGGCGCAGCCAGCAACAGTGGCCAGGCCCTGGCCCGGGAAGCCGGGGCTGCGAACTTAGGGGAGTCACAGGGGATGCCCAGGTCTCAGGATTCCCCTCTGTGGGCCCGGGACGGGTGATGGGCTGGATAGAGGACTCTTAACAAGGGCTGTGCCCCAGAATCACCCGCTGGGCTTGTTAAAATGCACGTGCCCAGGCCCCAGCCCCCGGGAGACCGAGGAGCGAGGCCCTGGTTGAGCCGCTCAGGCTGAAGGCTCCCGCTCGCGGACACCTTCGCGTCTGGGGGGAGGGAATCACACGAGCCAGCTTTTCATCCACGTTGAATGAGGCTGAAAAATCCTTCAAGAAACAGGGACAACCTTTTAGGCCTCTTGAGGACTTGGTTTTACTGGGTGATCAGAGGCCTCGCTTCTCGGACCCACACGATTCCCACAGCACCCCCGGGGTGCAGGCGGAACCCCACTGCTCTGCAGGAGACCGGGCCTTTCTGCTCTCAATTCGGGGCTGCCTCCCACCCCATCAGGGTGTCCGGCCAAGCTTCTTTGTTCGGCCACCCGGGGAGGGCCTGGCTTGCAAGTCAGCTCTGGGCTGGAGAGGACGAGCGACGCCACATGGAAGGTCCCCCCAAGGGTCAGGCCTGAGGCCTCACAGGACGGCCTCCCACCCGGCGCCCTGGGGTCCCTGCGACGAGGCAGATGGTGGCAGAGGGGCAGGTGCTGGGACAAGAGCTGAGAGACCCGGTCTGCCACCAGGACCTGCCGTTTCACAAGTCTGAGCACGCCGTTCTCACCCGGAGCCCGAGTCTGAGAATCAGCGGTAGGTAGAACAGTATGTGTCTTTCAGGGCAAGGGGGAGGACCGAGTCTAGATAGGACAGGGGCGGTAAAACTGCCAAGCCCAGGCCTGGTCCCAAGAAGGGAGCTCGGCTCGCACTGAATGAATCACGCGGGAGTGGGCTGGCCTCGGGGGAGGGCCCAGCAACCAGGGGAGGGACCGGGTGGTGGCCTGGAGGGAGCCCTGCACGCAGGTCCGCGGGCGAGCGGCTCCGCAGACAGGGGCCTCACAGGTACGGGGCCGGTGTGCGCCCACATGGCGAACCCCAGAGCGAGAACCCAGGAGCTCGGGTCTCCTCTCCGGCAGCAGGTCTGAGCCGAATCTATAGCCGGTGTGCCGTGCAGTCAGCCTCCCTGAGCGTGGGAGCTCTCCCCCGCCGGACGAGGCAGCTCTCAGGGAGGCCACCGGACCGCAGAGCCGGACCTCTGCCCACTACAATCTCCTGCTCGGCCATATTCATTCTGGAAGGCAGCTCGGGACTGATTTTGCACCTGTTCTCTTTCAGGGTTTAGTCAAGGACATAGCTGAGTAACAAAGCCCGTGTAGCATCTAGAGAAGGAAACGAGACACGGACTGCCTATCCATGTAAGTTGGGGACAGTCCAGGCCAGGGGTACCCTTCCTGAGTCAATCCTAGGATGTGGCCTGATAAAAAGACGGGGGTAACTACGAGGAAGATCGAGATCACGCAGACCTGCTCCCCTCTGCCCTTGCCTAAAAGCTTGAAAACACACCTTCTACTGCGTGGGTTTTTTTTTTTTTTTTTTTTAAAGTTAATTACCGCGAAGCACAACACTCATGACAATTCTTCTAATTAAGCCTGGAAGACAGTGGTCAGACTAGCAGATTCCGTACCCGTTTTCTGCACCTGCAGCTCCCTTTTGGCTTGTTCCAGGATGGACTTGATTGCTTCGTCGGATCCGGAATCGGAGGCTCGGATCCGGGTCGTGATATTACCTGCAGGGAGAAGCCACACCCATGACATCAGAGCTGCCGATCGTGAAGCAAACAGCCAAACACAAATCAGTGCTGCGCGAAGAGGTCATTCTGATCAGCGGCTCCCGAGCCGAGCCGAGGCCCGTGAGGGTTAAGGAGGCAGGCGTGGCCTCCCACTGAGCCGTACCTGCGGAGCGTGCCACTTCACGGCCCCGGGCAGGAAGGGCTTCCTGTGGAATCTACCTGGTGGCCAGCGGGACGAGCTCTCCCAGCGACCCCAACTGGACGGCACCCGTGGGGCGGGACCAGGGAGAGCAGGCCACCGACTCCGGCGCGAAACCGGAGGAAGGCCCGAAAAAGGCGGTGGTGTTCGCGAGTCATTTAAAAGGGACCCCAGCAATTGCTCTGGCCTGGGACTGTGCTCGAGGTTCTGCACGTCTGTTGGGACACTGGCGTCCCCCCCGCAAAAAGCAACGATGGGAGAGGCGGGTGAAGGGTCGAGGCGGATGACTTATTGGTCATGGGCACATAAAGGTGAAGAGGACGAAGGCTTCCCGTTTTGGCTCTAGGATCACATGCCGTCTCTCAAAAATTTATGAATGAGGCGAGGAGCCTGCAGGGCTCCATCGAGGACGAGACCTCAGTCTCTTGGTCACAGGGTGGCGCTCTGCAGAGTAGCCACATGCACGGACGCACGGAAGCTACGGAGGCCCGGGGGCTGGCCCCGGCTCCTTCTGGAAGCCTTCCACAGAGCATATCTGACTTCTCCACTGCCTTCTAAGTATGCACCGCCACACCAAACCATTGCAAAACAAGCAGACCGCGGGGGCGAAGCCCCTTTCAAGATGCAGCACCAAGGAGCGCAGGGGGCGCCCAGAGGAGAACCGACTACGTTTGGAGTTCGCTGGAAGTTCATTCTGTAGCACCTTTAACCCAGCTCAGAGTTTAAAGGAAGTACAAGGAAGCAGCAGCATGTCATCTGACTCAGCCATCTGATTTTTCTCAGAGCGATGACTGTTACGCTCTTGCCCACTTCTGAGAAAAGGGGTGGGGTGTAATTTGCACCTGAAGGGGGGCTGGGATGGCACTGGGGCACTGATCCTTAGGGGCGCTTTCTCTCCTGGCCTCTTCCGCACCGGGCAGCGCGCGGGCAGCTCAGGAGGAAGGGACTGTACGTCCTTGGGCCCATGCTCTGTTTTATACTTACTAGCTGTTTTCCCATCAGGTTCCAGGCCAGAATCACACTGCACAGTTTTTAACCCAAACGCACAGCTAAGGACATGCTGCTTCCTAAAGTTTTACTAACTGCAAAGAAAAACACCTGCCTGCGACATACCTTCGGACCCATTTCTTCGTTTCGGTACTTCCTGAAATAGTCTGTTCAGGCTCTGGCCTGGGTTCTCTGTTGAAAAACAAGTGTGGTAAGAACAAAACAATCAGGGGGATGGTGGTGTTGACGATATGGGCTGTGCGACATGACATCTGAGCCGCCTGTCACTACAGAAAGGGCTCAGGGCTTCCTGTGTGACTCGGGAGTTAACTAGAAACTTCTGAGAGGCCCTTCCCTGGCCGGCCGCCTGCAGAGGCCACGGCTCCGCTGCGGAAGATCAGACAGACCTAAAGAGTGGCCCACGGCACCGACGCCATGAGGGTCCAACGGAGGGAGCACCACCTGCCGCCAAGCGCATGGCCCACCAGCCCCCGGAACAAAGCGCACATTAATCATCCAAAGACAGTCGATTTCAGTAAACATCGCCAGAGAGAGCTCGATGTGCTTTGTGCAAATCGACGCCGTTTGGAACGGCTCCCTCCTCCGTTTGTCGTGTTTCAAACGCGTCTGGTAAGATCTACCCCTCTCTACCACTGCTGGTTTAGCAGAACGATCCCCGTCGTTCAAGAGGGACGGGATTCTTTCAATCAGGGACGCGAACGGACTTTTGCTCTTTTGGGGAAGTGTGGGGCAGGAAGGCTGTGTCAATAAAACTTTCACGCATCTTTCTCCAGGCAGGCGTGTTAGGCTCACGGGGCTGCACAAATCGCTAACAGAGGCCAGCACCGGGAGGGAAGCCGGCCACAGGACACGCTCCCTTGTGCACGCGGGGAAGAGGAGAGGACACGTGGCTGATACGCTCCCCCCCGGGCCTGACCCCGGCTGCTGCTGCTGTGGCCCTAGGGCCGGATGCCACCGGAGGGCTCCTCTCACGTGAGGCCAGCACCCACGGCCCATCGGACCACTGGACATTACACCCGTTGGGATGTGTGTACGGGGTGTGATTCTGTCTGATTCGGTGAGGTTCTGGGTCTCCTATATGCGAGGTGCTCAGCAAGTGTCAGAGGCCAGGCCCCTCCCCGCACCCCCTCCCCAATCTACGGGCTCTGGCTCACGCCTGCCGACCCTCGGCCCCTAGAGATGGTAGAACTCAAGAGAACTTTACCTGATGTGATGCACAAATGTTTCGTCACGCGCACACACGCACACTCACACACACAGCCCTGACCGGGCTCCCACGCTGGCGCCGGCCCCCGAAAGCCTCTCACCTCTTTGTCTGCCTTGGATGCTGCGAAGAGCCAAGATGTTCTGCTCGTCCGAGAGGAACTGCTTCATCTTGTGAAAGGGCTCCTTGCCGCGAACGGTCAGTTTATTCCATGGCTTGGGCCGGGCCAGAATCTCGCTCACAGACCCTTGAGACAGTCCCAAGACATAGTGTCCAAAAATGCGCTGTCCGATATTGTGCTTGATCAACTGTTCCTTCACCTGCCGAGCGATTTCGGCTGTGTCTATCTCCTCGCCCTCGGAGACGCTCCCAGCGCTTTCCGACTGGCTGGGAGACGGGGCCATGCCATTTACATCTGGGCTCTGTTGTAATGGACTTTGGGAAGATATGGAGTTTGTGCTGTATGGACCTGTTGAAAAAATCATGCTTGTGCTTCCTGCTTCCTGCATGGCCTTGGAGTAGAAGGACTGCATGAGCTGTCGTTGGAGGAGAGAGTTTAGTGCAAATTTTCCCGTAGAAGCCAGGGGTAGGCTGGGGCTTGCCAGGGATGAGCTGAAAAAGTCTTGCGTTAACCCCGCTGGTGAGAACTGGTGTGTACCATTAGTATTGGAAGCCTGCTCCCCCGTGTTGCGGGACAACTGAGGAGGAGGGGAGGCCGGCAAAGGTCCAGGACGCCGACTCTCAGGCTGGTCTTTCCCTTTTCTCCTGGCTGACCCTACAAGGAAGGGCAAACATAATGCATTATGGGGGATTCAAAAGGGAAAAAAAACCAAGACCAAAATGCCAAGTTTGCCCCGCACAAGGGAAAAAAAAAAAGTGCAGATTTTTCCAAGGGCCAATGAGGTGTGTTGGTTTGTTTTTCGATTGAATTTTTCAGTTAGCCAAACGAGGCCCCCCGAAACAAGCAACATGCATTTCATGTTTGCACCTTTCTTGTACGTTGCAGCCTGGAGAGTCCCCTCGACACGGATTCAAACCCCTAACGTGGCAAGGGGCCGGTACCACACACAGTAAAGAGTCGACAGGTCGCGGGGCCTCGGGTCGGCCGCTAGCGTTCGAGCTATTACCGGAAGGGCCCGGCCTGAGGCGCAGCAAACACTGACATTTGGGGACCAACGGGTCCTCTCACACCACTTGCTCTGAGGCGAAAGCACTGCACCGAGTCCGCTCGATCGAAGGCACGCACATTTTTAAGAACGAAATATCATCGGAGCCCGAGACACTGTTAAACGGTTTACCAGCTGCCAAAACCAGAAGCAGTCAGTGACGCCACCATTTTGGGACGAGCAAAGAAAGGCTAAGGACGGGGGACGCGCTCCCAAGGAAAACCTGACAAAGGAAGAAAAGCTCCGCTGAGGCTGGGAGCAGCCCCCGAAACACCACGAGACAGAGGCCGCACGCCTGGGAGCGGACCGGCGAGGCCGCCGTCCTCCGAGGGTCCCTCCCGGCCACTCCGGCCACACCGGCCCTAACTGACCTCCGCAGGCGCCTGCGGCCACGCGCCTCGTCGCGAGCCTCGGTAAGCGGGGCGGGGGCGGGGGGAGCCGTGAGGAGGACCCGGAGGAGACCAAGCGCTCATTAGTCAAGGCTGTCATCGACCGCTGATGCTCCCGCCATGCATCGGCCCCGACTCACAGTTCACCTTCCTCTTCCTCGGCCCCCGGCGGGGACCGAGCGCGGCCCCGCGACACCCTGTCAACCTACCACTCAGGTCGCTGTTGGAGATGCGCAGCGCGGCGTTCTCGGACTGCAGCGAGCGGTTCTTCTCCAGCAGCAGCACCTCCAGGGGCTTGGATCCGTCCTAGATGGGGCAGAGCAGGGCTCACCGCGGGGCCGGCCGCCCTCCCGCTCCCGGGGGCCGCCGGACCCCGCAACCCCTGCTCCGATGGCCTGTGCACCCCGCTCTCTGGTGCCAGCGTGTTCCTGAAATCTGCCTTCCCCTGGAGATGCTCCCACACCCGGGGCGAGCACTCGAGTTCCTTTCCGAGAGGATGCGCTCCGGTCCTGGCCATTCTTCTTTTAGCCCCGTGCGGCTTCTAGACGGCTCTCTGTGCCGTCCCCAGGTTCCAGGAGTCTAAACCTGTGCCTTATCTGGTATAAGGAGGGGCTGCCGAGAGCCACAAACCTGTCTGGAGGTCGCTGCAGAGGTGACCCTTTCCTTGGGGCCAGCCACAGAGAGTCAGCTGCCGTCGGGGCACCAGAAGCAGTATTCCCTTTGATGCCTTAAATTCTACCTGGCTCCCAGGCTCCTGGGCACCAGGGTCATTTTGCCCCCACCTCTTTTCCACGTGAGGCAGCAGATAAAAGAAAAGTTCCTGGGGTGCCTGAGTGGCTCAGTGGGTTAAGCCTCTGCCTTTGGCTCGGGTCATGATCTCAGGGTCCTGGGATTGAGCCCCGCATTGGGCTCCCTGCTCAGCGGGGAAGCCTACTTCCCCCCCAGCCCCCAGCACCTACCTCTCTGCCTACTTGTGATCTCTGTCAAATAAGTAAATAAAATCTGGGGGGAAAAAAAAAGTTCCTAAGCCAGTCCATTTGGGTCTAAAAGTGGTCTCATCCACGTTCTTAGCACCTGCCTGAGTGGAACCACATCATGTGAACTGAGCGACCCGTCTGGAAATCACTCACTTTTCTCTTCTTGCCTCTTTTTGATGAAAGATAATGTGCTTGAACTTGCTTAAGGTTCCCGGGAAATGACTCGTCAGCCGTAGGCGGGAGGTCTCATGGAAATTTCGAGCGTGAGGCTAGCCCAGGGACGGACAGTGACCACGTGAGCTGGCCCTCATGCACACTGATAGCAAGCGAGAGCACGTACCTGTGTCCCAGCGCCCTCGGACGGTGCGAACTCCATGGATTTCAGGATGCTGTGGAGAGCAACACAGAGCGGTTATTCCCCGCTCCTACCTTTGACAATGGCCGCACTAATGAGCACGAACATCGCGCTCCCCTGCACTCCAGGAACGGACGCACTGACAGCTTTAACAACCTCTCTGGCAGCAGCAGCATCTGATAGCGTCTCTAGAATAACTATTCAACTAGCAGTTGGCCAGCGAAAGTTTCCTGCCCGGCATGTAAATCATTCCATATGGAATCACACCAGGGCTGTTCGGAGTATAATTTTAAAGTTGAACACAGACGTAACATTGTTGCAAGTGGAATGTATTTGTCAGGCTTACAGGGAATGAGAAAGTTGTAAGCAAGAAGCCAGAGAGAGAAACCTCATCCCTCCCACCTGCCCCGGGGCCAGACGCTCACTTGGTGGCGGGCACGAGGGGACCTGGGAAAACAGGCAAAAGGCGAGGTCCCGGAGTGGTTGGCTCAAAGGCCGGCCACAGCCCTGCTCCAGGGCCCCCGGCGCTGCAGGGGAGCGGGACTGGATCTCCTTTGTTGTCCTCATTGCTGCAATCACCTCGGTCCCGGCCTGTTTCCACAAGTCCGCGAGCCCAGCGAGTTCGGGTGCCCAGAACCACGGTTTCCAGCGTTCCTTTCAAAGGGATGTGCCTTCCTGTCTCTGAGTCTATCTGGGAGGGAAGGACGGTGGGCCCACATGGCCCCAGGAGCTTGGGAAGGTGAACGAGAGCGGCTGTGGCTCCCCGGCACCCAGCCACCTGAGCTCTCCCAGCGTTCTCATGGCCATGACTTTGGCCTCTGCCCTCTTTTAAGTTCCGCAGAAGTGTCATCAAGAGAGCACGGTGCAGGGGCGCCTGGGCGGCTCAGTCGGTTGAGCGTCTGCCTTTGGCTCAGGTTGTGATCCCAGAGTTCTGGGATCGAGCCCTACATCGGGCTCCGGGCTCAGCGGGGAGCCTGCTTCTCCCTTTCCCTGCCGCTCTGCCCGCTTGTGCTCTGTCAAATGAATGAATAAAATCTTAAAAAAATAAAAAAAAAGGAACAGGGTGTACAAATGCCCAGGGGCCCAGGAGATCACCCTGCTACAGTGACCGTGGCAGTCAGTAAGGAGATGATGGCTGTTTGCTGCTTTATCTTCGCAGTGACCTGCGTCATATAGACCAACAGAACAGGAACGAGAGAGCAGCTGGGTGGGGTGGGGGGAGGTGGGGAATCTCGTAATTTTATTTTATAGGGAGCTATTGAAAATAATAAGAAGTCGGGGCCGCATTGCGTCAGCCAGGAGAGAGGTGACGAGCAGTCTGGAACTTGTCCTTTTTTACGGCCGTCACATTTGCGCTGTGTTCTTGTCTGAGATCTTCTTGAAAATTGTGTAACAAAAGGCTGAAGTAAGCCTATAAGCTTACACCCCAAACACCAGCATCTGCTCATGTGTTCCCTGGATCTTTACCGATGACCTGCTGGGTGCCGGGCACTCGGAGGGCTGGAAGCACTCTGCCCCTCGCCCTTGCAAACTCCATGGGCTGTCACAGGCCGACGACAAACTCCAAGCAGCACTCGAGGGAGAACACCTGCCGGGTGCCCTTGGCAGCAGAAATCTCCTCGGGGTGGAGACAGGGTCCGTCTCCGGAGGAGTCAATGTCTGAGCAGGGCCTGGGGCAGGGATGGGACAGCAGGCGGGGTGCGTGTCTGGAAGGGCACTTGGATCACTAGGAAGCGGGAGGGCAGGAACGTATTCTAGCAGAAAAGCCACCCGAGTGGGGCCTCCAGATGCCAGACCCAGGGCTGGGGGAGGGGGGCGCGGTGTGTACGTGCGGCAGAAAGGGCTGCAGGGAACGTGGGCGCCGTTCTGGGAGGAAGACGCCGGCCAGCGTGCAGCGGCCGCGTGGGAGGGGAGGGACCTTGAACGTGCTGCGCGTGGGACGGGGGTGAGCTACGAGGCGCTGCAGGACCGAGCTGCGGGGATGGGAGGGGGCGGGGGGCGGAGGCCTCCCCATCAGAGTTCCTCTGACTCAGCACTAGGAGGCACACGTTGTTTGCTTGTGAGTGGGAGGAAGGAAGGAAGGGAAGGGCGATGGGGACAGGAGAGGCAGGTACGGAAGGTCGGACCGGTGAACACGGCGCGCCTCAAGGCGGGAAGAGGGAAGAGGCCGCACCTGAACGTAGGCAGGTGTAGGGAGGTGTAGGGGGTGTCCCAGGAGGTGCTGTAAGGCTGTCTGCGGCCTGAGGGGGCGGGACTGTCCAGGGAAAGACACGCTGGGCCGCGGGGCACGGGGCCGAGCAGCCACCCGCAGGCAAGGCAAGTCGCCAGTGAGGCTAGGGGAGGCTGGGGGAGTTCGTGACCCAGGGAGGGCGATGGGCCCTGGGGGCAGAAGGTTGAAGAGGCCTTCCCGTGGGCTTTTTTTAGCAAACCCGAGGGAATGGAATTCAGAGTACAAAGAACAGCATGGCGAGTGGGTGTAGCTTATTTTAAAAGGAGAAATTAAAAGTGTCGGGGGGGGGGGCTGATGGGATAGCAGGGTAGTAGGAAGGGATCTGGGGTGCGGGTGGGGGGGGGTCAGCCTGGAGAGAAGGAAGGAGGGAGATGCCCAACCAGAGCGGGGAGTCTGAGGCCAAGGAGGTGTCTTTGGTGGGGTTGGCGCCCAAAAGGGGGGAGCAGAAGGACGCCGTTCCGGCAGCAGTGGAGAACAAGGGCCTGCAGGGCCCAGTGACCGTCTGGCACGTGTGGGAACCCAGCCATGGAGGCAGGGGTGCCCGTGAGCTCCAGGAGGGCCGGAGGCGGCCTTGGGTGAAGGACTTTGGGGCGACAGGGCCAGGCTGGGAGGCTGGGCACGAGGGGGAAACTTGTACTTGGGAATATTTGCATCAGACATGTCTTCAGTTTTGTCTCCCGAATGGGAAATTGTAGCTGAGAGAGGAAAGCCCTGGTGTCTGAAGGTGGTTAGGGCGGTGTGAAGCCATGTGTACTCTTTCCACTGGAAAACACTCCCCTGGGGGAACCTGGGTGGCTCCGTCGTTAAGTGTCTGCCTTTGGCTCAGGTCATGATCCCGGCGTCCTGGGATCGAGCCCCGCATCAGGTTCCCTGCTCAGTGGGGGGTCTGCTGCTCCTTCTCCCTCTGTCCCTCCCATCCTTCCTCAAATAAATAAAATCTTTAAAAAAAAGCAACCCTGAGACAAAACATTTCCCTGCTCTGCTCCTGTCTGGGAACTCACTGCTGGAACACAAGCTCGTATTTCATAATTTCTATCAACCCAATTCTGTGCATACTTGAAATGACAACTTCTCAGAAAAAGTCCCAAGAGCTCAGGCACAGGCCTGAGTGCACATGCCCATGGCTCCGGGCCGCCTGGGACACGGCCCAGGGATGGAGTAGTCGCCAAGGCCCAGAGCGAGGGCCCACGGCCGCCCCGTCTCTGGTGTGGCATTTCCTTAGCAGAAGTCGCCAGCAAGCCCTGGCTAGGGGGTGGCTGCGCTGGCGTCACCACTTACTTTAGTTCTTTCTTCACTTCTTCATAGTCAGCCTGTCCTTTGAGTTTTTCTTCCAGTTGCTGAAAACAAAGGAATATTATTAGTGGCCGTGTCTGCAACGGGTCGCTTCAATATGAACCAAATGTTTGTGTCCCTCCATCCCGCACCCCCAAATCCGTGTGTTGCATCCCAACCCTCCAGGGTGATGGTGTCAGGAGGCGGGGACTTTGGGGGCAACTGGGTCACCAGCGGGAGAGCCCCATGGATGAGATCAGCGGCCTCACCCCAGTGTGTGCGGACATAGTGGGAAGGCAGACGCGCTCTGTGCATCAGGGAGCCCTCGGCAGACACGGAATAGGCCAGGGCCCTGATGCTGGGACTTCCCAGCCTCCGGAACTGTGAGAAATACGTGTTTTTTGTTTAAACCGCCCCTGATGTGCTGTTAAGGGCCGTCTGTATGGACAGGGCAGTCTGCACAGACTACAGTCCCCAGATAAAGTCCAGTTGTCCTGGAGAGGAGACGCAAACATGTCAAAGTGAATGGTGCCAACGTGCAGGGTCACTTCCCTGGCCTTCACACTTCCGGTCTGGTGCGAGCGTGAGCATGTACGAGCCAGTGTGAACAGGCACACACACGGGAATATATGGTGTGACATCAGACTCAACCAGGGCAGAACGGAACTTTTCAAAAGGGGAAAACAGAATGAGGAAAGGCCATTTTGTATGAAATGGCAAACAGAACGAAGAGAAGTTCTCGGCATTTTCAAACGGCGTGTGGCTTTCCGCGAGCTACGTTAGGCTAGCTGTCGTGTGCAATGTTGTCAACACCGCCGGTGGGACCCTGCTAACGAGGGGCACAAACCCTTGGTCGCTGAGTGTTGGCATCAGAGAGGCATCAGGGGGAAAAAGCATCTGCACCTTCAGATCCGCCCCCCCAGCCCCCCGATGTGGGCATTTCAGGAGTGGAGGCCTGCTGAGCTGGGTGGTCTTTTTGTCAGGGGCCCACGGGAGGGCCCTGGCAGGGCACCGGGCCGGCGGGGCCAAGGCTGGGCACAGTCGACTCTCCGGCCCTCGCATGCCCTTCAGAGGGGGGATGAGACGACACACACCCCAGCTACGCTGCTGCTCTGTGAGCTCGAGGGGCACCAGTGGGGCTGGTCTCTGTAGGCCTTTCTTGCTCAGGGGCCTTTGGCTCTGGGTGGTCAGAGAGGAAGCTTCCTTCCGTGTCGGTGCTCGGACTAGTGGCTTCTGAGACCTCCCGCAAAAGGGAAGGGAATGAGGCAGCCTCATGTAAAACACAAAGACCCAGCCCGGCCGGGGCACGGCTGACAATTCAGCACGTTCGCAGGCCTGGGGTGAACAAATTCCAGGTCCCGAATCCACAGCGCTCCCAGCTGCCTTTTAAGGCTCTGCTTGGCCAGCCACGGCTACGGCCACAGTCTAAGGCTGACTGAGAATGTTCTAGAGTTTGGGGAGTAGAGGCCCACCTGGCCCATCAGGCCTGCTGTTCACCCGAATCTCAACCTGTCCGCTGCTGAAGAATTCAGGTGTCCTGTAAACTCAACTCACCCAGCTCATCTTTTCCTATAGCCTTTGCTGGCCATTTCTTGTCTGTATGTCCATCGTGTAAAAGGGCTCTCTGTCCTAGCTCCCTTTTATGACCTCCTGCCAACCTGATGTATCATGATGGTTTCTCATCATATCAAACTGGGCGGGGGGGGGGGGCGGTTAGCATGCACTCATTTTCCGACCACAGATTCTCCGGAGGTGCTCTTGAAGAAGTGATGACTTCGTTCTCTCTATAGTCTCGGGCCAGCCCTCCCGAACAAGAGACGATTGGGTGCCGTCGGGACGCAGAGCGCCTTTCAGGGTGTGGGATTCAGACGCCTCAGACACCGGGTATGAAACGCACAGAGAACTACAGTAGGAAGGGCAGCGAGACGGGACAATCCAGAACACTTTAGAAGCCAGCAAGGCTCTGAACCTGGAATCAGGTCTGTCACTTATCAGCGGGACACCTAGGGGCATGATAATCAGTGTTTCATCTGTGAAATACGCAAGGGCAGCAAAGACCTCAAAGGGTTGGGGGAAGGAGCACAGGGCCAGGTCCTGGTGCAGATGTGGCACTACGGGGTCTCTGATGTGGGCTGTCACCAATGCCAAGCTTCCCAGGGAACACGACTTTGCAGACCTATGAGGGGCCCTAATTAGAAGGTTTTAGAACTGGAGTCATATCACTTGGTTGGATGTGACAGTTTTCACCGAGGACGGACTCGTCTGCTGAAATTTCTGCTGTCTACCCGGAGGCAGCTTAATCAAGAAGAACCCCAAGTTCACTTCTGTAAACCTCTGACGCTCGTTTCTTGGGGCCAACAACAGGATGCAGGCCTGGCAGGGCTGTCCCACAAAGTGTGTGAGGACCTGTGAGCACTGGGAGCCCGTCCTCACCAACGTCTCCGGGGAGTGGCACTTCCCAGAGCCATACCCTGTCCTCTGCTTGGGTCTTTGACCAGAGACTCCTCACTGGGTGCCTGAAAAGCCTAGTTTCAAAAAACTCTCAATCTGGACTGGGCACCAGGGGCTCTGGCTGTTGTCCTCTGGGGAAAAAGGCTCCTCCCAGATTCTGAGAGTGCTCCTTGGCGGGGCCAGATTCGGGGCTGGGTTCTACACCCCTAACACTATCTCACTTAACTGCCACTTTCTGTAGAGGTGACTGTGTGCCCACAGAAAGAAAACAACCCCCCGAGTCCCACCATCAGATTGCACTTGGGCATGGGCCGGCCCCACCCAAGGGTCCCCGTGTTTCCAGGAGGAACTGATAAGGCTCATGCTGGGAGGCCAAGCCGGGTGCTCTCTGGAGGCCGGGGCTCTGGAGTCCGACGACAGATCAGCCAAGGCCTGGCTCTGCCACTCAGTTGCAGGGTGACCTTGAACAAGACACTGAACTTCATTGAGCCTCAGTTTACTCGTCTATAAAATGGGGATAATGGCACCCACGGTAACGGGGCTTTGGTGAGGCTGGACAGGATAATGCTCACTGGAGTGTAGCATGCGGCAAAGCACCCTGGAAATGGGGAGCGGTTATTGTAACTGGTGTTATTAGGACTTCATCCCTGGGGGGTGATACTGAGTAGGACTGTATGATTCTGGAAGGGGCTCCCTGGTTGAATCCAGGGGCCCCGTTCATGAAGTTCTCCACTTCCTAACAGGCTTAGCCTGTAGGGCCTCATCCTCTTCCTCTGGACAGTGGGGACAGTAAGAAAATGGGTTCTCGTGGGCCAGCGGACGGGGACCTGCAGGACAAGTGCAGCCTGCCAGCGCCCCTCCCACAGGACTGTCGCAGGATCTGGTCCCATCCGTTCAGTGATACAGAGCACACTCATGGTCCCGGGAGCTCAGCAGGCACTCATCAAAAAGATTCTGAGTTGCTAGAAGAATTATCCATAGGCAGTTCTTAAAATGCTCTAGGGATACCAACTCACAGGACCGCTGGCAGGAAGATTGACGCGGACACCTTCAGGAACGCCTTTCTTCTGGGTGGCCCGGCAGGGGGCAGGGCAGTAACGCCTCTTTACCCCCGAACACGGTGGGCCGGGGAAGTGAGCCCGCGGTCGTGTGCAAGTGGTGAGTGACCCCATGTCTTCATGGGGACCCCTGGGCTGAGGGGCCACCAGCCGTGAATGGGGACGTGTGACCAGGCTCCCTGGTCCTGGGGGTGGGGGTGGGGGGTCAGACGCACCGCCCCTTGGGTTAATGCGCCATGTCTGAAGTCCTGGCTGAGGCTGTGTGCACCTTCCTTCCGTCGCACGGGGAACCCGTCCGGTCTCCACGAGTCCTTGGTGAGGGGTAAATTTAGGATCTACTGACGCTGGGCTAGTACCCATGGCCAGACTGTAGCAGGGCAGTGATGGTTATCCTGGAGGGCTTGCTGCCGGCGGGAGCGGCGTGACCCCGGATGGGGAAGGGCGAACCCCAGGAAGGCAGCCCTGTCGGAGGTCACTTCCAAGTTCCCTGTGCTGTGATCCAGGTGTGACCCTGGCAGCCGACTCCTCCTCACAGAGCGCTGCCATCACAGGAGGGTCCAGGCTTAATGCTCAGGCCATCGGGACACTGCCTGCAGGTGAAAACACCCAGGTCCGACGCGAGGTGACCAGGGGCACGTGTGTCTTTCCAAGAGAACGTGTCCCACAAGTAAGCAGCTCCTGAAAGCCCTCCTAGTGCCGCCTCGTCTACTACAGCCGCCCTGGAGGGGACCCCTTGTGACCTCCTGCTCCCCCCACAAACTTACGCGGACCTCAAGACCTACAGCTCGGAGTCCCTCGGTTTCTCCAAGATTGATTCCAGGGCGCTCTTCCCTGGGGCCTCACCCCGGTGGCCGGGCAGATCGCCTCTGCTTCCTGTGCAGGGGGTCATCTCCGCCCTCCTCCTCCCCGTGGAAGCCTCACTCCTTCCTCTTCCTGAATCTGTGCTCACACGTCTTCGAGACCCAGCCAGCTCAAGGGTAGGAGAGGCCTGGACTCGGACTCTCTGCTCCCGGGACTTCTGACGTTCAGGCTCGTCTGGGCGACCCAGGGTACGTCTCTCCTGCTGGGGCACGGGCGCAGTGGAGGGACGAGCACGGGCCTCTCCTGACCTCAGCGACCTCCTCCACGAGACCACGATCGTCATCACGGCTGCTCGAAGGGCGAGCCTGAGACATCGATGAGACGCTCAATGAAACGAGACTGAAGGCAGCTCATTGTGGAGAAACCCGCAGCGGGGTTAGGGAGCCTGCGTACCGAGGAGCCAGCATCCAGAAACAAAGAACTGAGCCAAGCTAGAGAAGGGGTTTTCAGTTCTTCCCCTGGCCCAGCCCTCGGAGGGACACCGAGTGCTCCACGGGGCTCAACAGGGGCTCAATCAGAACTGCAGGAGATTGGGGGTGGGGGCCAGAGAGTGGGGGAGGCATGTGGTTTGGAGACAGCCCCCCCACCAGGTGATTCTAACCCCCACCACGGGGAAGTACTCATCTTCAGAAAATACAGTTTCTCCCAAGGGGAGATTGGCATTCTTTTAGCTAGCCTTCCTTATAAATACCCATTTTTCACTAAAGCCATTGGTAGGGTGATCTTCTGTGCTTTAGCGAGTCAAATGCAGGTGACTGCCTAATTAGACTGCGTCTGCCCTGAGCTGCTCCAACAGAGGACCACAGAACAGAGTCATCAAAAATAGTGGTCCTGTAATGGCAGCGGGTTATTTCCTTAATTACAAACACAGAATTAGCCCGCACAAGCAGCGATGTGCTCGAGGACTTGTCAGATTTGGCAGGTAGAAACCTCTCCTGCTTCTGAGTCTGTTTCCACGTCTGTGTGAAGAAGGGAGGGGCACCACTGTGTGTGGACAGCGAGGCGTACAGGGTGAACTTGGCTTGAGAAAGCAGAACACGGGGAAAGAGAGACGGGCAGACATCCAACTGTTGATTCACCCTCCCGGAATTACCGATCGATCGTCTGGATGAGGGAACAGTTGTTGCAAGAGATGGAGACGTACGAGGTGCTAGAGAAAGCAAACCCACGGGTCTCCAAATATATTCCATTTCAGGGTATGCCACCGAGAAAACCCCGACAAGGTCAAGAGCAGAGACGCTGCCCTGTGAGATCAAGCCCACGAGCGCCGTTGGCATTCATGGCAAAACCATGCCCCTTGATGCCCCAAAGCGGAGCTGGGCTGTCAGCCGAAGCATCCCCAGACAGCAATCCCACTTCAAGCCCCGCACCGTGTGTCCCAGAGTCTCCGGCTGCCGGGCCAGAGACCCCCCTTACCCCCTCGCCCGTCGCAAAAGCATCAGGTTGCCAATTTGATGGGTCTCGTTCAGAACGTATTTTTCCTAATAACCGTATTGCTGTTCAGTTTAGATTTGAGACTATAAATTATACACATTAGAAAAAAAAAAAAAAAAGCCCTGGGAAGATATCTCATTCAATTAACCTTCCTCCTTTGGGTGAGGGAGGTAGATGAGCTTGTCTGGGGGAGGCTAATGCCTTTTGTGCGAGGGTTCGGTATTGGGGAGATCTTCACTCCTGGTGACAAGGGGTTAAGATAATTAGAATCAGAGAAGTCTTGTTACTAGAGGATATGTTTTGATTATTAGATCAGATGAAGATAAGGGAGCGATAATTTTGGAAGAAGTATTGCCAAATTGTTTCATTAACTGCACCGTATTAAAGAATTCCCCCAAGATACGGATAAAGAACATTAATTTGTGAAACTGCGTTTCATTTTTTGTGTGTGTGAAGGCAAACATTAAAACCTTAACTGATTTAGAAGAAATTGCTCTATAATAAAAAATGTAAGGTCTATAGCCTCCTTCTCCTAGTCAAACGCAGGATGTATCTTGAGTCATACCCCTTAACTGTAGCAAAGCAGCGAAAGGCAAATTATCTAATAATAATGTCACTGCTGGGGTCAGAAATGGCTGTAACACGAGAAAATTAGATTTAATCTAGAAATAAAAAATGAATGCTGGCACTCACTGGGCAGGCTGATGGGAGAGTAAGAACCATGGAAGAAATAAATGCTTTGGTCGATGACGAATGTGTCAACCCTCTCCCCACATCAACGGGAGTGGCTCCTCAGAGGGGCCCAGGCACCTGGCAGCTAGCTTCTTGGACGGCAGATGACACGCACCCCAAAGAGGCCAGGAGGAAACCAGGAGGGAAAGCAGTGGGCGCCCCGGGTCAGGGAGGTCAGACTGGCAAGCTGCCCACCAGCTGGTAGCTCGGCTTGAGGTCAGAAATACGGTCGTGCCTTGGGAAGGGAAATCTCAGTTTTTCAAAAAAAATTAAAACGGGCCTAACCACACTCTGGAATTCCTTTACGTAAGAGAAAGTTTTCCTGAAGTTTTCACAGCTGATCTTGATGCACTGTATTTAGAACACGAAGGCCGCGCTTGGCCATCATTCGCACTCCACAGACAGATGCTGGGCGGGCATCGCGCAGGCTGGGGAGGGATGGCAGAGTGGGGGCCTTTGTGGCCTGGGAGCCGGGCCCACACCCTTGCTGGCCCTGTCACTTATCATCAGATAAGACACCTCTGAGGAGGCCCTTCTGGCCCAGACACGCCACAAGTCTAGGGTGTGAGGATTTTCCTTGTATTGTGCTAATCGTCACAGGTTGAAAATATCTCCAATCGAGTATAATTATTTTTTAAAATATACTGAAAGGCTGGCAGAGCTGGACGAAAGGCATGTCTGTGCAGACGGCCTGTGACCTTGGCAACGACTTCAATCCCACACGAGCAGGTACACAAAAAGTCCTTCTTCGGGATGCCAGGTGGGGAAGCGGCACTGTGGGTGGGCCCTGAGGACGGGGCCTTCCACCAAGCACTGCCTGCAAGGGACGGCCCGGTAAGGGCAGTACCATCCCGGCAAGAGCTGGTAGAAGGATTCAAACTCACTCTCCCTGCCTTGGGCTCCGGGACTCTGCTTCTAGCTCCCTCACGGAGGTTCAAGGTTGTCCTACTTGCAGTCAGTTCCAGACAAGATGCTCTCCGACAGGGAGTTCTGCCGGCTCCTGTGTGCCTGCGCCTCCAAGCGATGTGTTCGGGGGAACCTCACGCCTCATTTTGTTCCCACTGTTCTCACCGGAGGGAAAAACTCTTGCCGATGGTTGGAGCTCAGGCTGACAAAACTCTGAGCCGTCGCGTCTGCTTTTATAAGGGGAGGACGGATTCTGACCGTGACCTGGGCAGACCAACGTGAAAGACACTTGTGCAACGGCCAAGGCAGGGCTGACAAGGTGGCCTTGGAGCGAAGGCCTCTTGCTGCAGTAAAGACACCCAGCATGTGTCCCAGACAGTGAGGACAGAATCGACCCCCTGGGCTGCTTAGCCCTGGGCTCCCTCCTGGGTCGCGCGCGGAGGGAGGCAGAGGCAGGGTGTGTGCGTGCGTGTGCATCCGGCCCTCCCTCGGCCCGTGGCCCGCACGGCGCCCTTACTTTGAGTGTGCTGTTCTTGGCACTCAGCTGCTGCTCGAGCTGCGAGATCTGGCTGGCCGAGTTCTCCCGCAGCTTCGTGAGGCTGGCCTGGAGTCGCTGCCCGTCTTCTACCAGCTGGGCGATCTCCCGCTCTTTAGCCGCCAACTCAACTTCCAGGCTGGAGCGGGTCAGCACCTCTATGGCCTGCTCCTGCGGAGGAGAAAGGAAATGACAAAACCATCCTGGCTTCGCGTGGGGCTTGTGCTCCCCTGTGCTGGCCACGGAGGCAAAAACACGCACGTGGAGTGACGAGGATGGCTCATTTGCCATGAGAGGTTACCTCCTGCCTCCACTGGGACGGACGTGCCAACTCCCTCCCCGCCCACCTTCCCGTCTGCACGGTGAACGCGCCTGGATTTGGTCACCGGACGAGTATTTACCGGGTGCACACCAGGAACCAGGGATACTCTGAGAGCACAGGGAGAACAGTCCCCATTGTCCCCGGGTATCCTGTCAGTGGGTGAGGCTGGGTGTCTGAGATGCCAAAGCCTACTGGGCCCCAACTGTGCCACCCCGAAACTGAAGCGGGGGCGGGGCATGGGGACAGTTGGGGGAGGCAGTGGGGTAGGGTCCTCGTTGAGATGGGGACACCTGAGCCACCACCTGAAGGTGACAGACAGGGTCTTTCTGCGTGCTGGGGGTGCCAATAGGGCAGGCTCCGACAGGGCTCCTGGTAGAAAGGGGTCCCCTTTCTACCCCAAGATGTAATGCAATGTCCCCTTGGTTTGCTACTGTGCTATCCAGAGGCTGGGGTGGTGTCTGGCCAACTGATTCCTAGTTGGCACAAGAAGGGCTAAAAGATATGGAAGGGTGCATTTGGCATTTCTTTGCTTAGGAGCGCTGAGAAATGACGTTGTTAAAAACTTCTTGCCTTCCACTCCCCACCCTGCCCCGGCCCCAATTTGCTCATTTTGGAAACTATACAGAATAGGAAAAAGGTATTAAAAAAAAAAAAAACCAACAGAAGAAAAAGTCAATTCTACTTCCCAAGGACTAAACCTGTCCTTTTTTCAAGTTTTAAAAGGAAGTCTGGAAGCTTTCCTGGCGGGCGGCTGCCCTTTTTCTGGGCGTGGCCAGGGGACACAGATGAAAAGACAGGACACACTGGTCTCTGTGACAGCAGAGACCTGGGGGCAGCTCACACTACAGCGTGGGGTGTCATCCTTGCTGTCGTGCCCCCCTGCGAAGTGCCCAGTTCATGTCTTGCTCTTGTCCATGTGGTAGGTGCGGCCCCGCCCCGCCAGGCACGGTGTGCTTGTCCCAGGGTTACCACGCAGGGGGACAGCTAGTTGTCAGGGAAGCAGTTTTTCACATCTCCCCGCCGGGAAATTAAGGACCCGATCATATAAGAATGTAAAGCTCTGTGTGCAAAGGAATGGCCCCTTTCTGTCCCTTTAGTTTGTAGTCTCTTGGAAAGTAAGACCTTCATTCCCCCCGAGTCCTGGCAGACACGCACATGGCCCCGGCGAGCACCTCAGCGAGCTTCCTTAAAAGGCACGCGCTGTCCTGATCAGTTCTGTTCCGAGTGTGCTCCCCGGGCTGGCACCAACTCAAAAAAATGCTGCCGGCACACGGGGAGACAAGCCCGGAAAGGGAAACTGAGTTTTAGAAACTTCCCTAGCAATTCAACGTTACTGTGACGCGCTGACTGTCTTCTGTAAAATGACCGGTCTGCAACAGGTGGGGAATTAACAACAAAACCAAACCCACCCTTGACCTCTGAGCCGGCGGGAAGCCCCGCCCCCCGGCAACGCTGGCTGGGACCCAGGTCAGGAGCCACGGGGACCTGAGACTGGTCCTCCTGCCTGTGCCAGGGGTTGGCGCCCAAGACAGTGAGAGAAGCACGTGGAAGCGAGCCCTGAGGAGGAGGGGAGGGGGTAGAAAGGCTGGAGGACTTTGTCAGAAGGAAGAGGGGCTCCATGTCGGGGTGGGAGCACTGTGGAGAGTACAGAGATTGCAAAGAGCAGGGACAGGGCAGGAGGGGGCGTCACCGACGCTGAGGCCAGCTCGCAAAGGGGCGAGCCCCTCGCCACCTGACGGTGACCACTGAGGAGAGCGGCCAGGGGGGCCCACACTTGTGGCCACGGGCCTGGGGAGCAGGGAGGGGACACGAGAGGGGAGGTCGGTGTCATGGGGTGCAGAAATTGAGCCACATTGTCTCATTTTAACTTACTTATCAATTTTCCAACCTGAGGGATGCCAGTCGTGATAATGGTTATAAGTGCTCTCGGGAGAGTCTGCACCATAAGCCCAAATGGGGCTCTGGGGCTTTATTTTCCTAGTTTTAATTTAATTTAATTAATTTATTTTTAAAAGATTTTATTTATTTACTTGAGAGAGAGAGAGTGAAAGTGGAAGCATGAGAGGGGAGAGGGTCAGAGGGAGAAGCAGACTCCCCGCTGAGCAGGGAGCCCGATGTGGGACTTGATCCTGAGACTCTAGGATCATGACCTGATCTGAAGGCAGTCGCTTAGCTGACTGAGCCACCCAGGCGCCCAAATTTTTTTTATTTTTAAAAGATTTTATTTATTTGACAGAGAGAGACACAGGGAGAGAGCGAACACAAGCAGGGGCAGTGGGAGAGGGAAAGCAGGCTTCCCGCTGAGCAGGGAGCCCCATGTGGGGCTCGATCCAGGACCCCGGGGTCATGACCTGAGCCGAAGGCAGATGCTTAGCCACTGAGCCACCCAAGCTCCCTGAATCTGGGGGTTTAAACGGGGAAGTGCAAGTTGAGTATCCCAGGGGTAAGTGGTTCAAATGTTATGTGTTGAAACAGCAGCCAGCAATGCTGAGCCTGGAGTTAGGACGGGGACCAGAGGGCCATCTGCTCAACTCCAGGGCCCAAAACTGGCCTGGCCCCACACCGCCTGTGCGACCTTGGGCACATCAACGGACTGTCAGGCACCCAGGCCGGATTCCTCATTCATAACATAGCCAAAGTCATTTGTGTCTTACATAAGCTCCAAGAGATGAGATCATCCACCCAAAAGCAGTAAGACCTTGGAAATGAGACAGAGAAGGTCATTCTACTCAAAGCCCAAACGGGCTCACTTCCTGGCTGTCCCACCACGAAGACACGTGGGAGATAAGGAAGAACTAGACAAGGGCCCAGGAGGTGATGAATGGAGGGGGCGGAGGGGGGTCTCAGGCCCTGGGCACAAGCTAGAAAGGAAGTCGTGCAATGCAGTGAACACGGGCTGAGTGGGGGGGGTGCCCTGCACAACTGCGGGGAGGTCAGTGTCAGGCACTTGAGATGCTCTTGCGATCACTGCCAGGAAGTGAAATGTACACGATTCAAAGAGGGTCAGGACTGCGGGTTCCCGTGTGTCTCTCTGCGCCTCAATTCAGCTGTACCTGAAGCACCTGGGGGCTTTAGAAAATATATGGATTCTGGGCCCTCCCCTGGAGCCCGAGGCTCAGAGTCAGGACTCTGGCTGGGATGAGCCTCTGAAGAAAGGAACAGAACTAATTCCAGAATAGAACTTGGCACCAGAACCAAGTCCCCAGAGTCTGTCCCAGCAGGGATATCCCCATGGCTCCAGGCTTCCATGGCCTGTAGGGGGTCCTATGTGTTTCACGGGTACCAGGTCTCAGGGGCGGGGGCTGCGATGGCTCAGTGGCCACGAAAGGATGTGTGCAAATTGTCTGTGGAGTCTGAAAACATTGTAAAAAGAAAAGGCAGGCCTTAAGATGATGGGAGTCCAAAGGGAAAAAAGAATGTAAAAGCAGAAGTTACTGATGTAGGACTTCACTGAACTGAGCCCTCCAGCGGAGACCAGCACGCCCAGGCTGAAATGAGCTACGTAACGATCTCTTTTACCCTGCAGCCATTTCCATATCAAATATGGATGAGACACAAGAGCCCTACTTGAGACAGGGGGAAAAAAACACAACATGACATGATGGTGCACCTAGGACCCCAGACTCAGAGAGAGATGCCTGGCTCTCGGCTAACACCTGACTTACATTTATCCCGGGCGGGGAAAGGAGAGGGCATGGGGACCTCAGCTTCACTTTCTTACTGACCCTCTGTGTTTCTGCCAACACCAAGTGGCTGGATAGGCTGATTCCATCTGGAGGATTCCCCTGGTAGGGTCGCCTGACACACAGGCGTGTTTCCTAATACTCTGGTTTGTTTTGGTTCAAGGGGCGGCCTGCCATAAGTACTTGACAAAGGACCTACTTACGTCCTGTCTCACTGACTGCACACGAAGGCAAGCAGCTTGACGGAGGGCGTCATGGAGGACAACTTAGGCTCAAACTCCAGCTGTGTGACCTCGGGTAAATGACTTAATGTCTCTGAGTCTGTTTCTTTATTTGTCACACGAGGATAACAAAACCCACCTCTGACGACCGTGTGGTCTCAAGACATAAATGAGACAACCAGATCAAGTCCCAGCGTGGCCCCCACCGCAGAGCAAGAGCCCACTGCGAGGTGGCTCGCCTTCCACGACCGGTGAGTCCGTCAAGACACCCAACGGATCGGCTTAGGCTTTTGCTCCATCTATGGACTCCACTGTGTCCCTGCCGCGTCCTGCCAGCCAAGCCCAACAGACATTTTCCCGCTGGCCTTGTTTGCTGTGTTTGCTCCCCGACTGGCTGGAGCTCGAGCTGGAGCTACTGGGAGCGCAGGCCTGGGCCGGGGCGCGGGGAGGCCTGGCAGGGCCGCTCTCGGACGACTGAACCTGAGCCACGTAAACACGGCACTTAGCCCGTGATGAAGTGTTTAAGCGCCTCGAGGACCCACAACTTACTCTACCTGTAAAAACACTCACTTCCTTCTGAGATGCTCTGCTTGCTGCCGTCTCGGAAGGTGCCAGAAATCCTTTCAATCAGAAACATTTAGCTCGGGAGCCCCATGCAGACACACGAGGATGGACGGCTTTCTCTCGGGAAGCCCAGGCGACCACAGAGGCCGAGAGAGCAGCCGGACCAACTCCTTTCTCGAGGGTTCCTTCCCGCCCTGGCCACGGCGCCGGGTCCCGTGCAGGCACATTTCAGGTAAAATGAATATCGGAGTCCACGAAGTTGTGATGGCTCCTTACATGGAAATCTTTTCTCTGTACTTGAACCCCTTAAATCACGTTCTCTGGAATGTTAACTGACTAATTATTTTTAAAAGGGAATGTCAACTTAAGGAAAGGAAATGAAAAAATCCGTTGTTAAAAAGGGGTCCTCACACTAAAACTCTGCTTCAGATTCGCTCCCGGGGAATAATTTTAAGAAGTCCTGCTCGAGTCCTGGCTTGGACACTGGGGCCGAGCCTTCTGGGCCCACAGGTTTACATTCTGGAACTTTCGCTTTGTCATGTAGGTGAAGAAAGGAAATGACTTCCTCACAGGTTAGGCAGAAGAGTGGATGCCAAAGTGATGTGTGAGCGGGTCTCCCGGTGAGATCGTGCCCTCTCTGGAGGGGCCTGGCCCATCCCCCCGTGCTCTCCCACTGTCCACACAGCAGGCCTCTGCTAAAGGAAAGGACACCTACAGGCACAACTCACCCACCACAGGCCTCGGGAGCAGGAGGGCCCTGGGAGCCACTCACTCCTGCTCTGTTCACAGGAAACCGAGGCCGCCCAAGTTTGGCTACCTGAGGTCCGTCAGCAAACAGGGCACGAGCTGAGCTTTGAACCCGGGACTCCTGGATCAGAGGTGGTGAGGCCGACTGCAGTGAGTCAGTGCTGAGGTTTTGACTGACTCCGATTTTAGGTCAGGCCTTGCTCTAAGCGCTTTGCTTGTAAGAACTTCCAGAACTCTTACAACACACAGGATGAAACCCAGGTCCTGGGAAGTCAGACTATTTGTCGCAAGTCATGCAGCGCTGGGATCTGACCCCAGGGGCCTGGCTCTGACATCCAGGTCTCAACACCACGCTGCCCCCTATCACCGCTCGGTGCTCAAGGCCGGAGCCTGGAATCTGAAAGTCAAGGCTGCCTCGCTCGAGCTGGGAGGTTTCTGTCTAAGAGCAATTTGGATTCATCTCAGGAAAGGGAGTAAGATGTGTGCCTCGCTCCTTCCGACTGCTGGGACTTGGAGTGCGTCTGCTACCACGCGCGCTTCGAGCCCATGATCACTCTGTTCCCTCTCCGACCTGCCCTGCTCGTCCCCAACTGTTCTCTCAGGCCGGAAGGACACACCGAGGGCGAGACCCAACCTCCCAATTTCCTGGTGTCATTCTGGCAAGGCCCCTGCCTCACGTACCCAGCCTCTGCCAGCCGTCTCCAAACAGGTCTAGCCAGGAAGGCCCTCTCTTTGGTGAGGGGAATCCCCCGCCCTGGCCTCCAACTTGGCCTTCATGTTGGGCGGGTGACACGCCGACCACTGAGCATCGAAGCCCAACCGGCAAAGCTCTTCCTCTGACCCATACGAGTCCCATCCCCAGAACGCTCAAAACATTCCCGTCCGACACAGCAGCGCTGGTTAGAATATTTTCCCGAGAAGGCCCGTCGAGAAGCAAGCAAGCAGCTGGAACCCAGAGTCCCCGCGGGGCCGGGTTACCCACCACGTCCGGCGCCTTCTGGATCTGCGAGGCCAGCTGGAGAGAGTGGTTGGCCGACGAGAGCTGCTCCCTCAAAGTCTCCGCCTCTCTCTGGGCCACCTCTGCCCTCTGAAGGAAATGAAAAGTGTGAGAAGAGAAAGTACATTCAGTTTAACAACTGACAATTATTACAAGAACATTCATCAATTCATGCCTGACTGACTATAATTGATTTTCCTAAACACTCAACCTAATAAATGCGCGAAAAAAACATAGAATGTGATGGATTTTTATTTTAAACAGTACAAGGAAGAAATAATTGAGCGATTATGACAGTAATTTAACGCTAGGAGCAAGGAATCCCCTGCTGATACTAATGCTCCGGCCCACTGAATTTCCCAGACTGAATAAATACGAGTGGAAATAGAGTCTTTTGATTCAATTTCTTTCTATTCTCATAGACCAAGAAGATTTTATTGCAGGATTACTCCTGGGAGTAATTCTCACGGGTAAACAGTGAATTAAAGACACTTTGGCCGCTCTCTTCCTGAAGACGCGCACAATGTTGTGGTTGTTTTCCCTTAGCAAGTATTTCCATAAACGTATGGGGTGGAAAGGCCGCCTCATCTGCGAGGCCCGGGCTTCGTTCAGCGCGTTTAACCCTTCACCCGACAGCGTTTTCCGATGCGGGCACGTGCAGCCAGCCCGGCCGACCCAGGCGCCCGCTGGGGGCGAGGGGGCGCGGAGCCCACCGCAGGAAGGGGGCCGAGGAGAAAAGGGGGGGCAGCTTCCGCCACCGGCGCTGTCGGTCCCGGACGAGAAAACCAATGCAACGGATGGCAGTGCGGGACTTCCCACCGGATGGGGGGAGACGGGGACACGCCGGTGCCCGTGGCCGAGAGGGCACCCGTGGTACAGCGGGGGCAAGTGACCTGTGCCCACCAAGCTTCTTCCGTACCCCCCCCGCCCTCAATGGGGACGCAACCACTTGGTCAGCTTCTCAGGGACCCGTGGTGATCAGGGGCCACGGGAGCGCACAGGACTTATTTACGACCGGGCTCGTCCTGCTTTTACGGTTACGACAGAGATGAAACTCGGGGGCGGATGGTAGCACCGGGTGTGCGGCCCGGAAGTCACGTGCCGCTCCACCCGCCAGGCTCGCACTGTGCCGGGAGGAAAGATGAACGAGGAGGGCCTGGCCGAGCAGGGCTAGGTCGTGTGTCTTCCTTTTTTTTTAAAGAAGATTTTATTTATTTATTTGACAGAGAGAGAACACAAGCAGGGGGAGAGGGAGAAGGAGAGGGAGACTTCCCCGCGGAGCTCGAGCCCAGGGTCCTGGGATCATGACCTGAGCCGAAGGCAGACGCTCAACTGACTGAGCCACCAGGCGCCCCGTGTCGTGTGTCTTACTTCGCGGTGCGACAGTGTGTGTGGGCTAATTGCTAAGAAAGGACCGAAGAGGAGAAACCGGAAGTGAGCCTGGCCGAGGAACGGGTTTGGCAGCCTTTAGCGGTTCGGCTGCAGGGCTGTTCTGCGAGTCTATCTCCGCACGCCGGCAAATTAGGGTATTTCTAACAGTGGTTACTTCTGCCCTGGGCGCTGCTGGTGGCCGTCCACCCGGCTTCCCCAGGGGCCCTTGGAACCTCACTCCGTTTAATTTACACGGTGCCTGGCCAGGCCTGTCCGTGCTCACACGGCCGCCTCCCACCCTCCACTCCAAAACCAATCTGGAACGGCCGCCCAGCAAGGTGGCAAGGCGACCAGCGCGGCGACAGGGGCAGGGGTGATTCCCACTCCAAGGTTTTCTGATAATCGTGTCATTATTACTGAAAAGTTTACTCTTCTCTTTCTAGTCAGCTAAGCCTTTGGGCATAAAACCTCCAGAGCTCTGCCAGGAATGAGGTGTATTTGACATATTTCTCGCCTCTTGGACGGGGAAGATTTCTTAGCCTGGTGGAGAAGCTGTTTCAGCAGCAGCCAACGAGGCCATGCAGCCACCCTGGCCATGCAGCCACCCTGCCCCGCCTGGCGATGCTGGCTCGGTGCGGTTCCAGAAACACCGGAGCGCTGGCAGGCCCAGGCAGGGGTTACATGGCAAGGCTCTCATACGGGCATTTCGCCGTGTGGCGCCCAGCTCAGGGGACACAGGATCTAGCTGTTGAGGATTTTCTCCTTTGCGGGCAGGACTTCTCTGGAGCTTCGGCACTTGACTCGGTTTCCAAGTTCACGTTCGGGGTCACTCTGTGGCCTATCCACGGTGTTCACCGCCTTCTACCACACTGGGCTTGACCTGGTAACTTTGGTGCAACTTTTTGATTGGTTAGCATCTGTACGACTTGTTTAGGGTTTATGCCCGAGGACATCAAAATAAAAGCACATGATGGGGCGCCTGGGTGGCTCAGTGGGTTAAGCCTCTGCCTTTGGCTCGGGTCATGATCTCGGGGTCCGGGGATCGAGCCCCGCATCGGGCTCTCTGCTCAGTGGGGAGCCTGCTTCCCCCTCTCTCTCTCTGCCTGCCTCTCTGCCTACTTGTGATCTCTGTCAAATAAATAAATAAAATCTTAAAATAAAATAAAATAAAATAAAAGCACACAAAACAAAAGGAGTTGAGGTCATCTGTGCGGCTGAACAGGCACAGAGCGGATCAAAACTCAACGTGGGCTGAGGGGCCGGGAGCAGCCGCCGGTAGGCAGCTATGGGGGAATTAGTTCCTACGGTTGTAAATTTAGTCTCATCGTTGGCAGCTGAGGCAGGAAAAAAAGAAGGGGCGCTGTGCTGGGTCTGCCCCGGGCTGTCACTGGTGCCCAGAGGGCCTCCCGGCTTCCCGAGGACCACGGTCTCACCAGACGGAGTTGTGTTTCGAAGAACGGGCATGAGTGACGGCAGGCGGGAGGCTCTGGTGTTTTCTGAGCAGGAATGCCAGGGGACAGCCATCTCCTTGTTTCCACGGGGCGGGCTCCCTCGCCCTTCCCTGCCCCTCGCTGAGGCCAAGCCTGGGAGGCCCGAGGCCAGGGTTTGGGCTGGCGGCTGGCGCTGCCCCAGGGCTGCTGCTGACTTTCTGTACTTCCCCGGGAAGCCAGAGTCGGTGCTGGCAGCTCGGGGAAGCGTGAAGCAGGAGGGCACCCGACACTGCCCGCCCCTGGCCGGGGCCCCGACCGGAGGCACAGACACGGCCCAGCTGCCGCGTGAGGCCTCATGGGCCTACTGAGGCCCAAGGAGGTAAGAGGAGCCCAGGGCCTGACAGCGCCCACCACATGGGGACAGGTGTCCAGTCATCTGGACTATTAAGGCCCCTCCCAGGCGCTGCCTTGGGTGGTCATTGCTCCTTCCTCATCTCAAGACGGAAGCCTTTTTAGGGAAAGATGACCAGAGACCGCGGCTGGGCTCCAGCCGTCGGTGGGGAAGGCAGGAAGCCGCCAGCAGCACTTTGATTTAAGAAGTCCTCCGTCAGCCAAGCTCCGAAAAGCAGTGCTGAGTCCCACGCGTGTGACACGGGCTGGCCCGAGGCACAGTTTTGTTATCTTGGGAAGGGGAGCCTGAACTGGGGGTCCGGAGGGTGTCCTCATCTTAAAACGAGGCCCACGGGGACCTCCCGGCCTCACCCGACTCCTCAGGGCTCCCCGAGGGCCCCAGGAAGGGCAGGAAGGGATCTTTCCCTCAACTCAGTCCCTGAAGGAGAACACATTAGAAGGCCGACATAGGATGCGGACAGCTATTTCCAGACCTTAAAGTCTGAAAAATCTGATTCATAAAATATGGAGGAGGCACGGCGGGGTGGGCCAGAGAGCGCAGGCAAAGGCACGAGCCTCGGGCAGCTGCGGCCGGCGGGGCGGGCGAAGGCCCGGGGGGAAGGCTGGTGAGGCCGGTCACAGCCTGGCGTGAGGCGCAGGGCCCGGGCCCACGGAGGGGGCTGTGGTCAGGCGTTGTCTAGGGAGGCGTGTTTTCGCTCTCCCCAGAACCAGGCTTAGGACCTGATGGAATCCAGGCTCTTCCCAGTTTACCCATTTCAGGTGTAGTCCCTGGTTTTAAATGGTGGGGGTGGGTATCTGATCCCGGCTTCTGCCCAGCTTGGCCCTGGTCTTTGTGTCTTGCCCCCTTCTGTATGTGTGGCCATGAGAGCCCAGGCCGGGGGCCACCAGCGATGAGTGAGCCCCTCCAGGGACCAAGCAGCCACATGAGCCGGCAATGGGCTGAGCCTCCAGGTAAAACCAGGGCTTCCCAGAGGTGGGAACTGGCTGGGAACACGAGTCCGTTAGCAGGCAAGCCCTCCTTCTATGATTTCGCTAAAGCTGTGGCAACAAATGACTACAGGTTTAGTGGATTTTAACAACACACATTAATTATCTTGTATTTCTGGAAGTCGAGTCTGCAGTGGGTCTCACTAGGCTAGGATCGCGGTGTGGGCAGGGCTGCGCTCCCTTCTGAGGCTCTGGGGGAGAATCTGGCTTCCTGCCGTTTCCTGCTCCTGGAGGCCACCCACATTCCCTGGCGCGTGGCCCCTTCGTCCACCTTCAAAGCCAGCTCACCGCTCTGAGGCGGGCTCTTCCGCATCTGAGGACCCTGTGGTTACACGAGGTCCACTCACACGCTCCTGGGGCGTCTCCCCACCTCAAGGTCAGCTGTTAGGAGCCTTAACCTCTGCCAGGGACACTGATGTATTCGCAAGTCCCGGGGTTAGGAGGTGGCATCTCTGGGGGCCATTTTTCTGGCTACCATACTCAAGGTACAAGTAACACCACATTTGGACAATTTCGAGAGGAAGGCACACTCTCCTGGGGGATGACCTCCCGGCCTGCTCTCCACGAGGCCCTGTACTCTGGAAGGAGAAATAAAAGAGAGGGGAGGCTAGCAAGGCCAACAAATGAGACTTCCAAAGGGACAGACTCCGTTGCTCTGGAAAGCACACAGCCACCTCGTGGTCCTCTTTCCAAAGCCAAACCCACACACGACCCCAGAGAACAGCCAGAACCCCAGAGGTGACCCCTTTTCAGTGATGTTATAGAAGAGAGATCAGGAAGGCCTACTACAGGCCAGAGATGAGCCCCTGTGCCCTGTGTCCCAAGCTGGCCCTGTGCTGGTGACCACAGTCCCTGTTTAGACCCACCTAACTCTAAGAACGCCGAGTTAGGGCAAATTAGGACGCGGTTAGGAGATACCAGGTCACCTGCCAACCTTAAGAAAATCTCCATGCAAACAGGTACACCCTAAAACATCACACACCTCCCAACCCAGCGGCCTATCCCTTTTCAGATATCAGTTTGGCTCCCCAAGACCCAAAGGCTTAGCTAAAACAGTAATCATCATATCATCATCATCATCATCAACATGCCAAAGAGTTGGGCCCATCACCTACTGGTACATCTGCTTATTTTATGTTGAAGAACTAGAGTCTCAGAACCTTTCAATATCTACAAACATGGCAGACTCTTATCAAAAACAACCTAGAATTACAATGGCCATCAGGAAGAACGTTCCAGTTAGAGAAGATCACTTAAGTAGTGTACTTGAAAGCAAGGGCTCCCAAATCAAATGAACCCAATGGGGTACCTGTTTAATTGGCAGGCAGAAGTCTCCAAGATGCTTTAAAATTCCAGAACAGTTTCATTGCAAGATTCATTGCAAAAGGCTACTTAATCAGTGAATACAGGTTTATCCACTTCGGGCTTCCCTTTACAGGGGAACTAAAGATATTGGGGTCAACCAGTAAGACACGTTTTGTGCCACACTGGAAACTTACTATGAGAAACCATGTTTCTAGAAATTATACAACGTATTTATACATTTATCAAGCCACAGGGCACTGATATGAAAGTTCACGATTACTTACTTCTTCGTTGCCACTAGAAATTAAGGGCTCCTAATGGCTAAAAATTCTAATATAGGTAATGAAACTACTAGAAGTAATAAAGGGAAACACCATATGCCAGGAAAGTAAGATGTGTGTCTTCAGTCAAAGAAGGTGTAAGGAATGGACAGGCATGTGCGTTGAAAAAGAAAATGATTTTGTCTTGAAGTAAGGCTATTTACTTCAGAACGGGAAAGAGGAAAAACAGAGGGCAAAACCTGAACGTAAAAAAGAAAAGTCGTAGATTTGTGGCAATGAAATCTTTGGAAAGAATTTTCATGTGTGGTCAAGCTAGCTGAAGTTAGAATATACGTAATACAGGGCACCTGGGTGGCTCAGTGGGTTAAGCCGCTGCCTTTGGCTCAGGTCATGATCTCAGGGTCCTGGGATCGAGTCCCGCATCAGGCTCTCTGCTCAGCAGGGAGCCTGCTTCTCTCTCTCTCTCTCTCTGCGCTTACTTGTGATCTCTCTCTGTCAAATAAATAAAATATTAAAAAAAAAAAAGAATATATGTAATACAGTTAAATGGTTTTTAACATCAAAATTGATCTGGTGCAACATTAGAGTTTGGTTTTCTTTTCTTTCTTTTTTTTTTTAATATATTTTATTTTTAAAGAATCTCTATACCCAACGTGGGGGCTCAGATTCACAGTCACACGCTCTACTGACTGAGCCAGCCAGGCGCCCTGGTTTTTCTTTTTTAGAAGGACAGAGTTTTCTGGAACTACTGGTTTGCTCTCGATAAGAGACTGTGAAAGGTCTTCTTTACCTTTTAAGGAACCTGCCTGGAAAACAAAGATTTTTTTGTCTTGTCAAAATAATTTCCCAGGCCTTTATCAGGTCTTTGATTCCTTTTTTTTTTAAAGATTTATTTATTTATTTATTTATTTGACAGACAGAAATCACAGGTAGGCAGAGAGGCAGAGAGAGAGGAGGAAGCAGGTTCTCCGCTGAGCAGAGAGCCTGACATGGGGCTCGATCCCAGGACCCTGGGGCTCAATCCCAGGCCCCTGGGATCATGACCTGAGCCCAAGGCAAAGGCTTAACCCACTGAGCCACCCAGGCACCCCAGGTCTTTGATTTCTTAAGAAAGCTGTCTTCTCAACTAAAAGAGCTAAGGATTTAAAAAAAAAAAAAAAGCTAAGGATTTTTTTTTTTTTAAAACAATTATTTAACTTCCCAAATTAGCCTTCAAGGCCTTCAGTTGTCACTATGGTTAAACAGAGGAGTAAGTATTGTGTCACAGTGACCTACGATCCTACTTGACCAAGTGTTCTAAAATCCTTTGATATTTTTTGACAAACTTCTGTGCTAAATGAAGTCTTTTTGACTTTGAACTAACTTTGAGATTTTTCTGAGGGGTCCTTAGACATCTCAAAGGATTTGTTCTCTCACCTTATAAAAAGGGAGATGTTAAAAGAAACTCGGCTTATCTGGTTTGTTAAATCACATGGGAAGCTGTATACTGAGTCTTCTTTATGCTGTATTTGTATAGGTATATAAGTGTTTTTAGAAATTGTGTGAAATCCCCAGGAATCTGATTTGTCCTGGTACCATGTCATGATTCCAGTTATTATCTTAAAATGTCATCCATCACAGAAATGACTACAATACCTTATCAAATGAACTGTCAGCAGATCTTTAACAATGCACATTTTAAAGTCTTTGTCATTGGGGCACCTGGGGGGCTCAGTCAGTTAAGTGTCTGCCTTCGGCTCAGGTCGTGATCCCAGGGTACCGGGATTGAGCCACACGTCAGGCTCTCTGCTTGGTGGGAGCCTGCTTCTCCTTCTCCCTGCTGCCTCCCCCTTGCTTCTACTCTCTTGTCAAATAAATAAATAAATAAAACCTTAAAAAAAAGGTCTATGTCATTTACATTTACAGAGTTACTGTTTTACTCAGATGCTTTTGCAAAAGTTTTCCTACAAAAGTACTTCGTCTTCATGGGGTTTCATGGAAAGGGCTGTGACAGTCCAAATTTTGATAACCAAGTTCATTAAACTGAACAGTCCAAATTTTGATAACCAAGTTCATTAAACTGAACTGGGTAAGAATTTCCAGAACTTATGGGAAAAACGAACAAACAAAAAAGCAAACCAAAAAACCCAACTGGGTTCAAGCAGAATGAAGGTTAGTAACAAGGAAATGAATGAACGGAGGAGGGTAACTGTAATATTTACGGCTTCTTGTCTGAAACACTGATGTTTCAAACAGCGATTTGGCAATTTTTACTTTCTTTCTTTCTTTTTTTGTTTTTTGTTTTTTAAAGATTTTATTTATTTATTTGACAGATAGAGATCGCGAGTAGGCAGAGAGGCAGGCAGAGAGAGAGGAGGAAGCAGGTTCCCTGCTGAGCAGAGAGCCTGATGTGGGGCTCGATCCCAGAACTTTGGGATCATGACCTGAGCCGGAGGCAGAGGCTTTAACCCACTGAGCCACCCAGGTGCCCCCAATTTTTACTTTCTTAAACAAAAATGGAACATTTACTTTTTCTCCCAACCTGATCCCTCCAGAACTCAGAAACTACTCTTTTCATGGCAATATAGTCAGTTTTTGCATAACTTCCATGAGGAATGTGTTCTCCTTATGACAGGACACAGGTGGAAATATTGGGAATATTACCAAGGGTTTGTCCTGCTGGTCCTATTTGAGAGAAATGCAGACTTGGACAGACCAGACAGCTTTAAGGAACTAAGGCTGACTTTCTGGGGCCAATGAATAAGGCCTTAAAAAAATCAACCTGGTTCTTTGCTTACAAGGTGCCGGCTTTGAAAGCAAGGAGGAGCTGACATGGTCAGTCACTGTTCGTGCTGCACTTATGTAAATAATCCGGCCAAGCTGAATGTAAAATTACTCTTACTGTGATTATCTGTAGTAAAAAATGAATAGGGGTGATTGCAGAAAGAAAATCCTATAACTGTCTTTGAGGTTTTATGATAAAACCTATAAACTTGACTGGATCTTGAATTCTTCTAGTTTCCTCATATCTGGCCACGACTCTGGAAACTCACGTTTCCAATTTTCTCCCACCCTTCTTCTTTTTCTTTCTTTTTTTTTTTTTTAAAGATTTTATTTATTTATTTGATAGACAGAGATCACAAGTGGGCAGAGAGGCAGGCAGAGAGAGAGAGAGAGAGAGAGAGAGAAGCAGGATCCCTGCTGAGCAGAGAGCCCGATGCAGGGCTCGATCCCAGGACCCTGAGATCATGACCTGAGCTGAAGGCAGAGGCTTTAACCCACGGAGCCACCCAGGCGCCCCTCTCCCACCCTTCTGATTTGGGTTCCCGAGGAACAAAGACTGCCCTTGAATCTCCTTGGAAGGGAGGAGACGAGGTCCTCCTCACTGCCCAGATGGCAGGAAGACTCTAGGGACCTGAAGTGGCTACAGATGTCACAGCTCAAGGAGGCTCCAGCTGACGCCTGGTCTTGTTTGAACGCTGAGACCTTCCGCAGGGAGGGACTAGGAAGAGAGGCAGCTGATATCGACGTGGGCTGCTTCTCCGCAAGAGGCTGAAGACCTCACACTTGAACTGAACATGATACCTTTTCTTCTTCCCTTTTGTTCCTCGCCTCTGGGGTTAGCCTGGGAAGATAACACCAACATCCGCATCTCCCAGGCCACCGCTAGGAGCGGGGTAACCTTTGCCTTTCAGACTGCTGGATTTGTCGTCAAGAAGTCCTACCTGTCCATTAACAGCGCCACCTTAGTGGGAACACTCTGTGCCCCGACAGGGCTGATCTTTGCCTGTGGCGATTATCATTCTCCCTGGGCCTGTGCAAATCTGGCTGGCGGGTGCACGCCTGGGCAACGGCTCTTGGGTTATCCAACGTGCCCCTGACTGTGTGCCGACGGAGACAGCTCACTGGTCAGCCTCCAAGCTTCGAGTCAGAAAGGACCTACTGGGAGGCACTGGTGATTCAGGATTGGCTTCCTCTGGCCAGGCCCTCCTTCCCGGGTTAGCAGTAAATGCCAATGAGGTTACGACCAGGAACCTCTCCCTAACTCCTGAAAGCAACGGGGAATCCATTGCCAAAGCCACGGCCACTCAATAAAGACCCTTAGAGTCTCTGGCCAAGGTTGTTCTTGGCCAGAGATGGGATGATGGGAGAGGCCTTGCTTCTCTTGCCTGAACAAGGTGGGGTCTGTGGGATCAACACCCCTTTACTGCACCTGGAGTGATGCTTCTGAGAAAGCAGGAACTCGTGTGTCTAGAGCCACTGGGCAGGCCTCCAGGCTTACAAAGGGGACTCTTCCACTCTTCCAACAGGATAGCTCTTTGACTTATTTGATTTTGAATCATTTGGGTCTTGGGGACCATGGCTCCAAAGTGCGCTCCGGACACTGGGAATTATCCCGCTTGTAATAATCATTGTAACCTCCCCGGTGCGCTGTATTCTCTCAAAAGCTTTAAATGCATGTTCGAGGCCATGAACTGTCAAGCGAATGATCTCAAGACTGGAACGTCAGAAGAGCAATGAAAAGAACGACTCTGCTAAGAAACGGTGAGCCTGAAGTCGTGACCCCGAGACCACCACAGGAATTCCACAAAAAACACCGGGATCTGGGAATATCACACACAAGATCAGTAAAAGCTGTGAGACCTACAGCGTGGTGCCTGGGAATGGCAGGAACGCCTACAATTTTGATCGTGTCTCTCAGTTAGGCTGAGAGTCTGATCAAAAGGGAGGAACTGTTAAAAGAGAGACAACAGGCTCCAAGTGGAGTCACTTATGCCAAACCCCATGTCAGCAAAGCAAGATGGAAGACCTAACCTAACGGCAGTGTCAGTCTCTCCCAGGAAAGGGACCCTTAACCCATCAATCTGGAATTTCCTGGTCAGCGCTAGTGAGGTCATCTGTCCGGCCCCCGTAGGAAGGGCACCCCGCCTGAAACAATCAGCTCTTTCCTTGTCCTTCCCTTTTCTTTTTAATATTTTATTTATTTATTTGACACACACAGAGAGAGATCACAAGTAGGCAGAGTGGCAGGCAGAGAGAGAGGAGGGGAAGCAGGCTCCCTGGCGAGCAGAGAGCCCGATGCGGGGCTCGATCCCAGGACCCTGGGATCATGACCTGAGCCGAAGGCAGAGGCTTTAAACCCACTGAACCACCCAGGCGCGCCTAGTCCTTCCCTTTTCTGCCTATAGAAGACTTCTATTCTGTACAGGTCCTCGGAGCTCCTTTCTGTCCGCTGGATGGGCTGCTGCCCGATTCATGAGTCGTTGAATAAAGCCAGCAAGAGCTTCAAAATTTATGCAGTGGATTTGTTTTTTTCAGCAGTGTTCTCTCAGATGTGTGAATTACTACCCTCGTTCTGTAGATGGGGAAACACCCCAGGAGCCTGGGGGTTCATTCCAGGCCACATGGTTTGGAAGTGGGAGATCTGGGATACAAACCCAGCTGTTCCCCACTGGAACCCAGAAACCTTGGTCCAAGCAAGCGCCGTGCCTTGCTGGGAGTTCCTGTGGCTCTTTTCCTCGGCGGGGGGGGGGGGGGGGGGGGCGAAGCCGTGCTTTAAGCTGATGGTCCCCCCATTAGGGCAGCCTCTTCCGTAAGATCAGGCAGGTTAGCAGGAGGACCACTCACAAAAAGGACCTCCTCGTGCCCCCGGCCGGGGCTCTGTGCTGCCAGCAGCTCCCATCAGGGCTGATCGGAAAGGTGCGCGGGTGAGGGCACAGCTGGCCGAGTGCGAGAGTGGCCGAAGCCCCCAGGTGGCTTTCCACGGTCGCAAGGCGCAAAGCTGTGGCTTCTTATTTACCACGAGGTCTTCAAAGCTCTGAATCATCACGGCCACCAATTAAGGTGGGGAGTATGAAGGCAAGTGCCTTGAAGTTTAACGAACAGGTGCAAATGAGACCCCGAGCTGTCGGCCGCCGACTGCTCTTCCACTTTTGCACAATAGAAACACAAGTGCTGTAGCCATAAAACAGCTTCAGGTCTCAGTAGAACATTCTGACTATAAACCTAGTGCAAAAATAATGTTATATGCCAATGAACTAGTAAATTGCTCCTCCTGGGGATTTCCCTTGATGGGAAAGGCGGCTGAACCAGATGTCTGGCTGCGCCCGCACAGGGCGTGCGGCTCCTTCGTCCCCCTCCTCCTGCCCTGTCGCCTCCTCTCTGCTTGGGACCGCCTCGCTGCAAGGCCCCGAGTCATCCTTGCCCTGATGTAGCACGACAGCTGCTCTCCTGGCTTCCAGTCGTTCCACTCCCGACTGTTCTCTGATGTTCCGCCAGGAGGATCCTTCTAGAACACAACTCTGACGTCTCATTCCTGCCCAGGATTCTCCACCATTCTCAGAAAGAGGCCTTCCAAGCAGAGGCCTGACATTCAAAGCCCTCCCCCAACCTGGATCTAGATCCCCTCCCGTTGGTCCACTCTCCCACTCTGCACCTCCTTATTTTGGCTTTACGGAATGGCCCAGAACGCTCAGGGCTCACCTTGCCCTTCTGTGCCTCCCTGCATTGCTGTCTTCCTCATGACCCCAGAGTCAAGTGCAAACCCTCCTCCTGTTCCCTCTGTGTTTGATCCCTGACCTCACGCCCTCAGCAAGGGCTGGGCCACATCTCCCTTCACAGCCCCGGGGGCACACAGGTCTGCGAGTTGCTGGAGAGCCAGGACTGACAGAAGGCTTCTCTAATCAAGACTGAGGTCCCTCCCACCAATCTCCAAGTGTGTCCATGATGAAAAAGCCCGACTCCTTCCCTGGGCCAGGCCTGGAGAGCTACGGGACAGGATCCGTGACGTCCCCACCCGAGGCCTTCCCCTTTGTGACCCTGTCACATCCCAAGTTCCTGAAATTATTCCTCTGGTGCTTGGTGTCAAGCCCCTCTGTCTTCTTCCCCTTGTTCCTCAGAGATCAGAAATGTCCCCAAGCCTCCTGATTTCTTTTGTTGTTAGGGTCCCTTCCCGGTCCTGGCTGTGGGGTGGAGCCCGAGTGGTATTCCACATCCCAGTTGTCCTCATGGTGTGCTTTCCAGAATATATTATAATTCCCCGGGCATGGACTGATTGCTGCAGATAGGTGCAGAACTCCACCTCCTTCATTCTACAAACTCTACTTCTATGAATGCAGCCTGAGGTTGCGTTCATTTCTCCGGGCAGCCACATCAGGCTCTAACTCACCCTGCGCCGTCAGTTAGAACTCACCGATGTTTCTCCCATGCCCACCGCGCTGGTATTTCCCCAGCGCGGGACTGTACAATTCTCCCACCAAATACACGCTTCTCCAGCAACTACAGATTTATCTAAGCTCCCACTTTGTACTCGGGCATTTTAACCTCTAACCCTCCGAGCAGTCGTGCAAAGGGAGTACCGGTTACCATTCCCTCCCTTTCTTTCTTATGTTTTAAAAAAGTTAAAACATTTTAATTATGGCAAAATACACAGAACATACACCATCTTAACCAATTTTCTAGTGTCTGCTCCGGCACTGTTATTTAAGGACATCCACACTGTCGTTCAGCTGATCTCCCCAAGTTTTTCATCCTGCAAAGCTGAAACTCTGTACCCACGGAACAAGCCCCAGCCCCCCTCGCCCGGCCCCTGCCAACCGGGATTCCACCTTCTCCGTGATACTGACTCCTCTCTCCCATAGCGTGTTCGCAAAGTTCATTCTCTTCCTTTTCTTTTCTCAAGAACTGCCAACGAGCCACACGACCAGCACGCACAGGGCTGGGACCTGAACCAAGGGGTGGTCCCTTTCTCCGCAGTCCCGCCTGGTGTCTCCCGGGACTGAGATCCGGCCAAGAGGCCTTCAACACTTGGAGAGGCACGCCGACCGGGCCAAACTTCTTCAGTACCTGGGACTGCCTCAGAGACAGCACGGGACAGTCCACTCCGTCTTCCCGGCCTGCGGCTGTCTGTTGCACAAACCCGGAGCTGAAACCCCAAAGCACCGTCCAAAGGAGAGGCACGCCCGAGTCTGGCCGGGAACAATCGTGGATGCACAAAGGGCAATGGGCTGACGGAGAGGGTGAACCTTTCCAGGACCTCCTTCGGAGCTAAGGCCTTTGCAAAGCTGAGCAGTGCCAAGCCAGAGTGAAGGGGCCAAAGTCAATTTGTTTGCAACTGAAGGTAAACAAACGCTAAAGCACTTTGGGGAGGTGAAGGGGAAGCAACACTGGGCAGCGAGGAGCTGTGCGGACACGGGTGCGTCTGGGAGCTGACAGGGTCTGAAAGAAAGGCAAAGTGACCTCCGTTTGCGTCCCTGGTTCTGAGGGTGGCCGTGAGGAGCGCAGGCTCCAATCCCGGCTCTGCACCTGACCAGCCACTGACCTCAGTTCCCCTGTCTGTAAAGTGGGAGTCCTGAGAGCGGCGACCTGGGTGGGCCGCACGGAGGGTCCAGTGGCTCAGTGCGTGGGACGCGCTCGGAAGAGAACCAGGCACAAGTCACTCGAGAGCCGTCGGCCTGTCTTACGACAGACAAGGCCACTAACACACAAAGATTCTACCCGAGGCAAAGCGCTAAGCTTTCCTGCGCCTGCGGCCACAGCCGAGAGAGCGATCTCAGCTTTGGCTGTTTCTCCCCATGAACAGAGGAGCTAAGCGGGGAGACTCTTTCTTTTCAAAGCAGCAGCACCGTTCGCTAAAGCGCAATGTTTTCTTATTCGGCCGAGTCCTCGGGGAAGAAGTTGGGGGTTCTGTGTTTGTGTGGGGGGCAATGTCCCAAGCAGCTGAGTATTTATTATTTATGTGAGGCACCCGTGTGGCGCCCGACGTGGTGCTTGAACTCATGACCCTGAGCTCAGGACCTGAGCTGAGATCAAGGGTGGGACGCTTAACCGACTTGAGCCTCCCAGGCCCCCCAGGCAGCTGAGTGTAGAGCCGCCCTGTTCTGTGTAGCGTCTTGTGCTGGACACAGTGCCAAGCATGTTCCCCAAGGCGCTGGTTACAAACCCGAGCCTAACGGCTGCCGTGGCACCATAGTCAGTTATCTGAGAAATGAATTAAGGACAAGGAGAAGCAACAGCCACCGTGCAGTCACCGAGGGAGTCTGGGACGCTGGGACCACAACCGAACACTCTGCCAAGGGACCTTCCACACGCTTCCCATGACATCGGGAAAAGCATCGACAATGACAATCACACGTAAAAAATACGAGAATAACCGGCCTTCGAACTTAAGACGCATCTAGTGAGATGACATAAATGGCTAGGTTGTTGGGATTTTTAAGCCTGAGGCCGTGAAATATCCTACCTGGTTTGCTCTTTCAAGGTCTGTCATGATCATTTCAATTTCGTCGGCCCTAGAAAGGTGAGAGAGAGAGAGAGAGAGCCGTTAGTGGGCAGTGGGCGGGCTTGGGGTGACCACGGTTCCCAGCTCAGCACGATGACCTGCCACCTGGACCTATGAGGGGCTCCGCGGCCACCTGGAGGAGGGGTGCTTGTGGGAAGGCCACCCTGCCCTTGGGGGCTCCAATCTCACTGGAGAGACAGAGCCACCGAAATATGAAATAGAGTGTGTCCCACTGGGAGTTCGAACAGAGTGCCCTAAAAAAACAGGAGGCAGAAAATTCTCGGGGGAGGGAATCTGGGAAGGCTTCAAAGGAGGGGATGTGTGAATTGGGTTTTGAAACATGAACAGAAGTCTTCCAGGGTGGGACGAGCCACAAGAATATGGAAATGGAGGCTGGGGGACTCTGAGTCGGCTCTGTAAACCACCCAAGTTCACGGCCATCACCTGGCTGGCTCATGCACATGGAGCCACTAGGGTCTTTTCTCCCTTCTTCTGTTTTGAAAGTACTCCTTTGAGTCATCTGAAGGCAAATATATGATTCCAACATACAACATCACGAGAGAGAGGAACGCTGAGTTCTAATAAAGGCCTAATTTCTTTATTAGCAGAAGGGTAGAACAGGCTACCTGGGCAATCATGGCCCCATCTTCTACGGGACCGCTCCCCATGGCCCATCAGGAGGCCAAGGCCGAGAGTGGCCACCACCCGAGGAAGACTCAACAGGGTCATGGCAGAAAGGGAGCCCAATGTCACAGCCCCAGATCCTAGCTGGGGTTCAGGGCCTGCTCCTGTGGGGGCCCCCCAGTCCATCTCCAAGGAGACCTACAGGCCCCTGTGCCCTCCCTGGCGCTCTACACCAGCACTTCCATGAAGCTCTACCCACCACCCACCCTGGCCCACCCCTCAGCCCCAGGGCCCTGTGCTCCGACAGCTCCCACCGCCCGCGGGCCTGTAAAGAGCCGTGGACTGCGCCGTCTCCCCGGCTTGCCCTCCACCCCCGGGACCCGCATCTCCTACTTCTGCCCCCACCCCCAGCACTCCCCAAAGCCTCCTGACGGCTCCATCTCAGGAACTAGTCCAGTCCCTCCCCTCCCCCGACAGGTTTGAGTCGACAGGTTAGAGCGGCGGTCCCCACACAGTGGGAACTTTCTGAAGGCTGGGCTGCGTGTCTCCTGCACACTCATCCCTGCTGGTGCGGGGCTTGGCTTCTGGCTAGAGACTGGGGTCCTGGAGGCAGCGTGTCCTGCCAGCGGTGGGCCAGTCTTCCCCCTGGGCCAGCGTGGGGCCCCCCGGAACAGGCCCAACTCTGAGCGGGTTCTTCTGTCCCTGAAACCTGCTTGTGTGGCTCTCACCAGCGCCCAGGCTTCACATCAAGAGTTGGCCAAACCGGACTCGGGCCCTGGCTGGGCTGGTTTTGCTCTTCCCTGTGCCCAGCGCTCCCTCTGGCCCCGAGGCCCTTCCAAGTGAGGCAACCGTTTCAGGTCCCGACAGCCTCAACTGGGTAACAGAGGCCCCGCGATCAAGTTCCACACTCATTAGACCTGTTTGAAACAGTATCCTGCTTCCAGCTGGGCCTGAACAAAGTCCGAAACAACTCCTAAAATGGCTTCGTGAAATGAAGCTGTGTTTAGGGGAACTCTGTAAAGAAGACCCAGCCGTGGCCCCTGCCGTGAAGTGCTGGGGGCGGGGGGCGGTGACATTAGGAACCGCCTCACCAGGCAAACCTCTAAGACCTCTTGGAAAAGCCTCGGTACCACAGAAGGGAGTCTGCGGACTCCTAAAGGGCAGAGAATCGATTGAAGGGTGAAGGGTCTTCAATGGGACAGAAAAGGACGCCTGATAGTCTGGGCGGGCGGAGGCTTCCAACAAGGTGCAAACTTCACTGGGCTCAAGGTGAAAGAAAACGTTAATGGACTTGTCCCAAGGCAAATGCCATTAAGCACAGTTTGGAGTTTTAGCAGACGGTTAATCATCGCTGTGTTTACAAAATCCGGATCTACGTGGCGGACTTCCTCGGCCACCACCGGCAAGAGCTCACTTACTCCCTCAGTCATCCCATGACCATTTCCCAGCACCTGCCGGTGTCCTGGCCCTGGTCGGGGGCTACAGGACAGGACGGGTCCATAGACACACGGCTCCTGCCCCGTGTTTGTGGGAGAGGGCGGGAAGGCATCCCGGCCCGGCGACGGGAAGGAGAGCTGCAGGCCGCCAAGCCTCAATTTCCCCCTGGGCAGATCCAGGGAGCCTGCTGCTCAGTTGTCAGTCTGCAGGGTCCTCTGTGGGCCCCCATCTCCTTCCGTCCCTCCGCAGCATGCGACCTTGGCTTTGCACCTGCTGTTTCTTTAGCCGTTCCTGCTGCCTCCCGGCTTGTTCTTCCGTTTGACCGGATAGATGCAGCTGCGCCCACCCTGTAAACTTTCTTTGGTTCCTTGGTTTGGTGATTCTGTTCTTCCTACTGAATTCGTTTTTTAATTACTCCTTGTTTCTGCTCTACCTTGCTCACACCTTCCTCGTTTGCCGGAGTATGTGCCCAGGCTCGTTTCCGCGCCTGCGGTCCATCCATCGGTTTTGCTTTGGATCACAGACATGGTTGGGTCTGGGGTCTGTCTTCCAGAGGGGTGTTCCCCTCTGGGGCTCACTTCCCCCTCGAGTACCAGCTACTCCTGGCAGTGCAGGTGCAGGGAGGACACAGAGGCAAGTTCTGCTCTGTCTCTCCAGATGCAGTGAAGAAAAGGAGCACAGCAGGTGTTCAACGCCTTTTGCTGCGTGTAGGGAGGACGAGGATGGGGAGGACTCCAGGCCCCCAGAGTCCTCGGTGGTAACTCCCCTTCATCCGGAGAAGACTCTGGCCAGGGCTTTAGTCCTCAGAGAGAGGCTGCACGAGGAGCTGGCAGGTCTCCCTCGGTACAGTCCCCCAGTCCCGGGGGCTTAGAGATAAGGGGTGGACCTGTGGCTTCCTGGAGGTCCAGTGGCCCACCCTTGCCTATTTTCAGCCTTTCCTCATTTCTTGCCTGGCTGCTGCCAGTGGCCAGGGCGCCAGTTCAGGGTCCAACACACGCTGTAGAGAACAGAGGGTTTCCTAGGGTCCTGGCTTCATCTAGAGGCAGCGACGGGCCAGGCTGGCACGCTGGGGGCTGGGAAGTGGCAGCCGGCTCCTGCCTGGTTTAGGGGAAGCGGGTGGTCTCGAGAGCCTCCTCGCAAATGCAGACTCTCAGAATTTCTTCTCAGACAGCAAATGGTTGTGGATACCCATTAATATACCTAATATCCAGAAAACAGTATATCATTTCCAAAGGATTTCAAGGCACTTATAAAAAAAAAATTAGTCACATTAAAACAGGAAGGTGCCTTCTTGGCAGTCTGAGGCAATCCCTGGAAACGAATTTCAAGTTTTTCCATCTTCTGGTCAGTTTCACTTCGGTTACTAAGCAACCGGTAAACTGACCAAAATATCGAACCTGATAACAACTAGTGTACTTACCTTTTCATTCCGGGAGCAACTCTCAGATTTCCAAAGCTTTCAAACGATAATCAAAACACTGAGCTCTGCGGTTCAGGAAGGGGGGGGGTAGCTATTCAATACCAGGCATCCTGATGAAGACAGGGCCCAGAGGGGCCGTGGTTCCCATTCACAGAATGGACCAGAAGCCACCGGAGGAGACAATGGAAGTAACCAGGGACGCTGGGAGGGAGGAAAGGCTCAGATTCTTATTTTAAAAGTCTGGAGGCTCATGACTGGCTTTTCCAAGGGGCACGCTTCTTCAAAGGTCAACGGAGATACAACTAGCCGGCTATTTCTGTGTGATCAGGGGTGTGGCCATTGGCCGGTGTAGACGAGGACCAAGATGGCGGCTCTGGAAAGCGTGTGCTGGCGTCGTCTTGAGGACACACCTGCCACCAAGACTGCGAGTCCACTCCCCTCCGAAGTGCTGCCCTTAGCCCCCCCCAAAATTAATCCTAACAGACACACTGCCCTTAGTAATACGAAAATGCCCAGAGGTTAATACCACTGGAAACGTCCTCCTAGAAGGGAGTCATGAATGCCACTGCGTGTCCTTTTGTAGCACGGGTGTCCACAATGGTCCAGAGGCTTTTCATTCTGCTCATTCTGAGAGCTCAACTGCCTGCAACAGGACCCGGAGCCTGACATTAGCCTAAAATCGTTTCTTTTCCAGAGTCTGTAATAACTACGCATATTGTTTGCTCAGCGAAACGATTATAAAAATTTGGTTCCCTCACCTTTTCACGAGCTGACAAAACAGCTTCTGCTGATCTATTAACCCGCACTACGTTATTCTCTTCTCTGGCTTCAAATGGCGGAGCATTTCTGCTTGGCCTGGAACATGCAGTTCCTTCAATCAGTTCCCTACAGATCATTTCGGGGTGTCCTCTGGCCTAGCACGTGATTTTCATGAGGAACTTAGAAGGACACGGTCAGTGACAGGAGGGAAACGACTTCCACGCTAGGTCCCCGACGCTAAGGGACAGCAGTAGGGCAAGGCTGGCATGGATTTCAATTCCAAAGAATCACAGCCCCGTCTGGAGCTGTGAAAACAAAGGGCATCCACAGGGCAGCTGGAAAAGCCTCCGGGGCGCGCCCTTCGGGTCCGCGTGTCTCCTTGGACCCAAGTCAAAAGCCAAGAGTCTCAACATGAGATTGTGAAGTTCTTGGGCACCAAGAGACGCAGCATCGAAAGATGAATTCTCCCCGCTTTAAACTTACGACATCTATTTGAGGATTTTATAATGGCTTATTTTTTCAGTATTACAGTGAAAATGTTTAAAAAAATACAATTTTAAAAAAGCCCTAGGATGTTTAACAAAGTGACTCCCCGCCTCCCCCCACCCGTCCCTCTCACCGCTGAGCCCGGAGGCTGCCTTTGATGGGTCTCTGCCATCAGGAAGGCGGTAGGAAGGCGGTTACTTTCCTGACATCTTACACCCCAGGCCTGGCTCTCTTAGCGCAGGGGGCAGAGGAAACGCAGAAGCAGGGCTCCCTGGACTGGGTTCAGAAAAAGAAGGTAGGAAAAGGAAAAGGAGGTGGCCAGGGGGCCAGATGCTGCCAGCTTTCTTGGCTATGGTCTGGACTCCCCTAATTGGGAGTGGGGGAGGGGGGAGGATCTCTCTGGAAAGGTAGCTCCCTGCCCCTGCATGGAAATGCAGTGTTACGGAGAGGGAAGGTTGGTCTGCAGAGTCTCCTGTGAGAGTCAGGGCAAGACGAGACCCAGAAAAGGCGGCACGGCGCCCTCCTCCAACACTGGCACCAGCTCGCTCTGCTCCTAGTGGGACCCCGTCATTGTCTCCTCCGTGGGGGGTGCTGGGAGAGGAAGAGACCCGAGTGATTTTGGTACAATTTGGTACAGTGACAGCCCTCCGAGGGACAGAAGGACAATGTCTCCTTTGCAGACAGGAGGAGGCATAGTCTCACGGATTCGGGGACATCTGGTCTACATCCCAGAGGACAGAGAGGAGTTCGTGGGGCTGAGGGGGGAAGGACCTTCCAGACAGAGGAAAGAATCAGAACGTGGTAGGTGACTGTTCGAGCTTGGAACAGCTTCTCGGTTGTTCTCTTGGGCTTTGGAGTGTCCTGTGCCCTTATGTGCCCATGACAGGCCCCGTTCTCCTGCCTTTCCCTGTCTCTCAGTTCTTTCTCTTGGGCGAGGGCAGTGACCAGCACTTCCAGAAGCACACGAGAAAGCGAGGTGGCAGCGGGGATCCCTGCCTGGCGTCTGACCACCAGGGCGATGCAGTCATGTTGCTCATTTCGGACTTTAAATAAATGTGTTTTGTTTTGTTAGTGAAATATCCAACTGTTCCTATTTTATTAAGATTTTTTCATAAAAGATGGATATTGATTTCATTAAGTACCTTTAAAAAAAGCATTTATGGAGCAAATTAAAAGGTTTTTCTCTTCTGACTCGCTAAATCGGCAAATGACACCAGCAGTTATTTCCCTGTTTGGTTGTGGTTAGTGTGCTCCCGAATTCTGTGTGCTGACATTCTATTTAGTATTTTTTTCATAAATACTTTTATACGAGATTGGCTTTCAGCTTCTTTTGTCTTATCTTTGCCAGGTGAAGTCACATGACATACTCTGAAAGCATTTCCCTCTCTGTAGACAAAGCGAGCTATTACAGATTTGATGATGCTGCCTTTTTTTTTTTTTTTTAAAGGTTTTATTTTCAAGTGATCTCTATACCCAACATGGGGCTTGAACTCATGACCCTGGGATCAAGGCTTGCGTGCTCTACCGACTGAACCAGCCAGGCGCTCCGACGGCATTGCTCTTAGAATACCCAAGCCCGTACTCCCTCTGTGCAGTCTACACGCTGCTGCTGGGCATGTGAGCCCTGAGGTGTCTACACCCGCTGTCCCCCTCCCCCGGCCCGCACTGGCCTGGCCTGGCCACCACCTCTCTGGGAGGGCCCGGTCAGGCCACGGACTAGCCCTTTCTGCCACTGCATTCCCTGGCGGTTTGTGGTCCAATCCAGTCTGCAGGCCACCGGTCCGCTACGTTCGGAGCCGTGGATTCCAGGAGCTTCTTTTGGGCTCGCTCCCTCCCAGGAAGGCCCCAAAACCCCTCATGCCCTTGAGGGCTCAGCCCCTGCAGGGAGCAGAGGCTCAACAGCAGATTACAGAACCACCTCTCATAAATACCTCGGCTCCTTCTCGAGATTTCAGGCCATCAGGGCTTCCAAACAAAGAAGCCTGAGAAAGGCCCTGCTTCCGCATCGGAGCCACTGGGCTGGGAAGGACTCTGCTCCTGGCGGATGTTTTATAAACCTGTTAGTAACAGGCATCCAGTGTAAATGTCCTCCTGCGGCTCAATCAGCTAATGCTCTCGTGGCTTCTTCAGTCCTGTTCCTGGGAACTCTGCCTGGCCACACGGTTGTCCCCTCTGCTGGGGCCCCTACAGGTGGCTGTTGTCACCAGTCACCGTCCACGGCTCAGCCCTGGTGGCTGTCCTCTGAAAAGCCTCCCAGCAGCCCTGCTCCGCTCTGTCCACTCATTTTTGCACTTATTCTGGCCTCCAAGTATCTTATTCATATATTGACCACTTACTCGCTCACCGCTGTAATCTCAGAGAACACAGCAGGGGCACGCTAGACATTGGCCAGCTACATGTGCAAATTCGCGACATCTGCGTGCTACGGGAAGTCCACTCTGCACCTGATAGGCAACCGTTCGTGGGCTGGTGTTTTATTTTACTTTTATTTTTTTAAAAAGATTTTATTTATTTAAGAGAGAGAGAGAGAGTGTGTGCACGAGTGGGGGAAGGGCAGAGGGAGAAGCAGACTCCCCGCTGAGCGGGGAGCTGGACACAGGGCTCGATCCCAGGACCCTGAGATCATGAAGGGAGATGCTCAACCGACAGAGGCACCCCGGCACATGGGCTGGTATTTTAAAGAACAGAGGGTGTAGGGGTATTTTGCCAAACTGCACACATGACTTTTAAGGAAAGAGTCTGTAAGTTGCTTTTGCAGATTTAAGTTTCTTGTCACTTTTCATAGCCTTGGAAAAAGGGGAGAACAATCTTCTTGGAGAAAAACCTATGTCATGTCAGGATCTGGAGTTAGGCTCCGTTTTGTCCACTGGACTGTGAGCTCCCCGGGACAGGGCCAGTCAGCCTGGCTCCCAGCGTTTCCCCGTGCCTGACACAGAGCTGGGCACAAATCAGGACTCGGCAGAAAGTGGGGAAGGGTCTTCTGGACAACCCTGTTGCGTATGACCAGACCTAGCTTTCGTGTTCTACCCACGCTGAGCTAGCTCTGCCCTGGCAGGAGTGGAGGGCAGGGGTGAAGCCACTTGGCTCCCTTCCAAGCCTCGGATCAAACGGGTCACTCCCTCCCCAGTCAAATCAAGGGCCGGAGCAGAGAGAGGACTGCAGTGCTTAACCTCTAGGCCAAACCTTGCGGAAATCGTGGGTTTTCTTCTTATTGCAAATGAAATCGTGTTCAGACAGTGAAATGACCAGAACGTCACCTCTGCCTGCCCAGAAATTAACCACAATTGGTTCGTTTTTCTGACCATTCTATTTCAGCTTAAATGATACAACAAGTAACAAAATCAGTTGCAGTTAAGTCTCCGTTTGTCAATCCCGAATGGGAAGAAAACTTCCCTTCTGGCCCCACTGTTTAGCGGACTTGGTTTCGTCCTTGTTTAGGTTAATCTGTGGCTAGCCGACCGATGAAATGGTCTTCTCCAGCCGTTGGGCGGAACTAACAGGACAGCTCCAAGCAGCCAGTCCCTCGCCAGGGTCTGACCCTCCGTGCGATCAGAAACAGCCTGTGACTGTCACTCAGGCTTCAGCCATCTCTGGGCAGGGACACGGGACAGCTGTGGCTGACACTCAGGTTATGAGATTGCATAATTCATTCTGCTTTGGCTACTGAGACCATCCAAAGCCTCTTGGGACAAGTGTCTGGATGGAAGTTTGGGGGGCTTCTTGCCACTTCTCTGGCGTTCTAGCACTGATGCTCTCAAAGCAGCAGGGAGCAGGCTGGATGGAGATTTCTCTCCTTAAACCAAGTGCCGGGGGCCCCCTGGGAGGATGGAGGTCCTGGAGGTGAAATTGGGGAGATTGTGGTCTGGAGAAGCAAACGCGCGTGGCCTGCGGAGCAAACAGGCTCAAATTCTTCCCCACTGCCTTAAATGTTTGACCTTGGGCTGACTTGTGAGCGCGACAGCCATCTGCACCGCAGGAATAATGCAGCCTTTCTCAAGGAAATTGGCACAGGATAAAGTAAGAGCATTGCCGGGGTGGAAAAGGGCGTTGCAGACCAGGACTCACGCACATAACCGTTCTTACTGTCGCGCGTGAAAACCAGGATCTTTCTCTTCTGCCCAGGGCTGATTTTCAATACCTGAGAACATTACAAAGATACTCAACACCACCTAAAGGGCGGCTTTCGCCCAGAATTTCCGGTCGGAATCTGATCGAGCCTCTAGGTTCAACGACAAACCTACAGGAATTACGGGGGACAGGAGAACGCGCTCAACCACTTCCGGGGATGCTGTCAGCGAAACCCGGACTGTGGGCAAGTCTTCAGGACAAATGAGCCAGTTTCTTATGCAAACAGACGGCCAGGAAAGGAAAAAGAAGGGGGGGGGTCCAGAAAATGAATGAGGCATACCAACCAATCCCAAAGTCTGGATTTTATCTGAATTCTGAGCCCAGCAAACTAAAAAAATTAAGCCTTCTATGACTGGGGGTAACTAGAAATTTAAGAACTGAAATTATTATGAAATTAGTTTTTGATCTGATGGAAGTATTGTATAGAAGGAGAGTCTTTACATGAGGTCGACATGCTAAAACATTTAGAGGTGAAGGGAAAGGATTCTGGAAGAGCCTCAGGATAAAACGGGGTGGGGGTAGGGATGGGCACGACAGGTGCCCCCTAATGGGGGGGGAGCTGGAACTGCACCCAGGCACCTGGGGTCCCATCATCTACCGTGTGTTGGAAATTTAGCACAAAAAGTAACCTGAGAAAAACATAAATAAGAAAAGCTACGACCCTCACAGTTTTGTATCCTTCCAACACCAGGCGTGGACTAATGACGCCTGTAGGAGGTCGACCCTGCCACCCCATTTGTGCAGGAATGAGGGGGCAAAGCAGGCAGGTGGCTGCCGGTGAGCCCCAGAACCCCCAGCGGGGGAGGGGCTCTGTGCCGAAGTCCAGCTCCGTCCCGACTCCGCACTTTGCGGACTTGTGTGAAGTCAATTAACCCCCAAGAATCTCAATTTACTTGCTCAGCAAAGGGGAGAAAAAAATGCACATGAAAAGCTCATCTCCGTAAGAAAAACATGGATGGAAAGTCATACGTGATTTTTCTTTGATCCAGAGAAAGACTGCTGCGACCAGAGAACGGGAGGTAAACAGGTTCCAGATGGGACACCGGGGGCCCGCGTGCGCCCCCTCTCCGCTTGCGTTGCACCCGTGCCCCCCCCCTCCCCCACCCCGACGGCCAGGGCGAGGGACCTTCCGGCAGAGATCTCCACCGGCAGCCTGCGGACCCAGACTGCTGCCTGCTCACTTTTAGTCTTTAAAGTGATGTTAGGGAGGGGCCGCCGTTCGTGCCATTTTTCATGCACGCATTTAAGTGTCTCCTGAACGCATTCAGTGTAGGCTCTGTCAGCACATCCTTCCGGCGGCTGGAGCCCTGCTTCCCCAGTCTGAGCCCTGGCTCTTCCAGAACCCCTTTCAGATTTTGTTTCTCTTTCCCTGTTTGCTTACCCTGCCCTGCCTACAGCTGACAGGTGCTGGCCCAGCTACCGGCCCGCGGCTGGAGAGAATGCCTCCGACTCCCCGCCTGCCTCTGCTGCTTGCTGGCCCCATGGGTGAGCAGGGCATGCGGGGCCGCTGGGAGCCACAGGCCTACAGGAGAAAACCCGCTCAGATTTCACAGGTGAGGAAACTGAGGCCCGGGGGCAGAGTAGTGATGGAAGGGGCTCATGGTCACAGGGAGCAGCAGGCCCAGGGCGGGAGCCCTCCTTCCAGTCCCCAGCGTAAGGAATCCTAATTACCCCCCTTCTCCCCTAAGTACTACTTGGTAGGAGATGTTTAGAGGAGGCTTGGTGGCAGAGAAGCTAAAACTAAGAATAAAAACAGCTCTCGTCAGATCCCAGCTACTACTCTCAGCTCCTCCTCCCTCCTCTCCTCCAAGCCTACGGCCAAGGCGACGGGCCCCCACCTTGAGCGCCCTGCACGTGAGCCAGGCCGAGGTGGCCTCCGCCCCCAGGGCTGGGAAGTAAAACTGGAGACCAAGGCAGAGCAGCCCAGCACCCCTCAGGAAAGACAGCATCCTTCCTCTTCCTCTCGCTGGCACCAAAAGTCTGCATTTCGGCAGCGTAAGTGCCTTTTTTAGGGCAACTTGAAAATGAATAATTCAGCGGTTCCTATTCTACTTGTGAAGTGTTAGACAAACAATCCAGACGGGGCCAGACTTGCTGGCCCCACGAAGACCGTCCCTTCCCTTCGTTCTGACATCATCGGATTTGGCCATGAATCTTTAAGAACACCCTCCATCCTGTCTAATCACTAAAATACCACAAAGGAAGTTCACAATACTTAGACACGGGGGGAAAAAAATAGAAAGGTTAATTGCACATAAAGTTTTCCCTCGTAGCGAAGCCAACAGTGCATCAGTCCCAGTGATACGGAACTCCTTAAAAACCCTACGTATGGAATGTCTTAGTCACTCCAGGCTACCGTAGTTGAGCTTTTTTTCTTTTTAAATTTTAAAGGTTTATTGCTGTATTTTAGAGACCGGGGAGAGGGGCAGAGGGAGAGTCTTAAGCAGACTCAGCACTGAGCACGGAGCCCCACGCGGGGCTTGATCTCCTGACCCTGAGATCATGACCTGAGCAGAAGCCCAGAGTCCTTTGTTCCAGACACTCCCTACAATGGAGCTTTTTAAATTCAAATCCAAGCCTAAAAGTATCTTCCCCACAGAGTTCTGCCCTTGAACTCCCCTCATCTACCCTGAGTGCCTCAGGGATTCTGTGTTTTGTGTTAAGGCCACTTTCAAATACTTTTCTGGAGGTCGATGTGATGACAATTTTAAATTTAAATTAAACGAGGAACTTTCCCGGTTTTATTACAGAATTCATTTGGGAAGGGATTCCTAGTGGACGAGTCAAACCCTCTTTCACACGTCGGGGCCGGAGAGCCACAGCTGATGGCATCGCAAGGCCCTGCCTCAGGAGGACACGTACAGCCCACAGCGGCTTACAGCTCGGCTACGCCTGTGATCACCGATCACAGTAATTCCGGACCGGAAACTGGATGCAGTCGCTTTTCAAATGACAGGGTAGGGGCTCCCCAGGTTTAACCCGTAGGAGAAGGACCCCGAACACCCAGGGGATCAATTTCTGAGATCAGTAAAAGTTAAACAATGCATCCGATCCTCTTCTGCCTCTCTGCCTACTTGTGATCTCTGTCAAATAAATATATAAAATCTTAAAAAGAAAATAACTTTCCAGACGTAAGGCACAGTGAATGATAAAGCACAACAAGCTTGAACTTGTCTTAAATCCTGAGGCAGGAAAATCTATAAAACAGGTAATATAAAAATGTACAGCGATCCAATATATAGAATATAATCCTATTATAAAACCCACTACAGCGCTCGGAGAGCAGGACACAGGGAAGGGGTTCTAGCACATGGAATCGGAAAAGCAGGTCACAGTTGAACTTGAATGGGGGAAGCTCTAGATTGGCTGCCGTGAACAGGACAGACACTCAGAACCCAGAGGCTCCATTATTCTCCGCAGATAAGTAAGAGAGACGCTCCTTTTAAGAACAGGAACAAAAGAAGTGGATCAGATGTCCTGGTTGTTGCAAAAGGACGCAAATTCACTGTTTGTGGGTGATACAGTCACATGCTCACCAAATCCAAGGGGTTCACTGGAGCAAATGAGCAAAGATAACCCATGAGTTCAGCAAAGCCTCAAGTTTTTTGGTACGGACAAAAAAAAGAAAAAAGAAAAAAAAAGATACAACTCCCACGTGCCAGTAATAAATACCCAGAAAACAGAAGATCTATCTTACCTACAACAGGGATATAAATATTAAACACGTGGGAATTAAAATAACACGGTATAAATTCCATTTATAGAAAATCAAATTATAAAATGCTAGTGGCAAAGGAAGTTAATGACGACATTTCTTACTCGCAGTTGCATTAAAGATAAATAAATTATAAATTCTTCTCCCAAGCTGATTTATAAAACTTGGTGAAATGACAAGATGTGTACAAAAAAATTAGGGGATGAGAATACCAAAGGTTTGTTTTTTTTTCCCAATGATCTATCTATCAATCTATAGATCAATCTATTTAGAAGTGGGGAAGGGGGAGGGAGGAGAAGCAGAGCCCACGATGAGCGTGGAGCTGGATGCAGGGCTCAATCCCATGACCCTGAGATCATGACCTGAGCTGAAACCAAGAGTCAGATGCTCAACCAGGCACCCCTCAAAATACCGAAGGTTTTTTTAGACCAAGAAAATCCCAACAAGAGCAAAGTGGGTGTGCAAAATATCCAAATGGAAAACAGAGACATGAGCAAAACACCGGGGTGCTTATTAGAACAGAAAGCTGATCAACAGAATGGCATTCCGGACAGGAATCCAGATGTATGTGTAGATATTTATATCGGATTTCTCGAGTGTTCGACACCAGAGGACGGGATCGTTAGCCGCTGTGGGACGAACTGGATATTCACATGAGGAATAACAGACAGACACGTACTCTACCTCATATGCCAGAAGGAATTCCAAACAGGCTGAAGTTAACTCATAAAACAATACTAAGAAAACGGATTGGGAAGGAAAGACCATCTTCCACTACTGAAACTGCATTGAAAATGACTTGCGATAAGTTTGATGGAATCTGTCTCCTATAAACTAGATATAATACCTCTGGACAAGGAAATCACTAGAACGCAAATGAAAAGAAAACCAATTAATAGGTAGAAGTCCCGATAAATGTGAGTAATTAAAATCCAGAATGTGTGTAGAATTACTACCCTGTTCCTACTCTAGCCATGTTCTTGGGATATAAGGAAACACACAGGGTACAGAGACAGGAAAATGCCGAGTTTTGTGCTAACGTGAGGTCCCACCTCGATGGCAGAGAGATGGTGAAAATCATTGCAGCCCGCCCCTTATCTTCTGGATTTGCCACGGAAGGTCTGAGACAAGCAGTGTCTCTTCTCCAGGCCAGACTGGAGTTCTGGGCTTACACCCCTGAAATTTGGGCTGGGGTGGGGCGAGAAGAAAGCTGAGCTGTTCTCGCAAAACGGTCCATCCCTCTGCAAAGCGACAAGCTAAGAGGCCTCAAGACAGCCTCTCTTTTGCCCTGATGATCTCTCTTTCTGAAAAATAGTTTTGGGGATTATTTTTCTGAACAAAAATTCATCACGAACGACCCAAATAACCCAGGCGCTAGCCAAGCAAGAATGGTAAGAACGGTTACGTAAACCCTAATTCATCGAGAGAAGAAAATACAATTTTGCCACCAAAATGACAAATCAGCAGATGAGCAGGTGTTACAGGAACCGTACAAGTGATGTCAAGACAAAAGAACAAAGCACAGTATACAAAGTAGAAAGTCCTGAGCTCGTCCGTCTGTGTCACCAACGTGCGCGTGCGGCTACGTGATGTGTGTACCCACTGCCACGGGCATCTGAGATATGTAGATGTGTCTGTTCTCAAAACTGGCTGGGGAGAGACAAAACATGGCTCGGATCTCATTTTTCCTATTGAGATGGCTAATTACTGAACTGTGAACGAGGGAGCCAGGCCTGGCGGAGGGTCACGAAGTCGTCTCGGTAGCGGCTAGCTTTGCAACAGGGGCCGGAGCACAGGGCGTCAGACGTTTTCGCAGGGATGGCGGCAGCTCCCATCGCCTGGACCCTGGCAATGTGACCACTGAACACTTTACACCTATTAACCCCTGGGAGCTCGCGTGGAGGCAGACACAGCCACAGAACACGAAAACCAGGCCAGGGGGAGGCTAACTGGACTCGCCCGAGGGCTCACTGTTTGCGGCAAGTGGAACCGGGTGAGCCCCCAGATCTGGCCCCTGTGCGCTCAGGCTCCTCTCCACAGGGTCTGCGGGGTACACTTAACTAAGCTTGCAGGAGAGAAGTATGGACTGCTTTAAAGATACGCACATTCATGAAGATGGTTCTAAAGTGCTATTTTGTCTGTCCTCATGATGGACTCTGAGCTGGACAGAGATGGGGCTGAACACGGGCTCTGCATGCGAGGGAGGGGGGTGCCTGATGGCTCCAAGGCCACTTTGGATCCACTGATGTGAAGGCTCCAGAAGGACTAAACAGGTCCTCATTGAACAGGAGATTCAAAAGTCAGAAAGCGGGACGGTGAAAAGGCACTGGTCTCCCTGCCCCAGATCCCCTCCGAGAGCCGGTGTTTGCATTGACAACACACGGTGCGTGCGCGCTAAACACTTGAAGTTCAGAGTCCTGTGCTTCCCGTTCAAGTACACAAGTCGGATGACATCTCTCCACAGCAGCACGTAAGGAGCTTCCGCATCTGTTGAGTCACAGCAGACTCGCTTAGCGATCACAGTGCACGTGAATTCCAGAAGGCCCAAAGCAGAAAAGCCCGGGTCCCGTGAACCAGCCCTGCCCCTCACAGCCCCTCGCACCACTCTGGTGCCACCAGGACCCCGGGGCTTTCGCAGGCCACTGAACGGACTCTGCCAGGCTTGACCCAGCAACCTGGCTGCGTGTCCTAATTATGAATCAGAAAACCCCTCATTCGGTACTTTTACACCTGGCACTGGGACACCCCAGGGAGAAGTTCAAAGGGCTGCCAGACACTGCACAGCAGAGCCGCACGGGGCTGACTGCCCGTCAGAGCGCCAGCTGCAGCCACCACCCACGCACATGCCTCCCACCCGTACCCTCCCCTGAGTCGGCTCTCGAGATACACTGATATCCCAAGGATCTTGTTCATTAGAACTTCTGGTAAGGGGCAGACACAGTGACTGTCAGAGTCCCAAGGGCAAGGACACGAGATGACGTGGGGAGGTGTCTGCTCACCCCCGTGCACTAGCTCGAGGATTATCCAAACACTGACGGACATCTCGGCCAGGCACCGTCACAGACTCCCGGAACCCATGCGTGAGCCCTTGAGGAGCTCCTGGGCTGGTACGACAGATGGGACTGTCACACACCAAGTCTGACACAACGCGGCCCTGTGGAGGTATGCGCTCGAGCACTGGACACAGACGAGGGGCTCCAGAGGGGCCATCGGAGTCCTGTCCCTTGTCCTTATTTGGGCAACTCTGTCCTCAAACCAAATACCAGCCAAATGAAGCCACAGCGCCTAGATCAGTTTTCTGAAGTGGGGTCGCCAGACCCCCACCCCGGGGAAGTAATCTCCGAGTAAGTGTCCACGGCAGAGTCAGCACCCGTGGGTAGAGCCTGTGCTCCGGGCTTTTGCATTTCATTTGTGACTGAGTCACTCTGCTGTCCCCGACTATCCACGGAAGCCAGCGAGGCTCTCTCCCCGCCTTCCCTCTTCCTTCCCTTGCTTTAATTTTCTTGGTAGCACATGACACCTGACTCTACCCACACTTTCATCACACCTGCTCTCTGCTTAGCGGTGGCCTCTAGGAGAGCAGGGACTTGGGTTCCATTCATTCAAGAACACCTGTGAGTGCTGAGCGGACGCTGTTCTGGGCACTGGGGACACAGTGGCAAAGGGACCTGGATTCTAGTGAGGAGCGAGAGATCAGCCAAGAGAGAGGAAAGTGGGATGAGAGGACGGAGCCCGCCGGGAGGGGAGAAGGCAGCCTGCACGGTGAGCTGTGATTCCTGGAGAAACGGGGGGCCCTTTCCGGGCTCTGCGAGCAGCGATGTGACTGGCTTACGAAGCGACAGGATCGCTCTGGGGGCTGTTTCGCCAGGTCTGATGGGGCCACCAGAAGTTTGGTTTTGTCTGTGTGAAGCTTGTGATGTCCATTAAGGACGGGTCGGGGCCAAAAACATCAGTGTGGGAGCCATCAGAATGCAGATGGGATTTAAAGTTATGGGGGGGCGGGCTGGCAGTGAACCCCTCAGGGCCAGGACGATCAAGTGCAAAGACAGTCCTGAGGCCCATGCCCGTGCCGGTGCCAAGCACCCAGGAGGCACTCAGCAGATAATTACTGAACCGATGAAGCTTCAAAATAACCTGGACATGGGGGGAGGGGCACTGCCTCCCTTTTTGTGAAAGGAGAAATGTCCCTCAGCTTAGACAGAAAATGCATTCACCGCTTCCCTTCGTTACGAAAATGAGCCGCAGATTTTCTGATGCCCATTCTTCTACGGTGGCTCACGGAGCTTTGCGCCCCATGTTAGGCCGACGGCGTACGCTGCGGACCGTTACAGGCTTGGCCTCCGACGGCCTGATTCCCCGTGTTGCTTCTTTGCACGGGGGTCTAGGCGTGTGGGGGGCAGACCCCGAGGGGCAAGCAGGCATCCTCCATCCCCAGAGGAAGGGTCCATCTGCACGGCTGGCACGGCTGCATCTATGGAATTGGGACGCTACTCGCCCCCGCCCCAGTCCCAAGTGTTTCACACCTGGAAGAGGGGGGTTTCGTGAAAGCCACATGGACTATCATTAAAAGCCCACGTAGGGGCGCCTGGGTGGCTCAGTGGGTTAAGGCCTCTGCCTTCGGCTCAGGTCATGATCTCAGGGTCCTGGGATCGAGCCCTGCGTCGGGCTCTCTGCTCAGCGGGGAGCCTGCTTCCTCCTCTCTGTGCCTGCCTCTCTGCCTACTTGTTATCTCTGTCAAATAAATAAAATCTTTAAAAAAAAAAAAAAAACAAGCCCACGTAATGGGGGACAGCACCGTGCAAAGTCCTAGGGCAAAAAAGGGGGAGAGTCTAGTTGGGGCCCTCGAGACGCTGCTGGTCTGTGGCAGATGCCGAACCTTCCTTGAGCCGTGGTCCCCTGTGACAGTCTGGCAGAGCGTATGGATCTCTTTCTAGAAAAAGGTTTTCAATACCCCAGTTTACTACGGGAAATAATCATTCTGATGTGCGGTTATTACGATACCTAAAAAAAACCACGCAAATTTATGATGTAGCAACAAACATTCTTCGTTACCCGTGCAAGGAATAACGAATCTGGGGGTATTTACAATGATTTTAACGTGATGGAGAAGATCCACAATTTCCACTTGCAACCAAGCCTCAAGATTCTTATTCTGGTCTGGTGACTTCATGTGCAAGGGAAGGAAATGCTACGTCACAGTCAGATGTTAGTAAAAAATAAAGATGTATGTTTTCTGGGTCCAGATTCATGATCCCCGCCCCACCCCGAATTCCCTCCATGGAACGAGAGGGACCAGAGCCTGTGCTCACGTGTCCGTGCGGGCACGGGCACGGGGCCGGAGGGGCAGGAGCTGATGCGGAAGGAAGCTGGGAACTCTGAGCGGGGATGTCAGAGCCTGGTGAGCCTGGAAGGACCCGTGACCCCCCGCAGGCAGGCGGGGAGCTGGAGCTGGTGTGATATGAGGCTGTGAAGTGCGGGGGGGGGGCGCCTCACGAAGCGGCTCAGGATTGGGATTGTCTGGATTTTTCAGCAGAGGCAAGACAGAGCCACGGAGAGACTTTAAGGAGGACAGATTTTAACAGGATCAGATTTATATTTCGGGAAGGTACTTTGAGCAGACAGACACTTGGAGGATAGATTAGTCCAAGGAGAAACTGGCGGCAGGGAGATCCACCGGGAAGACACCGAATTGCATTGCGGGGCCGAGAGATGAAAGGAGCCGAATTATTACAGTGAGAAGTGAGGGATACGGAAGGTCTCGAGGAGGTGGAATTAATACGGATTAGACAGCGGGGAGGTGAGTCGGAAAGAACCCTCCGTTCTCTGGGATAAAGGCAGACCGTGTTTGCCTGAGGTGGGTGAGACGCGCGAGGGAGCGGTCCGTGGGGAAGAGGGAAGTCACGGAGGATGGTGAGTTCGCTTGAGTTTGCGATGCCCACGGCAGAACTGTCTAGAAAGGAGGCGGAGCTGAAAATGCAGAGCTTCCCACCGTGGGCCTCATGCTTCGGAAGATTTTCCCCACCCCCACATCAAAGAAGGAGCCCCCGAAAATTTCTCCTGGTGTTTTCATGCTTTCGTTTTTTACATTTAAAGGACTTTAAACATCGAGACTTGGTGCTGCTGGGGCTCAGCTCTCTCTTAGCTTCCCCATGGCCAATTATTCTGGTACCACTTATCAAAAACGCCATCCTTCTAACTTACTTAAACTCATGCAGTTTTCATAGACAGCTTCTTCTCAATTTTTTCCCCCTTAATTTAAAAACTTTCACTAATATACAGAGCTACCAGCACGGAAAGAGGGAGAGAGAGAGAGGAAAAGAAAAAAAAGACAATCAACCACAGGCCTACACACAGAATCAACCTCTTGACGTAAGTGGTCGATTCTCCGTGACCGATGACAAATTCTGGATTTCTAATTATGCTTGGGTTTCCCATGAAAAACATGGGAGTGTTCGGTGACCTTTCTGTTGTAAATCCTGAATACTGTACAGCCATCTTCTGGCTAGAAGAGGGCGCAGAAGCACGTCCGAGTGAGAACAGGCCGTCTTCGAAAAGATAAATGAATAGGTACAAATGTATGCCATCCAATAAAATTTCGAGACTGCTGCTTTGGTGCTCCAGGCTATGTGGAGAACATCCCAAACACTGCAGGACTGAAAACATTTCTTTTTTTCCTCCCGACTCCTTTAGGTTTACCTTTAGGGAAACGAGAGGGTGCACGTGCGGTCATCGGGGGGTTAAGCCTCACTGGTGCCGATGCCCCGAGTCTTCGCTTGTTCATCAGGGCATTAAATCTGAAAGCTCAGGAGAGCAATGCAGCCAGGCTGCCAGAGTGAGGCTATAAAGTTCTGCATTAAAAATTCATATCACAGGCTCGCCTCGGAACTCGGCTCTGGCTGAAGGGAGAGCGGGCAGGGAAATATGAGACACCCCACTGTCTTTCTGGCAATTGGAGACATTCCTCAACAAACAGCACCTCAGGAAGGGAATGAAAGGCCAAACAAGCCGTGAAGGAAATCAATGAGTTCAATTATCTAGCTCGCTCTCGCTTTCCTGGAGGAAACTTTTCATTCTTAAGGCTGGTTCCAAAAAGTTTTTTTTTTTTTTTTTACGCTATCCCAGAACAAGAGCCACAGACATCCTTGCTGGTGCCCAGATGTTTGGCAGCTCTCTTAATGTGTTTTACAAGAGCCCAGAGAGCCCCGAATTCTCCAAGTTACACGGGGTGAGACCTCTCCTGGAGTCTGAGTCGCCTCAACGTGCGGCCGGAGGAGACCACATGCGGGACAATCTGCTCGCGTGGCAGGCGCTGGGACTGCACAATGTGGCACTCAGACTCCAGCGGAGTCACTCAGCGGTTGTGACCCTCCAGAGGTTAGGGCTTCAACAGGTGTACAACACTAAGGCGCTTGGAGCTTTCTGCTTCCCGCCCTAGCAGCATCCAAGTGGTAAGTGGTCAGGATTTCTGATTCTAAGCCCTCAGGATGAGGACTCCCCCAGCTGCAGCATGCCAACGCGGACAAAGAGGCCTGGCGGCACATACATCCCGATTTTCCCAAGGTCACCATGGGAGAGGGTAAGGGGTGGCCCGGGCCCCTCACTGAGGGTCCGCGTGTGCGCACTATGCCAGGAGCTCTACGGGGCATTCCTCCGTCTCGCTGTTGAGGACACCAAGTCCTGAGGACAGAAACTGGGTGCCCTGCCCACGGTTACTCCTCTCGCTGGGTCAGCAATCAAACCTCATAGTGACCCTGAGAGTGGGGCTCTCCCCCTTATGCTCCCACTGTCCCCCACGGCCGGGTCGGTGGCTTCCCCGCAGGCCACTCCACAGAGAGGCTGCGCAGGTCCTGCTGGCGGACGGGATCGGAGATTCAGCTTCTGGGAAGCAGCCGTGCGGTAAGGCTAAGAGGCCAAGAAGGGGGCGGGCTCTCCGATGCTGCCCACAGCCGTCCACCCCGGTCCCATCGTTTTACTAACAAGGACACGGCTACTGCTGAGGGAGGCGACTTCGTGAGGCCCCACCCGTGACAGAGCTGGGGCCGGACCCAGGATCTCCTGACTCTGGGCCCAGTGCCTTCCACCGTTCCCCGACCAGAGGGGGCCGTGACGTCTACCACCGTCACAAAACAGCAGTCTGGTAGTGAGGCGAGGGCGGCTGGGGCCCTCGGAGCATTCTGGGGTCCAGGCTCTCCCGGTCTGATGACGCTACAGGGAAGCCACCTGAAAACACCGCAGTCACTGGCGGGACAGTGGCACGAAAAGACAGCATGAAGGGAGCTTTCTAGTTTTCACCTGTGGGGCCATGACAGCAGTGTAGAGCCGGGCTCCCAAACAAGAGGGAAACCGAGGAGTAACTTACCCCACAGCACACCTATCCGATGGGGCGCTGGACAGCACCCATCAGGTTTCCGAAGGGTGGTTACCGACAGGAAAGAAACAGTCACACGTCAAATAAGACAAAACACCAACAAGCAAACCCGTCAAACCAACAGCCTAGAAATGAAATCCGACGCGGTCTGTAAGACACAACAGCAACAAAGCACCGTCTAGAAAAAAGACTGGAAGGACTGGGCCAGGATGTTACCGACGGTTATCTCTGTGTCGCGAGGTAATGAGTGATGACCTGTTTTCTAAAACTCTTTAGAATTTTCTACATTGGGTATAACACACACGGAGGACTACTGTAATTAAAAATACTAAGTACCCCAGAAAGGGGATGCTGTTCGCTGATCGGGGGGTGTGCCGCGGAAGGACAGTCTCACTTCTGCCAGCCCTCCTGCCTCCCTTCCAAAGGACCCTGGGTCGGTCGGTGCGCCTCCGGTCACATCCCCCTCAGCCACCTGGGAAGCCCGGGAGGAGACGGGCTGCCTCCTGGTGACCCAGGGTGGTCCCGGGCCTCAGCAGTAGCTGGGGACCCCTGTGCAGAGGCAGAAACGTGTGGCTTTTGGAGGAATTCCCCGGGGGGGGGGCCCGAGGCGGTGCGCAGTTCCAGGCAGGGCCTCCGTAAGCCTTCCTGCCTAAAGCACTTCAAAGGTTCAGATGGCTCCTGCTTTCCTCTTAGAGGTCATCAGCTTCCTTCGGGAGTCCTCCCGGGGAGTAAACAATGTCACCGGTCAGGGTCCAGGCCGCACGCTACAGAGACCTCCCCCGGCTGTCTCAAGGCGAAGGCTCACGTTGACTGACGAGGTCAACCCCAGTCTCGCCCTCTGTGATGCACCCACGAGCGTGCGGACATGCACACGGTGTACGGACAGGACGAGCCCTCCTCGAAGGCAGTTCCACTGGCGTTTGTCACCACCGCGCGGGTGGCAGGAACACTTGCAGGACATACTTGATCCCCAGTCCTGGACATAGGCAGGCACGGGTCACGATGTCCGTCCTACAGGTCGTTAGAGGCACAGGGACGGCTGTGCTCGCCACCAGCCTCCTTCTCCGTCTCCTTGAGCTTCAGACTGTGAGGTTCCCAAGCTTTACCTTGATCGCAAAATCAGGGAAACCTCAAGGGTCTCTAAAAACACAAAATTCTTATAAAAGCATGCCAAACCCCGGCGAGAGTCAAGGACTAATGCTTATCTCTCTAATACCCTCACCAAGGATGCTGGAGGAGCAGGGTTACTCTCTCTCTACCCACAAGCTCATTTGTACACACACCCCGCCCAGCATCGCGTAGGCACACGGGTACGTGGGTGTTTCAGTGTTCGGAGCGGGGCACGCGAGCCTGTGCGCAGATGGCATCTGGAACCTCCCCGCCCCCTTCATTCTGCAGTCCCTGCGTTTGACACAGTGCCTGACATTTTAACACAGGCCCTTAGTGAGCGTAGCTGTGGTGGAAGGCGTAGAGACCGCTGGCTCTTGCCGACGCTGGGTAAATGTCCAGACACATCTGGAGTCCACGGGACGGGTGAAGGATCCTCGGCACTCAGAGGAAATTCTACGTGGACTTGAAAAGACGAAGCCATCCCCTTCCTCCCGCACAGTGCCCTGGTCTGGGAAGAGTCTGGATCTGGACTGTGCTGCTTAGAGACGCTGTTGTTGCTGGAGAGGCCCAGGAAAGCCCTCTGGGGCTCACCCAGGCATCGGACTTTAGGTGTGAGGTGAAACGCTGGTACAGGGATGGAAAATCCTAGGAATTCTACAAAATGCACGGTTACACTCTTCGGGAGCTAAAGCCACAGAGTGGGGAAAGCCCCCTCCTCTCCCCCCAAAGTCCTTAGTTGTTCCCCGCAAGCGTCATCTGACCGCCTCTAGGTTGAAGGGACAGCAGGTTCTTTATTCAAGCCCAGCCCCTTGAAACCATCAAAGTGGCTGTCTCTCTATTTTTAGGGAAATTAATCTAACCAGGATAATTACAGCAACTCATACTGGAAATTGATGACTCATCAAAAAGACAGGAAATAGAAAATGTTCCGCTCTTAAAGGTACAGCCGAGAGACTCCATTTCAGGAGACCAGCGCGGTGTTGTCAAGTTCAAGCGGGGGATGCGCAGGCGTCCAGCGGGATCATCAGAACAGCTGTGCGACTCTCGGGCTCTGCTGCCTGCGCTCTACCGGGCCCCCTTCCCCAAGTCTTTCACGGGGAGGTGTAAAAAGAAATAAATACAGGAGCAACCAGTCTGCCAGGGCTGACAGGAGGGGGCCGTAGGGAGAGCGAAGGCTTGAGGGGCTCCACGGCGACCTCCGACCTGGCTGGCCCTCCCACAGGTGACACCGCTCTCTTCAAGGTGGTGTCATGATGGGGCTCTATGTGTCACCACAGCAGGGTGTGCAGGGTACTGGATTTCGGGGCCAGGCCAGAAACCTCTGGGGACTAGTCCCCAGTGACCCGCACTCGCGGAGGGTGCCCACCCCACCACCAGTCACCCGCAGGTGGTCTGCACGTAGCCCCACCCATCCATCGTGTCTCCAGCTGCCGGTCCCCTCCCCTTGTCAGAGCGCCTCTCGGGGCCCGCGCGCCCCACTGCTGGGCATTTCCGCCCTCCACGATGTGGGGCACATACAGGCCCCCCGCCCCGGCAATTCCCACAGAGCCCTAAGCCAGGCTCACTTCTCAGAGCGCACGGTGTTCTGTGAGAAGGCACTGGTTCCCTACATGCTCTTAAGAAAATACTCTAAAATTAACCCAAGCGAAGTTGTTCATAAACGTCCCTTTTTGTAACACACGATGGAAGTCGGCGTGTATACAATGCGGGGCTTTTTCAGAAGTGCAGAGGAAAAGACTAGAACGCGAGCAGCCTTAAGAAATATGAATTCTTCTGGCAGGAAAGGCTTGGGAGGTGCAAATTCTCCTAAGACTCACATTAGCTGTAAAACACAGAGCATTTCAGTGCAATTTGGTATTTTCTTCCACGGGAGGCTCAGACACACAGGCCACAAGTGAGAGGAACGGAGTGAGCGGACTTTATGTGTTGTAACGGAAGCTCTTTCTGCACCAGGATTCCGGGGACCCAGCAAAGAGGGGGCCATGGACGGGAGGAGAAATTCCTGCACTTCCGTCCAGGATGCTAGTCGGGGAGGGCAACGCTCCCCTCCCGCAGTGTGCGGCGCTGACCCAGCTGCGGACCCAGGTGGCCGGCGCGAGGGCCAGGCTCTCTCCGGGGCCAGGTGTCTCGTGCCCCGAAGCAGCCTGTCCACCTCCATGGGCATCCTGGGACCTGTTTACCTACTAAAATCCACACCCCTCTGCTTGGCTGGCCTGTGGAGGCTGAAGTCAATCGGGACGCTAACTTTCCATCTGCTAACACAAGTGGGAAGATCGGGACCCAGGCAGGGTGCCCCTCTCAGGGCAAAAGAAAAAAAAAACGAAAAAAAAAAAAGAAGAAAAGAAAAAATAAAGGAAAAGGAGGGGGGGAAGCAGAGACATAATTCATTTATTTAACCCAGAAACGGTTATACTCTGCAACCCTGCAATCCTCTTACACAACTGTTTTGGCAAACCCCCCTATGTTCCAACAAATATTAAACTGTGCTTGCCATTTGTCTAAGGAATCTTGCATTAATAAACATGAAGAAGAACACTTTTACCTCCCACTCTCAATGACGGGACAAAACAAAGACCAGCTGTATTCATCAATGGGTCCTTGTTCTGCACATAAAGGCTAATTACATTTTGCTTCAAGCCTCCGCGTGGAAAACTTCCCCGCTGCAAGTCGGCCCGCGCTGTCCCAGCTGACGCGGGGTGGTGACTGCTCACAATAAACCGGGCCCTTAGACCGGCCTCGGTGCCTTCGACCTGCGGGCTGCTTTCCCAAGTGCGGGGGACATCTCCCAGGGACAGAGAGGCGAGGGCAACGTGGGCTCTTGGAAGCCCCTGGGGAGACGATGACATTAAAGCCCACCTTCCCCAAGGTCTGCTGATTTCAGAAGCACATACTAGGCCCTGCTCTGCGGATCACGGAAGAGGTGACGGTCACTAGCGGCCATGCTAGGGGCCGCCCGCACCCCCTCCCCGACTCTGCACCACCGCCACTGTGTGTGTCCGCCGCTGGGTAAGGAAAGTGGGAGTGGTGGTCAGCGAGTGCCCCCAAGGCCACGGAAGAGGCCCGGACACTCTGTCCCGCGCGGGTCAGCCTTCTCCGAAGCCTGTGCTGGACCGTGCCACCCCATCCCCCTTTCGTGTTTTCTGTCGACGAGGATTTAAGAATTCCCTACTCTCGGAGAGGGAGAAAAGAAATGGTTTAGAAATGTTTTAAGACCATTTGTGAGGTTTGCCCCGGTGGGCTTCTACTCATACGTATTAATGAGAAGATATCTAGTCCACTAAGATACATGTACGGTGGGCCCGAGGCGGATGGCAGAGTGACAAACCTTCCCCATAAAATAAAGGGGGAGAGGGATGCGGGGGTGGGGGGAGCCTCCACACATAGGCGATCTCCCAGGCCGGTGGACTCCCTGCAAAGCTACAAGAAAGTAGTGAGGACTGACTCAGTCCATTCTCCACATTTTTTGTGGATTACTTACTCTGGGAAGCATGTACAGTAAGTTTGGCCCCAGGCTGCCTTTGTTAGCAGTCAGTCCATTTCCAACTTGGGAAATACCCAACACCTATGCGGGCCCGAGTCCGTTGTCTTTCCCCCGCTCCCAACACACAGGGCACCCACCCTGCCCCATCCCCATGTCTGGCACGTCTGGCGGGCCCCCTGGGTGAGCCTGGCCGCCCCGTGTTCTTACACACCCGCACTCCTTTGCCTCCAGCAGCCCTCATCCGAACTCATCTTTCCACCACAAACCACATGTCACCTCCTTCAGGAAGGCTTCTCTGATTACCCTTTCCTTTTGCTCCAGCTAGCTGAGCCTCCCCTAGAGGCTGTCCACTGGCTGCCGCTGAGTTTGGCCACGGGAGTTCTGGCAGTGGGAAGCAGGGAGGGTAAGGGCAGGGGTCGCTCTTCGTCCCAAAGGCCACAGGTCCTCACAAGCCTCGGCGTGGTACATCCCGGCCAGTTCTGGCTCAAGCTGCCACATTCCCTCTGTGGCATCCCTCCTGCCTGCCCCTCGCTGGAGAGTGCTGTCTGTCTTGCGGACACCCTGACAGCACAGACGCTGTGCCAGCTGATGGCCCCCCTACAGCAGTGATCACACTGGATTCTAAAGGCTTATCTCCCCGAAATTCTACCTCGGGATTTTCAGGACCGAGCACAGGGCCAGGCTCAGAGGGGGCCCTCTAGGAATGTCGGCTGTGCTGAGCAGCGGCTCTGTTCTGAGTCGTGACCCTCATGAGTTAGGCTTGTTCTCGCCAAGCACACGCAGGCGCGACGCACCCCTGCCTCCCTGCTCCTCTCGGGGGAAGGCAAGCAACTCCCTGCTCCGATCCTGGAAGGTGACGCGCCCCGAGCGCCCATGGCCCCGAAAGCAGTCTGTGACGACAGCCGGTCCCGAAGCAGAACATTCTGTTAGAATAAGCAACTCTCATACTTTCTGCTTCTATTTCCACTTACTGGAGTTTAGCGAACATGAGCAAGTCATGCAGGGGTTTTCATTTCTTTGGATTTTGGGGGGAAAATCTTTTTGGCCTTAAGACACACTGATATGATGAGAAACAATCTGGAAATATTTCTCACTGAGCCCACACCAGGGACCGCCATCGCCCATCAGATGCCAGTAGAGTTGGAGTCGAGGGGACGTCTAGGCCCCCCTGGGTGACCTTGCTGGTTCAGGGGACCGAAGACTTAATGTTCTTACCTGTAACATGACAGAGCCGGCTGCTCTGTCCAGCCCAGGAGTCAATGTGTCTATAAACAGTAACTAGAAAAATACTTAAGACTGAAAATCATCCCTGTCATCTTAAGAGGTCCCAACCCTGACCTCATTCGAGGGAGCACGGTCACCTGGGAGCAGGGCCCTGACAGGTGGCTGTGCTGTCATCCCCTAGCATCAGCCTGGCCTCTAGCGAGGTCAGAGAGGGTGGAGACGGAGGATGAGAGCGCCTGACCCTCCGGGCTGTCTCCCGGCAGCTCCCAGCGGCCGTATTCCCCACCTAGCGGGGATGGAAACCTGGGGGCGGGGAGCATGTCAGCCCTTTCTAGATGGCTCTTCTGGGCTAAGTCGCTTCCCCAATGCCTAAGACAAACCAAATCAATGGACACAAATTTTCTCTGTGGCTTCTCTAGAAGCCCAATAAAGAAATGATGAGTCTAAACCAGGGACCAGTACTTAGCCCTCAAGTGACAAGTGGCATTATCTGCTGTCATTTTTGAAAGGCTTCGGTAGAGGCAGTATGTCTCCAGGCTGCTTCTCTTCCCTAAGCAGGTGCACGTCTGCGGCTAACGGCACCTCCCCGGCACGCCCCAGGAGGACACGGCAGGAGACGCCAGCTTCTGGAAGCTGAGCCTCTTAAAACATTCTCAGAGTAGCAGCTTTCAAAATAATTTCTGATTGAGACCCCCCCCCCCCCGAAAGAACCGCATTTTACACTGCGACCCAATAACCGTACATTTGTATTTTTAGATTTCTACACACAATGAACACGGAAGTGTCACAAAACAATACTCGACTTTACCCTGTGCCAGGAGCCGTGATACCGTCTACTCTGCTCTGTTATTTCGTTTTCCATTATTTTTTATTGCTCAACCTACCGGTTGCAGCTCACTACACTGACTTCGCCCCTGCGACACCCAGTTTGAGAAACACTGGCTTGGAGGGGCTCAGAGACGGACTGCACAACTTTTGAAGTGAGCAACGAAGCAAGCTTTGGTTAATTATGGAAATGTAAGATGTATCTATGTCTTCTAGAAAGAGATGTGGGTTACAAAAACAACATAATGAACCTTGGTGGGGGGGAAAAAGAAGGAATTTACCAAGAAAGACAATGACTATTCTTAGTAGAATAAAATCCAGGAAGAAATAATAGAAAAATAAGGGTGGCGGGCTGGCAGAATAGGGGGCCAGATACTAACGCCCCCCCACCCCGGGCAGTGATGCCTGCACAGGCACAGCAGGGGACCCTCCTTACTGGCCCAGAGCAGCCTGGGGGGCGTGGGCTTCTGAGGGACACCGGGGGAGGCTCCCAGGACAGGAGGTGGCTCAACCTCTCGTCTGGTGGCCCTTCTTGTCTGGACTTTGACAGGGGAGATTGGGGCAGGGACAACCGCTGCTTTGTCATCTCTCTTGATTTCTGTCACTACTGTTCCTTCTTTCCCGGAGTTCCGCACGCGGGTGGAGTGTATGTACCCGTGCTGCCCCAGATCATGGATTTCCTTCTGGCAAGAGCCTCGCGTGACACATGCCCGCCCCCAACACACGCACGCCCTGTGTGTCCGTACATGGATGTGTCCGTACATGGATGCCAAGTGTTCTAAGGGGTGACGCGAGTAAATACGTCTGCGTGGGAGCCAAGGACGCGGACACAGGGAAAAGGGGACGTCATCTGCACGGACCCAGCTCCCCAAAGGGTCCCATGTGTCCCCTCTTCTATAAGATGCCCTGTTCCCAAACTTTCTTAGAAAAAGGCACATGTTGATGAGGCTTCCCAATAATTAAGGACACAAGTTCCAGTGTTCTAGGAGCTCCAGAGCTTACTGTCACAGCATGGTCATTAGACTGACGCGAGCAGCTCACGGGGGTGCTGCTGTCGTCCCCACGGCAGCCCTGAGGCCGAGCGCCTCCTGAATCGCGTACCGCTCTGTGAAAGCCAACAGACAGGAGGGCAAAGCGGCGGGGCGGGGGTGGGGGGTGGTGTCCTCCATGGATTAGCAAAGCTGGGGGACACCTGACCGAAAGCATGCAGACGGAGGAAGCCAGGCAGAGACTTACTTGGCAGTAATTTCTTCATCGTATTTGGTTTTCAGGTCAAATAATTCTGTTCGAGTTTTTTCCAGGGCTGAAAGGCAGAGGACATAAAACCTTAATATAAGATACCAGTCGTTCAAATTAAATTAGAAAAGGTAAAGTAGGGGCGCCTGGGTGGCTCAGTCGGTTAAGCATCTGACTCGGTTTCGGCTTAGGTCGTGATCTCAGGGTCATGAGATCGAGCCCTGCGCTGGGCTCTGCGCTGAGCGCGGAGCCTGTTCGAGAGTCTCTCTCTCTCTCTTCCTCTGCCCCTCCCCCCGCCAAAGAAAAAGAAAGAAAGAAAAAGTACACAAGCAGTATATACGCATCCAAGGGGTCCAAGATAACAAAAGTACACAGAAGGGGCCAAAAATGCCCTTTCACTTCCGCCTCCTCAGCCACGCCCCTCCTCGGAGATAATTCCTGGTACTGGTTCAGTGTGTAGATTCCCTGCTTCTGCATATATTTTATTATTTAAAAAATACTTTCATACATAATTGCATATACATATTTTTTTCTCTCCCGCTCCCGACCCTGCACAGATAGGATGATCCAAATACTTTCTGAGACTTGCTCTTTTCCTTTGGCAGAACTGCACGGAAAGCTCTCCGCATCGGGACACAGGCCATAACAGTGAGCTCTTGCACGAAGCCGGCCAAAGGCTGGGCACCTGAGGACCCACAGAAGCCAAGGTCCTGGGGTAAGGAGCCGAGACACTCCGGACAGACAAACGCCAGCTGGCTGGCTCCCCGAGGGGGCAACTTACGCTCCCAGCAATACCAGGAATGTGACTGTTTTCTTATACTCTCACCGACACCGCATATTATCAATTGAAGAAAATTCTTTTGACAGTGTGACAGGCAAAACAATCTTTCCTCTGACTTAATGAGCATCCTCTTGCCTGTTAAGGATTGTTAATGTTTTTTCACGCGTGTACTGGCCACGTGCATGTCCCCCCCCGCCCCAGACCACCTGTTTGCGTCTCTGGCCCCTCGTTCTACTGGACTGTTTATCTCTTTGTACGGACTTCCTAGTGAGTTTTTAGGGTGTCTTGAGATCTTGGGGGTCTCATTCACGTGTCTGGAAATGAGCTGTGGTTATGTTCTCACACTCCAGCATGAGGTACTCCCTCAGATTATGAGGTCTTCTGATGTCCCCCCCCCCCCCATTCCAATTAAGTATATGACGCAGTTTCCCTTTCAGGGCAAGAAAAGAAAGAGAAAGAGAAAGGAGAAGAAAAAAAAAAGCATAAAGAAACGATAAAAACTCCAGCACAACCTTTTTGGGCGTCTTGAATTTTAAAGTTCTACTAGTCCCGTGCTTAAGGTGGGAAGAAGTGTTGTGTTTTTTTTTTTTTCCCTCTCATGGTTCCAAATGAGATGTCAGTCCTTGACAGTTTGGCGATTTAGATGTGTTTGTTGGAAAAAGAGCAGAAAGAAAGGATGGTGTGTGGAAGGGATAGGAAAGGAATTCAGACCCTCCCACCTGGACGTTACCGACTCAGGGTGGGTGAGAATGAAGTCAAGGTCGAGAGGCTGGGGGGGGGTGGTCCTGAGGAGCGTGGGCTCCTTCACTCCTCCAGGGGGCCCAGTACAGGGATGGGGGGATGGCGTGGGGTGGCGTGGGGGGACAAGGGCACAGCCCAAAGCCCCCCACTTCCGTCTTCCCCGAATGGACTTGACTGGGATGCAGAACGTCCCACCTGTCTGCAGACTTTGAACTTTGTGTTCCGCTTCCTCCAGCTTTGAGGTGGTGGACATCTGTGTCTCCTGCAGCTTTCTGGAAGGGAAGAGAATAAAGCCAACTTGGTCATCTTATTCCCCAACGTGAACGTCCTGTGTGCTTTGGAGCTCGGCGGTCAACGATCTTTGCGGCAACCCACGCCACTGGCCACGGGCGCACGATGGGGCTACCGCTGGGGGCGCCATGAGCATCACGTGCCCGCTCCCCAATATTCAGCGCCCCAACTCTGTACCCACGTGGGACACAAGGTGGAGCGTGCATCCCGCGGGACCTGATGCAGGCTGATGGACACAGCCGGGCGTCTTAAATGTAACTTGCTCTTCACGTGCCAGATATTTAAAAAAATAAAAATAAAAATCATCATCACGCACTCATTGTTTTCCGAAGTTCCCCAAGAAGAATGATACATTTACATTTTGCTGACACAATGAAGGAATTTGTTGGAATAAAGGATGTGCTAATAGATGTGACAGCTGCTCCACGTCTGTTATAATGGAATGTAAATGTGACCATAATACCTAATGCGCGATTGTCAGTGTTTGAACCCAGCGTCCCCGGATTTACATTTCCCCTGATCTCCAGATGAATTCCCTGGTCAATAAATAGCATTCCTTCCTCCTCATCTGCAGAAAATGTCTAAAAATAAGTTTATTATTTTTACATCATATGAAGAGAACACACGCTCTCAGACTAACAAACCTGGGAATATAGAAAAGTAGAAATTACATCATTAAAAAAAAATTGCCCAAATTTCCATCCCTTACGGAGAAGGGATTGCTCACGTTTTCACATATTCCAATTATAAGACTATTACAGGTTCTGAGTTAAAAATAAACCCACCTGCACAAGTATACTATAAACTCACACGTAATATACAACAGTGTAATAGACATTCCCCGGCCCTTTCAGTGTGAAAGGGATCACAGCACATGCGGCTTGCCCGCTTTTTCACTTACTTCCTTACTTTGGAAACATTCTACACCAGCATATGTGGCTCCCTCTCATTCTTATTAAATAATTAACGTAACCAGCCTCTGCGGACTGTTGGATTGTTTACTGCCTCTTCCTAAAGACAATTCTGCAGTGATCATTATGTAGACATTGTTGTGTAATTGTGACAGTGAATCTGTTGGATGAAGTTCTAGCAGAGGAATTAGAATGGTCAAAGAGTACGTGCGATTTTTTTATTATTGTTGTTCTGATAGATATTGAGAAACTTCCCAGCAACCAAAAAAAACTCACTAATTTAAACTCTTGCCAACAGTATGTGAGTGTTTGTTTTCCTGCGCCAACACTAGATAAAATTAAACCGAATTTTCCTGCTGAGTAAAGCTGAGCATTTGCTTCTCTTCATACGAACTGTCTGCGTATCTCTGTCGTCCACTTCACAGCTCTCGTTTTTTCCTACTAATCTGAGAGGGCCCTTACGTGGTGGGAAAATGTCTTCTCAGTTTTTTGATGCTTTTACAATGTTTATTGTTATTTATTTTTAAATAATCAGTTTTCAATTATGATCAGAAAGAAATACCTACTCCAAAATTACTAAAAACAGAATACCTGCCCAAGTTTTCTTCTGGTATGTACACAATCGAATTATTAATGTTTAAAGCCCAGACCGCTTTCAATTTCTTGATGTAAAGAACGACATTAAAAAAAAAAAATCATCTAGCTTTATCTTCTATCCCGAGTGGAAAGTCTGGTATTTGCACCTTTAAATATAATTAATTCTTTTAACTAGTTTGAAAAGCCAATTTAATAATATCAAATTCCCAGATGAATTTACTCCCACCATTTTCAGACGCATGACTTTGCTCTGTGTAGTGGTAATCACGCTGTATGTAATTGTCTATCATGCATTTTCTACTCCGTATCATGCTGGATACATCGCTGGTCTCACTTCAAATTCTACACTGTTATTATTTTAACGGCTGTGCCATGGTCCAGCTGGGGATGGCCCGGCTTTACCTTCGCGTTCCTCTCTGGCCGACATTCTGATGGCTTGCCTCCCCAACCCCTCATCCTAGCTAGTATCGGTAACATGGTGAGAAACTGCTTTGGGCATCAAGTGCTATCCTAGGAGCCCCGACCCTGTGGGGCTCCCTTTTACCCTGGGGGCAGTACCCGGCCCCACTCTCCCATACTGCATGGGACCGACTTTGGTCCTGCAGTGTAGGACTCTGGGAGGCTACATGAGACCACTGGGGAGGCCGGGGCTGGAGTGCTGAGCTGGGCTCTCGTCCCACCTCCCGGTGGCTGGCCGGGAGAGCACGGGCAGGTCCCGAATCTGAAGCCTTGTTTCTCTATCCGTAACAGATTTTACTGATATCAGCTGCTTGTTATACGGAGTGTGGCCAGAAAAGAGGCCAAACCCCCAAAACCCCAAAAAAGCCCCCCCCAAAACAAAAACCCCAAGATTTGTGGCTGATGTTAAATATCTGCATTCATTTTGCCAGGTGACAGGATTTCAGTGTGTGTCTAGGGCGTCCCCAGAGAGGGCACTAGGCCACGCCCTGTCATCTCAGCTCACGTCAGCGCATGCCAAGCGCACACGCTTTGTGCTCAAGCCTTGGACCCGCGTGGCCTTGACGGACACACTCTGGTCCCCTTGGCAACCTGATGCCACCCCCTGTGGGTAAATGATGCACGGCCCTCAAGGTAATCTCCCAGATGACAGAGTAAGGGACACCTTTACTTTTTACTTTACTTTTCACTTTACTTTTCAAACAAAATTTTGCCGAGAGCCCCGCGGAGCGTGGTTCGCCATCTGGGTTGGTCTCCCGAGCTTGTTCCGAATGCTCCTCGCAGAGTCAAGTTCAGAGTTAAGAACATCGTGTCAGTGTGTGCAGACCCCACCAGACACTCACCTCTCCTTTTCCGCAAAATCATTTTGTAACTTCTGTTCCTTTTCGAGAGCTATAGTCTCCGCTTGGTTCTTCAGAGTCTGTTCATATTCTCGGATTTTTTCTTTAAGTGCTTTTATCGTAACCTCTGCAGAAACGGAAAGACGGGAGTGAGAGGCACAGATTCTGTGCGGCTACACACACAAGCCTTCTGCGACCTGGTAGGATCGCTGTTCTAAACTTTAGCTCCTCAACCCTGACACAAAATCAATGGTTACGAGTCCCTTCGGAGACCTTTTACTCTCTAAATGTTAAATTGAACTTTAAACATTTAGGCTGCAGAGGATCAATGGATTTTGCTGGGAAGAAGAGCTACGGTTTTTTCAATATGACTTACAAAAATGTGGGGGGGGCGGATCAGTGGTCACACAGAATATCATCTTATTGATAAGCTTTAAATTAGTCCTCTACTGAGGGAAGATGAATCGTGTTTTCGTGCAGTTTAAGTACTTTCTCACAAAGAAAACAGTTCATAACCGTGTGTGTGTTCTGGAAGAAGCGGTCCTGGCCAAAGTCAGGTGAGTCTAGAGATGTGCCTGGCGCCGCGCTGCGGTCCTGTGGGTTCACAAATGACGGGGTACCGTGGGGGACGCGGTGTGCTAAGCAGGCACGGTGCACATCTAAGGGACACACCCTGGAACTGGGGGCTGTGTGCGCAGAGCAGGGGACTCCTGGAGGAGCCAAATCTCCGGGAGAGTGAGTGCCAGGGGTGTGGGCAGAGGGCTGGGTGACGGAGGAACCCTGTGGAGCTCAGTGCTTAGAGCCCCTCGGGGGACAGGGCTGGCCTCAGAAAGCCTGGGCCCCACCACCACTGAGTACATGCTTCTAGCCCTCGCTTTAATGAACCCAGTGGGAAGGCCAAAGCAGATGTAATGGACAGGGCAGCGCCCTGACTCAGACCCGTGGGTGGCTCGAGGGCAGGCCTGTTCTGCCTGCTCCCTCCCACAGACGCCCCCACCCCACCCTCTGTGCCGGGCCGTCCCTGGCAGGGCACTGAGGTCCCAGGTCTGAGCAGAGTAAAGCCCTCGGGGAGCCGCACCTGCTGTGCGTAATCCGTCTCATAGAAGGTGAGGCCGAGAAAAGGCCAAGGCACGAATGAGTGGGGGAACCTAGGCAGGTTGACTGGGGGAGGCCTGGATGGCGCTTGTGACAATGGGGCTCCAGGCTCACGCGACAACACTGGCTGCCAGGTCTTTGCCCAAGTAAGAACTTGCTCCGGGGCCCTCAGTCCTTAAGGCTGTGACCCACATCCGGCTTTTACAGCCCCAGCTGCATAGACGTGCAGGGCAAGGCCAGAGCCCACGCACGGGCGGTTAGTACCCGCATGGCTTAGGGGAGGAGAAAAGCCAAAGTCTCTTTTGTTAAGAGAAGAAATGGGCCCTTTTCATGAAGTGGAACCCAAAGAGCTCTCCTTAGAACCTTCCACCTTCATTCAGTGGAAACCTTTGGGTTCTCAGAGAGAGAGAGAGAGAGAGGAAATGAAAACCAATGACCCTATCACGGGATCTGAAAGGAGAAAGGGGGTCTTTCTGCCTTTGGGGCTGGCGGTTTGGGGCCCGAAAGAAACACTGTGTGAGCCTCACGGCTAAGCATGCACGTCGCTGTCGAGCCACAGGGACAGGAACAAAGCTGGGCAGGAGCGGACCCAAGTGGACACCACGACAGGTCAGCTCCGAAAACACACGCACGCTCTGTAAGTCCGGGTCTATGTGACGGCGTCACCGTGGAACATTTCTGCCTCTCACAACTGGTGGGAATTATTTGTGTTGCCCGTGGACCTCAGTGCTCACTCCAGCGGGGTCTCTCGGAGTGACACAGCCATGCTCCCCCCAGGGCAGGCTGCGGCACCAGCCGGGGGCTCCCGCTCCGTCTGACGGTGTCTCTTTGTCGTCCCCACCCTGCCCGGGCTGCTCGCTGGCCAGCCGAGACTAAGCCGGGGCTGGCTCGTCCTGGAGCCTCTGGTCCTCCTCTGGCAGGCCGGCCTGGGTCCGGGACATTCCCTGGTTGGGGGGATCCCAGCTGGAGCCCCTCCCTGTGAGCCCGTGAAGGGGGAGGAGACCGGCCGCACAGAGAGAACCGCCATGCTCTGCTCTATAGGCGTGCCCGGGCACCAATGTGCTCAGCTTTAAATGGCGGGGAAAGTTCTAGCACTTGATAAAGAGGACCTTTCCGCTCTAACTTTTCATCCATCTACACTATGGCTGTGATGTAAACACACGTCATGTGCGCCCCGCCTTTCCAAGTCAAAACCATCGTATACCGGGAAGAAAGCAGAGGAAATTGACATTTTGTAAAGATATCAATAAATAAGGGGGGGGGGTGGGAATTTCTAGAAAAACAGCCGTGGGCAGTTAAGATCCTCTGATACTTACTGAGTGCCGGGCAAAGTGCGCTAAAGGGCTCCCCAGCATCTCAAGGAAGGGATGATCCTCAGTGGTTACAATGTGAAGCCTCCCGCCCAAGAAAGGCAGGATTTTCACGAAGTGAGGTCCCTCGATCACTTGTTTAAGGTCTCAGAGCTAAACATTAGTGGCCCTGGAGGGTCTCAAAGCAGGTCTGTCTGCTCTGCCTCTGGCCTTTGTTCTGAAGTCTGGGGACTAGGGTATTTCACCGAAAACAGCCCATCAGATGGGGCCTTTGGGGAGGCCACCCCACACCCGGTCACACAACTGGCCCCGGGGGAGCCGCGCGAGCCAGGTCGCCAAGGGAGACCACGCAGGGCCCAGGGCCCACCTGCACCTCCTCCAACAACAAAAAAATCCATCCATAAAAAAACAGGAAGAGCGGGTCTGTCAAAATGAGAGGTCAGAGGTCACGGGAGGGAGAAAGGCAGCCCCGTCCTCCTGGGCAGTGCCGCTAGGAACCCGGATGCGTGCATTCCCAGGTTCTCTCTCACCCGGAGTGGGGGGGGGAAGGCAGCCCCTTCTCTAACTTAGATCCCAGACTGCTGTGTCCAGCGCCTCACTGTGAAGCAGGACAAAGCTGTCCCGATGCACCCCGAAGGCTTACTGGTCCCTGTGGAGCCAGAGTGAGGTGGGGACTCCTGGGGGGTCTGCGTACCCCACTCCCCCACGGGGGGAAAGGGGATCCCCAGGACTGCCTCTCGAAGCCTGTCTCCAATGGTCTCAAAGTCAAAGGACACTTTAAAGATCTAAGTGATTGTCCTCCCGTGCATGGAGCAGACCGGAGAAAGGGCCGCTCCCCCGAAGTCCCCGAGAAGGCCAGCCCCTGGCTCCCAGCTCCTCCCTCGCCCACATGGCCAAACCAGAACACACGGGCGACGTTTCAGGTGGCGCTGGCAGAATGAATGGCAGCAGCTGCCACGTGGGGCCGCGCTCTGTCCCCGCGACAGGCAAGCCCGCAGGCTCCCGCACACGGTGACCACATCTGGATTCAAGATGCCGCAGATCCCTCTGTTCTTTCCCGACAGGAAGAGCCGGGCGACCTCTGCCCTCCCGGCTCGGTGGGTCGCCGCCGGCCGGTTCTCTTTCACTAAACTCGGAAGGACTAGGGGACGCAGAGCAGCGGCCACTACCAAAGGACTTACTGGCTCCGGCCCTTTGATCACGAGCTGGCTCTGACAGGTGTGGCCCGCAGGCAGCCCATCGGCCTTCTGAAAGGCCGATCCCATCCCACGATGATCTGGGAAGAACTGGGAAGACTCCTGGTCAGGCCCGTCACGGGGCAGTAAGAGCAGGTGTCGTCACCGCGCTCGGGAGAAGTTTTGCTTCCAAATGGCTACGCGTTATTACTATTATCATCCCTCTCTAACGATTCTGATTTGGGTCCCACCCTGACTTCGTGAGCTGGAGTCCAGTTAGAGCTCGTCCCGACGGCGTGCAGAGGCAATTAGAGGCAGAGGGGAACAACAACAAAAAACGGCAAAGACAAGACAAAGCAAAGCACAGAACCGTCTGCCACCAACCTTGATTTTTCACTTCGGCGAATTCCTTGTTGTACTCCTCCAGAGTCTCCCGAAGCTTCTGGTTCTCTGTTTCAATGTCGTGCAGACGCTGCACTTTGAGCTGGAGCTGCTGCCCGAGGTCCAGGGCAGGCACAGGATCTGCGGGAGAGGACAACGCACGTCACCCCACTCTGGGCATAGACCAGCCACGTTCATGGCCCGGAGCATGCCAGCGACGGGGCCCGGGAGGTCAGCGCCCCCGCCGGCTCCCCCAGAGGCCGCCCTGCCCCCCTGCATAGCCCCGGGCCCGCCAGGTGACGGGCCGGGGACGCTTCTCTGTGGCCTACAAAGGACGGGTACGCAGCCCCAGCCTCCAGGGCCACAGGGGAGGTGCCAGAAGCCTTGAGTCTCCTGTAATGCTTGGGAGGCTGGAAGTACCACCGATCCCCTGACAGCATCCTGCCGTCACGGACACTCTGATGGACGTTTTCTCACTGGAGCTTCCCCGCCATCCCAGGGAGGGGACGTGACGGTGTGTCGTGTTCCTGTCTCGCAGATGGGACTAAAGCTCCTGGGAGCACAGTGGCTTGCCCAGGGTTTCCCGGCTCCGTGGCGGGCCGGCCAGCTGCGGGGGGCGAGACTCCCCGGGTCACAGTGCGGATGCGGGAGACCACACCTGCATGGGTCGCGTGAGGTCCCGTGGGCCAACTCGGTGTGCGATCTGCGATCAGACGGACCTACACAAAACTGGATTTTCCCCTCAAATTCCAGACTGCAGACACGGAACTTGCAATACTGACTCTTGGCCTTTGACTCTATTGCTAATTCAGCGTGCGCTGGGGAGACGCTGATGCTCTCTGTTCTTTCCTCTGCTGCCAGAAAGGTGCGTCTGGTCCACCTGCTGGGCACCGGGCGAGCGCCTCTCCTAGAATTCTCGGCCGGTCCGCGTGGAATAACCCAGTCCGCTGGGCTTAGAGGAGATTACTGGAGATATTTCTGGTATGGACGCCAGTCTCACTTGTGAGGTGGCTGCGAAGATTTAGTCTCTGCGGCAGGAATGCTAAACACCGGGCCCCCAGCATCAACAAGGGCATATATTCAAGAGCGCACTTGATTTTCAAATACCAGAGTCATTAATTTTTCAGACCACCCTCGGTTCCTGGAAGCGAGGGGAGATCTCCCATGCCTGAGTCGGCCAGTCCGCCAGGAGCCAGGAGCCCTGCGAGATGCCAGCGTCTCCGCAGAGTTTACAAAGAGGCAGGCCCTGGGAAATGTCCCGCGCAGCAGCGGACCCGCGCACGGGGCTTTAACACAGCACTGGCCGTCATGCAACCCCTGGGGCCGGCGGGGGGGGGGGGGGTGTGCATTTATCCCGGGTGTCTACACAGTTTATGACTATGTCACTTTCTCATTTGTGGCTTTGCATTATTATTTTAATCAGCATTAAAATATTTACATTAAATTAGATTTCAAAAGCTATTCTGGGGAGACAGGTCCTTATAAGTAGGGGGTAGTGATAACCCAGAGTCGGAATTCCTCAGAACATTCCAGGTGCCGTGTTTTTTGTCCTTTTTTTTCCCCCCCCCATTTCATGCTTCTCCAGGGTACTTTCCTACCTCCCCGCCTCCAACACTCGCCTTTTTTCCCCCTTCTTTCTCCCTGTGGCCCCACGCAGGTCAAAAGTCCTGAAGGACAGAGACAGTCCGCACAGGGCCCCCTCGTCTAGAACACCCATCTGACCTTGACACCGAGGTCAGGGAAGGATTGAGAAGGAGAACCGCTGCACTCGGATAAAATTCTATTAACGTTCGCGCATGGAGGCTTTCCAGCACAGCTGCCCGTACAAATTATATTTTTAAAGAGCTAAGCTAGTGTCCTGCCCTCTCCGTCCCGAAAATTTCTGGCGACAACTTCTCTAGTCCATTCCTTTTAAAAGGCCAGGACCCACTGTGTCTGCTTCGAATAAAAAATAGCTTCCCTCGTTCGATTCAGCCAGGAACTCAGTGACATATAAAAAATAACATGCACATTATCAAGTGAATGGGAACTAGACCTTTAGACAAAATTTCAAAGCATTACATTGTAAATGAAAATTCTGGCAATCTCATAATTATTCATTAGGCATGTATATTTAATTTAACACTATTAAAGGTTAATGCCTAAGTAGCAAAACTGGTCACAGAATAAAGAATGAACTCAATGTTCAAACATCTCTATGCATTAAACTTCAAACTTTACTACGGTACAGTTGAATGACTAGACGCCTACAGCATTTGAATATTGTTTTGGATTATGTAAAAGGCATTGCTGAAGTCGCTCTTAGGCTTAATTTTTATTACTTGTATTAAAGGAACAGCTAATTACCACATGACAATATAATGACTCTAGCATGTTTGGGCTGGAGACCAAAACAATGAATCTCGGCGTGCCGAACCCCAACCTGTATGTTAATCCAGGGGGAAATCATGGCTTTTTGTCTCGTTAATGATTCCCGGGGCCATTAAACCCCACACAAGTATTGTTGGGTCTCATTCTGAACGTCACAAGCCTCCGACCTCGGCAGCTCAATTAGGGAATTGTCTGGCGGAGGCCAGAGAGCACACCAAATCCTGCAAACCCGTCTCCTTGCCTCTTCCAGTTCAACGGGCTTGATCGTCGGTTCCATCCACCCAACGTGACAAACTTGCAAAGTGTTTTACAATCATCTGATAGTTAATTCCTAAAACGCTCTTTGAGGCATTATGGAGCTCATTATGCAACACAGGACCCAGAACATAATTACAACAAACAACAACAATACCATCACCTGTATTTACCCAGCACCTTCTCCTAAGTACATGTAACATGACCTCATTAATTCCAGCCGTCACAGTCAGAGGTCGGGGGAGGGGGCGCTGGCATCCCACCCAGGGACTTGGGGGCGGGGAGGGGGGTAAGAGGAGAGAAGTCGGAGGCAAACAGGCACGCACAATTCTAATTAGGATTTCTGCTTCCTGAACCAGCAGCCAACTAAATTATACTGTCTCTTCAGGCACTAATTTAACAAGTATTTCCTACGCATCTCTCTGCTCCGGGCAAGGCCCGGGTGAGGCGCTGGGATGGGCGTGCGGCAGCATCAGCTCGGACCAGACTCACGGGAGAGACACAGCAAGTTCACAAATGACCAAAGAGAAAGCAAGGAGGGCGACACTGACGATGAGATGAGCTGGAGACCACTCCCAGATGGAGACCACTGGCAAAGGTAAACTTTTTTTTTTTTTTTTAAGAGGTGACAGGATTTAGACCTGTGGAGACCGTGGGGGCAATCGGTCCTGGTAGAAGACATAGCAAGTGGGCATGGAAGTGCCAGGCAGGGCCAGGAGAACACTTCAGTCCGACTGCTGGCGCCCACGTACGTTTTATGACGTCAGGACTGTTCTAGGTGCTGGGTGGGGGGCATGGCGGTAAGAAGACGAAACCCTTGTTCTCAGAGTCTTGACACTCTACTGAAATGAAGGAAATGGACAAAAAGCAAAACTAAACAAAACAAAATACTTTCAAGCACTGCCAAGCAGGACTATGAGAGGAAACAGGGTGTGGGAACGGGGAATGGGTCCTGGAGCCAGACGGACAGGGAGGGCCTCCTGGAAGAGGTGGCACCGAGATTAAGATCTGGGTGCCAAAGATGAGAGACTCTGAAGCCTCTTGGCAGAGGGAAGAGCAGTGCAAAGGCCCGGAGGTGGATGTGAATGTGGCATATTCCAGACACAGAGAGAAGCCAGCAAGGCCGCGGTGAAGGGAAGAGAAGGACCGCAAGGGACACATCGTCAGCGACTGAGGCCTGTGTTTAGGGAGCTAAAGAAGAATACAAACAAAGTTAAGGAGAGAAAGAGAAGACATAAAGAAGAATCAAATTGAATTCTGGATCTGAAAATACCAAATACCACCGACGCGGTAAGTAGCGCATCAGTCTCATTAAAAATACAACGTCTGAATCAAGTTTGTATTTAGTTCTACTCCTGATGGGAAAACCAGTCAGCAGAGGACGCTGGCAAGGTAAGCCTCTGGCCCACAAGAAGAAAACTGCAGTACTCAGGACCAAAGAAAGGTTTGTTGGTTTAGTGGCAAAGTATTTAAGAGTTTTAGGCTTAAAGACGAGTTACGCAATTTTCTTTTGAAAAGTTAAATGTTCCACATTAGCTGCCCTGTTCTCTGATGGCAGATGGCTATCTGTAATACGCTGCCTTGCAGACATTTTTGAAAAAACAAATACACGATCTAGTTGACGTTTTAATACTTACTGGGGAAAAAACCACTTCTTGAAAGAAGCTCATGCTATAGTTTTAGAAATGCTATAAAGAAATGCTATTTCTTTATAAATGCTATAAAGAAAAGCATTTCAAAAGTAGGTATTTGGAAACATTCCCATTATCACCTAAACGTACAGGCAAAAACAACATTCTCTACAAAAATGTCTCAGCCACAAAAATGACTGCAACAAATGCAAAGAAATAGGATAATCGGGGGGTGGGGTGGGGGGAGATAAGTTAATAAAAACAGAACTAGAAATGACAAGAGATAATGAGATTAGTTGATGAAGACTTCAACAGCTATTGTAAGCCTGCTCAAGGATTTAAAGAAAAATATGAACACAATGAGGAGAGAAATGGAAGCTACAAAGAAGAATCAAATGGAATTCTGGAGCTTGAAATACAATGTCCCAAATTGGGGAAAAAAAAAAAATCCCTCAACTGGCTTAAAACCAAATTAGACACTGCAAAAGAATAAAGATCAGTGAATTCACAGACATAATCATAGAAACTGTCTGAACAGGAAAAAAGTTACTGAAACCTCGGCAACCTATGGAATGGTACCAGGCAGTCTAATGCTGGTCCTGGAGAGACACAAGGAGTAGATCTGAAGAAACAGGGGAGAAATAGTCCAAATTTGGTAAAGGTTATAAACATAAAACTCCAAGAAACTCAACAAACTACAAATAGGCTAAACACAGAACATCAATAAACCCCAACAAATTGTTGAAAAGAAGAATAAAAAGGCAATCTTAAAAGCCAGAGAAAAGAAGGCTTGTTCTGCGCAGGGGAAGAAAAATAAGACCGACTAGGGACCTCCTGCCAGAAATACAGCAGGCCAGTCCCGAGAGACAGAGAGAGAGAAACAAACAAATAAACCCAAAATCGCCAACGTACAGTTTTATACCCAAGAAAAATGTCTTTCAAAGAAACGAGGTTGAGGTTTTTTTTTTCCCCCACAGATCAGTGAAAGCTGGTGCAGCTCACGGTCCGTGTGCCCACACTGTAAGAAATGTTAAGGGAGATGATACAGACTGAAAGAAAATGGTGCCGGACAGAAACCTGGATGTGCACGAAAGAATAAACACCAGAAATGGTAAATATATAAAAATAAAATGCTATTTTTCTCATTTTTAATTTCCTAAGAAGATCTTTGACTATTTCAAAGCAAAAATAGTAGTGCTCGCTCTGGCAGCACGTATACTAAAACTGGAACAGTACAGGGAAGATTAGCTTGACCGTGCACAAGGATGACATGCAAATTTGAGAGGCATTCCATATTTTTCTAAGGTGAAAGAAGAAAGCAAAAATAGTAACAATATACCGTACCATTAGAACGTATCTAGGAATAAAATGAATAACGATACACAAAGGACTAGAGAGAAAATAAGTGTATTAGAAGATTCTTCCGTTGTATGAGAAGTAGGATAATATTATTTGAAGGTACAGTGTAATAAATTAAAGATGGTGATTGTAAACCCTAAGTAATCACTGAAAAAATAAGATAAAGAGTTACAGAGAACAAGACAATTGGGGAGGTAAAATAAGATCATAAAAAATAATTAAATGAAGCAGGAAAAAAATAACCCAAACCAGGTAACACAAGTAGGAAACAAACAGTAAGCTGGCAGACTTAAACCCAACTTTATCCATAATTACACTCAATGTAAAAGACCTAATGTTCCACTTAAAAAGAACATTGTCAGATTGGACAATAAAGGAAAGCATAGCTGTTTACAAGAAATGCAACTTAAATATAGTAACAAAAAATAGGTTAATAGTAAAAGCATAGAAAAAAGATCAAACATGAAAACATTAATCAAAAGAAAGCTTGAGTGACTAAGTTCAAATCAGACAAAGGAAACTTTAGGACATGAAATATTACTAGGGATAAAGAAAATCATTGTATAAACTTAACAGAAATCGTATGATGCATTTCCTGCAACCACAACAGAATAAATCAATGACGTAACTTCCCCACCCCAAGAAGAGTGAATAAAACCCAAAGTAAGTAGAAGTTGGTAAACAGTAAAAACAAAGAGTAATAAAACTTAAATCAGAGCGGGAAAAGAGAAAAAAGTAAGGCAAGCAAAAGCTAGTTCTTAAAAAAAAGAATCATTAAAATTGACAAGCCTCTAACCAGAATGATCAAGAAGAAAAAAGAGAGAATCCACAAATTCTAAGATCAGGAATGACAAAGAAAGTATCACTACACATCCTAGAGATACTGAAAGGTAACAAAATATTATGAACAACATTATACCAGTAAACTGGATAATTTACATGAAATGGATCGTTCCCTGAAAAATTACCAAAACTGACCCAAGAAGAAATAAAACATCTTAATTTTAAATGTTACAGAAGTTAAATTTATAATGAAAAATTTTGTACCAAAGAAAACCTCAAGCCCAGATGCCTTCACTGGTGAACTAGAGAACTTTTAGAGGAGAACGATAGATATCTTACACCATAACAGAGATGGTGTAATGTAATACTGGTATCACAGACAAATATCTTACACCAACTCTTTCAGCAAATAGAGAAAGAGGCAGCACTCTCAACTCATTTTGTAAAACCACAGTCCTATATTCCTGATGAACGTAAATGTGAAAGCCCTTCATGAAATATTAGCAAATCGAATCCAGCATATTCTAAAAACCACGACACATCATAACCAAGATTTATCCTAGGAAGACGAGGCTGGATTAACATCACAGCATCAACCACATAACTTCACCATATGAAGAGCAGAAAGGTGAAAAATTGTATGATCACCTCAACAGATGCAGAAAAAATCTGACAGAATTCAATATCTACTCATGACAAAAACTCTTGGCAAAGTTGGAATAGAAGGGCATTTTCTCAACCCCATAAAGAGTGTCTATTAAAACCCCACAGCTAACATCATACTTAATGGTCAAAGACCGAATGCTTTTCCCTAAAGGTGGGACCAATGCAAGATGTCTGCTTTCTCTACTTCTATTCACGGTCACACCTGAGGTCCAAGCCAGTGCAAGAAAAAGAAAAAGAAATATTTGACATTACAGATTGGAAAAAGTACAGAACACATCAATAACACTACCAAACAGTTTGATCTGGTATTTATGAACATTCCACCCAACATCTATGAAGTACACAATCTCTTCCAGCGTACAAGGAACATGCGAGATAGAAGATCTCAAGGAATCTACCAAAAAGCTTTCAGAAATAATAGGTGAGTGTGAAAAGGCCACAAATATAGTATTATTATATAAAAATTAAGTGCATTTCTCTACAAAAGTGACAAATGGAAAAGAAAATTATAAAGAAAATACTGTTTGCTATGGCATCCAAAAGCATGACCTACTTGGGGTTATGCTGGATAAAATATGTGCCAGGCTTGTATGCTGAGAACTATAAAATATTCCTGAGGGAAAGCACAAAAGACTTAAATAAAAACACCATGTTTGAAAGGAAAGATTTGATAGTCTTAAATTGTCAATTTTCCTCAGATTATCTATAGAGGAACCCTGATTAAAATTCTAGGACACACATGTGTAAAAAGACGACCAGGGATGCTTAGGTGGCCTCTGCCTTCGGCTCAGGTCATGATCCCGGGGTCCATGGATTGAGTCCCACATCAGGCCCCTCACTCGGTGGGCAGCCTGTTTCTCCCTCTGCCTGCCACTCCCCCTACTTATGGGCACACATGCCCACATGTGCCCTCGCGCTCTCTCTCTCTCTCTCTCTGACAATAAATAAATAAATAAAATCTTAAGAAGACCAAAGATAAAGAACTTATATTACCTGATTAACACTGACTGTAAAGCTCTAGTAACCAAGACAGGGTGACATTAACATAAGGACAGACACACAGACCAATGAAATAAAAGAGATGGTCCTTTACAATATATATATATAGACAGATAGATAGATACATATATGTCTGTCTATATATATAGATGACATATATAAAAGAGGATCTAGACAACTTCTCACACACATAACGTCCATTAATTTTCAATGAAACTTGAACTTAATCTCAAACCACACGTAAAAACTAACTTAAAATGTATTATCGGCCTAGAGGTAAAAGATAAAAATTATATAACTTCACTGAAAACCACACACACAAAAAATAGAGCCTAGTCAATAATTTCTTAGAACATTAAAAAAAAAAAACCCCAGACCATAATAATCAGAGTAACTTGGGCTTTATTAAAATAAAACCTTATCCTTGTATGGGGAGAAAATATTTGCAATGCATATATTTGACAAAGGACCTGTGTCTAGAATATATAAAATATTTACAACTCAGTAATACGATGATCCATTTTTTTAACAGGCAAAAGATTTTAAACCCTTTATAAGGGAAGATCTAGGAATGACCAAAAGGCGCATGAAAAAACAGTCAGCACCAGTCATCAGCAAAATGCAAATTAAAATCACAACAAAATAGGCTATACTCTCCGTGGAATGTGTAGCAGTGAAAAGACTGACAACACCAATTGATGGAGAGGATGTGGAGGAACTAGAACGCCCACTGGTTTCTTGCTGGGGGATAAGATAACACAACTGCTTTGAAAGAACAGCTTGGCAGTTTCTTACACCTGTAACTGCATGCCTGCCCTATGTCTCAGCAATTCCAGTCCTAGGTAGTTATGTATGTATTTGTATTTATGTATTTATACGATTTTGATCATTTATGAGAGAGAGACAGAGCGAGCATGAGCAGGGAGAGGGGCGGAGGAAAGAGGGAGTGGACTCCAGACTCCCTGCTGAGCAGGGAGCCCAATGTGGGGCTCGATCCCAGACCCCAGGAGCACGACTTGAGCCAAAGGCAGATGCTTAGGCAAAGGAGCCACAAAGGCACCCCTAGTCTTAGGTATTTAAAAAGTACGCCCACATAACAGCTGTTGATGAATGCTTATAGCGAGTTAATCACAGCAGCCCTCACGCCGGAAACAATACAGGTGTCCATCAGCAGGTGGATGGACAAGCACGTTATTACCCCACACGGTGGGACACCATTCCATACCGCAAAGGAGAGGACTATGACGACACAGATGGACGGCACAGATGAATCCCCAACACAGCACGCTGAGGGGAAGAAGTCAGACACAGACGAGAACATGCCAGGGTCTCCATTTATGTGGAACGCCGGAAATAGTGAAGCTAATCGAAAGCGACAGAAAGCAGATCGGTGGTTGCTGGGGTCTGGGATCAGCAGGGAACTTTGGAGGTGATGGGAAGGTTCCGTATCTTGACTGGGAGGGTGGGCACGCTATCAAGCTGTACACTTGAGATCGGTACGTTTTATTGTCTACAAATCATGCCTCTATGAAGTTGACTTTAAAATATGGTATTTTGGGGAGAGCACAAAGTTTTTTACTGCTGAGAAAATATAAATTTGAAGTCGTTTTTATTCTTCATCACATCCTTTTAATTCCATTTTCATCTTATGATTTATAATGTATTTGCTACATTCCTCTAATTACAAATGTCTGTCATTTAAACAAGTGAATGCATAAGCATAGGCAAGGGGTATGATGTCAAGATTTGGGGGACGTGAACAAAAGTAGTTTGGAGACCACTGACTTAGACCCATCCAGCTGCCGTGCAAAGGACGGCCGGGAGACGGGGCAGGAAAGGTGGAGAGCCCAGTGGGGCGAGAGGGCATGGTGGCCTGGATGAGGTTGGTGGTGGCATCTGGGGGCATAACACACAGGAAGTTACTTAGGGAGAGAATGTAAATGCAGAAAAGAAAGAGGGTCGGCAGAGTCTGGGGTCTGCCCACATTCAGAGCCCAGGAAGGAAGAGGCGGTCGTGGTGTCAGGGAAGGAGTGTAGCAGGTCGGGGGCGGTGGGGGGGGAGGCCAGCAGGCATAACTGACTCTGGAGTTTGCTGTCATGGGGAGTAGAGAGTTGGCCGGTGGCTGGCAGATGTCACCCTCCTCTGATCACATGTACTTTCTCAGCGAGGTCTGAGGTGTGCGGAGATCGGGGTGGAAACAAGGTATGAAACAGAACACGGATGGGGAAGAGGGGCCAGTCTGTGCTCTTCAGACTTGAAATGAACTGACATTCTCTGGTCTTCCTCTTGTCTTGGATTCTCCGCGTCACCGTAAAGGAAGCGCTGGCACGCTCTGATAAAACTCAATATGGGGGGGGGGGTGTTCTAGAAGGAGGAGGATGCCGCTGGCCTTCATGGAGCACGGTCGAGGCTGGGAAGCAGGGCTTCTGATTCGCGGGGGCCCCGGTGCGCTGGGGAGGGTGTGGACAGCCTGCTGGTGAGCTGCCTCTCCAGAGACACCACGAGGACTGGCAAGAACCACCTCGCCAAAACCAAGCCCACGTCTGTGCAGAGAGCGCTGCGGGGCTGTCCCCTGCCATCGGGGGGTGAATGTGCCCCTTGTGAGTGCCATCCCGGCGATGACATCACAGCGCGGCAGACGCTCCTTTGCGCCGGGGCACTCTAGGCTAATGTAATCATACGATTACATAATTAACCCAGCTGTCTCATTAAGAAAATCAACTGGAATTCAGGGCATAATTAGTCATACAGCAATTAGCATGCTGATGAGCAACTGATGAAAAGCTGTCTAGCTATCAAGTGTGCCAGGACCACCCCGGTTACGGCAAAGGGGGGAAGAGGCGACACACCTCCCCGCGCGAGCGAGCCCAGGATCCCCAAGGCCCGGCTGGTGAGTCCCCGCACTGTGTCGAGGGGCTGGGAAGCCGATCGGCAGGGAGAGCCCAGAGGAGGAGAGGTGGCATGCGGACGTGGCCGTCGGCGCTCAGAAGCCCATCTTGTCACGTCTGCCTTTCTTTAACATGCAGCGATGCCTTGGCCAGCAAATCTTTGGTGCGCAAAACGGAGACGCTCATTGGGCCCCAAATCTGCATGAAGCTGGGCAAGGGCAGCAGAGACGCTCCCTCCCCGTCTGATGTACGGTGACCCCAGGGCTGGGCAGAGTGTGACTGTCCCTTGGCCTCTAGTCCCCAGGCTGCTTCGGAACCAGCTCTGGGCCAGCGGAGAGACAGGAGGGCATCTGTAACCCACAGCCTTCATGGCTTGGTCCTGGCTCCTCTTCCGTCCCATCAGGGTGCTGGCTGGTGCTTGATTCTCGCGTGTGAATGAAAATGCTTTAGGAAGGTAAACTGAGTGTGTGCAAAGGGGATCCCGAGGTTACAGAGTTCTCTCTGGAGGGGCCTGGGCACCGGCTTGGCTGCCAACACCAGGAGATCTGGAAAACACGGACTGGAGCAACCTCGCAGGATCAGGCAGGAGTGGCCACATCCCTACTGTCTTAAAAAATGCCACCAAGGAGTGCGTCCTTTTCAACACTGGTATGAGAAGCAAGGGCTGTTTCCTAACTAGGTCCTCAGATTTCATTTCTTTTTTTCCAAGAGTCTTGCTATCGGAATCCTTGGTCAGGGGCAGGCGGGGAAGGAGGAAGGACGGATGTCACGGTATTTTCCAATTTTTAAATGATGGTGTGTCCTCCCTCGAAACCGGCGTGTCGGGCACAAAGGCCCAGATGATTATTGTCTTCTTACGGAGGCGCATTAAAAAGCAGTTCTCAAAAACGGTGACGTTCTACTTTATTTCTGGATCCTCAAACGCTAGGCGGCCGGGGATATTTACCAGGGCAGGTTTTCCCGAATGCAAATTACAGCCTCCCAGAGGAGCACCTGGGAGCAGGGGCATTTTCGAGCGCGTTCTGAAAACCGAGGGGCCTCTCTTCGCCCACTCTCCTTCAAGACTTCTGCGGACCAACATCTCGGCTCACACCTGCAGGCCAGTTACTCCACGGAAATCAAGGGAGGGCGGGCGCTTGTGAAACATGGAGTTCTAGCAGTGTTTCATGAGCCAATGAATATTTTATGTCGCTGGTAATGTGCTTCCTCAGATTTAAATCTTAAAATAAACCCTTCCAGGCACTGCCTTTGTGCTTGAAGGGTTTGTGTCTGTAGGACCTAAACCACATCTTAGCAAGGAGTGACAGATGATTCTTTGTTGGGGGTTGGGGATTTGTGGGGGGGGGAAGGCAGCGCGGACAGAAGCAAGAAGGCGACGGGAACTTGCAGACAGAGGCTCTTGCGGTGAATCTAGTCCCCAAGGCAGAAAGCCTCTGGGCCCCCCGTGTACAGGCCGGAGCTCCACCCCTTTCTTCTCCCCGTTTTCTAAACTTCAAAAAGACCCCGTTGCCAAGATGTTTCTGAGATGGAGAAGTCCCAGTTGTGTTTTACACAAATTGGTAAGTGTCTCACAAACACTTAACCGACTAGTGCTTCATTTCTGAGCTGTTTTCCATTAATAAGGGTGATTCAGAAACAAAGATCATGATTGTTCTGATTTATGCTTTCCCCTCCGACTATACAGATAAATACGTGCTCATTGTGGGGGGCAAAAAAATCTGAAAAGTACCAAGAAGCAAGAACAAGTCACCCACACCAGGTTAATTCTGGGCCGATTATGCACACCGTAACTCTGCTCAAGATACGGTACCATTCCAGCTCTGCAAGAGCCTTCTGGAGAGGTCGTTCTAGAATATTGCCAGCTAGGGGCAAGGATCACACTTTAAGAGCGGAACCATTTATTTTTCCTTTCACTGCAGTCAGGGATGGAGGCTGCCTGTTTAGCCTGTTTAATTGTGGGAGTATTTTCTCAAAGACTGGGCAGTCTCCCACCAGGCAGAAAGGAACCAGCCAGGGGCAGCCGAAGGCCAAGGCTCCATCGTGTTTGCGCCTTACGTGCTCTAGGGCCTGGTGCAAAACACACCGCCAGGAAGTGCCGGCCAGGGGAATGTGTTTTAAGACTTCAGAAATGGCACGCCTCGAACCTTCTCTTGCACACTCAGGGTCACTGCTGTTGACGGATATTCAGTGAACTTGGCTCTCACCCACAAACACATGCCCACGCAAGGGGACGCTGGCCTCCTGAGCGAACCGGCCATGGAGGGACTCCCCCTCTGGGGGCGCCTCGCCCAGGTCTCCTTACCAAGTCATGTTGTTGGCAGATGGCTGTGAAGTCTTCATGAGCTCAGCACCAAGTAATAAATACAAATCTCAATCAGAGGTGTATTAAAAGAAAAAAATGTAAATATGTCCAAATTGAAGCTACCCCTATAGGCTGACCACGAACATGATATACGATATAAAACACGTCTGTGATGAAACTGACAGATAAATCCATCTTGACAAACGTAGTAAAATCCTGACTTATCTATGAATCGAAAGCTAAAACCGCTCTCATTGACAATAAAGGCAAAGGCCACTTTCAATGAGAACAATGATTAAAGACGATACTAGAAGTCAGGAAGAGAGGCTAATCCTCCCAACTGTCTATGGGTCTTCCTTTTAAGATGACTGATTGATTTTACAGAGAAAGCGGGTAGGGGGACAGAGAGGGAGAGAGAGAATCACAAGCAGACTGTCCACTGAGCGTGGAGCCTGATGCCGATCTCACGACCCTGACATCATGACTAAGGCCAAAATCAAGAGTCGGACGCTTAACCGACTGAGCCCCCAGGCGCCCCTGCTGGCTTCCCTTTTCATTAATAAGCCAGAGGAAACCATGTATAAGCAAGCCCTGACACCCCACCGTGTCCTGGTGAGGGCCAGTGTCCTGGTGAGGCCGTGTCCTGGTGAGGGCTGTCCTCAATCAGCCCCCCACCTCTTTCGTGCAGCGAAATCCATCCATTTGCCTCTAATTTTACTCCCGCCACCCGAAACCAAGTGACCTCATCTCTCCCTCCCCATGTCCCCTTGGGACACCTTTCCGATCCGTTGTCCCAACTGCAATCAGGACAACATTTTTATGAAGCCCATCGGAGAGTGTCATTTCCCTGCTCACAAGCTGTCCCCGGTTTCTGCCTGTGAGATGAAGCCCAGAATCCGTCCCATACCCTACCAGGCCCCTGCCGGCCTCCCCACCAATTTGATCACGAGGGTGTGCGCCCCTTACTGGGGCCTAACTATTAGCAGCGCCCCCTTGACCAGGGACAGTGTTTCTGTTTAGATGACATCGTCCTTGGCCCCTCTTGTCACTGCCCAGGGCGGCTGCCTGGGACCCTGCCCAGTCCTCTCTGAGCTCTACTCCATGCCCAATGGGCGTTACCTCCAAAATACTTGTCATACCTACACTTTAATTACTATGTGTGTGGTTGTCTTTAATGCCCACATTCCCCCGCCCTCCGAAGTCCATGAAAACAAGAAGCCATCCGGCTGATTCGCTCCCGACTCCACCCCTGGGGCTCAGCGTGGTTCCTGGGACCCAGGGAAGGGACAGCTTCCGAGGCGCTCACCAACTCACCCCAGGGAGGGAGGGGTCGCAGCAGTGTGGAAAGAGGGTGTGCTTTGGCCAAAGTTAGCAGGGTATTTCTGATAAAAAGCATCTTAAGATACCCTCAAAACGGACCACGGAATGAAGAACACTCTGGGGACAAATGAGGAAGATGGTAAATTTGGGGGGGGTCTTACCTATTTTAACTGTTTGGGGGACTCATCAGGACGATTATGTATCTCAATGTTTATTCAGTGCCTCTAAGACAAAGGTGCTTGGGCGAAGAGAAGGACCATCGCTTGGGGATTTGGGACGTGGAAGATGAAAAGAAGGAGGAGCCACAGGGCCCAGTGTTTCTTCTCCCCCCAGAGTGGCCCCGGGTGCCAGTGTCAGCCTCAGGAGCGTGGTCCGGTGCGAACAAGGGCGGACCGCACGGGCTCAGCAAGCATGCGGAAGAAATAGTGTGTCTTTCGCTGATTCATTCGACCAGTGTTTATGGAGTTTCTGCGACACGGCAGGCACTGGGGGAGACAGCAGGAGAATGAGGGACAAGACCCCATCCCCATCTCCCTGCCGGGCCAGAAAGGAAAATAGTGGAATGCCAAGAGTTGTAACAGGGACAAATGCAGGGTGCTGGGGATGGGCGTGTGTGTGTGTGTGTGTGTGTGTGTGTGTGTGTGTGTGTGTTGTGAGAAGGGCTAAGCCAGACCTGGGAGGTCCCATAGGAGGGTCTCAGGTTCACCTGGAGGAATAAGGTATCATCTGAGATGGGGCCTGGCCTGCCCGTGGGGTGAAGGATAACCCATTCCTATGAGCCTGGAGACTCACTTTGAGAGGCTGCAGACACGAGGGGGTGGCCTGAACTACGAAGCGGAGAGCAGCAGTGGGGGTGGAGAGAAGTGGATGGAATCGAGAACATTGTGGAGGCAGAATGGACAGGACGTGGTGACGCCGCGCTCTCGCGTGAGCAGCTGGGTTGGAGGTGGTGCTGGTCGCTGAGAGATGCAGGGCAAGGAGCCAGTTTCCTCCGGACACACTGGGTGGTTTCAGGGCGCCCATCAGTCATTCGGGGGGCATGCCCAGGAGCTACCGGCTACATAAGCAGACACTCGGAGGACTCAGAACTGAGCCGGGATGGAGCTCTAAGAGCCACTAGTGTGGCCCTCGGTGAGTTCCGCTGAGGACTCCTGGGTGGCTCTGGGATGACACCACACCTTGGGGCACGCCACATATCACACCTGCCGTACGCCAGGCCCTGCTCCAAGCCCTGGGCACAGAGTGACAATGCAAAGCTGTCCTCAGTAGGACCAGCAGGCATGAAATAAGAAAAGACACAAATAAAATTTCCACATCGTGGGGTGCGGGGGTGGGGAGAGAGGGTGCGCCTGGGTAGCTCAGTCGGTGGAGAGAGCCACTCTTGGCTTCGGCTCAGGTCATCATCTCAGGGTCATAAGGTCATGCCCCCCGTCAGGCTCCACATTCAACGCAGAGCCTGCCGGACATTCTTTCTTCCCCTTTGCTCCTCCCCTGCTAACTCACTCACTCACTCTTTCACAAATAAATAAGTAAAATTTTTAAAGAAAAAAATGTTCGGACGGGTAACGGTGAGTGGGGGGGTTGGTTCTGTCGGATTTCTGGGCCAGCCTCCTTAGTTGCGGGCGCTTTTTCTCCACCTCTTCCCGGAGCCAGCTGTCGGCTCTTCCTGGGCTCCTGGAGCTCGGCCACAGGACGCACAGCTGGAATACCCAACCCATTATTCCCGAGAGCTGCCCCGACTTTTCCGACGTAGCGTGAGTTGCTGTTTCTTACGACCAGAATTTAACATTCCTTCCCTTCCCCGATGTTTCTGGGTTCAGGTAGGACTGCGGTCTACAGCACAAAGACAGTGAAGGCCCCGGACGCCCCCCCCCCCCCACCTGCCTGCCTGTCAGTAAATGCGAGGCTGTTGCCCAGACCCTTCCTGTAAGGCTCAGCCACAGGATTACTTCATCTGAGCAATAAGCAGACTTCAAAACCCAGGCGGAGGGCTCCAAGCTCCATTCCTGCTTTGCAAAGAACTTGCTGGATGTGTCAGACCCCAGCATTTGTAAGAAAGAAATACCTAGGAGGTGCGTGAAAGCGATCTTACGGGGCACGCGGATGTACTTTGATCGACTTTTACTCTTAACAGAAAACATCAAACGTCATTTGCTCCTACCGCCTTACCCCGAAACTGCAAATTTGAATTCTCCAGCCAGAAATGTAATTATGAAGAATATCACCAATATGGGAAAAATGCTGATGGTACGATATTAAGCAACAAAAACAGAATAGCTACCTGCGTTATGATCGAGATTCTATAAAAATTATAGGTCTATAAATGAGGCCTGCTCAGGCAAAGAGGAGAGTTGATTTAAAAACTCTCTCTTCTTTTTCTATGGGAAATTTAGGTGGAGACTAACTGCAAAACGAGAAAGCCAGTAACTTGTTAAAGGGATTGCCCGGCTGAGAAAGTTCACTAAGGGAAGACCCAGGGACAAATGGACTTTTTGAAAAGAGAGCGTAGGTTATTTAGAAAACAGTAGCTGAAGGCTCTCTGGGTCCCTGGCAAAGGCAAAACGAGCTCGTCCCCTTTCAAGTAAGTCATCCACACAAAACTTGCAAAAGAAAATGCAAGCAGGCCCACCAAGCTGCCGATTTCTGAGAAATAGTGCACGTCAGGCACCAAATGATCCAGTTACCGTGAAGAAGGCTCCTCATAAGCCTTGCTCCGGGTGGTCGGGGAACCCCTAGGTGGATACAAACTCTTGCAGAAAATCAAAAGGCTGGAATTTGGAACTAAGGGCTGGAGATGCTCCCAAGACAGTGAAAAGTTAGAAGAAAGAAAACCATTCTCATCACTAGGCTGTTCCCCTACCTTGGTCCATTTTCCAGATGAGAAAGCTGAGGGCCAGAGAAGAAAAGGAATGTAACCAAGACCTCACAACAGGCCCTGGCGGGAGAATCCGTATCTCTCCTCTCTGTCCAAAGTGTCCAGAGTGCTTTCCGCCACCCCTCGCTTGGCTTGGCCTCCATTAACTCCCACTCCCACAGGGGACAGCAGAGCCTAGTGAACCCTAACTGGAATTCAAGTACAGACACCAAGGAGGTTTACTTCTGCTTTGCTTTGTTAAAAGCAGCTCTAGGAATGCCCGTAATGCTCAGAGGATTACTAAGACTAAGTGAGCAACTTCAAATGGCTGGGGAAGGGAGGGTGCTGGTAATTTGGCTTCCTTGGTCTGTAGAGGATGACGTTCACACCGCTTTCCTGATTTTCTGATCTGAGTCTTTCCAAGACTGAGCCGGGACCCGTGGGATCGTGTCCATCACCTCCCCATGGTTTCTCGGTGAGCAGAAGGCCCAGGAAAAGATGACCAATGGGGCCAGTGGCTCAAGGTGCTCTGAATTCTGCCTCACTTCCCTTCCCTCTCTGAATGTCCAGCAAGCATGATTAAAACGTTAACTCTTTAGTTCCTTTACAAGAAGAAACCACCCACCTATGTCCCAACGGGCTGCCTCTTGCCCTTGGCTACAACTTAAGTGAAAGACTTGGCCAGAGGATGCTAATTCCCTGGATGACCTGGGAGGGAGGATGCGCTCCAGGGGCCCTATCAGGGCCATTCCCGAATGTGTAATCGGTCAGCCCAGAACCAAGAACGTTCACGATGTCTGCCTGGCACACGCATGGGTTCTGCTTCTTCTCTGTGAGTGCACAGCACGGCATACTAAAACTAAAGGGAGCCCCACAGGTTTGAGTTTCTGCATTTACGAAGGCATCAACTGGAAGTTATAGGGTTATATTCCCAGAACTCCCAGCTTCCTGGGGAGCTGCCATTGCTGGTCTAATTCCCTTAGGGAAGCCGAGAAGAATAAGCCCGAGACCCACCAACGCACCAACACACAACGCCCACTGGCGGCTTCTGGAAGGGCACAGGCTTACCTGGAACGTCGATCAATCTTTTGTAGACATTCAAGAAGGCTGCCTCGGCTTCTTTGCTTCTTTTACTCAGTGCATCAATCTGAAAGGCAACGAAAGAAGGAAAAGAAAAACAAAGAGCTCAAAACGTGTCAAGAGGTCATTGAGAAATCATCACGCATCTAGAGAGTTCCCAGGGCAAACAGAAGTCTGGTTTCTTCACGAAAATGCCGGACAGCCGGGCCTTCCCCTCGGGGAAGACGGTGGCAAACACACAAAGGGGCGACAATCCCCGTGGGCCCAGCTGGTGAGGGTGGCGGGGCAGAAACAGGGCCGTGCGGCCATGTGTGACCCTTGGTCCCACGGCCCAGTGGAGAAAATGGTCCCCGTCCTTACTCTGTGAGTGTTTACCAAGAGTTGGCCGTACGCCGGCTCCAAGCCCCAGGAGCCGTGGTCCAGCGGGGGGAGGAGGTATGTAAACAAGGGGCTAAATCCCACTCGGGAAGAGCAGAGCCATGGGGACCCTGAGAAAGGGCCACCAAGCAGGCAAGTGGGTGACATTTGAGCAGAAACTGCAGGAGGAGTTCACCAGGTGGGAAGGAGAGACACTGCACGTTCGAACAGCTGGAACCAAACCTTCAGTCTGGGGGTTCACACGTCCTGGTTAAGGATCTGATGAAGGCCAAGGGCCCTGCTTCTAAAACCACACGCACGCGCAGTGATGTACTCTCCTTAGGACACTCACGGGTCCTCTTGTGTTCCATCCATGGGATCCAGGGTGAGAACCCACGATGGGGCTGTCACAACACACCCCGACACCACGGAATGTGGGGGTGTGCTGGGATGCGAACGGGGACGCTCGGGTGGTGAGACCGGGCAGGGAGCAGGGCTCAGACCACGAAGGGCCCGCAGTGTGCGCAGGAGCTGATGTTCAAAGGGGGTCAAACCGAGCTGATAGGAGGCACAGAAGAACCAGACGAGTCAAGGACGACCCCCAGGTTTCTAGGTTAGGCACCAGGCTCGTGACGGTGGCCAGGATTGGTGTACCCACCCAGCCGGGCCAGCGGAACGTCTCTTTATCAACGAAAGGGGACGCGTGACACTCCCAAGTGTGCCAGACACACATCCAAAGAGCCCCTGCTTGCTATGAACTCGGTACGTATTCTGCTCACGTAACATACTTGTTGAAACATCCGATCACTTTTTATACCTGAAACATTCAAGACGCTACATGTACCGAGTTCATACTGGTTCAGGAAAAGGACACTAAATTACATATTCCTTCTGTCCCCTCGCAGAATTATACGCTCTGCCTCCAATGTTATTAAAGAGGCAAAAGGATGTGACTTAATTATAGGGTCCCTCGCGGGAGCCAACCAACAATTTGTTCAGGGCCGAGAGAGGCCACCTGACGAGGGATAGGAAGACACTGGGGAGTAGGAGTCGGGTCTCAGGAAACCCAGGGCAGAGATAACCAGCACTGCCAGTCCCAGCCAGCCGTGCTCCAACATTCCCTTTGAAGTCAGTTGCTTGGAACTCAAATACGTTTTCCTCCCATAAAATAAGACAGTGATTTTCTTTAGGTGCCGTGGAAGGGTTCAGAATAATCCCCGAGGATGGCTTAAAAAATGACAAGACAGTTCTTGCTTTATTTTTACAATAAAATGGTATTCCCCCCGCCCGAGTATTAGCAAAGGGGCTCACTGTATAATTAGAAAAATATAAAAAAAAAAAGAGAGAGAGAGAGAGAGAGGAAAATAAAAATTCGAATTCTGTCACTCTCCAGTAGAAGTCATCCTCTGTCTCGTTTCTAGCTCCCTTCAATTCTTTTTTTTTTTTTTTTTTTTAGTTTAAAAAATATAGAAGAGTTGAATGAAATGTAGTCACAGGCACACTACAGAGAGGAAGTAGGTTCGTGGCGGTCTGGGGCTGGAGAAGATGTGGGGTTTGGAGGAGGATAGCTTAGGGGTGCTGTGTTGCTTTATGGGGCGATGAGATGCTTCACAGTGGATTGCGGTAACGGTCACACAACTTTCTGACTAGACTGAGAATCACGGGCTGCAGACTTCACATGGGTTAATGACGGTACGTGAATTATATCTCAATAAAGCTGTTAGCAATGTGTGTACCTCAAATTAAGGCACATGTAAAATTCTGGACTGTGCTATCATAACGTGTGAATCTTCTCCAGTATCTACTGCAAAATTTGGAAAATATCTTAATAGCAGTATTTCATCTGTATCTTAACTCCCCGCGTGTAGATGCTTTGAGTGAAAAGTGCACTTGGGCGGTCCGTCTGCGGACGTCGCGCTCCCTGTGCTCTGGGTGTTTCTGTTCCCTCTGGAGAGCAGCGGGCTCGTGGGGAGGGAAGCTTCTGCCCAGGAAACAGGTCGGATGCCTTGGCTGCTCTCTGCGCCTCCAGACACCGACAGAAGCTTCTCTGCTCAGCTCAGGACCCGCGGCGGGAGGGTCCCTGGCTTTCCAGGTGTTCTGACCAAGAGTACAAAGGGTAGCGGCCTCCTCTGTAGTGGACAAAGGATGGGATCTGGAAGGATCCCGTCTCTCCCATCTGGGTTGTTGACGGGGAGGGGGCAGGAGTTACACAGCACACCTGGGGACAGTTCAACTTAACGGCTGAACTATGCTCCCTGAAAAGAGGCTGCAGTCCTGGTCCCCAACACCTTTCAACGGGACCTCAAGTGCAAATAAGGCCTCTGCAGGGAAGCAGGTTAAGATGACGTTCTTCGAGTGGGTGGTGATCTAATATGACCCTGTCCTTACTGAGCCACCAGGCGCCCTGGTGATGATGAGGTTTCTTAAGAGGTGATGAGTACTCCACATGCGGCTCAGCTTCTGCTCGATGAGGTCCCCGACCCAGGCCTCTTATAAGATTTCCAAACCTGGGGGCACCTGGGTGGCTCAGTGGGTTAAAGCCTCTGCCTTCAGCTCAGGTCATGATCCCAGGGTCCTGGAATCGAGCCCCGCATTGGGCTCTCTGCTCAGCAGGGAGCCTGCTTCCCCCTCTCTCTCTGTCTGCCTCTCTGCCTACTTGTGATCTCTGTCAAATAAATAAATTAAAAAAAAGAAAAAAAGATTTCCAAACCTGGTAGGATTTGTGGATTCTGGGCATTCTGAGATTTTCTATTCTCACACACTCTTTGGATGCCCTTATGGGCGACAACCCTCAGCCAAGACCGGGCCCCAGAGAGGATCTGGTCAATCCTCTCCCTGTCCCAGCTCCGTGCTTCCCATGGCGGGCTTCCCCTCGCTGTGGCTGGGGACTTGCTATCTCGTGCTCCTGCTTCCCTGACTACCCTGCCGAAGACCTACCGATGCTCGAAGGGGACTTGGGTGTCCGGGTCCCTTGGCTGGCAGGGCTCTCTGAGGCTGGAGGGAGGAAGGCGGAGCCTGGAGCTCAGGGGGCCGGCCTGATCCGTACAGGGGCTTAATGGCACCCACCTCCCAGGGCAGGGCGGGTAGAGGAGGTCACATGGCTACGGGTGGCTGGCTACCCGACAGTGACTGTGTCACCTTCAGCAGCTTTCCTGGGCGGGTCCACGCAGTCGGAGCAAGGAGAGCGGGGCGTGGCTATCCCGTCTGCCACTTCACCCTGCACCTCCTGTCTGTGGCAGGTGCGCCCGGTCTCCACCTGGTGGCCCTGAGAAGTGGCCTTAAGGCGTAGATGGTCTGAAGCAGAATCCGGGCTAGCCACTCCGACGACTTCATGGGCAAAGACAGCCCGAGGTAGAGAGTCTGCCCCCCACCCCCACGCCCTTAAAGCCGAGGTGACCAAGGGGAAGGGCAGAGGGGGCGGCGCTGGGCCCACGCTGGCCCCGCCCTGGGGAAAACCTGTTCTGCTCCGGGGACCAGCCTCACCTCCTGCCACGCCCGGTTACTCCCGTTCCCTGCGGAGGAGAGCAATTTCCCCGCAGCCCGGAAGGCGCCTCCTTGGAATGTTCCTCCCATCCTGGAGGCTCAGCTGACCCATCTGCCGCCACCGCCTGCCTGCGGGACACTCCCACCGCCCCCTGGGATCGCCCCGGGGTTCTAGGACTGCGGGTGGGGCTCCCTGGAAGCCCACGCTATGCTTTCCGTCTCCCCCCACTTTCCTCCCCAACAGCACACAGGAGGCGCTTACTACCTTCTGGTGCGTGCGGGACAATTTGCCTCAATCCATCAGGTTTTAAATCTTTATGAAAATGCTTCATATGTAAAGAGTTCTTTGGCAAGTATTGTTCCTGTGATGATGTGATGACAGCCCCTTGGCTGGAGCGAGCGCACCGGAAGCATCGTTCCCCTCTGCACGCGCCCCACCACGCTCTCCAGCCGCCCCCTGCAGCGAGCTGGGCGCCCCCCACCCAAGCAGGAAGCCGGGTGGCTGCTCTCCAGTCTCTCTGACCCAACAGTGACCCCCCCAGCAACACCATCTCTGCCACGCTGAGTTTGGCTTTTCTGCACTAAGAATTAAAATGGATAGAGAAGGGCGCCTGGGTGGCTCAGTCGGTTAACCGACTGCCTTCCGCATGGGTCATGATCCCGGAGTCCCGGGATCGAGTCCTGTGTCAGGCTCCCTGCTCAGTGGGAAATCTGCTTCCCCCTCTGACCTTCTCCCCTTTCACGTTCTCTCTCACTGTCTCTCAAATTAAAAAAAAAAAATCTTTAAAAAATGGATAGAGAAAGGTAGTTTATTCTAAATCTGAAACAATCGGGGTGCCTGGCTGGCTTAGTTGGTGGACCGTGCGATTCTTGATCTTGGGGTTGTTAAGTTTCAGCCCCACGTTGGGTGTAGAGATGGCCTAAAAGTAAAATCTTTATGAGCAAAAAATCCAAAAAACCCCCAACCAACAACCCCCCCCCAAAAAAAAACCAACAAAAAAATCCCCAAACCAAACCAAACCAAAAATCCCACTTTATAAATTGGCGACAATCCACAGGTGCTCACAGTAGCACGCACACTCAGAGGCCAGGTCTGGAGACGAGTTCACGAAGTCACAGGTGAGACCTCTTGAGATCGTGAAGGCGCTGAGCAGGTGCCCGGCCGTGTGGGCACCGACAGAACCGTGCTCTGCGGTCCTGGGAGTCGTGTGCAATCTCGAGTTGTCGCTGCCAGTCACTTTCCACCCGCCCCGTGCGGCGGACTGCACACCTCCGTCACTGCCACGTGACTGGTGGGGGACCAGCACCTTCCCCGTGCGGGTGCTCTCCCGCCCCACTGACGGCATGCGTGACCGCGTGGGCCAATGCGACGTAAGCGACAGTGCCACGTGCCATGCCAGAGACTCAGTTAAAAACGATCACATGGTTCACGTGCTGCGCTCTTGTCTTCTGCTGTGGGGCCAGCATGACCCGATGGGGGCCGTTTCTCTTACTGGGCTCTCCGAACGAAGACCACACATGGTCTCAGGGCCATCACGGCTGCCCACAGCCAATGTGTCACATCGGCGAGAAGTGGTCTTTTGTAGCCACAGGACACTGAGACCTGGGGTCGCTTGTTACAGTGGCCTCATCTAGCAAGCTGTCCGGTCCAAAGTCCGAGGGAGGTCACACCCTAAGCCAGCGCCAAGTAAGAATAAGGAATAAAAGACCAATATCACGAGGGGCAAAGGACTTTTTTTTTTTTTTAACTATTTTTTTGCCACAGGCAGGGCAGGGGGAAGGTGGGATGATAAAGCAGAAAGGCACAGGACTTGAAACCAGAAAAGCACATTTACAACAGGGCTCCGTCGCGCATTTGGAAATGCTAAGCCAGTTACATACCCTCTGCCTCTTTGAATTTTATTTCCTGTGCCCAGGAGAAGGGAACAACCAGAATGTGTGCCGAAGGGGCCTTGGAGAATCGGACAGGACAAAAATCTGACCGTGTAGAGCTGTTCACAGGCTAGTTTTCAGTGTCGGTGACAATTCCCGACCCGTGATGTATTTAGAAGATGAGACACCACACAAAGAGCAACCAAATTATGTGTCATTTTCAGAGGGTCAGTTAGAAGAGAATCTACACACTCAAGGCATTAGTTTTTGTACAAATTGCCACATCACTTTTAAAAGAATTAACCCCGGGATGCCTGGGGGGCTCAGTCAGTTAAGCGTCTGCCTTCAGCTCAGGTCACGGTCCCGGGGTCCTGGGGTCGAGTCCTGCATCGGGCTCCTGACTCAGTGGGGAGCCTGTGTCTCCCTCTGCCTGCCACTCCCCCTGCTTGTGTTCTCTCTCTCTGACAAATAAATAAAAACGTAAAAAAAAAAAAAAAAAAGAAGCTTTAAAAACCAAAAGAACTAACCCCTTCCAACAGTCCCATAACCACCACCCATGGTGGGGGACTGCAACTTTTGAGGGGCATGCTGCTGTCTTAAGGGGACATTCCCTGTGAGAGTCCCTCACCCGCCTGTAACTCGGAACATTAACGGGTTTGAGGCTTTGGGGGCTGGTACTCGACTTTTCAGTAGGGCTCTCCTGATTCCTGCAGAGGAAGGAAATGTGGGGAGAACGAGAAGCCTGAATTTGAACCGGAAGATGCTTTGCACAGGACGGAAGAAAGGACACAATGGGTGTGATATTTACAGATGGATAAATCCGCCTTGACCACAGCCTTGACCACCGATCAATCAAGAAGTCCTGATCGTTTGGCCTCAGAAATCGATTTCAGAATTAGGATCTCTTTCCTTTGTTTGATGCTTTAGCCTTAAGCGACATCTCCCTGTTACTTCCAGCGTGGACACTACAGGCCAGTGCCCAGCAGATCTCCGTAACTGTAGCTTCTGCTTGCCACCAAGCGGGGACGTGTCCTCTACAGGGGCCCTGGCTCACTGTCCCGGCCCTCAGGAAAAAACACAGAGCCACTCTGCCCTAATGGCTTCTCCTCACTCCCAGACTACCATCCACACTTCCCAGGCTGCGGTCCTAGAACAATTCCCCACGCAGCCCTTGACTTAAGCTAAGTTCATCTCCCACCAAATCCCACCACTGACCACGCTTGTCCACACCAAGCCTCGGTCCCCCCAACACACCACGACCCTTCACGCCTCTGGGTCTTTCTAGGTTAGGTCTTCTGCCTGGAATGCCCTTCAATCCAGGCACGGGGGAACCCAGCCCTCCCTCATGAGTCAGTCTAGGTGACACCTCCTGTGTGGTGTCCTCCTGATTTCCCCAGGCCCTGCTGGTCACTCGGTCCTCGCGCCACCTGAGCTCTTTGTAAATCCCTCTCTGCCCACTTCTCACACCGCGTGATGATGAGCCACGTGCACGAGCCTCTCTCCACCACCCCGTGGGCTATCCCAGGCCAGGCACAGTGGCACTTTCCACGCTGTACCCAGCATCTGGGTCCTCACTAACACACAGGGCTGCCTGGGAAGCACCTGCGAGTGAGTGCGGGTCGGTTCCGGGCAGAGATGGCCACCCGGGCTCAGGGACTCCCTGGAACTCACCGCTGAGCTCCGCGGCATCTGGCACCTCCGCAGATCGGGGCGGGGAAGGCGGCCTCCCACAATTAAGAGCTTCAAGGAGGCTATCACTAGCTCCCATTTGGTCCACTCTAGTCGGAAGCATGAGAGCCCGGCTCGGGCCTCGTTTAGGGAAGAGCAAACTTCCTCGTCAGAACAAGAGAACGCCGGGGAGGGACAGCGGGGGGCTGGGGCTGGAGATGAAATGACTGGGTGACGCTGTCTCCAAAACGGAGAAGATAAGAACTCTTCAAGGGCTTTTGGTGAGTTACGAAGGGATGTGCCTCTAACTGGGCCGGGCACCTGGGAGGCCCAGAACACTCCGTCGCTGCTATCATTTGATTATGAATGTCCTGCTTGTGTACCAGTGACCCCCGAAGCTCCCCGAGGGTGGCCTCGGTCAGGGTGCCACAGAGGAGGCACACTCGGCTCACAGTGACGAGGCTGCTATTCCTTGGTACAGTCAGCGGGTGGCTGCAGGTGCCTAGGCCCCCCTCTCCAGGTGGGCCACACCCACAGGCCCACACCGGCGCCTTGTCATGCCAGCTGTGACACACAGACAGAGACAACGGTGTGGACTTTTTACCTAGGGATTGCCCCCCAAAATACGAAACACACAGGTCTCGCCGCTCACCTGGTGTCGTATATTCTGAAATGGAAAAGGCTCACCTTTCCAGGGAGCCGCCCGGCCTCGCCAGGCACGGCTGGTAGGGAGGGCAGTGCCGCACGGGGCCAAGGGCCTGGCTGTGGTGCCCAAAGATCAGGGTGGAGTCCTGGCTCCAGCACCAGCATGGGTGAACCACCTCGGCCACTGACTAACCTCTGTGCCTCGGTTTCCTCGTCTACAAGGCGGGGAGAATAAACCTTGGCTGCTGTGGACGGTGACAGAGCCCCCGGACTGGCAACACCACTTCTCAGATGCGGAAACTGACCAAGCCCGGAGCCGGGCCCCTAGGGATCCCCACCAAGGCTACAACGACACCCCAGCACCATGCCTGGGGCTGCGCAGTCAGTGGAAAGAATGTGTGCTTGGAAGGAACAGAGCCTCGGGTCTGAAGCCAGCCCCGGGGCACGTTTGCTGGAGGGTCTGGAGGCTGGTTCCTTAAACTATTTACCCCTCGGTCTCTTCGTCTGTCTAGGGAATGACTCCCTCCTCCTTGAATTGTGGAAATGAACTGTGAGAATCTCCCCTATCAAGCAGCCGGTATACTCTGGAGGATACAGAATCAGAGAAAACATCGGTAACTTTTCTAGAAAAAGATCCAAAGGCAGCATTCTCTTCCCAGTGCCCCGCAGACTGTCCTCCTCTGATTCAAGTCTTGGGGACAGGGAGACACTTAAACCACATCTAAGATACCGTGGTGGCAACGGCCCGCTCGTGAACAACCCATCAGCCTGTGCCCCGGCAATGTACAAGCTAATGATTTAGAAATAAACACGGACCATTAACAGAATTTTCAAATCGATGTGCTCTGCTGGACTACAGGCTAGCAAGGACCAGCAAGAGCTTCAGGGATGAGACTGGATCTGTCTCACTCGGGGTCTTTCAGGAGCAAAACAAGATTAGAAGAGCCTGTGGCCCACAGGAAGTCAGCAGACAATGACCAAGATTCCACCCCAAACAGGCGCATACAGGGCCTCAGCTCTATAGCTCTAACTTTCATTGAACACAGCCACGTAAAAGGAAGAGGTATGTTTTCTGGAGCGAGATCACAGTGGCAGAGAGCACGTCTGCTGTGAGTTCCGTGAGAGACGCGAGAGGACCCCAGGGTGGAGGGAACCCCCTCTTCCAGCACCCTGGTGGCCCTTGGAGCAATGGGGAGGGAGGAGAGACTGGGAGCAGGTGTGGGAGCCCAGCTGCCACCACCAGCTTTCTTTCTCAAGGTCCCATTCCAACATAACTTCCGACTCGCAGACGGAGTCCCGTGGGGAGGAATCACACCCACCCTACTCCCCATCGCAGAGAGCAGACCGAGACTACCCGCATTTCTCTACACGGCTCGAAGCTGGATGAACAGATCCCACAGGGTGGTTCCGGTTGGTTATAAAGGCAGTCCAGTGTAGACGTGGGTCACAACGCACAGTTGCTTCTTATATAAACCATTAAGAATATTCCTTAACGACCTGCCCGCCCTCTGTCCACCTTGACCAAGTGTCTAAGAGAAGAAAACTGGAGAGAAGTCCAGAGAAGACGGTGCCGTGAAGGGCGAGCAGGGAAATAAAGATGTGGGGCCATGGAGAAGAGATCTGCAGCAGAGGACAGCGGGAGAAATATTGTAAAGACCGTGAAAACAGTAACTAGCATCTCTCTCTGCCTTTACCGTTGGCCACGCACATCTGATGTTCTGGCAGTCACCGTGGATCTGAGGGGCTGCCGTGGGGAAGGATTAGCGATCCTGTCTCTCCCCAGAGCGCAAATCCAGAGCCACTAGGTAGAAGCTACCGACAGATCACAGCTTCGCAGTGGGAAAGCCTCTGCCAACGAGACACAGGACTTCAGAGGCGGACCATGCGGGCCACCTGAACTGCTTCCTGCTTGGTTCATTCATTCACTCAGCCCATAGGATCATTTAAAGGTTGGCTAAAATGTGCCAGGAGGTGCGCTGTCCTAGCCTCGGAGGCCAGAACCGACCCTTGCCCCCTCCAAACCTTGGAGGAAAGTCACAGTAGGGGTGCAGAGCAGGAGGAAAGTCTCCCTGAGGTTTTTTCGCTTTTTCTTTTCTTTTCTTTTAAAGATTTTATTTATTTATTTGACAGACAGAGATCACAAGTAGGCAGAGAAGCAGGCAGAGAGAGAGAGGAGGAAGCAGGCTCCCCGCTGAGCAGAGAGCCCGATGCAAGGCTCGATCCCAGGACCCTAGGATCATGACCTCAGCCGAAGGCAGAGGCTTTAACCCACTGAGCCACCCAGGTGCCCCTGCTTTTTGTTTTCTTATCTGAGGTTTCTGAAATACAGTTTTTGTGAACAGATGATATACGTATATAGTAAAAAAAAAGAATCTTAGGGTATAAAAACATACAGTGTTCAGCAAGGTTGCATAATATGAGATCAATACACAAAAATCAATTATCTTTCTATACACTAGCCATAAACCATCTGAAAGTGAGACTTTGAAATGTTCATGGATCGGGAGACTTAATATTGTTAAGATGGCAAAAGTCCCAAATCGATCTCCGGATTGGGCGTGCTGCCTGTCAACATCTCTGCTGGCTTTGTTGCAGAAACTAGTGAGTTGATCCCTAAGACTCGTACTGAAATGCAAGGGATCCAAAACAGCCAAACAGTCTTGAAAAAAGAAAAAATAAGAGGGGACTCACACTTACCAATTTCAAAATTTACTGCAAAGCTACGTTAATCAGGAATGTGTGACACCGGGAGGATGCCAGGCCCTGGGGCCCCGGGTCAGACTTGCCTCCTGGTATTCAGACAGATATGCAGTTAGATCGGTGGAACAGAATTAAGAGGCCAGAAGTAAACTCTCACATTATGGTTAACTGAGTTCTAACATGGGTGAAAAGACAAATTCAGTGGGAAAGAACAGTCTGTTAACAGACAAGGCAAGGACAAGTGAATATCCATGTGCCAAAGCATTTGGCTGGACCCCTACCTCATACTGTATATAGAAATTAACTCAAAATGAACCAGAGACCAAAGTGTAAGAGCTAAAACTACAAAGCCCTTAAACGAAAACGCAACTGTAAATCTTTGTGACCTAAGATAAAACACCAAAAGCACAAACAATAAGAGAAAAAAAGGGAAAGTGGATTTCACCAAGTTTAAAACTTTGGCGTTACAAAGGATACTGCCAAGAAAATGAAAAGACAACCCACAGAATGGGAGAACATTCTTGAAGATCATGTACCTGATGAGGGATTAGTATACAGAATATATAAAGATCACTCACAACTCAACAGTAAAATGACAAATAACTGAATTAAAAAATAGAAAAAATATCCTAATAGACATTTCTCCAAAGAAGGTAGACAGGTGGCCAATGAGCACAGAAAAAGATGTTCAACATCAGCAGTCATTAGGGAGATGCAAATCACAGCCACAACGAGATACCGCTTCATATCCGCGAGGCTGCGGTGGCAAGTGTTGCAGGGAAGGAGAGAAATTGGAACCCTCGTGCACTGGAGATGGAAGCATCAAGTGAGGTCCTTTGGAAAACAGCTTGGCAATTCCTCCAAATGTTAAACAGAGTTCCCATATTAGCCAGCAATTCTACTCCTAGGTACGTATCTAGGAAAAGTGAGAACGTGTGATCTGTGCAAAAACCTGTGTACGAACGTTTGCAGCAGCATCACTCACAACAGCCGAAAGGTGGTGGAAGCCCAAGGGCCGTCCGCTGATGATGGACGAACAGAAGGTGGCATGTCTACACAGTGGGTTATTACTCTGCCACAAAAAGGAACGAAGTGTTGACACACTGCGACACGGATATGTCGTGAAAACACGCCAGATGAAAGAAGCCAACCACGACAGACCACACGGGGTATGATTTCATGGATATGAAATGTTGAGAATGGTCAACCCTGTAGGACAGTGGTTGCGGGGGTGGGGGGTGGGAGGGAGAATGGGAATTGACTACACATGAGTACAGGCTTTTTTTTTTTTTCCAGGTGATGAGAATGTTCTGGAATCAGACAGCGGTGATGGTGGCACAACTCTGCGAATATACTAACGAACACCTAATTGTAAAAAGAAAATAGAAACAGCAAAAAGTGTAAGAACACAGTGACACATAGTCCTCCCTCCCATCCATGTCCACCTTCCCAGGCGGCCTGGCTGGCAGGCAAGGATTCTCTTGTGCATCTTTCCAGAAACACGTTATGCATTTACAGACGTCTGCACACACACACTGTCTTCCTTTTTTAAAAATGCCAATGGTAGGAGGGGAACCAGCGTGGAGCAGTCGGTTGGGCGTCAGACTCTCGGTTTCGGCTTGGGTCCTGATCTTGGGGTTGTGGGATCGAGCCCCACGTCGGACTCTGCGCTCACTGGGGAGTTGGCTTGAGATTCTCTCTCCTTCTCCTGCCCCATCGCTTCTGATCAAACTCTCTCTCTCTCAAAATGAATGAATGAATGCAAAGGGAAGAGTATGACGGATACAGCCCTGCCCCTTGTGTTTTGCAGACTTAGGTAAGTTTTGAGGAGGAGAAAGAGCTTCCTTCCCGGTGGGAGGGTGGGGGCTGCGTGGGGAAGGGGAGCCTGTGCGAACACAGAGCACGCACTGCCTTTCAGACCGGTGCAGGGCCTGCTGCTCCCGGAGCCCAAGGGGCTTGGAGGGAGGGCCGGGGTGTGGAGTTGGGGAGGCGGGCCAGGCCAGGGGCCTGGCTTCATGCTGAGAGGTTGGGGGTGTCAATCAGGATCCCACTGGATGGGAAGGCAACTCGGGGTAGGGTGCGGGGGAAAAGAGGTGGAGGAAGCTGTGTGTCGGGAAGGTGGGAGCCACAGCAAGTGAGGTGAGGGAGGCAGAATTCCCGGGGCCTACTGGCAGCTGTGGGTCCCCTCAGAGTTCTGGCCAGGGTGGCTGCAGGCTTGTCATCTCCCCTGAGATGGGAGATACAGAGAGATGTGTGTTTGGGTGCTTGTGTGGAGGTAGTAAGTCTGTGAGAGGTCACAGGGGAGCTCCCGGGAGGCTGATGGGGAGACAGGCCCAGGCCCAAGACCTAGATGTTTGGAGCCACCAGGCCCCTAAACAGCCAGACGAGGTTAACCAGGGGATGGGATGGGTGTGAGTAAGGGCCCCAGAAGGCTGTGGCTGAATCCCGGGGGCTCCGCGGTACTTAGGAGATGGAAGAATCTGGAGAATGCTATGACCGGGACTAGATCTTGCATCTGGGGGGCAGATTTTCCATGATACAGGTGAGACGCAGATAAACCGAAAGGCCCCATTCCAGGTCACGCTGGTAAACGATGACATCAGAAGTCAAAACCAGACGTGCCTGATTCCGAAATCTGTGGCTTATCCGTTTGGTTTTCTCTGCAGCTCTAGGCCTCCTCCCCGGGAAGGAGCCACCGCAGGCCTGGGGAGGAGGGGACGCCAGACAGAAGCCAGGAGACAGCGTGGAGGTGGAAGGCGTGGCACAGGGGTCCCGCGGGAACACCCGTGAGTCCTCCCAGCCAGGCGTCTGGGCCCCACGTGCCCGCGGCAGCACGCTCCCGTGCTCCCATGGCGGTGGCACGTGTCTGCTATGTTTCAAGAAAACACCCGCTCCAAGGTTCGCCCCGGGAGGATGCCAGGCCCTGGAGCCCCGGGTCAGACTTGCCCTCCCAAGCGCCTGGACTCCAGGCCTGAGGATGGCAGGGGCTTGAGCCTGGAGGTGGAGGGGCACCCTGGGGAGCATGGCTCCGTCCCATGGAGGTGCCAGGTCCTTCCCTCGACGGCCCCAGGAAAGAATCCTTTCCCTCATGCGCACGGACCATAGGCTGCCAAGTGTCTCTCTTGTTATGCTGGAAGGCAAAGCAGAAGTCTCACGGGTCTCCCCATCTTCTCCCACTTCGGAGGCAATTTCAAGACGCTTTGCAAGTCTTCTAGAAGAAGCACTGGCTTTAGAGCCAGACAGTGGCGAGCACGTCTCAGCTCTAAGGCGGGCAAGCTGGGTGGCTCGGAGCAAGTTACCTGATTTCTCTGGGCCCATTTCCTCCTCTCTACGGAAACTGTCAGAAACCCCTCCGGGCTGCGCTGTTACGCAGAGGAGTCAGATAATGGACGTGAAGGCTTCCGGCACGGAGCTGGAGGAGATGTTTTCCTTTCTCTCCTTCCTCTCCCCAAGGGCAGCACTCAGAGTCGGCATGTTTTAGCAGAACCTGCTCTCCAGGTTAGTCTCCTTTCCCTCTAGAGGGCTCAGCCAGCGCGAGCTCCCTCGTGGGTCCTACCGGACTCTTACCCACTTCTCCTGCCTCTCGGTCTTCACGATGACAGGGGATACAGGGAACAGCCCCAAGCAGTGGCAGAACTACACAGTCCCTGGTGAGGTGGGGAGCTGAGGGGAGTCACTGGCCCACCCGGCCAGGTTGACTCTTCCTGGCTGGCTATGTGGAAGGCTCTGGAAGTTCTAGTTAGATGAAACACTGGTCATGCCCCCCCTCTGTGGCAGTGAGTGGAATGAGTTTCTGACCACATCCAAAGACCTGGGTTCTAACCTGCAACCCTGTTCATGCCACTTGCGACTTTGAGGCTCGTCTGTGCAGGTGGCTGGCTACCAAGCGTGTGGCTCAAAGTCATGGCAGGGGTGGGTTCCTGCAGTCTGGGATCTGTGGCACCTGCTGGAGGTGGTGAGTATTTAGTGACGAGAGGATGGCGTTTGGTTGGGTGTAATGAGGCTCCAGGGAACCACAGATTCCAGGACAGGTGGGACTGAGAGACAGCAACAGGGGAGGAGTCAAGAGCATGGAGTGCAGGAGTAGGTGGCGGGGGGAGCACAAGACCTCACCTCCGGGCAGGGCACCCGCCCTGCTCCTCAAGCTTAACAGCTACCTGCCCACTGGGTCACTCTGGCCGGCAGTAATGTCACTAGCACAGGGTGTGGGTAAGGCTGTCGGAGATCATGGAAATGGGAACTTCGAGATGTAAAACGTTTTGCACATAATTGCCAGCAGAGAGTAGTGGAGCGGTCCGAAATAGGCCGGGGGAGAGACGGAATGGGGGTTACTCCACATGCGGGCAACGGACTCGGCTGGGCTCTGCGCTGTGATCAAACTGTGTCCCCGAGCTCCCTCCCACGGCCACGTGCACACGTCCTCAGGCCCCCCTTTGACCATCTGCTCCGTGGTGTCAGTTTCATGTTAGGAATTACTGCATTAACTTGATGGAACATAAATAAAACCTAATTAACGTCCAGACTGAGTTTTTCCAAGGGAAGAGAGATCTGCAGAAAATAAAATAGCCTAATAATTTAAATTCCACTGTATTTGAATAAATGCTACACGACTATTACAAGTTGGATTGATTCTAGTCCAGGAAAAAAAACAACAAACTGTGAGACAAATACCACTTCTCATCACCATTCAAATCTATTCCCCCTAATCCTTCACATTTATCTATGAGGGGAAAGAGGCACTGAGAGGTCAACGGACTTGGTGAAAGCCAAGGTCACTGGTAAGTCAGGCCTCAAACCGGGGCCTTATAACTCTGGGCCCTTAGCTTCATATCACAACTACCTCCTGGTCTCACATGATTTCCTGCAAAGTTCTGGGAGTGTGAGCAGATAGAATAGAGCCTTTTTAATGAACAGAGAATTCTTTTGATTTATACACCGCTGGTGTTAACCCTGCATCTTGCCATCCATCCATTCATTTGCTCATCCATACGCTCATCCACTCATCCACACACACACACACACACACCCATCCATCCATCCACACACCCACCCACCCACCCATCCAATCATCCATTCATCCATCCAACCATCCATCCATCCGTCTGTCCGTCCATCCAACCATCAATCCATCCATCTACCCGTCCATCCACACACCCACCCACCCATCCATCCATCCACCCATCCATCTACCCGTCCAACCAACCATCCATCCAATCCATCCAACCCATCCATCCACCCACCTCCATCCATCCATCCACACACCCACCCATCCATCCAATCATCCATCCAAACATCCATCTACCCACCACCCACCCACCCGGCCATCCATCCATCCATCTACCCATCCATCCACACACTCACCCACCCACACCCATCCATCCACACACCCACCCACCTATCCATCCACCCACCCACCCACCCACCCATCCATCCACGCGTCCAACCAACCATCCATCCATCCATCCATCCATCCACCCAACCATCCATCCACCCATCTATCCACACACCCACCCATCCATCCACCCATCTCTCCACACACCCACCCATCCATTCACCCATCCATCCATTCATCCACCCACCCATCCATCTGTCCATCCATCCACCCACCCAAAGTTCACTGAGGGCCTACTGTGTGCCCAGCACGGTGCCACATGAGGACACAAATCCTGCTCAACTATTAAGCACCATGGAAGCAGTATGGGAGTTAATTACCTGCAACTACAGACCACAGTCTAGTTCAGGTCCAGCCCGGCACACAGTAGTTGTTCAGTAAATACCATCAAATCAAAGAATGAATGAGTAAACACTGTCCTCCAGAAGCTTATGCTCTGGAAAGGGAGACTGCTCTAGAGAGTGTGACTTGAGTCAGTGGGATCATCTCCTGGCCTGAACAGTGCGGTGCAGCAATGAAGGGGGAGGCCTCCGCCGAGGTGACCCCCGCTCAGCTGGCGACAAGACCACTCTGGTGGCTCCAGAGTCAGGGGTACCCTGACACGGAGCCTGCTTCCCGAGTTATTGTGGAGCAGAGGTGCAGGGGGCAAGCACTGGGGCTCCTCTCAGCACCTGCACAGGTTCCTTTAGTGCATAGGAGCTCGAATTCCTTTCCTGTGACCCTCCAGTCTCTAGAGGCTCCGGTGCCGAGCCAACTCTGCCGACACAGTTTTTGGCTCACTTATTCTAGAACCCTCTGACTGCTCCCTCTCCGTTCCAACTCAGTCCATTTCGATTCACCCAACACTTCCCTGGGACCCGCCACGTGCTGGAAAACCCTCTAAGCCCTCCTTCGGGAGCAGGCTCTGCTGGGGAACCCTGCGGGAGCCCCGACTTCGGGTGGTCTGTCTCGGGGCCTCTGGCAGAGGCAAATGAAAGTGGGGCTGGTGGGGGGGCACCGCACGTGGGTCCGTGCTATAAACCTCCAAGGCCTCCGCCGACGCTTACCGAGAGGATGTTAAAAATAATTATCCGCTGAAAATATTAGATTTGCTCTGGATTGTTCATTACATACAATGGCTTAATAGGACTTTTATTGAATAGCTGCAGAGCTCTGGGCCGAAATCAATTTGCCATACACTCGGAATTTTGATGTGTGCTGTTGACTTCCACAACACGGAGCAATTTGTAATAGCTTCGGCTCGCTGTTGTTTCCAAAGCTCTGCTACATCACAAGCATTTATTTCTGACCACAAAATTACATTTATTCAACAGAAAGCAGCTCCGGGTCTTTAAGAGGTTAACTTCTGGAGTGCTTGGCTGCTGGCCAGCCCCCGGCGGAGGCGCGGCGCGGGCGCAGTGGCACACGCGGTGGCGGCCGCGCCGGGCGGGCGGCCGTGATTAATGGGCCGCTGAGTGCGCCCCTCTCCGCGCGCACACGGCTCGCTCCCCTGCTTCCATAGATCACGGGCTTAGCCTCCGCATATCTGACTGAAATTGAATTTGGCTTCTCTCTCAACCGTTCATTTCCTATGTTAGGCAAGGTTATATCCTTTTCTGCATGAGCAGAACCAAACTAGCTGCAGCTACAGAGGGGAGAATGTGTTTTCAATTAGGAAGCTGGCCTGCACGCCCAACCGCAGCCCCGCCGCTCCCCTAATGGAGCCGTCATGGAACGAGCCTCCAGGAAGACACCGCACGGCGCCGGGCCCTCGGACAGCACTGCGAGGTAATTAAAGCACGGTCACCGTCACCATCACGGCCACCGCAAATGCCACTGCCGTCCCCTCAAGTGGCACACACGTGAAAAGGTCTGAGCATCTGCAGGTGGCTGTGATGCTGTGTGGGCCGAGAGACAAGACCCCTCCCTGCCCCCCACCACCTCCCAGAAAGGGGGCAGGAGAGCAGGTGAGGCTGGGGTCCTCGTGAAGCCCGGTCTGCTCCATACTCACCTGTTGGGGACGCCGGGTCCCAACTCACAGATGGCCCCGGAGCCCCCGCGAGGAGAAGCAGCCTCGACTGTCCTCATGGGTCCCCAGGAGCCTCGCGGGGGGTCTCGCCCAGCGCCCCCGCTGAGTACTTATTAATGGGGGAGGGCGTGAGAGGGTGAGCCGTGGAGCGGAGGAGGGTGCGCTGAGCCGGCGCCGGAGGGCAAGGAAGAGGGTATGAAGTCAAAGGGAAGACGCGGGCCCTCAAAGGGAAAAGGGAAATACTCAGCCTGAGATGGGTCTTCAAGGATGGAAATGGTTCTTCCAGGTGAGGAAGAGCAGAAGGTTCTAAAGATGGAGGCCATGGCTTTAGGAGAAGGTCAGAGGCAGGAAACCACAGGGCATGTTTGGGCACAGGAAACAGACCAGGCTGGCGGGAGCAGAAGCCAAGGACCGAAAGCCTGGACGTACTTTTAAAGCTCCATCAGGGCGCACCCCACCTGCCCGTGCGAGGTGCTCTCGTGGCCGGAGCCACGGAACTTGGCCTTGAGAGGAAGTGCCCGTGCAGGGAGGCCGGCCCTGTGGTTCCTACCAGTGGCTGCGCATGAGCCTCGGTGTGGACTTTGTCCGGTTCCAGCTGCTCGGCCCGGGCCCGGGCAGCTGAATCGGGATCTCACCGGGAGGAGCCGGGGAGCGGAATTTCTGGGAACACGAGGGTGATTCTCAGGCAGCCCGTCGGTCCCTCAGAGGACAGGCTCGGGGAACCGGCAGTCTGGCCTAACCCTGTGTGACACCAGCCTGCCCACAACACTCCGCGCGGCACTTGCTGAGCGCGGGTATGACGGGGCCTTGCGGAAGAATGGGTGACAGGGGACCACACTCCTGATGGGTTGTCCTGTGCCCCTGTTTGAATGCTCCCACGGACAGGAAACTCACTCCCTTACATGAGCCCTCGCTCCATTTCTGAGTGGCTCTAACTGCGGACAAATGTCCTCTTCTGTTCTGCTGATGACGGTCAACCCAAGTATCTGTCCACTGAGTCATACTGTTCTCCCGAGCTACGGGGCTCCCCGCCGCCTCTCTTGCTCACCCGCTTGTTTCACAGAAGAGCAAAGTCAGACGGGAAGGAGGCCTGGGAGCTGCCCGAGGTCACAGGAGTGAGCGGCCACTCCTGGGCTGACTCCCAGGTCCTTCCAACTCCTGTGACACGTCCTCTGGAGTAAAGCGCTCGGACGCTCCGGCTTTATTTAGACGTGGCCTTTAGATCTGAGCGCTGAGGTACGTTACCGATACGGCTACTGGACGTCCTCGCAACTCTGGGCAACTTCTAACGAAGTCACAGACCATTTACCCACCATGAATTCGCTTCATCTATTCCTTGATTAAAATCTGTCAAACGGCCCTGCAAGTAGGCACAGGGCCTCGGTCTGCCCGGGCCTGCCTTCCCTGCCGGTGCCCGGTCCCCCAGAGCGCTGCCCCCGCTCAGCCCCCGCCAGCCCGGAGCCCGCCTGGTCCTTCTTCTCACCTCTCCAGGCTCCCTCCCCACACCACCTCCCGGGAGAGACCGGCTCTCCCTGCCTTCCCACCTGAATTCCTTCACAGTACGCGGCCCCGTCTGACGAGACTCCCAGTCTCGATTACGCATCCCTGCGTGACAACAGGCTTCAAGGCAGCAGGGGCTTGGCTGCCAGCGCCCAGGGTTCGAGCCTCAGCTCCTGCTTGGCCCAGGGCGGTGCGCGGTCAGAGGGCTTCCCTGAATGGGAGAAGGGAACAGGAACCAGAGAGGAAAACGCCGCACCAGAGGCGAGGTGGGGTTTCACGCAGCCTGGCGTCGGCTCAGAGCCCTGCTGGCGTGTGGACCTTCAGGACTGAGGCAGGTTCCAAGGGACGATCTGGTCCCTCGTGTGGGCCAGGGAGCAAGGGACAGGGGACTCAGGCAGGAAGCCGCCTGCAGTTGGTGGGGGTGGAGGGGGGCGCTCCTCCGGGGGGCACAGATCAGTCTGTAGTGACACATGCCTGCTTGCCGTTATGGATATTTATGCCCCCAGGGGACAAGGCGTGCAGGGCAGCATCCACACGGGAAGGGCTGGTCGGAAGAGGAGGGGAGCCTCTGAACACGTGCAAAGCTGTCTGCACAAGGTGAACACCCACTGTCCTTAACCAAGACCGGGGAGGGGCGCTAAGATGATGGAGGGCGGAAGGCGTCACGTCCCCGTTCCCCGCGCAGTACTGGAGGCACCGGCGTGGGCCCCAGTCCTGCCATGATTGCCCAGGTGCCTCTGGGCAGGTCCTTCCCTCTCTGGGCATAGCTTCCTCATCTGTGAAATAAGGATGCTGCTTCCCCCCCCCCCCCCCGCCCCGATCCATCCAGTGGACGCCTACTGCATGTGCACAAGGGCCGGGGGTGGGTACACAGAGGCTGTCCAGGCCTAGAGAGTCCAGAGAGAGTGGGTGGACACAAAGCCACAAAGACCAGGACAAAAGCCCTCGGGCCAAAGGAGACGGTACTACAAGGGCCCTGGGTGTGGGCAGGCAGAGGGGGCCGCGGAGGGCAGGACAGCTGCAGCGAGACCAAGAAGGGAGGAGAAGGGGGTCGGGCAGGGGGTGGGCCGCAGCCAGGCCAGGAACCCTGAAGGCTGAGGTCAGGGTTCCGTGCCTGCCTCAAGGGCACGGGGGCCACAGAAGCGCAGTGCTCCTGCTCCTAGCGGACGCGCAGAGCGGAGTCGCGGGCGGAGCGGGCAGGAGCTGGAACGCAGACCGGTTTGGGCGTTCCCGAACTCACTGCGGTGGCCTCAGTGACACATGACAGCTTTGGACAGGCTGTGGGTGGTAGGGATGGAAAGATGTGGGCAGATGAGGGCGCTGGGAGGAAGGATGGAGGAGAGCGGGGTGGACGGGAGGGAGAACGCGTCCTAGATTTCCAGCTGAGGCTGCCAGGCGGATTGCAGGGTCGTTCCTGAGCAGGGCGGGGAGGCAGCAGGAGACCCCAGCAGGGACGGGAGCTGGAGACGGCCCCGTTGAGGGCTCAGAGTCCTCTCCCACGGATCACCTGAGCTGTACTATGCAAGAAAGCAGTCTCATGTGAGTCTGGAATGCAAAGGAGACAGTCGGAGCCAGACACCTGAGTTTTCACAGACGGGTCCTGGGAGATGACCGCACAGAGTGCCGTCGCTCAGAGGGCCGGGAGCCAAGGAAGACTGAAAATCAATACCCAGAGAAGTGGATGGAAAGCCAGGAGGGCATACTATTGTGGGATGTCGAAAGAAGGGACCAGCACCGAGCTGTCAGGTGGGCTGAACGTCCCTGACTTGAGAGAGCCAAGGACAAAGAGGGTCAAGGGTAAGGGGACAGACGCCAGACTGGGGTGGGCTGAAGAGTCCAGGGGACACATGGGAGTGGAGACTGCTCTCAGGAGAAGCCTGGCCCAGAGGGCTGGGGGATAAGGCAGGCACTTGCCCACTCACTCTGTGTCACGATGGAATATACTAGCGCTTACAAAATGCAGATGAGCAGAGACCGAAGACCCAGGACGGGGGTCCCTGCTGGGCTCTGGTTCCTCAGAAAGCCAGAGAGGAAGGGGCAGCACCTTCCCAGTGTCATGAGGACGAGGTGAGCTTATGCTAGGAAAGCATCCAGCATAGCACGTGGACTCGCTTCGCGTGCCACAAATGCCATTTCGGACACTCGCACAAATGTGCGCCCCCCCACCCCCCGCCACAGCCCCGTGCACGGCCTCACCGGAAGCATCCACTCGCCTGGAGATTAAAATTTACTTTATTTCATACATGAAATGCAAAGAGAGGGGAGAATGCCAAAATACGATCCCGAAGCTACTGCCTCATAAGCCTGAGTCTTCCTTTTTGAAAAAGGTCATTCCTGCTTACTAAAGAGTATATAAAGTCAACAACAACAACAACAACAAAAAACGAACAACAAAAAAACCGAGCACCTGTGAGTAGGAACACTGTCATGACCTTTGAAACCTCCTTGGGCCTAGCTAGGATAACCTGTATTCTGAATTTCCCACTTAACCTTTTCTTTATGGTTTTATTACATAATAAAAATATACGCCATACCCCTAGACAATGTCAGCTCAGTAGTACCCGTTTTCTCATCATTCATTCTCCCTTGCTAGGACGCTCTCTGCCCAGTCTTTCTACTGCTGATGAAAATGCGTTGTTTCCGCCTGTTCGCGAGTTTCCGACACTCCTGCCCCGGCTTCCTGGGGCCCATGTTTCAGCTTAGTTAGAATTTACACTCAGGAGTGCAAGTGTGGGGTCAAGGTGTGCGTGCTTCCGTAGCTCTAGTATCTGATGCCAGACTGGTTTTCACAACAGTTACACAATTTCCACTCCTACCTTGGGTTTTGGATTCTGGCTAGCCTGGAAACTATGAGAAAGCTGTGTTTAACTTATTTTAATTTGCATTTCCCTGATTATGAGGTTGGGCATCTTGTCATGTATTTATTGACACATTCTGATTTTCTCTGAGGGTGCTGTCTGTGGCTTTTGCCCAGTTTCCTATTGGGTTATTTGACTTTTTCTTATGCATAGGCAAAAGCTTTTAATACTTCCTTAATACTAATCCTTCGCTAACTATGTGTGTGGCAACTGTCTCCTCCTGATTTGTGACAGGGCCAGGGATCCCCCACAAGAGATCTGTTTACAGTGAGGCTGGCCCTACGAGCACCATTTGCATCAGAGACATTTGGTCTTTATTATGAAAAAGATTCAGATGAGTCTAGATTATCCAACAGATAAACTGTCTTGAGAAAGGTGAGCCTTTTCCTAATATACACAAAGGTAAAACTGAGCAGGCAGTGCCCCAGGCTTACTCTGCCACCTTCTGTAGGCTGTCTTTCCGTAATTAAGTAAATAAAGCTTTTGCTTAAAACTTTTAATGTAGTTAAAGTGTAACAGTTTCTTCCCTTATGGTTTCCAAGAAATCCTACGCAACCCGAAGTCATCATATGCTATATTTTCTTCTACAAGGCTTAAAGTTTTGCCTTGACTTCATTTGTAATTTGTGTTTGCATATGGTGTGAGGTATGGATCCAATCTCACTAATTCCAGAGGGATAACCAATTGCCAGAGGACCATTTACTGAAAAATCCGGCCTTTCCTCACTGATCTATAGTCCCGTCTTTGCAACACTCATGCTTCTCTATATGCATGTGTTGGTTCCTGATTTCTTTACGATGTCCCGTCAGGGTATCTGTCTATCCCTGAGCCAATCACTGCCAATCCCTGAGCCAATGGATAGCTTTCCCTCACATGGCCGGGAGAACCCCCCACCTTGTTCTTAGTTCATGCTACCTTCACCACTACTGACCCCACCTGCTCTCGCTTATCACTTCTGGAATCAGTTTTTCAAAAGTTTTGTGAAAAATTCTGTTGGAATGTGGACTGGAATTCCAATGACTCCCTCTCATCAATTTGGAGGAAATTGATTATTATTAGTAATAGTGAGAATTTCTATCCTTGCATACCTTCTGTCCCTCTGTTTAAGTCTCCCTTAATATCTTTCAGTATAAATGATCTACTTTTCTCCAGAAAGAGTTCCTATGCTTTATTATATTTATTTCTAGGTATCCTTTATTTTTTGTCGCTAACTCTAGCTGTATCCTTTTCAGTTTTCTGTCAGTGTAGAAGTATGTAATTACTTCTGCATATTGATTTTGTAATTAGCAACCTTGTTAAATAATTGAAGCTCCTTTGAAAAATGATAGTTTTGTTTCTTCTATGATAATACTTGATCTTTTTCTTGTCTTTTGTGGTAGTTGAAACTTCTAGTACAATGTCGAGTAAAAGCAGCAATAGTACACTTACTTGTCTTGCTCCTGGTTTCTAACGGAATATTTTTGTTATTGAGTATAATAATTTGTTGTAAGTCTTTGGTAAATACTTTTCCCCCAGTTAAAGACGTTCCCCTCTATATTATATGGCTGATCGGTTTTTTTATTTGTTTTTGTTTATCATGAATGGATGCTGAATTTTATCAGATTCTTTTCCTCTGTTAAGATAATTTCTCCCTTTAATCTCCTAAGGATATTAATGTGCATTAATAAATTTTTCTAATGTTAAACCAAATAGCATTCTTGGGATACACGGAGCTTGACGGATTCCACTTACTAACACTGCTTTGGGGACTTCTGCGTATCTACTCACAAACATGACGGACTTTGAATTTTCTTTTCTTGTGCTATCCTTGTCTGGTTTTGGTACCCAGGTTACACTAACTTTGCAAAAGGAGGTTAAGAAGTGTTCTTTCTTTTTCTATTTCCTAAAGGAGTCTGCACAAGAGCAGAACTTCTCTGTTTTGTGAATGATTGATAGGGTTCTCCCGAAAACCGTCCCTACCTGATGGAAATGTTTCCACGACAGTTACAAGGCTACTCAGGGTTTCCATTTCTTCTTTAATCAGCTTTGGAACATTCTAGTATTCTGGAAATGTGTCTGTTCTGTTTAGGTCTTAAAATTTTTTGGCCTGAAATTGGCTGTAATATTCCCTTACTGGTTTTTTAATCTCTGCTGTGGCTGTAAAGTTACCCTGCTGCCATCACTAAACTTTTCTTTCCTGATTAGGAAGTCTCTTCAAAGAACCAATGTGGTAGTCTCGTCAAAGAACCAATTTCTGAGCTATTTCTCTCTTGGGTCTTTTTTTTGTTTGTTTTCAATTCTTACATACTTTTATTATTATTTGTATTTATTCTTTCCTTCTTCCTGTTCTCTTTGAGCTTATTCTGTTGTAATTCTCTAACTTTTTAAGCTGGATGCTCATAGGTTTTCAGTCTTTCATTTCCTCCCTGATATAAGCATCTAAGTTATTTCTTATGAGGATTTTCCTCTCTGAGAACACTAGTCTTAAGCACCCAGCTCCCCTATAGCCAAGAGGAGGATGACCCAAACCAACTCCTTCCCCCCCTCAACTTTTTTTTTTTTTTAAGATTTTATGTATTTATTTGACAGACAGAGATCACAAGCAGGCAGAGAGGCAGGCAGAGAGAGAGGAGGAAGCAGGCTCCCCACTGAGCAGAGAGCCTGATGCAGGGCTCAATCCCAGGACCCTGGGATCACGACCTGAGCTAAAGGCAGAGGCTTTAACCCAGGTGTCCCCCCGGCCCCAACCTTTTATACCAGGAACTCTTGTCAGGGAGAGAAGCAAGGAGAGGCAGAGACAATTTCCAAGAGTTAGCACTTTGCCAGAGTGTGTTACTTCACTGAAGGGACTGTTGGAATCGCTAGACTAAAATAAGTCTTAAATTGGATTGACTGCTGAGGTGGCCCCTTCTCCCTCACTAATGAGTTGGCCGGGCTTGTGAAACAGGCAAACTTATGGCAACCAATCAGTCAATCCCTCAATCAAATTTCAGGGTGAGCTAAATTTGATGATTTTGCTATCATGTGAGTGACCCATGAGATCAGAATATTCCCTACCATGCCACCAAGAACAACAAATACAGGTATTCGCTACTTTCTTTTAAAGCTATTTCCTGAGCAGATGTGCTTGGTGCCCCTTTCTCCTCATGAGCCTGAAGAAAGGATGGAGGCCAAAATGCTACCTCCGGAGGCCCTCACTGTTCAATCATTTATTCCCATGATGGTACAACACACTGCAAACACACCCTCTTGCAGGAACTCCGAAATCCTATATGAACTTCTCGCTGTCTGAAAACGGTACCTTGTGTTCTTTGTTTTTTCTTTTCAGGATCTCAAATAGTGAAGTCGTCTATACAGATTCCAAGGCAAAGAACACATTTTCACAACGCCATACCTTGTTCTGGGGGAACGCAAGCACTTTGGGATAAACTCAAAGAATATACCCAATAAATACAATTGCATTCAGCAGGCACTGACGAAGGATACAAGAGTGATCCTCTGATTAGAGAAGGCAGCGTTTTAGAAAAACGAGCTGAATGGATCCTGACCCATCAAAGCACCGAGACACGCTGGCTTCTGGCCTTACTCATCAGAAAACCGACCCTGTCACGTGGTCCCCGTCTGCAGCTGCCCTCTGCAATGAACGTTCCTTCTTCAGAAACAAGGCGGAGTTGGCCCTTTCTACTTTAATTAGCTTACTAGAAAGCACAAATTATTTAATATAAACAGAGCAATTAGCAATGGTAAATATTAGCAGTGCTATAAAAATATTTATTTTTCAAATCACCTTTTTAAAAAAAAAAAGGGAATTAAGAAATCTGGATGTGGGGCGCCTGGGTGGCTCAGTGGGTTAAAGCCTCTGCCTTCGGCTCAGGTCATGATCCCAGGATCCTGGGATCGAGCCCCACGTCGGGCTCTCTGCCCAGCAGGGAGCCTGCTTACTCCTCTCTCTCTCCTTACCTCTCTGCCTACTTGTGATCTCTATCTGTCAAATAAATAAATAAAATCTTAAAAAAAAAAAAAGAAATCTGGATGTCTCCTGGGCATTTTGAATTTAATATATCTGGAAGCACACCCACTACCCCATTCAGAATGTGGGGTAATCTATAATAGAAGTGGGTTACATTCTTAAAGAGTGAGAGGGTGTGAAGACAGTGTTTTATACTGGAGGAAAATATGTATGTAATATAATGTAATATGAAAGTGTGTGGGAGGGTGAGGGAGTAGACGTATATAAATATGTATACGCCCATGCCTGAAGTACAACACGTGAACTTGGTTGAACCTCAGTTCAGGGGCAGGGCAGTTATAAAAAACATTTGGGGAGTAACTAGGGAAGACGGATTTGGGATGGAATTTCAGCTACCGCGGAATGAGTGCTGCTTTCCCAGGGGTGATACTCGGGCTGACGTGGTAATATTGGGAAACAGCCTGACTTTTTGGAGATGCACGCATGCATGTGTTTACGGGTACGGGGCCGGGCTATCCACACGTGCTTTCAAATGCAGAGCAAAAGGGCAGCGGGAGCAAACGCGGCGAAATGCCAGTGTGCGGTGAGTAGGGGTAAAGGAGGTACGCGGGTTCACTCGACTAGTTCTTTCTCCTTTTATGCAGCTTGACAATTTTTCAAACAGAATGAAAAACAAGCAAAAACCCAAACCAGCACACTGGGCTATTTCAGGGGCAGAAACACTAAGCCACCGGGCCTCACAAAGCTGCTGAACGGGTAAAAGAAGAGATCGGATCAATGTGGGCAGGTGTAAGGTGACAGTGTCCCTCAGAAAACCAGGGTTTGGAGACGCATTTGTGAGGAAAGGCGATTCATGTCTTTCTAGCCCCGGGACAGTGATACCCCCGAGCCTGCCGGGGCTGAGCTCGGGAGGGCTTCCTGTGGCAGGGGGCGGTGAACAGAAGGGCCTTCTGTGGGGTCCCTCCCGACACCTGCTCCTTCCTGCACGGCGGCCTTGCCCTCTGCTGTCACCTGCTCCCTGGAGACTTTGCCCGACGGCAGCCCCGACGCCTGCGTCTGGAGCTCCGGGCCCAGGATGCAGGCGTCCTCACCGCGTGTCCCAGAAGCCCCTCTAGAAGCTGCCGTCTCACTCCCTCAAACCCTGCCCCCTCCCCTCGTGCTCCGAAAATGAAACTCTCAAGATGCTACCGATGGGGGTTCTCCCAAGGGCTCTGAGAAAGCCTTGTTCTCATCACCGCTGCCGTCGTTCCCACGGCAGGAGCGGAGAGCCGGGGACGGCCACCTCCACGACAGCAACGACATGGCTGGTTTTGTGAAGTTCCCCGAGTCCCCACAGAGGGCAGAGGGGGAGCAGGAGCGTCACCCACCGCAAGGGCCCCCATCTGCGGGGGCTGCCCGCCGTGTCAGACGGCGCGGTCCTTTTCTGGAAGGCCCCGGGGGGACAGCTCTCCCTTCCACCGAGCCCAGACTCGCTCCTCGGGGCTGCCCGTTGCTCTTTGTTTCCAGCCTCGAGCCAGTGAACTCCCTCCTTCCCCGGCAGCTGGGCGTGGAGGCACCAGGTCGCCCCCTTCCATCCTTCCCGCACGGGAGGCCTCCCGGTGGCGGCGGCCCCGGGCCTGTGAGGCTGGGGAGGCCCGCGGGCTCCTGAAGCCTGCAGCGTGGAAATACTCTGTCGCTGGGCGAGGCACAAGCACGCAGGCCGCTTGGCCCCCGAGTCACCCACATCCTCCCACACTTCAGCTACGGCTCCGCTCTCCACGCGGGCCTTTACTGAGGACCCGGCGGAAACATCACACCGGGAGGCACAAAACCCACATGACATTGAGTTAGTGCAGCCGGGAAGGCTCCACCTGGGCGAGCACCTTCTGGCAACGGCATTTATTGAATGAGAATAAAAAGCAAGCGCAGGGAGCGAGGAGGGGTGGCTCAGGGTGTGAAGTGAACAGAGACGCTTACCTCGCCCTGGAAGCTCTTCAGCAGCGGCGCTACGTGCTTGCGCAAATCCTGGAGCAGGAGCGGTGGGTCAGCAAACGGCCGTGGCAGAAGGAAAGAGAAGGGAAACATTCGTTAAGGCTTTGAATTCAGCGACGATCACCCTCAGACAAAGCCATCCTGGTGCCCTCCCCTGTCCGTTTCCTTCACTCGGACAACATAAATCACGCCGCTGGCGTTCCGTAATGTCAGTGAACTTCCTGGGGAAGGAGACCACTAGGGTCTCCTTCTACCCGTGTCCCGGCTCTACCAGCCTCGTTCTGAACGGGCGAGGGAATTGAGCGTTGGCTGGTGTCCGTCGCAGACCACCTGCTTAGTAGAAAATCGGGCTTTTCTATTGTACATTTGACTCGTGGGTATCTGAAAAGGATCCGGGACCAGCATCCTGCATTTTAGCTCTGTCTTTTGAGCGCTGTTACGGGGGTTATGTCTGTTTTGGATCCGTGTCTGATCCGCTCGGTGGACGATTTCATCCCAAGCCCCCAGTACCCCTTTCCTGACAATGGGACACCCCAGAGGGACGTCTGTATGATCTCCTCGAGAATATTTTCTTTCAAATGAAGTGATTAATGCACCACATAGTGGTTATAGTCAATAATACTGTATTATAAACTTCAAAGCTGCAGAGAGACGAGATCTTAACTGTTCTCAACGCAAAAAAGGGACGACAATTATGTAGTGTGATAAAGGTGTTAGCTAACACGACTCCAACAGCAACACCGCGATATGGAAAAGCACCAAACCGACCCATTTACTCCTCCACTTTACACAAAATCGCGTGGCAACTGTAGCTCCACGAAAAGAAAAATGAAGTAACCGAAAATATGCTTCAAAGACTCTGAAATAAATTCAAATAACGCAATTTCTCCTTCATCGAGAGAGGGGGCAGACAAGGTATCTATGGAGCAGATCGGCTTCAGTAAGTCTGGCCCAAGGCGAGGAGTCTACCTATTTTCAGGTCCCAAGGCTGATGCACACGCGGACTGAGCAGTGCCGGCAAATGCTGGACACGGGCCAATCAACCCATAACACAGGAAGGAGGTAACGTATTATTTCGGAATAAGAGCCCAGGTGCCACGGGGAGAGCAGAGAGGGTAATAAACCCAGATGAAGGAGGCGAGCAGGGCTTTCACAGAGGAAGTGGCATCTGGGCTGGGAAGGCGGGCAGGACCTTCTCGGGCCGGTTCTCAGTATGCCTGTCTGCGCGCGCTGCCTCGAGCCGCCGTCGAATACACAGATGCTACTGGGCAAATGCAGAGTCTGGACTTGTCTACAGCTCCTGGGTCAGAACCCAGTCCGTTCGATGAAAAGAGGCAGGCAGAGCCCTGATTCCGAACTCGGGCCCGGCCGCTCACCTGTGGGAGTGCACGATGCCACTCCACATCTGGAAGTTCGGCTTCCCTGCTCCCTACAACGTGCGCCAGGGCAAGTGTGCCTTCCCTGAAACACAAGCAATGGGGACAGCACCGCTCCCGGCATGGAGTAAGTACTTAAAAACATGAACCACCTTTACTATTACTCGTAATAGTAGTCACCACTCAGGGAAAGGCCTTCTAGCAAATTTAGAGTCACCCCGAATCCGTCTGAGTGCACAGAAGACGGCCTTCTCTGGAACCAGGATTTCCCAGTCTTGCTTGAAGGTGGATGATGAGGGAACCCCTGCCCCCCAAAGGGGTGGCGGACAACCCCTCGGCCTCTCCTGCTCCGGGAGGCTGCGATTCTCTGAGCAGCCCCCCGAAGTGACCTGTCAGCTCTGCGCGCACAGCGGCTCGTGGGCACCCGCTCGCTCTTCTGCTAAGGGATGAACAGGATTCTGTGTGCCTTCTGCCGAGCACCTAACCCGCCGACCCTTCCTCCATCCTAAGCTCGGGAACCAGCTCCCGCCCTCACCGAGCTGAGCGGCATTAGGAAGAACAGCTCCTGGTGTTTCCTGCTCCTGTGTCTTTGGTGGCTTTCCTCCAAACCGGGGCCCTTAACCATTCTGGGTCATGAAGGCTTCTGAGAATCTTCGGGAAGCTACTGACTCTTCCCTCCAGGCTGTGACTCTGCGAATGATTTCGCTGTGGCCTTCCCGAAGCCTACCCACACGGCCCAGGTTAGGACCCAGGTTAGGACCCTTCGTTCCAGCCCGTGCTGTCCAATATGGAACTACTGGCTACTTATACTTAAACGTAACTTAATCTGTATTTAAACGTAACTTAATTAAACTGAACTTAAAAATCCAGTTCCTTCCATCGTGGAAGCCACGTTTTAAATACTCAGCAGCCGCACGAGGCTGGCGGCTACCACACCAGGCAGCACAGAGCCGGGGTCCCCCATCACCGCTGAGCGATCTATTAGACGGGCTACGTGCTAAGCTCTCTGCCAAACATAGCTAACCCACGCTGCCTTGCACTGTGACCCTGTAGAAGTATTTGATCAAGAAGCATTAACATTTCCCTTTTAATTACACATTTTCCCGCATGTCGCATTCCTAAGGGTGATACCATTACTTCCCTGGAGAAGGCGGTAAGCTTGTTCCTCCGCCGCATCCTTTTCTATGTTCTTACACCAAGTTCAACGACACCAAAAGCAATCAAACTCTTCATCAGCCCCTTCCTGAATAAATAAGGCCCTCTGTGGTAGACAGCCCTCAAAGGCACCCACATCCCTGGACCTAGGGCTCTATGAGGTTAGGGACGCTGCAGATGGGAGGAAGTCAGGGACCCTGAGGTTGGGGAGATGCGCCTGGATGGCGCATGGGAGCAGGAGGCAGGGAAGAGGGCGAGAGCACTCCCTTAGCCCGCGTGTCTCTCAGGAGGAGAGAAGATACAATGTACACCAAAAGCTGGTAAATGAGGATCTGAGGATGAAAAGGGGGATCACCTTGGATCCCAGCCAAGGTCAATGGTAAAATCCCATGTTGTAACCACAAGGAATGAGCCACGCTCCTTTGTCAGAAACCCAGGACCACAGGTAATGACGTGGGAGCTCTAATGTTAACAGCCCACTGTGGGTTGGGGACAGGGTGACATGGAGGGCAGGGTGGCAGCAGAGAGAGCCTGGTCCCCAGCCCTCCTTCTCCGTCCCTGGGGCAAGGCTAGACAGGTGGGATGAGCCCACTGCACTGCTCTCGTCACAAACTGTAAACACAAGATGACGGCGGGGGTTTGCTATTTGCTTTCCGAAAAGGCTGACTTTGAGGAAGGCGGCCGGTGAACGAGGCGCGGCTACATTCTCCAGTGTTCGCACCAAGCAGCCTGGTGCTCGGGTGCGCGTCCCAGTGGGTAAAGAGGAGCTGGCGAACATTCACGAAGCAGTGTCGGCCTAGTCCGAGGCCTGCAAGCCCGGCTTCCGCAGACAGGCCACGTATCTTCCTCTCCGAAGGCCACAAACCAGGGTGCCCGAGTGGCTCAGTCGGTTAAGTGTCTGACTCTCGATTTCGGCTCAGGTCATGGTCTCAGGGTCGTGAGACTGAGCCCCGTGTGCAGCTCTACCCTCAGCGGGGAGTCTGCCGGAGGAGTCTCTCTTTCTCCCTCTCCCTCTGCCCCTCCCCCTGCTTTCTCTCTCACTTTCTCAAATAAATAAATCTTTTTTTTTAAAAGATGTTATTTATTTGACAGAGAGAGGGATCACAAGTAGGCAGAGAGGCAGGCGGGGGAGGGGGAAGGAGGCTCCCCGCTGAGCAGAGAGCCCGATGCGGGGCTCGATCCCAGGAGCCCGAGATCATGACCTGAGCCAAAGGCAGAGGCTTAACCCACTGAGCCACCCAGGCGCCCCTCAAATAGGTAAATCTTAAAAAAAAAAAAGAGAGACCACAAACCCATGTTCATCTACTATGTAAAAATAAGATGTGAACAGTTCAAGGACAATAACTTCGACGTGATCCTTGTCCACATTGGTGGACCCCATTGGTAGGTACCGTGGCCCCTCCCAGGCCTGGGCTTCGAGAGGGCCCCTTGCTTTCCAGGGAGCTAGGCCAAGCCCCCCGCCCCACCTGCGTGTCATCTGCAGGCCCACCTTGCTGGGTGGAAAGCCTTAGGAGTCCCCTTTCCTGATGGCCCTTGAGGTCTAGAGAGGGGACTCCTAAGGCTTTCCACGTGTCTAGATCTGGAAACTGGGACCTGGAAGTAGCCAGGCCCAATGCCATAGGATGTGCTTCCTCTTCTCTCCAGACTGCGGGCTGCTCGAGGGCAGGGAGTAGGTTTTAGTCCCCCTGCAGAGCCCCCGAGCTGGCATCCAACACTGGGCTGGACGATATTTTGCTGCAGAAATCTAGGCACGAGAGGATTTAAACCTTGCGTGGGTCCACCACTCCTTTCCCCGGTGGGTCGATCCCACCCCATGCAGTATGGGGGCAGGGCTGCAGGTGTGGCGCCCCCTGGGGGCACCAGGTGCCCTTTGGGGCCCACGAGATTGCTCCCCGGAGACTGAATATGATGTCAGCCCGTTTCTACAGGAGCACTGATCCCAGTCTCCTGCGGGTCTGAGACGGAGCCCGGCACACAGCAGGACCTCAGAAGACATGGTGTGGGGGCGTGAGTGTGTGAGCGGAAGAGAAGCGGCTGAACAACCCCTCAGGGTGCATCACAGACCTGCCCGGGTGAGACGGCGCCTGCGTCAGAGCCGGGTCCACGGTCCAAGCCAGCGGCGCCCGCCAAAAACCAGGCACTGATCACCTATGCACCTTAAAATTTTCCACGACGAGACGGAAAGAGCAAAAAGAAACAGATGAAATGAATCCATCCAAAATCTTTTCATTTCCCATATAATCAATATAAAAAAGATTTTAATTTATTATTATTATTTATTTAACTGACAAAGAAGGATACCTCTTTTTCTGGTGTTAAGCCTCTGAAATCTGCCATTTTATAGCTTGGCACCTCTCGCTTTGGACTGGCCACATGTCAGGTGCCTCCCCAGCCCCCCGCCACCCCATCATCTCACGGAGCAGCTCAGGGCTAAGAGAGGCGGCAGTCAGGAATCGGGACTCTCTTGGGAGAGCGGGTTGAGGCTGGCCAGTCCCCCCCTCAGCCGATCAGAGGGAGACGTGGAAGAACAAGAATGAGGAGAAGCAGGAGGACAGCCAGGGGAAGGGATGCGTCACAGACACGAGGTGAGAGAAAACCGCTGGGTTTAGCAGCCGGAGTTCCTGGAGGCATCGGGGTGCCCCGAATGGACTGGGGGTGGGAAGCAACCTGTGAGGGGCTTAGGCGCTGGCGCTCTGAGCTCCAAAGAGAGAGATGGGGATGGCGGGGAAGAGGGTCTCAGGCTGAGTTAACGCCAGTTCTCGTGACTGAGTGTGTGACACACAGCAGCCTGCCAACAGAAGGGACGGACACCCACATTTTACAGCCAAGGAGACATGAGGCTCAGAAGGGAAAGGAAACTTGTCCAAGGTCCCATGGCCGGCAGTGAGGACATAACCCCGGCTCTTGAGGCCTGTGCCACAGCGAGATTCTGTAAAGGAATCGATCCCCTCGGCCAGGTGTGGGCACCGGGATGACAGCCGGGAGCCACCTGGACAGTGACATGGGGCGGGGCACACAGGCATCACTCAGGAGTCTTACCTCGGGCCCAGACTCAGAGGGGAAATGGTGAACCTGCACAGGGTCGTGGAATGTGAAAGGTGGCAGGGCCCAGGCACCTGGGACCCCCGTGGGTGACAGAAGAGGGGGCAGGGCGTGAGCGCAGGGAGGCCTTGGTGCGGGTCTGGCCCTGGAGGTCACCCCGCAAAACAGCGCCTCCTGCTGGGCTTGCCCTCAGTGACCCCGCAGCCCGCCAGCCTGGCTCGGGGCCCAGCTCGAGAGAACGCCAGCTTGGACAAGTTGAAGAGAGGGTACAGGTGCTCCTGTGTTCTGTCACAGCACTCCGGGAAGGCAGAGGAGCCAAGCCTCCCATCATGACTGTAAATAAAGGAAACTCATCTCCACTGTCCCTGTTCTGACCAACCCACTGTATCTGGTTAGAGCACAATCGTTCCTCAGGACGTAGTCACATCTCATGACAAGCCTGCTCAAACAACCTTTTAGATAGACATTTCTAAACTCTTTTTTAAAAGATTTATTTATTTGAGAAAGAGAGAATGAGAGTGCATGCGCCTGGGGCCGGGGAACAGAGGCAGAGGGAGAAGCAGGCTCCCCACTGAGCAGGGAGCCCAACGTGGGGCTCGATCCCAGGACCCTGAGATCCTGACCTGAGCAGAAGGCAGACCTCAGTGACTCAGCCACCCAGGTGCCCCTCAAATAACGTCTCAGAGATTAAAGCTGGATGTGTGTGTTTGTACGCACACATACACGTGTATTTGAAGGGCTTCAGAGGTAAAAAGGGAGTAAATATTCATAATCAGACCCGTGAAGCCGGCATGCACGTGTGTACTTCAAGTTACCAGCTAGAAATTCCCCGTTCCAATTTGATTTTTGGCTGTTTGAGAAATTCCTTATCCAATTCTGCCACCTGCGAATATCATCTGCTTTTGTACTAAACTAAGGAGACAAGGCCGGGGTGCTCACTTGTGACCCGGGGCCGTCCACCGTCATTAGAGAGCCCGTGACATGATTTGCTGTCCGCACAGCACCACAAATGGCAGACAGAGCCACGCTGGCCACCACATGTGTCTGCGTGCCCTTCTCTGCAACTGTGAACCGAAGAAAGTGGGCGCCAGGCCAGTGAAAATCATATTGGCATGAACCGCTAATGATGGACTGAACACAAAGATTAAAAAAAAAAAAAAAACCCTCTGCAATTTCGGGGTACCCACTAATTACACTGACAGGTTTTGCAGCGCGGTTTTAAATTCACTTTGATTCTGTACCATTCATTGAGTGAAAACAACAAACACCTTAACACACAGAAAGTGATGTCCTTGAGATTATTAATATCGATGCCTGTTGGCGGAGCCAGAAGAGCACATTTCAACCTTCTCTCCCTTGAGTGCATTCCAAATAACAAGCCGTGTTTATAGAGAGGCGCTTCTAGGTGAAAAGGATTTTCATTGTTCTCCAAACCACTGATTCACAACTCACTTCTGAGATCAGAAAATTGAACGGCAAAATGCAACCGAGGAATTTTCTGTGTAATGATGACTCCTGGAGAAAATCGTGCTGATTTAGAAGCCAAAACCAAAACAAAACAAAACAGAAGCACCACGTGGTGTTCAGATGCACCCGTGAGGCCAACATCCCCAAACACAGCCCCTGGCCGCGCACGGGGTGAATCTTTGGCTCTCTGCCCATTCTGGACACTTGGGTGGTCTCTCCGGAAGGTTCTGTCCCCAGCGTGGAGCCTGGTGTTCCCTATACCAGCGAATCTCTCCCATTCTGCAGGCCGGGCATATCACAGAATCCCGTGCCCCCGATATCGAACTGGTGGCCACTGAGGTCCACGTCCGTGTCTAGGAAAGAATGGTGCCCAGGACGCGGCTGCTTAGGCTTGGAAGGACAAGCAGGTGAAGGGAGATGGCTTTGGCTGTCATGTGTCAACAGAGGAAGGCTGTGAATCACCAACACACCTTCAATCACAAAATGGTTCCTGTTTTCTAAATATACTATTCTAGACTTTTCAGGCTATTTAACTAAATTTTATAATGTTCCTTTCACTTCTGCTCCACAGTAAGTCACATGTGTTTCTGTGAAATGACATTTAAGGCTCACAACTGTCTGACGGCGTCTCTCAGAGGTGTCTCATCCCCTCTGGTGGCAGCCCAGGGATGGGTCCTGTCTTCTCTGGGGACAATCTGGCCTTTCCAGGAGCACTGGGCAGGGGGTGCAGGGGTGGGAGGGCAGTAGAGGGGCTGGTCGACGTCACCTCTGAGCGGCTCAGTCAGGACTCTCACAGGGCTGCCGAGAGCCCTGGCCCCGGGGTGGGCGCGGAAACCTCAGAGACCCAGCCCAGTGCCAATGACAGCGGCGCAGCCTCTTCAGCAACCTTCAAACTGCTCCAATCAGGGCTAGCCTCCTCTCCCCTCTCCTCTGTCTCAGCTCACTTTTTGCTCGCTGTGTTTGGGTGGTGAAGGCTGGGATGCGTATTAACCCTCGACAGAGGCGAGGCTAAAAATCAGGAGCCCGGTTCGCGTGGAAAACTCTAGAATGCTTATGTGTTGGGTGACTGCACGTTCCAGGTCCACCCAGGGCTAAAACGGGGGAGCTCCAAATGAGTTCACTGACCCCTCGTTTCTCCCTCACTACTCACGCCTCAAAGCGAGACGCTTCTGACTTGGAAAGGTTTTTGGTCTATATTCAAAGGCAGCCCCTGTGTAATATGGCATTAAATGTGGTATCGTCACCTGTGAGATGGACCACTAGTTTATGCTACATTTTTTTTTTTTTTTAAGTAGGCTCCATGCCTAACGTGGGGCTTAAACTCTCAACCCTGAGATTAAGAGTGTTTCACGGACGGAGCCAGCCAGGTGCCCCTATTTTGGGCTACATTAAGGAAAGAATGATGCTTCTTAACCTGGGCTGTCACTGACTTCCCTCCTTGCCCTGCTCCTGAAGATGGCAGGACGTGTCCAGTGTAGGCATTACAATCAATAAATACGGCTGCCAACGCACGGACATTAAAACAACAGCCCTGGAGTGGTTTTTGTTTTGAAACTACAGTGGCCTATATTTTGGGTGTGGTGGCTATGTTTTTCAAAAGGGTCCCTGTCTCTTAGAGATTAATATCCTAAAATGTTTATGGATAAAATATGGTTTTTGTTTCAAAATAATTTAACAGGGAGGGGGTGACGGGCGAGAAAAGGGAGGCGTGCGTTGGCAGGCCGATGGCGGTCACAGATGGACCACGACACGCAGGGCTTCGCTGTAATCTGCACCCTATCGTGTGTCTGTTTGAAATAGAAAATGTTTTTCAAACACTAGATTTCACTCTGAAACACACGAAAGCCTTCCGCTGACTGATCACAGGGAATGGGCAGAGAAAGAATTAAGATGTTGGGCGGAGGGGCTGTCTCTCTTAAATCACAAGCCATCAGCTTGTCGCCTGTCACCTTCATCAGGTTACCCTGGAGATGGAAGGGTCACCTGGTCCGACCTCCTGCCCAAGGCAGGAGAGCTCTCCGTGGTGTCCTGGCCCCGCGGCTTGCCCTCCCGAGGGCCCTCCAGCCCTGCTGGGACACTCACAGCGCAAGAACGCGGCTCAGCGTGGGGACAGGGCTCTCCAATGTGGCAGCTGTGGTGCCACCACTGAAGGCAAACATTTGGAGGAAAGTTGTCCTGAGCAGGCAAAAGGACTGTGACTACTAGCAGTGGCTCGTTAATGAATAAGTTACAATCGCTGTTTTTCTGAGAGAAGATTCGAGGGGATTCCACTCGCTGACTTGCTTTACCATGTGTTTTCTAGAATGGGGGACGAAAGCAGCAGCTCCCAGGACCTGTGGGCCTGCCCGGGAGTTGGGAACACGAGCGGCCCTAGCTCAGCTCCCTTTTCGGCCCACCCAGGATTTGCAAACCCCGCGCACCTCGCCCCGCAGACCCTCCTCGCCACCCCACGTCTTCCCTCTGGACCAAATGCCACTCTAGGCCTCCCACCTCCTGAGTCTACAGACAGTCCGGTTCTGGCTGCTGGACACCGAGGTCACAAAGACACCAACCGCGATAACCTGGACGGAGTCCCTTCCTTTGCCAATCAAGAAATCCCTCTTTAGAGTATTTTCTTAAAGAAAAATGCAAATGCATTTGATTTCAGCAACAGAGTCTGCCATTTATAAACGCATTAAAACAGCAAGTACAACATTAGGTTAGATATAAAGACTATAGTTTAACCGAACTACCGCTTGGCCAAAACATGATTAGAAATTGGTGATTTTTTTTTTCCCCAACTGAGAGACTCATCAGACTGAAATGAGAAAATGATCTCTTTTCTGCAGCTTAAAGCCAAAAGCCTGAATACTGTTCAAAACCATCGAGCTCCTGATTCTCTATTCTGATGTCTTGGCCGTCCTAAAATATCCTGATGATGTCTGAGTCATCCTTATTAGCAAAGAAAAACCGGGGTGGCCCACCCCAGCGCAGGCTGGCCTTCTAGACGGTGATGTCACCGTCAGCTTTCTTACTGACAAGCCGTCTCTGGGCTCCAAATACCATCCGTGCGTTTTTGTCCAGCGCATTTTTCTAAGGTCCTGGTGGCACCCAGGAAAGAATCCTAATTATCTGGGAAAGAAAAACTGCTCTCGGTACTGATTTCCCTGCACGGCAATCAGATTCAAGGAAATCTCTCCCATATCGGGCGGGCCAGAGCACAGCCCGGGTGTGGAGGCTTGAAACCCGGACAGCACAGACTGTACGACGCACGGACCGTGAGCTCAACTTTTCAAAATACAGTTTGGCGCAAAGGGAAGTTTCTCTTTGTGCTGCGATCCCGAAACCTTCGCTTCTGGTCTCCTCGCCTGGAGAGGAATCACGTGGCTATCAATGGAGCACCCTATTTTTGGTTACTTTTATAGGCGGACGCGTACTCCCTCCAGTCTCTGGGACAGAAAAAAAGGTAATGTTAAATGGCATTTAAGCTCAAGTGTTAAATAAAAAATACCTTTCTATACCACAGCAGGCGGTATGTCCTGGCAATTTCTCGAAGATTTTAGTTCACAGATTCGAGAAAATTCCATTAGCTTTAATTATTTATCAGCAGTCAATTTCGATTACCATTGTTGACCTATTTCTGCAGTGCTCGGGCCACCCAGCAACGCGGTAAATGAAGAGTCCTTTTCTACAATGGCTGATTTTCTGAAATAATAGAAATCTACTTTAAGGAAGGAATGAAACCCCAAACCTGTAATTACCACAATACATAACCTGCCACGCTGCCTTTTTGGAGCTGGATAAAATGCACATCTTTGTGAGTTTTTTTGGTTATTAGATGAGATTATCTTGAAAGGGATAAACTTGCTCATGCTATAATTTCTTCCCATTTAAATTTCTTTGCTCCACTTGAAACATGTTCTGTATCTTGGCCCGAGAGTCTCTAACGCTGACTGACGGATACGCCTTTAGCACGGTGCCTGATCGAACTGCCTAATGGGAAGGCCTGGCTTTGCGGAGCTGCGGGAGAGGGTTTCTGGTGGCGAGAGCTGACAGCCAGCTGCGGGCACCTGAACGCGGAGTCGGGTGGGGGGACCCCAGAGTGCCCTGGGCAAGAGCACGTGGTGTCCTTCTTTCTGAAGATTCGTCTGATGATGACAAGTGGCAGGTTTATTGGGCCACTATGCCCGAACTTGGAGTTAAGGTGATGAGGACTGAGGATGGTGCCCACATTCAAGACACAGAGGCCCTGGTTTGAAGGACGAACCAGAAGTGCCCGGTGGCAGCTTAGCAGGACGGGAGAGCCCAAAGGTTGCCAAGCCAGCGGTTGTCACAGTGAGACTCCCGGGGACTCCTGGCTCCCTGAGGTCCTTCCAAGGGTCCACGAGGTCCACGCTATTTTTGTTATTTGCCTTTTCCACCCTCATTGTCTCGCGAAGGTGCACGGAGTTTTCCAGATGCTCTAGGACGGGTGATGATGTCACGGCTCTGATGTGAGGACGCACGTGCTGACACAGTCTTGTGCTTTAAAAAGTGTCCGTTTTAACCCCTAACACATCACTGTGGATAGACACACACACACACACACACACACACACACACACGAAAGCTCTCGGGAGTCCTCAGTGTTAAGAGGCCAGGACACCGGAGAAATGGCAGCTCTAAGGTTTCTGGTCTTGGAGCAGAGAACTGCACCCAGCCGTGGGGATATCAAGGCGGCCTGATGACCTGCCGGTGTCCCGTGACGCAGCTGGGCCAGCCGGCCACCCTGGGGCAGGGGAGGCCAGAGGGCTGGGAAGTGTGGCTCTCACGCCAGCCCTGCCTGGTGGCTCAGGGATTTCCGGCAGGACTTTTGGTGACCAGGGGAGGAGGCGACCTCAGCTTCCTCTGACCCATTCGCTACATACACCTGATGTCCCTCCAGGTCACTTTCTGAATAAGGGCTCATGTCTAAACCCTTTATTTCCAAACTTTGAAAATATAGCTGTGACTTCATTACGCAGTCACACATCGCTGGGGTTTGAATTTGTCTAAGAGGCGACCTGCACATCAGGTGCCTAATTCATTATAAAACCATTGGAGCATTGACTTCATGCCATGAAGGGGCTATCAGTCCCAGTCCTGCCCTCACGAGGCTGATATCCGCTGTGAAGGCTGAACCAAGGCTAGACTCCCAGTAGGCGGCTGAGGGGCAGCGGGCACCCCAAGCCCGCTCCTGGGTCCCCTGATGGTGTGTGGGGCCCCGAGGAGACCCTCAGTTAGTACCTGTGGCCTGAATGAGGGGACAAGCAGATGCTCTTCTCAGACTCAACACCGCATCCACCTTTTATGGGAACTGCTGCAAAGGGGATTCATGTGCCATACAAGGGCCCTGCCCCAGGGGTGCCTTCCTAGCCTGGGACTCTCGGAAAGGAACCCGGAAACATGGCTCTGACGTCAGCACACACACCCACTGCAACTGACGCCAGACCGTAGGCCCTGCTGACATTCAGACAGATGGGCTACTTGTTAGAATGTAGATTAATCCGTCAGTTTTGTGCTTCTACTTCTGGGAATTCATCCACAAGAATGACCAGAGACGCTCGCAGAGATTTATGTACAGGAATGCTTAGCATGTCCTGTTTAGAAAAGAGGAAAATTAGAAATGATGCAGATGCCAACAGTAGGGGTTACTTAGTCAACTGAGTAAAGCAATACAGTGGCATATTAGGTAGTCAGTAACAGTATTTTAAAAAAGATTTTACTTATTTATTTGAGAGAGAACGAGAGTGCAGGCGCCTGGGGGGCGGGGGCGGGGGGGAGATGGCAGAGGGAGAGAGGGAAGCTGACCTCCCGCTGAGCAGGGAGCCCTATGTGGGGCTCAATCCCAGGACACTGGGAGCCGGACCTGAGCTGAAGGCAGACGCTTCACAGACTGAGCCACCCAGTTGCCCCAGCAAAAGTGTTTTTGGAAGGATAGTCATTACCATGAAATAAGGCACCACTACCAGTTAGTCACCAAATTATTTGTTGGGTGGTTTATTACAGGCCCCTGGACCCTGTTACAAGAGCTCTTTCAGTCGTGAGCCAGACCTCTGGGCGCCTGCACCACCTGGGTGAGAGACGCCAGTCCAGCGGGCACCCCCTGAAAAACCGTGCCTGTGGCTGGTACCCTAAAGGGGAAGCCTGTGGCGCAGGGGTATCTACGGGGCAGAGCCGGCCCTGGCCAGCAGGGGGCGCTCCTGAGAAAGGGCACCTAGCCAGATCTGTAGGACCAGCGGGGGCTCAAGAGGGAAAAGGACGCCAGAGACTGATTTTTCTTTTCCTTCCTTCCTTCCTTCCTTCCTTCCTTCCTTCTTTCTTTCTTTCTTTCTTTCTTTCTTTCTTTCTTTCTTTCCTTTCTTTCTTTCTTTCTTTCTTTCTTTCCTTTCTTTCCTTTCTTTCTTTCTTTCTTTCTTTCTTTTTTTAAAGATTTTTATTATTTATTTGACACAGAGGGAGGGATAATGAGAGAGAGAGAGCACAAGCAGGAAGAGTGGCAGGGAGAGCGGCAGGCAGGCAGAGGGAGAGGGAGAAGCAGACTCCCCACCAAGCAAGGAGCCCGATGTGGGCCTCGATCCACAACCCGGGGATCATGACCTGAGCCAAAGACAGCCATTTAACCAACTGAGCTGCCCAGCTGCCCCTAATTTTTGATTTCTTTGCCTTTAAATAAATCACATCTTCTTCATCTTGGGGATGGGGATCAAGTAACAGCTGAAAAAGTAAGCGGGGTTTCTAAGGTTTGCAGAGCAAGTGGGTCGCCCTCTGGCCCTCCTCTCTGGTACAATCGCCACCAACATGGTGACGTCTATGCGTTACTTCAGTCCACACGGCCCCAGAGAAAATAAATACTGTACCTGCTAACGCATGGCCCAACTACATGTACTTCTCTAAGGAAAAATTATTTTACAAGCGCAGTAAGGGTTAGCAGGAAACCTACTGGTCTATTTCTTTCATTTTTTACATATATATAAAATACTATGGTTCGGGGACAAGGGTGCTACAAAACAAAAATGTACAGCATGATTTTTATTGTTTTAAAATATGTAATATTTATGAAGAAAAAAGAGACTGGAAAGATCTAAAAGCAACACACCAACGTTTATATCTAGGATTACAAGCGATTTATTATTATCTTCTTCATGCTCTATGCAAATTTCTATAACGAACATTCATGCTTCTTACAGTCAGAAGACAAAGTCGCAGATCTCAGACAATATCGGGAAACACTTAAAACAACATTGCAGGGGCGCCTGGGTGGCTCAGTGGGTTAAGCCTCTGCCTTTGGCTCAGGTCATGATCCCAGGGTCCTGGGATCGAGCCCCGCATCGGGCTCTCTGCTCAGCGGGGAGCCTGCTTCCCCGCTCTCTCTGCCTGCCTCTCTGCCTACTTGTGATCCCTCTCTCTGTCAAATAAATAAATAAAATCTAAAACAACAACAACAACAAAAACCCCAAACACATCATTGCAAACCAACACCAGCAGAGGGGCAGGGAGGACCCAAGAACCCCCAGGCGGATCCCAGACAAGAAGAGGTACTGGTGGCTCAGCTGGCAAATCACCTGACAGGGACAGACTCCGCCGCCGAGACGGAGAAGATTTAAACCCAGCTCTCGAACATATCCACCCCTCTTTCCTGTCCTGGTCTCCGTTTTGCTTCCCCACCTGAAGGCCTCGCTTCAAATTTCTGCAGCATCTGTGTGCAACTAGCTTACCTGAAATTAAGCATCGCAGAAAAAGACAGACCTTCGTCTCAACTTAATAATCAGTGCATATTGTTATTAATATTTACTTGCTTCACAGAGCCGCTCGGAGGACTAATCAATAATAAACGATAGCGGGATCTCCTCGCAGGCACAGAGCACGCTGTAAACGCTTCCTCGTTCACACACACGCAAGCCCACAGAGGCGGGGCCCTCCTCGGCGGGGTCCCGCTCCTTAGCGGCAGGACACGGTACTCGGCGACCCGGGGTGCAAGCGAAGGCCCCCCGAGACGTGGGATCGGAACAGGGGCTTTACGATTATGGCTTGTATTTTCCCTTTTCGGAAAACACTACAGAGCCACGGGCAGATGAAACGCAGGCCATAATTTCTTAATTTCGAAATGGAATTATTTATATCATACTGCTGGAAACCAAGTCTAAGACACATATGTGAGTCAGCGGCCAACGAGGGAATTTAAACCTTCGGAATCAGATTTTATGTCTAAAGACGCTCAGAGGCTTCCCAGGGGATTACCTCAACCAAGCAATTAAAGAGAAACAAAAGTTTCCAGGGCAAAGAAAGACTTCCTGGCCCCCTCCGCCCCAGCAACCCAGACATGTGGCGGACGACAATGCCTGGCTTCAGGAAGGGGGCCCAACCCGTGCCACCGAAGGATGTCCTTTTGAGGCACCAAGGAAGCAACTCCTTAGTTTCTCGCAGCCTGAGCCAGCAGGTGCCAGCCCTCAGGAACCCCAGAGGTCAGGGATCAGGCGTACGATGTAGGCAAGGGCAGGGTGAAAAGGCAGGTCATTCATTGCATTTTTTATGCTAAAGCCTCAAGGTCCAAAAGTTCCTTCGTTCACCGACTTTTCGCTTCTGGTAGCCTGCAGAGCTCAAGGACTATGTCTGAAAAGAAGTCGGCTTAGTACGGACGTCTTTGCCCAACACTGCAGTTCAAGGCAGGCGTGCCATTTCAAAATTAGCCCATTTCACAGGAAATCCTGGGTGGGGAAGGAGGAGGCGTGTGGGAGGAGCAAAAGGCAAAGCGGGTGTCCCTTTGGGATGTGTTCCCTTGGGGTGCCATGAACCTAGCTCCTAAAGGCACTTACAGACAGCAACCCACCGTGAAGGCCATACAATTCGGTTTCTTCCAGGCCTACTGGCCAGGGTGTGCCGGGACCTGGATGGCAAGACCCAGACTCAGCTCAGAAACCCCTGTGCTTAAGGAAGAGTGTGTATGTGAGCAACTCAGTGGAAAAAGCAGAGCCCTCTGTTCCCGGTGCAGGGGGGGAGGGCGACCAGCCACAGAACATACACAGGGTATCTGGACCTGGGTCTGAAGAAAATTGCTAATGCTTACAGAATTACCAGGCTTCCAGTAAACCGATGGCTTTAAAAAACACTTCTGGAATTCCTCTAGCAATCCTCCCCAGGCCTGTTACCAAATACTAACTTCTACACAGTTCTGGAATTTTCTTCCGAACACACAGCATGGCTTCTTCATAGTGCAACAATTCAGGAAAGAGATGCAGCTTAACAAATTCTATATCTCTTGGCCAGAGCCGTGGGCCCCAGTAGATGAATCATAGAGAAGTCCATAAACGTGGAGAGCATTTGCACACAGACTTTTATTACCTTATATGGCAAATATAGATCTATTTATCTCTGATCAACGTGAGCTTAAGAGTTTTCCCTACCTTACCGCCTTCCTTAAAAATGCCTCTTGCTCTACGACTCAGCCACTCACCCCATGACAATACCGACATTCATAACCCTGGGCTGGTTTGTTCCTTTTCTTTTTTTTTTTCTTTTTTTTTTTTTTTGGTATGAGGACAGAATGTTTTACATTGGTAAATATTTGAGGCAGGTCAAAATACCTAGTTATTTACATTCTTGCGACACCGTTGCTGAACAGTAAGGGGCTGTAAGGATTTCCACAAGAATTTAACCTGAACGAGTTTTCTCCCTCAAGGAATCGTGTTTCTTATCACACATTCAGGAATCAGCGAAAACATAGTGGTTGGGGCTGATTTTTTTTTTTTTGACATGTTCCTTAAAGAGATAAACATCAAAAATATTTTCAGGCTTCCACGACTGGCTAAGCCAGTTTAAGAGCGCTCTGGAGAACCCTTACGCGTTCACTCACTCACTCAATAAAGGGGGAGAGAGAGTGAAGTGAACAGAGATGAACCCCAGACCTGCCCCACTCCTGAGGACACAGAGGGGGACAAGGCACGAGGGGGAGATGACAGAGTGCTCCGGCTTTCAGAGAGAGGGCTTTTGTTGTGGGCAGGCGGGGGTGCGTTTGGTAAAAAGGGGGACGTGGCCACAGAGGGGAAGGAGGGCGGGCGCAGGGGAGGTTGCGGGAGGGGACGGGCCGTGGGGTTAACGCACCTGCCCAGAGAATGGCAAAGGCCGGGTGGTCCTCCGGGCAGGGGGAAGCAGCTAGGCCTCCTCATGACCCCAGGCTAGACTTGAAGGACATTCAGCCAGACGTCGCTCGCTCTCCTCCTTTTATTTTCATATTCGCCCTTGTGACGAGCAGAGTTGTCAGATACAACCTCTACAAGATGCTAAAGGCCCACAAGAGATCGGTGAGGGACACTGGCCGCACGGGCCGGGGCTCAAACGTCCGGCTGTCCGACCCGACGTGGGGAGGACTCACCTGTCATTCCATCGGGCGGCTCCTTGAGAGTCTTGGACGCAAAAGGGTGTCGTTGGGAATGTCTGTGTATTTGGAGGGCCTGGGAGGGCCGTTTATATGAAAACGGTGCCAAGTCAACAATATGGGGACCAGTGCTTTGAAGTTCCTTTGGTGAAATTATTTCGGAATACCCTTTAACTGTCGCCCGAAACGATCTGTACCAAGTATCTATTTTAAATTCAAGTGTCACGGCAAATTACTAACCAGCCCCCCACCCCAGTCTCCTACCAACTCCACACGGCAGCTCTGTTCCACAGAGGGGGTCGACAAAGACACGCAGGAGAGGCCGTCTTTGTCTCCCAAATCCCACCGGCATCCTAAGAGAGCAGCAAAGCTTTCTGGAAAGGCATTTCTTGGTGATCTTAGGGGAAAGAGTTGAGGGGAGTGAGTGGCCTCTGCTGGGCAGAGGATCGCAGAATCAGAATGTCCCCTGCATGCTGAGCGCTGGGCTGGGCAGTGCTTGGACACGTCACCCTCTTACGAGTCTCGCTCTGTCCCCAGAGCTCTTACGGGATTCCCGCTACCAGACAGCAATGCTAGGAGAGCAGACGGCCACATGGGTATGCTAGAAAGCATATGACAGATCCAAAGACGGGTTCTTCTACCCAAAACAACCTTGTGAGAGGTTACAGAAATAAAGTTGAATAAAATATGATACACGCCTTGGGCTGAGCGAGGTAAAGAGATAGTCTGACTGGCATCTTCTGGAACATTCCTCAGCTTAGCAAGTAAGTCACTGGTGCTCCCCGGAACTCCAAGAGAAGTCACCTGACACTCGATCACGCAGACCTGTGCGCGACTCCGTCTCCTCGTGTGTAGCTCCTTCCCCGTCCAGGCTAGCTTCCCTGGGCGTGGCCGCACCAGACGCCGACACACGCATTCCCTGAATGCAGAGTTGATTCGAGAAATGCCCTGTCTGCGTGGTTCAGTGGCTCCGTGAACCAACCTCTCTTATGTAAGCGCATCTGCCAAGTCATCCTTACGGAAAATTTCAAATCCGCCTGGGCTCGAACTCCAGCTCTGTGGGGTCCTGGCTGCGTGGGCTCGGCGGCTGACTAAGATTCCTCTCTGAACCTCGGATGTCCCCCTGGCGGGCAGGAGTGATGCCACTGGCCTTGTCAGAATGACGTCCGACGCACAGCAAGGCAAGCAATAAGCATTTTTGAGTGAACGAACCGGTGGGTCCTCCAGGGGGCGGTCACCGGGATGACGATGGTGACATTACGCCCTTGTTGCGTGCGTGCGTCCCAGAGCCCCAGGACCCCTCCCATCTTTCCCCTGCGGGTCTGCACAGTGCTCCTTTGTTGCCAGTCCGCCTTTCGGTAGTCTAACCTGACTGATGGCTAGCTGTTCCTTCTCTCCGGCGCCGATCAAGGGCCTGGCATTTCCTGGGTGTTCACACCAGGCTGCTGACTTTGGGGGAGCCAGGGCCATCTCAACAACCCCTGCTCACTCGAGCGCCTCCCTACGCCCCCCCTCAAAGGCTGCTGAATGCCGCTCATGGTGTCCTCTACAGAGATGGGCTGCGAGGACCTTCCTCAAACAGAAATTTCCGAAGGTGATCTCTGCTAGTCTGGGCCTGGGAAGGTCCGTTGAATGTCCCGGGTTTCCTCCACTGTTACCCCCAAACTCGGCTCCCTGCCATCTCCTCCCGGATGACGCGGCAATGACTTGTTGTGCCCATCTCGTGGACGCTCGGCATTTCTGTATCGGGCCAGGGAGGCCGCTCACTTCAATTTTTGTCTTTTCTAAGACTTCAGCTGTTCTGAGAGGTTGGATCCGAGCGACCTTTCCTTCCCAAGCTCCCCGTGTAGGCCAGAGACGCTCTCTTTCTATGTCTTAACATGTACCAGAGAGAGATTAAGCTAAATGAGGCATGCCATTCACGAAGGCTCACTGAAATTATGCCGCTAATCTTTTAAATGGCAAGAACATTATGCAATACAAAAGGAATCTTAGTAATTCTAAAGCTCTTACCCAACTGAGAAAGTCCAAATTTATAGAAACTAGAGGTAAAGATGTTCCAGAGGCTGCCCGAACTGCCCCCCACCCCTGGTGTGGAGAAATCTAGAAAGATCCTGTACTGAGCGAGAAAGGGGTGAAAGGTGGAGGGCACAGGGCACAGGGCACAGGGCAGGAGGCTGGGACCTAGACCAGGCCTGGGCCCTATGTCCTTTGAATCGCTTCACCGGTAGAAAGAGGCTTGTCTCCCTGGTGGGACTGAGCTGTTTCCCGAGGCTTCTCTGACTGAGCTGGTCTGCTGTGCCTGCAAAGCCTTTCTGCGGTGTGTACTTCTGGGAGATGGAGGACGTTTGTGGCCACAAGGCAAGGCATTCTATGGGCCTCGTTCACGAGGCCAGCACCGTGGCAGGCCCTGTCTTGTGCCATCTCGTGCACGTATCAGAAGAGCCCTTCAGGCTCATGGAATGATGCTCACTGTGGACACAGGAATCAGGGGCTCAAAAAGGCTGTTTTTCACCTGAGGTCACTTGGCTGTAATGCAAACTTGGGTGCCGGCTGGTGCAAAAGCCACTACGTTGTGTGGCCCCCACGCTAGGCTGGCACGGGGCCAGCCAAGTCTCTGTACTCTGTCCTGTCCATTCCCGTCTGGGGCCCCTGAAGCGCACGTGTCCAAGGGTTCCCTGAACCGTGATGAGCGATTGAGAACCCAACCTATTTCTGATACACCCCATGTGAACCTTGCCCAGTGGGTGGAAGAAATTCCGGACAAGGGCCTGTTGATGCAAAGCCACGATTTCACATAACTGTACCTTCCTCTCTCCTCCCGAAACAGTATTTCCTTCACCTTCAGTATGCAATTTGGTATTTGCTACACGTTAAGTTCTCACATGTGTCTTGTCCTACTGGAGGTAAGGAAGGGAGCCTTGGCCCCGCATGCAAGTGCACAGCAGAGCAGGACAGTGTGAGACTCGGTGTTTGGGCACTCCAGCGAGGGGGCTGAAGAGGTTACTCTGCCCACAGGGAATGGCGGGGGTTGGTGCCTGCTCTTCCTCCTACCTGGAAGCCGGCACAGGGGATGAAGAAATGCACGCAGATAAGGACACACAGGAAAGAAGGGCACAGGGAAACACCGTGGAGGCTCAGGAGGGAAAGTCCTTCTCGCAGGATCAAGGAAGGACAAGAGAAGGAGGGTGGCACTTGAACTAGCAAGGCTTGGACACGGAGGGCGAGTAGGGAGCGGGAAGCTTTCTAGAAAGGGGCGATGGTATAAGCAAAGGGAAGGAAGAAGTGAGGCAGGTCCCCAGGGGCCCCACCGTGGCCCAGGTGAGGAGAGTCACCACCACAGCAAAGGAACAGAGGGGTCGGATCAGAGCTTGCTTTAGAAGGGCTGACCTGAGGGGGGTCCCCAGGACCGGCCAGATAGGGAAGCATGGAGCTGAGGACGCCGATGGGACAGTACATCTAGGCAAAAGGTGATAAAACCAGAAATGGGGAAAAAACCAAAAGCCACAAAACAAACAGAAAAAAACCCACAAAAAACTCCAAAACCCACAAATGGGGTGGTTGCAATGGAGAAGAAGCAACACGGCATTCTCTAGAACAAAACAGGACCCGACAAGTGTGGTGACCCAAGAAGGGAAGGCTGGCGGAGACGAATTCTGCGTGCAGGCTGAAGCTGGGACGAGGGGCTGTGGCCCTGTGGGCACGTTCGAGAAGAAAGGATGGGGCCAGGCCCCAGAAGGTGAGGACAATGGGAAGGAAACCGCTTCTAGAATACTAAGACCTTGTAGGACCCACCGTTTCTTGTGCCGGGAACTAGCGATGACTCTCAATATGTGTGGAACTGCTCTAGTCCACTCCGCCACCCACACCTTGTCCTAGATTCAATCGGTTTCTGAAGATGATGAGCCAAACTCCTTCACGAGAACCTTCTCCTCTTCCCCGAGGAAAAAAATCCACCGTCCCTGGCTTCTACTAGGTACTCGCAGGCTCCCTTTTGAGGAAAGAGTATAGATGTTGGGCGCACCGGATTCTGATAAGGCTTCCCTGTTTCAAAAGTAACCAGGCAACCGGCCTCACCCTTAAAAATCAAGTTAGTAACCGGAGCCCCCAAAGCTGGTCCGCCCCCAAGGAGATGGACCTACGCGCCCACCTGTTTTCTTCTTCATTCCCAGGCAGAAAGGGAATGACCCTGACACAGAACGCAGGTGGCTTTCTTTATGCGCAGCTGCGCCCCGCTCCAGAACCCCAGGTCGGCACCCAGGAACGCGCACGCTTAAGCTCCCATGGCCTCGTTTTCCAAGCTCATCTCCCATCACCTGCAGAACCCGACTATTGGCTAAACTCACCCCGTGCCCGCCTGTTCCCGGCTGTTCTCCTCTCTGGGAGCCCGGGCAGCTGCTCTTCAGGGAAAGGGCCTCAGAGGAGCCGCTCCCCCTGCGCCTACAGGAACGGGTACCACAGGGGACACGATGGGGACAGGAACGTCGGTAAGGAGCAGAGCAGGGAGGTCGGTGAGGCCTCCTCAGGTGTGCACTGTGGCTCCTATCTGCCTCTATCAAAGGCCGAGTTCTCCAGGACACAGAGAAACCCCGGGACTGCCAGTGACTTCCGCAGGAGGCTGAGGAGGGGTGCGTCGGGACACAGTCTACAGAACCCTGCCCACGACAAGCAGCAGACCACCTACTCCGGTGTGTGTGTTTGGGGGGTGGGGGCTGGCAAGCTCCCCTGTCCCGCCAAATCCTACCAGCTGCCAGTATATTCGTGGCCTGTGAGCTGGGAGTGGTTTTTACACTTTTGAATGGTTACATTTAAAATGGTTGGGCAACTGCCTACGTGATGGCTCTATTTTGCCTCTTGGCCGGCCGGGTCTAAAATACTGAGTATCTGGGCCTTGAGGAGAAAGTTTGGGGCCCCCTGATGGATTCCCTCGTTCCTCTCCTTTTCACTCACTACCCCACTCCCTCCCACGAGGAGGACGAGTGTGGCCACGTGGAAGGGGCTGGGAGGCCGGGGCAGCTGGACGCACGACGCCCGCAAGCCTGCTGCCGCACCTGGGGAGGAGCCTAGCCAAAAGCTTGCTGGAAACATCAAATGAGACGCAGGGGACAGATCTCTTCAAGGGCTCGGAAGGCTCCGGGGATGCGCGCTGCTTATCACTGGGGCTTATGTAGGAGCTGATTTATCACCAAACTTTATTTTCGTCTCTTGTCAACGTTGAAGCCTGACATGCTCTCCGAGCACACACCGATCTAGAACGAGTGAGGATCCGCTCAGCTGCCAGACAGATGACCGAGCAGCCTACCCCGGGCTCCCACGATCCCATCTCATCCCCAGGTCAGGCTAACCTCCCGGAGCCCATGTGCTGGAGACGCTCGCCCAGTCCGAGCTCCGCCATCTGGAAAACCTCCCCAACTCTGCGTCCAGACCTATGTGCCAGGAGACAAAGGATGAAGCCGTATTTTTTAAGAAACGCAGCCTGTCTGCGCATCTTGTAACACAAAGCGATGCAGGGAGAAGGGTGATACTTCACATTCGAGGTCATTCTAAAACTGGGGTCGCCACTTAAGTTTAATTTAAATGACACCGTGGTGACCTTATTAGCTTGGGAGTCCCGGGCACTTAATGCAGCGGCCTGGGAGGCGGGCAAGCTTGCCGCTCCAAAGGAAGTGGAGGATGTGAAGGCTTAGGATGGCCTGGCGGAGTGGTGGGGCAGGCACAGACCCCCAGGGAAGCCGGCCCCGGGTGAATACTGTGTCCACAGGAGTCCCTCCCTCTAATCCAGAGCCTTTCCAATAAGGCTGCTGTCACTTGCAAATACAAGGCTGATGGGTGGCCCCTCTCAGGTCACTTTCTGGGGGGCTGAAAAGTAGCCTCCTTTATTATGATTACCTTCCACTGGCCCCCCGAACTGAACTGCACCCAAAACAGCAGGGAGATGCATGCCAGCCCCTTCTGTGTGGGGCACTGTCCCCCTCCCCCGTCGGTGGGCCTGCTGGATGGGGTGGAACAGAGACCTTCCCTTGAAGGACCAAGGGACTCTCTCTAGAGTCCCTCCATGGGTGGCAACAGCTAAGATTTCCCTTCCAAGAAGTGAAAGAACTCCACCCGAGGGGGACAATTTTTAATAATACGTATGTGACAGGTGGGGGTGGCCAGGAAGGCCCAGAGCTGCCGGCTGACCCACAGAGCATGCTCCGTTCCCTGGAGGCCCCTGGATAGTGATGGCTGACAACAGGGAGCCCCAGCCAAACACCAACGCAGACCTCGCATAATCCTGAAGCAAAGAGGGGACTGAGCTCTGGGAGGCGTGTGGCCCACCAGCAAGGTGTCCTTGGGCCACGACAGCTGGGGACGCCACCACCTGGAACTGTAACCATGCCAGGAAGCATGAGCACTCAGACGAGACCCGGGAGCCCCCAGAGAGCGAAAACCTGCAAGAAAACATGAGGTGGACATCCCACGGAGAAACAGAGCCACCCCAAATCCCACAGCCACTGACGCAAGAGGGAAGGGACCGGGCCAAATGTCTCTCCCAGCCCAGGACTCGAGGTGTCACGCATAAGTCGCAACCATACACCCTTTGACCTCATCCCACGGTTCTGACCAACCCTTAATCAAATATTTTATAAACAAATAATATTTTTCTATCAACGGAAGTGGCGAGTGGACAGCGAGGTCTCTAACTTGAGCACATTCCGTAGAAGCAGTTGATCCGGGAGTCAGCACTTGCGAGGCGGGCCCTGGGGCAAGTCAGGAGTGTGTCCAAGACGTGCCCAAGTGCAGAGGTGGGCAGGCCTTCAAACACATCTGCTGGGTCACGTCCTGCATCAAGCCCATCCAGGGAGGGCCAGGTGCTGGCCCTGGGTCCTCAACACCCAAGACACCCTGTTTACAGGTCTGAGGCCCCTAGAGAGCCCCCTATGGGGTGGGCCATGACTCCTGGGTGTTTCTATTCCTGGCACCAGGCCTGACAAGTAAGACGCATTTAATACAAATGTTTATTAAAGATTTTCAAGGTGGAGAAAGAGCATTTCCACTTTCCACCCACACCCCAAGTCACAGCTAAATAAACGAGAGATGTTTGGTTAGAAGACAAGGAACTCCCGAATCAAACAATTTGGTTCAGGGGGGAGCGGTGAACGGGAGCTACTGGGAGTGCCCCCAGGCAAATGCCCCCAGTCAGTACCCCTCCGGCCTCAGTCCAGCAGGTGGGCGCACAGAGCCATTTTTCAAGGACCCCAAGCTATCCAACGAATTTGCCAAGCGAAGTCTGCAGGACGTCGGTTGAAAGCAAAATGTTTAAAAATATCCTGCCCTAGCGACTGCCAAACACTCCCCCGAACCCATCAGCACACCCCACCAAGTAAACAGTTGGCTGAAGGGGGGACCCGGGGCGCATGGAAAGCGGCGGGACACGCTCTGCGGCAGCCTCCACACGAGGATGAGAAAGAGGCTGGGTCAAACCGGCCTACTTGGGAAAACATTTGGAAGCAGTTTCACTGACAAGTCGCCTGCGAGAAATCCTGCAGACAGAGTCCGATTTCTATTTTGGTGCGAACATCGGGAAATGAGCTTAAGACACATGTGTCTCAAGTCAGGGCAGCTGCGTTTCCAAACGGCTCAAAATAGAGACTCTTTAAAACACGCTCACACGACACGGACAAAACCACCGGGCCCCAGCTTGGGACAAAGGATTTCATTTTCTTACCAAACTGAAAAACTTCAAAAGCGATAAGAGTTTTAAACTCGATCCAATTCAGCGCCTTTGTCAGTAATCTTAAACCGAGCGGCCAGACTGCGTTCGGGGCAGTGCGGGCCGCTGGGCCAAGGGTAATCTTGGAAGCAGTTGGGCCACGAGTGGCGCTGCTAGAGACGAGCCCATCGCCCGCTGTCAGGGGGTCTTCTCAGGCGATCTGTCATGGGCCTCGGCAGAGCAGAAACCACACTCAAACACCCGAATTGTGGGGTGCTCTCTCAAAGCAGTGGCAGTCCTGCTGTCTATAAATCAGAAGAATGCAGCTCCCAAGCTGGTGTATTTGCTGGAGAATTGAGACCTCAAAGTAGTCTTCTGACACTCGTCGTCTGGGAAGTTCAAAAGACCAGGCGCAGGCCTGGCCAGCAGACTCCTGCCGAGGCCAGGGGGAGGGGAGGCCTGCCGGAGAGTAGGGGAGAGCCGCTTCTCCAGACCCACACCCAACTAAGAGACAGAGGGATGCCCCAGGGACTGGCCCCGTCCCCCTTCCCAACAATCAGATCTCCCCTGCTTCAAGCTGGCCCAGGGACAGCAGATGCCCCGAGATGTAGCACTTGATGACTTGACAGAGGCCAACGTGTCCTTCCCGAATGTGCAGAACCGAGAGGGAGCTGGGGGGCCGGGGCTCTCCTAGGGTGGGCCGGGCTGGGGCAGGGAAACGCTGCCGCCCAAGGGCTGCGAAGAAGGGCACTCAGAAGCCCCACCATGACCCTGAGAGCTCAGGGGCCTTCAGCTCTCGTGCTCTTGACTTCGAAAAGGAAGGAGAAAGAGCTGGACGCAGATGCGGCGATGACGAAGGGCTCTCTGACTGCAGGTGCTGTGGGGCGCCCTGGGAAGCGGGCCCTCCGCCCCCCCAAGGTCTCTGGGGACCATGTGCCAGGGCTGCGCTCCTGCGCTCCTGGGGGAAAGCCAGTCCCTCCCCCCCCACCCCAGGATCGGTTCACCCTCAGGGGGACTGAAGTCGGGAAAGCCACCCCTCCGTTTCTGTCCTTCCTGAAACCCTATGGGCCCAAGCAAGAGCTGCTTCTCCCCCAGCAAGCAGGGCTCAATTAAGATGACAGGTGCCTTCCAGACAGTCCTGGGTGGACCCTCAGCCAGGGGTATGTCCTCTGTTGGGACACCCCCACCCGGCGGGGGTGGGGCAGGAAGTGGCTGCCTCATCCCTGCATCCCAGGCTCAGCTCTGCAGTGGGGACTCCGGACGCCCAGGAAACATGGGGAAGCAATGGGCCACCTCTACTCACGGTCACGGCTGCGCGCCTGTCCCAGGGCAGGGGTGCTGGGGAGTGGGAGGGCGAACGGGCAAGATGGAGTCCTGCGAAAGGCGTTGGTTTAAGAGCAGTAACGGAGCTGAGTAGCCGACACTCAGGCGGCTCGGGGAATCCTGGGCTGGGTGGGGCTGGAGGCCAGGCCACTGCGAACCGCTCCGTGGGGCCCAGCAGGTGCCCAGCAGCGCTGGGTGGGGTCGGCCTGGCGACCAGACACTCTGACCCACAGTGATCCCTTCCTGAGAGCCCGGTCCTGGGAAGGGAGAAGCCAAGGGCTGTCAGCAGAGCCCTGCCCCGGAGCCAGGGCGCTCGGCTGCCCTTGGCTGGCTTCCTCCGCTCATGGGGTGGGTGGCTTTGAACAGCTTCCTAACCACGAGTCTGTTCTTTTTGTCTGCAGAAAGGGGAGGAAATAAGAAAAACGCCCAGATACAGACAACCCAGGGCAGTGCCAAGGAGTGATTCCGGGAGGGGTGGCTCTGTTTAGGTGAGCCTGTCAGAGAAGTTTCTAGAGGAGGCTGCTTTGAACAGGCACAGGGAAGAGTGTGGACATCGGATGGCAAGGTAACGACAAGGCCACAGTAGAGGAGAAAGAGAAGGGGCCGTTTCGACAAGCCACAGGAAGAAAGAAGGAGAAAAGGATGCCGGGAAAGGAGGGAGGGAGTCACAGTGACAGCTGTGCATTTGGGGATCGTCGTTTCATTTTCCCTCCTTGTGTGTTTGCTATGGTCCCGCCACCTCCAGAGCCGCCTGGGGCCCCTCCAGGCTTGGTCATGCCAGGCGAGGCAGAGACAAACCAGGAAAAAAAAAGACTTGCTGGAATATGCCTGAGCAGCTGGGGCTGGCTGCTGGAGGGACCGGCTGCCGCCCACCCCCAGGCTCAGAGTGGGGACTCCTCCAGGGTCAGCTGCACTTGAGGGCACAGGACCCCCCGTGGAGCAGCCTTCGCTCTGCCCTCTTCTCCCAGCACCGACCCGGAGTGGAGGATGGTGATCCGGGACGTGCCCAGTCACCTTCCGGCCACCCTCCCAGGCACGGCCTCCTCCACGAGAAGGTCAGACATCTCCACCAAAATGTAAACTAGGCAGATGGCCCCGCAGCTCGGGGATAAATACGAATCCGCACTGCCAAGCTGACTGCAAACGACCCGCCAATCTGCTAAGTCCCCACAAACACAAGTTGCTCCGCGTTCACCAGGGTGTCGTCTTGCCGACGGGACCGGGGCCAGGCCAATGTGCTTCCCAAACATCAACAAGAGTTTTGTACAAGAAAATCGAAATCCCTGACAACTACAGGCTAAAGCTGTTTTAGAATGGTCTGCGGGGTTCTTTTCTGCACTGGGGTTTCTATTTTGTGACCAAAATCCCTTCCCAAGCAAAGAGTTACTAGAAGTTCTGAGGACGTTTTGTCGCAAGTGACCCTTAGCACAGAGAGATTCGATTAGGGTCATTCAGTCGAGAGGCCGAAGGCCCTAATTTAAGCCAAGCAGGTTCAGATGGTGTTGACTTGGAGGAAGAAGAGATCCAGACTCATTAATCTTCTAGAAGAACAGCAGAAAGAACAGGAAGGACCTGACGAGGCACGCGGTGTGCTGTCACCGCACATGGTTTCTCCGGTTTAGATGAAGAATGTTTCTGGAATCCCTGCGGCGGCGGTCACTAAGCCAGGGCGGCTCCCTCTCAGGAGGATATGAGGTGGCTTCCCAAGCGACCCAGCAAAAATGGCAGGAGCCAGGGGTAGGGGCGCTGGAGACCCCAGTCCCTCACAGTTCCCAACAACTAGGGTCCGAAGCAGGCAGCAAAGTCACCGGGGCTTCTACTGTTTCTCTTCTGGATGAACGAGTCCTTTGATGACGTCCCAAACCTAAACCAAGACCCTCTGTGCCTTCCCCGGGAGGCAGAAAACCAACGGGTACCTGAAGTCCACAACAGAGAACGTGGAGGCCTTCGCCCCAGGTCCAAGTGCAACTATCTGGGTGGAGAAAGCCAGCTAAAGATAGGTCAGGCTGACCACGCCGTCCCAGGGAGACTGCTGCTAGGCTCCTACCAGCAGAGCTCTGGATAACATTTAAAAATAATAAAAAAATAAAATAAAGGTGACTCCTAAGGGGCAGTGAGAATAACGCAGGAGCCCGAGGCCCTCTGGGGATAAACTTGGGGAGCCCTGCTAAGGCATCCTGCGGTCGCTCCCAGGCTGCAGGCTGGAACAGCTCGGTGGGCAGTGCAGCCACCACGGGGGAGGGAGCACGCCCGAGTGAGCGGAGAGGACTACGCTGGCTCTGGACAGGCCGTGTTTGACGCACGAGGGCACTGGGTAAATGGAAGCAGAGCCGGTGGGACTTGGGGCTGAAGGACACAGGGTGAGCGGTGCTCTCCGCACGGCACGGCCTGCTGAACAGATGGGCAGGCGTGAAAGGCCAGGACACGCCCCCGGGAGCACCAGGGGGACAGAGAGAGGGGACCGCAGGTGACCAGGCAGGGGTGGTCACGGAAGCCAAGGGAGGGTTGCCTAAGACAAGGCCCGAATGTGTCCTCTGCACTTGGAGACGTGGTCCAGGGACAGGGGCCGAGGCCAGCGGAAGGGACTGGGGACACGGTGGGCGGTGAGAGGAGGAAGATGTCCAGGACGTCCCATGCAAACTGCTGGGACAGGTTCAGAACCCGTGCAGGCCACCCACCGGGAAGTGGAGGAGCTGCTCCCTCTCCTTCGCACGGCATGCAGCGGGAGCGGATACGTGAGCGAGGGAGCGACAGCGTGGTCTCGTGGAGTGGCCATCAGCTTCCTCATCGCACCAGCAGGCCTCGGACACACCACGAAATGGACCTGTGAGTGCTCCCTGGGGAGGCCCTGGAGCCACCCCCAGAGCACCCTGGACACTCCCCCCTCTCAGAGCCACTGCAGCTCTCAGCCCCCATCTCCCGACAGAGGGCCGCTGCCTCTGAATCCTGACCCTGTCTTCTGCATTCCTCTGCATCCGCAGAGGACCAGCCAGTGGTACTGCCTGGAGCAGAACAGCTGTCCCAGGACGTAAGGCAGAGAACATCAGGAAACGTAAGGACATGGGGCCGGCCCTCCTTTTCATAGGGGGACAAGCTGAAGCCCAGGCAAATGGAACCCCAAGCTGCCTGGGGTTGGCACAGCATGGCCGGCCCTACTCGGGGTGGCCAGAGGTTCCCCAGATCTGCAGACTGGGGCTATTATCTATTTATACATACTATATTATTCTCCACTGAGAGTGTAACCACTGTACTTTCTAACAGTGTATAACTGCTGTACATAAAGAAACCCCTCAACTGATACAAGAGCAAAGTTCCGTTAACCTGTCAAGAATCTGATGCACCACCTTCCAGATGCATCCACGGCCATCAGATTTTGCTTCTTTATGTCTGAGTTTACCGGTCTAGCCCAGCTGAATTAAGGGACCTAAATCAGTGCTCCCCCATGGGCCACGTGGCCGACTAGAAAAAGTCTATTTATTTCAGTTTACAAACATGTACTGAGGCCCCCCCTCCGCTGGTCACTAGGCATGTGGGGAGGACATTGCCTTGGCCTTGGGGACCCACCAGCCACGGGCAGTGTATGAGCTGAGGGGACCACCGGCACCCAGCTCACCGGCTGGTCACGTCCCATCCCCACCTCCCTAGCAGGTTTGCAACAGAGGGAAAGCTCCACAGTAGCCGAGGGGCCTCCTCCTGTGACCCTCTGTGTATGCGTCCACGCCTACCTGGGACACAGACCACAGCTGCTGTCTTGGGGGTGACCTCGGCCACTTGGCCCGGGTGCCTGGCTTCTCTTGGGTCCAACCTTTCGGCTGCCGCTGTGGAGCACTTCAACTGTCCTGCCTGCGGTGGCCGGGGGAACCCAAGGCTTGTTTTCTTACGTGCTCTTTTTAATGATATGAAACCGGAAGTGCTGGATCTCACGAGCCAGCTGCGGACGAGCTGCCCATCTGCGCCAGGCGGGGGCGGGGGCGGGGCGCTGCACGAGGGGATTCCGAAATCCTCGTGCGGACTTTATCCTGCAATGGTGGCCGGCCACCCTCTCCCCAGCGTTCCCACCACGAATGTCAGCGGCATGACTGGGTGCGAAGGCTAAGAGCTGGGGGAGAATAAGGGAAGAAATACGGCTTGCGGTTCTCCCCGACCACATGCGGGGGAAGTCCTGCTTCTTGCATCGAGCAGTTACTTTATCATCTCGTCTCCTTTCAAGTTCATTGTCTCCGTGTACCCCGTTGACTCTTATTTGCATGCAGATGCTATTCTAACCCCGAACCTTCTACTCGAACATCTGTCCAAGCCAGACGCCCCCAGAACCATCTAAAGGGAAGAACAAGGCCAAACAGACTCGCCCTCTAAGCCCGACGGGTCTTCATCTGTGGGAGGGACATGACGACGTGTACTTGGAGAGGTTCTGGGGCAGATCTTGGCAGGCACGAATGCTGACTGGCACTTAAATAACTGCACTCCGTACCTGCTGCTCTTCCCGGCAGGGCTGGGGCTGTACGGACTGCCCTCCACCTCTCAGCCCTCCCCAGCGTGTCTTGTCTCCACTGGGCTGAGGCCGTCCTTTTGCTGGTTCCTTCCCAGAGCTCGGGAACCCACGCACAAATCAGACCCAGGGAAAGCATGTGCAGAGAGACGTCCTGCGCGTCTTCTACGGAGACGTCACGGTCCACCCCCCTCTACCCATGCAGCTGCCTTCCTGCCTTCCACGCCCCTGGGGGCGGGGGTGGCGGGGGAGCTGAGAATGTGAACAGCTGGAGGAAATCAGGCTGGGGTCAGGACACGGTGCCCACCTGCCAGCTGTGCCCCCACCCGCTGCGCGCACCCAGGACGAGTGGGCACCAGGCTCAGCTTCCAGCAGGCAATGGCGCTGGGCCTCATCACCCCCAAAGGGCCTTCAAGCTCTTCAATACTAGGACCTTTAGCTAAACTTCATGCCGAGCACGGCCAGTGGTGGAAAGCTCAGGCGTGGCCTTGAGCTTGGGCTCTGCCCCCTTGGCAGCGCTGCGACCTTCGGGGAGAGCCTGGAAACTTTCCTAATGCTTCTGAGCCTGTGTTTTCCCATCTGTGAAATCAAGATACAATCACCGCCCCCCACCACGCTGCTGTGAGGTTAAATAAAATGGTAGCCGTGGAGCATGGAGCCTAACATAAAGCCAGCAACCACTCCCACTCTGACCGTCACCGTCACTCGGTACCGCTGCTCGGCACAGGCAGCAGCCCAGGCAAGGTGCCAGTAGGGGTGCCGCGTGGGATCTCATGCCACCCGGGGCTCTGGCCCTGCTGGAGGGGCGGGGCCCTCGGGACGCACAGAGGCAGGATGGAGTGAGGAAGGTACAGCGGGAGGGGAGGGGGCCTGGGAAGGTCAGAGGGGCAGGCAGCCAAGCTGGGCCTTGGAAGGGGGGCAGTCTAGCGACAGGCAGAAAGAGAAGGACGAGCAGGCCCAAAGGCCCCAGAACGTGGGAGTCCTCGCTTCCAGAAGGCACCCCACTGTTTTACCCACAGGGAGCCTGGTGCCCTGGGCAAAGGCCGAGTCCGTCTGTCTTACCGGGACATGGGATCTCTCATCACAAAGAATCCCGGGGTGCTTGTCAGGGTGCGCAGGCCTTGTTCCAAAGGCCCCAAGAGACAGGGAAGATCACGAGCATGACGACGGGGCCAGGAAAGGACGGGAGGACGTGTGAGCAGGGCCGTGGAGCTGTGACAGAAAACCTGCCGTGCAGACGGGAGACCTGGGGAGACGTGTGAGGCAGGAGGTGTGCAAGAGGGGAAGCCGGTGCTGACTCAGCGGGCAGGGAGGGCGGCGGCGGATGGGGTGGGTTTTCGGGCAAGCTGAGGCCCACTGAGGCGCAGGCACCACCAAGAGAGCTTCGAGCTGGCACGGCCAGGGAGGGTGACGCTTCCCTCGCAGCTCCCCAAGAACTCCGGGCTCCAGCCTGCGTTTCGCACCTCCCACCCCAGCTCCCAACTGGGACGATACAGGCTGCGAGGAATGAGCTCGGGACACCAGGGAGCCGCCACGGCTGCCTTGTGGCGAAAAGCCTGTGCCAACGAGACAGCCACCTTTTCTGACCTTGGCTTTTCTTGTCAATAGCTGTTTTGAGCTTCTTTCCAATGTACGATACGCCACGTATTTGTTTATCCTCCGTGTCAGGAATAAGAGGGAGCCAGACCGATTCTGTGACTCTCCTGTGTTCTGTCACACCCGTCACTGACCGGAGTCCCTCATCAGCCTCCAGCCACCAGGCACCCTCGGGCATGTGCTCTGGGCCAGGACACTGCGGTGACCGAGGAATACACTGTCCCTGTCCTTGGGTCTCTTAGGAGAGCCCGACGGGCTCCACTGATCTGTGGGATAAGCAGGATAAAGGCTTCTCAGTCTCATGAGACAAACCTCTTTTAATTACAAAAAATTTTCAAAGGCGCCGAAACACGACGCTACTCGACAACAGACCTGGCTGGCGACAAGCGGGGCTCCGGCATCTGTCGCTTCTTCCGCTGGAGGACGCAATGATCTGTGAGTGACTGACTACTGCCGCTCGTGACTGTGCACAGTGTCCCCACCTCTCGGATCTCACGACTGGGACAAAAGCAGCTCCTCGCGTGCGCCACACGGCTCCCCCCCATCCACGTGCTGGCCCTGTGTCAGGACGGGGTGAGCTACCCGCGAAGGAGCCCGCCCAGCCCACTTGAGGCCACGGGCATTCCTCGGAGGCATCGTGCGCGGGGGAAGGAGGCAGCGCTGAGTCGTGAGCAAAGCACAGGGATGAATAAAGCCAAGTGGGGGCAGTGGCAGGGAGGGGACAGCCTGGGGACTGCACACAGGTCCGCAAGGCTGGAGACGGGCTCGGGCCTGGAGTTGGAAGGAGCTGGCCTTGTCCTGCAGGCAGCGGGGAGATGCTGAAGGAGCTGAAGGAGGCCCAGCCCCACGCTAGAGAAAAAACTACCCGAGATCGATAACCTCAGGGTCCTGCCAGGGGCAGAGGGCCTGAAAGACCTCTGCTCTAAGCAGCAGGGTCCAGAGGGAGCTCTCCGCAGGTCGACCCCCTACTTCTCACCTCCAAACCACCACCAGTTCACACCAACATGGAGATTAACAACCACTCGTTGGTCTGGATCCTTTATGGAGGCAGGGGGACAGCGGGGGCCCTGTGACAGCGGGGGCTCTGGGACAGAGGCCATTTCCGACCCAGGTTCCATCACGCACCAGCACGGCGATGGGGCCCTGGCTCTCCTCCTGCTTGGGAGGATCAAGTCGAAGGATAAGTGCGGCCCATAAGAGGTATCCAGGGAGTGCCGCTGGCTCTCCCTCGGATGAGTCATGAGACGAATAGGTCTTTTTGTTCAATCAACCGGGAGCTCAAACACTTTTATATTTTCTTTCCTCGTGGAAAAGAGCTTTGCATTCTCAGTAACAAATACATGCCCTGAAAACAAGCTCTCGGAACAAAACTAAACAAGGAAAAACACTAAATTCAACATTCTTCTTAGAGGAGAGAGAACCACTGCTGTCAACGGAGGAAATGTTACAAAAATATTAAGACCCAACTCCGAGTGCGTCATTATTAATGCCAATTACCGAGCGTTGTTCTCACTCGTGCACATACAGCCGGGCACCACTTTCTATCTGAAAGTGCTACCGGGGACTCTGGTTCACATTTCAACACCGTAACAAGCTGCTCAGGGAGATGCCCCAGCTTGGCAGCCATCGGGCCTGCGACTGCCCAGGTTCTCCTCCTGGGAGGGCGCCTCAGGGGCCGACACAGCAGAGACGCTTGGGGCGTTCCTGCTGAGGGGTCTCACTCCAGGGAAGCCGTGTGTCTTCAGATCATTCTAGAAAGTACATTTCTGCAGGCCTCCTGCATTGCTGTTTCAAGAACCCGAGTGGGCACTTGCCCCGACAAACGAGGAAGCTCTGTAATGCTAACAACCATGTTCCCTCACTCTGCTTGGTAAGTTCTGTTTCTCCAGCCCAGCAATACCAGCCCAGTATTTACTGGGCTGTACCCTGGTCTGGTTTACAGGACCATCGCATTCACTCGCCATGACAAGGAGGCGGCTTCTGCCGTCATTCACATTTTACAGACGAGTAAAGAGAGATCAGGGAACTTCCCCCAGGGTCACCTGCCTGGCCGGCCAGCAGGAGTCAGGCCAGGGACTCAGGGCCACTGGGCTCCAGAGCCCTGGCTCTCAGCCTCTGCACTGCAGGGGTGCCGGCAAAATGCAGCAACAAGCCCCCGCCGCATTTCGTTCACTGCCTACTGCCTGGCTGCAAAGTCTGCAGCGCCGGTGGCATCCGCGTGCCCCACGCAGCCGGGCCGCGGGCACCGCCCCAGAGCTGCCGCCATGACCTTGGAGGAGTGGCTTCCCAAGACAGGCCGCTCCCCCTGGCCTGGCTCCCAGGCTGGGCCCAAGGTGCGGGGACGGGCTGCGGCGGGGGCACTTCCCACGTTCCAATCTGAACTGCCAGCTGGAGCCCCGGGGGGGCCTGGCCGGGTCTCCCCGCGGTGTGGGAAGCCCTTCCCAGCGCCGCCGCGTCTCTCCTGGCCTGCCAGCAGCAGGGCGACTCGGAACCGAAGGTGAAAGTATCTGAAAGCCAAGACTGTAGACTGTATACACATAGCAATTTGTTACTGTGAAAAACCATCTGTTTCTCGGTATTACAATCCTCAGAGGGCAAATTATAGCTAGCGTTCAACATAAAACATCAATTTAAACCATCAACTATTCATAATTTCAATTCTTTATTGGAAACCAAGGACATAAATGTCAGGGAATAAAGCAATATTTCTTTTATTAACTGTTCCATTCATCTGGCTATTAAATAAAAGCAGGGCCCCAATAAATGGCAGGAGTCCTTGCCTGACAGCCACACCAAATAGCTCTATAATTCTCAGACGTTTTAAAACAACGAAAACTGCATTATTTGAAAAGTTAGAAACTTTAATATATAATAAAATTAAGATTAATGCCATCTTAATACCTTGCGAAACTGTTTGCAGTGCCCTCGTCTTCGAATGGATTTCTTCTTGCACGTTTTATTTTTAACAGTGCTCGTTTTGTACCGAGAACGTGCCAGTTTTACGACCAGGTCCTGTGGCTGCCGACCACCTCTGGCATTTTTCATGGCCATCTAGTTTTCCCAGCCGGGGGGCTGCCTCCCGCCACGGGGCCTGCACCATGTGAGGCACCACTTTGGAAGTGCAGCTCAGGGAGTGCGTGGCCTTCCAAACCCAGTCCCATGGGACACTCGCATGTGGTTCAGTGAAAACAGAGAGAGGGCAGGGCGGCAAGTTTCTAGAGAGCAAGCAATCTGAGCACAAGAAACACTTGAAACGTCACAGACGATGGAAGAAAATATTTACTGAGCGCCCTTTGTGCCCTGGGACCTATACTGAGATCTTTATGTGCCTCTGTCTCATAACCATCCTGCAGGGTGGGTACATTTCCCAGATTAGGAGACAGGTTTAGAAAGGTGAATCACCCGCTCATCCTACTCCTGGGAGTGCCATGAGCTAACCAACAAGGAAATAAAGAGAAACGAGACACGGGGGCCATACCCAGCACCTTCCAGTCTACCAGCCATATGGTACGGAAGGAACTGCTGAGTGTGACCGTCAGCAGCAGGCCGGGGCATCAGGGGCATAGAGAGACTTAACATCTCAGCCCACAGAGGGAGGGACAGCGACCTGGGGGTGCTTGGCGGCGGGGGGTGGGGTGGTGGCGGCAGCAGAGCGGGCTCCCCGGGGGAAGAGGCAAGAGGCAGCACTCGGGCTGAGTTTTACACAAATACTTTTCTGTTTTTCTTTTTCCAAGGTTTGATTTCTAAGACGGAGGCTGCCACCGTCAGAATCGTTAATTTAAGGAAAACACCCAGCACAGCATTTGAGGAAGAGCTTGTGTTCAGAATCCCTATAATCCATCCTGCAAGCCCAGGATGGCTCTATTCTCTTGGCCACAGTCTGACCTCCTGCCAGCACAGCGGCCCTGCCTCACCAGCACTCCACACACGCCCCCACGCTTCTTAGCAGGGCTCACGGTATGGGGTTTGACGGCTGTGCAACGTTCCCGCCTGTCGAGGTGGGCTATCCGTCACCAGGACGGACACGCTGCACGAATGAGTAGACTAGCTGGTAAGGAAGCACCTTGCACGGGCAGAGCACAGTGCCGCCCACCACGCGCTCCGGCGGGTACCTCCGTGGATCCCCTGTCACCACCACCGGGGGACCGAATTCCACGCTGTCCCTGGTTTTGCAGATGAGGAAACTCAAGAGACCCTGTGACTTTCCGTCCCTTCTCCTGACGGGCACTCCAGGGCTGCTCCCGTCCTGTGCCGTCTAGGAGCTGGGAACGGTCTCAGGGACCACGGTGTCCGCGGTGCTGCTGATGGAGACGAAGGTCTAGGCCGGCAGCCATGTGCGTGGGCTCCTCTACCCCAGAGCGCAGAGCAGAACCGACCCAGCCCCATCCTGCTTACTGGGGATGCTGTCAGCACTGTCGACTCTGGAAGAAGAGAGAGCTCTGAGGGCAAACTACTTTTTACTGGTGCGTTACTGGCCACAGCTGAGTCATGCCTTTTAGCCTGAAATGCAGGTAAGGAGAAAATCCGGCCATCAGCAGGCAGGAAGATACCTGCAGAGATATACTTGCCTAACCTCCCGGGGTTGGGTTTTCTCTCTTTTACTACCTTCTCACTCCAGGCCGTTCTGGTGAGTACAGGGGAACAAAGGCCGACGTTCCCTCCCACGAACGTGAGCCATGGAAACAGCCCGAGTTTCCTTAGTTGGAGCTTGAGCCTTCAGACGCCCTGACGTTTGCGTTCCCAGTTTAAACGCCACTGAGAACCCTCTAGATGTAATTTTAATGAACATGTATCTGTCGCAGAGAGTGACTGAGGGCCCCTCCTGGGAACGGCTCCCCACCCTCGTTCGGCCACTAATGGAGCGGCGGCTCTGTGGAGCTCGGGCCACACCGACTTTCCGTGCTCTGGCTTGATACTGATCACTGGTTCAATGAATATTCCAGGGCTCACCCCATGGCAGCCACTATGGCAGATACAGAAACGAAACAGGTTTCTGTGTTCACGGAACTCAGGTCCTAACGGGGATAGATGGGTGACGAACAGATAGGTAATGTGTCAGGAGACAGACGAATGCAGCAGAGAAAACACAGACAGGTAAAGGGGATGGGGGGGCGGGCACGGTGCTGGGTCAGGATTTGCAAAAAGAAGCAGGTGAGCGTTCAAGTCACAGATCTAACCCCGCTCCGCTTGCACGGCAAGCCAGGGGTGTCGAGGGGTATCCACAGTGCTCCCGGGACAAGCTCGATGTTCACGCACTGATTTCCCCTTTATTTTCAAAATTCCAAGATGCAGCATGCAACCTGGTGGCTAAAAAACTGAAAACGGAAACTCTGGTGTGAAGCGCCTAGGAAACTGCAGGCAGAGGCTGGATCCGGGGAGAGGAGAGAATGGGTCTGTGCACGCGTCTTGGGGAGAAGGCCTGGTACACCACACAGGGAGCGGAGGCTTCGGGGCCCTCCCGGGTCACGGGGTCACCCTGAGGACTGGCTGGCTGTCAACATACAGCAGCTGTCCCTTGGGTCAGAAGAGGGGAGAAGCCCAAGTCTCAGCACCTGCCCAGGGACCAAGCTACCACTTCCTCTGCCTTGTCATCTTCCGCTCCAGTGCCAGGTAGAGACCTGGTAAGATCTGTTGATGCGGAAGTCCTTACTCTGTAAGATCGTCTTGTTGGGAGGCAGCCCTCTCCTTATGACACTAACGACAACACCCCGACCCAGGGTGACCCCGCTGGTCCCTGAGCTTCCGGCTGGACTTAGGGCCCACCTCGCTGCATTCCAGTACCTCCCACTGGGCCTGGCATCCACAAGGGCTCAAATACAGCCCCAGAATGAAAAACCGAACCGGGGCAGAAGAAACCCAAGCCCAGTGAGGGCGGACGATCTTGCCCAAACGCAGGCTGATCAAGGAGCATGGGGAGTCAATCCCAGGAGTCTTTTTATTTGGGATTTGGGGCTCTTTCTGAGTTACTGTTACCTGGATAAGACCCTAGAAGAGACCCTTTTAACCCCATACTTGAATTAGAAGAGTATGCTGACGGCTAACGGCACAGCTTATCTAATTGCAACTCAAAATCCAGGAATATCAATTTCTCACGCTGTTTCATCAAGCAAAAGCAAAACTTTCCAGCACTACCAAATTCAAACTTGGCTCTGCCTCTGTGCGTAATGACCTGCTCAGAGTGAGAGCCCCTCTTCTGCACAGGGGTCCCTCCACCAGCCTGCCCTGTGAGGCCCCGGCCTGCTCCTCTAGCCCAGAACCCAATTTCCCAGCCTCACAGGCCAGGGCACGCCAGTGTCTCCCTACTTGTCGCCTGGAACATTCTCTGGGTAGTAAAAATACTCCTCCTCTGAGAGCTGACTTCTGTACAGCTCGTTCAGGAGTCGAGTTCCTTGCCAATTCAACAGGCACTCCCGGATTTATGGGAAAGGGCGGGCAGCCCCTCTGTAACTTGTAATCATTGGCCATGATTCCGCCCATAAGGACATGCCGGCTCATCGACTGATGTTTACTGAGCACCTACTGCGTCCCAGGCTCCACGCTGGGGGCTGGAGGCGCAGCCGTGAAAGGACCCAAATGGTCCCTGCTCTGCTGGGACGAACGTTCCAGCCTGTGCAGACAGGCAGAAAAGGAGAAACAGCACGAGACGACGTGTGCCCGTCCTCGGATAAGGACTGCAGACCCAGGCGTGAGTGCTGGGGACTCCTAGGTGAGCCAGGGAGCGGAGTCTGGGGCACAGCCTGGGGCAGGTGCATGCAGGCACGGGCGCCCCTCTCGTGGGGCCCCCGCAGCCCGGGGACGGTGGGACGGGACAGCAGCAGGGGTGGGCGAGCGGGGCGCATGCAGGATCCGAGCTGCGTGGGTTAAGGGGAAGCGAAACGCCGGAAAGGAAAAGCACATTCAAATTCTAGTTTCAGTATCCACTCAAGGGAACCAAGTCTAATTTAAACAATTCTCTGTAATGTGAGTTATGGTGACTTCTGTTTCCCCTGAACTGTGATGCGCAGGACAGGAGCACAGAGCGGCGCGTGGGACTCGTGCACCGACAGCAGGACGAGACGCGGCAGACAGACCGATGCGGATTTCAGAGTCCAGTCTGTGTGATTACACCGCGCCTCCTGAGTGCCAAAACGCGGCCCCAGTCACACTGGTCATCAGATCCTTGATGGCTGCTCGGAAAAGGGAAAGAAGAGGCAAAGCTGATGGCAGGAACCTGGGGTTCCGTCTCTCTGGAAAGCCCTCGGGCGGGCACTTCTCCCGTGTTTTGGCTTTAAGGGAAAATTCATTTCAAACTCCTGCTCCCGTCTGGGTTTTTAAATTAAAATCGCTATGCATATTTTTGGCTCACGATCCCCATCTCTCAAAGACAAACCTTTTTTTCCTCTTTTATTCAGAGTATTTAAAAGAATACAGCGCTGGGAAAATTAGCTATCCGACTTGGAAAAAAAAATAGATCTCTACACTTCATACCCTATACACGAAACTGCCGTCAGATTTAAAGAAAAAAAAAAAAAAAGAAAAACCAGAACTCTTCCATTACTCTAAGAGGATATCTATATATATGTGTGTATACACACACACACACACACACACACACATAAAATGTTTATATTTACAAGGCAAATGATAGGTTTGGGGGAAATATCTGCAGGACAGAAGGGACAAAGAATTAATACCACACTCTCTACAGACCAGGAGGAACCAAGAAGAAAATGGCAAGCAACCCACTGGAAACTGGGCGGTGAATCTGCGCCCGAGATACCAGGGGCTAACAGACACGCCAGAGGACAGCCAACCTCACCGTCGGCTGAGGAAATGCGAACTTAAGGCAATCTATTTTTTTTTATTAGTGGAGAATTTAACAACTGACAAATATCCAGTATTGGCGAGGGTGTGAGGGAAAGGACAGTCCCGCTGTCTTCTCTGTGCCCTGGGGAGGCATGACAACTGAAGGCGCCGTGTTGAGCCCAAGTTGGCAGAACCAGCACGAGGAAAATGCGGGTATGTCCCGTGGCCCCGCGAGTTTACACCGAAAAATCCATCTGTAGGTAACAGCTGTCCAGGGGTCAAGGACTCGTGGACAAAGACGCTCGCTGCTGCTGGACTCACTCCACAGGCATTTATGCGCCGCTTACTGTATGCAACATACTCTTCTTGGTGCTTGAGTTACCCCAGTGAACGCAAGGGAAGGGGATCCCGGCCCTCGCATTCCGATAGGGAAGAACAACGCAGTGACCTCTCGAATGGGGGACAGACAGAGGGCACGTCACCTTTTTTAAAAAGTAATATGTGTCTGTAAGTGGTTTCATTTTTATGAGCACATTAATTTTGTAATAGAACGCTTTTTAAATAAAAGAGCCCTTGCCGCACAGAGGCCAACAGCTATCTGACTCCAGGAGAGTCCCTGGGTCCCGAGGATCGGAGGTGGCGGCTGCACGGTCACCACCGAAGGAAGGACAGACACCGCTGGAAAACCTCCCCCTGTCCACACCCAGAAGGCTCCCTCTTGGCGGCTGAACCCAAGGATGTGAAAACACTCCACCTTCCCTCCTGTCCTTCCCGTGTGTTTCCTATGCACGTAATGTACAAACGCATTCTTACTGGAAAATTTAAGAAAGAGTAAGCAATCAAAAAGTAAGGCCCCAGCTTGCTCATCTGAGCTGTCACAGCGGCCAGCAGCTCCTCTCTCTGACACAAAAGGCACTTTTTAAAGTGAATGATCCTCTCCCGAGCTGAAAAGGCCAACCTGTAATATATCTACATCTATATTTAGATTATAGAATTAGATCCCAATTTAGCTGACTTTCATCTCAGAGCGTGTGATGTTTCCCAGGATGGCCTGAATTAGATTTCCTACTAGTTAGAATTTCCTGTAAGCTGGGATTAGAAGCTCTCGTTTCCTAGTTTCTATCTTAATCATTATACAACACTTCAAATTTCTTAAGAAGTTTTGAAAATATTAATACGGCATTTCATCTCCGCACCATCTACAAAAGACAAAGAGAAGAGTGAGGCTCGGCGGCGCTGTTGCCAGGAGATAGCATGGAACAGAGACCTGAGGGGACTTGGTTCTGTGGCCTCGGCCTTGGTCAAGTCGCTCAACCTTTTCGGGTCGGATTCCCAATCTTCAAAATGAGGATTCAGGATGGGTGAAAAGTAGGCAAGGGCACATCCTGTAAGAGCGAATCCTTAAAGACGGTTTCCTTCTCCCCTTCCTGTAAAACTTTTCTCAGTTCCGAGGGCTTCTGAGGGTGCTGGTGATGTTCTTGGCTCTGGGTGTTGATCGCAAGCACACATCCGGTTTGGGGAAACTGAGTGGGTGTACATTTAAAGAAGTGCAGGGCGCCTGGGTGGCTGAGTGGGTTAAAGCCTCTGCCTTTGGCTCAGGTCATGATCCCAGGGTCCTGGGATCGAGCCCCGCATCGGACTCTCTGCTCAGCAGGAAGCTTGCTTCCTCCTCTCTCTCTGCCTGCCTCTCTGACTACTTGTGATCTCTGTCAAATAAATAAATAAAAATCTAAAAAAAAATTAAAAAAAAAAAAAAAGAAGCGTGCGTTCTCCGTAGGTTCATCTACCGAACTTCATTCAAACAGAGTAAAAGCGGGCACTGATTCCGTGCAGCCACCAAGCTCTGGGGTCAGCAGACCAAGATCTGGCACCAGCTGGAGGCAAGTCCCTCCCAGGAAATGAGTGTCTTCCAGGGGCTGCGTTGTCATGAGCGTGAGAGGAGTCCTGCCCAGGCCGCAGAGCCAGGGTGCAGCGGCCGATGTCACCTGGGGGCCATGGCCGCTGAGCAGGGAAGGGCACAAGGTGACTTCAGGCCACGAGGGCGATCCGGAGGTGTCCAGCCTCTGCTTCAGACAGCAGGCCCGGCTGCGCAGAAACCCAAAATCTAGGTTTTCAGAGCCCAGATGGGTCTGAGGGCCTAGACAGGGACAAAGTGGAGGAACCTTCCACTTCCCTCCGTACCCCAGAGCGCACAGGCAGGGCCTTCACCTGCCCGAGAAGCAACCCTCTCAAGCCCACTGTCATGTTCTGCATCAGATAGGGAAGGCAGTGGCTGGCTGTGCCGGCCAGTAAGAAGTTCCGGAGCTTTTCACCTTCAGGTCACCGATGAGAACGCTGTCTGGGTCGGTGGGGACAGGAAGTCAGGACTCCCTGCAGGCAGGAGGCCGCATCTCTGAACGTGGGGAAGGGAATGCGCTCCCGGGGCGTCTCTGCAGACAGCACGCAGGGGTTTCCTGCGACACCAAGGCCTTCTTCTCCGGGAGTCAACGCTCCTGATGACGTTCCCCGCGGGCCGCAGCACACCGGTCCGAAGGAGCTGACGGCCCTGCGCTGGGCCAGGGTCCTGGCCTAAAGTTCTGGAAATTAATCTCAGGGCTCTGAGGAGCAAGGGGCCTCTCCCCTTCTCGGTGGCTGAACCCAAGGTCCCGAATGCACATTCCACCCCATCAACTCAGCAGACCAGCTCGCTGGCAGAGCTGGTCAGGGGGAGCTGGACTGAGCCAATGCGCCAGGAGTCAGGGGGCTCCCTGACAGGGCTCGGGCCTTCCTCCAGGCTGGCTGAGCCGTGGGCTCTGTGAGACGCGCCTCTCTCCACCCCGATCTTAACCCAGACAGCATCAGATGCTGTTACCTGTAGCCAAGACAATTCTTACAAGCCAAGTCCTTGTCCCAAAACAATCTGGACCTAAGAAGAGGGAGACCAGAGACTTAAGACAGGGAGGACTCTCTGCTTCTAGTGATTGGTATTTTATCGCCACATCTGCCCTGTGTCCGAAATCAAAATGTGTCTCCCACACCTCGTAAATCCCAACAGAAACAGACCTCTACCTTCAGAAATGGGCTACACTCCAAACTGCGGGCCTCTAATTCTCTTTCTTCGGATAAATGAAATGCTATGTCTAGTAACCTACAAGACGTGGGGCGCCTGGGTGGCTCAGTCGGTTAAGCGGTCAACTCCTGGTTCTGGCTCAGGTCATCATGGTGTCAGGGTGGGGAGATGGAACCCTGCGTCGGGCTCTGCTCTGCGCAGGGAGGCGGGGCCTGCTTCAGAGTCTCTCCCTCTCCTTCTGCCCCTCCCTCTGTGTGTGCACACGCGTGCACGCGCGCTCTCTCTCTCTCTTTCTCTCTCGCCAAAATAAATAAATAAATCTTTAGGGGAAGACTAAAAAGACACATGCCAATAGCGCTTGGTTGCCAGAAACTTGTAACCGGCAATAAAATTTAAAACATGAGCCCTTTTTGTGAGGAGCTGGGGAAATTTTTTTTTACCAATACCAGAGGGGCTATGCTTTTCCTTAAAAAATACTTTGTTTTTAGCTCATGGACAGCGTGAGCCACCTGACCCATCTGGCTGCCCTCTTTGTGCTGGATGCCGGGAAGCTCACAGTCAAATGCAGACCACTTCTCACCCCTATGAAGCATACAAGGCCTGGGAATATAACTGGATGGTTACCCAGCTTGGGTCTAGTCATGGTGCTCCCCCTCCCTTTACTTCTTCCCCTCCCCACGAGCTCCCGGCCTCATTGCCTTGCTTGTTATACCTGTGAAATCTTTTTGGAAAATAGAACACGACCAGGACAAGAAGAGCATAGTGGCGAGAAAATGGTTTTAGGGTCAGACAAGCCTGGAGTCTGGGAACAGCAGCACCACCCTGGGAGGCCAGGGACCTCTCTGAGCCTGAAAGTATCTTTTCAGGGTTGTCCTGAGGATTTAATTAGCTGACGTGTGGGCATGTGCTCAGCTCAGTGCCCAGCACAGAACAGGTGCTTAAGAAAAATCCAATTTTCTTTTTTCCACTGGGTCTCTTCCCTTATCCTCTCTCCCCTTAACAAGGCACAACTGGTAGACAGCCCACACAATGTCCCCAGACAGCCCCAAGGAGACCAGGTGACTCAAGGGCCGGTCCCCACCAGGACCATGAAGGTCCGACACATAATGCGGGGGCTCAGGGAGACCATGCCGCACTCTTGGCAATCAGGCTCTACAATCCTGGGAGTGTGGCCCCTGGATTATGTCCCTGTACCCCAACTGAGTGGATCTGAGCAAGTTTTTCCCTCAGTCACCAGAGGCAGAAAGCTGCTTCCCCCCAAGGCCACGGCCACAGCTGCGGCCAACCAAGTATGGCTAAGAGCTTTGTCTCGAAAGCATCTTTAACAGAAGTGCTGAAAGTCAAGTCCGCTTCTCTGTGAATGCTCTGCCCCCAGTTGTCTATTCCAGGCCACCCGGCCCCCATCACTCAGCAGGATTCTGGGCCATTTTCTGCAACGGTCAGTCAAGTTTCGTGGGGGAAAATAAAGGCTAACTCGAATTTGAACAAGCACAGTAAGTACAAAGGACAATCTGCTGCTAAAAGCAGCACGTACCCCATTTGAAACCCAAATACAAATATTTCGGCTTATGCCCCAGCATAACATCCACTTTAATTTATGACATGTAAACTCAAAGTTCTAGCCCACGTCTGCTCACCCAGGTTTTCTAAAGCATAACTGATACCATTAACTGACTCTCGAGAGAAGATGGGGATGAGCGAAGAAAGGCAAAGGCAGGCAGCCCTGTGGGTCCCGTGGAACCCTGACTCAGGGAGCAGTGAGGTTAAGGGCGGAGAAAGTGACTTAATTATTAGCACAGGCCAAACGCCTCATTTTTCAAGGTAAACGCTCATCCCGATGGCTACGTTAAAGTAGCCGCCAGGAGCACACACTGCACACATTTTCCAACTAAAGATAGAAACTATGCTTAAAAAGCTAATTTGGTATTTTTAGAAGTTTGGGTTTCTTTGATCCGGCCAAAAGAGGCTTAAAATTCAGCTTCAAACTATTTTAGTCTCTGCTTCACAACTTTGAAATAGCTGGTACATCTTAAGTTCCTTTCAGCCACTGAACGCGGATGATTCTATAAACCATCGAGCTGAAAATTCAGGAAATTCGGCTGAGAACCCTGGACCAACCTGGCATCAGATGTGCCTTTCTTGTGAGGATTCCACTTGTGTAAAAATGGAGGTGAAATTTCAGAAAGTGGGATTTGGTCACCCTTCCTTCCTTCCTCTCTTTTTTAAAGTTTTATTTATTTATGAGACAGAGAGAGAGAGAGAGTGAGAGCATGAACACAAGCAGGGGGTGTGGGAGAGGGAGAAGCAGGCTCCCCGCTGAGCAGAGAGCCCCATGCGGGGCTCGATCCCAGGACCCTGAGATCATGACCTCAGCTAAAGGCAAAAGCTTAACCGACTGAGCCACCCAGGCGCCCCTGGTCTCTCATGTTTCTAACAGAACTCCTGTTTCCCCATCTGAACTCCAGCTTTCTCTCTGTAAGGCTCAGGGAAATCCGGGCGCCTGCCAGTTTAACTCAATGCAGGCAGCACACCTCCCTGAGGGGAACGAGGCCTGCCACCTGCCAAGTGCTCACTGTCACACCAGGCGCTGGCACTGGGAAGCCTCGCGGCTGACCCATCGGGCGGCCTGGCCAGCCCTCCTGACCAAGGAGGGAAAGGGGCCGCGAGAGAGGCCCAAGGCCACACAGCCAATGAGCTTCAGAGCTGGGATCAGCCTCCGGATCTGCTCCTCCTCAGCTGGGCCTCCTGCTCCGACAGTAGGGACATCCGGGAACGGGCTGGAAGTTTCTACATGTTCTTCCTGTGCCCTCACCATCCACATAAACCACAGTCTTAGTCTCTGGGTTCTCCTATTTGAATCTTCATTCGATATGGAGATCCCCTACCATTTAATTTTTATGTGAAGACAGAGCGAGGGTGGGGGGATGGAGAAACTCCTAAGACATTACGAATCTTTCTTCACTTACCATAGGGTTATGTCCTAATATGATTATAAGTTGAGAATATCCTAACTGGAAATGCAGGTAACACACCTAACCTCCCAAGCATCGTACCTTAGCCCAGCTGACCTCAGACGTGCTCATATCACTTACGTTAGCCTGCAGCTGGGCAAGATCATCTAACATGCGGCCCAGTCGACAATCGGGTGCTGAGTGTCTCGTGTGAGGTGCTGAATGCTGTACTGAAAGTGAGAAACGGGGTGGCTGACTGGGCACGGGACAGTCGTCGGGACGTCACTGGCTGGCTGGGGGCGCCGGCTGCCACTGTCCGCCATCAGCAGATGGCACACAATGCATTGCCAGCCCAGGGGGAAAAAAATCGAAATTCGGAATTCAGAGGACAGTTTCTGCTGAATGCGTCATCACTTTGACAAAGTCAAAAAATCCGAAGTCGAACCACTGTTAAGTTGGGACCATCCGTACAGTTACCCCAAGTAACAGAGTCTCTTTAAACTGCATTACCCCAAGGATTCTGGGGGTGTCCTAGCCCAACTACCTCATTTTACAGATGAGGAACCAGGTCCGGAGAGAGGAAATGACTTGTCTAGGATAAATTCTGATTATTTGTTTCTGGGGACCCTTTACATATCTTTTCAGAAAACACGCTGCTCGTATTGTCCCTTCGTATGGCGCGGATCATTTCGAGGATGTGGTTTAATTACACAATTCAGCTAATAGAATGTGTGTTTGTGGTTTTACCAGCGACAGATACATGCCCCAGCTAAGCAAGTGGAGTTTATTTCTTTAAAGCATTTGCAGACCATTATTTGCAAAAGAATTGTGCTCAATGAACATTACACAAACAAGAAGCTTTTAAAAGCTTCTAAAACCCGCAGTTTTGAATCTTTCCCACTGGAGATGGAATCCAAATTGTCAACTACTCTCAGGTCCACCGTGGTGTTTCAGAAGCTGTTAAGGCTTTATTAGTCTTTGAAAAAGACACTTAGCTAAGTCGCAAATGTGTTAAATGGAAAAAGATTCCAACGTTCCCTTCCTGAAGGCAGCTGGGACCCAAGTCGTGGGGCTGAGTGTCAGCACTGGGACGGGCTTATGAAGTCCCTCTTGGATGGGTGGGGACATCCTGGCATGAGCCCAGCTCAGAGTAGACGCTCAAGAAATGGTCCGTGTCCCTGTTCTTCTACAGAGAAGTTCCTGCTTGTCCGTCCAGACCGTCCTCACATCCTCCAGTCCCACTGAGTGTCTCATTCGGGCTTTTAATACCGCTCTGCCACCATTACGTCGTAACGGCATATATTTGTACATACTGTACTTTTAAAAATAGTGTGTCCATTTTCAGGTCTGCCCCCTGCCCAGCCCCAAAGCGGGGACTGGACCCAGAGCACCTGCTGTCTGGCATGGCCAGTCACGCGTGTCCGCAAGAAGTAGCTTGCGTGGTTCCGGAAACAGAGGTGCTTTCCTGAGCTTCTGGCTTTGTCTCTGTAACTACCAATGGCAAGTGGTGCATCTCCCCGCGTATCCTCCAAGCTGTTTCTGGTTGCCTGGGAGTCACGCAAATGCTACGTGGACCCCCACCACATTAGCAACCGATGCGTACTTACCCTTACTCCCAGCCAGCCTCTGTTCTAAACGCTTCACCCGCGTGAATCCGCTAAGAGTCCCTCCCCGGTTCTGTAGATGGGGGCGCAGAGGCACAGGCAACTTGCCCAAGTCAGGTGCGGCGAGAGCCTGGTGCAAACCCAGCGGGAGGCGAGCTGGCGCCTCCTGCCACGACAGAGCAACACCACCCGCCCACGCAGAGCCGGGTCCGTGTCCTCGACGATGCCCAGAACATCCCACTAAAACCTGGTGCTACACACCTCCGCCCCTGGACTCTCATGGTCAAGGTCACAGACAGGTCCTTGTTCACGGCCCTGGAAGGACACTTTTGAAAAGGAGGATCCTAATTTTGGAACTACGTCAAAAACTAGAAGAACTCTCTTGTCTCTTCACTGCTTAAGGAATGCAGAGGCATTTTCTGCCCCAAGGCGTGAGATCACGAATACCTCACAACCCCAAGACGGTTTACGACACGATTAAATATCTAATTTTTATTATGTCCCAACAGATCTGCTTTAGATAGGTCACCTCAGCGAGGCATTCAAGTTGTATTCTTTGCGGATTCCATTTATAACGGATAGCTCATCAGGGCCCACTGGGCCATCACTGTGGACGCGACACCCGTGTCTGCTTCCCTGAACTCGGAACCCCGACTGCTTATTTCAGGCCACCGTGCATGTGTGGCAGATGTCACAGCTCTGCTCCTGGGGATCTTTCTCGGTGGGATCTACAGAGCTGAGTCAGGCGAGCAACCCGGAGCCCATGCTGCTATTTGAGGAAGGTAAAACTGCTCCCGCACAGACCTGCCATCTCTAATGGTGCGCCGCGGCAGAAACGCGGGACTGGCTCTTCTGTTTGGCCAGAAGGCTCGCTGATGTCAGAGTCAGGTTGGACACGGAACAGAAGGTGTCAGGGCAAAGGCATGAGTGCTCGGCCGGAATCCACCATCACCAGGAAACCCTGCGCACACACGACCAGACTCGAGGCAAACACGGCAACACTGTCAAACCACACGCATGCATGCATGCGCGAGCGCATGTTCGGGAGGGAAAGGCCCCCTCTCTCCCCTCCTTCGAAATAAATCCCGCCCCTGTGATCCGGCGGAGATCAGACAAGAAGCTTGCTTCGGGAACCCTTCTGTTTCACCAGCAGGCCTGGTGGGGAGACACGTGCCCTCTGCTCTGGTCCAAATCCACCTGCCCTCCACATGGGGCCTACGACCAGACAGGTGGGCGGGCGGACTCCGCGGTCCCTCCCCGCCCTGACACCACCCTCTGTGGACCAGAGCCCATCGGAGGGCCCTGGGGTTTGCTCCCGGGACCCCGAGTCTGCGCAGAGCCGGCAAAACCGCCCCAACCAGAGTTTCCGAAGTGGGTCGCACGGAGCTCTGGTTTCCGGCCGACAGACGGGCATTCGTACAATCAGAAGGGTATGAGCACAAAAGAGAATGCGAAACTGGACAAACGGGGCCAGGCTTCTGACTTCTGCATGTGTCTTCCACAGTGTCCTATGCCCTGAGCCAACACCGCAAATAACACACAGACACCGACACGTGGACACGTGCACACACACCGCCAGCACGGGCCGGGTCCTGGTCTGAGTCCCGCACTTGTGTGAACTCCACACCTCTCCTAAGGAGCCAGTGAGGCGAGTTCTCCACAGAGAGGGAACGTGGCTGCCTGGGGTCACACAGTTAGGGGTGGGGCCGGAATCCGCACCCAGATGACCCGGCTCCCCCGATGCCCCCCTTTAGCCACAGCCACGCACTACTTCCTGGGCATCTAGGGAAAGGGACAAAGCGGTAAAGGACTCGGTAAAGGACTAACACTACCGTAGACTGGAACGTCAGAGCGCAGGGTTTCCAGGCCTGAACTGGTCCCTGAGCCCTTTCTCCCTCGAAGGCCTTCTGCCACTGATGGTCTCTGGAACATATTTTGGGAAATGATCCCTTGGGCCAATCTGCTGTTTTGTGTAATGAAAAGAAGGGGCAGCCTGAGTCACCAAGCCTGGATCCAGATTCCTGCCTCTATCATTTCATGCAGGTCCCTGAGCTTCAGGTCCTTTGCCTGTGACACTGGGACGAAAATGGCCAACCTACACCACCGGGTTGCCGAGAAGGTGGTGGAAATCACATGGGGGAAGGGCCTGTGTGAATCGATAATAAGTAGCCGGTGGCTTTACCATAGCTATTACCCCGTCAACGGGGGGCTGGCAAGTTAGTGACTCGAGTGGGACTGGGCTCAGTTCTGCCCCATCCCCGACCCCCCCCCCCCGCTTCCCCTTTCTTCCATGCAGTGCCCTCCGCCTCTGCTTTTCCGCCCACGAACCAATGGCAATACCCTCGCTTAAGAGACAGAAGAGGAAAGAAGGAACGAAAGCCAATTTCCTGACTCAAGGATAAATTACTGGGTCTAACAAGGGCCAGAACCTGCTTAAGTCTCATCCCCCAAGACTACGCCGGCTCCCGACACGGGAGCCCCAGCACCGAGCGGGTGCCCAAACGCATGGACGGATGAGTGATGCGTGATTCGCCAACATAACTCTCCCCCCACCCCCGCCCATTAGCAACAAAATATCAGCCAAAAGGAAGACTGGCCATCCACACTCCGGCGAGAGGACGGGACAGTTTTGGAAAAGCTGGCAGAAGACGTGGTGACCACAGCCAAGGCGGGGACAAGAGTCCTACACGGGGATGCGGTGCTGCAAACACAAGAGAGAGGCACAGATTACAGCTCCACCGAAGGAGTAAGTGTTTTCGGGCCAAAGCGGAACTCGGAGATTGATGACTGTGGTGAGATGATGACTCCTGACGACGACAGGGGGAAGCCAAGAATTTGGAAGGCCCTGGAGAAGTCCACTTCTCCCAGAAACAAATATTCCGCACACGGGTACCATTCCTGCAGGCACGGGGCGGCCCACAGGACCGTATCCGCTCACACACGCCTGCGAAGCGGAATCCATGTGCGGGAGGGCAGTGGAGAAGACAGACAACAATTTGTAATCTTCGGTCTCTGCAGGCTGCTAAAAACAGCCCCTGAACGAAAATGCGAGACCGATACACGCTAAGCTTGGGTTGAAATCAAGATCAAATTTCATTATCCAAAAACCGTAAACAGGGGATCCCGAAAGGGCAGAGCAACTCGAAACTCCGCTCAGGGGCATTTTGGTTTTGTTCCCGCAGTAACTGCAGCCGCCAGAGGGGTTGCTGGCGGGTGGAAGAGGGGCTTTTTAAGGCAAGATGAATCCAGGAGAACAGTAAAAAGATGAGACCAACGTATGTCCTCTCAGTTCTTCGGACATCGGATTCCCACCTGTGGTTTTGAGGGGGTTGGCGGGGGGAGGCACGGGGCTGCTGTGGTTAATGAATTTATTTTCTGATTATAGAAGTCATACATGCCACAGTCACGTGGGCTGCCAGCGCAGAAAAATACAATAAACAAGAAAAATTACTCGGCGTCCCGCCCCCAAGGTGCTCACTTGCCATGCTGGGGTAGAGCGGTGCATCTTGTCTGTGTATTTCCTTTATAATTGTAATAATCCTCTGTATGGACTTCCTAAGCTGCTTGTTTTGGTGAAGCCCGCCCAGACATTACAAACTCTCTGCAAACATAATTTTTGATGGCTGCAGAACACATCAAAGAATGGCTGCTCGTGGTTGCTTTTTAAAACATCCTGCCTTAGTTGTTGGAATACTAATCAATATTGTGACGGAACGAACAAACAGATAATAACACGCCCCGCAGATCTCCGTGTGGGGCTACAGTGGCGAGGCTTCCCAAACCGCCTGGGCAAATTATATTGTAACAGAAGAATGATTATAACAGTAATAACCAATATTTATAGCTAGCTTAAGAATTTACAAGGCATTTCTGTGTGCCTTAAGCTTGTTCTATCTTCACAGCAACACTGTACGGGAGTTTTGGTTTTTTTGTTTTTTTTTTTTTAAGATTTTACTTGTTTATTTACTTATTTGAGAGAGAGTGTGAGCAGCAGGGGAGAGACAGAGAGAGGGAGGGAAGCAGACTCCCCCTTTGAGCAGGGAGCCTGATGCGGGACTCGATCCCAGGACCCTGAGATCAGAACCTAAGCCAAAGGCAGACCCTTAACCAACTGAGCAACCCAGGTGCCTCTGGGAGTTCTTTATACGCCTACTTTACAGATTAGAGAAAACCAGGATTTAGAGGTTTCAATGACTGTCACTGCCAGAAGTGACACTGGCCACGGAGGCGAGACCTGTCTCCAGGTCCAGGGCTCCTAGGGCAACATCACAACCCAGAGAGCCGGCCGGTCTACTAGGCAGCTCTGCCCGGAAGCATGTTGGGAGGCTCTCACCAGTCCCTCTACCTCCATCTCCATATCTAGTATCCCACATGTATTTCAAAGTCTCTGAACACCAATCTCATTCTTCACTGTACCCCCAAACCAGTCCCTTTTGGATTCTCATTAACAATGCCACGCACGAGAGCCCAAGCTGGAAAGGTCCCCCCTTCTCCTGCTCCCTCCTCCCACACCCCTACATCCAACCATTCCCAAGGCACAGTCCCCACTACATAGGAAGGCCTTGGTTAAGCTCACCTTTTTCCACAGGGCACAGTGACTGGCCAATAAGGGACCTTCAGCAGACACGGTGGGTAGAGGGAACCTTTTGGCTCTGTGCATTGTGCTCGGTTACAACAACACACTGCCCGCCTTGAAACAGAATTAAAGCTGTGGCAAATGCACAGAAAAAAAAAATCTTCCATCTCACCGAATTCTCTTTATGCAATCATGCTCTTAAAAATAACAAAAAAAGGGTGCCTCAGAGGCTCAGTTGGTGAAACGTCTGCCTTCGGCTTGGGTTGTGATCCCGGGGTCCTGGGATGGAGCCCTATGTTGGGCTCCCTACTCAGTGGGGAGCCTGCCTCTCCCTCTCCTGCTCCCCCCTGCTTGTATTCTCTCTCTGTCAAATAAATAAACACAATCTTTAAGCAAAAAAATAACAAATAAAAAAATGTATTTCAAGGGCTCGTTACGGATTTTATCCAAAGCCACGACATCTATAGCTTTCCCTGCTAAGAATAAGAATCTCACAATCAATCATCCAATTAATTTTCAATTCTCCGTTTACAAAATGAATCTCATTAGTGAAACCTGGAGCGGGGCGAGGCAAACACAATGAACCTTGCCACAAGCTAAAAAGATCGTGAACTTCAAGTGGAGAGAACATGGGGGTCCGCGTGGTGTCCGCGGTCAAGGGCGGAAGCAGCATCTAACTGGGGCCTCCGTGAGCAGGCAGGAAGCCGTAGTACGTTCCCTACAATTCACCTGAAGGGACATGCTATTACAGGGCAAGTGTGCCAATTTAAGGCGTCTGGATGACATTCGCGTCTTATTAAAACAGCAAACCTATTCTTTGAAAGAGAACAATGGTATCCTCCACGGCACTGCAGAATCATCTAGTTATTGCCCTATAAAGAGTCAAGCACATAACTAGGTTGTAAAGGGTCCGCAGGTTGTACCATGTTCCAACAGAGAACACGCACATGATAAAATCCTCGGCAGAACATTTTCCCATTAATTAGGCAACGAAAACAGCAGCCTCCCCAAGTCAAGCAGGAACAAACAGGAAAGAAAAGACTACTTCTTGCGAGGGGGCAAAAGATGACACGCACACAGAGAAATTAAAGGTGGCGAACCCCACCCTGCATATGGGCCGTGTCGACAGAAATAGTTAGGGATCTCCCTTGGGCTCCCACGGTGTCTTCACCCTGCTGGAAAGAACAGAGACCCCACAGACGCCGGAGTCCCGGCCTCCACGCCCAAGCAGCCGGGCCGGGCCGGGAGTGCCCTTGAAGCAGTGAGCGCAAAGGCATGGCGCTTGGGAGAAGAGAATCAGCTTCTTCTTGGACAGAACAGGCTAAGAAGGGATGTCCAGCAGCCCGAGGTGACAGGTTAGCGTGACAAAAGGACGGGCAGCTCAGAAATGGTGATGCCAGGCAAATCCCTCTGTTGTAGCCACGCACCCCCCGCCCGTTGCACATGCACAGACACACACGCGTGCTGGCACACCCTCAGAGGAGGTGAACTCTGAGAAACGGGCTGTTTTTCCTTAGAGTAAAGTCATCTTCTCCTTACAATGTGAAAAAACAACTCCCTCTTGGACAGATGCCCCTAGTGAAAACCTCAGGGCCACCCCAGACTCCCCCTCGGTCACACCTCCCCCTGAACCAAGTTCTCCAGATACTGCCCCCTCTCCAGTGCCCTCGCACCTTACTTCGGCCTCGGCTGGGGCCCTCGGCTGTCCACTCCGGGCCCAGCTCACACCACACCCCCACTTCTATCCTCCCCCCCGCACCCACCAGACCCTAGAGCCGGCACGTCTGGGCCTCATGCACCCCTTCCCAGCTCCAGGTTGGGCCCTGCTGGGGGAGTGGGGCTATCTTTCCACACCGTGCACTCCTTGAACTTCACATGGGAGTCTGGCACGTGGCTGGGACTTGAACCACAACGATCATGAGTAGGAACAGCAGGCGTTCTAGACAAGTGCTCTAGCCAGGGGCTCCCGCGCCTTGTCCCACTTAAACCACGCCAACCAACTCCAAGTGACAAGTGCCAGAAATCTCCCATTTTACAGCCAGGGACACTGAGGCTTAGAGGTCCAGTGATGCTCCTGGGGACAAGAATGATTGAATGGTGGGCTAGGATCCTGGTCTCAACCTGTATCCCACATACAACGCCTAGTAAATGGCTTCATAAATACCAGAGCCTTCCAGAAAGTCTCCTTTCTCCTTTGCAAAGTTGAGCCTTTTCTAACTGTTTTCAAATTGGAGAATAATAGCATTCTCGCTACCGAAAATTTGAAAAATATAGAAAGGCGTCACAAAGAAATTTTTTAGAAATCAAACGCTCTCACACCATCCAGAAATAATCCCTGTGAAGGCTTTATTTTCTTCCCTTCTTTTTTCTACGGACTTATGCGCACCAGCCCTTGTGTTTATGTAACGGGTATCTGCATGTGTTTGCATTCTGTTTGTATTTTTGTGTATTTTTCCCTCCCAAAGCTAAGGTGACACAGCATCTGTAACTCTTGCTTTGGGTTACAGCACGGTCATTTTCCGTGTTATTAAGCATTCTTGGGAAAACACGACCAGATCTGTCCACTTCAATGAGCGGATTTAACGGAATTTAACTACCTCCTATATTGGACATTAGGCTGTTCCCAGCGTTTTAGTATTATAAATAACACCGTAACAAACGTTCTTGCTCGCGGAGCTTGGAGCACATTTCTAATTTTGTCCCGGAGGACGGAGTCTCAAAAACGGGATTGGTGGGTCAATGGAGGGTACGCATTTGGAAGGCGACTGTCCTCAGAAAGATCCAAACGGACAATCCTGTTAGACCATCCGAGGGAAGTGTTCTGAGGGAGAAGCTGATTCCGTAATCCACCTGATTGGTTCGAACTGATCTACTTACCACTGAGTCACAGACTATCTATTCTCTCCCGAGTCAGGTTACAAACCAAGGAGCTGGCATCACACGCCGGTAAGTTAGCCGGTGATAAATATAACCAGTTTCTGCAAAAGGCCATTCCTAATTCAGAAATGGAGATGACCTAAGCCTGGCACCGTCAAGGGCACACTGTGAGGGAGGCATTGCGGTTCTCAGGTCCGCTGGGGCCCGTGCGTGCCATCCCCTCCGTGAGAGGTGCGGACGCCGCGGTGGGGACTCGCCCTCCTCCCACACTGCTCTTTTCCGCGCGACTCTGGACTCATTGCTTGAGAAGGGACCGATGCTTCCGGGCAGAGGACAAGTCGTGACTCTCAGTTCTGGCACACATCAGCTTCGTGTGGGCAGCCACAAACCCCCGCGTCCAAGCCGTGGGTCCCGTGCCCTCTGCTAGACTCCCCGTTTGTGATTTTTTCCCCCAATGGGAAGAGCTCCTTGGCTCCCCCCAGGGCCGACGCAGCTCTTCGTCCCTGGCCAGAGCAGTCCGGCGCCCAGGCCAGCAATAAGGACCCAGCGTGGGACCGGGAGGGAAAGGGGCCCGGCTGCGTGGCCCCTGGGAGACCAGGCTGTGGAGGTGGGGGCGGGGGAGCATCCTGGGCAAGTTCCCTCCTCTATAAAACAGGGATGCTCTTACGCTGCCTCAGCTGTAGGCCTTCAGCAAGGGAGAAAAGGTAAAGCGCTTGGCACGGCGAAGGCCAAGCTGCAAGTGTTTGCCGCTATGGTTACTGAGAAGTGAGTCCCCTTCCCTCGCAGGGGACTCCCCAGTCCTGCATTTAAACAGCTTCCTGGCTAAAATACTGCAGTGTGATGTACTTCTTACTTGGAAAGACTGGCCCCCAGCACCAGGGAAACCTGAGGGCCGGCCGTGAGTACGGTGGACGGGCCCAGGAGTGCACCCTGGCTTCACTTGCAGACGCCACGCGACTGGAAGCAAGTGATTCTGGAAGTCCCTAGAAGCCGCAGTGTCCTCTCTCTACGGTGGCAACAGCATGGTGCCTGCATCGTCAGGCTGATTCAGGCGGTAAGCTAGACGATACACAAAGGTACCTAAGGGGCGCCTGGCTGGCTCAGTCGGTTCAGCGTCGGACTCTGGAGCTCAGCTCAGGTCTTGATCTCGGGGTTGTGAGTTCGAGCCCCACATTGGGCTCCACACTGGGCGTGGAGCCTGCTTGGGAAAATAAGAATAAAAAAACAAAGGTGTCTAACAGGCCAGGCAGTACGGCCGGCAAATAATGAGGAGGCCAAGGATAAAATTATTATTTTAATAGCCCTTACTTAGAGCTCTGACTTGAAAGGATGTTGACCTCACTGGTTAAGTTTTCCAGAAGCAAGAGCCTAAAACGCTCAGGACATGCTGACCACGCAGAGAGGCAAACGTGCAGTGCCAAGCCCCACCCCTAGAAGTACGGTGACCAGGGAACCTGGTTGTTTTTTGGAGGCGGGGGGTTCCCAGGAGGAGTCTCTCGAGAGCCGAGGCGGTGCACCCCTTTGGTCGCCGGTGTCGTGAGACAAAGCAGACATCACCGATTCAGTCGTCTGGCACCAGTGTGAGCCGCGGCCCGAGTGTCCAGCTGACCCAGGCCTTATCTATATTTGGTACATGATGTCAACGTAGAACATCTTATTCTTTCGCATTTAATAAACCAGCTTAACACACCATTACTCACCACCCCAGTGAAGTCATTTTGAAACTCTGAAGGCGGCGAGGGTACACCTCACATTTCTTACTAAAAGAGAAGTAGCCTAGCCCCGCGCCAGTGACACGTGAGCTGCCACCAACACCTTGAAAGCGAGGGCCACTTCCCGCACCGGCTCGCTTTATGAGCCCACGGACGAAAAGGCCGATAACAAACACACAAGGAAGCTTTTTCTCCTAATAAGCACCTTTCGACAAGAAGCTACCAATTATGAAAACCAGAAATGCATTTAAAAGCTTCTCGTCATGCCCAGTGGAATGCCAGCCGCTTTTTATTTATCACTTATTTGAAAGGGAGGGGGAACGAGGAGGAGAAAATTTCCTCTTCCTTCTCTAACAAGATGAGTCACAATTTCCAAACATCAATCAATCGGGGGGGTTGGGGGGGGACAAAGAGGAAATGACTAGGGAGTCCCGCCCGCACCTCCGGAGCCGCAGAAAGCCAGGAACCCCCCAGGCACTGACTTCACTCCCAGGCTCCTCACACGTGGAGCCCAGGCAGCTCAACCAGAAACGGGCACCACGCCCCCAAGCACAGTGTTCCTCTGCCCATGAACTCAGCCGCTCGACAAACTTCTCTGGGCTGCCCTGTGTGCTGGGCGCTTGGAGATGAGCACGATGACCCCAGCTGAGGAGTCCACACCAGCAACTACAGGCTACAGAGGGGGGAAACCCAACGGGCAGGCAGGGGTAGCAGTGGGGCTGGGCAGCTCCAGGCATATTTCCAAGACAGGCAGCACCCGAGCCGAGTCATCCGTGACCCACAGAAGCTGGAGAAGAGAGCCATTCTCTCCAGAAGGACACCTGTGCAAACGCCCAGGTCGGGAAAAGGAGGACAGGCCGAGGGGCCTATGTGGGGGTTCAGCCAGAGCGCAGGACCCACCACAGGCAGGAGGGAGACCGCTCAGAGACCAGATCTCGAAGGGCCTCCTGTCCCTGCTGACGTGGGCCTTCATTCTGGAAGTCGACACTTCCGGAAGGGTGTTCTGTGGTTCTCGAACAGGGGTATGCACACCTTAGCCACCCCAGGCTTGCCAAAAATTCAGCAGTCAGGTGACGCGAGGCTGCTGGTCTGGGACCATGCTTTGAGACTCTTCTACGGAACAGAGGTCAGCACACCAAACCTGGTCCGCGGCCGGCTTTATTCTTCTGTATCAAATTTTACTGGGACAGGCCCACCATCTACATATTGTCTACAGTTACTTCGCAGCACACACAAGTAGCTGCAAAGGAGACCATCTGGCCTGCAAAGCCCACAGCTTTCTTACCACCTGGCCCTTCAGGGAAAGTTTGTTAACCCCTGCTAGAGGATGTTCATAGGTGATTAGAAAAAATAATAATAATAAAAATAATAGTTTTACAGGCAATTAATTTGCGAAGCTACTGGATTAATCTATGTTCAGCAGGATTCCTTTCTGCAGGGCTTTTCAGAGCCTTTAATGACTCGAGTTATTTTTCTGGGACTGGTGTTCCCTGGACCACAGCATTAGTCCATGGGATGCCCCTGAAGAATTCCAATCAAGGAGGCTCACCGACAGAATTGTATCCTGGGAAGATCACTCCAGGGGCAGAGAGAGTGCACAGGAACGTAACTGGAGGTAATGAGACCCGGCAGGTGGTTGCTATGGTAACCGCACAAGCTACGATAAGAATATGCACTGGGGCAGAGGTCAGCAAACTTTTTCTGGAAAGGGCTTTGCAGGCCACACGTCTCTGTTGCAACTACTCAGTTCTATCCTAGGAAAAGCAGGCACAGACAGTAGGTAAACAAACGAGCATGGCTGTGTTCCAATAAAACTTTATTTACAGAGTTTTGTACAGGGTGATGGATGGTGGTGACGGTTGCACGACTATGTGAATGTCCTTAATGCCACCGAACTATCCACTCAAAACGGTTAAAGAGGTCACATTTATGTTAGGTATGTCTTACTGCAATTCAAAAAAAACAAACAAACAACAAACTTAATTTATGGACACTGACATCAGAATTTTGTAACTTACGCAGATCATAAAATGGCCCTCTTTTGTTTTCTTTTAACCATTTAAAAGAGGAAATGCCATTATTCTGAGCTGGTGGGGCAGGCAAACAGGTGGTGGGCTGTGTGTGGGTGGCCAACCCCCACACGACACAACGGGCATAAAGAGGAGCCAAGAGATGCGCTGGCTGGGCAGGAGCTCAAATCAGGAACGGGTGACTGGCTGGGGGAGGACTGGACCGGACTGGAACTGGGAGAGGGAATCATGGAAGGCAATCCAGGGCGGCAAGCAAGCAGGCAAAGCCCAGACGACCGGCCAGCATGTGAAAGGGAAGGGCCGGGGCTCAAGAAGGGAGCCTGTACGGGACTGTCAGGGCCTGGGGGGGATGCTCGAGAGACACCAGCACACCAAGAGAGGCCCGCACTGCAGGCTGCCAGCCACTGGGGGTCAACGGTCTCTCCCAAGGGCCACTGTCTGCCCTAAGGGACTCCTGCCTTCTCCTCTCCGAAGCCCCTCCCTCAGTGACCGTGCCCAGCAGACCACTGCCTGGCAGAAAAAGAAGCTATTCAGCCCTATCCAAAGTGCATTATTACTGTGAAATCCAATCAGGGACTGGGGGTTAAGAGATGACCGATGTCTCTCAGTCTATGTAGGGAAGGACACACCACGGATTTTTAAATTTCCAATCTGCCGTGGACTGGTATTTTTATAAAATACAGCAAAAATGCCACTTGGATGTCACCGTAATGTCAAGATGCTATAAACGTTTTTAAATGTCTGCTCTGAATGTCTAGGCTTCTCTAGCTGCCGGCCAGTTAACGACCGGTTGACCGGCCCTTGGGCCACACTCTGACACACTTTGAGTGGCACACTGGCCTAGAACGTGCCTCCTGAAGTTTCTGCTGAAAACAGAGCAAAATGTACAAGCAAATCAGGCCAGCAGCCCTGACTCCCCACGGACAGGCCTCTTCGGAAAACTGGGAACCTCACCGCGCCAGCCGGAAAACCACCTGCTGGCCTCGGCACCATCAGGGAAGAGACACTGTGACCGCTCGTCCGGGGCACAGATCAGACCCCAGTGCAACCAGTGGGTTAGCACTGTACAGTGGGGCAGGGACCAGCGGGCCCACGAAAATGGGGCCCCAGCCCTGGGACATCTCAGGGAGACGGGCGGTGGGGGAATAGCACTCCTCCGTTATTATAACGAGATCAGACAACTCTAACCCTGAAGATCTACAAAATGGGCAAGATGGGAAGGCAGCCCCTTACTGTAAACACTCACGTTGATCATAAAATCCCAAGGCACTTCGTTCTCCGGCGAGAAGCCGATCCCTGAGGTCTATCTGGGGCACAGAGGGAATGCACTGCTCACTCCATCGGGGCAGACGTGAGTTTCCCATTTAAGAGATGTAATTGCGAATCATTTTAGAAAATGCTCAACAACTAATTGTCGTTATAATACCAAGTTTACATAGCCAAAATAATGGACAAATATCACCATGTAATAGAATAGTACAAAAATGGTAATTTTACTATGGAAAGTTGGAACTTGCCATTTCAAATTAGCAGAGGCTGTGAAGTGGGCATTACTGACAATGTGAATATAGTAATTGGGGCTGATTTCTTGGCGCCTGGCCGAATCTGGCTGCCTGGCGTCCTGTGAGTTAATTATAGCTCTGTTAACAGAGCAGGAACACTTTGCAAAAAGACGCAGAGATAAAACTCAGCTCAGGTCTCTGCAGATGAGGCAAAATGTGAATATTTTGGCTAGGGATCGGGTGCCACAGACATTATTCTCTGTTAGTTTCTTAAAGTAACGGCTCGAAGGGAATACGGACACCTTATGGCAAGGGGTCAATGGTCGACGGGAGCCAAACTTCTGGAAGGTGTCCTTGCTAACCCCAAATTTGTCTTCTCACTTTCCACACTGCCGATGTAACGCCTAAGTAAGTCATCTCAGTCTACATCCAAAAATATTTAATTTACTGCTCGAAAAGTTTCCTTAAAAAAAAAAAATCCAAAGAAATCAAAATATGTGATTCTCCCCAAATTAGCTCTAGCCACAGACTGAGACAATTATTTCACTGGAGGCTTTTAAAAAAATCTTTCTTTTCTTTAATTTTAGAGATTTCGCTGTATACTTTTAAAACTTAAGGGGTGGGGGGTGTGCCTGGGTGGCTCAGTCGTTAAGGGTCTGCCTTCGGCTCAGGTCATGATCCCAGAGTCCTGGGATCGAGCCCTGCATTGGGCTCCTTGCTCGGCGGGAAGCCTGCTTCTCCCTCTCCCACTCCCCCTGCTTGTGCTCCCTCTCTCGCTGTGTCTCTCTCTGTCGAATAAATAAATTAAATCTTTAAAAAATAAAATAAAAATAAAAACATAAAATGTAAGGGGGAATTCTTGCCATCCCCACACCTAAGTCACTCCCTACCGACGTGCCCCATACCGAGAGGCTCCCCTCCTCCTGCCGCCCGCGGACAGGCGCGCAGCATTAGCTTATGGATTTACTGGGACGATATTCAAGCTCAGGGTCACTCCCGGGCTGGTGAGGTTATTTCGGCGTGAAGTTAGTCAACTTTTAAATCTGTCACCAAAGCATTTAAAATAAAGGTCGCTGCTTTCTTGCTCTTCAGCCTGCTTCCACGCTCCTCCCCCACCCGCTGGAAACAGGGACAGGCCATCGGGCGTTTTCTGTGGTTCCCCTTCGCTCTGTGTCTTCTTCCGGTCACTGCCAAGTTCTGTGGAGAAAGTGGCCTCTCTGGTCTCACTTGATACTTGCCCCGGCCCTGCCCAGCGGTGGCACGGGGTGGGCGACAATGCTGGATTTGGCGGAACAGGGCACAGAGACAAGCTGAGTGGCCCTGGACATGCTCTTGGCTGTCCTCAGCTGTAAAGTTAAGCCAGCGAGGTCTTATGCCCACGGGGGACACATGCAACAGGCCCAGCACAGCCCCTGGCTTTGGGGTTGAGGACATGAGGCATGCTAACCTCCCTGAGCCTGGCCCACACCAGACCCTCCGGCTCCGCCCTCTGGCCCCCAGACCTGGGTTCTGAACCCAGTGGACTCTTCGGCTACAGCCGACTCTCAGGGTGTCCCCAGGGACTCCAATCCCGTGCAGAACGTCAGCGCCATGGCCCCTCGCACAGGGCCCAGCACAGAGAAGACACTCGCCGAGGACAGGGCTTCCATCAGCCCCTGTGCAATTCTCAACAGCAATAAATTACCTCTTAGATATAATCTACAAAAATGCAACAGAGGGAATTTACTCCCAATTTAAATAAAATTATTAAAGACTGTTTTGATTTGTTTTATATTCCTGGCAATGAACTCTTAATTCCACTGAATGGTTTTGGCCGTGCTATGCTTTGTATCTAAATGATAGCGGATGTGTCGAAAGCAAACGTATCCTGGAGCTAAGCCGGGGCCCAGCCAGGGTTGGAGCAGGCTGAGGCCCAAGACCTCGGGTGGCTCTGCCAGGCGGGCTGACCCCTCTCCTGCACACACCTGGCACCTGCCCCACGGGCTCCTTCCCCATGCCAAACCGCAGGCCCTCGCTGCAGAAAAGAGGCCCTCTCTTTCTCACACCTGGCAGGCAGGAGTGTGGGCACAGAAGGCACCAAGGTGGCACTGTAGGAGCTCCGGCTCTCCCAGGGGCGACGTGGACATGCCCACCTGCTCACTGCTTGGGCCCAGGTGTCTGCTGGAGGCCAAACGGGCCTGCAAGGAGGAAGGGCACTCACCAAACGGCAAAGGGTTTCTCTGAAAACCAAACCAGACGCCCCCAGAGGGGGCCAGTGCGGCCAATGACGACGACGGAGCAGAGGCAATGCGGAGGCACTGGCCAGTCAGCAAGGCCAGTGGAGAGACCGAGGGCCCAGCTCCTAGACACAAGCTGGTGACTCGCTGACAGACGACTGTGAGCACCTGTGGCGTGGGCAGGGGGGATCCAGATCACGGGTCCCAAGTGGGGATTCAGCGGCCACCACTGGAAAGCAGAGGTGAGTCTGGCCCAAAGAGAGAGTGCTGAACAGCGACAGACGGTCACTCTCCGCGGTTCGTACGGGTCCATGTGCCCAGGCCGCCCATCTCTCCCTGGGGCCTTCACAGACTGAGCCAGGACCCCGTTACTGCCCTCTCAGCAGGTGGGCTCAATTCACACCAGTGAGAGCACGGGCACATCGCTTACACGGTCCTCCTCGGAGAAAGCAGTTTCATCTCGTTCGAGCAGGGCGGGTCTCCGCACTCTACCGCATAAGGCTCTGACACAGCGCCCCTCCACCACTGCCCACAGCCCCCTGTTCCAGGAAGAGTCATGGGGGGGGGGCAGGCCAGTCCCTCTCCCCTACCCCCACCACCCCCGCCTCCGACTCCACCACCACCTCCTGCTCTCCATACCACGCGCACCTGGAATGGCTCAAGGGTTCTTCCTGGAGTCACGGCAGGGACACAGGGCTTGGCAGGAACCTGTGTGTGTGGCTCAAGCTGTGGTACTGTTTGATTAGACACAGATCACTTCAAATAACAAGGAACCCGAACTGTCATCGAGCATGCCCTGGCTGAACACCTCAGGGTGAGCCCAGCACGGGGTCCCTCTGCAGCCATGAAAAGCACAGGCCAGGCCAGAACAGACTAGACAGACCCCCTCCCGCTCTACTATTCACAGAAGAGCACGTATGTGTCGTGACCACAAAGCCCCTGGCACACAGTAGGTGCTTTCCAGTCTTAGTGCGGAAACCCCGAGCCTCTGTGTGCACACACAGAGATGGGGAGACACTGTCTGCAAAATGTTCATAGCCATTATCTTGGTTGGGATGGCAGATGTGGGGATGACTTTCTGTTTCTTTATTAACTGAATGTTTTACAACTAGCCCGTGTTACCCTAATAATGAGAAAAACAAAAACAAAAACAAAAACAAAAACCCAATCATTTTTCTTCCATTTTGAAAAAGCAAGGGTAGGCTCTATACAGGCCGAAGTCACAGACCACTGTGGGACAGCACAGGGATTATCTCACCGACAAAGAGAATCAACAAAGAGTTGCGATCAGACAAGCACCTTAACAATGTTTCCATCAATTACTCGTTTATGTCACACTATTTCTGTGTTATGGCTCCCTGGCGGGCGCTGCACGGCGTGACCCATACGCGGTCCCTGAAATTACAGCCTGACCCTCCAAAAGCCAGAAGGTACCCACGGACCTCACCGATGCCTTTCTCTTTTAAACAGAAATTCACGCTGGGAAGGGACACTGCTCCTCATGTCACCCCCGCTACCGCTCAGCCTGGCTCCTCGCTCGGCATCGGCCCATGACACACCACACCGAAAAGAGCTGATCTGCGAGAACGCACTAGAGCGGGGCCAAAAGATGCCCCGGCTGAGTCCAGACACATGCAGGTAGGAAAGCACCTACCTACTTACTCAGAGCTGGGCGGATGATTCACTGTTCCGCAGTTTGGTATGTGCGTGTTCACCAGGCTGGGAAGGAAAGTGACGATCGCCAGACACCTGCACGCAGGGTGCTAAGCTACAAAGAGCAGGGACGTGGCCGGGATGACTTAGAGACTCCCACCCTAGCTGCAAGACAGCGGTGCTGGGCAGTTCAGGGGGCTCCCAGCAGGCCGGTGGCGTCATGACGGGGACCCAGGTCTGCACGGCTCTGAGGCCGGACACACATGCGCAGAGGTTTCCAGCAGGCCGGGGCTCATGGCTGGCTGCTGGCGGGCAAAGGGCAAACGGCAGGGGAGGAGCACCCTGCGGCCAGGGTCTTTAGGAAGAGATGCTGCTCACTTTCTGCCCTGCGACACGTGGTTGGCAGAGCGACAGGGAGACGCCACGGACGGCTCTCTGGAGCACACTGCCCAAAGAAAGAGAACTGTTTTTTGAAACAGGACCCAATGCAAGTTGAGACCAAAAGACACACCTGCAGAAACTGGGCCTTCTGGAATGGGAATTCAAAAAACTTTTGTTCCGTTTCACTTATTCTGTGAAAGCAAGTCTCTGAGCCAATGTGTCTGCCGCGGACTGCCTGCTGCCCTCCCGGGAATGTTCCCGTCCCGGGCGCGATGCTCCGCCCTGTTTGGGAGTAGCCCTTCTCCCCCCTTAGTCATACTTTTCTGGAAGTCCTCCAGCCTTCGAGCTCAACCTGCCATACCCTAAAAAGGCAGGTGAGCAGGGCTTCCAGGATTTGAGTATCTCTCTCCACCTACTGGAAAAGAAGTTGGGTGGTTTTCTGCCCAATGTACAAACAGCCCTGGGAGACGGTGGGCATCGCTGGCACATCTGTTAACCTGTCTGGACACCACCCCCGACCAGCAAGACTGACGCGGGGGCTGGGGCTGGGGGCCCCGGCCCTGGTTCGTGACGCAGCCAGTTGCTCTCAGCATTTTCTAGTCTTTTAAGGTTTGCAATCAGTTCTGGCATTCAGCAGTGCAAAAATGCCCCTCAGAACCAGGGTGTCCAAAAGGCTTAAGTGGGGTAATTAAAAACGCAGAATTCTTCAAAGAATGTTATCTGTTGACTCGTTAATATAATAAAGGCTTCGTTACCGAGCTGTGATCCCAGCATGAAATGAAGCAGACCGAGCTCAGGAATGTCAAGACATCAAAATCTCCGGACAGAAGAGGAGGCAAATCGAGTCTCAGCGATGGGGGGGGGGGGGGGGGGCTGGTGGAGGGGGGGGGGGTCAAACCTCCAACTGGGAAACTGCAGTCTCGGCAAGAAAGAAATTCCAGTAGCTTCGTGAAATTGATTTCAAGAAACAGACTCCACTGAGACACTTAGTTTTTTGAAGAGCTTGCCTATGACACAAAACAAAGCTGCTACGTCCGTCTTCCATTTCCATCTTAAAAGTTCTCTGGGAACGGTGCGGAAGGACATGGTCTATAGAGGGACCCCACCACGGAGCAGGGTCCCCGGGGGAGGCAGTCTCAGAGCGGTGACGGAAGCCACCCTGCGCAGGTCCCCGGGGAAGCAGAGGCTGCGACGAGCCATCCACTGCCTTTCCCTTCTGAGCAAACTCTAAAAAGTACGCAGGAGAAGAGACTGCAGCAGGGCTCGAAGCTCCTGGGTCCCCCTCCTCCGAGTGAGCTGGCCAGCGCCGGCAGCCTGTCGGGGCTCCACCAGGCCTCAGGCTGACAGGAACGAGCTGGCCCACTGGCTGCTTCCATGGAAACGAAGTCGGATTGGCAACAGGCCCCAGCTTTAAAAGAGCCACCTGCCTCAAGGAAGCCCGGCACGCTGCCCTTTTCCTTCTGCCGTTTCCAATCCCCAGCCTGGAGATGAGATGTGCAGGGTGGCTGACCTCGGCGGGTGGGGGAGGACGGGGCGGGGGAGCAGACCCTGTCCCCCTCTGGGCCTTAGTTTTCTCTGCAAGAACTGGACAGGGTGGGCTACTGATGGTTCCCCCCCACCACCACCACCCGACTCAGCTGTGACAGCTTCCTTGGGTCCCGCAGGGGTCCAGACCCCTCGGTGAGCAGCTGCACGACAGCATTTAACCAATCGGCCAATGAACACATCCACGAGGGATTAGGGAGGCGCTGAGGGATTGTTCTTACCTTCCCAGAGCTTCCATCAAAGCTGGAGAAAGCACATCACGCGAGTTCCAGGATCGAGAAGTAAAATGACGATACAAGGAGATGCGAGGACATCTCCGGTTCAGAACACAGAGGGAGCCAGACACCTGTTCCACTGCGGGGCTGCTCCAGAGTATAACGGCCAGACTGCAAGCTCCCAATCCGTCCTGCCACACCTGCGACCCGGGTGCGCTCAGCACAGGCCCGCCTTGCCCTTGGCCTCTGCCGCTGAGGCCGGCAACTTCACAGGGCGGATTTCTGCGCGAGGCTGTCTCCAACAACGGCACTCAAACCCTTCCCGCCCTTGGGACACAAGGGCAGAAATCAGCCAGCTTTACCAACACAGAGCCCTCCTTCCTCGAGAAGACTGCTCGCACTTGGACAAGGGTGAACAGCGCGATGCGGAGAAACGGAAGAACACTGCCCGTGGTCGTCCTCTGTGAGGGTGGAGAAGGGCACGTGCCCAGCCTCCAGCCTCCCCGTCAGGCCGATCAGGAGCATCAGGCAGCGTTAGGAGTGCGACCAGGCACACTTTTTTTTTAAATGATTTTATTTATTTATTTGAGCGAGAGCAAGTATAAGCACGGGGGGGAGGGGAAGCATGAAGCAGAGGGCAAGAGAGAAACAGACTCCCCCCTCAACAGGGAGCCCGATGTGGGGCTCGATCTCAGGGTCACAGGGCAAGATCAAGACCTGAGCCCAGGGCAGACGCTTAACCCACTGAGCCACCCAGGCACTCCCCCACTTTTTTGAGATTTTATTTTTAAGTAATCTCTAAACTTAACCTGGGGCTTGAACTCATGATCCCAAAACCAAGAGTCATGTGCTCTACCCACTAGGGCCGGCCAATCGCCCCAGCTCTGCCCGGCTTTCAACGTCCCAGGGCACTGGATATTGGGGATCCTGAGCTAACGGCACTCCGACCAGTTCACCAGTCTCTCCCTGCTGTGGTCCACGCACACAAGCGAATTCTACCCGGCACCCTTATAAGAAGGGTACTGACACTGTCACCGGCACAGCTGAAGGGCAGGAACAAGACTCCAAGGCTGTGTGGCCCATTTACGTGGCATTCTGGCCAAGGTAAAACCGTGGGAACAGAAAAGAGACCCGGGGTCATTAAGGGTGGGGGATGGGGTTAGAGGCTGGTGACGAAGAGGCGTGGAAGGGTCTGGGGGCGGCGGACCTGGGACTGGGGGCTCATAGTGGTACATGTCTCAAAATTCAAAGAAGCGGACACCTAAAAAGGGTGAATTTCACTGAGCGTAAACCCGACTTTAAAAAAAAAATCTCTCTGCAAGTGAAGAATTGATTTTACACTAGTATCTCTGGGCTGTTACCAGAGAAGGAATTACAGTGTAACCAAAAACAGGTCACGGTTTTCTCACCGACTGGTAACATTCAAGCCCCGTGAGTAGCTAGGGCCAGGATACTCACTACTATAATTAATTCACTTATTCACCCTTCTCCAGGCTTTTTATGGGGGAGCCGGGGGTGGGTAAGTGTGGGTAGAACAGAGAAAGAATTTTCTGAACTTAAGATGGTCTCTTGTTATTTATAAAACTCTTCGGTGCCTGCTCGACTCCAATCAGCTAGAAAGTGCTGGGGAGGAGGAAGTGCGTGAGTGGAAAACCACTAACCAACATCAGTAATGGGAAAACAGGAGACTCGCGGGGCCTCCGGGCCGGCAGTGTGGGGCTCTGTGCCGCAAGGGGTGGGAGAGCAGGGCTGGCAGAGCAGGGGTGCGGTGTGGCTCCGAGGCCAGGCCCTGGTCGGTCACGTCCCGGGCGGGCAACTTCAGGCCAGCGAAGCCTCGGCTCCCTCCACGGCACAGTGGGGTGAGGACAGCCTGCCTCGGGCGTTTGCGGGGGCAAGCACACGGCGCCCAGTGTGTTAGACGTGAGCTCTGAGCGATGGTGCCTGTGATTACTGCTACAGTCACACTTTCTGCTTGCAACATGGCTTTAATTCACCCAAAGAACAAACACACGCATGCACACACACGTGTGTGCATACGCTTGTCCCTTCCACAAAGAAGACCACAGAGACTACCACCACTCCATGCCACTCTGGGTGGGGGCCCCTTAGACGCGGTTTCTGCCCTCCACCCGCTCTGGACATCCCACCAGAAACCCTCTGAGGTAGGACAGGGGACCTGAGCTTGCATCAAGGTGGTGGTGGGTGGGGAGAGCGGCCTGTGGCTCCCGCTGTACCCGGGACAGCTCTTACGAAGCCCTCGCACCCCACTAGCAGGGGCTCGGACATCTCCACGACCCTGGCCTAAGTGAAAGCCTGGGCAATCTCTGGTCCCGACCAGTTCTACAGGATCCTGGCATCATCTCTGTATAGCGCCGAGGCCTTAGCCAGGCACGGAGCGCTTAGCTGGAAAACCCAGAAAATGCTTCTAGGTTTTCACATTCATGACAAAAATGCATTTCCACCAGGCTTTCCCGAACCCTGCAAGGGAGGGTTCCCAGCTGTCCTCCAGGAGCGACAGCCCTAACATGTCACGGGTGGTTGTTTGCATGACTGAGGCGGACCTTCCCACCTGCCCTGGGTTTCAGGTGGCCCCTCCACACGTGCTCCCTGAGCATCGACGACGCTGCAGAGCATCAGAGAAATGAGAACTGTAGAAGGAGCTTCCTCGTGGCCCCGCAGGGAGAGCTTTCTACATCTTCATGGAGGAGGAAGCCACCCACCCACACTGAGGAGACTAAGGGAGCCTGGGTGTTCCGACCTGGTACAAATTCCCCAAACAAGAAACGGGGCGGCGGCGGCGGGGGGTGAGTGCTGGTTCTAAATGCCGGTCCCCAGGCCCTTCCCAGGAGATCGTGTCTCACTAGGTGTCGGGTGGTGCCCAAGGACAGTACTTTCAACATGCACACACCCAGGAGACTTTTACGATTAGCCAGTTAGGAAAAGATACTGACACAGGGTGGTGGTTCCTGTATGACAAGAAGCGAAGCTAATTTCTTCACCATTAAAACCAGGAGAGACAAGAAACGGGACTTCATAGCTCGCCGCTGCTGCAGGATTTCAAAAGCCTCGGGGCCAGCGCTAATAGGGAACCCGAAAGCAAGGAAGCCGGTGGGACCAGGGCTGGTCATCCCCAAGAGCCCTTGGCCATCCTCCACAGGACCCCCGCTGTGTCCTTCCGCACACTCGAGAACCCAGCCATAGCAGGGCTTGGCCAAGCACCCCATCCTCCTGGCTGGCTTTGCCAAATCCCTCTGCCATCGCCTTCTCAGCCATTGCAAACCTTGTCCACTCCCCCTCCCACCCCAGCGCTCAGCCCCCCTGCTCACCTCGCAAGCACGATTACTTCTACTTCTCCAGGAGGGTTGGTACCACTACCTAAAAGCTACCTTCACTTCTGGCCCACACCCTATTATCCACCCAAACTCACTCCTGCCCTCTAGCCAGGAAGCCTGACCCTGACCCCCCTTCCCACTTCTGTGAGCTGGACCTTCCCGTGGACTCACACCCCTGCCCCACACGGGCTTTCGCTCTCCCCACCCACGGCCCTTGATGCACGCTCAGGCCCCCTTCAGGGTGGGGAAAACTGCCCTCTTAGACCTTGTCCTTCTCTGGCCACTGCCTGCCTCTTCCCTGCCCTTCTCAGCCAAGCATTTCCCAAGGTCACGGTCTCTGGTGCCCCAGGTCCACAGTCAGGATTCCACACCCGCATCTCCTGGAACACCGTCCTATGTTCCGGCGTGTCGTCACCGCTGCTCGAAGGTAAGCATCGAGAGGGCAGGGATTTGGGGTTTCTGTTGGCTGCGGTGTCCTCGGGGCCTGGAATAGTATCAGGCGCCGAGAAGGCGCACGACAGGGGTTTGCTGGCTGAAGACGATAATGACCAGCACTGGCTCACTCGCCGACCACGGGGTTTCTTGCCGGGCCGGTGACAGCAGCGGCTCTGGCTCTACCTCTGCTCCTGGAACATCCACGCGCTACACCGGGGCGTGCAGCACCAGCATGTAAGCCTGGCCCTGGGACCACTTGTGGGGGGAGTCCAGGCTCCTCAGCCTTGCTCTGGAGGCTCTGCCCTGTGCCACCGGCCACCCCACCGTTCCGCAGACTGTTCACTCCTGGGGACAGCCCCGCCACAAGCCCATGCCAGCTCAGGGCTCCTGCATCTCCCGTGGAGCCCCTTCTCTGGGCCCCACCCTCTCCATTTTGCCAATGACTACCCTTTACCAGAATGTTCCATTTCCGTACCCATCTCCGGCTGCATCGAGGGGCAGCCCCGGGGAGCTCTGAGGACTGCCAGCACTTCTCGCACGGCAGAGGACGGAGAAGGGGCTAATGGAAGCAGGTCTCAGTCATTCAGGCCCCCGGTTCCCCAAGTCCAAACCACCCCCCAGCTGGCCTCTGGACCCCCTCCTCGTCCCGGGCCAGCACGATGCTGTTCTCGCCTCCACTCCTACAGGACACAGCAAACCCAGCTGCACTTTGGCCGGAAAGGACTTGAAACAAACCCGAAAGTTTACTTTGGAAAGGAGTTAATAATAAAAGTTGGAAGGCGTCTTTGGGACGATAAACACCTCCTTTCTCCTTTCTTCCAGCTTCTGGCATGGCACCTTCGCCGGGTGGAAACGCTTTCGGGGACACAACCGCAAGGCTCACGCTGATGGGGCCACCGAGTTCAGGGGCAGGAGGTGGAGGGCGAGGGGGAAGCACACCCCGCAGGAAGCCAGAGAATGTGTTTCTCGTCCACCGCGAGCGGCAATACCATTTCTCTAATCTCCTCTCGTCGTTCGTGGAAGAGCCCCGAGTGGCTTAGGACTGAGAGCAGAGTTTTTAAAAAGTTGGACAGGCTCTCGAAACCCTGCCCTGCCGGAGGGAGCCGGAGTAATGCCCACTCAAGTTTCTAGAAGTAAACGCAGAGGTGCACAAGGCACCTTCTGAACCCAACAGAAATTATTCCCTCCGGGGCAGCAGGCTGGCCCGAGCAACACAACCAGAATAAACACCTCTAAGACCAAAGTAACGCACCGAAGAAAAGAAGGCACGTCCAAAAATGTCTGACGAGCTAGGCCTCTGAAATAAGCAAAAACAAAGAAAACTGTCATTTCTTTCCATCCTCGGGGAGGAGGAAGTCAGGGCTTTCCAAGCTTACGCGGCACCCCTGGGCTTTGAGATCATAGCTTGAACCGTGTTAAATTCTGAATTTTTAAACACACCACTCTCCTTTGAACAATGACCTGCAATCCATCTCACAAAGAGACTGAGGAGGCTACAGACTTCCTGATAAACATATTAAGGCTCCCTCGGGGAGAAACAATCCCTCCTCTGATTGGCCACAGTCATTTCCATGGGCTGAGACATATTTTATACTGAAAACTTTATTGACCAGCTAATGAGAGGCAGAGAAAGGAGGTTAGAAATTTCAGATAAAGCAAACTTCTTCAGAACCCCATAAAGGGCCCTTCCAGCTTTGTCATTACCGTCAAAATCGCTTTTTAAACTTCTACAATAAAAAACAGAAAGAACTCCTTTTTTTTCATCATTTCAGAGTGAAGCTCTCAAAGTTTTCCTAACTTAGGGCTGGAAGACACAATGATTATTTTTAAATGTCTGGTTAAAAATTAGAAAGTCTCAAAGGTAAGCCACAAGTATGTGAACTAGCCCAGAACATTTCTATTTCTGGTCAAGCACCAAGCAGTGTTATAAATGAATGAATACATTCATCTTCGCTTTATAATGAACACAGTCAAATGCATTTAGGAAACGGAAAAAAAAAAATCACTAAACCAGAAATTCTGATTTTCTGTGCAACATGAAACCTACAGAAAATTATATAGAAAATTAGTATGATCTAAATATCACAATCATTTTCTTCTGCCAGTTTTAATCAAAAGAAGAAAGAAAGAGGGGGGATGTCTACCAAGAAATTCATGACAGGGGCGCCTGGGTGGCTCAGTCCATTAAGAGTCTGCTTTGGGCTTGGGTCATGAGCTCAGGGTCCTGGGATGGAGCCCCGGGTCGTGCTCCCTGCTCAGCGGGGAGCCTGCTTCTCCCTCTGCCCCTTCCCCCCTACTCGTGTGCGCGCTCTCTCCATCTCTCTCTCTAATAAATAAATAAAATCTTTAAAAAAAGAACGCCTGACAGTTGATAATGTGGGAAAACAGACTTAATATTGTTTGGTTAAGGAAAAGGTAAATAACTAGGCTCCCAATTCTTTTTATAAAAACTAATTCATTATTTTTTTTTAAAGGAAAATGTCCACTTAAATATAAATACTAACAAAGGCTCTGTATTTTTTTTTTCAAGATCTTCAGAAACCCCGGAATAATGCTGCCAACTAAAACACCTACTATGAATTTAGTAATGGGTTATGCAAACATAAATTATAAGGCCAGACATTTTAAAAGGAAAAAAAGGTGATTTATTGGCGTGCTGGAGACACGGCAGGATAGAAGCACTATTTCAATTTTCCACATATTCCTCAACGCTGCAGATGTGTTAATGCAAAAAGAATTTTAAAGTAAAAAGGACTCTCGGCTTTTCTGGTTCTAGCGTATCGGTTCAGTTACTTAAAAAGGGTTACCATGGAACTCGCTTCTCACACTTATAATTAAGAAAATGAATACAAACATTTTATCTAATTTGAAGTACAAACAGACCTGAAAGAAAAAGACAGACATACTTCCCTTATCTGCAAGGGGCAAAGGGAATCAACCCACGAGCTCTGTGCTCCATGGTAGTAGCCCAATCTGCCCTGATCAAATTTTTCTGTTTCCTGCCTTCCTAATTCACGGGTCCATGGCAGGGGTGGTTCATACCCCTGCGGGAGCCGGCACTTTTTCTTTGCCGTGGCAAGGCCATCATTTAGATTCCTATGAAATGCTTTTCGTGGCTCGTTTACGTACAAACAGAGTAAATACAAATTTCCTCATCGTCACGGACTTTTAATTAAAGGAAACAGAAGCTATGGTCCTTCCCCGAACAGGTCATGGGAACCACAGTGGCCGATGAAAATGCCCGTGTCACACACGTCCCCAGAAAAGGGGTCCTCGTTTTCCTTCACTTGGCCAACAGGCGATGGCTTTGCAAATGGTCATTTCCGGAAGCACCCGTGACTGGCTGCACAAGTCTATCTCAAAAATAAGCTGAAAAACGCTCTATTAGGGAAGAGTGCATGTTTTTCAATGCAAACACAAGAAAAGCATCTCTCTCTGGGCCCCCGCACGCTTCTCCCCCGAGAAGGCTGGTCTGTGCGCACATCTGCATGCGCACGCGCGCACACACACACACACACACACACACACACACGCACTATGGGCTCCTGGCACTTTGATTATGTGAACACACCTGACCCCAGGGAAATAGGCTGAGACCAGCCCCCATATTTCAGACAAACCAAACAGCCAACAGACAGTAATGGCTTTAAGCTACTGATGGCCGGGGCCAAAAATGAAGAACCACTTAATCTTCTGAACGAAACTGTCACTGTTAGGAGGCCCGCGGCCGACCTTCCTCCTGATCTTAATCACAGCCACCTATGATAACAGAGTGGGGTTTATTTTTGTGCCTGGCTCCAGACCACGATGATCAATCCGTTGGTTGTGACTATCCTCCATGCACACAATGAACGAGGGCAAGCTGAGAGTGCACGGTCCGCACAGATCCCTGCAGTCGCGCACAGAATGAAAGTCACCCAGGATCTAAAGCGATGCCATCAAAACTCTCCATGCTTTATAAGGTCTCTTTGAGCTAATCTACAAATTCAGTGAAATTCCAATACGAAGCCCACCAGAATTTTAAAGGCGGAAGTGGATAAATGGTTCTAAAAGTCCTGTGGAAGTACAGTCGAGAACATTCTGAAAAGCCGTGAGGACAGCTCCTTCCCCGCCTGGATGCCCGGCCTTGGCCATGACCCTGGGAGAGGGGGACCCCAGGGAAATCTTCTGAGACAAGGGACTCTCAACCGACAGGGCGAAATCAGAGCCGCACCCGCGAGCATCCCCACAAACACATGACAGGCCTGACGTGAAAATCAAAACCAAAAAACTACTGAAAGAAAGCACGGGAGGCCGTCTTTACGACACGAGCATGGGGAAGATTTCTGAAATAAAACCCGGGAAAATGTAAGCTTTACCTCTAAAACGGGAAAACGTTCATCTGCATTGAAATTAAAATCTTCTTTTTTTGTTTCCTAAGATTTTATTTATTTATTTGACAGACAGAAATCACAAGTAGGCAGAGAGGCAGGCAGAGAGAGAGGGGGAAGCAGGCTCCCCCCTGAGCAGAGAGCTCGATGCAGGGCTTGATCCCAGGACCCTGAGATCATGACCTGAGTGGAAGGCAGAGGCTTAGCCCACTGAGCCCACTGAGCCACCCAGGCGCCCCGAAATTAAAATCTTCTGGTGACAAAGGACACTGTAAACATAGCGAAACTACCTGCAAGTCGGTTAAGAAAAAAAGTCTCGTAGATAAAATAAGCAGAGGACACGAGCAATTGAGACACAAAAGACGACACTGTCCAGGCAAGTCATTAAACAAAAGGGTGTCCACCCATATCAGAAATAAGGAAATACAGCAAAAATCAGTGAGGACATGGCCAGGAGCTCGCCAGTGAGGGTAACAGCACGAACCACCGAGAGCAAGTACGGGCCACACAGAGCTGGTCAAGGCTGTGACCGTGACCACACTTTCGGGTGTCCACCGCAGGAAACTCCTGAAGCCACTATGCCCCGGGAGGAGTATCATCGCAAAGAAACAGTCCGGCAAAACCCCACTTGCCATCTCAGGAGGGGGACAGACACAACCCCCGTGGTTCCCACAGACAGCGGAACCACTGTGTCATTCAGCCCAAATGAACAGACTGGATGCGTGCAGGCAGCGCCCAGGACTAACTCTCTAAAAGCTAACGCCTGGTGGGGGCGCGGGGGGGGGGGGGCTCTGTCAGTGAAGCATCTGCCTGCGGCTCAGGTCGTGATCCTGGGGTTCTGGGATCGAGCCCCGTGGTGGGCTCCCTGCTCAGCGGGGAGCCTGCTTCTCCCTCTCCCCCTGGTTCATGTTCTCTCTCTCAAATAAACAGATAAAAATCTCTGAAAATAAATAAATAAATAAATAAAAGGTATCGTTTGGTGGAAAAGGCAAGTGTCAAAGGATACATACGTACATAGCAAGATACCATTTGCATAAACAGTAAAACGCGCGTATCCGCACAACGCCCACTGCTTATGAGCGCACAAACATTGCCACGAATGCAAGAAGTGTATGGAAAGGAAACCTCGGTTTTAGGACAGGGTTTCCATCTGAGGAAGAAGGCAGGAGAAGGAATGGAAGTGGGATTCGAGCTGTGCGTGCAAGGTGTTATTTCTATCTGAAAAACCAGGCATCGGAGGCAAATGGGCAAAATGTCGACATCTATCCGGTCTTCATGAAGGGCAGAAAAATGTTTTGTTTTCCATACTTTTCAGCATGCTAGAAATATGTCACATAAAAAATGTTTAAACCCAGTTACATGGCTTGGTGTACAAGAGAATGAAGTCACTGCAGGTAAAATCCTACACTGAGGCCTGTGAGTAGGGCTCAGGGGAGGCATGGGAGCGCCTACCTTCTGGATCTTTCTGCCTAAGCGACTACCCCCTCAGACAAGCTCTTGAAGGCAACGTGGGCCAGGGTCTGTTTGGTGCAAAACCTTTTTAAGGGTGAAATGTGTCCCATCCCTTACAAATGCAAGGTCTGCATGGCCCAACACGAAGGCGACGGGGAAGGTGTCGGGCTGAGGTCAGGAAGGGTCGGGCTGAGGTCAGGAAGGGTCGGGCTGTCACCAGCTGTCCAACTTCAGGATACCTGTCCCAGAGGCTCTCCGCGGCGGTCTCTTTAAAGCACCCCAGGTGCAGAGTCAGTGAAGAGATGAATAAATAGGGGGTCCACGCGGGGGCCCGGTTGGCCTTCTGGGGCTGGAACAGTGAGGCAGGGAACCACCAGGAGGGGGCTCCGGCAGCTGGCAGGTACGTCAGGGGGCAGTCATCCAGCCTGTGTTCTCCCAACTACATGCCCCGGGGAGGCTAGCTGCTGGGGCCCCGGAGGCAGGGGAGGGCAGCTCCGCGAGCTCCTCCATAAAGGCTCCCCGAGGACCTGCTCCAGCAAAGACCGGCGGCCAGTCGGCCTGGACTGAAAATCTCCCGCCAGCCTCGCCGCTCATGAGCTCTGCTTCTTCCTCCTCCTCTCTGGGCCTCAGTTTCCCTCTCTTTGCGTTGGAGATAAGCTGTGTCCCTGCAGCGACCAGAGCCCTCCAAAAAGAATTACCCTGGGACACCCACCCCACACACAGAGGGATCACCATGACTCCTAGCTGGATGCAAAACGAATTCCGAATGGAAATCCCCAAGAGGTCAAGTACACGGGACAAGTTAGGAAAGGGCAGCACCTAAGTCTGGGGCCTATCGGGAGGGCCCACTCTCCAGAGGCCCGGAGGCCGGCCACTCAGCGTGCCATCGCCTCCTCTCTCCGATCAAACCCCAGAGGAGACCTGGCTGGCCCGGCTCTCCAATCTGGGCCTCGACAGAGCCAGAATCGGGATCCGAGGGTCCAGATTCCCAACAAAACAAAACACTCCTGGAACTCTACTGACGACATCCTAAGGTCTTCGGTTTTCTGGTAAAAACACCGGGCTCCAGACAAAATTACTCTACTCTGCACAGCAGGCTCATAATGCTCCTTGTAAACTTAACTTTTTACGCAACTCCAGGTTTGCAAGTTCAAACCGAGAGCTGACGTGTCGGTGCCTAATCAATGTACAGGGGTCAGTCACGCCCACCCCGGCCCACAGTCCCTAGCCCTGGCGAGGAAAGAAACACTCGAGACGACAACTGTCAGAGGCAGCAGGACCTGCCATCCCACTGTCTCTTTCTCAACTGACGTGACTGCAAGACAGAAAGTCAGCTTCTAGAAGCTAAAGGGAGACAGGGTCGCACAGTAGTGACAGCCTCGTTCTCAGGGGCCTGCTGCCTGCTAGGCAGGTGGCTGACATGCCATAAAGTGGCACTCTTGTCACCGCCCCCCCAGGGTGACCGCAAGGGGCCGCGAGGTGTCTGTAATGTGCTCAGCATAATGCTTTGCTCTTGGGAAATAATAAATATTAATCAACAGTTCGCCACAATTCCAACCAAATTGAACGGCCTTCACATTTAGTCATCACGCCTTACAATGGAGCCCAACAAAGGAGTCTGTGGAGAAGACCCTCCCCGGAACGACCTCCATTCAAAATGCATCTCCTGGGAGGTCAGTGACCGGAAAGACGCGTTAGGGGCTACATGCCAAGAACCGCTTCCGACGATCAAGCCCAGCCTGTGTATTTCCCTGTACGCACGGCCGAGCTCCACCACGGGAGAGGGAGACCACCATCTCTATACACACGGAGCGAGCCTATTTTCATTTCGTTTAATCTGCTCAAGTCCTCAACAGAAACCAGGCCTCTAGTCGCACAGGCCCAGAGGCTGACTCTATGCTGTAAGAGGATCCTGAAATGTTCGTGTTCCTTTATGGCCTTAAAATACACTCGGGAGGGAAGCCTGCGTGGCTCAGTCGGTGAAGCGTCTGCCTTCGGTTCAGGTCAGGGTCCCGGGGGGCCTGGGATTGAGCCCCGTGTCGGGCTCCCTGCTCGGCGGGGAGCCTGCTACTCCCTTGGCACCATTTCCCCCTCACACTCCCTCTCTCTCTCTCTCTGACTTACGATATACTCGCAAACACAAATTCTCCTCTCGGAAGATCAGGTTTTAATAACGTACGTACAACACACCATTTATTGAGCGTCTACTACCTGCCAAAGCTACTCTGGATAGTCTACAACAAGTCGTCTGACTCATCGCAACTCCGGGATAGTTGTCATCACTCCAGAGTTTGGACGAGAACACGGAGGCCCAGAGAGGTCGTACAGCTCAGCGTGGTGTCGACCAGACTTCCACACCACATGCATCTAATTACAGCCTCTTCCTTTTGACAGTTATTAAACTCTCAGATAATTTGTCTCTTATACTCAAAATAGCCCTTTAAAGACTGCAAGACACAGAAGGAAGCGACACACGGGCTCAGGAAGGAAAGCGAACGCCGGCCCTGTCCAAGTTTCAGGGAGTGATCGGGACAGACGGCCCCATGGGGTTCACAGGAAGCAAGTGTGGCCTGGGGCGGCAGTGGGGGCGGGGGGCTCTCAGACGCCACCCTGCTGCCCCTTGGGCGGGGCTCCCGTGTCACTGACAGCGCAGACTGACAGATTAACCCTGCATTGATGACCTAAGAATTCACTTTTCTGGGCCAAAAGCACTGGAACGAAAGAAGGTATCCCACAAACTGACAGAACTTCTAGCATCCAAACCCAACAGCATCCCAGTCTCAGAACGTAGAGGGACCGAATGGGACATCTGAAAGTAGCTGAATGATAAACAAAGATCATCAGGCTTTGAGCTGAAATTTTAGGGACCCCACTTCTAAACAACCTGACCAAATTCACTCTTTGGGGGGCGGTTTCTATCTTTGACTCAAAAAACTGCCCTAACCCCCCAAAGCGCCCTCACCCCATCCATCCTGACCCGCTCCCCAGTGTCCTGTGTCAGTTCTGACCGCCACCTGAACCATCCTGCCTGTGGGCCACGCGTTGGTCACTGTCTGCCTGCCCTTCTATGAGACCTAGAACCTTCTCTCGGTGCCTGCTATCTCCCCGAACCTCAGATTGCCCCTGGACCCCCGCAAGGACTCAGAACCACCCTTAAAAGGGAGGGAGGGAGGGAGGAAAGAACAAAGGGCAGACAGGTTCACTGAGATCCTACTATGTGCTCCATGCGCCTGAATTCCTTTCACCGCCCAGGATCTGGGACGTGATCCGTCCCGCACACATATACAGGTCCGAGTCTTGGAATGCTTAGTGACCCTGGTCAAGATCCCCGGCCCGAACATCCACTGCATCCACTTCTGGTGTGGGGCTGGACAGTTAGCTTCCAGGCATCTCACACCCTTCTCACGTGACCCCCTGCAGTATTCCTGTAGACGGAGGGGTGAGCACTGGACTCCTGCCCAATCTGCTCACACCCAAGCCAATCCCCCTGCTCCACGGGCCTCCTGGTGCCTTAGGCTGTGCTGCCAGTTCTGCTGGGAACGTGGGGCGGACAACAGAGCCACCAGCCACTGACTGACTTGGGGCTGACTTCGCCGTGACCTGCACCCATCACCCCCTCATGCTCGAGGCAGGTTTTCTCACCAAGGGACCCCAAAGAGGAAATAACCTCTTGGGTAGATAAACTGGCTTACAGTGTTTAATTGGTAACCATTTAAAAAAAAAAGCTCACTTTTAATTTTTAAACTTTTTCTAGTTAAAGTCTTATTGTAACTTAACAGTGGGTGATTCTAGAATGATTAAACATCCGAGTTGATTATTTGAGCTTTATAATTTGGCCAGGTACTGGAGTGGCCTTTTAGAAATGAAGTCCGTGCTGCCAAAATGAAAATTCACCAGATACTTCTCTGGGGGGCATTTCTCCAGGGTATCAGAGAGGACAGATGAATAATTTCCTACCCCTACAAAGAAAGGTATTAAACAAAAACATTGGAGAAGAAAGTCACATGCCGTAGAGTTTACCCTTTAAAGTACACAGTTCAGTGGTGTCGGACATATTCACAGAGTTGTGTAACCGTCACCACTACCCAATTCCGGAACATTCTCTCCACACCAGAAACAAAACCCTGTAAGCATTAGGACTCGCTCCCTTCCCCCCACAGCCTCTTGTCTACTTTCCGTCTCTATGGATCTGCCTGTTCTTGACATTTCGTATAAACAGAATCATGTGGCATTTTCCATCTGGGTCCTTCTACTTAGCATAATGCTCTCAAAGTTCATCTGCACCGGAGAAGGTATCAGCGCCTCCCTCCTTTTTATAGCTGAATAATACTCCTTTGTACGGACAGACCACATCTCCTTTAGGAGTTCACCTGTCGATGGACACTCGGGGTGCTTTTCCTCTTGGGCTATTTTGAATGATGCCGCTATGAACATTCGCGGGCAAGTTTTTGTGTGGACCCATTTTCAGTTCTTTTGGATATATACCTAGGGGTGGAAACGCCAAGTCACAGGGTATCGCTATGTTTAACATTTTGAAGAATCGCCAAGGGAAGGCGTTTCTTAAATTCTTTTTTTTTTTAAATTCTGCACACACACAAAAATGAAATTGAAGCATCAAATACAGTGTTGTTAGCTGCCTGTCTGAGAAATGAATCTTGCAGAGCAATTTGCATTTTTAAGAATTCTATTTTGTAAAGAAAAGATTCCTAAATAAATGCTATAAATATGGTAGGATTTTTTATGTTACAATTGTCGTCAAGTGTCCACAGAACGCCAAGTGCATAGCTGAACATAGAGGCCTTGCCCATCGGAAGTGGAACTGTACTAAAGCTGCCGGTGTCCAGCCTGCACCCCCCAGTCTTCCAGACTTGCAGGCCGCCTCCCCCATCACAGCCCTCCCTGAAAGGCCCAGGTCCCGAGGGGCACGTCTGGTGCGCTCTCCTCTGTGAAAGTCACAGTGTGTCAGTGGGCACCGTGGGTCTCCAAAGAACACACTCCCATGTCCTACGAGACATACGGGAATTTACGCTGCTGTTTCCAATCTTTTGTGTGCATTGCTTTTAGAGTCTTAGGAGGACAGAAGCCAAAAACCAAAAAGGTGGTTAAAATATGAAACAGCGGTCAACTGAAGAAGTGTGGCCGGCCTCCGGAGTCTGTGCATTTGGAGGAAAACAAGGGTGGAGAATTTGCTCGCTCCTCAACGCAAACATTGCCTTGCTAATAGTGTCAAAGCACAGTGAGACGGTCACAAAGGCACAGGGAGTCCCGTGTGAGCCCAGGGACCGCCCCCCCATCCCGACTCCACGCTGCAGAGGCAACACCGGCCTTGCCCGGGACCCCCGCAGGTGCCCCCAGCCTCCCGAGGAGCCCCGGCCACACGGGCTCAAGGCAGCCCGTGCAGGACGTGTCCGTCTGAGCTGCAGCTTGAAGTGACTCTCTTTTTCCAGGCTGAGTCACTCCCTGCAGTGGCTATATAAAGGCTTAGAGGCAGTGACCAAATGCATCTGGGCCTGGGCCACGGCTATATATTACTGCCCACCCCCCGCCAACTCCCCCTCTCACAGGGAGTGCACAAGGACTCCCGAAGCCGCCGGTGTCGTCCTACACCCTCCCCCACAAGCGCCCCCAGCTCACTGGCAACAGGGGCGAGGGGGCCCTGCATGGGACAGCCACGGTGCTCAGGGCCACACTCTCTTTTCTTATTCCCACAGTCCCTCCTGATCAATACCGAGATGACCTTGGCTTTCCTGAAGAAGGTCCTACCTGCCCCCCCCCCCACCCCAGCCCGGGGCCCCACCTGGCAGAGGCGGGAAGGGATGCACAGGCCCAGCTCCATCTGCCGACGGCACGAAGGTTTCTTTCCGAGTCGTACCTCGACATGACCCTGGACTTTGTACGACAGTTTCCCAAGAATGTAAAATTCAGAAGAGCACTCCAGCCTGGGACACCAGGGGCGAGCTAAGATCGTGCCACTCAGGACAAAGACGCCGGCGAGCAGGCAGTCAGGTCAGCCGCAAAGAGAACGCCCTGGTCACGGAGCCGGGTGTGCGGGCTGGCAGCAGGCCCAGGGCCGCCTTCCAGCGTAGAACCATGGCACACGGGCAAGGGGCGGTGGGTCCTGGCGAGGACCCCAGGTGGCCGGGCCCACGATGGCCAGGGCTGTGCCAGGCTCTGTCGGGACAACAGGGGCAAGACGGGCCCAGCACGTGGGCAAGAGGGATGCGGAAAACACGACCGGGAATGTGAACGCGGTGGGCCACGTGTCGTGACGACTAAACGTTCCAGGCAGCAAGAGCTGTCGAGGCACAAGGACGTCAGGGCACAAAGGACCACCGAGAGCCCCCGAACGGTGGCTCAGGTGATGTGGCCCCTTTGACAGGAAGCATAAATCGAACCCAGTCAAGTCAGGCAGACACGTGCCTAAGAGGGACTCCGGGGTAGCAGCTGGACACACAGACAGGACACAGGAGAACCCTGAGTGTGGTTTCATGACGAAGGCCGTGCACCCCGGGTCTTTGCTTCCCCTCTTCTCCTGCCCCTCCCGCCCCACGCAAAGGATGATTCTTCCCTATTGAAAAGAGCTGGAAAAGAACAAACAAGAGCCTGTGCTCTTTGTGGAAGCAAACGTGACCCTGAGGACCGTTCTTCTGCGAGCGGAGCATCCTGTTCCAATAGCGCAGCAATGGGCTGGGCCTGTGGTCCCCGGCGAGCGCCCCGGGACCTGCGCTGCCCTCTACCCCGGCACCCCGCGGGTCAGGGCACCAACTCAGGGCCCACGGCGCCGGGGCTCAAGTCACAGCTCGGCCGAGTGCTGGGGGACAAGTGTGCGCTCGGAAGGTTCCAGCTGTACCTTTCCTAGCACTTCTCAGGCCACATCAGGATGTTGTGCTTGCTGGGGAGGAAGATAAGGAGCTCTTCAAGAGTACGGGCAGGACTGTGTGCTCGGGGGGAACCATCTGGCACATGGAAGGTGTTCAAGAAATACCTGTAAAATGATGACCTATTACCACAAAACAGCTCTGGAAATATTTCAGGCTAAAACCATCTGCATTTGATGTGTTGTTTTAAAGTCCCCCGAGCTAGCTTTAAGGAGCAGAAACCTCCACAGGGTATGTTCCAAGTTCACAGCAACAACGAACAGTCCCGGATTCTAGATGCCAGGCTTGTGCGAAGCCCTCCACACGCTCACGCACATAGACACATACACAAATCCACACCACTCACATACAAATCCACACACACACACACAAGCACACAGGGCAACCTGGTGAGCTGGGCCCCATCATCACACTTTGGAGAGGTGACAAAACTGAGACTTTGGGAGGCTCAGAAGTCTGCCAGAGCCACCAGGCGGTAAGTCACCTGAGGTAATCCGTATGGAAAGTGACAGAACCTAGAAATGCCCCCATCTTTTATGTTCAACTCTCAATTATTAATTCGACAGGGAATGGATGCTTTGTTGCAAAGTTAAAATTGAAGACCGTTTTTCTTTGAAAGGGACTCTTTTTCGGAATCAAAGCAACGTATAAAACGTTATTTTTGAAGTAACTGCGATGTTCTTCACGTTGACTTACAATCCGGGGCTTAAAAAGATGTCGCAGTAACATCAACTGACTGCGAATGTATTCATCTAATGGCAGAAAATGGACACTTAAAAAAAAGTCCTTCACTTGAGAAACCTCCGAGGCTCTGGCCAGCGGGACCCCCATTCCTCGGTGCTCCGGTGTCTGGTGCCTGGAAGGACTACGAGGCCGGCCGTGGAGGCCACCTGCGGAGCCCACCTGCAGAGCCTAGCCTGCCCTCTGCACTTGAGCTTTTCCAGCTGCCCTTGGGGCAGGGCCAGGCGGGAAAATACAACCTCCCGGTAGGGAGACAACCCTACTCAGATCACCTCTGCCTCTTCTCCGGTGCCTGACCCTGCATGCCGGCCCCACTAGCTGTTCACAGACACTCGGAGCGCACTTTCTGCTTCCCCAGAGCACAGACGGACCGCAGCCTTCTCGTCAGCAGCGGCACAGCCCTGGCCCCGGCTCTGCCACGCGGGCCGCCCCGAACGAGGGCCCGCTCCTTCTTCCCAGCTCTGGGAGGCGTGAGGGTCCTGATGTGTGTCCACCCCGGGGAGATGCCTCTCCCGCCAACAAGCAGATGTTTATTATTATTATTATTATTATTATTATTTTTACTCGAGAACAAAGTTCTAAGCAGCCTTCACTTTTACACGCCTGATCTCTACAAGAGGTCCCTCGACTGCGTTAACTTGGTCAGGGGCGGAGCGGTCCGCACAGTGCGAGAGCCGCAGGAAGAACCGATGCTGGAGAAATACCAGGGCCCCCGCACTGAGACCCAGACAGACAACAGAACAGCCCCTCTGGATCGCAGACCCCACACTCGCCAGATCTGCCCCCCACACCCCTTCCCTCCGCGTACCCCAGAGGACCCCACTGTAGCTCCTCGCCGCCCCCACCCTCCACCCCCAGTCTGGCCTTCAGTGGCTCCCTCTCTGGAGAATTCTGGCTGGTTGGTGGCATAAGTGAACCCGCCTTCTCCACCTGTTCTCGCCTCAGGGTACCCACAGGGACCCACCCAGATTTCAAGGACGGACCTGGGATGGGAAAATGCAAGGGGAGGCGTGTGCAAGCAGCTCCGGCCTCCCCGGCTCCCTGGGAACTCGTGTGGCAGCGGGACTCTCCTCCGCAGAAGGAGAAGCCTGAGCGAGCACTAGCCTCGACCCGCTGGCAAAGGCCAGGAGCAAGCAGGACGGCAACCTTCCGTCCCCTCCCAGGCGTGCTCTGGGCCCGCTTCTCCAAGGAAGACACCGTCTCAAAACGTGCCCGGCAAAGAAATGCCCCAAATGGCATTCACCACCCAAGCTGCTTCTTCCCCGAGCCTCTCCTATTTACTGGGATCGGGAGAGAAAATGCCATGTTTCAGGTGGGGCTTCCTCAAGCTCTGGGAGCCGGTCCCCCGTTTCCATGTCAGTGGAGGGGCTGTCCCCAGAATTTCCCAGCTGGGCCCTCGGCGGCAGAAGGGGAAACACATTCCCCTTGGTGGGTTCCAGCCCTGGGACCTGACAGGAGCCTGGGCCTCCGGAGGAACATCCAGGAACGCAATTCTCCGCTCCTCCTCCTCCCAGCACTTACCACAGGACGGGTCACATTTACTTATTGTCTGCTGCCTGGGAAGGATGACCTTGACCTTCTGCTTTACGCTTTCTATGGGAAGCCCTGGACTTACGGTCAGCAAGGGAAGGGCAGTAAGAACCCAGGAGAGCAGATGACAGCTTGTCACCGGAACAGCGTGAAGAGTGGCTGGACAGAGGTCGGCCAGGGGACACGGGGTCAAGGACAAAGAGGAGAGCTCGGGAAACCTCACGGCTGGACCCTCCAGGAAGGCCTGCTCTGAAATGCCCTGATAGGAGGAGAGCTCCTGGAGGAAGGGAGTCCTGCTGCCTGGCTGCTCCGTGGGCTCCGGTCTTCACCCGAGGCGAGGCGGACCATGGGGCGCAGCCGCTCCCCCATCCCCGCGTGGGAGACGGCGACCCGGCCCCCATCACTGCAGTGCGCACTTCTGCTTGGATAACACGTGCCAGAGCCACGTTTAAGGGCAGGATGGGGGTGGGTAGTGGGTCTGAAATGTAAATCCCTTACGGGGACCTGCCCCCGGAGAGCCCCTTGCTTCCCGCTGGGCCATCCTGCCTTCTCCCTCACATATTTATTCTGAAATAGTGGGTTAGTTACTTGTTCCCCAAACTGATTCACAACAACATGCCCTCAAACAGCGAGCTTCTCTGGCCCACCGGAAACGGGTCTGCTTCTCAAAGTTCCCGTCGCGCCTCGATTTCTCAGGCACACCGGTCTCCTCCGCGGCCCGCCTCCGGAAGGAGCCTTCCCTCCTGACCTGCTCCGTGTCCCCCTCGGAGGCACGCGGGCAGCTGAAGTCTGCTCTCACCTGAGCAGAGGGAGCGCCAGGCACTGGCGCGAGAACCACCGTGGGCCAGACCGGTGGAAGCTCCCAGAACGCGATTCCCACACCTGTTCAACTGCCTCTCAAACTCTCCTTGCTTTTCACGTCTTAAAAAGCCTCTGAGAGGGACCAAGGGAACGAGGGGCCTGGGCAACAGACTGGGAAGATGCTGCCCGGACCCCCCAAAACACTGCCTTTCCAACACGCACTTACAAGACAGAATAGAAAAAAGGAGCCCGTGAGGAGCACGTCTGCAGTGCCCTTTAAAGCGTATTTCGGGAAACAAGCGTCTCGCAGGCCCTACCCGACTAAATGTCTGGTCTGCAGGAAGGATGGGCACACAGTCTTCTCAGATGCGTGCGGCCTGCAGACACCACACCGGGGAAGGGGCCCTCTGAGGACCCCCGCACCCCATCCCACTATGCCCTCGTGCTCGGTGCTCCCAAGGACTCGGGGCGGCGTGCTAACAGACGTGGGCAAGGAGCGTGGGGGCTGGATGCCCGGATGGGCCACACGGCTGGCCACGTGCCCGCCAACACCCAGCCGGGTCAGTGCCTGCCTCTGGAATGAGCTCGTGCTTTCTCCTGTCCAGACAGCCCCAGCCACCCCGCTCCCCTCCGCGGAGGGGCACGCAGTCTGCAGGGGACGCAATGCTTGCACCGCGGCTCCCGAATACGGACGGGAACGGGGAGACCCCCGCGCCGAGACCGGGACAGTACTGCGGCCTCACCTCTGGAGTGTTCTTCTTGAACTCGCGGCTCTGCTCGATAAGTCGCTTTCTGGACTGCTCGCTTTCATCCTGCCGGTTCGCCAGTACTGTTGCGGTGGCATCGAGTTCCCTCTGCGGAGACACGAAAAGGGAGGGCAAGATCGTCATCGCGCTGCGTACCAGAGGAGATCACGTCTGCATTTGGCAGAACCCAGGAGGGGCCCCCCGTGGCTATGGGGAGTCTCAGCTCCCAGGCGGAGGGGGGCTGGGGGCAGCGGTGGGGAGGAAGTGGACACCGAGGCAGTTCCCCTCCACTCGACGCACTGGTCCCAGAAAACCCGACTGGCTCAGCTCGGTGTGCCCTGTTTCCATGCACACGAACGCCTGCTTCCAGGACAGAACGCGCCGAAACGTTTTTCTCCACTAAACCCTGAGTCAGGCCAATGGCCAGATGCCATCCCACCGGGGGTGGCTTGTTTCTGTTCGTAACAAGTGTTCTGTCTTGCCCCGTCCCTGGGCCCTGGTTCTTGTGCTTTACTCTGGGCTTCCCGGTGGGGCAATCTGTCTGTCTTCAACCGCGTGGGCTGGGATCTTTGGTGGCACACCACGTCCAGGACTATCCGAGTTAACCTGCTACTCGCTTTCGGGGGGACCTTTAAGAGCCCATTTCCGAGAATCGTGATTTGCAGGATGTGGTCAACTCTGAAAATGAGGCACCTGGAAACAACAGTTTTCCTCCAACTATTTTCCTCACACGGACACCCTGAGAGCTGCCAAGAGCAGGTCCCCTGTAAGGGGACCTCTGTCCACACGACAAAATGACACTCAAAGCAGAGACAACCTGTGCCCTGGCCTCGGGAATTCTGGGAGAAGCTGTCAGCAGGACCCGTTTCAAACAAGGCTGCGGCAGATGGGCCCGGAGTGGTGTCCGGGCTGACAGCGGGGGCACAAGGACACGCCGCCGTAGCCACCGAAAGGCCGCTTTTCTCACTGAGTGGCCTTCGTGACTAAAGACACACACCGGCACATTCTGCTTAGGATACAGTGCGGCTGCTCCAAGTGGCTTCTCCATGGTACGGCCCCTCCCCCGAGGCCCGGCAGAGCAAGGACCCAATGGCAGACCGAAAGGCGAGGGAAATCAGAGACAGAGATCCGTCCACAGACGCCCAGGAAGCATGTGCCTCTCCCCCTCCACGCACCCTCCACCAACCCCACCAAGTCCCCCCTGCTTCCCTTTTGGGCGGAAATAACCCCAGTAGGTCTGTAGGGCCTCCTGGTGGGCACGCCACTTGTACCCGCCAGGGTGGGCCACTGCCAGACGAGACGACAGGGCGCTGGAGCCAACATCCAGCGTGCTGTCGACTGGGGAATGGCAGACAGTTTTAAGGGGGGGGGGTGCGCATACACCCCCCCACCACCACGCTCTCCCCTTTCGTGTTTCTGGCATTACAGCAAATCTTGGGCAAACAAGTCCAAAAGAATAACATGGGCTAGGATTCAAGAACAGATGTCAAAGCTACTGCAGAAAAGAGGGAAACACTGCACATTTTGATAGACCACATTTGAAACACATCCCAGTCGAGTGAAGGCAGGAAAAAAAGAGCAACCGAAACCCATGTGGCGCTGCGGGGACGGAGACGGAGAAGAGGGAGCAATCGCAGATAAGCAGAAGGCTTTTCAAAAATATAAACAATCTGGTTAGGAGGAGGACTTCGGCGGCTATATTTAAGCGGCAGCAGCAGAAGTTATAAAAGGAGGCTTCAAGAAGTGGGGAGCAACGCCAATATTGAAATATGACAGAAAAAGTAGAGTTGATGTTTGGTTCCCATTGCCCGCAGATGCAGAAAACGTGGAGAAAAACAAAGAGATCGGGACCGCTTTCAAGGAGGACCCTCCTTCCTGGGAGGGGGTGTCACCCAGTCTGCTGGAACCGCTGGACGCTGGGGACACAGAGGGGACCGTGCGGCCCGGCCCTAACCCCCCCTCCCGACACCTTCCTATCCAGGGGGACCAGCGTGGGGACAGTGGGGGCAGTGCTGGAGACATGGAAGAGCCCTGGGGTCCCCACATGTCCCTCTCCCTGGAGTCCAGCCCAGCCCAGTGCCAGGGAGCCTCATGGGCACATCTGTCAGAAAGGCCGACTCAGAAGGGCTGAGCCCGGGACAGGTCGCTTGGTGGAAGACAGCAAACCCACCTTCGTCGTGGAGCCACTGGGCCAGTGTGCCGGGGTGACCTGCTGCTGGCAGTTGGGGACCCGCCACGGGCCCGCCACACTCCCTTCCACACACGTGCAGACATACGCACGTCCACATGAGAAACCACCAGGAGGGCCCCAAATTTAATACCACGCCACCACCCGCCACCGTGGAAACAGATTGGCACAGCAAGGAGAGGTTGTGCTTGCCCGGTCGGACTTAGGGCTCACAATGTTTGACCGGGTCCCTCGCAAAACCTCCCCTGAGTCTTCTGAAGGACACTGAGGCTTTCTAAGGCTGTTGGGACAACACAGAGAAGAGACAGCTATTAAACATAAGCCAAATACTGTTTTATTATCTACCCGGCCTGCCTATTCTCAGAGTGTCAAATGTAATGACACATTAACAAGGGAATTTAATGGGTTTAGGGGAGGTGGCGGTGGGGCCCTAAAATACAGAATCCTCAGTCCCTGAGTCACTTTAAAAAAAGAGAGAGAGAGAGAGAATGGAGAGTCCTCTCATCTGAAAAGCACTAAAACCTCACAAAGTGGGGGGTGGGGGGGGGCAAAAACTGGGAACCAACTGCGGTATCCAACAAGAGTGCATCCACATATCCACTCAAGGACCATTTGGCAATGGTTTAAAAAAAAAAAAAAAAGTTCCATGAGCACTAGGAGACGGGATGATCTTCAAGACATATTTAAGCAAAAAGAGCAAAGTGCAAAACAATGCTTGTACTGTTTGAAAGGCTCTCTATACATACCCTTGCATAAGCTCTGATTGTCTCCAGAAATATACAAAAGATACTTGTAACTGCTTGGCTCTGAGAAGGCTTTGGGTGGGGGGAGGGAGGGGAGAGATGGACATGCCCTTCGCGGGATGGCTGACCCTCAAAGAACACAGGTTTGACCTTTGCGGGGCCACTTGGGCAGGTGTGGATTTGTTATAACGCGACATCGTAAATGTATTTTCTCTTCCTTATCGTTTCCTTAATAATGTTTTCTTTTCTTTCGCTTATTTTATTGCAGGAATACAGAATATGACACGTGTGACATACAAAATACGAGTTAGTCGACTATTTAAGCTATGCTTAGGCTTCCACTCAACAGCAGGCTCTGAGTAGTTAAGTTTCAGGGGCGTCCGGAATTATATGTGGATTTCTGACCATGTGGGGGGTTGGCGCCCCAATCCTCACTGTTCAAGGGTCAACTGTATCTTTTGACTATTTTAGCCGCATGCATGTATTACATAATTAGAAAACCTGTACTATATGTTAATTTCTTAAATCCCGCTAATGTGAAAAAATACAGATTTACATTCAGAAATATATTTTTACATCATGCGTCCCATACACGCGGGTTCGTGATCCCTCCTCGTCCACCTGCCCAGGAGCGGAGGCCTGGAATAAATGACCTCTTGACTCACTCTGGTAATTCAAAAAGGCAGGCCAGCCCGTCCTTTGTCAAAACAACAGCTGGTTCTTGCACAACGCGCTGCGTACTGGCCAGTCTCGGGGCTTAGGAACAAGGAGGAGGTGGCCAGTTTCAGAAAATACCACTCACCCAGGCCAGGACTTTCCCGGGGAAGGGCAGAGGAGGGTGTCCCCTTGAAACGATTTAGAAAGATTCTAAACATCCGACAGCCCCAGGTCCAAAGGGACAGGGAGGTGGCAGGGCTGGCGGCAAACCTGTGGGCTCTGGGCACACAGGCATTTCCAACGAGGCCGAAAGAGGTGGAAATCGTCCTGGGAAAGCGTCTTACATGGACAGGCACCTGGATGCAGAAACTGCAATTCTTGTTCCAAGTCACCGAGTGGCAACCGGCACCAGGTGACGAGGTCCAGAGCAAGACCAGTGGCTCTGGAGCCAAGGCTGTGTGTGCGCAGGCATCGTCCTTGCTGGGAGATGGGGGGGGGGGCGGGGCGCTGCCACAGAGCTGTGGATGCCTACAGTCCTGCTTGCCTCGCTGCTAAGAATTTCCGGGATGCTCTCCCTCTATTTCAGACGGATCGTCCAAGGGCAAAGCTCCTAACATTTTCACTTTCTCTCTGCTGGAACTTCAGCCTCTCAGCCAGTGTTAAAGATGTATTCGCCACAAAAATTACAAAGTGCCACTAATTGCCTATTTAAAAGAAAATTTTCCCAAAGAAAATGAGTCTTCCTAAGATCACTGATCAGTCTGAAACTGCTCACCTTTGGAGTATGTACGTCCTCTGTTTGTCTGTATTAAACCGGTGGGGACAGGGTACCCACGGTGCTTCTCTGAGGCTCCCCTCCTAATGCCCCCCAGGCCAGGCCTGCCTCGGCCCCCTGCTCCCTCTGGGCTTCTCCCCCAGCACCCCTGGGCTGGAGCAAGAAAAGTATTCTCTGGTTCTTGTCTCTGACTTTCATTCCAAGGATTAGTTCATCTGGTGTTTCCTTCGGGCTCACCTGGCAAGCCGATCAAACAGCAAATCTTGAATATGAATTCAAAATGGCTTTCTCGGAGAAACCACGAGGACTCAAACAAAAAGGACAAGGCAACCCCAGTTTCTGCGTGGGGTAGTCCCCGGGGCTTTTTCGCTTCCTTTCCAGCAACAGGGTCAGGGGGACCAACGAAGTTGCTCTGGCTAGACAGGGCCGTAAGGAGCCCAAGCCCACTGACCAGCCTTCTTCCGTCACCCGCCCTTGCCCAGCCCCCAACACAGAACATCTGAAGACCCTTCAGACAGTGGCCGCGGAGAAGCCTGGTTTGGAATCCAGGCTGCATCCCTGCTGTAACCTGTGTGGTTCTGGGCAAATGACGTTCCCTCTCTGGAGATAAAAATTAAGATAAGCATGTTCAATTCGTGGCACGGGACGTGATCCATCAAGAGCACATACTATCCTGTACTATCAGACCCACACACTTGACCGCGCACTTGACCTGGGTGGCCTGAACTCAGTCTGCCACCCAGGACGGGGGCTCCAGAGATGTACGGATGAATCAGAAGCCGACTCTGACCTCCAGGTGCCCACGGTCCAGCCGAGGAACCAGGCAGGCACAGAAGAGCAACAACACAGAAGGGACCAGGCCCAAGGAACCAAAACAGAGCAGAGGTTTGGAAGAGGAGAACATAACTTCCACCAAGAAAGCCCTCCAAGTTTTCGTGAAAGATGCCCATCTCGGCTGGGGCCCGTGGGTGGGAGGGGCTAGGTCCCCATTACCCTCTTTCTCCCCCTCCCTCTCCTCCCCCGGGGCTCACCGAGTTCCTGACACAGCCAGTGGGGTAGGTGCTGTCAGAGACCAAGAACGGGGCTCAGAGGAACCGGGAGCCTGGTCAGCAACACCCTCCCCCCGGGTGGGGGTGGCAGAGACCCAAGAGGAACAGGCCAACATGGAAATATGTGGATTCAGATAGAAACGTAAAGACCATTTCCCCAATCATGTCCACCAACAGCGACCAAGACACTCACCGCGAGCGGACAGGAAGGTGTGCACACATTTCGTGTGCTCGCATATGCACGAGATGCCTCTGGTAGGCTCTATAGATACAAGACGTGGTTATCACCCTCTATCCTGGGAGGAGAATGGACAAGCGGGCCAGTGGCCAGCAGGGAGATCCTCTCCCCTTCTCCCCTTCGGACCTTTTGAATTCTGAGCACCTAACTGTAATGACGTCTGCTAAAAAGTACACCTTTATCTTTCCAAATCTCCTACTTTTCCCTGTAATGGGATGCAGGCTCTGATGGACGGATAAGGAAAAACTGACTGCCCCCGCCCCCAGAGTACTGCTCCCCGCGGAGCTGCAGGAACTGCATTTTGTTCTGTAGGTGGGTGTGTGCACTGACCAAGGGTGATATTTAAAGGAGAACCTTGCAGAACACCCAGAGTAAATGCTACAGCTTTCGCTTAATTTCAAGTTTAGATAGAAGACCAGGTCTGACCCGTTCCCAAGTGCCCTCTGCAGACACCTGGCCCTCATCCATCAGTTTCCCACTCACGATCTTTGATTCAAAGCGAGTGCCACCAAAGTCAGAGTCCCGGCTCCAGTATTCTGTGATGGGATGGCACGGAGGGGCCGGCAGTGAGCACTCCCGCTCAACGAAGCCGCACTTGCCACAGAAGTGACACAGCCTTCAGCAAGGACCCTCTCCGCGGAGGGGCAGTGGATGAACTGAACGGAGAAAAACAGCACAACTATAGGCAGGTAGGCAGGGATCCTGGAGTCGTATGGGGGTCGAAGACTTGGGTGCTCAGCATTCCCCGGGGGCACTGATGACCATGGAGCTGGGGGAGCTGTACGTGTGTGGAGGACACACACACCCCCTCCAGGAGAGGGAACACTGCCCAGATCTGAGCTTGTCATTCCCTGCTCAGAGCCTCCAGTGGCTTCCTAGGGGGCCTCAGATAAGACTGGCAGGGCACACGGGCCTTTCTCTGCTGTCCCTAGCCGGCCCCCTCCTTTCCCTCGGACCCTCAACACCGGCTGTACCCTCTGCTTGGTGGCCTATCCCTGCTCCCCGCCATCAGACTGTCAGATCTCCAACTGAATACCACTTTCCCACCCCCATCCCCTTCCACCCCACCCCGGAAGAGACCGTAAGGTGGGTGAGCCCGGCTCCCCAGACCATGTGTGCCTTGTGGCAGCAACCCTGGTTTGCAATTCCACGTGTGCGTGCAAGTGTGCAAGGTCGGTGCGTCTCCCCGTGGGCCGTAAGCTCCAGCAGGGCCTGCCTTTTGCTTGCTACAGAATGCCCAGCACTTCACATGGTGCTGGGATACATCACAGGCAGGCAGTCAATATTCGCCAAATGAAAGAATAAGCTTAAAAAAGAAGAAAGGGAAAAAAAAAAAAAAAAAAGGAAGGCAAAATGTACCAGAGAGGGGACAAATTTAACAACTGCAAGGCCTCCAGTCAGAGAGAGACACGGCCGCAAGCACTGAGGCCCTGAATGGCAGAGAATGTTCCGGAACAGGTCAGCAGACTGGGGGCTGAGGAGGAGGAAGGGGTCAGGCTGACAGAGCCGGCTTCTTAAAAGGCAGGATGGATGGGGAAGTGGCAGGGGGTCCTGGAGGAGACCCACACTCCCCTCTTGCTCAGCCTCCAAGGATCCTGGGTCGAGCCCGAGAATGGTACCATTTTATAAGAATTAGGATCATTTGCCCAAGAGGGACTCCTTCCTGACAGAGCCACCCTGGCGAGCTCTCCTAGCAGTCCGGGAAGGCACTTTTCATCAGCGCTCCATCCGAAGACTGCAGAACGGGAAAATGGGTGGGAAACGTCCATCCTGACAGTGCTTTGGGGTAAAATAGGAAGCAGCAAAGCAGACATGGGGTTCACTGCTGCGACTCTTCCGCTGCCTGTGAGAAGGGCTCCGAGAAGGAGAGCCCAGGAGGGGTCCTGGGGAGCAAGTTATCTTCCCAAGGCAGGGAGCGTGCTCTCTGGGGACAGCCCCGTGGAGCCCAGCTCCTAGCAGGGGCTCAGTAAACGCTGGCCAAGGAGAGGTGAGCTCCCTGGGTGAAACACACACCTGCCCTGTGGCTCTCCAACTCAGGAAGCTGAGAAGTGTGCGTGTGGACAAGCAAGGGGACTGCCTCCAGTTCAGGTTTCTAGCTCGGGGCGGTGGGGGCTGAGTCAGAAACAGCGCGCCTGCGTTCCAGCCCCTGCCGAGGTCCCCATGCAATACACAGCCTTCTGGCCGGATCCCCACACCCCAGTGGCCGTACTCCCAGTGTGGGTGTCCCACCACGAGGTGCGGCGGTCCTGCTCCCCGAAATCCCTCGAGAAAGACAGGATCTCTGTGCACAGTGTGCACACGGACCGGCCGAGCTCTCTAACCTAAAGCGGGGACACTAATACACATCTCACGGGGCTGCCACACAGATTAAACAGGGTAAAATGCCCACTATGAGGACTACGGTCGGTTCTCTTCTCTCCCTATTCAAGCAGATCCCGCCTCGTGTAAAGACTGTTCCCAAGAGATCCTTTTACCCTAAAGATGGTAGGGGTCGTCTGATACGTACTCAGGACTTAACCGGTCTGGGACGTGACCTAATATTATTAATTCCTGATCTAGGAAATCCAAATAAAACGATTTACTCCAACGCAGGCTTACTGCCCGTCACTGCCCCCGTCTGAAGGCCACACCCCCGCCAGGGATAGAATGGGGTGGGGTGGGGGGAGCGAACAGTGGTGCGGGCAAGGTGCCTCGGTGTCAATGTTTAAACAGAATTTTCAATCAAGTGAATGCGTTACCGACTCAGAAAATAGAAGTGAATAAAAACAAATACCCTGGCCTAAACAAAGGCTACGAGTACAAGGTTCTCACACAAGCCCTTTTTGAGAAGTCCTCGGGATGAAGAAATTTCAACAGAGAACCAAGATTTTGTTTTTTGTTGTTTTTCACCCCGATGCAAACCCACTATGCAAAGACAAAAATGCCAGATGTATCCAACAAGCATTGCGCTACATATAATACTTGCCAGACTCTCATTTAAACAGTGAGACATGAGAGACGGCGTCTCGGTGATGCATAATGAAAGGGAGACGGATCAGAGCACCGGTACGGCGGAGAGGAGGCCCGTGTGGCCGGGGGGGCTGCGGCGGGGAGACGGAAGGACGCCTTTAGCCCGAACGAGAGGGAGTCTGCTTTACGTACTGACCAAGCCAAGCAAACTGCTGATACCTGCCCAGTTCTGGGCTATAAAAATGTCTGTTTCCCAAGTAGCCTTCTTTATGGCTCTCTTTGGCGCTATTATACAAAATTAAAATCTGCCCGCCAGCCTCCACCTTGTAGACACACGTGGTCCCACATGGCAGGAGGGCTCGCCCCCCCTCCCGCCCTAGACTTCTCCGGAGAGCCCCAAGAAGCCTGCCTTCCTCCTCTCCTGGCCTCTCCACCTTGTCCTTGCTGTCTAGTCCTCTCTTTGCCTGAGCTCGCTACTGCTTTCTCCCCCGAGTCGTTCTTGGGTTGCAGCGAGGGCCTCCTCGGCTAAACACCTTTTCTTCTGCCTCCTCTGTGTTTCCCCAGGCCACAGCCTCCACGTCCGTCCCCCTGCAGGACCCGTACCGGGGACGGCTGCTGAGGTCCAACCTATTGGCACCACCCCCCATCCTGTGGGGCTCGGGATGCACTTGAAAGTGAAGCAGCCACATGAGCTCTGCTCATCCCATGTCACAGATGGGGAGACTGAGGCTGGGCAGGTAAGTGACTCGCCTTTGCTAACAAACACCCAGGGAATATAGCTCCCTTGACTTTGGGACATCCATCATCCTTCTTACACTTAGTACACATCAGGACATGTGTTTTAAAACCAAATGAGATGGGGAACCTGGGTGGCTCAGTCGTTAACCATCTGCCTTTTGCTCAGGTTGTGATCCCAGAGTCCTGGGATCCAGCCCTGCATCTGGCTCCCTGCTCGGCGGGAAGCCTGCTTCTCCTTCTCCCACTCCCTCTGCTTGTGTTCCTTCATCTCTCTCCCTCTCTCTCTGTCAAATAAATAAAATCTTTAAAAAAATAAATAAAACCAAATGAGAACTTGTCACAATTTTAAAACACCCACAACAGTTGGATCCGGGGCGTCTGCGGTCTAGCTCTGGCTGCGGGACAGGAGATGGGTGGGTGTCAGAAAGAAAAGACACCTCGAACACCCACCGCTGCATTCAGGATGCAGAGAGGCTGCCCTGTCAACCAAGTAATTGGGCCCAGGGACCAATTAACTGAAGGAGAGGGAGGACTGGGAACTGCACTAGCCCCAGCAGCCACTAGCCACATGTGGCTACATCCACTGAAATTAGAGATTCCGTTTCTCCACTGCAGTGGCCACGTTTCAAGGGCTAGTGGCAACTACACGATAACACAGGTAAGCACCATTCCATCAGTGCACTGCACACTGCTGGTCTAGAATGACTCTCCGGGCTCCGGGGGTGGGGGGGTGGGGGATGCTATTCGCTGCTACAGGACTGACATTTAACAGATGAACGAAACTGACGAGTAGCCGGTGGGATGGGCCCAAAATACACCACATAGGGGTCGGGGGTGGAGCTGAGAGCTGGACCTGGACCTGGAAGACCATCTCCATGGAAGCTGAGGTTCTGCGCGGTAAACCCCGCACCACCCCCTCCCCGTGCCTCAGCTTAATGCACCTGACTTTCTCCAGCAAACAGGAGGCAAGGTCATGGGCTAAAAATGAAGCAGGGACAGGAAAAACGTGTTCGAATCTCAAAAAATAATTAAGCTGCTGCCAGAGGAATAACTCTGATCTCATCTATGCTGGTAAACGTTTTCTTCCTAAAGTATTTGTTTCAGAAAATAAAGCCTTTAATTTGAATGCTTTAGGAGCCAAAATTTCTGTCTGTTGAAAATATTTGTTCCTATTGTTTGGCAGGAATCAATTTGTTAGGGCACCAGCCACTCTGGCAACGGTTCCCTTCCACTTCTCTGGGAAAACGCTTGGCGGCAAAGCCATCCACCACCCTGCCGCTCTCGCTCGCTCGCTCTCTCTCACTGTTTGGGCTGTCCCAGCCACAAACATCTGCCGGCACAGACACAGGCCGTGCCACAAGCCAACCAGCCAGTGCCTCGGCTGGGACAGAGCCGCTCTGAGGGTTGGTGGGAATATACGACTGGACTTGGTGCGCAATCAGCTGATTTTGATGATCAGAACCAGCGCCCATTTCATGTAATTATTTTTGCGAGTGGGAGAAGACCTGTCACCCAACTGTGGGTGATTCTTCCACACAGCCCCCCCGCTCCGTTTTTTATGGCACGAATGAGGTCCAGGAAGCAAGCAGCTGGAGAATTTCTGGGCAGCCACACTCCATCCTGCCTACGAGTCGCCAGGTCACCAGGACACCCCGAGCCTCAGTCTGCTCATCTGTGAAACACACCACCGGCCCAGGCTCCCAGGCCTGCTGGAAAACCACGTGGCATGAAGGATAAGAAAACCTCTGGGAAGTCAAAACGGTTCCCCAAAAATGGCAGCTCTTACTTTCTTCTGCAAGGGTGAAGTATCCTCCAACGTCCTCACTTAAGCCTTTTTTGCTCGCTACGGGGGCGGGGGAGGGGGGGCGGCGGCGCTGAAGAGACAGATCATGAAAGTTAAAAGCTATCACAGTTATAGGTGAAGTGCTAATAACTTCATTTTGAAACTGTCAGGTTAGGTTTTTTAAAAATCACAGCTGTGGCTTGCACCAGAACTCTACCTGTAGCTGTGCTCCCTTCTCACATTTTAATTAGCAAATAAAACTCCACAAAAGCTCTCAAAAAAAAAAAATTTTTTTTTTTTAAACCTGCAGTTTAGAAGGAAAAGTTTTTTAAAAAGATGCCCCAGCAGCTTCTGGGGAAAAACAGACCCGTTACAGGCATCGGCCCACGCCGTGTGTCCACATCCCTAGAGCTGCGTACGTGAGGCCAAGAGATGCCACCATGGAGCCAGCTTCGATCTTGTTTTTGCAGTTAATTTTCGAGATTTGGGGTGCTGTGTTCAGCGAGCAAGGTTTACAGCATCCTGCCATTGGCTGAGAACTGCTGCCCGCCAGATGGCCCGGCAGAACGCATGGCAGAGAACGCGAACGTCGCCTGTGATTCCTTCACTCTCTCCTGGCACGGTGCTGCGGGCCGCTGTCAGGAAATCTGGGTGCTGGGCACCAACAGGTGACACGACATGAGGGCTCCTGGTGCCTAGAGCAGAAATGGGACTCGAAGGGGGCCGTTTAAATCCTCCAAGAGTCTCGCCTCAAGCTGTGCTAGATGGATGGGATCCCCAGGGCAGAAAAAGGGGGGCTCCGTGAGCTGCCCTGCCACGTGCTGCCACCAGTCTGCCCACTCTGGGCACTGGAGTGACAATTCCCGTCACCAGCTGCACTCCATCCTGTCCAGGGAACTTTCTGGAAAAGAGCTGGAGAGATGCTTTAACTCAGACTTCAGAAAGCCAGCTAGAGAGCTTTCACTAACTATCTAACACACACAACTGATAAGCACAACCACGACAAACTATGACTAACTACACAGTGGGGTTCACGCTCAGCCGGGGCAGCCCCCAATGCCCTCCAAGCTCTGAGCCGGTGTGAACAGTCCCCTCTTCGTCCCAGGGCTTGACTCCCCGGTCTCCACAGGGCCACATGGGTTGCAAAGGAATTTTTTTTTTTAAGATTTATTTATCTTCAAAAAAAAAAAAAGATTTATTTATCTTAGAGAGGGTACAAGCGGGGGGAGGGGCAGAGGGAGTGAGAATCCCAGGCAGACTCCCACTGAGCAGGGAGCCCGTCGTGGGGCCCGATTCCAAGACCCCGAGATCATGACCTGAGCCAAAACCAAGAGTCGGACACTTAACCGACTGGAGCCACCAGGCGCCCTGGGAACGGCCCCTGGGGCAGGAAGTGAATGCCAGTTACAAAGCATTCTGATCTCCCCGTGACTGCTCCAAGTTCAGGTTCTCCACACCTGTTTTTCCCTGACTCCATGTGTCCTTTCTTAACTGCACAGACGCCACTTGTCTCAGCCCAGGAATGACATTTCTCTGTACCCCACATTCTTGGTTCTCTACGGCTGTACCTCTTGTGACTTCTCGAGAGGCACAGGGGACGAGAGGGTTCTAGTTTGAGGGCAAATGGCAGCTCCCCGTATAGCATGATCTACAAAAGGACACGTCCCATCTCACCCTACTGGCCCTCTCGGAGATACTGAGTGAGACGTCACCCGTGCAGCCCCAGGAGGCAGCTCCGCCCAAGTGGCCCCGCTGACACTCTGGCAACTTCTCCACCCGTGGCCCTGCATCACAGGCAGTGACGCACCAGCAGCAGCCAGCGTCCTTCCGTGCCAGCAAACACTCGGTTCTGCCAAGCTGATGTAAACACAAAGGAAATATTGCTGCAGATCCACAACGATAATCAAGATCATCACTGATCACGAACAAAAACCATCAATTATGTTTTGTATACTCCACGGATTCTGGGAAGCGGGGCAACATATTTATCAAGATTTTCAACAAGAGCTGAGACGAAGAGGGTTTCCTGGTTTACTCCAGCCTCTGTGCCTGTCCCTCTAAGTGCCTGCTTAATGGGTCCCACTGGGTTGCTGGGCACCTGTATTTTACTTTAGAAACTGGACGTGATCACCGAGCGTGAAAGCCTGGCACGTATGGCTGCAGTGGGAGTGCCTGGACCGGGGAAGGGCCAGTGGGTCCGACGGGAAGAATCCACCAGTATCCAAAAGACTCAGAAGAAAGGCTATGACCAGCTTCACAGACAGCTGGATCAGCGCTCCAGGAAAATGCCACCCTCCCACCCAGCGCGTGGTCATTTTACTAACCACACTCATCGGGGGAGTTCCCGAGCTCCCCGTGGGAGGGACAGGGCACCAAATGGCCAACATGCCGAACTCGCACGCGAAGAGCTTCCGACTCAGTAAAACAACCGGACTGTACTGTAAGGCAGATCGCTGCAGGACAGGTACCCAGATGACCTGGGAGCTGAGAGGGAGAGAGGAGACTTCCTGGCGGCAGGACCGGAGGTGGCCGTGAGGGTTGGGGGAGACGTCATGTGGCGGGAGCGGGGAGAGGAGGATTCCAGAAGGCCTAGGGCAGGCAGAGGTAATAAAACCAGCTGCCTCTAGAGTTCACGGGCTCGTGCATCATCACATCCCTTGTTGTTTTAATCACCACGGGGATCCTGCGACGCGGTCATTATGGCCCCTCTGCCCGTGAATGAGGACACGATGGTAAAGGTCACCTGACCGAGAACACGCCGCCGTGCGGGGAGAGTTTCAAGGCAGTATTTTCTACACCTAAATATGCTCCTTCCACGCCAGCAAAACGCTCTCAAGAAGTACAACAGGCTTGGGGCTGGCGCGGGGACAGCGGGCTCCGAGGGCATAGAGGGCAAGAGCTCCGGGGCTCCGTCCTGGGCCCTGAATGACTCTGTGCTGAGTCAGTGTGTTGCTGCTTCTCCAGCCTATCGGTGATCAAGGCAGTTCTTCTGAAAGATCATTCTGGCAGCGACGGGGAGAAGGCACTGGAGGGAGGGGAGGCTAAGAGTGGGCCCAGCAATTCAGCAGACGAGCCACAGGACAAGGGGCAGGGTCGCCAAGGGCTCCAGACGCCCAGCCCGAACGCCTGCGGAGCGGGCAGCCGCCTAGCGATGTCTGCGAGGAGATCAAGAAAAAGGAAAGAAACAAGAACTGTCTCTAAATTAATCCTGAATCAGCTTCAGTGGATAAAGTAAATACAGGAAGCAGCCCCGAGAAGAGAAAATAGGATATACTAAAATGGAATTAGGAGCCTGGCATTGAAGACCGTGGAGACTGGCCCCAGCCCAGCTGCTGCCAGCTTGTGCGCGCGTTCCGGCCCCCACCATCCCCCACCGCCCCCCCACACCCCCCACCCCGGCTTTAAATACTCAACGGGGGTCCCGGAGCCAATCGGCGTCGGACCTGTCAAAACTGACTGCTGGAATAAAAATGGAAAGGCCGAGTGGCAGCCGTAACATGGAATTTCCTTGTTTTTATTAGTTTAAGGCTCTTAAAGAGTAACTTTTACATTGGGGAAAACTTTTCAAATATGTACTACTTGAAACTTAGATCCAGTTACTTCTCACATGTTTTCAATCACTCCGCTTGCCAATTTTACTAGTTATCAAAAGACATTTGTGGTTTAAAAGCAGGGGAATGGGCTTCCCCCTCCCAGTACATCTGCCCTTCCCAGGGTGACCTCAGCCCGCTGGATCCCTAAGCCGGCCAGCTGCCAGAAAGGGCTGACGGGCCAGCCCGGGTTGTGCTACTGGATCTCACAGCTGGAGGAGAAGGACGACAACGGTTCAGTTCCCAGCACCCACACTGCAGGGACACCCGGGTAAGGATTTTTTTTTTTTTTTTTAAACAAAAACTGGTAACATCCAGCTTTTTGCATTACTGTAGCTACACGGATATATCCAGGAACGGGAGCTGGTTACTCAGTTTTCAGTTCCTACAGCTAAACCTCTGGAGGTCTGGTGATGATCATAGGGCTGGTCGGGCTACCTTCTGGTCATCATTCAACACAGAAGCTGGGCAGCCAAAGACTGAACCGTGCACGATGACCCACATGTGATCTTTAAACCAGCAAAACGGCACAGGCCTCACCCGTTCACCGCTGGAAACCGCCTAATAAACTAAGTGCTGATCTCCAAAGTCATCAGGAGCCCCTTGTTCCGTTCTCACCGTGTTGGCCAAGCACAGGCTGGAGTGGCTAAGCTTCCAAGGGTGGCAAACCACATAGCCGTCTCCAATCGAATGACGTTCAAGTCCGTGCCGTCGCCCCGGAGGACGGAGGCAGTTTGAAACCTCATTAAAAACAGAATGAAACATACACAGGTGTCCTAAATAGTTGGCTTGGTATCAGCTCAGAGTGAGGCGCACTGGGTGTACTGGCTGTTAGGAGGCTGACTGGCCCCCTCCATGCACTCAGTACTCCACACTTGGTATCATGTGCACGACGTACAGCCCCTCCCCGTCCACTCAGGGGGCCCCGTGGAGGCAGGCTGCCTCCTCCCGGGGCCAGGCCGCCTCTCTGTGGCATCAAGGATAAATAATACGGACTCCTCAGGTGAGAGCACTGGGGTGGCAAACGGGCTATGGGTCTGTACATTTCTGGTATGAATATGTCCTTCCCCACAAACACGACAAAAAGGCAAACAAATGCTCTTAAGCGGAAGAACTTGAGATGTAGTTTGTTCGGCACCAGCTCCAAATTCCCGGCATAAACATTTATTTTTAATCGAGCTGCATTTTTTTTTCATTTAAAACCTGTTAATTCCATGACTGAGAATTCATCAAGTTTCAGACTGGAATTAATTTTAGCAACTGCTTTATACCAAAAATATTAGTAGATGTGGCTGTGTAACCGGCCGGCTTCGCACACTGTCATTGAGAAGTCTGCGCGTTCACGACGCTCTCAGAGAGTGTGGTTCACGCCGACAGAGCCGAGTCTGGAAGCTGGTGGGCTCCATCCCCTCCCGAGGAGCCCGCGGGGCTGGGGAAGCAAGGCTGGCCATCTGTTCGCCCGCCCCTCTTACACAAAACTGACCGTGGCGTTCCTCCGTCCCCTCCCCACTCAGGGTGGGGACTATCCCCGCACACACCCAGGTGCTTTTCACCAAATGCACATGGGTTATACATCTACTCGGGGCGGGAGGCTATCCCCACAGTGACTGGTGTGTGACACCAGTGACACCTGCCCACCTGCTGACCCTCTTTCGCGAACTTCTCCCTCTCGGACAGCTGTGCTCGCCTGGAAGGCCGCCTGCGTGGGTTAGGGCCCGCTCAGCAGGTTGTCGGCTGTGCTCTACTCTCCTGAGACAGGTATCCTACTTCATTTTACTGGTGACACGAGCAAATGTGGCCCGATTCCTCGAATGCTGGGCCACCAGCGTCACCACCACAATTAGGCAACAGTAAGCACATCTGCACCGATTCTGCCTAAAGACTCAATGCCAGTGACATCTCTTGGAGGGGAGCTCCGACCTACAGATCACTGCAGGGGCCACTCGAGCCCCACGGTGAGGGGCTCAGAATTTCCGGGGCCTCGGTCCTTCTCCGCTGCTATCGTAAGAAAGCAGATTCTCCTGCCACTCCGAGGCTGAGCCCAGCCTGGGCCTGGGAGAGTCACCCAGTGAGGCTTATCGACCCCTCCACCCACAGACGAGTACAGGCCCCGCGCAGCGACGTCAAAGTCTCAGGTTCCTCTTTTCCAAATAGAATCCAGAGCCGACGGCCCCAGTCTCTTTTCCCTGGCACTCCGGTCCCCAAAGGCGGCCAGTACCCAAGCCAGGCTCAGCCCGGCGACTGGGCTCTGATGGCTTTGCGCTGGGCTGGCCTCACAGATGCGCTCTACCTCCTCCTGCACATCTCCAGGAGGAGCATCTCTCATGTAATTTCTCAAACGTCCAGCATCCAAGGAAGCGGGAAAGCGGACGCGGCTCAGCCAGGGATGGGCGCCTGGCGCACGGGGCTCAGCAAGGCCACCCTCCCGGCCCTTTGGGGACCAGCTCTGCTCTGCGCACGGACAGCGTCCGGATGGGGACAGCCCGAAGAAGCTCACTCTAGGGCTACAGAGCTTATCTGAGTTTAACAGTGAAACCAGGCCCTCCTCTTCAGGGCTCTTAGTCCAAGAGCCCCCCTTCAGGAGCTTAAACGGCTCCCCTCCCCAGCTGCACCGCGCCCCGCGGGATGATTGATCCGTGAGGGTTTTATTTAAAACCAGCACTAAAGCGTGCCGTTACTTATGAATCCGAGGGCCTGCAAAAGTCCAAAAACGGCTCTGCAACTTGATTCTGTATCACCAAAGCGCTTCCAGCCGTGAAAGCCTGGGCCACGATTCCGAATGGAATGCTGGTCACACCTTGCCTAACTTTCTAGAGAATCACGATATCTCTAGACTTGTTAGCTACTTTAAAAACGGGGAGAAAAGCCCCAACACGGTCCCCCCATAAGACATTTTCCTACCTGGCAACCTCACCACGGTGACGAGGCAGGGTCCCCGTGCAACCTCACGAGTGTGCAAAGCACACGCAGGGGCCCGGACGGCAGCACAGACATCGGCGCGAAGAATGTGCCGCTTATTTACAACATCTCCAAAGCGTTTCAGGCCTAACTTGAATATATATTTTGCACAGTACCAAAACTTTTAAATATCCACAAGAAGATTTCATTTTTATAGGCAATAAACATTAAATCTAAAGGACTGGAACATAAAAAGTGTTTTAATACCATATAAATCACCTTTCCCTAGACAGACTAAATCTCCGAAGGTTTTAAGGACTGCAATATAAATTTTTATGGCAAATTATCTACATAGAAATTATCTGCATGAGATGCACTTTCATCCCTCTTTCTCATTTACATAGTGCTGACAATCTTTTCCATCACAACAGCCCATCCAGTCTGGGGACGCGAACGGACAGGGGGACAACGAGGGCTCGAGCCAGGCGGGGATCTCCCCTTCCTTCTTTCCGCCCATCGTCGGCTCCTGATGCAACTAGGTCTTGTCTGTTCTTCCACAAAAGTCTCAGGCTAACCCACAGTCCAGGTGGGTAGGGCCACCCCAACGACGGAAGGAACATTCCCAGGCTGAGCCCCAGACACGCTTCCTACCGAGCTTCTCCCGGGCCGGTGGCCAGCCTGCCCGATGCCACTGGAACCGGTGGTTCTACGAACTTGCTATTCGCCGGGCAAGTATTTTGCACATGGTTTTGTTTTCTAGGTTACCGTTTTAAAAGGAATCCCAATCGAAGTAGAAATTAGAGGACCGTCCCATCAGAGAGGAAAACGTGACCATGTTATCAACCACCATTTTACTGTATCAGTGAATTATACAATTTACAGCCTGCTCCCCAAAATGCAAGGAGACTGAGAGTTTCTATGCCCTCCTAGAGTTCTCTTCTGGTAACAGAACAAGAAAAAGTGGCAAACATGCCTGCCTTCTGGCCCGCTATTAATCTTAGCCAGCCGTCTGAAGAAGGAACAAGAGAAAAGGTTTTCTGGAAATAGTCTCCCTATTGGTTTTATCCGTATAATAAATATTAAAGTTAATTTTTTGTGTGTGCCTTTCATCTAGGAGAGTGTTAGGCCCTTTAATGGTCTAAAAATTTAAATACAGCTCTCCATCACATTCTTGCAGGGCCTAATTAAACACAAATAGATCTAGCACCACAGAATTCTGCACTAGAAACGAGAAGAAGAAAAGTATTTTGGCAAAGGGGCACCGATTTCGACTGACTCCAGCTTGGATGTAGAAGCATTAACGACTGACTGATGGAAAGGGAAAGTACACTTTAACAGCATTTTTCAATTAAACAGTCACTTTCTCATGGAATAAAAATCCACATAGATTTTTAGGCTGCATATAACGCAGTCATGATGAGCCCATTTCCTCTAGCTCATTACAAAATTTTCTTGTTGAAGTGGCAATTTCTGCCCTGGTCGTCTAAATGAGGGTAATTAGAAGCCCACAGTAAGTTTTGAAAAACAGAACAACCCAAAGACACTGCGGAGTATGGTACCACAAACACTGTGCTTTTGCAAATGAAGGAGGCAGCATTTTCTCTCCAGATTAAAAGACACTTGCTGCCAACTAACAGCAGCTTGTGTAATCTTATTTAAAATGTGCTAAAGCATTACGCCACTTCACCAAATGGGAGGAAAAAGGAGCAATACCGAACCTAAAATGAAAAGAATCGGACCAACGCATTGCTTCTAGGTGTCATTTTCTCAAGAAGCGGGCCACCTCCACCTGCCCTCGGTCAGCTCAGAGCAAGGCCAGGGATAGGACGTGGGCAGCCTCGCCATTTGAACTCATATAAGAGACGCTCCTGGGCTCTGACTCACTCAAGGATCTAGTGAGTCCCCTGCCTCTGCTGTGTCCCTCTGCGGGGACAAAGAGCTAAAACGGGCACCACCCCCTGCCCACATGGGGCTTCTAGTCCAGAGTCCATGTGAAGCAAAACACGGCCACCCGGTTCATCAACAGCATTAGCGACAACAAAGCCGTACAAGGAATTCGCTTTAACGGTTATGGACACTACGCAATGGAGAAGACTAAGAAAAAAAAACGAGCAGATGTTCTCTATACAGAAATTCAACACCCACATCAACTGGTTTAAAAACCAAAATGTCACAATTTATTTTGAATTTAGGGGGAAAAATAAAAATAAAGGACTGCTGCCCCAAATTTAATATTTGAATCCAATAGCCCCAAATTTGGGATCCAAATGCTTCTAGCTCTGTGAATCCTTCCCTGTTCTCCCCTGCACACCCTCTGCGGCCACATGGCACGTTCTGTGCGGTTTTCAGTTATGAGTGGGTCTTCCAGGCCCTACTGAGCACACCTCTAGGAGACGGGGCTGTCTTACGTACCCTTGCACTCCCTGCAGCGCCCAGTACAGGTCAGAAGTCCGCACCCATCATTAAGTGACTCTTGGTCCAACCTGCCCTCTCTGTGGAGCTCATTCTCAACAGCCGACTTCCCTGGCTTGGAGTTCTAAATAAATGATTAAACAAAGTGCGTTTGGCGTCTCCATCTGAGAGTTAAACATCTCTGCGAACAGAATCACACGACCTATAGTAATTCTAAAACATACCTCCGTAGGAAAGGGTTGGAAACGCGATGCAAAGACATTTTATTTAAAAAAGCAAAAAAAAAAAAAAATTTGTGCTAAGCGATCTAACACGAAGAACTAAGGCATCCTACTTAAGTGACAAAAGAAGAGTCGAAAATAAGAAGCAAGTGGCAGCTTAAACAATGTCAAACCACACTTGAGAAATAAAAAAAGATCTCATGTTAGCGGGTCAAGTGAAAATGCAGACGGCAGTAACCACAGCCATAGAAAGGTCTGAGGTTACCCTGTCCAGTTCATTAAGCAGAGAAGGATTTAAAAACCCAGATAAATGCCATTCAGAAAATAGCAAAGTAGATTTGTGTTCTAGCAGGGGGAGAAGCCACACAGAGTAGACTCAAGCCGCTATTTTCCCAACCAGACTGTATATACGTTTTATAAAGAGGGCCCTCCCCTCTATTTCGCCCTGTACAAACCCACAAAAGCGGCAACCTGAAATCCTAAGGCACAGGTTTCACTCTGATCCCAATCCATCTGGGGCAGGGCTCGCTGCCAGGCACTCTGTACCCTCCAGCCCTGACTCCTGCCCAGGACAGAAAGCAGGCTCGGCCGTCCAGTCAGGTTGGACCCAAGGCAGGAGGGAGGGAGGGGATGGGGGGCAAGAGGCCTCCTGCCAGGCTACTCTGACCCCCCAAGATCTCTTGTCTCCATTTTAGTCACTGGCTGGGAGTCTGTTATTTCTGGAACTGATGCCCTGCCCTTCCTCTCACCAGTGCCTGCTCACCCCACTGCCAGCATGGGGGTCCTTGCTCTGAGCCCACAGACCCCCTGGCATCCCAGCTCTTTAGGTCTCTGCCAGCTTCACGGCTCCTCGTGTCTGTCTGTCTGCTATCCCACATCAGGCCACCTTGGTGCTACAACCCGTTCATCGGTGACCCCAGGTTTTCCCTTGCACTCTCTTCTTCCAGTCCTTGCCTGCCCCTGGCTTTCCCTCTCCCCAAATCACCTGGGACGCCCCACCACACACCAGAAGAAACGGTTTTACTGTCAGGGCAGCCGTGCCTCTGCTACAGAGACCCCGGTATCCCATCTAAGCTGAGCAGGGGCAGGAAAGCTTGGAATTCCAGAAAACAGAGCATCTCCCATCATTATTTATTAAAGCCTAGTTTCTGCACCCCCCAGGCAACCAGCAGTATGACGTCTGCAATGGCAGGGTTCCTTCTAAGAAATTATTTCCTGAGCACTTCACATGCACTGGACATTTTAGGAAGAGGAAAAAGTGCTATACTCTTCTAGAGGCAATTTTATGAACCCTTTAATGCTTAAAGTTAAAAAAATCAAAAAAACTTAAAAAAATTTAAAAACCCAAGAACTAAAGGAGGGGGGAAAAAACAACCCAAAAGCTCATGTGTACCCGGAAACAAAGTTGTGGTACAGAGCTCAAGGCACTGGATTGGAGCAAGGGGGTGCCTCTTCCATATCCCATCCTGGGGGGCGGGGGAGGTGCCTGGGGGGTGGGGGCGGGATTCTCTGAGCATCGATTTCCTAATCTGCAAAACATGGGTGATACGAAGTTCTGCGAGGTAGGGTTTTTGGGAGAACCGATTTGATTCCGTGAACTTGAAGGACCGTCTCCTACGTGCCAGACCCTGGGAAGAAAGGAAAGACGGAGCCTCATTTCTCCGTCCCTCCAGTTTAGGAAGTTTGATCTCCACAGTGAACAAGAGACTCGGGCTGACTATACAGGCAGGGAGAAAGACAGTAAACCACTAGGCGTTAAACACATTTATTTATAAGTAAACGCGAATATACAGAGTTATGTAAATCTGAAAGCAAACAGGAATGTACTTGAAGAGCCAATGGAATTAAATAAAATGAAACTCAGTGTCCGCCAACAAGGGAAACACTTCAAAATGTCCAGTGTATGCCCCTCAGCGAGTTTTAGCCTGGAGGTCCCTAAATTCAACTTTCTACATCACAGTTTCTTAGTGTGGGACGTGTTCTCCTGGAGTGAACCTACCGAGGTTCCCACGCCTGCTGAGCTGCATGTAAACCAAAGGACACCTAAGAATTGAAAGCTTCTAAGCAAAATCAAGGTCATTTTCATCACTAGATGCTGTTTGGTTTTGGTTTTCCAATCCCTGGAAACTAAGAGTAGGGAATGCCATTGGAGAACAGATCCTAGAGGAAGACGTGGTTTTCGCAGCTTGTACCACACAGTGGCTATGGGTTCTGTCCTGCCCACTCGCTCCTCCTGAAGGCCCCCTTTAGCGCCAGGGGGCATCTGTGGCCTGGAGTTCAGGCAGGCGGTGGTACCCAGGGCTGGTACCGGTGTCCTGGGTGGCTCTTTGTCAACACACAATTCAGAGGGAAAAGGCAGAGGAGAAATGGCACTGGTCCTGACCTTCCAGAATGTTCCACTCATGGAGCTCCTTTAAAGCCTCACTTCCAGCATCCACCAGGTCAGAGGAGACTCCCAGCAGTGCAGGGACCCCATTCGCAAGAACATCTATTCTTGGGCACAACTGTTTTCCTGGATCTGTGCTTGGGACGGGGCGGGGGCTGCACTGCAGCGGAGTCTTGGCTCCTTCTGTCACCATGGAGCGGCGTTAAACCCTGGCCGGCTGGAAAACGTTGTACGTTCCCGGGCTGCGTCCAAATCACAACGAGGTGAAGGTGACCCAGAGCCAGTGGGAGGAAAGGGACAGGAGTGGCCATGTGGGGTCTCCTACAAAGGCCAGAGCCTACCTGACCTCCACACCCCCCCACCCTGGCCGCAGCATTCTCGGGGACAAAAATCCAACCAACTTCAGCGGGGCTGGGGTGGATACTTATAAGATCAGGACTTTCCAAATACACACCACCCGTGGGGGGCCAAATACACACTACCTGTGGGGGCTTCACTGGACTAAGTTTCCAGTGGGGGGGGGGCTGGGGGCGGGGCTCCCCACCGTCACGTACGGAGTGTGCCTGAGCAAACAGAAAAGTCAGCACAAAACGCCAGCGCCCTTTTCAAGGGAGGTCCCTGCAGGCACCCGAGGCTGGGGCTGACATGTGACAGGGTCTCTGGGCTCACAATGGCACAGACATTCAGGTCAATCAGGAGACGGAAGAGGCCTGGGAAACTTCACCTGCCACTCGCAGAGTGCCTTCAGGGAGGGGGGGGAGGGGGGAAGGGGGGTACAGGGACCCTGGACCAGAACTGCCACCCGTGCCTCACTTTCCTCCTGGTGAGGACTGACCGAGCTGGCAGACGGGAAGAGCTTAGAACAGTCCCCAGCACGCAGACGAAATATTCCACAAGCCTGAGCCACTATTATTATTCCTTGATGCCAACAGTCTCATCAGAAAGAGCCAGGAAAATATCCTTGGATGACAGGGATTACCTACTGGCTAATTCACGAGATACGAAGAGGAAATCTCGACAGCACTGAGCTGGGTCTTGAAGGACAAGACAATTCTGCGGTCTTCGATGCCTCCCCTCTTCCCTCTTCCCCTCTGGCCCACCGGAGGAACTGCCTCTCCCAGCGTCCATCCAGAGGCCTCAAGACCTCCCTCCTGACCGTCCCCATTGACAAGTCACTCCCGTCTCTGCCCCAATGCTGCCCGGGGCGATGTGGCACTCGCCCCCCGCCTGACCAGGAACCGTCCCTGAGCAGGGCACCCCTGTACCTGAAGCTATCGACGCTCCTCGGGGGAACTGGAAGATTTCTCCCCGCCCCCAGCCCAAGGAAACGGACCTCAAAACGGCCACATGAAAGGCTCGTGTGTAAAAATAATTCGGTTCAACCAATGTTTCCCCTGCATGCAAATCACAGACCCAGGCCCTGCAGAGGGCACGCGCAGACAAAACGGAAGAAGCTGGTGCTTCAAAGTTCCTGAAAGCCAGTAAGGAAGTGAGGGGACCAGAGCGAGAGGAGTGCTTTAGAGAAGAGCATTCTGCGGCTCTGGCATCACCACAACTAGGCAGAAGCAGAGCCCAGGATTCCAGAAGGCAAGGGGGAAAACGGCTTCGAATCACTGAAGATCTCATTAGAACAAATCCCCTGTTTATCCAACATCTGTGGTGTCACTATGTAAATATCCATTAAAGTGCCAAATCAAGTATTAAGCACTTCTATGCTAAAGTCAATGTTCTATAATGCACAGGACTTTGCAAAAAGAAAGGGGGGGGGAGGACATTAAGCAGAATTAACTGTAATCCATGAAATTGACAATCACGTGCACTCCTGTCTCAAAGCCCCACCTATTAGCTCCTCAGGCTCTCTCCGGGAGGCCTGCTTTCCCAGGCACTCCGCACGGGACACAGTGAGGATGGCGCTACAGGGGTTAAGTAATCACCTGTCCAAAGCGGCACCAGGTCTCTGAGATGAGCACCCACTCCCCGCCGCACCCCTCCCTCAGGAGCGCACAGCCTTCCCCACCCCATCTACGAACTTGCACTGTGGCAATTACCGGAGAAAGAAAAAAGCACGGATCAAACCGTGGGAGAACAGCAAGGAGTTCTAGAATCAGATTATTTCTGGGACTCTGTCAGGAGGGCGCTTTTGACTACAGATAACATGAGGGATCTCGAGGTCTGTGGCCAGGGACTCCATTCCCCCGAATTTCTCAATAGCATCTGGCACACTGTGGGGCCTCTCTAACATGAGCTAATAAAAGCACAACAATAAACAGAAGTAGCCTTCTGAACTAAAGCCAACTCTGCCTGCACGTACATATTATAAAAATCTCACGCAAGCCAACAATTCCTATATTATGCTAGTTTCATCCCAATATAATTTCAATAGCTCTATTGTAAAGCGAAATTACTGGCAGGGTTCTGATTAAAAAGATGGCCACATTCTGCATTCAGACCATGTGACAGATTTGCCCCATAATATAAATAACTTGATTAAAAAAAAAAAAATCAGGGTGATGAGCACCACTCCTACACACACAAAAGTCGGTGAGATACGAAGATTAAATGAACAACCATCCCCATCAGTATCTCCAACTTTAAAAACTGAGCCTGTGAGGCTGAGGTTGGGAATCTGTCACTGATCTGGACTCTCTAGTCCCCGGGTTCCAGTGACTCAGGGCTCTGCACACATTCCCTGACAAAGGGGACGACGTGCCACCACACAGAGGTGCTGTTTCTTAGAATATGCTTCCAGAAGCCTGCGGAGGCTTTATTCCTGAGTCTCAAACCCCAGGACAACCTGTGGTGGGGGTGTCCGAGCCTCCAGAGGTCACCAGGTCATCACGAAAGGATGATTCTGATCTCGGAGAGCCCGGCTGGGAGTAGCGACCGCTCGCACACCCCCGGGCCGGGTCCTCCTGGCACACGCGCCATCAGCAGCGCGTGCCAGGGCCTACGGGCCTCACCGCACGGGGTCCCGGGTTTCAAAGTAAAAACGTGATGACAGAGGTCACCACACTCACGTTCTGCGTGGGAGACCAGGGAGGGCAGGCACCCTGGCTTGCTTTCCACGCACAACTTCCTTTACGATTTCCTTCTTTCTACGATGAAGTCGCGCTGATGGGTATTTGACGATCCCCACAAATTTCCCTTTTTTTTTTTTTTTTTCCAATTTCAGGAAAATAGGTCTCTGACAAGAGACACACTAAGTAGGCTAAAGAGAGAGCTCTGTGTGGGGGCGGCTCCGCGGTGTGCCCGTCAGCTGGCCATCCGCCCTCCAGCAGGGACTCTGGATGACTAGTCCCGCCGCTTCACTGAGTTGGTGGGCTGACTTACCACGCTACGCTTACTTATTTACTAGCCGTATCAGCTTCCTCCACTCGGAGGGCAGCTCCTGGTGCTGGATCTCACTGGGCTCCCGACGTGGGCCGCACTGCACTGGGCAGTGGGAAGCCTGTGCTCTCATTCGCCGGCCCTGCGAGGTAATCACGGGGAGTGACGTGGTCTGGCCCCTCCCTGCCAAGCACTGTGCTAATAAGCACTGTCCCCAGAAGCCTTCCCCCGACCATGGACACCCCACCTCCACCCTAGATCCTAGGCCCTTTCTCAGACAAGGACACTGGCTCAGAGATGGCGAGAACCAGACCCCTGGCCCCACAGCCGGGGCCTGGCTAGCTCTGTCAGGTTTCTGAGCCAAACTCTCCATTCCCAGGTGGCCTGCCTCTCCAGGGGGCAGGGACGAGGCTGTCCCAGATGCTGGTCAGGACTCAGCACGCTCTGCCACGGTGTTTTCCCAGCCCAGGCGAGGCCAGGCGTGGCGTCCATGGTCCTCCCCGTTGTAGGGAGCCTCCCCCGGGCTCAGGGCCTGGTGCCAAGGGCCACAGTGGACTGTCAGGACCAGCAAGGGCGTCATCGTCGCTGCAGCCCCTTCTCCCACCAGCGCACTGCTCAGAGCACAGGGGCACACAGCCCCAGTTTTTGGAAATAAGTTTCAATCTTAGACTATGATTCAGTTCTATTGTGACAAAATGACGCGGCCATCCTGTGGAAGTGCGGGAAGGAGCCAACGTCACGATCACCCCCCCCACCACCTCCCATCTTCACAGATCACCCCTTTCCCCTGCCCCCTTCAAGGAAGTTTCTGGATGCCTAAGGGACACGGAGTTGTTCGTTCCCCTTTCTTTGCAGACAGAAGCCCCGATCACATGATTCGGTGGCCCAACAGGTTCTGTCAAATTGCTGAAAAGGCAGAAGAAATTCTTGACAAATCGGGAGAGTCAGAAAATCAATTCCCAAATGCCATGTAATTCACTGACAAGCCCACCGGGGCATTAGGACTGAATGGGAGCGGATTCTTTTCTTAAAAAAGGACCAAGATAAGAGCAAGAAACATATTTACATTTTGTCTGCAGACCGGGCTCGAGAGCCGGCAAGCAGGAGTAATGAGAACAGCCCGTCACAAACAACTCGGGCCTGCCAGCGATGAAAATTAATGGGAAGGTAAAGAGCTTCTTTTGATGCTGGAAGAGCTCCAGTAAAAACTGGTCTGTACATGGGAACACGGTGTCAGACTAAGAGAGAATCAGCTTGTCTGACTTGTGGTTTTCTTGACAACATTCATCTTCTCTTGGCCTGATACAGGGCAATTAGTGCTTGTCAGCTGAATCATGTGTTATTAAGATCATTCAGGCATTTTTTAATTACGGTTAGCGAGACAGACAGTAATGAGATCTCCAGCAACTTAAACTTCCCACTTCCTTTTCAGATAAATCTTAAGCTGCCTTTTTTTTCCCCCTCTAGTGATGTTTCAAAAGAATTGTTTATTCCTGCAGGTAGGTACAAGCCGGCCGGCCCTAGCTTCCCCTACTCCACATAAAGCATCGCCTGCTGGGGGGCACCCCCAAATCAAACAGACAAAGACAATTTTCTCAAACATCTGCTCCCTCTGGTGGGACATGGGGCAGGCAAACCTGGCCTGAGAAAACGCTCATCACCTAGGATTCTGTTCTGGAGCCCATTCTGGACCTGCACAGCTCCCCGTGGCGGGCGGGCCCCCTGCTTGGCTCACTTCTCTCCCATCCCTGAAGGGTCACAGCCTGTGCCTGAGCCGCCAAGAGCCCCAGTCCTCGGTCCAAACCCGGCTCTCCCCCATTAGCTCTTCCAATCACGGGATGCCAAAACCCCAGGAAGGCATAAAAATGATTTAATTTGCTTTTATCGTCTATATTTCATTCTATTTGCCTTTAAATTAACAATTCGCAAAAAGGTTAGAGTACAGTATCTGTTTCAGCTTGAGCCCGGGTTCATAATTTTTGTCTTCTTAAATGCTCCCTTTACATCGATATTTCATTGAGGGAGTGATTTCCTTTCCTGGGAGATTTCAAATTTTTATGGTCCCAGTTCTCCCTCTTTATACAGCCAGGAGCCAACGTGACTTCTGAGCTATTCCTGGCGCACCATCTGTTTCTTTACGAGGCCAGCGAGAGGGGTCTGGGGGACGCGCGATAAGCTTAGGAAAGGCCCCCAAAAGCCCACTGCTGCGGGGGCCGTGCACCCGCCTCCGAACTCGCTGAGAGCGGTCCTTCCGGGGCTGGTCGTTTCTAGGGAATAGGGACTTCGGAAAGTCCCACAAGCAGCTTCAATCACCAGTCAACACGCTGAAACAGAACTTTCTGAAGGCAAGTTCTCCAAACCTTATGACCCATCCCTAGCAGTATTTTTATGAAAGCCATTTTTAAAAATCCTTGTCCTAAGTTTGTTCAAAATGTTCCTTCCAGTGGAGCACATTATATAATGCATTCTGGATATTCTTGTGCTTTGGGTCCTGTGTGCCTTCACTTGTTTTTTGAAAGCAAGCCTTTTCCTGTAGGCTTTTATACAATCCTAGACCAGCGTGCGCTGCAGTCCAAAAACACGTCCCTTTCTCCCCGCCCCAGAAAGTCACCTTTCCCTTCCAGCCCGAGGTGACTCCTGTTCGTCACCACCCGCCACCGAGGTTCATGAGTGGGGGAAAGTGAGAGCCTGATCCTACGGTCCCACACGTGCACACACGCCCGCCGATGCGCAGAGGCGGCCTGGCCGGCGCTGAATGACTGTGGCTCACCCGGCTGGCTGCCTTCTGTGGTCACTGTGGTGATGCCTCTGGGCAAGGACGGACCATACAGGGAAACCAATGCCCGCGTCTGGAACTGAACTGGGGGCCCTACAGGCAGCCCACTTAAGCATCCAGGGAGCCCATTTTCGTCTTCCAGCGAGGTAAAGCCACGGAAGAAGCAGACCACACCGGATCTCGGTGGGTCTCTCCCCTGAGCCGGGGGAATCCACGGTGCGGGTCCCACTGCCCGAGGAGCCCGCCTGCTGGGCCTCAGGGATCGGGCCTCTGGAATGGGAGGCAGCAAGCCCTAGGAGCCCGCTGGAGCCATGGTAAGCCCAGGTAAGACCAGGTTCATCCAGGTAAGCCTGGCCTCGTCCAGGTAAGCCCACCATGGCGTAAGACCAGGTTCATCCAGGTAAGCCCATCTTCGACAGGTAAGCCCAGCCTCGCCCAGTAAGACCACCATCAGGTAAGCCCGGCCTCATCCAGGTAAGCCCACCCTCATCCAGGAAGAGGCTAACAGCCCCTGAGAAAGAAACCTTGAAATGCCGATGGTTAGAATTTGCTAGAAGAATAGAGCAGAAAGTTACAGTGTTTATAAGGGCCAGAAACCAGGCAGAAAAGAAGAAGAGAGGGAGGGACCCATCCTATTTTCAGTGTCCTTGCACAAGACGGCGTTTCTACGTTACAGCTATCAGGAAGGGACACAACAGGGAGCAGGAGGGAGTCAAGGTCACCCGCAGCTACCAGGTGGTGCCCTGTGTTCCCACCAGTAGCCCACATGACCTCTCCTGGGCTCAGCTCGACAGCACAAGTCAGCCCTGGGGGACACTGTGCCTTCCAGGAGTTTGAAAAACCCCTGAAATACCACGTAGGTTTGTGTCACTTACATGGAATGGACAAGGCCAGGACGCCCCATGAGAATGCACAGGCCTCCTACCCTCACAGGAGTTTGAAGAAAATGGTTCCTTCTCTTTAAAAAGCCTGTAAGTGGGGTGCCTGAGTGGCTCAGTCTGTTAAGCGTCTGCCTTTGGCTCAGGTCATGATCCCAGGGTCCTGGGATCGAGCCCCACACAGGGCTCCCTGCTCAGCGGGAAGTCTGCTTCTCCCTCTCCCACTCCCCCACCTTGTGCTTGCTCTGTCAAATGGATAAATAAAATCTTAAAAAAAAAAAACAAAAAAAACCTATAAGCTTCTGGTTCATCCTTTTTCTACTAACAGCATCTTAAAAAATTAATTCTATTAAAAAGCATCCGTTTGTTTTCACGGATAGGTAACCACACTGTTTTGAACAGAACTGCATGAAGTCCAGCCAGGTCCCAGCTAGAGGGGCACCCCCCACACACCCCCGGCCCCCAGGGCACGGCCCGCTGCAGAGGACCCACGGCCCGCTGCAGAGGACCGGATGACAGGCTGCGGTCACTTATGGCCTTCGGCCCCGCCTACATTTTGTCAGCCTCAGCAGCCACCGCTTGGGTTCCTCGAGCTCTGCCCCATCAGAATGTTTGCCTCAAACACCATTGCGCTTAACTGCTAGTACCTGTTGCTTGCTAGTGGTGAGGTCAGTCCCGAAGACTCATTGCTTTTCTGATCTCTCACACTGAAAGCCACTGTCCGGTTCATAAAGGGAAGTGGTGCTGTTTCGGGCTGGAAAGGAGGGGAGGAGAGAAAAGGGCGGGGAGGAAGGAAGGGGGTGGGGGAGGGGGAAGGAGGAGGCAGGGTGGACATCTGCCCACAGTTACCAATGCTACTCTCTCCTCTGACTCCATGATTCCACGCGCAGGAGAAGGTAAAGGTTTGTTTTGCTTTGGTTTCTGCATTCCTTATGTGCATACTATTTGCACAACTGGAATGATCATGAAAGAACTAGAACTCCAGGTGGGCTCCGAGGTGTGGCCATGCTGCAGGAAACTTACATGGGCAAGTGGGAGTAAGACGGCAGCACCCGTCAAATTCAGAGATGGCCCTGTCCCCGGACCCCGCCACTCTCCTTGCAGATAATCCTGTCCGGTGTCAAATAGTCTGCGTATGGAGCTCTTCAAAGGGGCACCGTTGGATGAGCAAAGACTGGAAGCCACCCAAATATCGGTGGGGACCTGGGTACATCAGATACGGCCGTCTACAGCATGGACTATCCCGTCGCTTTGAGAAAGAGAGAGAGAGACAGGAAGGGCTAGAAGACAGAATAGTAATAAGCTTCTGTTTCATTTGGAAAGTCTAAGAAACAGTTAATTTTTAAAAAATTAAAAAGGTACAGAAGATGGTGTTTAGCATGCTAGATAATGTGTCTGCAGGGGATAGGAACATACAATCTAGAAGGAAGTAACAAGAGATTCTGAGAGGATACAGTGGGGGTGGGGAGGGCACAGAGGAGACTTGTCCTTATGCCTTGTGTTTTGGAACCGTGAGCTTGTGTTACTTGGAAGTAAGTAATACAAGGAACTTAGTGCAACTGCTGCTATAAAACTGGCCCCACTTTTCTGGAAAGTTCGGGGACTATGCACCCCAAGTCTTAAAAATATACTCACACCAGTCATTCCGCACTGCTTTTAGAAATTTAACCTACAGAAGTCATCAGACATCAAGAACAATCGTCAAACACACACAGAGACGAGTAAGATGCTTATCCCCACGCCTAAATATAGCAGCAAATGTCCAAAGTACTAAAAAGAGCGGAAAGAGAAAAGGATCGATTTAATGCAGCATGGGGAACACTGTGCGATACGTAACTTCAACAAGCAGCATACTAATTACCTTTAACTAACACAGAAAGATCTTAACGTCACAGTGCACGCCAGGGTGGGGAAAGATCGTTACACAACTGTATCCGAAGTGTTACGCCGCTCACCTAGTTTTCTGTTTACACGAACTAGGTTTCTGGAAGGACCTCCACGCAAACGGGAACAGTAATAGGGTTAGTGGTGACTGGTTTCCTTCTTTCTACTCTCCTGCAGCTGCTTCATGTTTACTAGCATTTCTGACTTTTTAATTTCAGAGATAAAGTTATTTCCATTTTGCAAAGAGAAATTTAAAAGGCCAAATAGTTTTTTTTTTTTTTTTCCTGGAAGGCAAAATGTTTGGGCGCCAGGGTGGCTCAGCCGGTTAAGCCTCCAACTCTTGGTTTCGGCTCAGGTCATGATCTCGGGGTTGTGGGATCGAGCCCTGCGTCCACGCTCGGTGCTCTGCACAGAGTCGGCTGGTCCCTCTCCCTCTGCTCTCCCCAGCCCCATGCTCCCCCCACCCCGCGCCCACCAGCATACTCTCTCTAAAATAAGTAAACAAATATTTTTTAAAAAACGTTAAGGCCCACACACTAACGAAGGAAACCCCAAAGGCCAAAGAAAGGAGCACTGCGCCAGAGCGGAGACGCTGCTCCTGAGATCGGGCGGGGGGGCGGGGGGGGGGGTCTCCCTTTCACGGGGCCTGACCAGCCTCAGCCCAGGTGTTCTTTCCGTAAGAGGTAGAAGTGGTAAATAGAAACCGGAACCAGAAGAGCAAACAGAACGCCGGGGGCTCGACTGGGGAGCTGGAGGAGCAAATGAGGGTTTTCAGCCTCCCCTTCTCCTTCCTTCTGTGTTTGGCACAAACAGTTCTTCGGCTTATTATAGGGCAGTGTGACAAAAATACATTCTAACGGCAATTAAACACCATGTCTAACAGCCAAGTGTTTTTGGTTAATAAAGGGCTCTGCTTATAATAAGAGAAATCATTGTCTACTTCAAGGCGGCTGAAATCTAAGCCCTCATCCTGATTTCTCGTGAGTGATTAGGAATACTTTTAAAAACAAGGAGAGACCTCACCCCACCAAAGGCATGGCACACAGAGCTTTCGGAATCTGAAAGACCGTGAACTTGTCATCAAAGTGGCCTAGGTTTGGGGCCTAGCTTTACCACTTAATGAAACAGTTGCCCCAGGCAAGTTCATCTTTCCAACACCCCCCACCCCTTTCCTTACTGGAGAAACAGAGAGACCCTGTGCTAATAAGTCCCTGGGCAAGACACTGGGGACACGGCAGCAAAGACGACAGGTCCCAATTAGCCTCATTTCCCCTTCTTGACCTTTTCCTAATGATTTCCAACCAGAACTGTTAAACACTGGAATAGTCGAGCCCCTGGCAAAGTGGCCAAATAAAGTCTATCAACAGAGGTTACTAATGAACAACGCACTCATGCTGGAAGCTCTGGGCTAGGCAGGCCCCGTCCAGTGTCAAGAACTATGAGATCAGGTGCCCTGGAACTCTACTCAGTGATCCCAAATCATTTCATTAGGCTGAAACTGATTTCAATGGTCTTAGCAAGTGACGTCCGCCACAACTCAATTTGTCAATTTCGCATCCACGGCCTCGAACCTGCCTTCCCCAGGGACAGATGCCCCGGGTTTCTCCTTCACACCGCCAGGCTGGACGCATGGCCTGGAGGGAAGGTCGCCCTTTGTCGGACAGGGCAGAGCCCAGCCTGTGCTGACCAGCCCGGGGACGCGGGCCAGCGTCTGGACTTCCCTGCGAGAGTCCGGGACGACTCCGCTTGCGCCGGGGATCAAAAGGGATCACAATCCCGAGAGTTCCCAACAGAGCCCTGCACGGAGGTGACACGTCATAAATACTTCCTTCCTCCTCCGAGAGTCTTGTTCCTCTCCGCTGCTGTCTGGGGTAACGAGCTGCTGACTAGTACTTAGACGAGAGTCCGACAGCTCCCGGGGAGCTCAGGCTCCTCGTGTTTCTGCTGCTTTTTAAGTAAGATGGAAAGAACACTACCTGCCTTCCATTCACCTCTAAGGATGTTGTCGGGATTAATTGAACGGGGCATATTAAGCTCTTATTTCCTCAGAAAGAGACACTGAGTAAGTAACAGGATATTATTCCATCAACGGCCTGCTTTAATGTCAACCCCCACAACAGGCACGAAAGGAAGGTACCACTTCCCTCCCGTCCTGACGGCAATAATCCTAATTCAATTAAGCCAGAAATCGCATTCTGAGAAGCATCTCTTATTTCAGGGACAATGGGAAGCCATTCCAGACCCACGGCCTGGATGAAGTTAAATATAATTTAGAGTGTACTTTTGCGGAGGCGTCCCGAATATTGCGAGGACGACACAAGGAAACGCAGGCATTCACTCCAGTGGTTCGCCTGCCCTCATTTTTCCGTAGCAAATTCACCGTTATTGAATAGACACAGTGGCAAGGACCTATTTTTTCCACCAAAAGGCACCATCCAAAGGAGAAGACACACCTTAGAATTGTCTCCTTAAAATGGAGACAGACCTAGAAGGTGTCATCTACCTTCCCATGTTTAAGATAAGGAAAGAGAAAATAAAACAAAATAAGAGAACATAAAGGTTCTTCAATAGATACAATTAAAGGCACCATAATTGTAGTATTCCGTGAGCGAGGAGATGAGAGAAATATACGTAAAACACCCCAATGTTGAGAGGTTTAGGCCTTAAGTACAGTTGATTACCATTCACACATTGCTTTATTTTTAAGTAAGAGTATATTTCCATCACACAGAAAAGCACAAATTCCTACATACCTACCACTCAGCTTCATCAAATCTTAACATTCTGCCATCTTTGCCATTTTTAAAGGAATAAAATATATGCTCCATCTCTGCCACTCAGTCCCATTTCCTCCCTCCCCCACCCCGAAATAATCACTTTCCAGAATTTGCCACTTACCTGCCTCAAGACATCGCTCTGTATTTTCTAGCTCTCCACGAGCCTATCGACAACACGAGGTATGGTTCTGCACGCTGACCTCCACAGAGACATGCCTGCCCCGCGCACACCCATCCGCGGCCTTTCTGGGCTCTCCCCTGCGTGTGAGAGGTCCAGCCGCGTGCGGCCTGCCCTCCAGACTGGCACTGGAGGACGGCCACGCTCCCCCAGGACCCCGAGGTGCTTTCCGGTTGTCTCCTCCGGTGTGCTGCCACGACGGTTTCTGCACGCGTGCCCAAGACATCTCTAGGACGGCTCCGTTGTACTAGGGAGCAGTCCTTCACCGACAGGACAGAGTTCACCCTGAGCCCTTGGGATATTCAGACTTCAGAGGCTGCCACTGTGATGGGATTATAAAAGGGGGGAGGGGCTTTACTTGGGAAAGCCACCAAAGAACTGAGAACATCCCCTCCTGGTCCTCACCGTGGGACTGGATCGCATGGCGCCGAGGCCCCGTGTGCTGCTGATGAGCCAGGGGCCCCAACAGACTAAAATCGACCAAGGAGAAGTGCTCAGACAGCCCGTGTGCTGCAGGAACCCAAGGAGAAAGTGTCAGAGGGGGACACTGGGACCACCAGCTCTGAGCCCCGCACCCCCCACACGCCAAGCCCTCCAAGCAAACAGGGGAGTCCAGCACATAAATATTTACAGAGCTCATATGTGCAAGGCACTGGGCAAGGGTGTTTTTTTTTTTTCAATTATTTATAGGCTTCAAAAGCATCTATCCTAAAATTACTAAGTACCAACTTTAAAAAAAAAAAAAAAGCAAAACTCTCTATACTGTCTTTACAGCTTTATCCGAACCACTTTAATAGGGGAAAAATGAAAACTACCACAAAGAGGAAAAAATCTGGCTAAACCAGCTCTGCCTCTCAAGGTGCTGTCCTGCAGCCTCATCAAGATAGCTGCGATGTTCCCCTTTTAGTACATATTCTCAAGGTTTCCTCCAGAAACCATCTGACAAGATTCCCTAGGTGCTCTCACCCATTAATTTTTAGACAAGAGCTCTGCAAAGGGCAGAGAAGAACCAGCCTTGACTGAACTAGCACGCTCTCCTTCCGTCCGCTGGAACACCCACTCTGGACCCAGAAGTGAGCGAGCAACACGACCCGCCTGCAAGAACCAGACACTGGACCGAGCAGCTGCTCTGGGCTCTGTGACCTCGAAGGGTGCCCGTGGGGCTGAGGACGCAGGGATCCAACTGCAACAAGGTGCTCCCGTGGGCCGAGGAGCAAAGGAGGGTGGGGACACAGCTCTCCCCTAGCAAGGACATCCCAGCAGGCTCAGAGTGGGTTCGGGGAGGATGGACCCAAGCCCGAGGGACAAAGACCCCGCTTCCCGGTGGGAAGTGCGGCTGTGGGGGAAGGACTCGGACGGGCAGGAAGCCATCAGAAACCTGAATGAGGTTTCTTATCCTACACCCTCTCTGGCTGTGTGCCCAGAGTAACCACCACCTCACAGGAGCCTCCTGACCTTGGCCGACCTTGCGCCGTGCCATGTCCCTCCCACCACCGGCCATTCCCTTCCTGCCTCCTTTGCTGACTTCTCTGCCTCTACGGAGCCTCCAACTGAGCGCTGCCCACGCCTCCACTCAGCCCTTGGCTCTTTTTCCTTTAAATTCCCTCCCTCGGGGAACTCATCCACTTACAGGGAGTTAAGAACACGGCCAGGCCCGAGGACCTACGGCCAGGCCCGTTCTGACTTCTCCTCAGCCCCCTTCAGCCCCCACGCGGCCACCCCTCCGGCCTTCTGGGTATCGGATCAAGAACTCGATTCACATCCCAGTCAGGCCCAAGGGCACACCCGGGCTCCTCCCTCCCGAGCTCCCCCCTCCCCCAACAGCAGGTACTAGGTCCTGGGCGGAGGGCCCCCTTACTCCTTCTCACCTCTGACACCCAGCACAGGCCCTCTCCCCACTGGGCTGTCCAAAGCCAGAGCGCTCCCGGCCCATCGCCACTGCCAGGGCGCCCTTCTGCGCCAAGTCTCCAGTGGCCAGTCAGTCCCCGTCACCGTGCCTGGCTCGCCCGCGCCGTACTCCATGCCGCTGCCACGCTTCCTGGCTCCCTCTCAGATCTAGCCATGGCCCCCTCAAGTGCAGAGCCCCTTCTCCCACCCCGCCCCTCCCCGCCAGCCTCCCGATCCTCACCCTCCGCCTCCCAGTGCAGACAGGGCCTCCTCCCAGAAGCCCTTCCCGAGCACACGTGCAACAGCGGCCCTTCTCCTGTCAAGTCCTGAAGCACAAACTGTCTGTTCCCCTCGCCGTTCTGGGAAGCCCATGAGATTTCCTGCAGGTAACGGCTGACTTCTCCCACAAACGCCCATTGCCCAGTCGAGGGAGCGCCCCCTGAGAGGGGGACAGGGTCACGGTCATCACGGATCGCAGGGCTGTGGGCCCAGCGAGTGCTCCACGCTGGGACACCCACAGCTCTTACGCGTACAGGGCAAGACGGACGGAGCAGGGGAGGTCTGCCTGCAGCCGGGGCAGTGGTGCGGGGCTGGAGGGGAAGAGACGGGAGGGGGGCCCATTCAAGACCCCCCCCCCCCACGGCAGCCGGAAGAGGGGCCGAGGCACAATGAGGCCAAGACTCAGCAGGCAAGCAGGAGGACAGACGCCCGCTCCACACGGGCACAAGCCCACTCTGCAAAGGGGGGTAGGCACGGGTGTGGCCGGTCTCAGCCCAACCGAAGGGAAGCGGAGCCACCAAACAGTCAAGCCCGCAAGACGACACTTCTAAGACCTTGACACTGAGGCCACGTTAAAGGTTAAAGCCGCCAAGTGAGAGAGTCTACAAAGAAGTTGGCTTCAAAAGAGAAGAGCAAACTGTCTGAAGTCTGGGCTTCTGGAGACACCCAGAGATCAATGTCCAGAAAGGAAGGAAAGCGGGTTACACCATGGCCAGCGGCTACACTCTCGGGCCTCTGCGATGCGGCCCCCATCCCGGGTTTCAGGGAGGGCGCTACTCACAATCTCACCAGCGCCCTAGATGCCCATCCTCACCACCACCCCCCAGCCTCCCCTTTGCCCTGGAGGCGGAGTCTCCCACGGGCCCAGCGGGTGTGATTTCACCCTGACCGCTGCCAGCCCCACAGGACGTGCAGGGCTCTGGGGCTCTGGCTGTGGGACTCGCCACTCGACAGCCAGACGCGGTCAAGAGCCGGCCGGTAAAACCGAGCCTCCGAAGGGCCAACCGGACAAGCTGAATGCCGCTGCCTGAGCCGGCTCCACCGCACACGTTGCGGAAGGAACCTCTGTGTAAGGAACCACACTGTGTCAGCCACCGAGGCTGGCTCTTCCCTGCTCCGTGAAATTAAGCATTCGGAAGAAAACAGCACTCAAACGCTTATGGTAACACTGAGCACATTCGTTATCGCCACGGAAAATCAAATAACACTGAGCCTTCAAATCTAACTCTTAGGAAACTTTCTGAACCTTCTTATATGGCCATCTCGCCCACAGGCCCCAGAGGTGCCTTCTTTAGAAGCTTTGAAGTCAGCAAACGCTGAGAGGACAAAGTAGAATCACCTTTACCTCAATGTTTCATGGCCTGTGTTGTCTGGAGTGTCTCAGGGTTGAAATTCTCATGATTCCATTTGCCACCAGCAATTTACTGAGTTGTTCGTTATATCGACCATGAATGATCAGCAAACAAGGACGCCAGCTCGTTTATCTACGCTAGTTTAATTTGAGCCCTTAAAATAAATGTTCGTGTCTGCAATAAAGGGTCTGATAGGATTCTTTTGTCTGGAGACTATCAAGCGAGCGCTCCAAATGCCCTGCTTTGGTAGATTTCAAGGTCGTTCGCTTTGCCAAGGTCTCTCGAAAACAAGTGTTGTTTTCCTTTGAGAGCATCAAAATCGAAGTCCCGTGAGAGCAGGGGCGGTCATAATCCCCAGTCCCTAGCACTGTGGCTGCCTCTTACACAACAACGAAGATGTGCTTAACAAACGGGCGCCTAAACCCTCCACCACCACCGTCATAAACATCGCTCAACGCATCTCTGCTCTCCCGAGGTGTGGGCACCCGCTTCCTCCATTCGTATCCATGTTTACAGGCTACATACAAATGTGTAAACACTTGCCGGCGGCCCCCAGCAGGGCATGCCCCCCGCCGTGGCTGCTCCCAGGGGACCAACGGATGCCCCCTCTGTCCTGTCCTGCCCATGTGTGCTCAGCACCCCGTGCTCGACAGCACCAACCACGACGAGGAGGGGACGGTTTAACCAACATCGGCCTTTACTTGGTAGTCTCTGCCAAGGGACTCGTGTGTCATCTGAAAATAATATACTGAATTATACAGGATTTCTAATAAACATTTTGGGGCACGAGAAATGCACGGACTCTACAGATTTTTTAAAGGAACAGGGAGACAACTCCAGGGGAAAGAAACAGACTGGACTTCAGCTGATCTGCATGAACATCGGTGCCTCTGCGGCATCCAGAAATATGTTCTCGAAAGGTCATGTGCATAAGCATCCACTGTGAAGAATAAAAACAGTTGTTCTGGGTTTCTTGACAAATAAGAATAACCACTCTGTAATGAGAGCAACTGCTGGTGGGCATGTGCGGCAAACAAGCAAGGCTTTGTGCACCTGGCCCTCACTGCCCAAGGACCACGGCGGCCCGGGGCAACAGGGGTGCAGGGACAAGGCAGCCACGGCCAGGAGACCGGGACCTCGGATCCCAGGAACTTGGACCCCAGCCTTCGCCTCTGTCCCACGGGGCTGAGGCCGTGAGCAAAGCCTCAGCCCCTCGGGCTTCCAGCTTCTTCACGACAAACAGAGGATTGGTCTCATTTTGGTGATTCTACAGATCATTTCACACAGATGATCTATACACCGTGAAAACTGTCAAGGGGGCGCTGGGTGACTCCATCTGACTCTCGATCTCAGCTCCAGTCTTATCTCAGGGTCGTGAGTTCAAACCTCAGGATGGGCTCCACACTAAGCATGGAGAGTACTGAAAAAAACAAAAACCAAAACCAAAACAGAAGAAAGAAAACTGTCTAGGAAAGAGTTATTTCACATTTTTTAAAAGATTTTATTTATTTATTTGACAGAGAGAGAGATCACAAGTAGGCAGAGAGGCAGGCAGAGAAAGAAGGGGAAGCAGGCTCCCCGCTGAGCAGAGAGCCCCATACGGAGCTCGATCCCAGGACCCTGAGACCATGACCCAAGCCGATGGCAGAGGCTTAACCCACTGAGCCACCCAGGTGCCCCTATTTTGCATATTTTTTTTTTTTAGAAATAATTAAGGTGGTTCCCTAATTACATTCCCCATCTTGAAGGACCCACAGATGAAATATTAAGTTTAAATGAGTTATTAAAAGTAAGTGCCATCACTAGGGAAACACAAATCAAAACTACAAGGAAATACCACCTCACGCCCGTTAGGATGGTTTCTGGAAAAAACAAAAACAAAACCAAAAATCAAAAACCAAAAAAACCACCCAGAACATAAGTACTGGTAAAATAGGGAAACCAGAGCCCCTTTGCACGGCAGGTGGGAACACACAGTGGTGCAGCCGCTGTGGAAAATGGTACGGCCAGTTTTCAAAAATATTAAAAACAAAACCACCATAGATGATCCAACAATTCCACTTCTGGGTCTAGACTCGAAGGGACTGAAAGCAGGGTCTCTAAGGGTTACTGGTACATTTGTGCATGTTCCCAGCCGCGCTATCGTTGACAGCTAAAACGTGGCAGAAACCCAAGTGTCCATCTGGGGATAGACGGGTGAGCAAAATGTGGTCTAGCCGTACGATGGAATAGTATTCAGCCTTAAAAAAAACAGCATTATGTCACGTGCTACAACGTGGAGGAAACTTGAGGACATTGGGCTGAGCAAAAATAAGCCAGTCACAGACAGACACTGTTAGGATCCACTTACATGAGCGCAGACACAGAAAGTACAATGGTGGCCGCCCGGGGCTGGGGTAAGGGGGAGTGGGGAGTTAGTGTTTAACGGGGACAGAGTTTCAGTTTTACAAGATAAAAGAATTACAGAGATGGACGGTGGTAATGGCTGCACAGTGATGTCAGTGTGCTTGATGCCACTGAACCACACAGCTGAAAACAGTCAGTATAGTATTTTCTATGTGTATTTTATAATTTTAAAAATGGGGGGGGCCTGCCATCACATATACATTACATGGGTCTCCTGACCTCCGGATGGAAAGACATACCATCACCTAGGAAGGAATCTAGTCAAAACAAACAAACAAACAAACAAACAAAAAACCCACACCCAAATCTGACCCGAATTCAGATTCAGAAATAGATTATGGGGGAGAAGGTCATTAAGAGAATTAAAACACCAAGATGCATGAACCAGTCACAATATAAGGATCTTGGTTTCTGATTCAAACAAATTTTCTTTAATTACGAAACTTAAGGGAAAATGGAAATTTTGAGTACTCACTAAATACTTGTTATTAATGGTTTGGTTGTTTTTTTGTTTTGGGGTTTTTTTTTTTGGCCATCTGTGGGTGGGGGGACATGATAAAGGATTGTGGTTGTGTTTAAAAAAAAAAAAAAGTCTTTATCTTTTAAAGATACACACTGAAATATTTATGGACGAAATACGACCGGCTGTCTGGGATTTGTTTCAAAATTAAGTTGGGGTAGGCAATGAGAAAGTACACCTAAAACAAGGTTGGCTGTGAGCAGATAATTCTGGAAGCTGGATAGTGGGTACAAAAGGATTCATTATGCTCTTCTGTTTGGGTATGTATCTGAATTTGGACCAAATTCTCCAAATACACTGAACGATATAGGACATCCATTCTTTCTACACATTAAACTTCAGGTCCGACGTTTCCAAACACATACCCGGCACTTATAAATTCTAAGAATTCCAATGTAACACTTGCCCCCACACCCACCCTGGGAGTGAAACGATTTAAGGGCATACTTGGGTTGCAAATTATCTCGGGATTTTAAATATGTCCCTCAATGCCAATTAGGTCAGTATAACTACTCAAAAAGAGGAGAAACCCATCCTTTACAGGCAACCCAGCGGGAAAGGGGGTGGGTCCTGAGCCCGCCCAGCTGGGAGCCGTCCCTGAGCACCTTCTGGGCCAGGGTCAAGGGGGCTGGCGTTGAGAGGGTCACATTTCATAGGCAGCTGTTCTCTGTCAAGCTGAAGGGCAACTGCCGGCTGGAAGGGCAGGCAAATAATTCCATGCATGGCCTGATGTAATTTGTAAAGTGAACTAACAGAACACACACATCATCTCCTCTCTGATAGGATTTTTTATATAAACCTACCAGAATGGAAGCTCTTTGAGGGCAAGAACCCTCCTGATCTCTCCCCACCAACCCCAGGACCAAGAAGAGTGTCTGGGCACACGGCCAGGTGCTCCGTGCGTCTTTCTGGAGTTCCCGACAACTTGAATAGCTCGCATAAATACGTATATTTGTAGGGAAAGATCCAAAGGAAGTGAATCACAATGTTAACGGTGATTATGACTCCGGGAGTGTGATGATGGGTGATGGACACGTGACGCTCCACCACCGCCCACCAGACTAGACATGCAGATCCTGGCCATGCCCCAAGGCCCAGCGGTCCCACTACCACCAAATGGGGACCTTGCATCCACCCCCAGCCCCTCGCACTGAGCCCCCAGCCTCACCCCTGGCTCATCCCAAGGCAGGCAGGGCGGGGGACATGTGCCTCCTCCTCTCCATACAGGAGCTCCCAAACAAACAGCCAGCACTTGAACGAGCTCTGAAGCCCCAGCCTCTGGCACAGTGCCAGGCAGTCTGTTAAATTCAGATGACCCAAACGTTTCAGTTCCAAAAGACTGGGGTGAAAATGGGTTGCAAATGGGACACCTGGTAACTGACCTTGAACAGCTAACTACGAAATGTGGAAACTGACCTTCCACTTAGAGGATCCACTACTTCACAGAGTCACGAGCCAAAAAAAAAAAAAAAAAAAGGAGAGAATCCGGGCCCGCGAAGGGAAAGGATCCCCCAGGATAAAAAGGATGATCAGGAGCACACATTCAACTACCAGGTGGACAAGGCAGCCGAAGGCAACAGGCAAACTCCCATCAGGCAGGAATGAGGCAGAACTCGCCCTGTCGGAAGCAGAACCCGTCAGCAAAAAGCACGTGCCTCCCTCCTCCTCCTCCAGGGAGCCGGAGCAGCCCATTCCAAAGCAAGTCAGCATCTCAGACGTCCAGAACCTCAAGATTTTGAGTCAGAGGAACTAGCGCAACTCCCTGGTTGTCTACACAAAGCAAATGAGGCTGGAGAGCCCAAAGTAACGAGGCCCCCGGCCCTGCAGCAGGTGTGGGCAGCGGCAGCAGCGGCAGCGGCAGCAGCAGCAAAGGACCTGGGGCAGGACTGAGTGAAGCGCACCCCCCCTCCCCCGTGACACTCAGAGACAATTCTCCAGGGTGCCACACTATAGAAACTCCTTTGTCACACTGCTGGGTTTTTTTTTTTTTTTTTTTTTTTAGGTATGATATTGGTATATGGTGTTTAAAAATAAATAAATAAATATATGACCTTTTAGAGACACATACTGAAAATATTTATGGAATAAATAATCTGAGGCCTTTTCCAGAATGCAAGTACGTGGGGGCAGAGATAAAACTGGACTGGCTGTGAGCTCGTAACTGGTCAAGCTGGTTGGCGGAACACGGGGGATTCGTTCTGGCTGCCTCTCTACTTTGGTGTACGTTTGAAACTTTCCCTGAGGAAAAGTTTTCTGAAGGAGGGTGGAGGGAGGGAGGGAAAGAGAGAAAGAAAGGGGGGAAAAACGTCTTCTATGGTTGTCTTTAAGCCTCTGCCCATAAAGGCGCCTGGATGGTGCGGTCAGTCAGGCATCCAAATCTTGGTTTCAGGTCAGATGATGATCTCAGGGTGGTGAGATCAAGCCCTGCCTGGGGATCCTAGCGCAGTCTGGAGTCTCCTGGAGATTCTCTCTCCCTCTGCCCCTCCTGTTCTCTCTCTCTCTCTCTCTCTCTCTCTCTCTGTCTCTCTCTCAAAAATAAATAAATAAGGGACGCCTGGGTGGCTCAGTCCATTAAGCTGCTGCCTTCAGCTCGGGTCACGATCCCAGTCCTGGGATCGAGTCTGGCACTGGGCTCCTTGCTCAGCGGGGAGCCTGCTTCTCTCTCTCTCTGCCTCTGCCTGCCGCTCTGCCTGCTTGTGCTCTGTCTCTCTCTCTCTGACAAATGGATGAATGAAACCTTTAAAAGAAAAATAAATAAATAAATAAATCTTTTAAAAAGAAGAGAGAGACACTATCCATAAAGCTTACAGAAGGAGAAAAAATAAAAAAGGAAGAAAAAGAACAGCGTGGCTCACGAAGAGGCCAGTTTATTGAACAAGTAAGTTATCAAATCAGTGGAGAAAACAAGCCGTGTCAGTATTAGATCATTAAATCAGCATTCTGGCAAAGAACAATATTTCCAAACGTTCTGATGACAGCTGGATCAAACCCGCCAATACTTGACAGTAATAAATACAGTTATTTGGGAAGAGAAATAGGGAGTGACCTTACAGCTCCACTGAAATATGCCAAATAAGGGAAGCCCGAAGCTGCAGGAAATGGAAAAGGCCGGCTAATATTTGGCAAGCTTCCTTTATGATCAACAAATTAAAATGTTAAGGAAGCAATTTGTTGAGAAAAGATATTTTTAAAAGGAGCTGAATCATGCAGGTTCAGCCCCGGATATGGTCAATTGGTAATTTTAAATCATTTTTTAAAAGTTAATGTTTTTGGCCCCTAGCAATTGCACTGAAGACATCAGTGAGTTAATCACAGACCCCCCCCCCGCCCCCCTGCCCTCCCCGCTCAGGTGGGGAGGGAGGGCTGTCAGCCCTGGGTCGGTGTCGGTGCCTGTGTCTGTCTGTCTCTCTCTCTCTCTCTCTCTCTCTCTCGCCGGCTCGGCTGAACCCTGGTTCACAGCGACTGCAAAGTCAGCTGCCATCCGAGGCGCTTTCACGACAGGAAGATAAACACGAGTCCAGCTTTATGTTTCCAAAGACGCTGGACGCCAATCCATTTTCAATCCTTAGCCATCTGACCTACTTTGGATCTAGAACGCCTAGTGTTACTGGATTTCTTCAAGGGAAAAAAAAAAAAGGAGAAGTGTACTGGTTTCTAAGATCCACGAAAAAATAGCAAGGCGTCTGTCCTTGTGATGAAAAAGCCATTCCCATGCTAGGGGCCGAAGTGGACCTTCATTAAGCTGCCCGGGGTTCACATGGGGGGAGGGGGGAAGGGAGGAGGAGGGGGAGGGGAGGGAGAGGAGAGCCTTTATAAATAGTGGCTCACGTGATAGTAAGTCATTGAAGAAGACAAATTCTGGCGGGGGGGGGGGGCCGGGAGGGGGTGCTGTCTTCTGCGGGGTGGCAAGGGGACACCCGAGCTGGGACCTGGAGGAAGTAAAACCAACTGAGGCAAACCAAAGTCAGCCTTTGGACACCCCCCCACACACACCCCACCACCGCCCCCCCCAAAAAAAACAGAAAGTGAAAGGCTTCTGGTGAGACTTTTGTCCATTTGCTTGGTTACGAGCTGCTTTAGCTTTCTCGTCACCTTGTGGAATCCAGATATAGACTTTTTTTCTATCTTTTTTTCTCCTCAAGCTCCCTGGTAAAAGGGGGCATTCCAAACATTCAGCTACCTGCAGGCCACCTGCCCATGGGGGGACAAGCCTGCCCGGAGGACACCCGTGGGGACACAAAACTCAGCCACGCTGCTGTCCACACGCTTCACGAGAAGCCAGCCGACCTGGAGGCCCCAAGAATTTCCGGGGAGCTGGTTCCAGCAGCTGGCCAAATGCCACCTATTGTCCCCACCAGGACCGAGAAGAGAACTCCCTCATGTGTTGGTGACGCTCATTAAACAACTGGCCTCGGGCAAGGGAAAAAGCCACTGCTGCCACCTTCAGAGTCAAGAGTCAAGACTCCCACTGCTCCCCCCCACTCCACCCAGCCGGCGACAGAGGTCAGTTCGGCGGGTCTTGTAAGGACTCAGAAGGATTTGCTTCCCATTTTGTTACTTTAGTCCCGTTCCCATGGTCTCTGGGCAAAGCTGGTCACTGCACAGCAGCTGGGGGCCTGCCGGACCATCACACTCCAGAAGGAGCAGGCAGGCCACCCGAGCGCGGGGAACGTGGACAGGCCACCCACCCAACACGCCCGCAGAGCGGCGAGGGCCTCCGGGACAGCTTCTGTGACCTGGCCGTTCAGACAACTCGCTGCCACACTCGGGATCTTTGCTGCTAAGCCAGCCTGGGAAAGCGGGTCTCCGAAAAGCACCAGGAAGAACCAACAGCTAAGATCGGAAAAATCCCTGCAAGGAAAGACCAAAGACACCTCCCTGCACTTATGCAAACGCCATAGGAAGGATTAAGTCACTCCGAGCAAGGCCGAGGGAAGGGGCAACAGCCAACAGCCTTACAGCCAACAGCCTTGTTCTGGCGGGAGGCGGGGGGGGGGGGGGGGGGGGGGGCAGGAGCTGGGCCTGCCCGCCCTGCCCCATCCCTTAGGCTCGGTTCTGAGAAGACAGTCCCTCAGAGTTCAAAGGAACCCGGCACAGTAATCCTCCCTGGTTCAAGTCCATGTTCTCGCTTCACCTGACTCCAGCCTCACTCCCCGGGCTTTATTTAATTCAAAACAGCTGATTCCAGAGGTGTTCATCTTCATTTTTCATTCTAGTCCACATCATTCCAAAAGCTGACTATTAACTAAGAGCACTGAAAGGCCTTTCTGTGTTGAAAACATCTTTTATGTGTTGAAAGTGGATGAAAGCCATGCATTTTGACTCCTGGAAAAAAAAAAAAAAGGGCATTTCTTTTTATTTCTACAGATATTTCAAAAATATGACATTTATTGAAGGCTGTGACGATAACACGCGAGGCAGCACGGGAGGAGCCGGGGTGCCAGAGCCTGGCGCGGCCCCCGCACGGGTATCAGCTGCCCGCCTGCCAGCCGCACGACTCAAGGACCCGGGTGACTGACTCCGGGCGCGGTGAGGGCAGAAGTACAGGCCAGGCCCAGCGGGCCCCGGGCTTCAGCAGGGGGCAGATTCTGTCTGTTGGAGGCCATCGGAAGGGCTCCTTTCAGAGAGAAACAGGAACTTGAGCTGGGCAGGGCTTCAGAGGCTGGGGGAGAAGGATGGGAGAGGGTGCTCCTGGGGGAAGGCACGGTGGCGTATGGCTCGGAGGCATGACAAGGAGGGCGGGTTCAAACGCCCAGGGGCCTGGTACAGCCGGCACGTGTGGGAGTCAAGGAGGCACAGAGGGGACACAAAGAGGTCAAGGAGGATGAGGCCCGAAGAGGGATCCCAGCATTAATCTGGCTTCAGGCAAGCAGTTTCGGTTTAACGACAAGGAAGGGACCAGAGAGAAGAAGCAAGCTTTGGGAGCTCCTCCTGGGGGTCAGGAGGAGGCTTTTCCTCAAGCGCCCCAGCAACGGTGGCACAGCAGCGTGACCGGCTGCCCCCAAGTCGTCGAAACTGGAGAAACGGTTGAACTTCATCTAACTGGGGCAACTTTTGAAGTCACTAACCACAAGGAGGAAGCGTTCCCCGTGGGCCTGCAGGAAACAGACTGCATCGCTGTGTCTGTCCTGGCTCCGAGAGCCACAGCCCTCTGAAGGCTTTCCGTCGAGAGGGAATAAAAACCGTCTGCTCGTGCCATCCTCCTGTGAAGGCCACGGCATTTCCCACATCCACCAGGCTTCTGGACGGGCCCATTTTTAGAGCCTTCAATTAGAGAATGGAAAACACAGGCTCGGATAAACAATTAAGGTCAGGGAGGAGAATGGACGGACACACAACTCTAATGAGGTAAACAAACCCCAACCGTGGCATGACATTCTGGTCGTTGGTATCGTGACAATTTCCAGCGCACCAGTCACATGCACACGTCGAGCTGACCCAAGCTGTTTCCAGTGGGGGGGGGGGGGGGGGATGCGGAGACGGTGCCACACTGAACGCTGGGTCTTGAATTGTACGGTCCCTGCAGAACCCGCGGTGCCACCTGTAAGAGCCTCGATTTCTTTGTCCATCGAGGAGGCATGACCAGACCCTACAGAACAAGGACATCACACACCAGGCACGGTTCCTCCCACCGGGACGCCCAGACCGGCCAGGCCTTGGGGGCTGCATTAACAGACTCTGGGAGCGCTGCAGGGGGAGCAGAGGGGCCCAGGCCGACTGGGGTTCGAGAGACGGCACCCCTGAGGCTGGGAAGACAGAGGGCTTCTGCAGGGAGGCAGGGTTGAGCTGGGCGGGGGAGGGGGACCTCCAAGGGATGGGGCTCACCCCAGGTGCAGAAGATTACAAGCAAGAGGGGAAGGAGAGGGGCGGCTGGCTGGCTCGGTCAGAAAAGCACGTGACTCGTGATCTCAGGAGTCCTGAGTTCTAGGCCCACACTGGGCCTCAAGGTTAGATCAATAAAAATAAACGTAATAAAATAGAGGAGGGGAGCAGGGAAATCACAGAGAGGGAGGTATGTAACCTGCAGCAGATCACTGCAATCCCCAGCGAGTCTGTTTTTAGTCCTTTGGAGAGTGTGTGTGTGTGTGTGTGTGTGTGTGTGACAGAGAGAGAGAAAGAAAGAATAAAAACGGGTGGGAGCTCACGGCTGAGAACAAGGTGCCATTTCTTAGTCCGGCAAGGACGGGAGGGTTAATAATAGCTCCCGTCGACAGAGCAGCACCCCACAGGCACCTCGCATCTACCCCCTCATCGCGTCTTTGTGACAACCCAGCCAAGAAGGTCTCGCCTTTTACAGATGAGGGAGCGCGGCCCAGCAAGCGGCCGACGACGAAAGCAGGACTGGAACCCAGGCCTCGGCTTCCAGCGCCCGCCTGCTCCCTCCGTCCCGGCGCCGCCGAGGCCCCGACGGCAGGGAGACCGGTGTTCCCGGCGGTTCGTGAAGCCGCCCCGAAGACCAGCCCAGCATGTGTTTGCCACGTGTCCCTCCCCGGCAGCCTGGCTGGAAGCAGCGCCCCAAGACTGCTGTGAAAGACAAAACCGGTGTTTCCTATAAAACCGGGGTCGTCCTCTGCAGCCTTCCGCGCCGGCCCCCACCAAAACTCTAGGCCTTTCGAAAACACGTGAGATCCAGGCTCATGGGCTAGGTCGACCCACGGGTCATCTCCGTGTCCTCGCGAATGAACAGTAAGTCTGAGCTCACGGAACGAAGAGGAGAAAGGAGGGAGCAAAGGAGAAGCACCCCCCAAATGTCAGAGGCTGCAAAGCTGCTGACCCCGCCACCGCGGCCTTAAGAGACCAGAGGAAGATTACAGCCTTGACCTCGGAGAACTCGGAGAGGCTCGGGACGGGGAGCAGCGGGGGCTTTGGGAGGTGGGGGTGCGAGGTGGGCAAAATGCAATGTCGAGGGGCATGCAGACCCCTCCCACTACATGCAGACTCGGGACACCCCCACCCCCACCCCGCACCGCCACTGTCAGCAGACGACAGGTTTCTCTCCACCATGTGCAGCGGGACTGAGCGAACGTTCCGGCCCCTTCCCCAGCCCGGTCACTGGAAGCCAGGCGGTCAGATGCACAGCCCCCTACCAGCCCTCCCTGCGGGGAAACCGAGGGCCTCTCACTGGAGAAACGGTCAGCTCGAGAGCAGGGCCACAGACACCGACCCTTCGGAGACTCCCCCCGGAAAACACCTGGCTGGTCTCTCACAGCGAAGGCCACAGCCGACTGTCCCCAAACCGCACACACGCACGCACAGCGCCTCCCGCACAAGCCTGCCGGCGCCCTGCTCTCAAGCACGGACAGATGAGGGAAATGTCACCAGGCGTTTGACGAAACCTCTAACTGGGACCAAAACACAGAGAGAAACGGAAAAAGACGCAGCAACGGGAGAAAGGCTAAATAAAACCAGTCCAGTCACGCAACTGGGTACCAACATCGAAAACGGAGACCACACTTCCTGCGACATCACAGATGAATCTCCGTGACACACAGTCAAAAAAGCAAGTGCCAGCAGTCCGCGTGCCGAATTAATACCATTTTTATAGAGCTCAACCCCAAGCAGGGGTAAATATCACAGCATTTAAGCGCACATACATTTGTCATAAAACAACGCTATTTTAGGACTATGATGTAACAGAATCAGAACCGGGGGCGGGGGGGGGGGGTTGGGAGGGTGCGACAGGGGGGTGCGACCTGTCTGGGAAGGGAGGCAGGGAAATGGGAGAGATGGGAGAGGAGGAGTTTACAGACGGATGCAAATTATTGGGGATGTTCTTGGGAGGTGGTGGGGTGGAAGGAGGGAGAAGATGTCCGGGGGTTAGTTACTACCCTTTGTGACCAAAATGTGTTACATGCAACTGTTCACAGTATTTAAATAATAGTTTTTCTTAAGGATTTTAAAAAGTAAATATGAAGGGGGGGGGCGCCCACCTGGCTTAGTGGGCTCTTGATCTTGAGGTGGTGAAGGTGGTGAGTTCAAGCCCCACACTGGGTATGGCATTTACTTAATTAAAAAAGAATTTTTTTAAGTAAAAATAAAGAGGAGTCAACGTAAGCAACAGAACTTTAAAAAGAAACCGTGGTGAACATAGCCAGCGAGATCAAAGAGGACCCTCGGTCGTAAGAATGGAACATTCAGAGAACAAGAAAGAAAACTCAGAAGCTACAAATATGACAGATGAAAGTTCAGAGAGACTGGGCGGTTGAACAGTTCTCCCAGATACATCAAAAAAGACAAAGACATGAAAAATAAAAGGTAAGGAAAATGGCCAGATACGGCCAGGAGGCCGCATGTCTGAAGAACGGGTTCCGGAGGCCAGAGAACAGGCGAGAAAACAAGACCCGCCCCGAGGAGCATTTTCATGATCTCCGAGAAGAGGAACGCTAAGACCGTGTCTCTAACAGCGGCAGAGGGACCCGGCCAAGGGCGGGAAATCAGACCACCCCCGACGAGGGGAGCCCCGGCTGCCCAATCTCTCCGATTCCAAGGGGCGCTGCTTTCCACTCTGGGAGTCTATGCCGGACCTCTGTCAGGAAGCTCCTGGAGGAGACCCTCAAAATGAGATATTAACCGAGAAAGACCAAACCACAGAATTCAGGAGACGGGGGAGCCGAAGCAGGAGGGAAAGGGAGGCCCAAGAGGTGGGGAAGGGGAGCAGGTAGAGCCAGCGGTAGAGCAGCGGAAGGGCAAGGGACCAGGAGGGGTGCTGCCAAGAAGGCAGCCCTACCGACCCGATGGGTTCCCATGTTGTAGGAGACACGCACTGCCAGAAGAGAGTTTGGGGAGCAATCAGACCTTGTGCAGAGAAACCAGTATTTACAGAGTCATGGCCACTGGAACACTGAGTACGTGAGATTCAGTCGAGCCCCAGAGAGAAAGAGAACTACCCTGCAAAGGGGGGCGAGGAGCAGGGGACCCTCCCCACTCACCGCGGGGAGACGTGGGTGGGGGGCTGGCTCTTCTGTCACCCTGAGCAGGTTTGATTAAAAACTGAAAATAAAGTGCTTTGAATGAAAGAAAACATGCCAAAAAACAGTGACTACCTTTAGACAATTTTTATTTTAAAATTAAATACGTTCGGGGCGCCTGGGTGGCTCAGTGGGTTAAGCCTCTGCCTTCAGCCCAGGTCATGATCTCAGGGTCCTGGGATCGAGCCCCGCATTGGGCTCTCTGCTCCGCGGGGAGCCTGCTTCCTCCTCTCTCTCTGCCTGCCTCTCTGCCTACTTGTGATCCCTGTCAGTCAAATAAATAAATAAATAAAATCTTAAAAAAAAAAATTAAATACGTTCAAGATGCACTTCCCCCCCCTTTTTTTTTACCCCCTTTTTGTGGTTCCTTCAACAATTCCAAACTGTGATAACCGCAAGGATCCCATGGAAGTGTTTATTCTGCCTTAATAACTGTTTTTCCTCCCAAGCTTCTCTCATCTCTCATCATCCTCTTTTTTAAAGTTTATTTATTTTTAAGTCATCTCTACACCCAACATCAGGCTCAAACTCACAACCCCAAGATCGAGAGTCACGTGCTTTTCCGACTGAGCCAGCCAGATGCCCTCCCTGACCATTTTTTTAAAAAGATTTATTTATTTGAGTGAGGGGGAGAAGGAGAGAGAGAGAGAGAGAGCGGGCTCATGAGGGGGGAAAGGAGAGGCAGAGAGAAAGAGCCCAACACGGGGCTCGATCCCACAACCCCAAGGTCACAACCTGAGCAGAAACCAAGAGTCCAGAGGCTTCACCAATTGCGCCAGCCAGGTGCCCCTCCCTGGCCATCTTCTAATGGCAGAACCTAGGAGCCTGGCTCCAGCCTGGGCTGGGAAGGTCAGGTGGAGGAGGCCCCCTGCCTCCTCCTTCCCCAGAGGCCGCATGCAGCTGCGGGGCCAGCCAGGCACCCAGAAGCATCTGCAGGGGAACCAACAGCTCCTCCCAAGCACTGACTTCTTTTTCCCTTTATCACCCAAGAGTTCTCATCCACAAACTTTCTGACTTGGCTTCTGAAACCCCTGCTGACATGCGTTCTGGAGAACAATTTCGCCATTTCCTCCAAATTGCGTATCACTGTCACATACCTGCAAGTCAGATCAAAGTGTGTTTCATGTGAATTGCCTACATTCGAAATTCAGGCAACAGTGCCATCCCGTTCGAGGTTACCTGATGGGGGCGGGGGACACGAATATCAGCCGCTCTAACCCTCTCCCGTACCCCCGAGGCAGCCCCCCCGTGAGAAAAGGACAGGGCTGACTACATAACCGCCCGAATCTGCTCCCAAGGCCAAAACACCTACTTGGAAACAGGCGTCAAGATCCCGGCCAAGAAAACAGAACTCAGGCCGACATGTGAGTCACATGGCGCGGCGGCTGTGTCCTGTTCCTCGCCATCAGCCACCGCTGGAGGAGAGAAAGCCGCAGCTCTCCAAGCCTCCAAGGAGGCCTCTCCAGGGTTCTGCTGCTCGACCCACACCCTGTTTCCTACGTGCCGTGCATTTAAGAAGCTGCTGGGAATTATTCTCATCCTTTGCGTTAAGCACGATCCGTGAACCCTCACCGCACAGAAGTGGTGAATTCTGAACCGAATCTGCCCTCCCCACCCCCTGGAGGCCTAGCACGCCGAGAACAGAGGAGGAGAAAAACCCACTCCTAGGGAGTCCCCACCAACACTGACTGGACCATGCTTTTGCCGCCTGGAGCCGAAAGGACCTTCCGCTTTGGAATTCCTCTTCTCTGCAGGAAGTTTGCCACCACATGGTAAAAGCCAAAGGTGGCAAGTACCGCATGACTCACGGTTTTCATTTGCCCACTGAACGCTTGCCGCGGAAGCAGCTCACACCCAGGAGCAGGCTTTGGCCTGAAAAATACATTATTCAAGCTGAGTCGGGTTTAATGTGGAAGAAGATATTTTTAATCTTATAAGGTGGAAAAAAATCTCTGGGGAAAAGTGTAAAAGAAAAACACAAGCAACGCAACATGAATGTGTACCCAGTGACGCAGACAGCCCAGGCACCAGTGCTGACACAGTGACACAGGATGTCTCAGCCTGGGTTAGTACCACTGTCCTTTTTTTTTTTTTTTTAAGATGTATTTATTTGAGAGAGAGAGAGAGAGAGAAAGCAGGGGGAAAGGGAGAGAGAGAATCCCAAGCAGACTCCCCACTGAGTGCAGAGCCCAACACAGTGCTCGACCCCACAACCCTGAGATCATGACCTGAGCGGAAATCAAGAGTCAGACGCTTACCCGTCTGAGTCACCCACATGCCCCACTATCGGTCTTTCAATATAAGGCAGTCTCTCTATCGGTGAGACTCTCTATCTGCCAGCACCAGAATACTTTCCTTGACTTTTGCAGGCTAAGAAAACTTCGGATAGTATATCAGGCACCGTCCTAAGCTAAGACTTAAGAAAAACCCCATAAAGTACGGAGTTTTCCCATTGCCCTTTTACAGAGGAAGCGGCTCAGGGCCCAAAGTCCCATGGCTAATACATGGAAAAGCAAAGGTTCCAAGTCAGAAGGGTCATCTGCCCCACAGGCTGGTGGACTCTCAGCCAGGAGGGCAGGCAGCTGGCGGCGGGCTCTGGGCACATGCAAAGGCCGTCAGTCTAGAAAAGCCCATGGGCTCACACGGCGAGCAGCGCAGTGAGCAGAGGAGAGGCTCCCAGAGTTCATTTCCCAAGCAGGTGTCCTCAGTCTCGCCCCAGCATTTGCGACGGCACAGGGGACAGTAGGGCCTTGCCTGCGGGGTGGACGGCGTAGGCCACAATGTAATTCAGTCAGTTCTCAGTGGCTCGGGCTCACCCCAATGAAGGTCAGGGCTGAAGCCCGGCATGAATCCCTATCCTCCTCAACAGTGCACGTGTGGAAGAGGCCCCAACACCAGGGCCTGCGATTCTTTGGTCTTTCTGGTCTTCTGCTTCCACGCGGACAGCTGTCCTACCACGAGAACTTCCCCTGCCTTCCTCCAGTGTGTTGCTTGAATGTGTTAGGACCTTGAAAAGCAGACCATCGATATTATCAGAAGCGAGGGTACAAAGGAGCTGGGGTTAAGAGAGGTTAGGGAGGGGGCCCGAGAGCCTCCCGTGCAGAGCAGCACTGACTGTGGACCGTCCCCTGGCAAGCAGCCCAGCCTTCTGCCTGCTGCTACCCTGTGTTCTGGAAAGCTCTACAGGGACGATCAGGGAGGAGTCACTCGATTAAAATACGAATTAAATAAAGCCAACCCTCCCTTTTAAGAGGACCTAGACCGGTGCTTCTCAAATTTTACTGTGCATATGAATCAGCCGGGGATCTCATAAAAATGCAGATTCTGACTCAGGAGGTCTGGGCTGGGGCCGGAGAGTCTGCACTTGTAACAAGCTCCAGGGGGTGCCCAACTGGGGGTTTGGGGGCTCTTTGGGTAGCAAGGGTCTAGATGTAGACCAGTGCTGTCCAACAGAAATACAGTATATGCCACAAAGTCATTTTAAATTTTCTGGCAGCTAGCCCCAGGTCTGGCGAGCTGGGCTCCTCTCTTCTGTCCCCCACCTCTATCCCCATACCATGGGCTAGGGCCCATGGCTGTCAGCCGGGAAGTAATCAGAATTTTAGCTGTGTACGAACAGGATAATGAACCCCTAAGTACCTATCTGGTCCCTCAGCTTCAACAACTATGAATTAATGACCAGCCCATCCCATGCCCAACCCCTATCAAGAGAAATGTGTTACAAGGAGCAAAGCCCACTCCAGACTAGCAGAATCAGAAACCCTAAAGGTGACCCCGTGTCCCAGGGGATCTGTAGGCTGATAACATCGGAGGCAGGGAGCCCTAGGAAAACAGGTGTGACTGCAGCAAGGACTGGAGGGCCTCACTGCACTCCTGCCCAAGCCCTCTACCCTAAGGCAGGTCCCTCTCCACCAAACCCAGAGGCTGATAAGCCAAGGCCTAACTCTTTCCTCCCTCCCACAAGGGATCAGCTGATACCCTGCGGCCTAGGCCGAGGGGACCACAGGTCACAGGGAAAAACGGCCAGAAGGAGAACAAACTCTAGCCCAACAACCAGCACAGAGAAAGCAGAGTTAATGGCTGACCGACCCAAAACTTCCGACGGACACAGTCAAAATCAGCCGAGAGGAGAGAGAAGTGGGTGGGAAGAGGACAGAGAAACTGACTTCAGAAACGGAGAGGAAAAAACAAACACATGAGTGGGTCTTAATAACTTCACGAATAGGGGCGTCTGGGGGGCTCACTGGGTTAAAGCCTCTGCCTTCGGTTCAGGTTATGGTCCCAGGATCCTGGGATCGAGCCTCGCATCGGGCTCTCTGCTCAGCGGGGAGCCTGCTTCCCCCTTCCCCCTCTCTCTCTGCCTGCCTCTCTGACTACTAGTGATCTCTGTCTGTCAAATAAATAAATAAAATCTTTAAAAATAAATAAATAAATAAATAACTTCACGAATAATCCCAATTCTGAATTTCAGAAAAATAAAACACACCGCACAATTTTAAAATCCAGCAGGGGAAAAAAAAAAATCAACCCAATAAAACATCACAAGAAAAGATACCCTCCCCCAAAATAATGGTAAAGAAGAAAAACACAAGGTAACATTGCAGAAGTCCTAACATAACCACAATGACCCTAAAATGGACACCACTTAAATTCACTAATTAAAGACAGACTCTCCACGTGGGTTTAAAAAACAAGATCCCACGTCCTATATCTAAAACACACTGAAAACAAAAGGATATGGAAAGACCAAAAATAATGTTAGAGAAAAAAGCTTTACTGGGCACACAAAAACGAAAAACAGAGGAAAGAATAAACAGGATTCCTGTAGCATCGACACAAACAGAATTTAAGATGACAAATGTCATACAGGGGAAGAGTGAGTCTCCGTATATACCAGAAGAAACCATTAATCGGTAAAATGTAAAGACCATGCCTGTTACGTGTAGCTAACAATACAGCCTTAACGTAATGTAATAAACAAAAAGCTGTCAAAGCCATAGGAAGAAAATTAGCAGAGACATGGAAGAATTAAGTACCACGAATAAGCTCAAAAAAATACATACAGAGAAAATTTTATCCCCAAACAAAAAACACATTACTTCTGAGCACATATGGTTCACAAAAATCCACCAAGGGCGAATGCACCCAAAAGGTCTCTTGCATATTTATTCCAAAGAAACTGGTGTCATCGGAGTTACGTCCTCCAACCAAATGCAGTCAAAATAGACATCAATAGCCTAAGACGGTTTTGTTTTGTTTTTTTTTAATGTCAAAAAACTAGAAAATATCTACTATTAACTAAACCTCAGGTTAAAGAGGAAATGATAAGGGAAATTATAAAATGAAGACAATTTTACAAAGTGAATAAAAAATGAAAGCACTAAGTGTCGAAGTATGGCAGCACTGCTAAAGCGACTCTCAGAAGAGGTATTATGGCTTTGAATACCTTGATCAGAAAACAAGCAAGAATTTAAACCAAAAAGCTGAGCATTCCAAAAAAAGAAGTCTGGAAAAGAGAGTGGCCTCTAAAAGACAGGAGTGAAATGAAGCAGAGAAATCGGTGACATGACCAAAAAGTAAAGGCAAACGAAAAGTAAAAATAAAGGCAAAGTCAGAAGGGCAAAAGCTGGGTTTCCGAGGGATTAATAAGGCAAACAGACACTCCACATGAGATTGAAAATGAGTCGCAGATAAATTCAGAGACAGAGATTCTAGAAAGATGATGTAAAACAGCTAGCACTAAAAACCAGATTTGCACAACTCATGAAGGTATCGGGAACACTCCTACAAGAATAAATGTTAATGGACACCTGGGTGGCTCAGTTGGTTGGGTGTCTGCCGTCAGCTCAGGTCATGATCCCAGGGTCCTGGGATGGAGCCCCAGGTCCGGCTCCACACTCGGCGGGGAGTCTGCTTCTCCCTCTGCCTGCTGTTCCCCCTGCTTGTGCTCTCTCTTGCTCTGACAAATAAATAAATAAAAATCTTAAAAAAAAAAAAAAAAGAAGAAGAAGAAATGTTAAGTATGTTTCTAGAAAGTTATCAAATGCCCAGACTGGTTGACAAAAGACTGAAGACTAATGAAGGAAGTGATACGGCAAGTGCCTACCAGCCACGCTTGGTCTCAGCAGCCACGGTAGGAGAGGTGAGCCCTGCCACAGAGAAGCTACGGAGACCACCCTCGTCTTCGAGGCAGGATTCCAACACATCCTCCACCCATTTTACACGGGACCCGTCTAATTTCAATTCCAAATAGGTAAGGCTAAGAAAAGCATAGGCCAGTTTCACTGGATAACACGGATGTAAAAACTCTGTGACAAATCCAACCTATTTTAAACCCCGAGACAAGGAGGCGTTTACCGCAGAGGCAATGCGGGATTTGGCCTCGAAGTATCCATGAGCGTCACGTAATTTAGCACACGCACAAGCGCCGACTGAGGGATCAGAATCACAGGGACCTGACAAAGTACTTGCTAAAGGTCAACACCTGTTTATTATTTACAACAAAACAAAACCAAGCCAAAGGGAAAAAGAGGGGAAAGGGACTCAAGGTACCTCCTCAGCCTGATCAAGGCTTCTACCAAAAATCCCCCTTGGCAACCAGGAAAGAGTAGGCCACCATCACCGGCCGCCAGACATGAGTCCCTGATGTTCCGGCCCGCCAAAAAAGTCGCTCTGGCTCAAGGAGTGAAAGGACAGGGATGAACAAAAGGGTCCCTTTTTTGCATATGATATTATCCCCAGAGAAAGGCAAGAGTCAAGGTAATCAGAAAACTAGGAAGAGACTCGGCAAGCCTGCCCGTTTCCCAATCAGTAACCAAAACCAGTCGTCTTCCTCCGCGCCACAATCATCGATTAGGAAAAAGAGGTGTTTCGCTTTTTTTTTTTTTTTTTTTTTTAGATAAGACACTGGTCACAACACTACTGCTACTTCTAATAAAGAATTCATGAAACCTTTTTGGAGGAGGGAGACCTAAACAAACGGAGAAATACCTTTGTTCAAGGATGGGACAACTTAAAAGTCCTTCCTTCTGCACCCCCCCTCCCTCTCGCGGCCAGATTAACTTGTACATTTCATCCAGATCCAATAAAAACTCCATCCAGCAGAATGTGGGGGGAACGGGACAGAAATGTGCACGAAAGAACAGCGGACCTTGGGATGCCAAGATTTGTTGAAAAGGAAGAGCAAAGAGGGTAAGCTCACCTGATCAGAAATTAAAATGCATATAAAGTCTCCATAAAATTGTGTGGTACTGGTGCAAGAAGAAACAGATCTGGGCCTGTGGGGTGCAAGAAAACAATGACCCCAGAAACATACCCACATATATATGAGGGCAGGACCTAGAAGAGGCAGCTTCCCCAAAACCACTGGGTAGGAGACAGGATCGATCAGGGGTAGTGCTGGAAAAACTAACTCCCTCTCTGTACAAAACCCATCTCTGACCTAGAGATCTAAACGTAGAAGACCAAGGTATGGGTTGCAAAATACAAGGACCGCTGGGGTGCCTGGCTGGCTCAGTCGGCAGAATGTGAGAGTCCAGCTCAGGGTTGTGAGTCTGAGCCCCACATTAGATGTAGAGACTACATAAATAAATAAACTTAAAAAAAAAAAATACAAGTATCCTTGTGATTTCGAGTGGGGAAAGATGTTCTCAAGATGGAAATCACACCTAACCTGAGGGTAAAAGTCTGATGGATTTGACTTCACCCGAATTAAGTTTTTCTACATACTGAAGGACACTACAGACAAATCAACCAGAGAGACTGGGAAAAGATGATTTGCAAAGCAAAAACCAACAAGGGATTAGCATATAAAACACACAAGGAACTCTTGCAAATCAACAAAAACATGGTAAACCACTAAAACAAAACAGCACTATATGACCAGACAATTTACAGAAGGGTAAATCTAAAAATCTAACAAGTGTAAAAGAGGTCGATAACAAATACGAACCTTACCAGTGATCAGAGAAAAATCACACAACGCTGAAGTACCACTTTAAAACCATCAGAATGGGAAAAAAAAAAAGTCTCCAAGAAGTGCTGATGTGAACAGGGAGCGCGCTGCGGTGCCTCCGCTCTGGGAAGCAAGCTGGAGGAGCTTAGTGAAATTAACAGCCCTTGTCGCTCTGGACTCGGCAATCCACTCCTGGACCACCCACCGAGCGAGGTATGTTGGGATGCCCAAGGCATTAGGGTGTTAGAGGCCACAGTGCGGGGCCACCCCCACAGAAATGGACACAGGAGCTGAGGGGGGGTGCTGCGGACTTAACTGTGTATCCCCCAAATTCATACGATGGAGCCCTGGCTCTTGATGTGATGACATCCGGAGGTGGGCTTTTGGGAGGTACTCAGGTTTAGATGAGGTCATGAGGGTGGGGTCCCCATGCTGGGATTAGCGACCTTTTAAGAAGAGACACTCTCTCCCTGAGAGGGGACGCTCCCTCACTCTCTCTCGGTCCCCTCTGCCGCACGGAGGATACAGCAAGAAGACGGCTGTCTGCAAGCGAGGAAGAGGACACTCTCCAGGAATACAACCTGGAGGCACCTCGACCTTGGCCCTTCAGCCTCCACAACTGTGAGAAATAAAATGTGTGTTGTGAAGCCACCCCGTCTACGGTATTTTGTTGTATCTTCGGATGGCATCCAATGCTGCTACCGTGAAGGACGACCAAAATGTGTAGGGAGGAACACGGACAGATCTCAAAACCAGTGATGAGTGAAAAGGAGGGAGAAAGCCGTCCAGCATGATGCCAGGCAGGAATGAAGCAGGCCACACAGTTCACAAGAACACGGCCAAGGAAAGCCAAACTGAACACACTAGCACGGTGGGGGGGGGGGGGGTGGTCAGAGGAAAAATTTAATACGATGAATCAAGTCTGCTGTGAACTGAGGAGTGATGTAGGGCGAGAGACACACGCACACTCGCTCACACGCACACCCTGGAGGCAAGCAGAAAATGGGAATCTGGATTTTCCTGCCCCTCGTGTACAAACGAGTGTTAAAACTCTTCTAGTTTGACTTTAGGATTTCAATCTTTAACATGACAAAAACAGTTGGCAAGCTGTCCCCAAACTCTGAAAATGACTGTGAACTGAGTTGGTAACGGCCCCTCGTGACGATTCCACTCCGGAGGGGCCCTGACACACCTATCCGGCTAGACAGACCCGCGCAGACACACGTACCCAGCTTAAAAGATTTGGTATTTTGCTGTAATTTATGGAACCTGTCAATTTCATTCACAATTCACACCCGATTCTAATTATACTTAACTGAATATTAAGCATTCTAATTGCTTACTGCTTTATTGGCTCTATCCAAAGTATTGAGGGACATCTGGCTTGGCAAATGGGATCCTGCCTGCTATTAGGAGAGTGAGCTTGGAGCACACGTTCCTCCCCACACTCTCAAGTCCACGGTCACCCAGGACCGGAGCATCTCAAAAGCATCGCCCGGAAGTCCGCGCCAGCAGAGCAGCCAAGAGAAACTTCCTACGATCTGGATGGTAATGTAATATTCCTGCTTCATCTGTGCTGCACGTGGCTGGGGGCAGGGTGACCGCAGGACAGAGAGCCCAGACCCCTTCCGTCTTCCTGCTCCGCCACCCCTGCATCTGCCCCATTCTGGGGCGGGGGGGCGAGGGAGGGCTACAATGCTCAGATCGGTGACAGCTGACCCCAGGCTCCAGGGGGGCTTTGTCCCGGCTCATCTCCTTTTATGAGAGAAGAAGCACTTTCTCATGAGCAACTCTGACACTGCCTGTCTCCGTGGCCAAAAGAAAGTGAAATCCCCATGACTCGTGGCCGGGAGAAGGCACTGCCAGGACAGTTTAGCCAAAATTCTTGTTTCTTCCCGGAGCAGCAGGAAAGAGTGAGGAGGCAGGCAGGCGCACAGGGGAGGGGAGACACCCCGGGCAGGCGACTACCAGGGACTGCTCTCAGCCAAACACACAGCCTTTCCCCAAGCCCCTCTGTCTGTCGCACTGGCTGCAAAGGGGGGCAGCACCGCCACGCCAGGCCCCAAGAAGAAGGCCAGAGGAAGACGAGAGCAGAGCAGAGCAAGATGGAAGCCGCCTGCGTGTTAAAATGAGAACCCTGGGGAACAAACAGGAGCTACACACAAGAGGCCAAGCTCAAAACCGTGGCCAGAGTCCCCCATATTCGACCCACCACTTCCTCTCCCATGTATGGACCCAAGAAACCTGAAAACATACTTTGCACAAAAACTTGCACACGGATAGATGTTCCCAGCAGCCTTATTCCCAACAGCTCCAAAGCAGAAACCATCCAAATGCCCATCATTTAGGACAGGATAATCAGATGCTGTATGTCCGTACCATGGGATATTAGTTAGCCCTGAAAAGGAATGAAGTACGGATCTGACCCACAACACAGACGGGCTTCGAAGACATTACGCTGAGCGAAAGAAGCCAGACACAGAAGGCCACACTGTAGGATTCCATTCACGTGTGAAATACCCAGAACAGGCAAATCCATTGGGACAGAAAGTAGAGGAATGGGTACAGGGAACGTGCAGCGGGAAGGGGGCGGGGCAGAGGCGGGGGTCATGGCTAACAGGTACCGGCTGCCTTCTTGCCGGAGTGCTGGCGGTGTTCTACAATCCCAACTGCGGTTAGAGTTGCAGGACGCTATGAATACGTGCAAAGACACAAACTGCATGGTTTAAAGAGGTTAAAGCAGTGCATTTTACATGAACTTTATCTTAAAAAATAGAGAAACAGGGGCTCCCGGCTGGGCTCCGTTGGTAGAGCACGCAACTCTTAATCTTGGGGTTGGGAATTCAAGCCCCATGTCGGGCGTAGAGCTTACATTAAAAAAAAAAAAAAAAAGGAAAGGAAAGAAAAGAAAAGTAGAAAGTAACAGAACAGAGGTACTGGGCATTGTGTCCGGGCAGCCATTCTTTGAAGCATGTTCAATAGAAAAAAAAAATGTTTTCAAGAGCACTCTGCACCATCGCTCCCCCCCAACACCAAAATGGAAAACTAGTTGTACACTCAAACGTTTCCAGGTCACACTGTCCCTTAAAAAACAAAGGTCTGTAAGATTTTCAGACATCCTAATAGCCCTAACCCAAATCACAGCCTCTGCTCAAGCTTCTGAGAGCGGGGGCTCCTTGGCCAGGGAGGCCCCTTCCGCACACCCAGTGGGGAAAGGAATATGCTGGAAAACCTAGAGACAGCATTGTGAAAACCTCTCTGAGATGTAAGAATCAGCTTTTGGGAAAACGCCCTAAGCCTCTCGAACAGCAGGCACCTCGCAGACTCGGCACACTGGCCCCCAATGCCACACGCAGGCGCCTGTGTTTCGAGCCCATTCTGAGAAGCCACCGTGGAGAAACAGCTGGACGGCAGGTGTGTCTGGGGTCAGGACGGGCCGGCGGGCAGCTGTGCCGGCACAGGGCGGAAGGGTCCGACCACTCCATCCCCGTGGGAACGCTGCACCCCCCCCCATCCTGGAGCCCCTCGTCCCCCAGCAGGAGGACATGTGGGTGCCTTAGGGGGCGGCGGTGGTCAACTCGGGTGAGTGTTTCCAGCTAGACAGCCCCTCCTCCTAACACAAGGTCAAACCACCAGCGCGTGCAAAGTGGAAGGAGCCTTTCTGGGAAGTCCGCAAACACAGAGCTCGGATCTGGCATCCCAGGCTCCGTTTACTGGTTCCAGAAACCCTGCACTTCGGCCACCTGGAAATAACACCGCACAGGAACCTTTTTAAACCCACTCACACCTTTGCCGTTCACCCCAAGGTGGTTCTCACACCTTTTCTTCTCTGCGTAAACCGTCTGGGCCGCTCTTTGACACTTCCCAAGGCCCTGAAAGCAGCCTCCCTCCCACACCCCGGGGAGAACGGAAGGATCTCACAACAGGGCCCTCAGCTTCCTCCCGGCACCCCAAACTTACAAGTGAGTCCTCTTCGACCTGCAAACAAGTTCAAGCCTTGGCATCCCCAAACCCCCCTCCCGCACGCCACCGCCCGCCCTCCCCGCACTTCCCACGCGTCTCGCACGTCGGCTTGTCCCAGGGACCGGCTCTGGGAGAGGTGGGACTGGAAGGCACCCCAGGCAACCCACGAGGCGGCCACCCTGTCCCCGGAGTGCAGGTGGCTCGGGAGCTGCCCAGAAGGTGGCTGTCCTGATGGCCGGCAGGCGCGAGACCCCACCAGTACCTACCTACCTGACTTGCCACCAGGTATCACGCTATAATTAGTCATTGTAATTGAAGCTGAACGTAATTAATTACATAATTTCAAAGTGTTCAAGTTTAATTCCATTAAAATTACATCATGAAACTGGGGAATTACAAAGGATTACCGACAAAAAGCAAACAGGGAAGAAGAAAGAAACTCCAGGCTGGCTCCCTGCACATTTGAGTCACGCCCAGCGCTCAAGTACAGGGCAGTCACCCCACCTGCTTTTAATAAACCCGTGGGGCCCGGCCCGGCAGCAGTGTGCGAGGGCCAGCGCCAGGCGCCAGGTGACACCGGCCTGCCCGACGCTCAGGGTCAAGTGCCCAGAAGGGCCCTCCCTCCCTGCCCTGCTCCCACACTCAGGTTCTCTGCTGACACCTCGCCCACAGGCGGCCCCTTCTCAGCCACAGCCCCCAAAACCCCAGGGGCCCTGCCCCAAAACACCAGGGCCCAGGTTCCTCCCTCCTCCTCACCCCACGTACTCAGGCTGGTATCTCTTCCCCTGTCCCTCCCCATCTCTCCCCAGGACTAGGCCTTCCACACACAGTCTCCTCCCCACTGCTTGTCTTTTTTTTTTTTTAATTTGACAGAAAGTGGGAACAAGAGCAGGGGGAGAGGGAGAAGCAGGCTTCCTGCTGGGCAGGGAGCCTAATGCAGGGCTCAATTCCAAGTCCTGGAGATCATGACCTGAGCCGAAGGCAGAAGGCAGACGCTTAACCGACTGGGCCACCCAGGCGCCCCTCCCCTGCTTGTCTTTACCATCTCGCCCTCCTCCCTCTGGCCGGTGACTGAGTCATGTGACTCAGTGGGGCTTTCTTTGCACAGAGGTCCTGCTGTCTGCTCCACGCCCGGGGCATATGCAGTAAGGAATTTACGTATCCCTTATGCTTACTTTCTGTCTCCCCTGCCAGAATGTAAGTTCCTTGAAGACAGGGGTTTCCCCACTGTTCCGGCCATTAGAATCCTGTGCTAGAACAGTGCCCGTCCCAGCGGTGAAGTCAATAGAGTGAAATGGCCGAGGCTCGTCTTCCCAGACCGCCGCCCTTACAACCTGACACCTGGGGATCCTGTGTGTCCTTTGGTTCCCTGACCAGCAGAGCCGGGGGCTTCCTCCTCCTGGCGCCCCAGGGGTGATCGGGCACCACAGAGACAGCCTCCCTCGAATGAACGGCCCCACCAGTCTGCGACTCACCCCCAAACAAACAAAACTGCCACAACTTCACTCACACATGCTGCCTTATTTCTAAGACCTCTGTACCTTTCTGCATATATTTTTTAAATTTATAACTTCATTACCAAAAAAACTGCACCACCCAAAAAAAAAAAAAAAAAAATCAGACCTGCAAAAAAGTCATCCGAATTCAGAGTAGCCTAAAAGCTCCATTTTCCCACGATAATTCCCTGACTAACCTAGATGAAGACCTAAGGAGCAGATGGGGGAGGGGGGTACTTCTTCTCTCGGGACAGACCCCCTACAAAGCCAGTCTCTCACTGAACGCACCCCGACATTGCCTCCAATGTCTAACTGAGGACAGAACCCCGTGTGCCTGGTGCTGTCAGGTGATGCTGCCCGGATTTGAACCCAGCATCCCCACAGCGTTTAAATCAACTGCACTCCCGGGGCCTGAGCGAGGGGGGATCGTGTCCTGGCCAGCACAGGGGGACACATAAATATTAGGCTCTGAAGCAAACTACTCCTAGCCCCACCTTCAGGCCTGTGTCTCAGAGAACAGCCCTGGTTAGAGTCATGTTCCCCAGCCCGCCTCGCCCCTGCCAGCTCCGTCCCTCCCTCCCTTCCTCCTTCCCCATGGTCCAGGTCCCATGATCAGGCCTCTCTCCTGCCTACTACCATTTCCCCAAATCTCTTCCGACACATTTGCTGCCTGCACAGATGGGACATGGAGGCCAGCAGGGGGCACAGAAAGGAGGACTGCTTTGGGTTCGAGGGGATCACTGTGCCCCAACTATCAGGTAACGTTTGCTGCTGGGAACGCTCGGGGCCAGGCAAAGGAGGATCGGATTCCCTTCTCTGGGGAGCTCGAGCACTATGAGTGGCTTTTCAAATCGCAAGGCTGGGGAGGCTCTAGGAAATTTCTCAGATCCAGCAAGGTCTCAGCCAGAAGGGGTCCGCCCACCAAGGTCAACCCAGGCTTCACTTCCATCTCCAGCCGCTCACATTAAGTGACCTCCCCGGCCCTGGGCTCACTTCGGGCAGTCCGTGGACCGGGGTCCCGCTCCTGAAGCCTCCCACAGCCTCATCACAAGGACACCAGGGCTTCTACAAAGCCGGGCTCATGGATGGCAGGGATCAGCGGGAAAGCCATGCTGCTCTCCGGCTTCTCACCAACCGGCCAGTCCTCTCTCCTCCCCGGGGCCGTGGTGTGGATGACAGGAGAGAAATCAAGGGCCCAAAATGCACCTGCCCCTGGTCAGTACTTGGGAAATAATAGCTGTCAGTGTATACTTTAAAAAAAAAAAAAAGGAAAGAAAGTTGAAGACTCTGCCTTGTCACCAGTGGGCATGAACCCAGTTATTATGCGTCCACTACACACAGCAACGCTGAGCAGTAAACGCTCAGGCAGGGGTCCCCCGGTTAAAAGTAGCTCTCCAGCACTCCCCAGCACAAATGATGGTGGCCTCTGGTGTACCAACTGCAAAGCAGACAAGTCCTCCCCAGGCTTCTACCCCCAGGATTCAAGTTCTCATCTACGCTTCAACACCGACCTCGACCTCTCCGCTGAGCTCCCCTCTCCTTCTCTCCAGGGCTCAGCCCTTGAATTCCCACCCGAACCCCCTCCCCCCCCACCAAATCCCACAGATGCCACCAGGAGCTTACCCTCTCTCTCCCCCAGCCTGGCTCCTCTCCCTCCTCCAGTCCCTGTGGATGCGGCGGGGGGGCCCCACCCTGCCCCCATCAGCCACCCAGGCAGGCCCCTGGGGTCTGTGGCTCCTCTCAGCTGCCCCTGGCAACCCTCACTTCCCCAAATCCATGCAAATGCTTATGCGGCCAGACAGTGACGTCACCTCCACAAAAATATCCTAGGTACTTTCTTTGTAAATGAAGAAGCAGAGAAAGCATGCAGGCTATGAAGGCCAGTGCTCAGGAGAGGGCCTGGCCCAGGGCCTTTGCCTCGCCGCACGCCAGGCCCGTGGGGCGGCTCCTGCGGGCTGAGCACATGGGGGACATTTCTCCAGGGCTGACACCCAGACCGTCAGGCCTCTTGCTGCCTGCTTTCCCTTGCACTGGTCGGGCTCTAATCATTACAATACGCACTTTCCCCGTTCTTAGGGGGAAGTTTCCTCCCATTCAGGCTCTGGGCAGAGTCAGAGAATAAATCTTTGTCAAGGAATTGTTCTGCCTAATTCTATTTTTAAAAATGTGGATTTTTTCCCCCATGTTTTACGTACCACAAATACAATTACATATATTTTAACCAATGTACAGGTCGCTTTACAAAGATGGAATTTAATAAATGGAAATAAATAAGAAACGCAGGTTCCTTTGCCGTATACACTTATTGGGAGCTTTCAAAACACAGCCATTTTCATATATGCCATCTCCCTTGCACAACCCTAAGGAGAATTCTGTTTGCACTCTTACGTGAACCAGCTGAATGAGTCTGAAACCAGAATATCCAGGACTGCGCCCCCTTAAAGGCCGGGATGCTGCTGCCGCGGGACTCGCTGGGTGCTACCATACAGGGCTGGATGAAACAGCAGGTACAGGACAACATAAGGGGCAGAACAGGAGCGCTGAGTGGTGACAGACAGCCAGAAGCCATGGCGGATGCTACATGGGGTCCAGGGAAGGGAGCCAGACCTCAGAGACCACCAGCCACGCCCCAGCTGTTCTGCTGGGATGCCCTCTCTCCCACCCTTCCCCAGGTGCACAGATCTCAGCTGAGGACTTCTCTCTGCCCCGGGGAGGCTTTCCCCAACGGGGACTCCCTTCTTCTGCAGCCCTCCGACGACTCACGGCACACGGCTCCGTCACAGACCAAATGCCCGCTGCCCGCTGCCCCAGGTGGCGAGGGCTGCGACCTCGCCCGGCATCACCAGCGCCTGGTGCACAGAGGCTCCCGCAGCGCTGGGTCAGAATGGAAGGAACGGAGTGCGTGAAAGGAGGTTTGATATTCTGATGTGCAGAGGGAGGGTGAGAGCATTCCCCAAAGTGAGCATCAAGCCCAGATCTTTAAGTGGAGCAAGAGGTCTGGGCAAGTGGAACCAGCCATCAGGAGCTCTGCGTGCTCCCGCCTAAGGAAAGTGGTCTCCATTCGGCACCCAAGTGAGCCCCTGTGGGAGCTGAAGGAGAAAGAACAGCATGATGGCATCAATGGTTTGGGAGGATTAATCCTGCAGCCACGTCTATAACGGACTGTGACCTGTTTCCAAGACACTTTTGAAACGAGGAAAGGCTACACACTCAGTTCAGCTCTCGTGTGCTAGAAAGATCCGGCTCTTGCATACAACAAGCAGCCCCCAGAACCAACTGCACATGCAGACACACACACACAAGATTTATTAAAGTACTGGTGCATTGTAAAATGACAGCATAATTACATACCAACACGGAGCAAAGTAAAACAATCGCAAACCACTTCTCGCTCCCCTGACAGTGACATTTAAGCCACAACTGGCAATACCCTTCCTCTCCCAATCCCCCGCCAATGCTGACAAATTTGAGCGGGGAGAAGAGAGACGACGGAGCGCCGCCCCTGCCCCAATCCCGCCAAGGTGACCAGCTCCCGAGAGACGCCTTTCTGACCGCTTAGCACTGCTCTCCAGGCCCTTGGCGCTCACTGGCCCCCTGAGCTCACATGGCACTGTGGGGTCCGTAGTGGACCAAGTCTCCTGGATGGGCGCCTTGCAGCAGCCTGGGCTTCCCGTCGGGCTCCCGGGCCCCCCCATATGCCAACGGAACAGGAGCATGACCCCAAACCTGACCTTGCCCCCCACCTCGGCTAATGCTGGAACAGCACATGCTATTATGTAAGCCAGGAACCGAGGCACAGCTGAAATGAAGCAACCCCAGTGAATCAATGCTTCCACGAATGCTCCTGAAGTCGCAGTTTTCTGTTTCAAAATCATACGACTTAAAACGTCTCTGCCCTGTGAACAAGAAGGGAAGTTGGAAATTGATTCGCGGGGGTCACCCGTAATTTTAGTTGTAACTTCTGGGTGTTTGGAGACTCAAAATCTTTCTCCCTTTAGAAGGTCTGTGTTCTATGGGCAGTTGCTACCTACAAGCTCAGCGAGGGCAGAGCAGAACAATGTGAAACAGAAATAATTCACTGTACACAGAATCTCGTGGGTTCAAGTTCTAGGTCAACTACCATGGTGAAAAACAGAAAATAAAAGACATGTTTCACCATTATCTGCCACACCTTTCAGAATGAAGCAAAAATGGTGATAGGAGCAACAGAATGTTCCTATTTTCAGGGTAAGGGAAAAAAAGTCTTTTCCAAACCTAATCAGAAAAATTAAATGCACAATTCCCTCCAGCAAGAATTTTATTTTTAATTTTCATTTACATAGTATCTTTCTTCCAAGAATCTCAAAATAATGGAGCTCCACAAATACTTACAAAGAAAAAAAAAAATACGAAAACAACAGTTGTCACAACACAGGAGGGGACAGGCTTGGCAGGGCCGGAACTCAGACGAGGGGCAAGAAATGGCAGGCAGCGGTGACAGCAGGCGCCCGGGGCTGGCAGCGCCCGGGCTGAGAGCAGCGGCGCCTCTGAGGCCCTTCCCTCGCCACGGCCCACGGGCCTGGCTCCTGCTTGCAGCTTCAGGCTCTTGACGACAAGGATTTACCTTTGGCGTCATTTATTAGCGTTCATCAAGCTATTCTGACCTAAACAGCGATTACTCCCTGAACACCAGGAGGGAAGCTGGCGATCAACCAAAGACGCTCGCTCATAGGTCTAAAATATCAACAGAACCAAGATGCCTAAAAGGACTTCCTATTCTTTTTGGTCTTAAAAACATAAAACTATATGAGAAAATAAAATATTAAAAATGTGCTGCAGGGAAAGAACCAAGGTAAGAGAGACTTTTAGGAGGAAACTGGGAACAAGCTTTTAAGCTAGTTGGGGTTTTTTTTTTGTTGTTTTTTTTCCCAGCTAAGTGGACAGGATCTGAACGCCTTACATTTAGCAAAAAGCTGTCAACACCCAAATAAAATCTTAATGACAGTCAGAATGGCATTCCATTTCTTGCAATTTCGCAACGTTCACTTAAGAAAGAGTTCATTTGTCAATTTGTTTTTCCCTTCACCAAACTCGGAACACCTCGCAACCATACATAACTTCTTAAAAAACGTTAACTCCTTTAACTTATTGAATAAACACGGCCAAATACAAAGATGTCGTTAAGAAAACAAGCCCCATGCTGGCAGGCTCAGGATAATGCTAAGAGAGAACGAGCTTCCGAGTAAGTTCTGGTAATTTCTTCCAACATTAACTTCATAAATCACAGTCAGAAGCATTGAGGGTTTCAACTGTCAGCTGAGCGGGCCCCACTGTGGCCTCTTGGGTTTTATAAAGGGGTGGGCCAACTCGTTTTCACAGTGTTCAGTGAGAGGAAGGAGAATCTATTCATTTCCGTGTGAATTTCCTACCTGGCTATTTTTCCCAGTTGCTTTGTGGTGCTGGGTAAATTCCCGGGAGGAATGAACACTTCCCAACCTCCCTCCTTCTCCAGCCACCTGTCTGATGGGGAGTGGGGGGGAGGGGGTCCTCTCTAGGTGGGAATCCTACCAACCACAACTGAGGAACTTCCTGGGCTGCCCATGCCCAGGGCTCTAATAAACACAAAAACTCTGCCCACTGCCCTCGGCATCCTGCAGCAAGGAAGAGCCTTCAGATTCAAATGAAGAAAATGACAAGATTTATTTCGTGCACTAACATCATCCTCTCAGAATTTAATTACAGCAAGAATGAGAATTATTTTTATTAGAGAGTTGTTTACTTTTCGAAGGAAAGGTCCTTGATGGGTTTTGCAACAAATTAGATGTCTTTCAGAAACCCCTGTTTGCCCTCATTATGTTTTTTTAACTGCGACATATCATGTGAATAAGGTAGAACATGTACTTTTTAAAAACCAAAGGTGCTTCAAAGCTGTTTCTGCTATGGGGCCGATGAAGGCTCCCCCCCCTTTAATCCCAGGTCACTTCCTGCAGGGACACCTCCCACCTAGCCAAAGGCCACTGTCCTTTACACACTTTCTCAGAAGACAGCTGAAATGGGGACTGATTACAGCTCAGCAAATCTGAAACTGTGGCAAAACAACAGCTCAATATAGATCTTAGCCGTCCTCTTCAATAAAATCAATACCTAAACACCAACCAAAGCCTGCTTCTTAAACTTACAGCAAAACCAGGGCTGTTTAGCCAGCTCTGAAAACTAGAATAAGAAAGGTGGACGAGATAATTCAGAGTCCCACCACTGACAACTGTTGAAACCAACTCAGTTTGGTGGTTGGTTTGTTTGGGTTTTTGTTTTTGTTTTGCTGGGGGGGGGGGGTATATCCCTAAATGTAGAGTTTTTAGGAAAAGTAATTTCTCTCTGAATTCTAAATCATTACCAGGGTGTAATAAAATTTATCCAAATGCTCATGTCAATAAATGTGTATTAAATCTGAAATCACAGGTGAATCCACAACTTCTTTGTCATGAACGCTATATAATACAGATATTAAATCACACTTCTAATTATGACATTACGGTTCCTTTTTCACCCCATGATCGGCACATGCACCATTCTCTTGGGTGTCCAGACAGACACAGGCATCTAGTTCCTAAAATGCCCAGCACGACTGGAACGTCCAGGTAAACAGTAGTGGGGCGCAGTGAGAGGTCACGGGGCCCCTCTTCAAACAGCTTCAACAAAACAAATGGCCAGAAGTAAAAAGTGTCTCTGTGCTTTGCTATAATAAGATTCAAACACAGGATTCCAAGAATTCCACCTGTTTTCAATTAGATACCAGAATTGCTTGAGTGTTTAAACTACATTCACTTGCTACTTATACAAAACAATTCTTCCGGGTTTTTTGAACGTTTTAAGTATGTTAAAATAAGATTAAGGGTCTGGTTTAAACAATCAGAGGCAGGGGAATTTCAGTGGAAACCAAAACTCTCTTTCTGCAGCCATAATGCAGAGCTTCAGACAAAACAATAGAACAAGATAACCACTTTCTATCTTTGACAATTACTTGTAAAAATCAGACCTTTCACAGGAAAAGCAACTATATATCTACATGCTTATATGTTAAATGAACTATATATCGGTTTTTAAGTAATTCCTAAAGTAAGGTAGGATCCTCTATAGTAAAATAATTGGAAGGTCAGGTTTGTGGGACCGGCCATCAGATACACCTGCCTTTCAAGTACGTGAAATTTACATGACGCCAAATGCATAAACCTGTAAAACTGTGTAAAACAAAGAGCACAGGGAGGAATCTGGCCTAGCTCTGTCGGGATTTTTCACGTGATGAATTTCTCTTTTTTAAAAATGTGCCCGCTTCCCTCTAACAAATTTGTCCTTCCTTCGTTACACTGAGGATGTTCCTTGTGCTTCAGAAATGAGCTGAAACCAATATAGATCTTCTACTTCGAGGCTTGTTTTGTGTCCTAAAATGGACCGGGAGCACAGCCTTGGGGAGCACAGCCTCGGGAGCAGTTTCGACTGTTGACTGCTACAGGTAGACCCGGAGGGGTGCTGGCCAAGAAGCACAGACTACTTTCCCTTCTGCGGGGTCTGTTTTAATTGTACACAACCGGGCTGGAGACGTTTTCAAACACCATTAAAGGTCTCGGGCTCCATCGGCTCCCCAGACAGCATTTTTCAGGTTAGCTCGGTGGATTAGGAGAGAGTAATTCCTTAGGGGATTGGCAATTTGTCCCCCTGCCCTCCCAGCTTCCTAATGTAGCTAACTACTGGGGAAGGAGGCAGAGGGGGGACTCGACAGACCCAGCTGTATCAGGAGTTCTAGCATAACCCCATCCCTTCACTGCCTTGCACCTTTAAAAAAAAAAAAAAGAAAGAAAGAAAGAAAAACTACATAGTTTCACACAGAGGGGGAAAAAAAAAAAAAACCTTTAATCCACTGACAATGACCCCCTCCCACACCCAATCTCAAAGACACCGATATTAAAAGAACCAAGAAAACAAAGACAGCAGCTGTGTAGAACTCCTTGATGATTTGTTTCCTCGTATTTTCTAAAGGGTACTGAATGGGATACTTATTGTAATCAAAATAATATACTTCTGGGGAATACTGCCATAACAGGAAAACACAACATAAAACCTATCAGAGAGACGGACTTTCGGCAAAACTGGAATTATTTCCTGATTTTGAAAAAGAGGAAAATGTTTCAAGGTTACTTTTGCAGAAACTCCTTAAAGGGGAGCACGAGTCATCAGGTCGGAATAACGCCCCAAAGGGAAGCCAGTCACTGGCAGGCCCCGTCCCCAAAAGCTTCGCTCACACACAGTTACATGAGCTCATTTTAGAAAGTGTCCTCTTTTCAAACATGTATTTAAAAGGCAAATTTATACAATGGTGTTTTTCTTGTTACCCAAAAAAAAAAAAAAAAGCCTGGTTTTTACAAGTCTGGGGTAGGATAAAAAACTTGTCCAACTAGTCTTAGCAGCACCAAAGCACTGACTCTTCCATACCACAAGCCTTTGGGACTCAAAAGGAAACGAAATAGAGCTCAATCTCAGAAGCTCTTTTCCTGGGCACTCAGTCCACACCCCAAAGCAGCTTCAAGACCAACCCGAGGGACAAGAACTAGGGCCCGGAGCCCTGCCACGTAGCAGAAGCATGGGAGGGGCACAACTGTCCTGTCCCCAACCTGGGTCCGAGTCTAGTCGAGACCCAGCCTCTTTACTCTCAGGTGGAGAGCCATAGCTCGCACTGGGCTGCACGGGCCACCCAATCTCTGGGTCAGGGGCTCTGGAAAGACGAGAAGAGTCTGAAACTAATGAATTCTCTCTTCTCAAACTGCAGTCTCATTGGCTCACTTACTGTCTGTGGGAACAGAGATGACGTTAAACTTGACACCAACTCAAAAGGCCTCTTCAGGACCCAGAGAAAGAACCAGGTTAGCCTTATACTTGAACCCTGGCATTCCATAGCCAAATGAAGGTTCTCAGACCCTCGTTGGAGTAGAAAGTCACTCATCTAAGGCCAAATCTTTATCTATCACCCAAAGCCAATGGATGCTCCGTACAGAAAATGATAGTGATACTCACTCCCATAATTTGCTTTTTCAAGATCAACACCTTAAAGTTCATTCACATAAACTGACAAGGAAACTTCCAACCCAATCCCGTAGTTAAACATCCTCATGATATCTTGAAGCAGCTAATCAGCCGTGCGTTCGGGGTGTCAAAGGGTTCACAAAACCTAATACCTCTCTGGAAACCAAATCCATCTCCCATGGAGTTTTGCCAAGATGCTTAAAAAGTAAACCTCACTGAGGTTCAGCTAAATGTCCATTTAGGAAGACAAGAAAAAAAAAATTAAGGTTTCTCTCTTCAAAACTCCACAACGGGTTTTACAGTAAGCACAGGAATTAAATTATGGTAAAAGGGAGCTATTTTTACTAAAACGGGGTAGACCAATTTATCAAAAATGCCATTCGGCTGTGTTCATTACATTCAGGAATCTAATTTACACAATAGACACTTTGGAGTAATCTATTTTAGTCAATAAATACTCAAACTCCTTTAAGTTTTAATCTTATCAGAAATACATATTTCACATAGTCTTCTTCCTAGTTAAGCGAGAAATCTTAAGAAATTTCATAACGACTATGAGTCTGTTTTATCGTTCTCACGTAGGCAGGAAGAGAAAACAAGCGTATACAATGAAAGTTGTCAGACTCCATTTATATACGTTTTAATCCAATCCGCTTCATTTCATACGAGGTTGCATCTGGAGTTCATTTGCTTCCCTCCTAAAAGTATCGTAGGTCACTATCACCGGTCCCCCGGTTTAGGAAAGTTCGGTCAAGTTTACCTTCCCGCACCCCTCAGAGTTGGGCGCTGCGGCCGTCCCTAAGGAAGGCTGGGCGACCCCCGGAGCACCGGATGGCCCAGGGCCCCGGCGAGCCGCAGACCTACATCCCCTCCCTCCACCGTCAGCCCCCACCTCGCCCCCGGCAGCGCTCCCCCGGCTTCTAGCCCACACGCCGCTCACCTTCAACTTGGCTCCGGCTACGCACAACATCCACCTGGCACAGTCCCGGGGCTGTCCAAGCTCCGCGAGCGCGGAGCCGGCAGGTTCGGGGCGAACCCCGAGGGCGCGCCGCTCCTCCGGGTGGGGGGTGGCAGGCAGGAACGCGCGCCCTGGGCACCGCGGCGGCACCGGCCCCGGTCGGGGAGCGCCCGCATGATCCCCCCACGGCGCCCCGGGCTCGGCGCGCGGACCATGGCCCGGCACGCCACAGTCGAGGGGGGCCCCCGGGGCTTTGCTTTCGAGAACCCGACCGGAGAAGGCATTTCGGAGAGGACCGGCCGCGCGCTCCATTGCGCCCGCGGACCCTGCTGGGGGTGAGGGGGGCAGGACCCCCGAAGAGAGGGCCGGAGCGGAGCGGGCGGGTCACTGGGGGCCCCCGGGAGCCTTTGGGCTCGGAGCTACAGCCGCCCGGACAGGCGGCGGGGAGGAAGCTCCCCACCCGGGAAGACGGCGCGCCGGGGCGCAGCGCAGGGCCTGCGCTCGGGGAAAGTTGCTGCCCTCGGTCCGCACCGGCTCCCGCGGGGCGCTCCGACCCACGGTCTCCGCGCGCCGGGCGCCCGCCGCCCCTCGCAAGTTTCCCCCAAGCGCCCCTACCCGGGTCTCTGGCCGCGGAGGGGCCGGCCCGCGCCACTCGTGCAGGCACACAAAAGAGCGGGGCGGCCGCGGGTGGCCCCGGGGCGCCCGCCCGGACGTAAACAAACCGCCGGGTCCGCTCGGGGAGCCCGGCGCCGGGTGCGGGAACGGCGGCGCGGCCCCGGCCCGCTGACAGCCCGGCGCGGCGGCCGGGGCCCGGCCGGCCGGGGCCGGGGCGCGCGCGGACGCCCGGCCACCCGCCCGGCCACCCGCCCGCCTGGCCGGAGCCGGGCCGCGCCGCCGCCGCCGCCGCCGCCGCCGCCGGTGGCCGCTCTGACCCTCCCCCGAGCCGGCGGCACCACAGCGCCACCAGCCCCAGCTCCGCCGCGCCGGCGGCAGTGGCGGCGGCGGCTCCTCCTGGAGAGGCAGGCGCTTCACCCCCCACAGCAACTCCCCACAAACTTTCCCCGGGAATACGGCGGGCCGGGGGCGCGGGGCGCGCGGCCGGGCGCCGCCGCCGGGCCGCAGCCCCCTCCCGGCGCAGCGCCCGCCGCCGCCGCCGCCCGCCGCCGCCCGCTCCCCGCTCGCGCGCGCACCCCGCGGGCCGCCGGGGCCGCCCCCTCCCCGGTCCCGCGGCGGCGGCGGCGGCGGTGGCGGCGGCGCAGGGCCGGGGGGGCGCCCGGGGTGGGGGCCGACACCGGGGGCAGCGGTGGCGGCGGCGGCTCCCGGCGCCATCTTGGGCTGATCGATGAATTGAACAAAGAGGATCAATTTCTGATCAAGCGAGTTATCAATGGGGGCCGGGGAGCGAGAGGGACTTGTCCCCGACTCGGCCCCGCTTTCCCCGGCACCCCCCTCCTCCCCGCCGCCGCGGCCCCCCGGCGGCCGGGCAGCCCGGGGCCCCGGGGGAGGCCGCGACCGCCCGCAGCCCCCACCCCCGGGCGAGAGGCCGAGCGAGCAGAAGCCTGACCTGCAGCTGCTGTAAATCAAAGCGCTTCCAATATTGAAACATCGATCCCACATTGGCCGCCATCTTGAGACATATTGAGACGGAGTGAGAGGCTGATAGAGAGGGGGCTGGAGTTCAGGAGCCGCCAGGAGGCAGCAGGCGGGCGGCGCCAAAACCCGGCCTGGAGCCGGCCGCCGCCGCCGCCACGGAGGACGCGGACTCCTCCTCACGGCGCCGCCGCAGCCATGGCGAGCCCGAGCCGGAGCCGGAGTCGGAGCCCGAGGGCGCGGCGGCCGCCGCCGGGCCTGGCGCGTGCGGCCCCTGCCCCCTCCCCCCCGGCGCCCGGCGCCCGGCCCGCGACCCCCGCCCCTCCCGGGCCCCCCGGCCCCAGCGGGCGGTGGCGGCCGCCGGCCCGGCCCCGAGGGGGCGCTGGAGGGCGGCGGGAGGGGCGCCTGGGCCCCCGCGGGAGGCCCGGGGCCGGGCTCACCTGGGGCGTGCTTCGGGCCCCCGGGGGTCGCAGGGGCCGGCGGCGGCTGAGCGCAGGCCCTCCCGGGCCCTGGGTCGGGGGCTTTCGGCCGCGTCCGGACGGATGCCGGAGTCGCGCCGCTTTCGCTCGCTCTCCTGCGGGCCCCGAGCGCGCCGAGCCGCCGCGACCACCTGCCCCAGCCCCGACCCCGCGCGGACCGGGCCCACCGCGGCCGCGCGTGTGCGAGACACGCTGGCCGGCGGCTGCCGCCCCCGCACCAGCCTGGGCCCCGGCCGGATTCAGGCCGAGCCTGCCGGGGACGGCGTTTCAAGTAGGGGGGAGTGGAGTTGGGGTGAAACCGGCCCTGACCCTCTTGTCGCTGCACACGTTAACGCCCGGAACGGTGGCAGCGCGGTCCCCGCGACGCACCAAGGTGCGCCGCAATCCCCGCGGCCGGGGGTCCGAGCGGCCCCCACCCCCCCGAGCTGCGCCCGCTTAGGCCAGGACAGGAAAAGTCCTGGCGCACCGTTGTGTGTCCCCCCGCAAGCTTCAGCGGAACAGCCCTGGAAACTTCCTGTACTTCAGACTCTTGGGTTTTCACTCCTTCTGGTGCAGAAACTTGGAAAGAGTAGGTGCACTTACAGCAGAGCGCCGGGTCCCTGGTTTACAGAAATGCTAAAATTAAACCCAAGAGTCAGTTCGCTTTTGATTTCTTTTTTCGCAGAAACCTGGCAAAAGCACACGTTTTATGATCGTCTTTAATTGATTATACACACGTGTGAGTTTGACTCTCCAGGACTTTCCTGTACTCGCGCTCTCCCGCACTTCATGTGACGTGTAATTAGTTAAAACCCCCAAATTCCTTGATCGTGAAAACTACATGTAAATAAAATTCGTATGGAATAAAAAATACAACATGTAAGCGGGATAGAACTGCTTTCAACTGAGTTCGAGGGCTCAGCGCTGATCCATGGGGGTGAATTAAGCGTTTTTAAACGAAGGGCCTGGAAATGAAAGGCCACAAGACTTAGAGAGCACACGTGCCCCAGGTCTCGCGCTGCCGGCCACGAGCCTCAGTGTCGTCAACGCGCAGCTCCCGAGGTCAACCGGGGGGTTCCCTCGGCGTCCCCGTCTAGGCTTCGACTAGCAGGAGGGGCAGCAAGCAGGTGGGTGGGAGCGCGCGGGCGCGGGGCGGGGGCGCTGCAAGCCTCGGCCCCAGATGCTGTGACGCCGGACAGGGCCGTGGCGACCTCGGGAACGCCGAGGACCGCCTCGGTGTGGGGCGCCCGAGCCCGCGCGCGCAGTCGGCAGGCGGCCGCGCTGCAGCTCGGACCGCGCCGCCCGGTAGAGGGCAGCGGCGCCCCGACACTCGCGTCCTCGGGTCCCCGCGCACGTGCCCACCCGCGCGCCCCGCGCCTGGCCACGCCCTGTCCCGGAGCCAGGCCCCGGGCGGGAAACTGCACTGCCACCCCTGGGGACCCCTGTCCTGAGGAGATGCCACATCTAACCATGCCCTCCCCACCCCCGTACCCTACTCTTGGGGGTACGTCCGCGTTCCCCTCCTATTTGTGCGGTGGCAGGCAGGCGAGACCTCGGAATTGCCCTAAAGGTGGCTAGACGAATAAAATGTGCAAGGGTTTAAAGAAAAAAAAAAAAAACCTCCCGTGGGGAAGGCTCAAGGAAGGATCAGGGAAATGGTTTGGATTTGGTGCAGATGTTCTCAATCTAATTATCGTGTCGATCCCCTGGGTTTGAACCAAAAAAAAGTGAAATATATATGACCTGTGTAATACTCCAGAAGTACATCTGGTTGGAATTCAGGGTTCTGAATCCACTGCAATATTTTAGAAATAAATTTGATGAGTATTAGATACCCTTGTTACAGTTCTGGTTATATTTATATTATTTGCATGCTAACTTGACTTAGTGGAGAAACAATACACTGAGTGACCCAGAGGTCAAGTCCTACTTAAATAACATTTAGATGTCTTCTATCAAAGTTTTGTGTTATAAGAGGCTTCTTGCTCTGGGGGGTGGGGGGCGGGGAAGAAGGGGAGGGGTTGGAATGACTGCCAGGACCACAAAATGTTACCACTTTAAAATGGCATATTCAAAATAAACCACTGATCAAAAATTATCTTAGCAGAGAGAAGTAATCAGCAGGGATCTACGAAAGTACGATTTTATTCTTCTTGAGTGTAGGCATAGGATCAGAAGAAATAACAGCTATTTCTAAAGATTATTTTCTTTGTTATTTTTTTCAGCTTGACTTTGTCTCACCACTGTAGGTTAGGACTCGCTGACATTCAAACATAGTGGATCTACAAAACTGTATTCTGTATAAAATATTCAGAAGATGGAAAGGCTTTAGGACGTAGACCTCCATTAGGACCCACAAAGACAGTAAGATGATGGCTAGAACCCCTTAGAACAAAGGTTGGTTAGCAAGATAACTGGCCCACCACAGAGAAGCATCTTGACTAAAAGTCATTTTCTTACAGTTGGAGCACAAGGAAAACAATCCAGAAGTGTTGTGCTCTCTTTTTGAGGTTCAGGCTCTCCCTTTAGGAAAAGAAAGCTCACAGTTCCCGAGTTTGTGACTAATTCTCCATCCTCGGCTTTCAAAAAATCAAGCCCCAAGTAACCAGATGGGGGGAGAGGAGGCGGGGAGTAACCGAAACTATGTTTGGTCTTGACACCTTTAAATGAAATACAGCTTAGCACCAAATAAGGCAACTAACAACTAGGTTCTGAGTCCAGAATCCCTAAATTTCTTTTCTGACCCATTTTGTTTTGCCTCAAAAAAAATACAGTGGCCGTCTTGGGGGTGTGATGATACTGATGGATGTAAATTACAGTAAATGGTAAAGTACTTTTAGAAATTGACATTCTCCTACCTTCCTGGCATCAGTGGACCCTCCTATCTCCTGACATTTACACTGATTAAATGCTAAGGTGAAAATCGGCAAATTCTCTAAAATACCATATGGGTTGATGATGACTAAACTGGTCCTCGTTCGCAACCTCAAAGAGAGGAAAATACATTGCCTTGTTTTCTAAAGATTCTAGGTTAGTCCTTGTTCTGATACACTTAACCTAATTTTTTGAAGGAATTAACCGTCAAGAAATTCTTCCAAAGTGAATAATGTCTCACAATGTAAAGTATTATATTAAAAAAACAAAACAAACAAAACCATGCTCTTATCTCTCACAAAAGAGTCATGTTTCAAGATCTTATTTATAATGGACTCATAAAACAAAGTTTCACCTAGAAACTTTATCTCCAGAAAAAGTTAGAAAATGATCTAATCTCCACGAATAATGAGAAAAATTCAGAAATCTTCTATCCTGTGTGATATCCCATGTGAAATGAAAGCTAAAGAAATTCATTCCGAAACTTTCATTCACTTTCTGAATGTTTTCGCACCCAAATTAGAACTGGTTTTGAATGGTGTTCAACAAGAAATATTTCAGATAAGCAGAGGCCAAACATGATGCTAAATGTTTACATCATAATTTATTCACAAATAAACATAAACGCGTGGTTACTTTGTGGTACGTGGGCAAAGATGAACCATAAGTCATAAGAAAAATCTCAGTTTTACAGAGATAGAAGTTGAAAATTATAACAAGGTATTCATTCAAGTTGACTGAATGTGTAAATGTTTTAAATTTAGGAATATCTAAGGCCAGACAGAAGTTTCGAGACACTTTAAATTTGAAGAGGCCTTTTCCTTAAATCAGAAGAGTATGAATAACAGAAGGAAATTACTTTGTCTTCCTTTTGTCTTTGGCGACTGCCTTCCAGAACAATTTGGCATGGACTACTGGAATAAATAAAAGGAAGATTCCAGATCCTTTTTTTTTTTGGAGGGGGGGAGCTCAAGAAAACCAAACTACTTTTAATTGTTTTGTTTTTTAAATAATACTTTATGTTAATTATTTCTAAGTACACTATTCATTCTACTATGTAAATACCCACCAAATAAAAGTACACATTTTGCTACATGTAATTACACGCATAGTACATAATTCATCTCTATCCGCCAAATGTATGTGTAGTTATATAATTGTACCAAGAACCTGCCAAACTTGTAAGAAAAAACTGTAATGATTTCTAAGCAGTAGGCTCTCCTCTTCACCACCCCTATCAGCCTCTGTCTGGTGACAGCATCTCTCAGTCTCCAAGACCCTTTTAGAAATCTTCAAAGACTTAATTTCTGGCCCCACCATTTAACTTCGCCTTCCACTTCTGGACAGCATATGTCGATGCCACTAGCTCTAGGTATCTTTCTGCAC